>NC_079342.1:15153948-16357876 GCF_029582105.1 Oenanthe melanoleuca | reverse complement strand
TCACAGACTCAAGGTTTCTTGCATAAAAAACTATACTTTAATATTATAAAACAGCTCTGAAAAAAGACTCTACATTTCTCCATTTGTGGGATGCAGTATTTATTTAATCTATTACTTAAAAAGTGATATTTTACACTAGATAGCTCTAGTGCTATGAGCACATTCTTGGTACACAGCCAGACTTCCTGGTTTCCCCACAACATTTACAAATGCACAGAGGGGATCTTTGCGTGATTAATACTGGTTTTATCCAAGGCAGTGAAGTCCATTTTCATGTAAATCTTCTGTATTAGTATTCTTCAATAATTAGTCAGAGATGTGAATGGAGCTGTGCTGACTGATGAGTAATAAGCTGTAGCTGCTTAAGGAAAAGACAGGTGAGTCAGCAGGGTCTGAAATGGGACTTCAGGCATGTAAAGCATCCTCTGTGCAGTTCATGGGAGGGGGAGGCAGCAGCAGTGAGCTGTGACCACCAACTCCTGCCAGCAGCAGAGGATACCACCAAATCTAATTGTGCCTTGTGCCATTACCTCATAGCTCACAGGGAAGGAAAGAAGGAAGTCTTTCTGTTCTTGGGAACTTGTATTATCAGGAGAGCCTCATCTTTCCCAATAAAGAAGGAGCTGGATGTAAGACCAAGCAGCTCAGTTGTACTGGATGGCAAGTCAGTTGTGTATAGCTCAGTCTTTTTTTCCTGATGTTACTTTTTTTTTTTTTTTTTTTCTCCAAGCAGCTCTCTGTGATTTATGATCTTTTCACTAGAGTGGTTTCCTGTCCTTGAACCAAACTTTTCACATGCAAACACTACTTTAAGACATTGCTTTTCAATCAGGTGTGTATTTTTTCTCTGGTGATGGTGACCTTCACACACAAAGTACTGACTGTCCCTTTTATAGGAATGATCCTTCAAGCACCATCTCACTGTCCTCATGTTATGTGATTTTCTTTTCATTCACGTACTACTTCAAGGTGGGATGATTGGTAATAAGCTTCGTGCTACCTCTGATGGCTGTATCAAGTTAAAAGAGAGATATTCAGTCTGCATCTTTATTTTGCATCAGCCTCATCTCTCATAAGAGCACTTTGCTGATTGTGTTGTCTCTATGTTCTGAAACTTCATTCTGAGTTTCTGCTTTAGTGCTTTTGTATATAATTATAATCTGTGTACTTCAGTTTTATGACCATTTAATTCAGTTTGTCTCACAGTGGCTTTACAGTATTTTCTTGTGTAATTCTGAGGAAATTTGCATGATGCAGTATATTTAATTGTTTGAACTTCGTGCACGTCTCCTTCTCTATACCTAGTGTTTGCTCTGCAAACAGGGCACTGCATGAATGTTACTCATGCAAAATGTCTCCCAAGCCACTGATTCCTGTTGCTGCCTGCCTCAGTACAGTGCATCTTTTGCTTTTCTGGAAGCTGTGATATAATTATTCTCTGTACCTCAGTGCAAATGACCCCTTATAATAACCATTGCTTTAATGTTTTGAATATTGCTCTTCTGGTTTCCAGGAATACTTCTTTGTATTATGTTCATCCATGTTTTGTACTTTAGCATTTGCTTTTTCCTTGTTTTCTTACTTTCTGAGGTACTGCATGAGTGGACTCCAAGCCTGTACCACACATCATCTCTGTTTGGATGTGATATTGCTCACTGGTTTTGCATCTATCTGTACATCTTTATAATAGAGTTCCTGAGTATTCTTGCTTGTTTCCTGTATTTGTATTTCCCCTTACTAATCTATTGCATGTTAGTTTATAAGATTTCATAATAGCATGACTTGCCATTTCACACAGCTTGACAACTGACCAATCTGCTTTTTCTCCAAATGCATTATTATGCTTTCTTGGTATATGACAGAAATTGTGGATTGAAAATGCTTCTAGAATTCTATATAGGTGCTCCTGCTTTGTGCTGAAAACTCCAAATGCTGTTTGTTGCCTGTGGCAGCCATTGCCCATTACAGATGACAATGTGACTGCTTTTATTTGAGTTCTCTCTGTCAAACTTCACTGCAATTTTTCGTTGTGATCAGAAGAGTTTCCATTTTCTAACTAAATTCCTTTCATGTCAGTCTGCTCAGGGACAGGTCTCTGGTCCATTGTCATGATCACTGTTTGTTCTTTGTGTGTGTGTGCAGGAGGGAGATTCAGTATTTTTAGCTTCTGATATCAGATGTCTGAAGGGGCTAATTCCTTTCTGTCACCAAGTTCACAGCAGGAGAATAAGTGAGGATGGAGCCAAGGAGTCTAATGTGAACTTTTTGCCTGTTTCTGTATTTCTCCCTCTCCTCAAGCACTTTGAAAAGGGAAAGCTGTCTAGATGTTGCCTCATGTATGAATATGCTATAAAATCATAGCAGTGTAATCATAAAACAACAAGCTTGAGACACTATTATCTTTCCTGTTGGGTTTGGCCTTTTTTTTCTTTTTAGTTAATTAGTCTGAAAATGAGTTGAACAGAGACTGGTTACCTCATTAATGAACACTTGTATAATCCTTGGAAACTTGTGAATGAGAAACTTGATTGAACTCCAAAATTGGTGGTAGTGATGGCCATCTTTGTTCATGCTCATTTTCATTTTTGCAACTGCATGTGCTTTTCCCTCCTCACCTGTACTTCAGCACTTTCTTTGCACATAACAGTCTCAAGAGCTTGGATTAAAAAAAAAAAATTGCTTGATTAGACCAATTGTCCATGTAGCTCTGTTCCCATAGCAGCAGCAATCCCCAGCTCCACCATCACTGACTTTGGGACCTTGGAGATACATTCCTGCCCCTTTATCATGTGTTAATGGACAGATTTTGCAAGAATTGCTTCTTTTTTGCTGTATGACCTAGTGGTTGAAGCTTATCACTATTGAACTGCTGTTAGCCCTGAGCACCTTCTCTTAAATGATCTGCTTTCTTTTGCATTTGATAAAATTTGCAGTGCTCACATATTGATGACCACTGATTTATTTTAAAAGTCAAGTCTTCTTCTGCTCTTACTGGTTTTCTGTAATGCTGACATCCCACTTGAAAACACTGATCATAATTCCACAGAAGTGCTGGAACATGGTGTATGTGTAGTCATCTCCAGAAAGGTTTCCCAAGGAATTCACCTTGTGAGTGAAAAGCTCTTTAGGTGTCTCCTTACTGCCAACCTTGCTCTGTTGCCCGATCCCCACTGTGTCCCACTGAGAGGGCTGAGTCTGCTTGTGGTCATGGGCAGAAATAGAAACAGAAGAGATGTTGTTTTTAATAAAAGTTTACTTTGTAACCTTTGGCTTGTTTTGAAATTTAAAAGTTAGTTATTCCTGAAAATAATTTCCTGTCTAATTAAGCTCTCACCTCAGAGTTCACCTCAGAGATGGTTCTTCTTTTTTCTGTTAAAAAAGAATTGGTTGAATTACTCTGTGATTTTCATCTTGGCAGTATCCTCAAAGATTCTTAATTGATCAGAGATGAGCTTTTTTTTTCCCCCCCTTCTGGAAATAGATCAAATTTGTTTTAATCAAGTAAATTCAATCTCGTTGTTCCTCTTTTTGATCTTAAGAGAGCAGTTTCCATTTATTCAAGTTTGTCTAAACTCTGTGGTTCCCTAGGGCACATACATGACCTTCAGTATTAAAATTTGTGCTTGTGACTGGCCCTAGACTGAACCTGTTTATGGAAAAAGTCTCTTTTGTATTCTGTGAGTGATTTGGGTATCATGATTTTCTGCCCTCCTAGGTAGATATACCTCTCATTTTAAATAATATCTTCAATACTGTGTTGGATATAAACTGAAGTTGTCTTTTTTCTCACTGAAGATACTAGCTTTAACCTAAATTTTTAAAGTAAATATCTGTGCTTTGAAAAGATGTCTCAGTTAAAAAGCCTTATGGATGTGGCTGCAAAGTTTGCAGATAGGTGGAAGCATGTAAATGTCATGCATAATTCTACATTTGTCCTGCTACATGTATATGAAGAACTGTATTTTAAATATATTATTGTAATGCTCTGGGTTGTAAAGTGGAGCTTTCTAGTAATCTCATTATGCTAAGGCTTTATCCATCTAAACTAAGGTGGTGGTAAAAACCTAACAACCTTAAGCAGCTAATTAAGGACAAGAACCTCTTGGTCTTGAAATAAAGGAGAAGGAGCACAGTGCTTGTTCCAGGGAGCTTAACAGCAAACTTTATATACATAATTCCATAAAAAATGGATGTGCATTGTAAAGTCACTATATGACTTAGAAAAATTCTCTTCAGAGATATACAAATAGCTTTGTTTTGCTTAATAGAGAAAAAAATATTTTATGCCTGCTAAAGAATATTCCCTGGACTTAATCACTTGGTCCTGTGCAAGTATTTAATATTGAAGACATTATTTTCAGGTTTGGTCTGTAGCTTGCTTATGTTGTAGACGAGTTGCTCTCACATGCCAAAGCATGTTGGCATAGGCAGGGTTTGGTTTGCAGAAATGCCATTGTGTGCAACATTAAAAACTGCAGGTTTGGATGTTTTTTTGTTAAAATTTCTGTGAATGAAGATAATCTCTGAAATTCTGACAGAAAGCAGAAGAGCCAAAGAGGAGGCCAAGCATGGCCAAAATGACCTTATTATAATTGAAAGCTGCAAAGATCTGGCTTTAATTACTGGGGCAAGGCATGGGTTGGGGTGGTTGAAGGGTGATGTTTTTTGGTGTTTTACCTCAAAGCAATTAAAATTTTGGGAGCATTTGAAATCAACAAATTTTTAGCAGCTGTTTGAGGGGGAAAATCATCAAAACTGAAATAGTAGGGACCCAAATTAGTTTGCAGTGATGTGCACACAATAGAGAAATGTGCTTTGGAAATGTTGCTTAGGAAGTAGATAGCTTTGGGACACCTAAGCTTTCATTCTTGAGAGGGAAGAGTCAAAGATGATCCCTCCACCTGTTGGCCCAAGGATTACAGCTGCAGTGATTATTTGCAGAAATATTCTGCAGTAGCAACCAAGATCTATTGATTATTTCTCACACATGTACTGTGGATTCAGAGAGCAAGATGAGCAAATCCTTGTTTTCCTTCTCAGCAGAAATGTCAGGGAACAAACATTGGCTACCTTTACCAGAATTTCTGCTAGCTAATATAAAAAGCTTTAAGGGAATTGGAAAGCTTTATAAACTAACTAAAAGGAAATGTTAGTGGGTTTGTTTGTTTTAAATGAGGCTTGTTTTATAGTTATTATATATGCCCATGCACCAGTATAATTTTTTTTGAGAATTGCACATAGAAAAGTTGGAAATTGTGTTCAAACAACATTATTCTGGTTGTACATTTTATTGCCCTTCCATTTTCCTCTACTGTTACTCACTGCAAACAAAGAGATATTAATTAGTTGATGGTATGTAACACAGGTATTCATGGTGTAGATGTTAAAGGTAATCCTAGAACTGATTTTTAGATCATCATCTTTATTATTTCAAGCAGTTTGTCTACAGTAATGGACAATAACACATTAGAAAATGATGCTTAATTTTTCTTCAAAGTTTTAAAAAAGTATGTAGTGCCTTTTCACTAATTAGCAGCAGGAGAGCAAATTATAGTTATATTAAACTGTGCATGCTATATAAATCACAAATCTTGTTAGCAAATAATTAATATCATAACTGGTAATTTAAAAATTGCCTTAAGCTCTGAATAAGGATTGGCTGTGCACATATTTTAATGGTATTGAAGAAGTAAAAATAGATCTCTCTGGAAGAGAACCTTTCTGGTGGTAGTTAAATTAACTATCTGCTCTTTTATGAAGTAGCAGTGTCTGTTTTAGTTGTGTAATGGTAATGTGCTATAGAAAAGACTGGCTGTCTTTTCCTTGATTCATGGCACTGATTCTAGATTAAAAAAAAAAATATATATCCTTTTTAGAATAATGGAAAGACTGGATTCTATCACCAATGGATGTAGACATCTAGTTCTCTCACTTTTTTTGGCTATTGAGGTACAGATGCATGAAAACTGCATGACTTCTCAGATGTGGATTAATAATAAGGAAGTCAAGGAGATTTTTTTTTTTTTTTTTCCTCCAGCATATCAAATATGTTTGGTATGTATCTGAGACAACAGACAAATTGCTGAGTTGCACGCTCCAAGACTTTCCTCCTGCTGGCTAATGAAGTAGAGCAAGACATAGAAGAAAAATACACCTTTTTTATTGGTTTGCTGTATCTCATTAATTATTTTGTAGATCCTTTCAGTGTACTGACAACCTCAAAATGGAGCCTATGCAAACAGTGAAATGTGGTTTGCAGTGTATGTTGTGTTCTGGGGGTTTTGGTTTTGTTTTTTTTTATTTCTTTGTTTGTTTGTTTTTCCTGGGAGTGTAGAATCATGCATATCATTAATACAAATTACAAACAGCCCACTTACAGTGATGATGTTCCCTTTCAGTATTCCCTTTATGGTTAAAGTCAGTCAGTCTTACTTTCTTGTTGGCCTCATATCCATCCTTGTCTGCTGCTCACAATAGATGGAAAATACTATATGAAGAGCACCTTTATCTTCAAAAATGGTTTATTTTAGTATGAGTCTTAGCATGTTGTACCCTGTTTTATCCAGGCCAGTTCATGCTCTTTTAGTTCAGTCAATTCCTGCTCTCATATACTTTGAGGTCTTCAGAAAAGCATTTTAAGACTGTCCTTACTCACTACTGGTGGCTTTGGTCCAAGAAAAGTATGTTATGCACATATTTTGCTGCTCTTTTGTAATAATGCTGATAATTAATTAAAGACTCTTCCCACTTTGTTGCAGTTAGACTTGATCAAAGACTGATATAAACAGACGTTATGGCTGGGCACTTGTGTTTATTAATCTCTCATAGCTTAGAGGACCCAATTAGAAGAGAAGAACACATAATGATTGTGTGCAATACAGAAGAATAAACCAAATAATTTCTACAACCTCTTTAATTTTTAAGATACTTTCCATTTGGTTAACAGATGTGTTCTGTGTTCTTCAAGCTATTCTCCATTCTGTTTATACATTTTTAATGTTTCTGTAAGCCACAGTGTGTAGGCATTAGATGCAAAATTCGAATTCATGTTCTGGATGGCTTTAAAGGAAGAACTGCTATTTTTCATGTCTCTCTTTCTTTGTTGTTTTCACTCTACCTGTTTGTTTTGTCATTTGGAAGGTGTTTAATGCAGCCTTTGGAGGGATGAGAGATAGCTGTGAAGAAAGATTAACCTTACAGCGACTTGGACCTGTTTTCTTTGTCAGCGATAAAGAGGTCCATAACACAGACTATTCCTGCTAGAATTTGTGAGATTTAGTGGGGGACAATGAAAGGAAAAAAAAATCTCCCTGATGTTGTATCAATCCCAGACAGAACAGGGTGTATGGTATTCCAGAGCAGAAACCATATTCTTAATATATCCTTAATAGACAGAGGAAAAAAACAGATATTTAAAATACCTTGTTATGTTATGCCACACATTTTCCTGTATACATGACTATGATTTAACAAGTCAGCTCTTTGTATGAACTTGTGGGATTCAGTAGAGCTTTCCTGAAGCAGAATACAAGAAAAAAGCAGTAGTGTTGGAAAAGACATTGATTCTTAAACATCTAAAGTGGATTTTGAATACTAAACCAGGTTGGAACAGGGTTAGCCTAATACAATTTTGACATATTCTGTAAAAAAGTTTAAAAATCTGTTTTCAGTTGGGGAAGTAGTATTTAAACTTACCTTTTTCTGTTGTTACCTATTGTTGTGCTAGTTCATGTTCTCTGGGGCCACTGTGCTTTTCCCTGCAGTAGGATTTCAGTGTTCTGTCCACAACTTCCCTGGGCTGAGCACCAAGGTGGGCTGTGTAGGAGACAGTTACATCTTCTGCAAAATAATGTTGGGGGGCTTATTGTTTGTTTTTGGGGGTAGGCAGAGGAGGGGGACAATTAGTATAAAACTATTCTGGCCTGTGCTGTACTTGTTTTGTATGGATTTATCATCTTTGCTATCTGTTACATTAGACACAAAGGTATGTCTACTACACAATTTGAGATCCCCACCAAGAATCCCACCAGCACCACTGCTCCTAGAATATATTGGACTGTGATTATCAGGCTGTTTAATAGTAAACACTTTCAACCAAAAATGCAAAGTTGTCCAACTCACAGAGACATAAACAGAACTTTAGTATTAAAACATCTTTCTGGGTCAGGGTGCATTTCCTTGCTAGACAGCAAGTGTATAACTTCTATTTTTGTTATTTTTTTACTTGCAAATGTCAGAGCAAATGTTGATAAAGGATCCTCATTCACACCACAGATACTTTTTCCTCAATTTTTCCCCAGCTCTAGGTTTTCTAAAATATCATCAGTGTTGCATTCCCACTGAGTGCCTCATTTTTTGGTTCACCTCTTGTATTTTGTTTCCAGTTGATAACAAGACCCAAAACTGGCAATAGGACATGGCCCTGCATCCCTCCTCAGGCAGAGCTGCCCAGGGCTTGCAGGTCTGTGGTGTCTGCTGCAGGTCAGGTTCCAGTGTGCAGCCTGTGAATGAGAGGGCTGCCTGGGGTCTGTCCTGCACAGCATGAGCTCCACATTGCACTCAGGCTTCTCAATCACACTGCTCTCAGAAGTGGCCACATCACGTTGATTTTCTTTTTTAAGTTCCCCACCTTTCAGTGTGTGACTGTTCCTAGAACATCTAATGATGTGGAGCATGATTGATGAGCCCTCGCTAGAGCCACATTCCTGTGATGTAGCTGATGAGAGTAGATTTCTTTATTGCTTTCTAACTTCATCTATGAACTCATCCCACAGTGCTACACTTTTGGGGTATGGTCTGTTTTCTTGAGATGGTTGAATAAGTTGAATAAAGGGATTTAAGAACTGCTAGAAAACATGGAGGAAGTGAGTGTCTTTTGCTTCTTTGTGGGTCATCTGTTCTCCCAAGACACATGTGGCTATGTGTGTTTCTTCAGACATATGATTTGTTTTGAAATACTTTATAACTAAAATTACTGATAGCAGCAGCCACAAGAATAAGTTGGCCTTGTAAATCAATGTTATTTTATAATCCTTCAATAAGAAACTGAGGCAAGGAAGTTTAAATGATACTGGTGAGGACAACTGGCATTGGCAGTTTTTGGTTACTGCTCTGCAGCTTGGGCTCATTGTCCCTTCTGAAGAACACTTGGTAGTTACCAGTGATCCTCTGTTTTAAACAACCTTGCTCTATTCTACTGAAGGTTAATAAAGCCTTTTCTGTTTGCTGATATAAAAAAAAAAAAAAGGAAAAAAATAGAAAAGAAGGCTTAACAGATGACTTTATTGGTAGACATATATTGTAGTTGCTTTGACATTTATGTTTTCCATACTGATAGATGAATGATTTCTGTGCAAGTAAATCAATTGCACCAGAAGTAGTAACACCAGGGTTGGTCTGAAACAACAGAGGTGTTGAAATATTTTGAAATACAATTTAACATGTTTCTCTTCTAGAAGAGTTCAGTGGAGTTTTTGGCTCCTGAAAAACAACAATTTTGCAATCTGGTATTTAATGTAAAAATTCATTCAAATTTCAAGGACCTGCCAACCTTTTTTCTGAAGAGTAAAGTAAGAAATTCACAGATTTTCTTTCCACGTATTTACTGTTCTTTTCTTTTCTAATCCTACTTTCTTCTGCCTGATTTGGATTATTGTAATCCAGAGTTCACTTCAAAATTCAGTCAAATTGTATCTTGTAATTTTTTGTTGCCAGCAGATAGAAATAATTCTTAATTAAAATTATTCTTATCATAGTTATTTTCTTAAGTAATGCATATTTAAAAATGCATTATTGTCTTGAATATTTTTTTAAAATAAATTACAAAATGAAAAGAGAAATAGTGTAGAAAGAATGTTCTAGGAATCGTAGAGATCTTAGAAATAATTAGTAATTCAGCGATTAATTTCATGATTGGCAGTAAGGAAAAAACATTAGTATGTGTTATGACAGGGTTTGTAGGAAAGGTATTTAAAGAGATTTTGAAAAATCTGTACCAGTACTTCTGATGAAAAATTTTGCTTTCACACCACAATTTGAATAGCAAAACATTTACTTGTTTTTGCTGGCCCCCTGTGGATTCCCAAATGATTATTCCATCTTCCCTAACTGTGAAACCGTATGAAATGCTATTATTATAACAATCTACTGTTACAAAATAGCAGTGACTAATATGTAAACTCAAGTGTACAGTGAATTTATAGAATACACCAGTCTTTAAGCTCCATGTGGGCTTTAGGGAATCTGTCCTTTGAGATGACTGTGGAATTAAACTGTGTGTAAAAATACCTAAAGCTCTGAGGTTCCTCCTCTTCATCTGTCTTGACTCAGGTGCTGAGTTTGAAATAGATCTCATTAGACTGATGTAATATTTCTGCTTTGGGAAGGTCTGTACTGAATGGGATTAATTTGCTTCAATTGCTTTGATATAGGTGTCTAATGCCATTTCTGGGACAGAAAAAAATGTGTAGGCATGACACAGCCTTCTTGGAAACACAGCCAGAGACCAAGGCTTGGAAAATGGTGGCAGACACATGTGTTCAGGTAGCTGATGTTCAGCTGTTTTGTCCAGAGTGTTAGTTAGAACAAAGATTGTTAAGGGGAAGTAGCTGACCAAAAAATCAAAGCTGATCAGTTGTAAAAACAGGCAGTGCTGATCTGAGAAGATGAAAACCAGATTTTGGTGCCTTCTCTGGAGGTGGAAAGGAAAGGGTAAAATGGCAAAGAAGGGCCTATAATAATTGTTTTTAAAAAGAGGCATTTTCCTCATTGAAGTGGTTTTTTATTCACCTTTACTTAAGGTTTCCTGTGTCAAAAGATAGCTATGGGAAGGAAAATGCATGGAAATCAGGAGTTCTGCTGATGTCAAGGGAGAAAGCTTTGATCACTAGATTAACTATCCACCTAGAAGAATTCTGTCCCTTGCTCTAACTCGTGTGCCCTCATGAGGTGTCATTCATTGCCTCTGTTCCTGTAAAACTGGAGGCTTTCAGATGAGACATTTCCAAGTATATCTTTCTCTATATAGAACTGACATATCTATGACACCTTTCTTTCAGGTAATGTTTGTTTTGGCACCTTTTTGCTCTGTTTTCTCCCACAGTGTGCTGGTTTGGGGTCTGGGAGGTTAGTTTTTCTGTTCCAGAGATGGCTGGATTTCAGTAGGCTGGGAGAATATAGACACTAAAGCAGTCGAGGTAAAGATAAATAAATCATAAATTAA
The DNA here is from genome assembly GCF_029582105.1 of Oenanthe melanoleuca. NCBI lineage: Eukaryota > Metazoa > Chordata > Aves > Passeriformes > Muscicapidae > Oenanthe > Oenanthe melanoleuca. Next base: position 16,346,655 of record NC_079342.1, on the reverse strand, counting down.
TGTATATTATTCATGTTGTTCTCTTGGAAGACTGCTCAATGATGCAGAGTTCTACTAGTAAGAATCTGCAGTGTTGAAGATTATGAGAATATCTGAATATCTCTCTTACACATTTAAATATGGGTTTTTAAATAACTATTTTTCACATTAGCTAAATGTTACAAATCAGAGAAGTGACATAAAATAATGATTCTTAAGCTAATGCTCTTTACAGTTTTCCAATGCATTCTGTATCACAGAAATTTCTTCAAAATAAGTTCTGCAGCTTTCAAAAGTTCTTGTTTACAGACACATTATATTCTGAATTAGCTTTCTGCAAAATCTTTTGTCTCCTGAAAAGCAAATGCAGTGCAGCTTTTTGTGTGCCCTGTTGTTCCAAGTGTGGCCTCACAGGCAGCCATAAGGCAGTTTCTGAAGGGAGCTGACACCAAAAGCAATGAGCTGCCATGTGTTGTTCCTGTTGTTTACAACCTTTAATTCAAGGTATTGCAGTAAGAAAGTGATACCATCAGCTCAAATAGAATTTTGCTTTTTCTGTCCTTAGAAGTGTCATCAACCTGTGGGGAAACTATGGGATGCCCAGGAAGTTGCAATACAACACACTCAAAGGCCAGAGTAGTAAAACATATTATTAAATGTCAATGAATACATTTAAGCATTGGGATGCAAAAAAGGTGCCTTGTTTTCCAGGCTCAGATTGAAGAGAACAGAAGGCAGCACACAGATCTGTGGCAGAGACACAGATCAATGAAGGACACTTTTAAAAAATGTATACACCTGGAAATCCTTTAAAATGTCTTTTGGAGGACTGGAAGAGATAGTAATTAATTTTGCATTGACTGCTTGTAAAATATACACAATTAAACAAGTGTCTTCAGCCCCCAGGTGATTAAGATTGAGGAACTGGAACAGGTATGAATACAGGGCCATTATCCTGGCAAAGGTGTCCACATCAACACTGAGCTTGTGGGAGGAAATTACCAGTTACAGAACTGGAGCACAGTTCCATTTTTGCTGAAACCTCCCAGGGGATTATATTTTGCCTCCTAAGGGATGAGTCTGGGCTTACAGATACGAGGCAGTTTTATTAATTGAACAGTAGCAAAAATAGTCTACCATTCTTTCTTTGGGTAAGATTTCAGTAAAAGGGCTTATTTTGTATATTATCTGGTGCCCAAAACATGCGAAGTGCAATGGTAAAAATAACTAGCAGTCAAAGATTTATAATGATGCTAGATCTGACACAGTAGGTAAGAATAGCTCCAGCAGAAGAGAGAATAACAGAGAATAAGGTTTTCAAACTACTCATTGGTGCATGAATTTTTTTTAGGGTTGGAAGGATGAATGGTTTATATGTTATGTGGTGAACCAAGCCTTGGGATTTTAATGAGACCCAGACTTTCTCAGACAGAGGAAGAGCAAAAGTTCTGCTTTTGGTGTTATTTCTGGATTGCTATCAATAGTGCAACATCCTAGTTAAAGGCAAGACTAACTTCTAACAATGCTGCTGCTTTATTAGTAAAAAAGTTTGTAGTTTCACAGTAGTGAATGATAGCCAAATTTTGCTGGTCAAGGTCTTAAATGCTATTTTCTCTGTTCTAACTCAACTTCTTTCTTAGTTTCATGAACGTCATGCCAACTTCTTTCTTCAACTCTAATTTCTTCTTGATTTTTTTCCAAGGAGCACACTTGAATAGGAACAGATGGCACCTGATACTGTCAAATGTGAGGGCTTTTCTATAAGTGATTTATAGCTGTGACTCCTTCTGTATTTTGAGCATGCAGCTTTGCAATTTAGATATTATATAGATTAAGTGCTTTGCCTCAGGATCTGCTGCATGACCACACTCTCTAACCACTGTGCAAGGATACAGTTGCTCTTTTGAAGTTTAAAAGTCTTTTGTTATACAAAGCTTGTTTCAGCAGAATGGAACATCGTATGTCATGTAACACATAGGTGAATATTTGTCTTGGTTTATGCTGTTTTCACAGCTTTTGTAATCTTTTCACAGTTTAATTTTACCTTTACTGTCTAAAGTCATGCAGCTCAGTAACAGTTGTGCCTGCACTAAATGGCTGAGTTAAAAGGCAGTATTAATGCTTGGGCAACTCACAGGGGTATATGCACATGTTCTTCTATTTGGATTGCATTAAATGAGTTTTCAGAACCATATGGCAACGTACCTTAACTATTCTTTCTGAAAGAGTCTAACTGTTGCAGCCTTCTGTTCTAATTAGTTACATCTTCTGAGCTTTACCAATTCGCTGGAAAAACTCCACGCTTAATATTGCTTAAATTTTACCCAAATGCCTTTTGTTCATGTGGGTGTATTTTAATATTGTGCCTGTGAAATGCAGATAGCTTCTTAGTTACTTGTTTTACTTTTAATATCTCCCCAGACAATACATCACTATTTGGAAACAGTTACCGTTGTTTATTACAGTGAGAAGTATTTCTCCTAAATAGCTGGGATTTGATGAGCTGTAGAAGTCATACAAATATTCCTTCTTAGAAACAAGGAGGAGATTGCAGAGCTGCAGTGAAATATGTTATCTATGTTCATTCCACCCTCTTGGTGACAGGGAAAAGTGTAACACGTGGGTTTCAAATGGGAATGTGCTAGCCCATCATTTCCAGATGTTGGAATATTCTTCTGGAATATGTTCTTTATAAAGTACTTAATATTATATAAAGGATTTATCATTTATATAACTTCTTTGTAAAACAGTAAAATAATTCTCACTACATTGGAAACATAGCAGCATGTTCTTGACCACTGAGCTGAACTGCTGTATGCACTTTTCATTAGCAACTGGGATAATATTGTACTATCCAGTCTGTTAAAGGTGGAACTATGTCTGCAGTGTGTGCAAATTTGAACTTGCATCTTAAATGGGAGTATAAATTTATTCATTTTGTTATCCAAAACAGTTCAGGAAATGGAAGAAGCATTAAAAGTTGGTTACCATGAACATATGAAGATACATAACTATTTTTTAGAAATCTGTAGGCTCTTTGTGTGTAGAAAAGGGAAAATACCTTTTCATCAGTAAAATGATCAGTTTCATTCTCTTGTTCCCAAAGGCACTATGCAAGTAAGAATAATATAAGATGTAATATCAAATCAATCACATTTACATTTCAAAAGCTTTCTTTGTAAAAGTCCCCCAGAGGGCTAAATTCTGCTAATAAAAACACAAATAAAATAAAATATTTAACAAGCTATATCAAGCACAGGTAGGTTGTGCATATTTTGCAATTCTGACATTAAAGATGAACAGGAAATCAAAAATTTTCAAAAAAAGTTTAAAAAATCTGGTGTCTAAAGATAGGGACCTAAGAATACAAACAGAGCATGGAATCCATAATATCTACTCATGATCAGAGAGGAAAGCCACTGAGACTGAACAGAGATATTGGCCTGAACAAGAGAGAAAAAGTGCTTATGTGGGTGTGAAATTCCACAATACTGCATTGAAGAATAGAAGTGTTGCCTGAAAAAAAAATAAATAGAGCCTTCTTAATTGATTGCTTGATATAAGACTAAAGTTGTAGGATCAGACAGTCAGAATTCAAACATTTTCTTAAATTTATTCCCACATTATCACAACTGCGTTGTATTTTCAGTCAGGCTTTGAAAGGGAATGAATAAAGAGTGGAGATTTATGTTTAAAATGCCTTGCAAGGGCAGGTGGCCTTTGATCCAAGGACATTATAAGCTGGCCTTTTATCATAATAATTTTCCTGCTTTTCTTTAGTATTAAAATGGTTCTTTTTAAAGGGTTTAAACCAGGACAGACCCCCATGTATACACTCGTGTATAATGTTACTGTCACTCCTAAACTTCTTCAGAGCCTTTTGGGTTACTCTTCAGGTGACTTTATTTAAAGATATATTTTTTTTCCCTTTTAATGTTGGAATGCAGTATTTTTTGCCCTGTATTTTTGCTAATAGATATTGTTCTGAATTGGACTAAAACTGTTGCTGCCAGTGGGGAAGCAGAAGATGCCCTTTGTCTGGGAATACCGTTATGAAACAGAGATGCTCTTTTACAGAACAGATGGCAGAGTGACAGCAGCTTCCACTTCAAACAGGAGCAGGCACAGGGTGCATGTGGGCAGGAGATTTCATTGCAAATGATTTTATGAAGCCCTGGATATACAGGTTAGAGAAAGTAGATGGGGTACTGGAGCAGTAAGAGAGGCCTGTATTTAAATGATCAAATATTGTCACAAAATCCCTGGCATTCAAGTTCAGAATAAAAGCCAAAAAATCCTTCTGAACTAAGTGTCAGCTAGAAAGAAGTTTGGTACTCTCTGAGTAAAGAAATTTACCTCCTTTAATTTCTGTTGCATTCAAGGCAAATCTGTGTGTGGAGGGGAGTGGGGTTTGTTTTGTTTTATTGACTGGGAGGATCCTTGGGTTTTTTGCTGCCTTTTTTTTTTTTTTTTTTTTTTTTTTTCTTTTTTAATTATCAGACAGAATTGCATGAGATACTTGGTTCTGTCATAAATTTCTCATCCTAATCAGAATAAACTGCAGCACTCCTGAGCTGGCTGATGAATTCTGTTAAAAAGGATTATCAGAAATATGAATTCTGTTAATTTGCTGTTGTATCTCAGTTGTTGCTGTAAACAAAACCCTTACACTTTCTCCACAGAAGCATTTGATTCCTGATAACAGGAAATGTATTTATGTAAAAGTCTTTGTAGTGGCTTCTGACTTGTGCTGGTCCATGATAAGGCTTGGACTTGGTGGCTGTATGGTGCCCCTGCTAACAGAGTCTGAGCACTTTAATTGTGACCTTTGCAGACATTCAAACACCCTTACATTGACTCATTTGTCCCATGGACATATTGCTACCTGACCCTCTTAATGAATCTCTCTGTTCTGGAAACAATGAGAGCAGACATCAACAGACTATCTAAAGTGAGTTTCTTAATGAGTAAAAAGTCATTCCATCAGTAATGGAATTCACACAATGTGCTTGCCTCAGGATGGGACTCTTGTGTCATTGTATGTTTCCCTCCTTCCACACCACAATATTTCTTTCTTTTCTGGCTGTTTTCTCATAACCTTTCCAAAAGAGCATCTCCTTGCCATACTTCTGACATTTTCCTTGGTGTTGTCTAGTTCTTTTCCTTTGTAGCAGGGCTTTCTCAAATCAGTGCTGTGAGAGATCCTGAGCTCTGGGATGCCTGGGTATCTAACTAGTCTGTGTGTATTGGTGTGCACCAGAAGTGCAGTGGGTGTACATAACTTCTGAGTGTACCCTGACAAGATTTTAATGAAACTTGCAAGGAGATCTGACTGCTGAGAGTGGTGAATAGACAGGCAGGTTAGAGGCATCTGTGACTTCTTTTCTTAGACCAGCAAGCCAAAATAACAAATGAGAGGGACAATGCTGGAAAAATACTGGAATGCTGCTCACTAGTGGCCCTTCAGCTGAATCTCATGTTAGTACAGACTCAATTAGTTCTATTTGTTTCATGCAAGTATTAAGTGCCTTCTGTACTAGTCAAGGCTTTACTGGCAGACCTGTTTTGGCAACTGATGGCTTCCTTGCAAGGACAGTGGTAGGTAGAGCTCACAAGTTTTCTTTGTGTTGAGACCGACAGATCGGGTGTGAATGGAATGGCACACAGGGTCACAACAGCCCCATGCAGTGCTCCAGGCTCAGGGAGGAGAGGCTGGAAGGGTCCCTGGTGTGAAAGGACCTGGGCATGTTGATTGTCAGCCAGCTGAGCATGAGCCAGTGTGGCCAAAGAGGCCAATGGCATCCTGGCCTGTGTCAGCAGTAGCGTGGCCAGCAGGACCAGGGCAGGAATTTCCCCCTGTACTCAGCGCTGGTGAGACCAGACCTCAAATCCTGTGTCTGGTTTTGGGTCTTTCACTACCAGAAACACATTGAAGGGCTGGAGAGGGTCCAGAGAAGGGATGAAGCTGGTGAAGGGCCTAGAGAGTGAGTCCTGTGAAGAGTGGCTGGGGTGACTGGGCATTTTCAAAAGTCCTGGTTGTTGCACTAAGGGGCATGATTTAATGGCAGGCGTGATGGAGTCAGATAAGTGGCTGGATCTGATGATCTTAAAAGGCTTTTCCAAGAGACATTGATGTGATTCTATAAACCAATTGGCAAATAATGGTTGTCCTTCTCTCCAGGCATCCCTTCCTTCTCCCTGCTGCATGCATGTATTTCCTTCCATTTTTTGATTATATGCTAAATTCACATGTCAGCTTCTTCATTCCTCAAGCTAACTTTCAGCCTGGTTTGTTTTTTACCCTTTCTTTTATTTGCATGTATGTGCACAAATTCACAATAGACATGACCAGCAAATCTGTGTCCCCTCCTTCTGAAGATGATATTTCATTTGTATCATGACTTTGCCCCCAGGAGTTCTCACCCTGTGCGTTTGTGTCACTGCTGTCAGCTCACAGACCATTTGCAGCAGGGGGCTTTTTACCCTGGAGTGCTCTTTTGGTGTCCCACAGTACTCTGAATATCAGCCTGTAGTTTGTCTGTCTGTTTGGGTCTGTGGAATATGAAATGTTAAGGTCCATTAAGTTTTTGCAGCAATTGGATTTTTTGCTGGAAGTGGTCTTGGGTATTTTAAGCAATATAAGGATGAGTATAAATTGAGTGGCATTTCAAAGTTTTTTTCACTTGAACTCTTATCTCAATTGAATTGCAGTGAAGTTGTAGCAAAACATTTCATCTAATTGTTAAATAGTTCAGTGGCAGAGCTTGGTTTTAAATGAAATTTGCAGGATATGGCAGCTCATAAAACAGTCTTGGTAGGGGTGAGGCATAGATTTCATTGGCAATCTTTCTGTGGTTTGTAAAAAATTCAGTCATTGGTTTTGAAACAATTAGAACCAATTGATCAGAAGTTATTGTCCAGAAAAGACAGGGTTTTCTCTGAAATTAATAAGAAAATAAAAAAGTGTCAGAGGATAGTGTTTCTTTCAATTTATCTTGCTTTATAGGAATATTATAGCCTTTCCCACTTCCCCTGCAATTTCTGTCTTGTAGTATGTATTTTCAAACCAATGAAATTTTGGAACAGCTTTTGAAACTACAGTGATGAAAAGTGATTTTGTGAGGTTGGAAGGGATGCCCAACTGAGTCAACTCATTTCAGGGTGACATCTTCAGAGTCAGCCTGCTGTGCTCCCTTCATATTTGTAGATTAAATACATCCATACCAAAAATACTCACTATCAATTAGCAGAGCATTTCAGTCATGAAAGTTTCTACAAGGAAGGTGAATTGGTCTTTGACTTCTGAAATAAATGAGTTTGTTTGCTTGCTGGATGGTGTTTTTACTGCAAAACTCAAGCCTTTTTGAGGGAGAGCTGTCTTGAAGTACAATCTGAAATATGTACACTTTTTAATAGTGTGTTTTGCCCACAGGTTACTTTCTTTTTGCTTGAACTATTTTGTTAATGTGCATTAACTTGACATTTGCATCTAAATAGTTTGTAACTCTGGAGAAAATAGGATCAAATGGATGGTGAAAAAGCAAGATACATAGATTTGGCCCAAATCTTGTCCTTGTTTTGCACTTTTCTGTATACCATAGGCTTTTCTTGAAGGCAGGATACAGAAGAAAAAACACTGGCACTATGTGCATCTTTAAGAAAATTGGAAGAAATTGAAATGGAGAATCTGTATGTTTTAAGGGGATGAAAACATATCCTTACTTTTTCAATAAGGGATGCATTTGAGGTAATTTACTCTTATCTCAAGTAATGTGAAGTATGTGAAAGAAATGAAAGGATATTAATTTCAGAACTTACCTTTTATCTGCTGACAATATCCAAGGGTTTCTGTGAACAGTTGAAGTGTTAAGCAGTTCAGGAGCTTGCCTTGCTCTGTCTTTGCTAGGTAAATATAATTTGAGTATTTATGAAAGTAATATTATCCTGCATGGTGTATTTTTACCCTCCTCTTTTCTGTTTATTTACCAGTTATTACAAAGTTATTACAAAGCCAGGAATTCTTGGCCTTGAAAAGTATAAGTTGTGTTTTACATTTTTTGTCATCTTGCTGATAAAAACTAGGGGGTATTTCCCAGCAAATTTATAACAGGATGCTGTTTGAATTTAGTAATTTCAGACTCTGGGCAAAACTAGGTTTTAGTGAAGTGGGTACAGCTTTGACAGAAGTGTATAGGTCCATGATGGTTATGGCACATTCAGTTATTCTGAATATGGTATAGATAGAACTTAGGAACAGTTCCTCACTCCAGATCAGCATTCAGATTCTAAACAGTCACTGCTTTGGCCCGAATCCAAGCCACAGAATTTGAGAAACTGAGGACCCTGGATCCCTCATGTATGGTTCATTTGTGATGGTTTAAATTCTCTAATAGTTGTGGTGCAGAGGCAATTTGCCAGGCTCAGTTTGGAGAACAGGACTAACAGGTACAGCAGAGTTGTGGGCAGGTCTGCAGCCTTTCTCTTGCATTTGAACACAGATCAGTCTCCAATTTCTGTGATGTGCAGATGTACTTTAGAAAATTTATTATTTGCCCTTTGAGTGCTCCCGTTTTTGAGATGCTGGGAAAAAAGAAACCTCAGTCATACAGATTTAGTTTAAAAGCAGCATGTGTCTACAAATATCTGATTCTAGCTGTTCTGGGAAGAGTGCATGAGGTGCCTTTTGTGATTAAATCCAGCATAAACACTGGAGAATGCTGAAACAAGGCTTATGGTAGCTATAACTGGGCTGCAGGAGAGCGTGTGGGAGTTGGAATATGTTGCTAATGTGGAAGCTTTTGCTATGAGAGCAGATCATTCCCAAAGACAGACTATGATAGTTCATCTTAAGGCATCTAAATGGTTTTGAAATTTCTAATCCCAGCCTGTTTGCCACAGTTTAGTGCTGTGTCAGGTTCAGCAGCAAAGACAGCTAATAAGGGCTTTTATGCAGAGCAGTGAACAGTTATTGAAATGTTAGTGGGACTTGTGTGTCAAGGGGGTGCAGTCTAGTCCCATTTCTATTTAAATTACAAGATAGGAAGCTAAGTGATGTGGAGAGGGGTCTGGTTTGCAGGAATGGAGATGGTCTTTCTTATCAGCAGTGCAGATGAATCATCTTTGCTGTGGGACTTATTGTGGTAATGTGATTAATACTATTTCATCTGGAGAAATTTGTGCAGATGCATCTGTTTAAAGAAAAAAAGAAGCTTGCCTCACCATCAGTACATTTCTGAGTAATTTCTTTATTTTCTTTTTCACTCATCATTGGTTTGATGAATCTGAGAATCTGATACTGGTCTAAGAACACAGAATTGATGCACAGCAAGTTGGTATCTGGTTCACAGAGCTGCAGTTTTTAGTATGTCCACAGGATTTAAATACAGCAAATAATTCTGCATGGCTGCATGCCTTTGCATTTTATGTTGCCCTGCCCCATATCTCTGTATGCATTATATCCCTTTGATTTCTTAGCTTTCAGTAGTAAATTGATCAGGGTGCCAGCATGCCTAGCCCACAGTGCATGGCACACCATTTGCTTCCTCTTCAGTTTTCAGAAGCTTAAGCAGAAATCATTGCCTTGATAGTCTGCACTGCTGTTTATATAGAGTACTGCCTGCTTTTGATTTTTAAGACTAAAGAACCAGAAGCTACGAGGGAGTTCTGTGACCAAAAACAAACATGAAAATTTCTGAGATGCAATAGAGAGTCTGTGTTCTGAAAGTAACTAACAGAAGGTTGTTTCTTGCACCTTGGCAATAATGATCTTTAAAGGAATGCTGAATCACTTTGCACAGATTCTTCTTACAGGTTGTGAGAAGGACATGACACTTTATCCTCTTTGTGATTCACCAAATTTTAATTTACCAAAGGCAATTTACAACTTTGTTCACCTCCAGTGGAAGCACACACAGAAAATACTGCACAGGAACTAATTCCCCGCTGAGGAACAGACAGCCCCAGCAAGCAATATTCATCCCTGACACCCCACCTTCCTTCCAAATACAAGATGCTTCATCTGTGCTTTCTCTAACCTAAGTGCTGTGGCATTAAAGGAAACTCAAATGCTTATAGCTTGTCTTTCAGACAGCTGATGACAGTAAAAAAGGCCAAGTTTATTTAATATGTCTCTTGGCAAATAAAATATCAGTTTGAGCTCTCACCATAAATCTTGTAAAGCTCCTTTTGCTGGTGCCTTTGGAAGCAGAATTCTCTATCCATAAGCATAGTGGAGAAAACTTATGACTGCAAGACCTCCCTTTTAATTTGAAAAACATCTGAAAAACAACCTGAAGGGGTGGTGAGACAATATTCTCCTCCTTCTTATAGTCAGTGACAATGAGATCATCCAGTTGTGTTTTCTATTCCTATAAAAATAAACATCCTATTGAAGTATCAGTATATGCCAAACATCTCCTTCAGATCAGCCCCCTGTCTCAGCAATGCATTCTTTGTCTTGCCTCAGGTTCTGGTACATAAAATAAATGAGGCAAATAACTGAGGTCCCCTGGCTTTCACTCAGGGCGATTTCCAGTGGGTGCTTACTAGTCCCTAGGACACTTGGAATCCTGATAGTACAGGGAGCTCTTTAAAGGATTAGGAGACCAGCTAGATGAAGCCCATCAATAACACTATTTCCACCTTAGCCCCAGTGAAGCACACAAAAGCTCTCATTTTCCCCCTGAAGTGTCTCACAGCCAGCCTGCATAGTGCACACACAGCTGATTCCCTGGGGAGGAGCTGAGACACAGGGAGCTGCAGGTAACACTGACTGTGCCTGTTAAAGTGCATCAGGAGAGGATTTACTGTGGTGAACACACTGGGACAACCTGCAAGGAGCAGAGGGAAGGCAGGGCTTGTGTGTCACCTTCTCTCTGTACTAACTGGAGGGAACCTAATGGCTTGTGGAGAATGCTGGGAGAAAGTAATGAACTTTAAAAGCAGTGTCCTTGCTCTTAAACTAGGAGATTTGATTCTAGGGCATGTTGTAGTAGCTGAGATGCAGAGCTTATGCTGTATAAATATGTAGATTAGTGGCTGCTCAAAGACCAAAGGAGCTGATTTGAACCTGGTTCCTTCTGCATGGCAATATCTAACAATAAACTAGCTCCACAGCATGCTGAAATCTGGTAACCTTAAACAAAAGCTAAGTGTATACCTTTTGAGAGAATAAGCAGAAAGAAATGGAGGCCTTGACAGGAGAAAAATAAGTAAAAAAGCAAAAATAAGACACAAGAGAATAAAAGCAGAAAGCATGAAACAAAGGCAAAACCAAATCCACTAATAAGAGAATTGTCAGACAGGAAAAAGAAATAGAGAACAAACAGAGAGCAAGACAGAAGTAATGAGACAGGGGGGAAATCGGATTCAAAATGAAATCTGGTAATAAAAGAACTGTCAGACATAAAACGAGCCAATATATGACAAAGGAAGAAAAAGCCAAAGAGACGGAGCAAGGCAATCTTTGAAGAATTAAGCTAACCAGATGTGGCCTCCAAAGGTAATTTGTACTAAAGTTGATGTTACTCCTGATTTCTAATGAAAGCAGACTCTAAGAAACACATTTCTTTTATGCTCTAAGAAAAAAGGTGTTTGGCTTTTTTTAAAAATAAGAAACTATGCAAGGGAGATCAGAGAGTTTTGTATTACTTTTACAAAATGGTTTTGTAGGTAAGGCTGTGCTGAAAAACAATATGAAACAAATAAACTGTAATGGATCTTGTGGTTTGTGTGTTGAATCTGGTGTGCTTAGTCGCCCACCCTAATGCAGGTTCCTTGACCTAGCTGCATTGCCTTAGTTTCCCTCATTTCAAAGTATACACTGTAATAGAAACACACACATCACTAAAAGTGGAATGAAATATAATTCAATATAATTTGGTTGTGGGAAGCATTTTCTACCTTGCCAGATAGAATCTAAGCTTTTCTTTGAAGACAAAGATGAAAAGAAACCAGTGGAGGATGTGAACCATTTTACTGGGGCAGAATAAACTCATTGACATCAAGGGACCTAGGATTGAAAGAAGGACCACTGATTTGATAGCCTAGCTCAAGAAACCCAAAAGCCCACCTAAAATGCTTGTAATATTGGAATTCTTAAAACTTCTTGTGTCCAAAGGAGTTGGTACAACAAAAAATTAAATACACACGCTGGCAGTGCATGTCCCAGGTATGTGCTGCCTGCTTCACAACCACACCCTCCTTACCAGCAGCACTGGCTGCCTGTGGGAACTTCATGAGAGAGCTTCATGCCCTCTGGGAGCTCATTGTGTCCTTTGCTTACTGAATTTTGGGTCAGATACTAAAATGGGTCCAGCTGAGATGTTAGCAGGGTTTTCATTCTTGAATCTTGCAATGTTTGCTTGCTTTTTTTCCTCCTAAGACATCTGAGGATGGTTTCAGAAAGATACTTACATCTTGTGGTTGCTTTCTTTAACTTGTACAAAATACAAAGCTTTTTCTTCCCATTATGGGCAAACAGTGAATTCTGGTCTGTGCTGATTTATCAGGTGGCACTTACCAGGAGCTTAGCCAAAATTTTCTTGATGTTCAGTATTCCACTTGAAAACTGCTTATTTTATCTCGTTTCTTTTTCTCAGATGACTAAAACCTCTCAAGTAGAAATAAAAACTAGTAATTAAGAATGAATATACATATTTCCTCATGTACTAGAATGTAGATATTTGCAGAAAGTGTTGCTACTTGTCTGATATTTGGATAGAAATACCAGGAATAGCGACTGAATCACTAATACAGACAAACTAAGCAGAAACTAATGGATTGAATGTAAGGTCAGGACTGGTGCAGAAATAAGTCAACCCATGCCTTCCTGTGAACTTCAGTGACCTTTGGAGGATGCTCTTCAGAGCTTTTAACATCCAGTGATGTTAAACATAGTGATTCATCCTACTTTTAGTTTTGAGGATAGCATAGAAGAAGGTACCAGCTCTGTGGACATGACTTCTGGATTTTTGCTTGGATTGGTTTCTGTTTTTTTTTTTTTTTTTTTTTTCTTCTATTTAATTTTTTTTAAAGAGAAAACTAATGCATTTTCTGTGTCTGTGGAAACGGAACACTTACACTGGGATATACTTGAAGCAGTATTTCTAGCCACATGTATGTAGCTATGTGAAAGTTAGTGGGAAGGTGACATTTGGAGAACTCTTCTGAGAGCACTCAGGGTGACAGTAGGGAATGAATAATAGAAGTGGTACTTGCAGAGTTTTCTCTTGTGAGATTTGCCATGTCCTAGGTTATCATGTTTGATGCTCTCAAAGTAGTAGGTTACCTCAAGGTACCTTAGAATTGGCCAAATTGTAGGTTAATCTGCTTGGGGTTCAGAGGAAAGGAGTGGTGGTGGTGGTGGAGTGTTTGTATTTAGTTAGTTGGAGTGAAAAATTTAGAAATGTAGGTCAGAATATGATTCTTATAGGTAAATATTTAGTTTTGAAGAGATACTTCTTTGGACCTGCTTGCAGTTTACAAGATGGTCCTTGTTTGCATTATTGCCTTCAATTGAAAGATTGTTTCACAGATCCCTTGTAAAAGCTTGAATACAGGAAATTTCAGAAGTTCTAGATCTCAGACAATTTCTCAGATGAAATTCATATCATATTTGGAGATGAAGTTAATAATTTATGTAACTGTATTGGAATTAAGCTACTTAGGGTTTCATGTGCTTATAAAGAGACTGCATGCAGAATGATGCCTTAAGGATTAAACTCTTCGTGGTGGCAATAAATAATGCAAAAAATTCAAATATTGAATGCAGAGGAGACTTCAATCAGGCAGAGCCTTGCTGACATTTCTTTTCACACTACTCTGTTCACATTTTTTCTACTGTTGTTCCTGAAACCAGTGGCCTCCTCTTGAGAATTTTATCACGAGTCATATGTACGCTTTGGTGTGATTTAAAAATGAATACTCAACTTGAAGGCAAATTGAAAAAGTAGGAGGGTGGAACCCAACAGGATCAGGTCCCAAGTGAATCTCTGTGCATTTCACTGAACAATTTCTACCCTGAGTTATCATGTAAATGATAATAAAATAGTGGAAGTCCTGTGGGATTTGAAATCAATAGCCAAGAGTAGAGCTACACATCTGTTGCATTTATTTTTAATTGTGTTAAAGAGGGAACTCTTTTATTAGATTTTTTTTTTTTAATCCAGCAAATGACACAGCTGCTTTAATAAACAGTCCAGCAAGAAAGTCGTATAAAAGCATTAAGAAGAATGTGCAAAGACAAGAGTTCAAAAGCTGAAACATCAAGCAGTGACAGAGTTGGTGAGCTGTGAAACCTTTAACTCTGTATTCTTTTGGGTTTCCTATATAATGGAGCTGCTGTAACCTCCATCTACCTGTCAGCCATTATTATTAGCAACAAAAACTGAGCTCAAAGTCTGGAGTGTCTGTGTAGAAACATGAAATAGGGTTATTTTGTGTTCCTAATGAGTAACCTGGGAAAAGCTTGGGCTTGCATGATGGGTGATGCTCCCCCACTCACACACAGAGACCTTGGTAGCACAGTTTCTGACTTTTTAATAAGTATATGTCTTCAGAACCTCTTTACTCTGTACCTGCAGGGGTAAAACTGTTGTTGAGGATTTAGAAAACACTCTAAAAAAGTGAATTATTGCATCAGGGGATGGCAGCCATTGGAATGTAGAAGCCAGACATCCCTTCCCTGGTGTCCCAGGCTTGTCAGTGCCCTCAGGGGATGTAAGGTCTTTTTTCTTCCACCATGTGGCATGCCTCAGGGGAAGCCCTGTGCTTCTGTGCAGGATGTGAAGAGGCAAGCTGCAAGTGGACCAGAGCATTTTGTATGTGATGGGAAATGCTTGAACAGGTAGTCAATTAACAGGCTGGAGCTGTCTGCAGCTGCCATGGAAGATTCTGTCTGGCTGCAAAAGGACTAATGGCTTTAATTTGTGGAGGGAAGGATTTCTGCTCTCTCTGAAGAGTGACAGTGGCAGAAAATCCAAGGGACAGATTTTAGGCACTTCACAGTAAAACACTATTTGACTCTATTTATTTTATAGATTAAAAACCAGTATTTTTTTCAGTGGTGGAAGTTGAGGAGACTGGGTGCTGTTAGAGTTTTAAAACATATATTTTGCACAGGAATGCTAAAGCAACAAGTAAAACCAAGACAATTCAGAAGCAGTGTTATGAACAAAATGTCTGAAATAAAACTGCAGGAAAGCAGAAAGGAAATTAATTGCCAGTTTTTTGTGAAAGATGGACTATTCCCACTCCTGGGAATATAATTTTTAAGGTTTCTAAAATTATAGACTGACAATTCCTTATAGAAAGAAGACAATTTAAAAATTTTAATCATAAAATTGGAAATGAGATTTGCATGGCGAATAGCTAGGAAGTTCTTCATCTTAATGTGAATTGGAGGATTCTTTGCAGGAGTTAGTCATAGCAGAAACTATTTTGAACAGGTCAGTGTACAAGCAGATTCCCAGGCTGTATTACTGGGAAAGATATGTAGCTGGCATTTTATCAGCTACAATCAAAAGTAGCAGGGGGTAAAAAGATGCCTTGGTGGTATAATTGAAGCTCTGTATTTGAGTTGAAGCACTGTTTGTTTTTCAAGAACCAAAATATGATCTAGACTTGGAATAAGGATGCTGTTCCATCCAGTGCAGGTGGGCTTACTGAATGACAGCACTCAAAGAGCAGAACAGCCTTTTAAACAAATAATTGTGATGATGATGAGACCACTTTGAGAGCCTTAGAGCTGTTGTAAACCAGTGGAAATTGTGCCATGGGGTTCAAGCAATACAGTGTGCTGTGAAATTGCTGTGCACAGAGCATGGGCTGATCAATGGAGCTGTGGCATTTCTTCCCAAGGGAAAGAACTCTCCAAAGGCAAGCCACTGAGAATGGAATGAAATGCCACTGACATGAAAGGTGTGAGAGCTGGAATCAAAGCAGGCTTTTCAGACAGAGCACAGACAGTGCACAGGTAGAGGGAGAAGGTTTGCAGCTGGTTCTGTGCACGTTCCAAGAATGCTGACAGTGGAAATGCTTTTAGGGTTCTGTGGGCAGAGGGAGTGTGTGGGAAACCTGAAGAGGCAATGGAGGATAAACCTTCAATATAAACACTGCCAGGCAGACTCCAGTGCCTCCGAGGTCCATGCTATTCAGGAAAACTGTAAGATTCATGGGAGAAGGTTACTACACCATCTGAGTTATAAGGATCAAGTTAATTTTTTTATTTGCCTGCCAAGTAACAAACCCAGACTAGCTGTGTAAGTTAGTCTAGTGTTCCATCACTGCAGTGGTCACTGCCCAAGTCCAGAGAGATGTGAGAATCCAGGTGTGCCGATTCTTGTGTCGATGGCTAGATAGTGATTTCACCTGTTGGCAAAAAGAGTCAGGAAATTGAAATTTGTCCTGATATAACTTTGTCTTATGTTGGATATTATAGAGGAAAAAGGAAGAGCTGCTTATTAGACAAATAGGAATAAAAACTCTTTTTAAAGCATAAGGGTTATTTATTCAGTTTGCAGAAAGCTGTCTGAGATCCAGTGTGGTGCATGTTTTGAAGGCCCATTATTGTCAGTGTTTCCAGTTATATATTACAGAACACTCACATACATCCTTACAGTCCACGGTGCACCTGCAGATTGAGGGTCTACTCTGTGCTTATCCATCCTGTGGTCAGTGTATTTGATAAAAACTTGTGAAACATTGAGAGATAACTGCAGTTGAGTAGCTTGGATCATAGAAATGCTGTATTTGATATTTTCCCCTTCAGTCTACCTAATCCTTAAGTGTGTTAAATGTGGTTGGCTTATGTCTAGATTTAGATGCCTCACCCTACCAATCAACTCTAAATTTAATTAACTCCAGCTATTCTAGTTGGGCTCCAAGTAGCAGGACACCAGGACATTGCATGACCCAGCTAGTGTAGTACCATGTGAAGATAGCACAAAGTGATTATGTGACCACACCCTCAGTGCTACAGAACTCCAAGCATCTCATATCAGTCAGTTGTAGTTCAGTATTATTTATGCCTGTTTTCCTCCCTTTTGCTTTCCCATATTTTCACTTCCTTATCACTGTCAAAATCTGACATTAACCCACATGTGCACTCAGAATCACCAGGGCAGAAATATTTGACATGCTGATTGTAGAACACATTCCAGCATTACAGCAGAGACATGGATGCCAGGATAATCGAAATTTGAGACATGCAAGTACAGAATTCCTTCTCTACTTAAATTTAAAAAAAAAAATCTTCTTTAGTGATTTTTGTTGGAAATTATTGACTACTATGTTGGCTGAAAGCTTGATTCAGTGTTCTTTGCTGAGAAAATTACAGCAAGTTATCTCACCATCTGTGATACTCATGTGGATTCTTCAGAGGAATGGCACAGTTGTTATCAATCAAACTGCTTTATCAAACAGACCTCTGCACTCTGCACTATCTGAAGAGTGTGTTCACAGGACAAAATAGAGAAAAATTATATAATATATTACTCTCCTCTATTTCTTTTTAAGATGCTTGGCTGCTTGATTTACTGCTGTCCAGGAAGGCAGGTTTGCTGAATTCATGTGTGTACAACACTTGAGATGCACATTCTGTACAATACCCTCAGAAAATGCTTTCACTCTGCAATGCCCTCCAGCAGTTGTACAAATCAGAAATGTAAGTCTGTAGGTTGTAATCCTTTAAGACAGCTTTCTCAATCTTCTGGGCTGAGGTATAATCAGACAGCATTTCTGGAACATGCCAAACCAAACAGGAACAGACATTTTCCTACATATTAAATGAGCTTTTTCAATATGCTATCATTAAAATCTTATACCAAGATGTTAATTGAACAACAGATTCTTGCATGCCTGCATCTCTTTTCCTTTCTAAAAATTGAATTTAGGAATAGAAATTACTCTCAAGCCAGCTAGCCAATGTCTGGGAATACAGAACAGTTGTCTCTAGTGAATTTTCTCTGTTTTTCTTTCATTAATTAAATATTCGACATTGTAGCATCCTCATTTCTCACTTGTTTGAACTGGATCAGCTTCCATTCTCAGAACATTTCGTTGCACCAATTCATTCTAATCACACTGCTGCCTTGAGCATGTATTTAATCACATCCCTGGGAATAGAAGCTGTGCAGTTCGATCCACATGTGTTGTACAACCCCAGATTTCAGAACTTTGTTGTTTTGTTTTGTGGGTTTTGTTTTGTTTTTTTCACCTCCACCCCATCCCAGGCTTTTTGTATAAGCCTCCCATGCACCTGAACCTCGTGGAGTGTATTTTGCTCTTCATCTCTAGTGTGATGCCAACATAGCAAGATTGTCTGACAAAATACATTTTTGTCTGCTTATCAGTTTGTAATTTTTACTGTTGATATAAAAATAACACAGTCCAATTAAGATCTGTGACTTGCTGTAGTATGTGCATCTTTCAGCCTCTTGTTTAATTAATAGGATTTAAAAACCTCAGTTTTTTCTTACTCTTGAACTGATTTATTTTAAGTGATGAAAATCAGGAATAGTTCAATTGGCTGGAGTGTGTGAGAGAAAATCAGACTCAGTGCAGTGTGGTTGTGGAACTATTGTTATACATGATTTAACAAATATTTGCATTTTCCAGCTTGGTTGCATTAAAGCATCCTCTGAAGTGAATTTGAGGTAAATGTGAATAGTGGCACTTGGGGTTCTTATGATTTTAGCTGGTCATGTCTGATGAGCTGCTGAAAGAATTTTAGAATTTCTTTACAGCACCGCTGATATTTGAGTAAGCAAGTTTTTCTCCATGTGTGGTGATCTCATGTGCCCTTTATCCTTTTTATACTCTCCTGCTCCCCTGCTCTCTCTTTCTGTACTCTGGACATGCAAGATGGCAAACGATCTGTCAAGTCTGGAGCTACGTGCATGTGCTGGCCAGCCAGCAAAATGTCAAATAGAATGTTGAATAGCTGAGTTGTGCCTATCTGACCTCAAGTGTGGGTGCTGCTGGTTTTTTCTTTTGAGAATTTAATTAAGTCTGAGATAAAAGGCCAGCCTAGCACTCCTGATCATTTTGTCAAAATTTGCAGGTGCGTATTAACTATGGGGAGAAAGAAGGGATAGCAGACAGATAAGTTGCATCCAAATTATGACAAGAAAACCATTCTGTCCACAACAAATAACAAGCCCCCCACTACCCCAAATCCCCAGTATTAGCATATTTTCAATAGTGAGTTCTTATATTAAAGATGTTTACTGCCTGTAGTTTTTACTTTTCATCTAACAGTGAGTTACTTAATGCTTATATGCTTCCAACAAATGGAATGAAAATTGTGTAACATGCACTCATTTTTGGCAACAGTTCAAGAAAAATTCTTTTTGCCTTGGAAGGATTAAATTCTCTCTTACTTGCTTTAAAATGTTCTGCTGGCCATGTTGCTCAATATAGTTACAACTGTGAATCCCCACATGGTCCTGGATTTGTTATAGAATTTACTAAAGCAAGCAGGATCCAGAATTAGAGTGTTTCAGCCTACTTTATTAAATAAGTCCCTAAGAGTCTTTGCAGTTACATTGTACTTAAGTGCTACCAAAAAAAAAATCATTTGACACTCTGAGTTGGATCCTGTCTTAATGTTCCTGTGAAATTAAGAATGTCAAGAAATGCCTGGAAAGAACAGGTGGAGTTATGATAGAGCAAGGATGTTCTTTGTTATCCTCAAGTTTGAAGGTAAATAAGAAAAATCTATACTTTCCAGGCTGTTCAGTCTGTCCTTACTTACAACATATTTTAAAATTGTGCTGTGCAAGCCCATAAGGAAATAACTGGAGGAACAGTCACAGTTGAAGTTTATACAGCCATGCTTATGTGCCTGTTCATCTGTCTGCCCAGTCCTCTGCTCCAAATAACTTCCACATTTCCTGGTTGTCTCAGAGCTACTCACATTCCTTTAAGTTTTCTTTGTGAGAAAGGACCTTTTTCTCACTAAAACTCCCAATGGAAGTTGAGGATCCAAAGCAAGCTCCCAGGCTGAGGAAAGGCAGGCAAAGCTGAGCTGCACCACACACTCTACATACTCTGCCTGGCAGCAGCTGCCAGTTAATCAATGCATATATAATTAGTTAATAACTGCAGTGTATGTGATCTCTGGCTTGGGGAGAGTGTCTTAGAGGACATATTTTCATTATTTCCATTATTCATGGAACATCTTGTAGTGCTAAATGATATACAAGCAGCAGGAAGATGGAAAACTCATCTCTGTTTGATCATAAACTGCAGAAACCTCCAGGGACTAATGAGTGTATTGCTGCTTCGTGCACTCACCAAGCCCAATGACAAACAGAACGTCCACAGCCAGATGCAGATGAGAACTCATCCATCTGTACTCTGCCTATCTTTGATCTGACATTACTATTGGGTAATTGCAAAGGGTGAGCAGTGTATGTGGGCACTAATGTGCACATGCATACAAGGGTATCTCAGCTCTGGTACTTGTTTCTTTAATTTACAATCCTCAGGAAACTGTGAGGATGTCTTACTTCCATTAGTAACATTATCATTGCCGTTACATTCTGGACAAATGCACTGTTTGTAGTGATATGGAATCTTTCCTCTGAGACTCTCCTGTTTAAATATCCTCCTTTTGTTTGAAATAAGACACTTAAAGTTTCATTTTTCCTTTACTTCTGCCTCCTTCAGATGTTAAAGAATAAGGTATCATATTCATTCTGCTTGTAGGAATTCATTCCACTCTCATAGGACCATAAATGCATTGTAAACTGCATGTGTTGGGGGCGGGGGTATCCTCCTTTGTTCTCTTTGTGTGCCAAACGGTTCTACTCCCAGAGAATGGAACATTATGCTTACAATATTTTTATCACGCTATCTATAAAAGACAAGCCATGAAAACAGTGCACCAGAAGGTACAAGATCAGAATAAGGGCCAGTTGTTTTACAGCAGCAGTGTGCTGCTATCCTACACCTTTTAGGTGTGTTTTCCAGCTCTCCTACCACTTATGCTTCTGTTGAAAAATGACCTAGGGAACAAATCCGTATGGTCAGCTCTGGGTGATCAAAGCAGGAGAAAAATCAAAGAAAAGGCAATGAGGACATATGTTTTAAAAAAAAAGGATGAAAAGGGGGGAGGTATGGATAATGAGTTTCTTAACCTCATCTGCAAGCCCCAGTTTCAAATTTCTTTATACTGAGCAGTAGAAGTGGGCTATCAGCAATATGTGACTTTTACTGGAGCAGTCTCTAGTGAGCTCAGATGTCTGTCAGAACTTTGGAGAAATTTTCTGGTTCTTTTGACAAATTTAGGATCAGATTTCTGTAGTGGCTGCTTACTGCACCTGCAGGTTCCTACGTTCAAGCAGGCTCCTGGAGTCACTTTGTGCTGCCAGCAGAGCCTGGACAGAGACTGCTCTTGCCCCCCTGCAGGTAGTGAAGACAACAGCTTCACTAATGAATGATGTGGACACAGGACTGGAAGGATGCTAAGCAAGTCTGCAGATGAAACAAAACTGGGAGGAGTTGTTGACTCCCTTGAAGGCAGGGAGGCCCTGCAGAGAGACCATAATAAATTAGAGGACTGGGCAATCACTGACCATATGAGGTTCAACAAGGAAAGGTGCCAGATTCTGCACCTGGGATGGGGCAACTCTGGATGTACGGACAGACTGGGCAATGAGAGGCTGGAGAGAAGTGCCATGGAAAGGGCCCTGGGGCTGATGGCAAGCTGAACATGAATCAGCAGTGCCCTGGGAGCCAGGAGGGCCAAGAGTGTCCTGGGGGCATCAGCAGCAGCATCACCAGCCAGGCAAGGGAGGGGTTGTCCCGCTCTGCTCTGTGCTGAAGCAGTCTCACCTCAAGTGATGGGAGCAGTTTTGGGTGCCAGAGTGTAAAAAAGACATTAAACTATTAGAGACTGTCCAAAGGAAGGCACAAGGATGTTGAAGGGCCTTGAGGGGAGCTGTATAAGTGGTGGCTGTGGTCACTTTGTTCAGCTTGGAGGAGACTGAGGGGAGACCTCACTGCAGTTACAGCTTCCTTGTGGAGGGAAGAGAAGGGACAGACACTGATCTCTGCAATGTGGTGACAGTGACAGGACCCGAGGGAATGGCCTGAAGTTGTGCCAGGGGAGGTTTAGGTTGGATGTTAGAAAAAAGTTCTTTGCCCAGAGGATGGTTGGGCAGTGGAACAGCTCCCCAGGGCAGTGGTCACAGCACCAAGCCTGACAGAGTTCAAGAAGTATTTGGACATATGGTGTGTGACTCTTGGAGATGGTTTTGTGCAGTGCCAGCAGTTGGACTTAATGATCTTTCTGGGTTGTTTCCACCTTGACATACTCTCTGATTTTGTGATTTCTTCTCAAAAAGAAATCGTGCACCAAATAAAAGGCATTTTCAGACATTTTTGTTCTCTTTATGTTGCTTGCTCTCCATTCATCTCTTGGTGCCTCATGCTTAATAGCCTTGCTAATAAAAAAAGAAAATCAATTTCACTTCACTAGATTTCCCAGAGAGATAGCAGAAAGTATTATTGGTGGAATTTATTCTTGAAACTTTGTTATAAAAGAACTCCAGGCCTTGCTGAGTGCTGCACCAAATATCTCTTACAGGGGATCAAGAGCCATGCTGTGAGGTCCTTCCTGTGACCCTCTGGTGCAAACATTTCATTTTAATTCAGCACATTTAGCATCTGCTAAATAGTTCATCAGAAATACACAGTATTTCCTTGAGAAAAAGTGTTCTTGCTTGGTGCTGTAAAATGTCATAAAATTATAGCTAAGGCAGTGGTGTTATCATGTAGTGTTACTCAGTGTGTGCCATGTAGGAGTTTAACTAGGGATCCAAGGAATGGGGAAAAGGTTCTTTTCCTTTGTTCCAGCCTTTCCTTGTTTAGTCACAATATTGTAAATGTACATCTAGACAGTTTGATCTTTCCTGAAGCCTTGGGAAGCATGGTTTTAGGTTTTTCAGTTCAGTGATCTGCTTTTGTTCTGCACAGTGTCGGTGTTAAAAGCTTAGATGTTATAAAACAACACGTACAGCAGAGCAGCACTTCCCATCCACCCCTGCTTACAGGGTGTTCTGGGAGTCTCTGTGCATGGGGAAACTGTTCTGTGCTCCCCTCAGTTTTTGAAACACAGCATTTGGTAGTCTCTCAATATGTTCTAAAGAGCTTTTACAGGTAAGAGCTCCATCCATCAACATGGAAAACATTTTACAATTTATTAGATGGCTCAGTCTGACATAGTTTATCAGAAAACATAGGGACTAATTACTGTTGAAAATTTACATGTAAATACAAGATTCTAATCTAGGTTACTTCCCCTTCATTGTTTGGTGGATGCTATTTTGCCATAAAGACTTTATAATTAAATTTTTAAACCTAGGACGCGGGAATCAGATATATGTTTAGAAGAGATCTAATCCAATATCTGTAGAAATTGATTTGTCATGACAGAAGGGTGAAGAAAAAGAGCAAAATCATGCTGAAGTTTTGTATTCATCTTCCTTACTGTATGTATTTTCTGCTAGCTACTGCTTGGGGTTAAATATTTGCCCAAGGCCATACAGTTTTCCAGCAGAATAGGTGACAAATTAAATGGCTTGTAAGATATGCTCTTTAAACAAGGCTCCATTATTGGAGTGGCACAGTCCTTCTCGCCTTGAACTTTTAAAATTCAGAATTTTTTACTCATATCCCCTTCTAGCTTGTGGTCATGTTAAGCAATAATACAGGCTATATATAACAATAGCAATCTACTTCAATCTTTTTTTCTTCTCTCCCTTCTTGCAACCCTCCAGAGTGTTGCAGTTTCCATAAGATGATGTATTTCTAGTTAGAATTTAAGTCTAGTGACTGAAAGTTCAAGGTTCACATCTGCTCAGAATAATATTCCTGGACTATTGCCTATTAATTATTCTCTTACAAAAGCTTTGCAAGCAAGTATCACAGGTCAGGATGATTTAAACTTCCTTGAAATTAATCTAATTAATAGATAATTTTACCATTGTACTTTCAAAAAGATGATAAAGTTCAACAATAATGGACTCTACTATGGATTTTTTTATCTATTAATATCATTATAGATCAAATTTGGTGATCAAATTAAATCATAGATGGGTATTAAAAACCTTTGATGAAATAGTAATTTTTTAAAATCTCATTCCAATACTGTTATAATGTGCTGCTTAGGAGGAATGAATTAAATGAATCAAACCTATCTTATTCATTATTAGACAACAGCATAATAAAAAAAGAAAAAAAAAATAATTTTGCTTTCTCAGTTGTGTCACTACCTTACCTGGTTTGATTCTAAGATAGAGTAATTGACAAATTTTGAACTACTTTGCATTTTGAATTTGTGCCTTAGTGGAGTATTACTGTATCATTTCTTTCCCTCTGATGCTATTTTTAGTGGGCTTTTAGTTCAGCTTATTGAGCAAATCATTTACCCCTATATAATAGAGTAACAACACTTTCCCCTAGTCAGTAGTGTTGCCTGCTGTGGTCTGCTTTTGTTGCAGGTAGCAAGGGGGATCTTTTAAGGTCTTTACTTTTTTCATGGTGCAGACTTGATTCTCTAACTTAGCTTGTGTACCATGACAGGGCTTGGGGGGTTTTTGCATCACAGTTGATTTGTCCAAACTTCTCTGGTATTCCTCCCTTCTTGGTCTCTGTGCAGTAACATAGTCCAGCAACTTATCCATTATTTTTCTATATATTCATATCACCTATCTATATCTATCCTGTGTTCAGGGAAGACAGAGAAAACTCAGAGAACTTTAACCAGTGCAGAGCTTTGCTGTAAGTTTTGGTATTCTTTGGTCACCAAAGGGAAACACTTTGGGTGTATGAGAGAAGCTGCATTACTTCTTCTGTGAGTGTACAATAACAACAAGAAAAGACAGAAGTGAAAGATGAGCAGCAAATATCTTGCTGTACTTACTGTTATTTTATTGCCCCCAGTTTTATGATATCACAAAATCTCTTTTTCCTTTCACTTTAAAGGATTGTGTCAGCTGCTGTCTCTTTGAGGTGGCAGTACGAGGCTTTTAGGAGATGACAGCTTTAGTGTAGAAAGGCAGAAGGGTGAAATAAAATGTTTTTAACCCTAGTAGCTTACTTCATCCTCTAATGCTTTGTACACTTCTGCTCTTCACTGGACAACATATGACATGGTTGGTACAACCTCGGTCAAACTTTGAGAGGCTAAATCATTTAGTGTCAGAAACTTCTCTTCTTTTTAAAACCATAGTGAGTATTCCTCTGTAAAGTGACCTGGCTGTGGCAGGTTTCCTGTCATGGTAGAGCCTGGGCACAGTGTGTTTCCTTGAGGCACTTCCAAATATTTGAGTTAAGGCTGACCATTGCAAACTGTTTTTAAAGAAGTACCTAAAGGCTTAAAAATAGATTGAGATGCTATTTTCAAGATCCATTTCTGTAACTTCCCTGTCAGAAAGTGGAGAGTGCTTTCCAAAAATCTGACCCTGAGCCCAGCAGCTCCTGTTATTATAGCTGCTGCAGCCTTTTCTGTCCTGCCTGGCATGACAAAGACCACTTCTGAAAGTTGTTTTGTAAAAGCTTTCTGGAGGTCATTTCTCTCCTACAGCTGATGCCAAAGTTAAAGTAACAGAAGACTGTATGGCTGTTCTGAATGTAAAAAAAAAAAAAAAAAAAAAAAAAAGTCAATTAGACAAGACCTAAAAAAACAGGATCAAGCAACCATGGTGCTTGACATACTGACAGCTCATTAGCTAGAAGCAAATGACTTAGGACTCATTATGGGCATGCTGATCACTCACCAAATTATCAGGAATCAAAATAAAATTGAACCATGAAATACCTTCAGTCAGGGAGGTTTTGCAGCTGAGCACACAGAGTGAGGTCCCTTTTGAAAGACTGAGTTTACTACCTGTGGTCAAGGAGGATGACCTGAAAGCAGAAGAGCAGAGGTTGAGAAGCTGATGTATCTGGAGAATGGGGGACCTACTTTCTGGAAGATTGAAGAGTTTGGTTTAATTGGGTTGAGAGAAGGTGTATCAAAGGTCTGTTTCTGAGAATGGACAGGACCAATTAGATACATTAAATGCAGTCTGTTGTTTAGAAAATTGCTTCTAATCTCTTCATTTAAATTAGTACTTTCTAGGTAAATACTTCCAAAAAGGTGGTGCCCCCAGTAACCCCCTAAAGCACCTTCTTCTACTGTAGTGTTGTAAACTTCCAGCTGTGCTTCTTGTCACAGATGGCACTTTGCACTGCCTGAGTGGAGCAGTACTTTGCTTTTCTTAATACAACTCCTATCAGAACATCTGGATCTGGACCAAAGTCTTAAAACTATTAACAGGGATGAGATACAGCAGCACATGACCATTACAGCAACCATAGGAGTGGTGTCATACCAGAGAAATGAAAGCCAAAAACTACAGCAAAAAGGGGCACCTACACCTGCTGCTCTGCAGAGGACTCTCCTTCCAGAAGGAGAAAGGCTGTTTATTAGGATAAAAAGAAGAATTATTATGAGGTGAAAGATCTAGTCAGCTAGACAGAGGACTATGTATAAATGAAGAATAGTAAGGACAAGATTCTTGAAAACAGTTAGAAAGGAGAAACTGGCAGGGAGGTTTGACTTAAATGGGAAATTGGAGTGTAACTGCGAAAAAGAAGGGATTAAAGAATTAAATATTGCACTCCTTAAGGTAAGAAAAAGAGGAAAATTTGACAACAACAGTATTGTGGGGTAGTAAGAAGCTGCTGAAGTAGAGTCAATAGCTGGCAAAATAAGGAGTACTGTGTGAGTTTTTGGAGGATTAGAGTAACTAAGCATAGTCAGAGTACCAAATTAGATGTTGTGGTACTCAGTGAGGTAGTGGCTTTCAGACAACAGGAAATGGAGTAAGGCAGGCTAAAATTTGCCCAGCAACATTTGTGGAGAATCCTGAATAACTGAGAATAAGAAATTGAAAATACCAAGATTTAATGTCTTGAGCATTAACATCTGAAGTTGGATCTTCCAGGCATTAAGTTGTGGGAGTCCCAACAGACCTGAGGTTTCAACCAATTAAATCTATTTTCCACCACTCTGGAATTAGTTACATGTGCAGAAGCAAGGAAATTGCAGGTAAATATTCTGAAAACTCACAGATTCTGTTTTTGATTTAATAAAAAAAGTACAAAAAAATCTAATGGAAAAGGGCGTCATTAATTTTGGCACCTGAAATCAAATTATAAATGATCAGCTGATTACTGATGTGCATTTTATTCTTTTAACTTCTTCAGTAATGTGTGAATGTCACACTATGTAAAACTTAAAATGAATAAACCTGGAAATGAAATATGTTAGAATGCATCTTTGTATTCCTCCCCTGACTGGTGGACAACTTGTCTCATTAATCTGTATAGTGGTGTTAATTTAAACAAACAGCATTATTTGTTGAGATTTATGGCTAGAAGACTTAGAGGTTCACTGAGAAAATCTTATGCTGTTTTATTTCCAGAGCACTGTGATAGATTTTATGACTTTTAGTGACTGGAACATATCATAAACTCTCATAAGTTGTAATGACTGTACAAACTACTACAGACCCAAGTATTCTGACAGAGAATGTGGGCACAATGAAAGATGGCCAGTAACATGTGGGCACAGGGCAGGTGGGGTATTATGTCCTGTGCAAATTCCTTCTTGTGTTGGTAACTGCTGCCTAACCAGCACTGGGGTAAAGGCTGAGATAAAAACCGATAAAAGTGAAGACCTTTGAGAGGAAAAATTGGAAGCACTGAAAACAGTAAATTACTCTTAAGTAACAGTTACTTACTCTTAAGTAACATTCCTTCATTCATTATACATGCTTTTTGAATATCATAGTTGTTGAAGTGTCTGGGATCTATTTTTAGTGTGATTCTGGTTCTAAATGAACTTTAGGAAAACTCATCTTTGCCTAGTACTTCCAAAAGGTCGTGGGATGCATTATTTAATCTCACCAGTGTCTCTGGCAGCTTCCCTGCTGGAAAGGAGAAAACCCTTCTGTAACCTCTGGGACACTGTGATGAGTTCATTAAGGTTTTGGTGGCCTTATTCTACTGCTTTAGACCAGACTGGTGTTTAAGATAATTGAAAATAGATGGCCTCAGGACTGTTAGTGTGTGGGAGAGATTCATCTCCTGCAGAAGGGCTGTGGGCAGAGCCTGCTTCCTGCATCAGCTGTAAAAATGGAGATGAGAACTTGTTCATATCCAGGTCAAGGCTTGCACAGCTGGCACCTTGGGAAGTTCCCCTGTGGGTGTAAGCTACAGAGGTGCAGATTGGGTCCCACAGACGTCAGCAAGAACATTCACAAGCTGAGTTTGGTGACACCAGACTTGGCTCAAGTGGGAGTTGAGGGATCCTGAGTTTGCAAATTGAGTAACCCATACAATGGCCCTGGGAAAGAATTTTAAAAAATTATGTTTTTCTTGCTGTTCCTGTTCAAATTTTATTGTACTTCTGGCTTTCTCTTGCTCTCCTTTAATCAATTAGAGATATCTTTATATGGAGAGGTAGAATTCCACAGTTGGCTTTTTTCGGTGCAAGTAGCTGGATATAGAACCAAGCACCTGGACAGCAGATTATGTCTTTATTATGTCTTACACAAAAATTAAACTCCATTTGAATATTTTGGGGGTTTGTACTACTTTTGTTTTTTCTTTCATGCAAATGAATAGAACGTGGATGCAGGGAACCAGGGGTTTGAAATAATTTCTGACACATGACAATCTCTCTGTGTTTGATGGACTGAAGGATGGAAAACTGCTGGGTGCCCAATTGTATTGCATTTCTTCCATCAAAATGTACTAGATCAGCTCTGATAGAGTGGCTAGGAGTGGTTTCTTTTAAGTTTAAGAAAGCCACAAATAGGATGTATTTGCATTTCCACATGTAGCTCTTTTAGTTTTTAATATAGAATTGTGTCCAAATGTGTTTTTCTCTAAGCCTTATTAGACAGAGATTGATAATCTTCTGTATGAATTTTTCATGGGGTTTTTCTTGTGCATATGCTGGTTCAATGATGCATTTTCATATGAAACACATAAAGCTTTTTTAAGCAAAAATAAAAGCATAGAAAATCCAAATCAGTTCAATTACACTTGCAGATTAAAATAAAGCTGTAATATATATTTATTGTATTGAAATGCTAACTCTATGAATTTTTGATCTGCTTTAAAAATGTAAAACTTGGATTTGATTAGATTAGCTGTGGAGTAATCTACACTGAATAAATCTGTCTTGCTTTCATGTGATTTGTCAGTGTTTGTAGTGGGTTTGTACACACAGCTTTCACCATTATTTTCCAGGCAATAAAAGCGGCCATGCAGAAAAGCCACCCATAAATGTCAGAAAACAGAGATATTTTGTTGCATTCCAAGGGCTTTGAAGGTCAAGTTCAACTCAGTTAGCTCACCCAGCGTGATACAATGATGGAATGTGTGTTTGGGTAGGATATATCTGTTACTGTCCCTGTACTATTCTATCAGGATAACAGATCAGTGAGAGATTAAACTTTACTGCTTGGAAGAATTTCTTTTGGAAAACTATCAATTTTTATGATTTTCTCTAGCTCCTATTGAGATGCTGTGCAGAAATAATGAATCCAAAGAATTTACAGCTTTTATCACAATGGAGATTGACTCCTGATTGTGGCTTTTGGGTGCTGTTCCACTGCAGGTATCCCATTCAACTGCATGTATTCACAAAATAAGTCTCAGATCATAGATTTTATTGTAAACTTGAAATTGTATTTTGCCTCCTTCTGATGAAAAGAGGTTTGTATAAAAACAGTTTCCTAATTCCTAGAAGTGAGAGGTCAGCACAAAAGGCAAAGTTTTCCCACTCCAAGGAATCTGTTCTGCCAAGTCTCAGTGCTCAGTGCTTTGTGGTTGCCATGAACCATTTTTTTTCTTTTTATAAAGAGAAGACACGATCAATAAAGCTCATAATTTAGTTGAAGGCACTACCTTGATCAGTGCTTTTATTGAGTGTCAGTGCCCTGATTTAAGGAGCTCCCCAATGAATGGAGGGATATGTCATCAGCTGCTTGAGCAGTACATGAGCATTTGTTGTATTTTGTAACTGCAATGCTGCATGTTCTTTGCTATCTAGAGAGTCTCCTTTGTGGTGGCTTCTGATAACCTCTTTCTCATGTTATCCAAAGATGAATAATGAACAGACTGCTACCTGTACAAGGAATACAATTGTATTAAATGGGCAAGAAATTTTCTTTAAGTTCCTGCTGCTTTGCAACATCTTCACATGATTGTATGAACAGAAGTGAGTAAAGATCACATCAGTGAAAGAAATCTCTCTGCCAAAAATGTGCAGGTCATTTGCCCCTCTGTGTTGGCACCAACACTGCATTGCTCAGTGCAGCCCCTCCTAAAAAAAAAGATTTTAAATGTAGGCCTGCCTCCTATTTTTCATTTGGATTATAAAATAGTTGGATGTGCTGCTAGGAGCTTGCAGTGTTTAATGCAGTTGCTGTGCATCCTAGATGAAAAGCTCTGTTCTGTAGTGCTGTGATAATAATATGATCGTCAGTGTTTCCAATAAAAGTGCCTGGCTGGGTTCTGCATGCCTTCATCCAAACACACCCCTAAATCCCCTCCCTGTTCCATGTGTGTCCTATGGCATATTGCTCTGGTGCTGGAACATGCACTCCTTAGAGTGGACCCTAATGTGACCATCCCAGCAAATCCCACATCCTCCATGTGCTTCCATTTGCTCAAAGATTTGGTGCCCTGAAGGTTTGTAAGCCACAGGAATAGTTTAAAGTCTCTCTTCAGAGAGGATTCTGCCATGCTGGTGTCCTGATTTTGGCTTATTTTTTTTGTTTCCCCAACCCCTTTTTCTAAGCTTCCAATAAAGAAAACAGCATACAGAAAAGAACAAGAATTTAGCTGGGAAGGTATTGTTTCCCCTCTCTAAAAGTAGCATGCTCCCAGCTATATGGCAGGAAATTTCAAATTCCCATTACAAAATAGCTGATCTCAGCTGAGACTTCTCTGTAATTAGGTCGTGCTTTTTATTGGCTGTAAATGGTTAAGCCTGTTGGAATGATACTCAACATGCCAGAAGCAGACAATGCTTGGAGGCATTGAATAATACATTTTGCTCTTCTGATGACGTATGTGGCAGTTATGTATGGATGAAATAGGCTGGAACAGGTTTATCCGAAGTAAACAGAGAGATTTCCATGTCTGATGGAAAACAGATGGCAAAAAAAATTGCCAAAAGAATTCAGAGCCCAAGGTTTCCTTGCTCTTTGTAAAAAGCCATCCATAGAAGCTGCTCTTGCCTCCTGCCAATCTAGGACAACATTCCTACAGCTGTGCTGGAGAGTCTCTTGGTCAAATGTGAAAGGAAAAAAAAAAGAAAAAGATAAAAAAGAGAAGAGACTACAAAAGATCCTCCTGCAGCCTGGCTGAAGTGCATCATCTGTGCTTAAGAACAGCTTCTTTCTAATTCACAGTTACCCTCTTTTTTTTTTTTTTTTTTTTTTTTTTCTAAGAAAACCAGTGTGTAAAAACTTCTTTTTCTTCTTTCTAAACTTGGACCTTTGCCTAGTGAAGGAACTGTCTATCACTTGAATATTTTTATATTTCAGAGCAAAGCCAGCCTTTCATTCAGCCAGACCTTAAAGAGCCCATATGGCTCCTGACACTAAACCAGGTTTGTATCCCTGCCTCTGGAACAAGACATTCACCTGCACTGTTAGGGTGGCCTGGCTGGCTGAGGGTGCAAGACTAAAATCAGTAATGATCCTCTGCTTCTGTTTTTCTTTTTGTGCTTATAAACAGCAGGTGCATTGCATAGACTGGCAGTGAGAACACCCAGAAGAACTTTCCAAAAGTGCTGTCCTCCCAAAGAATAGTGTGGGATGAAGCTGGTGTAAAGAGTCCTGCCAAGTAACAGGCTGGGCAAGATCTCCTTTGTCTTCCAATGTTAAATGGCTTTTAGAAGGAAACAGAGGCATGGTGTCAATTTTTTGTTAATTTGAAGTCCAGCATGGCAGTCAGGGATCTTTACAGAAGAAAATTCAATGGAGAAAGTCTGGGCTTATCCAGATGGTGGTAGGCAATTACAATTCATTTGTGTGAATTTCTGGTTATGCAGTTTTTGCTCTGTAGCATAAACTTTCCCCCACAGGCAGAAGTGAGCTGCAGGCAAGTGAAGGTTTCCAGCAAAAGGCATTTTCTTCACAGATGTGCAGCCTGAGAATATGGGGTTGTTACAACATTTTATTTACTTTCATTTCTTCTGCCTCTGGGCTGCTGTCAAGTGTTTAATTTTATTTGTCTGATTATTTTCTTTCTTTTCTAGAAGTTAGTACTTCCAGAGGTTACATCCCAGTGTAGTATTTACTAAACATATAGGTATGTGATTAACATCCATTCCTCCTGCTGCATACCAATCACACTAATGATTTTACTGCTGAGAGCAAAAATTGAATTTATCTCACTTTCACTTTAAAAGCCATCACATTAAATTTCCTGTGAGTTTTTTAAACACGAAATTGAGTATTTCTGGTATTTCATTCAAAATAGCAAAGAAATGTAAAAGATTTTAATAACTACATTTTTTTTTTTTTTTTTCAAATATAAAGATTTGCTGACCAGAAGTCTGCTGGTATTTTATTCCAAGAATCTTTCTTGATATATTTGTGGGGCTTTTTGTTGTTGTTTTTCTATAGGTTTATACATTTTTAGTCTATTTCTGGTGGAAAGAAATAACTTTTTGAAAGGGATTGTCATGAAAATGGCAGCTATAGAGTGCCTTTCAGAGAGTTTGTGAAAATCCCTCTGTTACAGATTCAGTCTTAGGATGTTGCCAATCGTGAGTCTTTACAAATTTCTGTGGAGGAGAAAGAGAGGTCGTCTAAGTGAGGTATATCTGGCAGGATAAGAGTTAATACTCACATATGGGTGGTTTTTTTCCTTTGAACTTTTCTCAGCAGGTGAAAAATAGCTACAATCAGGTACTACTTCAATAAGTAGTAACAACCAACTGCCAGGTTGAAAGATCACAAATTCTTGTACCAGCAGTTCTATTATAGGGAAGCGTATGTCAGCCTGTGTGTGTCAGAAAGCTTGCCAAGGTATTGATAAGAGGAGCTGGGCAATAATCCAGCACCAGAAAAAAAAATAAAAATCACCATTTGAGAGCTGTACTGCAGAGGCTTTTCTTTTTTTCTCCTTTTTAATTCTACTTTATCATGCAGTGACTACATTAGTGTTTATATAATATGCATCTACATCTACTGATGAAGTTCACCCTAGGTTGTGAAGGACATCAGTGAATCAGTAACTGGAGTTTTAGATTAAATATTCTTAACAGATCTTATAGAATGAAAAATCAACAACCTTATTTAAAGTGTGCTTTGCTGCCATGGGGATTTTATGGGGATAGATCTTTTAAATTACTGGGCAGCTTTCAGCTGCAGTATAAAATCAAGTAGCAGACTAGCCAAAGGCAGGCCTTGCTCAGAAGTTTAGGTTGCTTTGGTGGTAGTGTGACCTTGTGCTGTGCTAATGATGTGTTTGTGCCTGGTGGAGTGGGGCTGTTTGCATAGGGAACCCTGGGCTAGGAGTAGACTGCTGAGGGAAGTACAGATCCAGCTTTGAGTGAGCATGAAATGAATAGCAGGAACTGTAGGATATGGGGAGCTCAAAGTGCTGGAAAGCCTGAAGGGATAAGAATATCTCCAGAAAAATAAATGCTCCTACTTATCAGGCTTTGAGTTTAGGGCAAGAAGGAATAGTGACACAAAATAATTCCTGAAATCTGGCAATGCTTTGCAATTCGAAGGGCTCAGAGTCACTGGGGCTTTTCAAATGTGGTAGCTTCTTTTGCATGACAGCATAGGGAAGGTCTTCAAAATACTTCAACAATTACCCCTTGAAACTTGAAAGTTCTTCACCTTACATTATTTCCTAAATAAGTGTGTTCTTTCTGATGGGAATGCTGCATGTAATAAAGTTGTGCAGTTACCTGAAACTAATAAAAGGAGTTTACATGTAGGAGGATTATCTCATATAAGGTTTTTAATACAGACTGCTGCTGTTTCATCAGCTATGAACCTAGACACACCACCTGTGAATTATGAATCATCATAAAAACTGAATTATGTAACAAATGACAACAACACAAGAGGTACAATGAGCTGTGTTTTGAGAGCCCTCAAGCTGTCTTAGCCATAGAGAAGGCCAGAGCTCCTGCAGAGAAGGTGTGCAGGAAGTAATGTGTCTTCTATTCATGCCTGTTTAAACAGCACAGTCCTCAGACACAGTTCTGATTCAGGGTGCCTTCTTACTTGAAACACTTTTCAGGATAAAACTCACATGTTTCTTTCATTGTGACCACCTATTTTTAGGTACCCTGCATTTTCTGTGTTACTTCTTCATCACTGAACTTCATTTTTGCTCTTATTTTCAGCTTCCTGGCTGCTTGCATTCCAGTTTAGCAAAGATGTCCTTTTCCAGAAACAAAACAACAAAAAACCCCGTTGCTTTAATCTTAATTTTAATCTGGTTTTTTAACTCAAACTAGATCTTACTGGTGATATAACCCCTACCAGCTTTGTTCTTCTCTCCTCCTGAGAGAGAAACACTGACAGCAATCTCCTGTGGAGTCTTTGAACATATTCAGGTTAACTTTCACATCTGGAAGAGAAGAAAGTAAATCTTCAGCTGCTGATTTTATGCAAATGATGTTTGACATATGACTGTTTCTAGAAGGATCTTTGCTATATAATCTTACTCAGTTTGAAAACTCTAGGACCTGTGCTTGACTATCTATTCAGCAGCCCTGTTAGAGGGAGTTTCAGGAAAAAAGAAGTAGCTGAAGGCACCTTTTTTTCCAATACCAGGGAAATCAGTAAGGTATACTGAACTAGAGTGCTGAAAGAATTTCATTTAATGCTCTGTTGTAATAGAAAGTAGCTTTTAAATGGGATGCTCAAGACTATAAAAGAGAAAATTAAATAAAACTATTTTTTACATATAGTGGTCTACACAATGAAACAAATTCAGTAAGTGTAGCCATTATTGTTTTCAAATGCTGTTATACTTGAGTAAAAACTGAAACCCTGCATCGGTCCTATAATGAAAGTAGTATGATGTGCAGAGATATTAAAAAAGTGATTGAGTTACTGGCTGTGCCCATAAAGGTAGGTATTGTGAAAATAATACAATATTACTGCATATTGTGTCATCTAAGAGACCCAAAGCCATCACACAAGTCTTTACCTTTCATTTGTCCTTCCAAGCTTGGTGCTGTCAAGTATTTATAAAATAAAAGAGAGAATGAGTATTGAAGAAAATCAATTTATGAAAAAAGGCTTATTTGCAGTTACTGTTTGGGGCATGGTTCCTAGGGTTCTTTACTGGAATCTTCCATAATATCATGTTCAATTTTGTCTTTTAACAAATTCAGGCAGTTACTTGCGATAGAAACAATAAGCCTGAAATCAAAGCAGTTTTGGAATGAAAGTTTAGGAGTTGAGTAAAAATCATCTTCTGTTGAGTTCTTTGTGATCTTAGGGAAGTTGGTTTCAACCTCAGTTTATGCACCTGTGAAATGGGTTTTACTGTGAAACTCACTAGGATGGGGATTTATTCTGCTTGTGAAGTGGTTTGATAGTCTTTGCCATATAATGCATGCCAAGTGGCAGGGTGTTGTGCTCTGGCTAGAAAGCAGAATAAAGATACTTAATACAGATCTCAGTAAAATTTACAACTTAAGAAATTATCTTCCTATGCTGGAAATACTTCCTCTCTCCCTCCCTCCTAGACAACTGTATACAGTACAAAAAATGTTTGTGTCTTATTATTCTGTCAGGCATTATTGAACTATAAAGAAAAGATCTTGTCATCTCACACTTCTTAACAGATGATGAAAGAAAAATATGACTAAAACTTGTTCAGACTATCAAGATCCTGCCAAACTGAAACTAATGAATCACCCAGGCACTGGTAATTAGCCAAAACTAGATAATAAGAAGCATATAAATTGTGCTAGAGACCATGTTTCCAAATACATATATGTCTACCCTTGAAAGTAGTTATTGTTGTATTCCCATGAAGTTTCTAATTAAATTCTATCCAGCAGAGTAGTATGACACTCCTGTTTTTATTTCAATTCTTTAACAACCTAGATAAAATTGAATGTGATTCATGCCTACTAGTTATTGATTTTGATATACATACTAGACAGAATGAGCTTGGTGTCTGAGAAATAACTGACACCAAAAGTGGGAAGATGCTGTTGTAGGGATGGAGTAAAAAGAATTGAAGAAACTCTTTAGTCCTAGTGAATGCTTCTGACCCGATGGGGTCTGAGGTATTGCAGTTCTTGTACTCTGATCTGAAGTTGTTCCTATTCTACCACGTTTTTTTTGTTTTGTTTTTGTTGTTTTTTTTTTTTTTTTGTTTGTTTGTTTGTTTTTTTGTTTTGTTTTTTTTTTTTTTTTTAACTAGGAATGAACCTGTGGGTAGACTTAGTCTCATTAACAAAAGGTGAACTTCTTCACTCTTTTGCTATAGGACCCTGTATTCATGAGAAAGGTAATTTTGTTCTTGCCACTGCCATCTAGGCTAGGTACTATAGTGACTGAAATAAAATGTAACAGAAGCTGATATACCATGCAAGTCATCCAGCTAAGAAACTCTTTAACATGTCCTACTGTGTACTCCTCACTGAGTATGTGAAAAATGGGAAACATTTAAAAGATGTTTATAACTGAATATACATTTCTTATGTAAATGTTGTCAATATTAAAATGTCTACATTAGATTAGTTAAAAAAACAAAAAGGATTGATTGAGATTTATGCACAGGATATGTCCATGTTAGAGAAACATTTCTTTTGTTAAGAGACAATTTGCATTCATGAGAACTGAAAATTAAGAAGGAATAAGATTTGTTTCTCTGTAGATTTACTAATTAGTGTTGGTTTAGCTCTCCCAAATGGTAGGATGTGTGAGTATTTAAAATGTTGATGCAGACAAATTTCGAGACAAATGACAATTTGGTATTCATCCCTGTGTATAGCTTCAGACTTCTCTGTCATATCCTAATGACATGTAGAATTTCTGAATTCTCAAATGCTAAATTTTAAGTTTTATCAGAGGACCAATAACAAAATCCATTTATCTGCAGTAAAGGAGATTTTACAAGAAGCAGTTAATGACAAATAGCACCTGGGGTTGGTTGTTTTGTTGTTGTTTTGTTTGTGTTTTTAATAGCAGGTAAAGAATGTAGGGACTTAAGGGAACCAAATTACTTTTAGAAGTGCCTTGTAGAATACTCATGGCCACTGAGCAGATTTCTTTACTTGGTGCTTTAAGAAGGCGAAAATTATGTTTGCTGTGGTGTTTTTCAGTATTCTTACAGTGAAATTTACAGAGCCACTGAAATGCTAATTTGTAGTAGTCTTTCCCACAGAGAATTCCTATTGTTGGATCTCATGCCTTCAACAAAAATTTCAGGGGGACTGAATACTTAATACAAACATCCTTCATACAAGTTGGTACTTAACCATTATGTTTGCATATGGCTAGATTTTTTTTTTTCCAAAACAATTTCAACAGATGCCTTAATTCTATTCTGTTGTAAAAATTCCTTTCTCTCATTTGAATGTTTTTGTTAGTGCAGATTCTTTCTGGCTAAGCACAGAGAAAAATCTGTGCTGTTTTCCTTTTCAAACAATATTTTCTTACATAAAAAAAACAAAAGGCCTGAATTTTTGTTTCCTCTGGTAATACAGTGCATTTAAAGAAAAGAAATATGAAAATCAAGTGGCTTCCTAATGAAAGCCAAGAAATTCAGCTACAAAATCTGAATTCTTCTCAGGGCAAGCGCTTTTTAGAACAACTCTGTGTGAGAAGCACATAAAGCTGATTGCACTGTTTTCAAGTTCAGAATAGATCTGCACAAAATAAAGGAAGTAAAAAGTGGTATTCAATAAAGCAGGAAGATAGGATATGTGGAAATCAGGTAGTAGCATCATACAAGCAATCTTGCTTCCTGCTGTGGATATTTTGATTGAAACATGCTTATGTAGTGGAACAAGATCTCAATTCCCCTTTAAATATTTGCAATACTCTGATTCTGATTTGCAATAAATAATATGACTAATCCATGCTCCCTCTCATTGCTTTATGATTATCACTTGCACTGCACATCTTGGCTGCTCTTAGCACTTACAAGGCTCTGATATATAGCTAAATGTTTCTGACTCCATCTGCTACAAAGAGAAGTGACACAGAAGTGCTCCCCAGCCATTTTATTGCAATTTAATGTAAATCTGTTATAATGCAGATGATGAAAAGTGCAGTGGCTTCCATGAATTCTGAAAGCTGAGATTGGGTTGTGTGGCTGCTGTGCTGCCCTCAGAAGATTTGCTGGGTTTAATTTTACACTGCACAGCCATTAGCTGACTGAGGTTCCTCACTGAATCACACTGCCACAATACTTCTTCATCCTCCTCTTCCTTTTCTCCTCACTGTGACCTCGTTCACCCAAGCTTTCCAGCCCAGTCTCTCACTGCTTTTATCTTATAAATTGTAACCTCCCAGTACATAAGAACACAGAGCCATGCAATTGACCCTTGCAATGGATTATTTGTTGTTAACTCCTGTTTGTGGGAATATTGTAACATCCCTTCCAATTTGCTGTGGGCTCGTGATTCTCACTGTTGTGCAAACAGATTCTTCTGATCAGGTGCAATGAGAGCTTGCCTTTAACCATGGCATCTTTACCACGTGATCTTATTGCCATCATGTAAAATAAGTGGTGCTAAATCTGCTCTGTGCTGCTTAGGTGGTGGTATTTGTAGATGGGAATTGGGGTGATCACATTCTGTCATCCAGCATTAAGTGTAATTGCACACTTATGTAGAGGCCCTTAGGCAAATGATTCTTTTTGCTGTATTTTCTGTAAATGTTACTGTTTAGAATGATAGAATTACCTTCAGTAGACTAATTAAACAGTAGCAAATTAGGTAAACCTAGAATGTAATTAAAGTACAGTAGAAACACCTGTAAATGATAATTGTTTCATTCCCTCAGGGAAAATGTGAAAATAATCTTTTTGATAGGGTATCGTATCTAGAATCTTTACACACACAAACTGACATGTTTGTCCATAAGTAATTTGTCTAGAAGTAATTGATTGTGGTATTTAAAAAAATAGCTAAAAATAAGGAGAACATCCTACTTTCTAACAAGTTTTTCACCTGCAGACTGGGGGTTACCCAGGGGAAAAGCTGTGATCTGTGATTACATTCTCCAGTCCAACTGACTGGATGGGGTAGAGGCAGAAGGAAAGGACTAATTAGACACAGGCTTCAGATTGGTTGAATTGGTAACAATGGGGGTCATCTTGTCTGAAATAATAATGTTTACTTTGTAAATTCATGAACCTGGAATAAGACAGGATGTGGTGCTGACTTCATCAACAATTTATCCTATCCTAAAGTATTTAAAGTTAGAGCATGAATTCTGTTGCATGGAATGATCTGTAGTGATGGTAATCTTCCCAGTAAACTTTGTGTGGTGTCACTGCAGGAGGCATTTTCCTTTTGTGTATTGTCATCCATAGAAAACAGATGATTTTGAGTGAGGAGTTTGGCGTGGATATTTACATAAAATCTTTATTCCAAATGCAAATAAAAGTTAAAGTTGATGGATGTTTTTTGAACCTTAAAAGGTACTTTTTTTTTTTTTTTTTTTTTTGTGAGCAAAACTGACTCATTTGCAGCCAGTTCTAAAAGAAACTCTGCAAACCTCTGAAATGCAAATTTATTGAAATAAAACAATCCAGTCAGCTGTCTCCTTGTGCTCCTGCAGCAAGGTGACTACCAGAGGAATAATTTCACATAAAGCTTTCTCAAGTGTTTTTCCTTCATCCTTCAATTGAAGATATGTATTTTTTTATTAAAACTGACTCTCAATCTTAATAATTTATTTCCTTTCTTCTTTTCATTACAGAGAAAATCCATTGTTGCTGTAAGTTTCATTGCAGCATTCCTCTGTCTGATCATTGTTCGTCTCACAAATGAAGTAACTTTCCCTTTGATCCTGAACTGCTTTGGACAAACCAGAGTCAAGTGGATCCCGTTTTCTAATGGCCAAAGGCAGCCTCTGAAAACTCATTATGGATATATAAATGTAAAAACACAAGAGGTAAGACCTGGTTTTAACAGCCTGGCAAAATGGACCAAAATGGACCAGTAGATTTCTTTTTCTCTGATCCCATCTAATGCTTTTTTACAACCTGCCTTGTTCAGTGTAAAAACTGAACAATAGTGTTTCTGAGCAAAGGCTATTTTAGAAGTCTGCTACCACTTAAATGACCTTTGAAATTTTTAAAATGTCTGTCATGTCTGCAGTGGAGAGGGCAGTGAACTGGCCTCAAAATCATCCTCGACTGAGTGAAAACTTGTTTATTCAAACAAGAAAATCTTTCAGATTAATTTTGATCCTTCAATCCCTCTAATGTAAAAGGAAATTTTCTTATGTTTGTTGTAATAAGGTCCTAAAAATGTTTCATTTTGCCTGGGCTTCCTAAAGAAGAAAAGAGGCATGAAAGAGGAAAAGGGAGTGATTTGTGAAATAAGCATATGTGAGTCTAGGAAATATATAGAGCTAGAGGTTTACTGGATTTTTCTGGAAGTATTGCATTAACACTTGATAGCTATTTCAAAGCAAGGTATGTATTTGCATTCTGTACTTTAAAACTCATGGATGTGTACCTGCTTTGCAAAATAGTTACTGTGTGATAAAAATACTTGTCTGATGAAATTAGGTTTTACAGAGACTTCTGATTTAAAGTATCTTAGTTGTCAAAATTTCTACAGCCAACTGTTGGGTTTTGGTGGTGGTGGTGCATTTTCTTCAGACTTCCCCTCTCTCTCTTTGTAGTATTTGTAAAATGGAAACTTTCAAAATAAGGTAACATAAAAAATGAACTCTTTCTATAGTTTGTGATCAGTTATAGCACTGTTAGTCATGAGAAATACTATCAGACTTCCACTGCTAGTTACTTTTTCCTATAAAATTACAGTTACTAATGAGTGAAATTCATTAACATAACAGCTTTTACAGAGAATGAAAATTCTTTACCACTTCATTATATTTAGTCCTGTATTGGACAAGTTAGTTATTATGCTACTTTTAGTGGGTTAAATATGAAAATCAGAATGAGAGAGAGGCAGTTTTTAGGAGGCAACTTCTTTTAAATGCATATAGCTTTTAAGCATTGTTCCTGTAAGATGCAGCACTATTTTGGAGGCTACATTATCTATAAAGCAGAAAAAGGACAAGCACTTGAAAGGAGAACTTCAGGAGATTTCATCCCTCTAGAAATGAGAGGGCAGCATGTTCTGCATGTCCCTGGGCTGCTGCCACAGTGGCAGGTGTGGAATCTGAATGAGGCAGAGCTGCCACGGTCACTCGATCACTATCAGTCTGAACTGATAACTGCAGAGGAGAGGAGCATGCTAATCCATTTTTATTCACCAGTGCCTTCATCAGAGGTTAGAAATAGTTTGTGAGGGCCTTAATTCATTCTTAAATTTGATAACACGCTTGGAAGTTCTAACAGTAAATGGAAATGAATGTCCTGAAACTGGTGACCGATATTGATTCCTAAGACATTTGTCTCAGTTTAGCTTAGGTCATGAAGCACTCCTTAAACTTAGTAATTTTAGTTGTTTTCCCTGTTGTATTTTCAGATTACATTAATATTTGCTAATTAAAATGATAACAAAGAACCTGAGCATGGCTTGTTTGTTGTAAATGCACTAACTTTTGACTTAATTGTTCCCTGTGTGAGGGAACTTTTGTTGTGATGCTCATGTGAAAAGCTTTTGCATAGCTCATGTTCCTAACTCACACTTGTAGCTTTCTCAGACTATGTTTTTTAGAACACGTATTGCTTTGTCATATAAGCATTTGTGTACTATTTGTATTAATATAGCCAGAAATTCTCAATTATTAATTTCTTATTGTGTCAAATATGTTGAATTTCTGCTCATTTCATGAAGTTAAGATATTTTCTAGTTTTTTTCGTGCTGCTGTGGTGTGTATGATGAGCAGAAAAG
This sequence comes from Oenanthe melanoleuca, assembly GCF_029582105.1. Taxonomy (NCBI): domain Eukaryota; kingdom Metazoa; phylum Chordata; class Aves; order Passeriformes; family Muscicapidae; genus Oenanthe; species Oenanthe melanoleuca. The sequence goes on along the minus strand of NC_079342.1, from coordinate 16,304,564 downwards.
TCTACTCTGTGATACAATCTAATGCCCCAAACATATATGGCCAAGTTTTTTGCAAAATTGGGCACGTGATGTCTCATCAAGGACCAAATGGTGTGAGGAAACAATACCACAATGAATTATCAGAAAATAAAGTGATGGAAGGGAAGATAGGAGAGAAGGCTTTTAAAGATGTGAATTTTGGCCTCTTCTCTTTTATTGAGGGAAACTTTTTGCACCTGTTGAATGTGCTCATATTCTCCTGAATTGTCCTTTGAATCCTGTCTCCCCACTGGTGTCTCCTGCTGTCTGCTAGCAGCACTCCCACTGTTCCTCAGCCACTTCTGGCATCCTTCTTCTTTTCTTCACGTTTGTTCTCTGTTCTCCTGTACCTGTTCCTCTCAGGCTGCACTCCAAGGTCTGGCTGCATGCCATCTCCTTTGTGTACTTAATGTACAAGGTCAACAAACCTGAGGAATTAGGGTAATTTGCCACCAACCCATCTGAAGTGACAGGGAAGCTAGAAAATCTAGAATGAACTACTTCTCTGCCTTTCCTGTCTCTCTATTGCACACTTACTTTCTGAAGAAAAGGCAAAACCAAACCAGACCAAAAAAGGTCCAACCTCACAAACTTTTCTATAGCAATAAAAGTTTGAGTTAGGAGGAGCTGTTTTTTTGGGGGTAAGGCTGAGTGGGATGAGACTTGAAAAATCTTATGGAAAATCAATTACTTGGTTAAAATGGTAGTAATCAATCATTTGTGTTAAAAAAAGATCAGGAAATACAATGATATGAACATTAGTGTTTATCTCAAGTAAAAACCAATGATGTGGTTGTTATTAGATATGATCAGAATAATGCTGTAAAGACATTTTTCAAGGTGTTGTGTATTTGACTTCACACTGTAATATTATAGATTTCCTATTATTAAAGAGTATGAAAAAAATTGAGATTCCTAGAACTAGATTGTATTGGGATATTTAATATAAAATGCAAAGAAGGACATAACTTAATCTGCAATTAAGGCTGTATATAATACAGGGTTGTTGCTATGGTTTCCTTGATTTGTAGCCATAGCAACAGCTTTGGAAAAACTGTCTTTATGTACAGTAAATATATTAGATTTGAAATACAAATAGATGTGAAGTGTTGTATATACTGGGCCATTATGTCTAGACACATTTTAGTTTCACTTTGGAGATATTTCTAAAATCAAGGATTCTTCACCTAGAAAATTTGCATCCAGAGCCCACCCTCACTCCCCTCAGTAGGAAAGGGGAACCTTGTAGTAGACTTCCATGATGTGCTCTTTTCCCTTTTCAATATCCACATCTAGGGTGACTACTTGAGATTTGTGGGAAACTGTGCCTGTTTTGCAATATTGCTGTCTCCCTCAATACATGAATTTTGACCTTTCAGTGAGAAGGAGGTGTATAAAGAAGATGACCTTTCTTTCCCTTATTTCCTCCACTTTGTGCCTATGGATTTCTGGTGAGAGGTCCCATGAAATCTGTCTTTAGGAAATGTCATGCCTATCATGTGTTAGTTGGTTTTATCCTATTTCTGGTGATTTTTTTCATAGAAAGTGTTAAATTGATACTCCACCATAGATACCCTATTGAAACTTATTGGAATAAACTTCACCCCCAGCCATGTCAAGCTGATGTAATGTCTCTTTTTGTATATCAAAAATGGGGAAGCAGGTAAAAAGAAGCAGATAGAAAAAAATATAACCTTCCTCCTTCTTTCATACCACTCCTACTCTACAAAGAGTTCTGGCAAAATTAATGAACATCATGTATTTAAATTGCAGCATTATGACATCAATTTAAAATCCATTAGCAGTTTGAAACTTTATGCTAGGCAAGTCTAATAGTGTTCTTGGATATTTGATTGTGCTTCCTGAAAGGTGAATATTGAATAGATTTTTACTCTACCGTCAGTATTAAAATAATATAGCATTTTCCTGCATACGTAAAATCTGAAATATGGCTGCAATAACACTTGAAGCATAATTATAAAAGTATATTCAAGTACTGAACAAAGATTAAAACTGTTCTTGGAAAAGGGTAAGTTCTGAGATGACCTAAAATCCCTACATTAAACTGCAACTGTGAGAGCTAATGGCTTCCTCTAAATGAATTCTGAGGGAGCAAAGAGCCTTTGTCTCATGAACACTGAAAAATCTTGCATTACAGTGATGAGCACTAGATGAAAAGAATGTGCATTGTAGCACTTAAGACTTTTTAAAAATCCTGTCATAACTGAAAATCTCATCAGTACTGTATGGATATTGAAGAAATACATTTGTATCATGTTATTCTATACCATTTTGTCCCCAGCCTGAACAGACCTGGGTACAAGCATTAATTGCTCACCATTTGTGGCACACACAGCTACAAACATTAGTGACTGGACTGCCTAAATCTGGTTCTTTTTTTTTTTCCCCTTTTTGCCAGAAGTTCTGTAGTAGAACTTGGCTGAAATGAGTGGTGGTTTCCACAAATGAAATACCCCAGATATGAATATTAACAGGAGGCTACAGACCTTATATGTGTTTGTGTTGTCCTTTTTATTATTCTTTTTCAAGCACAATAATTTAAGTGCACTTCAAACTTACCTGAAATGTAGAGAAAAACTAACATAACATGCAGAAATATGGGCTGTGATGTGGTCTCTGGCTGTAAGATAAGGCACCTACAATCTCAACAATAGCAAAACCACACTTGTCAACATGTTGTAAGTAATCATTAGATGGATCCACACCAGCCATGAGACACCACCTTCTTACAACACTTGAAAAACTAAATCAAACAATGCATAAGGAAAGCAAAGAATGGGATGTTAAAAATATTCATATGCTTTCCTCTCCCGATATGGGAAATAAAAAAAAAATTTCAAAAAGGCTGAAATTTTATAAGAAATATTATAAAAAATGTAAAGCTAGCAACCAACCTGGGGAAAGTTTGTTTTGCCTCTTTAGTAATGGACAAAGAGGACACTATGAAGTGTCAGTGGAGAATATTGGAGTGTTACTGGAGAACAGCTTTGGGTTTCATGTGAGAAGAGAAGGTACCAGACTGTGAACTTGAACAGTGTGTTCAGCTAACTCCAGAGATGCTTGTTTCATACTCTTCTTGGGAAAAAAATGTCCTAGAGAGGCTAAAAAGCTACATCAGCCAAAACTCCCTGTGCCAGAAAGCTACTGTAGTATTTAATTTCTGACACATGGATGACTTCTATCCCGTCTTTTCCTTTGGGATCTTGTTCTATGTTACAGCTTAAGAATTTATGGGATATTTTAGTAATAAAAGGTCATTTGTTTCATAGTAATTTATCAGTTATATCCCTTCTAAGGCACGTTTTTTTATCAGTTGCACAGTTAATCAGTATTTCAGCCTATTACATTCAGAAATAATGTGATGATAATGATAATGATAATGATAATAATAATAGTAATAATAATGAAAGTACAACCAAACATGCAGTATCTCCTGGATGTTTTTCTGCTTCCATTTCATAAATTTTCAGGAACAATTTTCTTTGGGAGTATTGCAGAAGGATTAGTTACATAACAGTTTAAATGACAATCATATTGTATGTTAAACTTTTGAGAGACATTCATATGGTGGGCTGATGGTTTCTGTTCCCCTGCCCTGTTTTCTGATTGTACCAGAGCTCCCATTCCTGGCTCTGGGAGCCATAGGCATGCACTCAGAAATAAAATTCCTGCCAAGGACTTCAACCACCAAATGAGCAACTCTAGGAACACATTTATTATAGCAATAGATCTCACTAAACAAATAGACCTCACCAGAATCCTCACTGCCCTCTTCCTCTTTCCAACCCTCTTTTGGCTTGGAAGAAGAGAGAATGATCCAAATAAGCTACAAGGTCCACTTGAAACCACTCAGGCCGTTATGAACCTACAGGAGAGAAGGGAGCACAGATAATGTGTGTCCTCAGTGGAGCAAATCCTGCCAGCTCAGCCATTTTCCTTCTGTATATATGGAATTAGCTTAGGTTTTTAAAGCTGCCACGAATCTCATGGTGTCTCATGAGGAAAAAGTCAAGTGCCAGGATAAATATATCAAGTATTCTATACAGAGGAATTAAATCTGCTCCACACAGAGCCTCAATGTGATGAGTCAAGCAGTGCTGCCTGTGTGGCAGCTCTGCTTTAAAAAAAAAAAAAACTAAGGGGCTTGAGAAGAGATTACTATCAGCCAGTGAGCTGTGCCTTCAAAAGTCAATCCCTAAAGAACCTGGGCTGGTAGAAATAAATGTCTACGATGCAATCGTGGGCTGGATTGATCTGTTGAATGGAGCTTATAGGTTATATTGCAGAAGGTTACTGGTATCAAAGATTTGCCATCCACCTTGGTTATATGTAATTTTCAGAGATTTCTTCCACCTTCTTGAGGATTTTATTTTTTACTGCTGCTGAAGGGTAGGGTTATAGTAGCTAATGTTAGTCTCCCTATTGTGAAGATGCCAGTTGTGTTCTCCATGTGAAAAGTGTAAACATCTCCCCAAATGAGTGACACAACCCCTAGAAAATTGACTGGAGATCATCTGGAAAACAGAAGAAAAGCTGACTTTTGCAGTTAGCTGGCTTGATAGGCACATTTCTGTAAGCAGTGTTTTGTTTTAGTTTGAATGGCAGGTGGACCAGAAAATTGAATGAAGTATTCTTTGGACTGGTAAAGAAAGAGCAGAGAGGTTTGGTGTAATGTCTTCTTGAGTGAGACCAAACCTCTGGGGAAAATAGGAAGATGTAATGAGCAGATGAGGCTTGTCAAGGGGAGGAAGGAGGAACTTACTGACTTTTCTCTGGATGAGAACTTCTGTTACTGTGACATGATTTCAGCTTTTGTCAGTAATGGTTGCCAAATGAGGGATGGGCTGTTGGGCTGGTTTGCATTAGTGGCAGGCAAGTTGTCTCCTTGGTGTTCCAGTTCATCAACTGGGAGAGCAGTGCCCTATCATTTCCTCCTGAATATTCTCCCACTACTGCTGTGCAAGAATGAGGATGCCTTCATCAAAAGAAGCCCAGTGTCACTCTCCTGAGTTTATACCTGGAGTCCATTTCTTTCAGAGATTCAAGGTGTCTGTTGCAGCAGTGTCTCTAGTTCTGGATTTAATGATGGCAGCTGAGGTACACTTTGTACTGGTGTATAAAAAACACCACGAGTAAAAAAAGTCACTAAAAATGGAATTTTGCTCTTATAATCGTTCCTACACAAGGGCTTCCTGCTGGCTGTGGCAATCAGTGAGTTTAGCTCTTTGAGCTCTTGCCCAGCACAGCTATTGTGGCAGAGATGCCCAGCACAGAGCTGACCCAAAGCTATGAATGCTTCCCTGCAGGGAGCTGCATGCCAGCCAGCACAGGCGTGTGTGGGTGCACATGGAAACACAGAACTCACTCATGAGGCACACTCCTAACTCTGACAGCCATGCCAATTACTAGCTAGCTTTAAAGCCACAGCCATCTTCCTTGAAAGCCTTTGCTTTCCAAGTTTGCTCCCATGGCCATCTGTCACAGCCTGTGTTTGGCAGCTTCAGGTTCTGCTCTGAGGCTCTGCGGATTGAGCACAGAGTTTTGTCTTTTTTATTGTTCTCTGAGTGGGTGGAAAGTTTCTATCACATGAGCCTTTCCTCTTAGGCTTTTTGTTAGGAAAAAATGTGAACCTTAAATGCTTATTTGAGCTGTTAATCTGTGCTATCTGCTCTCAAAACAGGATGGAACAGGTGGATGCTGTAAGTGCTGCATAGAGAGAAATGAGCTCAGAGACTCTCTTGGAGCAGATGCAAATTGTACCAGCAATAATTGCTTTTCTTGGGTTAGTTGCTCTTGTCTGGCTGAATACATTAGTCCATACCATCAAATATGTGTTATTTGGTCTGTAAGAGACCTGTATGAATATTGTATCAAAAATCTCATGCCCATTAATGGCATTACTATGCTGGCAGTGTGTGCATTTTAGAGCTCTGCTTAATAGACTTATGGTATCTGTTACAAGGAGCTACATTTTCTGTAAGTGAAGCTGTAAATTTTGTGTACTCCTCACAAATAATTTTGCAACTACCTCTAAACCAATAATTTGTGTTCCCACTAATGTTGGAAAGTTCATTGTAAATGGTGTCCAAACAGCTGCACCCCAGAAAGAAGACCAATTCAATGTGGGGAGGAGTGGGAGGGAGAAAAATGAAGTTCTGTGTTACTTGCAGTATTTCTTTCTTCCATCTTTATTTTTATTTCTCTCTAATTGATATATTTTCCATATTGAGCTAGTTGGAGATTACAGTAATCTTTGTTTCCTGTTACTTAGAAAAGCAGTTGGCCCATTAGATGAATAAATACAGTGTTAAATGAAAATCCCCAGATGAGAGCAGAGAAATTACTAGAGTGATTTTGGGATTGTCCTCTTAATAACAAGACTTCATCCTCTTTTTTAATCCCCAACCCCAGGGATGCCTTTACCTTTTCATACAGTCAAGTCCTCTTTCCTGCAACTAATAGCTTCATTTTTTGAAGTACCACTTCTTGAGTTTGTCTTTAAAAGTTTCTTGTAGTTAGGACCCAGAGTTTTGGATTTGAAATTGATGAAAATGCTGCCAGTCTTAGATCAATATTTCTCCACAGGACAGAACCTACTTTGTTCCATTTAGAGACTGAAAAGAGCACTCAAGGGTTTTGTATTAGTATTACACCAGCCAAAGTGCAAGTTGGTTTGGGTTGATTTTCCTGGTTCTAGTTCAGTGATGCTACCACCCTCTCTCCCTTCTGCCTGTTTCAGTGCTGGTATCTAGGATTCACATTTGTAAAGAGAAAAATATAATTTCCGGAGTGCGTCAAGTTGAAAAAACATATTTCTAAGCTTTTACACAGATGCCTTCAGACTCCTATGAAATGCCTGACTGCATGCACAGGACTCACTCCAAAGTAGTTCCAGGGCAGTACACTGAAAGCTTAGATCAGCACTGGCAAATATCCTACAACAGAAATTAAATACCAAGGTGAAGGATAAAGTCTGGCCTTTAGGTAAAAGCAACAACCCTGTATTTGATGACATACAGCATCTTATGGAATTGATCAATAAATGACAGTTTTGTTCTCAGGTGTTTTTTGTGTAATTAATTTTATTGATTTATCAACATTTTCCAGCTTACAATACAGTTTCTTGTGTCGTCTTATTCCTAAAATGTAAAAGATTTGTAATGTCGATCCTATTTCCTATTAGCTCTTCCTTTTTAGAGCCAGTCTATGCAGTCCAAAACTGCTGATTTTTCTTCAGCTTCCCCTCCAGTTTGGCTTGCCCTTTACTGCCAAAAATTTCTTTTACTAGATCATCAGATTTCCACTTCCCCCAAAATATATTACTATTTATGCTTTGAAGGCATAGATTGGAGATTTAAGAGATAAGAGGCTGTTCTTAAGCCACCTACTGCTGCATTCTGCACAAGGTTGGATTCCTGATGGTGTCAGGATGAATATATTGATCCAGTCTTCTGGTAGCAGGCTTTGGAAAAGCATCTGGAAAAAGGTTTCAAATCAGGAGAACCTGTGGCAAAATTGTGTCTCAGATGAGAGTTTTTTTAAATTTCTTTCTGGTGTCCTTACTAGAATGACTTCTTTTTCAAATGGACTGAGCCCAAAAAAAGTTTATTTGAAGCCATGTCAGTGTTCCCAGAGGCTGAGTACTGCCCTTTTCAGTGTTCCCAAGGCTGAACCAGCCAGAAAAATGCAATTTTTCTCAGACACAAAGCAGATGACGCTTCTTCATTAATTGTCTCCATTGGCAGACCTTCAGAGAGTCCCACAGGAGTGCCTTGGAGGTAGTGGGATCATCCTTTGGGATCCTCCATGCTGGTGAGGTCACTCTGGAGCTGTCGTGGTCATTTCTGCTCCAGCTGGCCCTTGGTGTGGAATGTGCCTTGTCACCATCAGTATGAGTGACAATGGATGGAACTGATGACATTATTGTAAGGCAAATAATGATGATTAGTGTTGTTCTTTTACTCAGAATGGAGTGGGCAGAGGAACAGGCTGGAACTCTTACGAGCTTGCCTCAGTTTCTCTCCCGCTGTTGATGTGGACCAAAATATTCTTCACTGCTTCAGGATCATCATGCTTGTAAAGGATTCAAGTTTATAAAGAGCAAGCAACATTTTCTGATCAACTTACTTGTGGTCATGTTCAAAAATTAAAATGTTATATTCATAAAATGATTGTGAATCTACTGTCCTGGCTAGATTTTCTCTTATTACCATTGTATTACAGTCAGAACTTTATTGTCTGAGCAACAACAAAAATAATCTTTGCAGTGCACTAATGCTTCATTCTGATTGACAAAGGATGAGGCAATCCACGTACTGTGACAGCAGTGTTGGCATGTATTATATAATGATATATAGCAACTTCCATAGACTGCCATTAATTTCTGCATGAATCCTGTCTGTCTTTGATAAGCATGTGTAACTCCTAATAAATTATTTTGGAGCTGAGCATAAGCATCAAGGAGAAAGGACTTTTGTAGGTATGGGGGCTGGTGATAACTGAAAATGAGAAGGCAAAACTGACAGATAATTGTAGATGAGAAGTCATTTTCAAGCAATAGACAGGGATGATATTGTTTCCTGTTTAAAATTAGTTGCCACCTCTGCTGGCTGCAGTGCAAGGTAAGTTCTGCTGTAAAATCTAAATCATTTGATCATTTGTTTTGTATAGGCTGTTGATAATAACATAGGAACCAGCTCCCTCCACTTGCTCTTAAATGGCTTGCTCCTATTCTGGTGGGTGTTATCCACTCTTCATTTCCTGGGGAAGAAATGGCCCTCTGTGAGGCTGTTTATCTGAATAGCACAGAAATAATTTTCTGCAAACATAACTATTACCATAACAGAACCCTTAAAAAAAATTACAGTGACACTCTGAGTTTTCTGAGATTAGTGTCTTCCTCTAAGGTCTCTATTTCCTCTGGTATTACTTCCAGTCCTGTTCACTGAAACTACAGTGCATGTCTGCCACAAATAGCATGAATAATGCATGTATTTTTCTGCTACTTTCAGTGTGTGCTAAATAGTTGCATATACAAAAAATAAAATCTAGAGCTGAAAGAAGCCAATTGGCCATTCATCATCCTGCTGTGATTGACCCATATTCCGCATTATCTCAGGTTTTAACCTGCCTGTTGCTATAACTGCAATTCATGGGCCTTTACCCACATCCCTTAGAAGATCATGTGGTACCACTTGAGTATTTTCTGAGATTGAGATATGGCAAATATTACAGCTGTTTATATCTCTTTATTTCCTGTTTTTTTTAAAGATCTTCCATGTTTTCAGTGTGTGTGGACACTTGCAGTTTCAGCTTTATCACCATGTTATCAAGCAAAATGCTTCCTTATTTTTCCTAAATCATCCATAGAAAGAGCACACTTTTTCCTCACTTCTTGCTGTTCAGTTTCCTAGAGCTCAGTATGGGATTGAGCTGTAATGGAAGAGAGGAGGTGACATAACATGGTCCCTCTGTTTCTAGATTTCAAATTAGATTTATTTTTCCTAACATGTCTTGGATCTTTTCACATGAGATGACTCACTTCATTGTTTTCCAGGATAATGCCCACCATGTTACTTTCCTCATGTTTGTGTACTCTTTCTGCAAATACCATTTATTTTCCCCTTAAGATTGTTTGTAAAATTAAGGCAGATTTAGCAAGGAAAAGATCACAAATATGGTGTCATATGAGGCCAATTAAAAAAGATATAGAACTAAAAGACAATGTCATTTTTTTGTTGGTTTTTGGTTTGTGGTTTGTTGGGGTTTTCCTCCTTAGTTAGTTTCAGTCCATATCAGAAATCTTATAGTGATTTAAATTATTCTTGAAAATAGGATTTTTGGTCATAATTTTCCCCATTCAGTCTGCAGTAGTGTTCTTGCAGTTTAATGTCCTTGTTCATTAGAGGAACAGTTTTCATAATGGAGTAACAGAATGGATCTGTTAAAAAATTGGAGCTTCATTTTATGTTCAGAATACTTAATTTATATATACATTTGTATTTCTTGTACATTCAGATTAATTGTTCAATTATCTAGGAAGCTGTATTCTGAATTCATGAAAAATCTGTCTTTTTATCAGTCTTCAGGAAATGCAAGAATGCCTCTAGTAATTTCCCTTCACTCACTAAGCATGTCGTTTTTCTTTGAAAAATCTAGTTTGTCTGGCAAGATCTTTATAAACATAAATATAATTTTAGCAACTACATATCACTGAGAGGCATTTCTATGTTAGATGCAAGTGAGTAGATACTATTGCATAATGCATCTTAAAATCTGTCTGAATTTTCAAATTGCTAGAGGACTCATGAATGTAGGTTTTTTGTTCCTTTCCAGTATGAGTATATATCTCTCTATACAGCCATCAGTTATTTCTAGGTGCAGTGAAGTATTTATCTACCTAAGGATGCCCAAGAGTTCTTCTACTGTTTTGTATTTGAGATAGCATTATTTTTAGAAGTGCTTAATACAGAGGTGGTGTTTATTATTTAATGATTGTGGTGATTTGAGAGGGCAAGGGTGTTTCTAGGTTGCATTGTTAGGTTTGCTCCCATTACAACTTGAAGTGAAACCTCAGGTTCTCATGCTTAGTGGAATCTCTGTGTGTGTCTGCAAGATTCCTTTCCTGTTGAATAGGTACCTGTTCTGTCAGGTTCTCAGCTCAAATCCTGTCAGCCTTTGCAAAGCACAGGTCACAGCTCCATGGAGGAATTGTAAGAGCAAAGGAGACTGGACAAGGTGAGGAAACATCTGTTTATATTCAGCTTATCAGCTTACCCATGGGCTCAGTGGCATTTAAAGCCCCCATGTTTTGCCCTCCATAACAGAACTGTACATGGTAATCAGTAGTTTTTTTGCTGTACTATAAATTCTATTGTGAAAGGATGCCCAGTTTGTCTTTGCAGCAGAAAATTGACTTGACATGAGCTTTGGTCCATAGGTAAGAGGTTCTTGAAGGCTCATAGTGTTCCTTTCAGCAAAATGCTAATCTGGTAAATTGGTACATTTAACAGTCATCTGGAAATGCACCCTTTTGTGTAATATGTAGTTGATTGTAACAATTATGGATGCTATTTAATGGTGCCATCCTTAAACTTTCCAGCGTGATACTACCTAGAGAATTTGTTACTGATGAAATCATTATAGTGTTATAGAAGTGAAATAGGTTGCTGCTGAAATTACTCTCAAAATCTAATTGTAACTTCACTGGAATTTTTCCCATGATGGGTGTTAAGTATATGTGTATTTCTTATTTTTATAGAAGCAGCAATTTTATTTGTATGCTTCATTTTATTCCACTATCTACTATGTATCTATTATGTTTTGCTTCTCATTTCCAGTTGTGGTCAAATACAACTTTAGTTCAATGTGAATGAATAAGGCAACATATTATCCTATAAGAGATACTGTGCATCATATTCTGTCCTTGTAGTCACAAAGCCAGGGCACAGAGTGGGTAGATGGCCACCAGCCACCACTTTTGTCACTACCCATGGAATCCACTTGACTGCTCAGAGAAAATGATTCAGAAATAGCTTTTATTTCCCATGCTCACATTTCTTGCATTTCCCCCTCTTCCTAAAGCAGCAGACTGAATGAAATGTACCTAATTTGTTAATTAGTGTTGCAAATTTTCCATCAGAAAACTGGAAATTCATGAATACATGGTTCTAAAAATGTACAAGATATGCCCCATCTGTACAAAATGTAATAATGTATATTTGAACTCTGTGCTCTCGTTGTTCTTAGAAGTAGGCTGCCCTCTCTCCTAAACAAAGAAAGCTTTGCAGAGTAAGGAGGGCAATATTGTTGGCAAGGTTTGGATAGCCTCATGGATTTCTATTATTTTGTTTAACAATTCCTTCCAAAGATTCTCAGATACCCAAAGCTATTTTTTAGAAGCAAGTATTTCTTAAAGCCCTTGTGCTTATGTCCTACTGCTGAGAAAATTGCCATGGAGCTGTTACCTTTCACCCAGGTGGTCCCCACTGATGGGCAGCAGTGACCTTGCCCTGGTGTCTCCTCTGGATGCAGACAGCTCGAGCTGTGCAGAGACATCCCAAACCTCTGCTGCAGTGTCAGCATTGGACACAAGCCCATGTCTCAGTCAGAGATGTGAATCCCTGACCTTCCAGTGGAGAGGCAATTGTGCTGCCAGCTGTGTTATGCTGACAGGCAAAGGACTTGTTTTTGAGATCCAGAAGTGATGAAATTGAGCTAAACACAGCACAAACTTCTAAATGTTGAAAAAAATGTAGCAATAAACCCAGATAATCTTACCTTCAGTTTCCAAAATATTTTGTTTTCCAGGTTGCTGGAAGTAATTTGCTTCATTAATGCAGTTCTGCAGCATGAGCTACTTAAATTTTATCCCAGAATGAGTTCTTTCAGCTGAATAAAAACCTTTTGAAAAAAATCCTGATTTATGTGACAGTCACAGCTTTAACTAGAGCAATTCTGGTTCAGTGGCAAAGCGTTGGGGTCAAGGTCTGTGGTCTGTGTTTTCTGAGTGCTGTGCATGGATTTGCATGCACACAGCTTACATTAGCACTAACACAATTTGTGCATGTGGCCCCTGTGCAGTAGTTTAGGAAAGTAGCCCTCAATAGATCAGATATTTACAGCACTGAAGCTCATGTTGGGAAATATGAACAGCTGTGCTCCAAACAGAAAACACACATCTGAAGTAAGACGAGCATACTGAAAATTATGTCCTGGCAGTTAACGTGTTTATTTATACACACTGCTAGGCAAAACTGAAAGAAAATATAGTTCTTTCAGGATTCATATGTTTTGCAGAGCTAATAAGAGAAAACACCTGTCATCAGGAAAGATTTTTCCTGATTATAATTTTTTTTGCTGTATTTCCTGTAAGCATTGGTACAAAAGAAATATAATTAATAAGTAAAAGCTATGTCACTTGCTAATTATGTTTTACTAGCATTGAGATGGCCTCTCTATACTTTTGAATACTCATTTGGAATCATTCCTCTAGAGCATCTATTTGCATAGCTTTTTAGATTTAAATATTTTGAATTTTCAATTCTAATATCTCAGCACCTGCTGTGCACAGAAAGTGAGCACCTGAGACAGGCATTATCCATCATGCTGTTATGGGAACTTTATATTTACTTGCATAATGTCTAGAGCTGACTGGTAGCTAAATCCACGGCGAGTTAAGAGGACTTTGAAAGAAGAAATTTTAATTAATTTTGAATTTGAGTGATGGGGCACATGCCAATGCCTCAGATTTCCCCCGCTGGGCTTCCCTGGGGTTGATCTGCCTGCCTGTTCCCAGTCCCTGCTGGGTCACACTGGAGGGCTGGGGCCTCATTGCACTGATCCCCATGTTCAGGGAGCAAATAGGGCTCTTGCAGGAGGCACCATAATTCTGTAACTAAATGGACCATGCTGAATACATCACCTTCACATACAGTTACCCATGGAGAGGTTTGAGCTGGGGAGGCTTTTTTCCAATAACACTGACGTAGCAAAGCAGTTCTGGTTTGCTGATTGGCAGTGAGACCTTGAGGTTGCCATTTACCTGAGACATAAAGCAGGTCAGGAGCAGGGCAGACCACAGCTCAGGATTCCTGAGTCCAAAACTCCAGACTTTTATTTTGCCTTCTTTCTGAGGTGGTGGGCTTGTATGTCCAGGAAATAATTTGTATTGCCAAATGGAAGACTGGTGGATGAATGACACAAAAAGCAGTTTAGAACACAGTCTTGATAAATATCACTTAATTAGTTTACATAATAAATTTTGGTACATGACTATCTGTTAGACTAAAGATTTTGGATGCTTCTTTAATATGAGTATTTTATTTCTTAATGTCATATTAGTTGGTCAGGGGGAAATATTTTCACTAGAGCTAGTTGGAAAAATATTTTCCCAATAACAATTATGGAAAAATAGTGTGGCTACTGAAGTAAAGAGTGGTGTTCTGCTGCTGCCATTACTGCTGAGTTAATTGAGATGACTGAAATCTGTGTGGAGGAGAGGCAGGCGCTGGCCCTGCTGGACAGCACAGGTGTCACTCTCATGCTGTGAACAGATTTCTTGGCATTTTTTGTATCCTTTTGTACCTTTGAGGCTGTCATAATACTAGTAGGATTGCAAAGTCAATGTTCAGGAGGTGGGGAATGCCATAAATAAAATCACTTGTCCACTTTTGATTCAGAATTCTTTGTATTCATGGCTCTGCAGAGTGGGCCAACTTCAGCCTCATTCATTGTCCAGATGTTACCATTCTTGGTGCTGGGTGGAAATGTCTAAAGACATTGCTAGGACTACTGCCTCATTTGCTGGAGAAATGAACAGGTGTGAAGGAGTCAGGATGCTGCAGGAATGGGAGGCAAGGCTGTCACAGTCAGGTGTTAATGCTAACTGCTGTATTCTATTCTTGCCTGTGTTACAGAATTTCCATGTGATTCCAATCTAATCAAGCCATGTTTTTACTAATTGTGTGTGTTTACTTTCTGAATGCTTAGTTTGAGACCCTTGGGTCTGATTTATGAAGCACAGAGCTCAAGTCAATGAAAACCATTTGAACATATAAATTACCAAAGAATTCTAATTGCTTCAGATTCTGTATGCCAGTGTATTCTTCTTAATTTAAATTATAAATTTCACTTAAATTTCTCAGGCTCCTTTAGTTGAAGAGGACTAATGCAATCTTTTCCTGTCTCTCTTTAGAATGGTATTTGAGAAGGGAGGAGCTAATGAGGGCGCTGAATGGCAGCCCAAGCAGAAATTAATAAGTCTCAGAGCAGGGTGAATAATGCTCGATAAATGAGGCATGGGGACACATTGACTAATAACAAGAAAACAAAGGCATTGAGTAGCTGCTCATTATGTCAGTCAGTGCAGGCAGGGGTCCAGTGGAAATAATAGTAGGTGGTCGGGTAATTAAAGATAGTATCATAATGCATGCACACAAGGTTGCCCAATTAGGGCTGCACAGCAACTCTAATTCTGACACTTCCCTAAATTTTCAGTGCTTGATTTTACACATTTAATGTTCCCTAGCATATTTTTGGTGTATTTACATATATACGCTCCCCCATTGCCTCCTTCATTGCCAAACTGTTAATTAGGTAGAACTGCTGAGAAATGCAGCTGGATAAACAGGGCTTTGCAATGAACCTTGGATATCATGCTGCAGAGCAGGAAACCTCAGAATGCCAGGGCTTTGAAGGGCTTACATCAGTGGTAATGAATTTGTTTTCTTTGCTTAATTATTTTTGGAAGTTATGTTTTCAGTATATTTTCTTACTTTGTTATGTTATTTCTAGGCCTTTGTGGCTGATGATGGTCTGGATGAAGCAACTTTTAATGAGACTTGTGTTCATAAGACTCTCCTCCTGTGGGTGTGAGTAGTCTGTAACTATGGCCCTCATTTAAAACAATAATTTTATTTCAGCCACTTCTTTTGGAAAATTGTGATCTGCAGCTAGACACTTTGATTTTCAAGTGCAGCTTTCTACTTGGCATTACCTGCCTGTGTGAGGTGGAACTTTCCAGAAAATCACGGAAGAGCAATAAACACAGAAATGGAAAAATTGAGAGTCTAGGAAGGGAGAATGAGGGACAGGAGAGTAAATAAGCTTTATTGAGACTTTTTGTCTTGTGCATACAAATAAATTATTTCAGTGCTTCAGTGATGCTGTTCTCCTGAGCTGTCCCACCACGATTGCAATGTAAGTGCTCTACCTGATGTAGGACTCCAGTGTTCTGAAATGTGGCCTCACTTGAGTGTGAGTGTGGCCAAGGGTTGAGCAAGGGCTGTGTTCCCTGTGCTTCCTGGCTGAGGAGAGATGTCTGGATGTCTCAGTGGCTGTTGTCAGGCTCCAGGTCCCCTTCACCCACCTGACAGAGCCCAGGGGCAGAAGGAGGGAGACAGGATGAGTGGGAGCCACCCTTGCCAGCCTGCGTTCCTGAAGGCACCTCATTGCACCAGCACCTGTCCAGCTGCATGGGCTGGCCCTGAGAACTTGCAGGGTTAAAGCAGTTTTGTTTCCTGCTGAAACTGCATTCTTACATTTCTATTCATGCTAGATCTGTCTTCGTACCAAAGGGACCATGGATGTTTTTGGGAAATCTTCAGCATTAGTAATAGCATCAAAATACAAACCCTGGCGATAGATTCAGGACTAGAAAGCCTGAAAAGCTGAGTCTCTTTTCACCTTTTCCTGTCTAGATACTCATAACTCAATTAGTTTCTTTCCCTTTTCTAAGATTTTACCTGAAATAAAAAGGTATCATTATGGTGACAAGAAGTCACAAAGGAGGTGTCTGCATTATGCATCAAGCCATGCAGACATCATCTTTAGAGCACTGTTTGTATTTTTTTGCGGAACTAGTTCTTGGACTTAGAGTCAAATGTGCTATAATTAAACATTGATTCACAGGAATGAAGGGATTTTTTTTTTCTCCTTTAAGGAAATGGATTTTAGGCAAGTAATGGAACAAAGGAGTGTAGTATAACTTTGATTTTCTGTGAAAAAATAAGCTGCAAGTAATATTTTACTTTCACCCAGAACTTAATTTTTCTTTTTCTTTTCCATCCATATTGTCTTTAGTTGTACCTTTTCCTTTGATTGTTTAGTATTCAGGAATTCTAGCATTTCACAAAATATCTAAAGTTGCTGTGAAAATAGATGGCTGATTCTGAAATTGTATTTACTCTTTTATTGCAGTTTTCATATCAATTTTACCAGACTTTTACTTCCTATTCTTATAAACCTTGTTCTTTTAAGAACTGTATGGAAATAATTTGGCAATGACTTACATTATAGCATAGCTTCATACTGTGAAGCCTTTTGGAATATTTTGTTGAGACTTAGGTTGGTATGGGCTCTGACAGTGATGGCATTTATGTAAACTACAAATATTTTTCAGAACCATTGTTAATTTGAGCTCCATGGCTGAATGTTGTGACCCATATTTTCTAGTTGAGGATTTGTAGAGTCACATTTTCCTGTTACTCTCTGTTCACGTGAATTAAAATCAGAAGCACAGAGAACACAGTCAGATGATAACAAGCAAGAATTATGGATCAAGCCCAGTACTTACCTAGAACTTACAATATGATCTGCTGCTACATTTAGGATTCCTCATTTGTAGTGTCCAAATGCTTCCCCCTTAGATTGTTTAAAATCCACTGTCTCAGATGGATTAGTAGCATTTAAGTGAGTAGACAGACAGAAATGACCCCTGTGAAATCTTTATTTCTCTCTGATACTTGTATAGCAAAACACCTCAGCTCATGCTTAGCCCCAGCTATATTTAACAGGGGCCCTATCCCAAACCAGATAAAACCATTGATTTTTCATGTGTTTTGGAATGGATCCCAAAGCATTTAAGCACATGCTAAATTCTATATTGGCTGAATTACCTCCAATTTGTAATAGATAAAAATTTTAAAGGGAGATAGTCAATGCATGTACACTGAAGTTAGTGAAGCTAGGAGACATTTACACTACATGAGTAGTCCCTCTTTCCTGTCTTCCTTTTTTTTTTTCCTAACAATTTGTTTGTATCACAGAAACCTGTGATTTCCTGCTGTATTTTTCATCCACAGTAAGCTTCCTTCTTGCAAATAGCAGCTCAGGATGCTCACTCAAGTATTTGTAACATGGTCCTGCTCTGTGATGGTTTCAGAAAGTGACACCAATTGAAAGTACACTGTACAGTTGGCTTTAGTGTATAATTTATTGTAACCTTCAAATCCTTTCCTTTTTCTGGATATCATACTGTTCACTCCTTCCCTTTATGATTTAGTCTATGTGATTTTTACTACCATTCCATCTCAGAAGCTTGCACTTCACCATACCATTCTTTCTGAACCCCTTTGGAAAACATGGTTTTAATCTTTAAAAATGAACCTGGGTATGTGTGGTATTTACACATTTTGATTCCTTGGTTAGTTTCCCAGAACATGAGCTGATATGCATAATTTAAAAAACAAAAAAACAACAAAACCAGAGCAGCCAAACAAAATAACAGAAGTCAATCTGAATGAACTGCTGTCCCTCATTCTTCCTTGTTGTGGTGCAATTTGGTGTAATTATCTACACTGTGGAGTTTTTGCAGTATAATACTTTGCTACTCTTGTGTACTGACTGCCCAGAGCTTGCTGGTATTTAGTCCCAAAGCTGTGATTTCAGCTCTCTGTAGTCTTGCATTTAAAAGCAGCCAACTGAGATCAGCTCCTGTAGACCTGAATCTTTCTCTTCAACTATCTGTGCAGATACAGCTTATAACTACTGTACTACTATACTACTTCTTATTACTACTATAAAAAGCAAAAAAATGCCTTTTAGCAGAAATGAAAATATGTAATGAAGGCCTTTTAAAAAAATCTTCTGCATATCTAAGATATATATTGTCTGTCATTGGCAGAAAATACATGTTATGCTGGAAATTACTCCATTAGGTGTAAGCAGGGCCCACTGGCTAGCATGGAAGGCTACAAGTTCATTTCTTTCTCCTTAGCAGAAAATTTTTACTATCCATTTCTATTTTTATGTTTTACTTATGTTAGGTGCCCTGATTTATTTTCTTTGTAATGGCAAAAAATGGTACTGAAAAAGCTCAAGTGGTTCTAGTAGGTACACATATGGCACTACACATTGTCTACAGTAAAACCTTGGAATGTTCTGTTTATAGACATCCTTGTTTCCTTGTCTGTGGAAAGATTTATAACCAGCTCTGTTTTTTGTCTTTTTCAATGCCATGATTTCCTACTTTAGACATCAATCTGTTAGATGAATCAGTTTTTGAGATCCAGAAAAAATACGTCTAGCCTTACACCTTTTTCTTTGCTGACAGCAAGAGGGTTTTTTTTACACATGGTCCTCCTCTTTAAAACAAACACACAGAAACTCTCATGAGTGATCTTTCCTGTGAACACAGCTTAGCTGGGATTGATTGTTGTATTTGCCTCTGGGTTTGGAGACTCTGGAGATCATCTAGTCCAACCTTCATCCCCAAAGCAGAGTCAGCTAGAGCAGATTGCTCAAGGCTCTCTCCAGTTGAATGTCTCCATGGATGGTGACTCCCCAGCATCTTTGGGCAACCTTTTCCAAAGCTACCTTCACAATAGGAAAGTTTTTTGTATTTTTGTCTGGAATTTCCTGTATTTTTGTTCATGCACATTGTATCTTGGTCTGTTGCTGGGTATTACTGAGAAGAGTTTGTTTTTTTTAACTCTCACCCACCCCAGTCAGGTATTTATACCAAATCTTTGAACAGGACAAAGTCTTTCTCTTGGCATTTAATGTTGTCAATTCAGACTTTCTCCACTGAGCCAGAATCCACTAGGTAAACATTCCTATATATTGCTAACTGTCTTTGAGACTTTGGCCCCTTATGCTCCCTGTTGTCCCTGCCTACCTTCTGCCTTATTAAACTTCTATTCCCATTCCTTCCTCCCTGCATCTGTCTGTGGATTCTCCCCATAGGAGAGAGCAAATGTTACACAGCACAAATAAAACAGCATAAAAATGAATGTTGCCTCAGACTGCAGTATTTTGGGATTGAGTGAACATAAGCAATAGCTCACTCCAAGGATAATGCTACTGATTGTGAGAGGCCTATTCAGAAGGAAGTGCTATTTAAGGTGACACTATTAGGCTTAGAGTCCAAGAGAGTGTGAGTTACATGTCATTTGTTATCCATTTGCTCCAAGACTAGAAAAATTTATGTTTCTTTGAGAAATAACTTGATATCAGAAGTAACCCCTATGGCCACTCCACCAGTTCAGAAATGGATATAGTTGCCAAAGTTCAGACTCCTAAAATTGAAAATGCACCCACAGACAGACCTTTTCTGCTCTGTGCTGTTTATTGCTCCTTCATGGGGGTTGTTTCATTTCCCTGCTAATTACCCTTCATCTGTACTTTTAAATAGCCCTTTAATAATATCACCTGTTTATGGTAAAAGTGTTCTTAAAAAATCCATCATGGTTTGAAGGATATCTGTATTCATTATTATTTCTCATGTATTGTGATTTGGGGAACAGAATTGGTATTTGTGTGCTCAGCAAAAAGGACAAGAGTAAAAAGTAGAGTTATATCCCAGAAGCAGTATCTCCCTTCAGCACAGCAGTTTTTCAGCAGAAACTTGTGCAGTCTCTCACCTTCCTTTGTTCAGATCTCTCTGTAGTGGTTTACAATTCACAGTGAAGGTTTCTTATTTCTGCCACTGGCATAAATAACTTAACCCAGAACTTAACTTATATTGGTGTTAAAGGAGAATGAATTCCTCTCTTCCTTTTCCTTTGTCTGCCTTATCAGACTCATACAAACTTGGGTATGGGTTTTGGACATTATTTAATTTTTTTTTTAATTGTCAGTGTTATAGATTCCAGTCATATGAATAGTGCTGCTGAAGATATAAGTAAATAAATAAAATAGTGGTGTAAAGGTTGCATCTTAGAGAACATCTCACCACAGATGTGCAGAATAGACCGACCTTGTTGTGCTATTACATTTAATGTTAGCAAAGTCAAAGACAGCACACACACACACAAAAGAGAATCTGATTCTCACATCCCAATGCCAATAATTGATCACATCCCAATAACTGAAGCACATCAGCATTTACAGTCTGTCTTTCTGAAGTCTGCAGTAGTTATTTTGCCTTATAACCTCTTCTTCCCATTGTAGCTGAGCCCTAGCTGGGTAGCTGTGTGCATGTGGTTGTTTCTCAGTGCAGTGTTTGATTCCCATGCAGGAACTGTTGTGAACAGACTGATCTCTGTCACAGGGAGTCATTCAGTACTGTTGTTGACTGGTTTGCAAATGTTGAGGCCAGCCTGGAGTTCTCTGGACAAGTTCAGCTGTAGTGATGGATGTGGAAATCTGCTGTAGCACGATCTCTACGTGTGCATTTCCACAAGTGGTGGGTTTTGTTTCATGGTACACTGAAAGCCATGAATCACAAGAACTCTGTGATGCAAGGCAGCATGCAAGGGATTCCACACAATCAATACATTTGTGTTTTATCAAGCGTTGTTGCCTATTGAACCCCATGTCTGTTTTCACAAGTTACTTGGTTAGCATACAAACTTGCAACAGCTTGGAACCAAGTAACACATTAAATGCAAATTTAACCTGTTGGGCTTCCCTAGGCCAGCAGGGTCATTAACCTAGCAGTAGCCTTAAGACATTCATAAGTGCTTTTCTGTTGTCTACATTGTCAGAGGTAGTAGCCACAAAATGGCATTTCTTTACCATAGGACTCATAGGGTGTCTCTGCAGTAAACAAACATATGTTTGCCTTCACAGGAGAATTCCACCAAGGAACTTTAGAGCACAGCAGGCTCATACTCTGTAGTTAGAAACTTTCTGCAGAAAGTTCCTTTAGGGCTTCATTGCCCTTGAGTAATTTGTGGCATCTGATTCATTTTCCCCTGGCAGCTATATATGAAGATGATGCTAACAATATGGCAAAGACTTTGGAAAAGTGTCAGGAAAGAGCTGATCAGAAACATGTGAAAATGCACACCCTCAGACTGACTTTAAACACAACGGGTTTTTTGCACATATAGAAATTCTTATTCTTTAAATACACATTTGACATCACAGCTAGTGTAGATGTATCACTGTTCCAGGCTGTGATATGTACATCAGGCTTTTTGAAAAGTAATTCATACAAAATATTATTTACTTAAGCAACCTTGAAAGCAGGGTCTAATTGCTTATCATTTGACAGAACTTACAATAGAAAAGAATTTGACATCCTTACTCACAATGAGTGGTACTTTATTCCACAATTGCTCCTATTCTTTGTGCTGGAAAAAAAAGGGATGGAGAGTCTAGAGCTATCATAAACTATGAAGAAATACAGCTTTTACACAAAGACAGCTTCATATCTACTGTTGTCAAGAAACAGGGTTTTTCTAGGAATGCTTCAGGTAACATTTTAATAGATTTACAGGAAAGAAGGGTTGATTTCAATCCTTCTATTGCATTTAAGCAGGATTTCAGCATAAATCATGAAAGATGATGGGCTAGTGAATATTTGTATTTCAGTTTCATTTTGCTGTAGCTTGAACTTAAAAATCAGGTGTGCATGACACTGTACTAAAACAACTGTTAATAATTAGAAAAATATTATTGTCTTTCTAAAATGTTTGAAGCTGTTACTTTTGCTGCTGCTGCATTATGGATAACCTGATCTGTTCTCATTCTACTGTTTTCTTTGTCTGACAATCAAGGTTTGTCAAATTGCAAGTTGCTTTAACAGAACATGGGTTCCATCCACACACACACATGTGCCCTGGTACCTTTTTGCTAAAGGATACCTGGGTAGCTGCTTTCCTGTGTAGTGCAAGGCACAGTGCTGAGCACAGAACATTGCCTTCTCTCTTTAGTGTCACCCAGGAAGGCTAAGTTGTGAAGTGCTGTGTGCACATCAACTTACTAAAATTCACAGAATTACAGAAAATAGGATAAGAAAGGACTTTTGGAAATAGCAAGTTTGTAATTGTGCCCCTGGTAAGAATGTTTATAACTGTTTTCATATAGAAAGCTGCTTAAAGCCTAGCTGAATCTAGCTACCCCCCTGCTAATGTAAAACAGACGTGAAGAATCCTCTGCAGCATATTTTATATATTTGGAAACATTTATCACAGCTCCTCCATTTTCTCTTCTCTTCTCTTCTCTGCCCTAACCCAGTTCTTCCATTGCTGGTTAATTTTTCTATGGCATGGATTATTCTTTTTGCTTTTTCTGGCCTTTCAGCAGCAGATCCAAATCTGTGCTGAAGTCGAATGCCCAGACTGAATTTACTATCAGTGCTTCTGAATAGAGTGAAAAGATAATTTCAAAACCCTTTATGTATGTCTCAGGATTATGTTTGCTTTTTCAGTTGCTAAAACCAGTATTGATGATTTTGCTGCCACTGAGCACACATTTGTGACTTGTAGCTCTGGAGATGACTGCCATTGTCACTGAAGGCTGCCCCACTTTAGGAAGTTAAAGCATCAATTAAATCAGCTAAACATTTATATTGCTGACATCTGGCCAGCAGAATGGATGTATCTTTGTTGGGATAGAAACCCACAGAAATCAAAGGTTATGCTCAGAATGAGATTATAGCATCATAATCTCATTACTTGAATTGGGAGGGGGATGTTGAGATTAAAAAGAGAGAGAAATGGAAGGCAGTATGAACCAAAACTGATATTTGTTACAGAGAAAATGCAAATGGAAGAAATTAGAGGAGACATGCCTGATTTGAACTTCAAAACAGTGAAAATAGCATTTTGTTTCTATTTTTATTTCAAACCACATCCAAGAAAAGGAATAATGTAGATGGAGACAAAAAGAGGCTTCTAAGTGCTTTTCTTTTCAAATTTTTTCCTAGTGAGAGATGGATGGCAGGGGATTTTATGCCCCAAACAGCACTTAAAAGTGCTTTTGCTTTTTTAATACTGTCCTTCGACTGAGAAAGGGAGAGAAAGAAGCAGACAAGGTGCCCTGACACATCACTTCTAAGTGATTTCCCTCCCAAAAGTATTCAAAAGACTGATAAAAGATTTTTTTTCTATTGGATATTTATTTTGTTCTGTGACTTGGCAGAAATGAAATGGGAAGATGAAGGGAGAGAGCTCCTGCTTATGGAGCAGTATTAAATACCTGACTGTAGCTTTAGTTGTGAGGGTGATTGGAAGGATAACCTTCTCTATTTGGCATGGCATGCTACAGAGTTTTATTGTTATGTCTTATGTATTTCTCATTGTGAGTCTCTTGTTCCAAAGTGTGTAGCTAAGCCTAGTGAGGGAGCAAATCCCAAGTCAAATTGTCTCATGCATAAAGAAAGACAGTTTGGAAGGCAGGAGTCATTAGAGGGAAAGGATTTTTCATTTTAGTTATGAACTTAATTTGTTTTCACTCCTTTGCATCTCTAAAATATTGATAGAGGTTATAATTTCTGACAGTGATGTTGATTGTGGCATGTAAGTAGAATCCAACAGCTGGAACCAACAGTGTAATATCCTGACAGGGCCTCTCCCATAGAGACTGAAAAAGTGTATAACTGGTATAAATGAGAGTCTTGAGTCTGAACAGGCCTAAAATTGGAGGAAGTTCATATCTGCATGCAAGTTTCACAGCTCTCATCCAAGTTCTGAATTTCAGCAATGGTGTTTCAAGTGATGGCAGAGCAGCACTGTGTGATCATAGGGAGACAGATGAGAAGCAAACCCTTCCTTAGCAATAGAGCAGAGCACCAAGCAAGCACATGGATTTTAATCCTGCCAGAAAATGGTTCTGTCTCCTGTTGCTTCATGGCAGATCCTGCCTTTCCTATTTTGGAGTGCTTTCCATCTCTGGCATTAGTGATGACTCCCATCAGACACCTGTGGTCTCAGTGCTGATGGCTGATTGATCATACATGCAAGGCAGAGAAACAGCCTTTGATCAGTGTCCTTAAGTAGAGCATGTTTTATGCATTAAATTTGACTCAAGGATTTTAGAACCATGGGCTGCTTTCTCTTTAACGAAAGTTTCAGAGTATTTGAAAACGGAGGAATTTTTTTTGTGCATGTCTGTATTTTGTCAGTTTGGGGTTTCTTTCAAAAACAGTTGTTCTCACTTTTTCTTGAAGTTTTTCCAGCTGCTGATAGTGTTCAAAATAGCTCTGTGCTGTGTGGGATCAAAACAGTTTTGGCATTAAAATAAAGCACAGCGTTAACTGTTTTGTTTCAACAATAAAATGGGAAATAAGTGAGTAATTTTGGAAAAATAATTATTTATTATCAGATAGGCAGTACTTCTGGTTATCTCAACACTTAATTGCATTTTGATTTGAGATGCATGGATGTGGAAGTAAACAGCAATGTATTTAATAGTCATTATATCTGGTCACCCCAAATGACATTTAATCCCCCACAACAAATGGTTTGTAGGTAGAAGAGTGTCCTGGGAATATCAAGGCAAGATAACAGCTCACGTTTAACTTGTTGATCAACAGGTAAGAAGAAGAAATGTCTTGTGTGTGGTCAGGTACCCATGAGCAGCAGCCAGATGCTTTGCCCTTTCCAAATGTACTCTGAAGAAGAATGGAGCTGTGCTCTTGTTTTGCCCATTAGGTAGCATTATCTCTGTGGAATGCCAATTCATATCTCCTTGTGCCGTGTGTGGTTCTCACATATGGGATTTTAATAACTTGCATGCTGTGCTATGAATTCATAAACAGGGCTTATAGAGGAAAAGCACCACAGGACTTTATTTTTTAATTATTGCTCTTTTGAAAAAAAGGGGTCTGCAGGATTTTTGCAAGGGTCTTGTGACAGAGTCAGCAATTGTTTTGCTGCTGCAGTGAGGTTATTCCAAGAGGAGGGGATAAATACAGTATTTACCTATGATACACTTTTTCAGAATTGATTTTCAGTATCCTACATTTCATAGCCACTATAATTCTGTTTTGTAGATGGAATTTTGAAGGTCTGATGGTATGGGAGTTTCCCCCATTTTTCTGGAATATAAGGAGCATTTGATTTTTTAGAACATGCTTCTCCTCCTCATCCCTCCTCCTGTCTCAACCTGTGAAGCCACAGTTTACTTCTCAGTGGACACTAGCACATGGCAGCAGTTTAGATTTCTCTTCTGAAAAAAAACCTATTTGTGTTGGATCAGTAGGTTGGTTTTTTTTTTGTTTTTTTTGCCCCTCTTGTCCCTGGAGTCCATTTGAGCCACCACTTCTTCATCTCAGCCATGTTCCAGTACTGGTGAAGAAGGCACAGCTGTTAGTTAGAAGAGCTAAAAGGAGTAACAAAAACTCCAGTACTGGTCTCCAGGTATGGTGTGGTATTTATCACCTTCTATTCACTGCTAACAGTCTTAGAAAGCAGACCTATGAGGAGGACTCAATAAACTTAGCTTTCTCTACAAGCACCTCCAAAGTAATGAGTCTGAACTGTTGGATACAGCCATTTCAGCAGTCCAGGTGCTGGTTCACACATGCCAGGAGGGAAATTGCACCATGTTGCCTGCCCATACCAGCTGCAGGGAACCTGTGGTCGTTCTGAATTCCAGTCCTGTAACTGTGTGTAATAATATTTTATCTGGAATAAGATTTATTAGGTGTAGGTTCTGTGCGAGATTCTCATAGGACATGCAGATCAAATCTTTAGCCCATTTTCATTTTAGGAATGTTTCTGTTTCCTGCTATATTTTGTATGATTTTGTGTGTGACAGGCAGTAGAAAGAACCAAGAACAGACTAGAAAAAAGAGAATATTTTTTCACTAATTGTTTAATTTTCAATATTTTGTTGTCATTTTGAGTTCTTTTATTTCTAAAAAAGTTCCCCGGGACATAGAGTAATCCTCATTATTAGAAATGTGTGCTGTCTTTTTCATTAAAATTCATTGAGCTTCCCCTTGTTTCTTCATAGTGATAGAACTATAGAATTACTAAAAATAAGTGTGTTGGAAATAACCTCTGGAGACCATCTTGTCCAATATGAACTATAAGTAAGACTAACATCAAGGTTAGGTCAGGTCTGTGCCTCTTCAAGCTTTGAAAATCTCTAGGAAAAGAGACTCTCGAATCCTTTGGGCACCTGTTTCAAAGCTTAATTGCCCTCTGTCATAAAAGTGTGTTCCTTCAAAAAAAGGATTCTTTTTTAATGGGATATATATAGCCCATCAGGTTTTTTTTTTTCCTCAGCTCATCTGCCTTGATCTTTTTTAGCCATGAGAGCACTGTGAGTGCCTGACACTGTATATGATGGGATAGCTGAGCACAGACACACACAAACTTCTTCTTGCTGCATCTATAATTCTACAGTTGTATGACTCAGAGAGAGGGGATGCCAAAACTGCACATTTGCTTTGTAAATATTTCCTTAGAGTTATATTAATGTGTAATCTAGACCCTCCATCTCTCTCACTTGCTCCTTTTGGTGTTGTTAATACATACGTACATGTATGTGCTTTTTTATGTCACTAAGCAAATGAAAACATAGAACTAACATTGAGTATGGAAAAGTCTTCCATTGTATACTGTTCATAAAAATGAAGAAATATATATAGTGGAGAAAAGACTGATAAGGTTTATTATTTTCATCTTTTTATGAGATTTTGTTTTGCAATTGCTTCTAGCATGTTTCACCTCATAACTTACCAGCTCATTTGTTTGTGTGTGTTACTTGGTACCTCAGGCCTTGGTTTAGTTCTGAGCTCTATGCTGAGGATGCACAGACCTGCACAGGGCTCTTGACTTTTGGCAAAGGCTGCTGAGCTTGGGGGCTTTTCTTCAGTAAAGACTTTTAAGTAAGGGGTAAAAATGGGGCTGATCTGGGAACAGAAGCTGCACTGTTGAGCTCCATGAGTAAGGAGAGCTGACACAGAAGGATCTTTGAATTATTCACAAATCACTTTTAACCCCAGAGGTTTCCACTTGAGTTTCTGCTTGCTGAGTTATTGCAGGTGTTGTTAGTCCATGATACAAACTGTTGTCTGCAGGAAACCTGCACTGATTAAAAGGTGATAGTGGACATATGCACCAAGGCAATGATGCAATCAGAAGAGAGTATATGTACAGTGATTTTTCCTTCTGAAATAGACTTTTAAATCAAAGTTTTAAAATAGGCAGCTATGCTTCAATAGCTTTCATTAATAACTTTAAAAAACGTTAAACACATCTCTCTAATTATTGAAGCAGAACTTTCCAATCCAGTTTAAATTTTTGTCTTAGTGCCCATTGCTATAGTGTTTGAAATTTCAGGTGCCTGACAAAATGATGATTTAACCTTGTATCTTTCTGCAACTGATATGATTTTATGATCCTAAATAAAAAAATATGTAAAGCAATTAAATTTTTGGACTAGCACTTTCTAAGTGAAATTTTACCCTGAAATTACATCTTTTAGAGAAAATTTTAAACATTTTTACAGATGATAGTCATAGGGTGTTACTGCAAATATTGCCAATGTACCAGTGAAAGTAAATGAACGTGGCCAGAAGCAATTGTGTATGCCCTTTTAGATAAAGCATCCTGCAATTAAAAACACTGGACTTAGAAAGCTTCTTAAGGCTTATTTTGTCAAATGAAAAATGCCACTGGTGTTAATGCTATTGTGATAAAACTTATTCTTATTCCTGGCATGGATATTATATACTTTTTCATTTCAGAAAAATGGATAATTAGCATTTTAGCTTATCACTTTCCTTCCATGCATACAAATAATTTGTCAGATAGACCACCAAGAGAGACAAAATTAAATAATAGGTCTAGACAGCATGGAACCCAAATAAGTTAGAGGTTCAGCTTCCAGCCTGTTAGGTGAGTTTTCATGGGAAAGAAGAGGGGAGATTAATACAAGGAAGTTTTTCTGACATTTTTTGTTGCCTACCTTGATATTGTTTCTCCATATCAAATCCCAAATAAATTGACCTGAAATAATATGCAAACTTCATATTAGAAATCCCCTTGTTTATTTGTGAGTCTAATTTTTTCAAATGTATTTAGATTAGAGGCCTAACAGGCATTACGGCATCTGTGATTCAGCCAACTAAGTTCCTAGATAATGGTCCATGATTAATGGTGAGTGCTGATAATAGGAGGTTATTAGAGAAAGCAGACTTGGAACAAATCTGCTGTATACATTATATACTTTACCGCCATCTGTGGGTATTTATAATAAATACAAATTAAAGTCAGCGGTTAGAGAAACCCATGTTTTCCATATGTGACAGTGAATTCCTTAGATGTAGCCTTCCACTGTAGGAATTCCCATTAATTTTTTTTTGCAGAGATACTTTTACTTGCAAAGAAGAAAAAAGCTTTTGTGGATGGAGTTCATTTGGCCTTGGTTGCTGTCAAGGATGTCTTTCTAGAGTCCACTCTGTAAGGAAGGATTACGTGTTACATGGTACCTCTGCTCTGCTGCCACACACGTTATTGGGTGTGAAAAATTGTTTTTGTCCTTTTGTACTGAGGTTCATTCACTATTCAGCACATGTGCTAACAGGACATTCCTCCCTTTTATGTCTCCTTGAGTTGTGACATTTTACCTCCTTGTGGTTTGTATTGTTTGCTGAGCAAATATGTCTGTATAGAGAAGAAACTATTGTTATCTTACTTGTTGCTAAATGTAAAAAGCAGAAAAGAAATGTAATACAGCAAAGAATTGCAGAAGATAAATTAGAGTTAAATATAATGATACCAATAACCTGCTGAATCGAGTGACATATTTTGCTGGTAGCACATGTGCTGTTGCAAATACAGTTCTGCAGCAGAGTGACCAAAGGGGTGCCACTGTTAGGATCAGGTTGTGCTGTGCTCTGAGTTGTTTATGCTGCTTGATGGACAGTGCCTGGTTTACACAGTGTTTTTCCAGTAACTTTTGTGCACAGAATTCGAGAGTCATCACGTAGTACTGAGGGCAGGTGAGCAATGTGGTGGATGTTAAGATAAATGACTTACTGGATTCAGCATTCAGCAAGCAGTATTTGGTTGGAAGAATTCCCAGCTTTTGAACTATTACAAAGTCATGATATTTTAAATCCTGTGTGTTTGTAATGTGTGATAGATGAAGTGTCACAAACATTCTGGTTATTTATGGTCATCAGCTAAACCTCTGGGATGAAGTTAGGAATGCTGTAGAACTAATGTAGTTTGTTTGGTTTTCCATTTTGTACAGATGTGAAGCTAATTTTTTCATAGACTGTTTTTCAGAGTGAATGCTGTTTTAGTGCCTACTTTGTGAACTTGTTTGCGTGGGGTGTGCATGATGGAGTTTGCCTCCCTTCCATAACAATTCAGTCCTCAACAGTGTTTGACAGGAGCATTTCCACATATGTTCTTGGGTGTACTTGCACTTTTATGCTGATTTTTTTTTAATATCTATATGCCAAAGAGTATTCTGCTTTTCTTCCAGTTCAGAGGTATTCATTATGTTGATCTGAAGGTGCAGACTTCTGTCTGCCTGGGGATGTCAGGGTTTGTGGTTACCTACAAACTATAGTACTATATGCTGAATTGAACATGTCCATTTTCATCTGTTTTCTACTTGGGCAGTTGCAGTGTAAAGGACAAAAGCTTTTCTCTCTGCCTATTCATTCCTAAATTATTTGATCGACATGTCTGATGAAATTTTCTTCACAAGAATTAGTTTATAGCTTAACAAATATCTTTAGGAGTTTTGGTTCTTTTTTGCTGGATTGCATTCCCAAACATCATGGTTTATCTTCTTGGTTGTTTATCAGTATTTTGCTTTTTCCTCAAAACCTTCTTCCCCTTACATGTTTCCCTTTTAAGCACCGAACTGCATTCTACCCTTTCATAGGTATCTGAATTTTTTTCTGTTCTCTCTTCTGTGTGTTCTTTCCATTTATTTCCTCCCCCTTCTGTGACATGATCCATTCATGTAAATAAGAGCACGTCCCTTCTGCCATCCTGCCTGGGGACAGGACAGTTTGCCAAGCACCTGAGACAGGAACAAAAATGGGTCTTCTGCAGACTGACTGAGAGTTCACATGCAGGACAGGTCTTCACATCCTCCAGGAAATGCCTTAGGGCAAAACTTCCTTCACCTGCCACTCTCTCAGTGCCCAAAGTCCTCCAGAGCTGTTGGCCATCAGTCCCCCAGAGCTCTGCCTCTCCTGGGTCTTTCTGTTGTACTTGAAGCCCTGAATCTGGCAGCTTCCTTCCTTCATTAACCCTCCATGCAAAGGCAGAACAGTTGCTCCTGTTCTTATTTACTCCCTGCCACCTTTCTATTTTTAAGTCTTTTTTTACCAATAGAGCTATCAAGAGTGTTCCAATAATTTATTATTCCAGAGGAAAGTACTAGTGTAGGCTTATTTAAAATATGTCAGTTTCCATTCCATGAAGTTTTGGCTGGAAATCAGGAAAAATGGAAAAAAAAAAGTGACTGTTTTGTTAATGTGAGCTCCCATTCTTTCACCTTTTCATAATAAAGCAAAATGTTCGATTGGAGGAGCATTTAAACTCCATTTTAGAAAATTACTTAAATACAATTTTTGAACAATAGAAATTTGAAATATTTTGATCAAGCTGGACATGGCTTTTATTCAATTTTAGTAAATTTTGTTTTACGAGATTATCATGACAGGTATTATCTTTGACTTTTCAATTTTTCCCTTATAATAAACTTGTGGAAAATACCTGAAATGCATAACAGGACCTTGTATTTTATTCTTTATAGTTATATATCTGATTTTTTCTACTTGGAGTTTTCTCACTTATATTTGAGGCATTTGGTTTTTGTCTCCTGGTATCATGAGATGTACTCAATGCTTACTTTGTTTCAAAGCTGCTTATATTGCTCCCAATAGGTGCAGCAAAATCAACAACATTCTGGTGAGCTTTTGCTCTGCTTTATCTTGAAAGAGGTAGGAGCTGGCATGGAGTTGTCTGGAGTTGTCTTAAAAGTGAGAAAGATGACACTGCATCACTTTGCACTGTGGTTCGTGTTTGGAAGGTTTGAATTTCTTGTTTGGTGTTTTACTTTCCTTTCCATGAGAAAGAAAACTAAAATACACTTGTGGTTGAAAGTTTAGCTGGAGTGGGTGACTTTGGCATGCCCAGAGTCTGAGCTTCCTTTGTTTTTCTGTCTCATCACCACTGACATGAAGAATCCACAAGGTGCTTGTTCAAGCAAAGGGCCCCTTTAAGGAGCTGTAACAAGAGCTGCAAATCAAACAGTTTTGTAACAGCTGGGTCAGTGTATATAGAAAGACTTTCAAATATGGTTATTTATTCAGTCTCCTGCTGTAAGATTAGTCCCATTATGTGCCTCCTATGCATTCCCTTCCAATTCATTCAATTTAAATAAAAACTTTCTGCTAGGACTCATGTATATATCAGTGACATTCATCTAAATAAAATATCCCAGGCACTTGAGTCTTATGAAGAAGCAGATCATATTCTATTTGTTTGGAAATGTGATGCGTTGAGATGTGGGCTTATTTCAAGATAATGTCAAAATGTTAAAATCTTTATGAAATCTTAACATTAAATTTTATGAAGACAGAGATGTTTGCTGGCATGTGATTCTGAGGGCTAGGACCAAAGTCAACTACTGAAGGTAAAAACCCCACAATACTGCCATAGGGGGAAGAGGGAACAAACACAAACTCAGGGTAATCAGACCTGTCTTTTTTATAATTTTTATCATTTTTTGCATGATCTTAGCAATATAATGTAAGTTTTATACAGTGCTATGCTAATCTGGTAGTTCTTGCTGAGTGAACACACTAATACTATCTTTTTTTTCTTTTAATGTGCTGATTTTTTCCTAGAGAAGCTTGGCAAGTCTTTCCTCCCAGTCAGAGGTCTGAAGAAATTCAGGAAGTGTAGATAAAACCAGCTTGTTTAATCACTGAAACACAGGAAAAATTAAAATACATTTTTTGCTTGTAAAGTAGAGAAAAGCAATAAAAACAATGCCAGACGGTTAATGCCTCTCTTGTACCTTGCATTTCAAAGACCTCAAAAGAACATCAAGAAGAATAAAGGCAAAATCTATTCCCTATTGGCATCATTATAAATGTTGTATCCTCTAAAACTCTAAAGACATCCAAGAAGAGTAGAAGAATAAATGGCATTGAAATAAAGAAAGCCTCTCTGGAGCTTTGCTCAATCGGCTTTGTTAGAATTCACTCAAATAGGATGATTATAAGAAAAGATCTCATTTGTTTCAACATTAAAGGAGCAAATTAATATGTGGCAAGCTGCTAATAATTGCCTCATTATGTAGTGAATGGGCATTGGGTCCAATTTACAAAATTACAATCATATTGTTAAAGTAACAATTGAGAAAGTTTAGCCTGAGTTTCCTAACTATCTGCATGATTAGTTCTGGGACTCAGAGTGGAACAGAGTTGGTGGTTGGAGCGAGCACACCACCCGTCTATAGTGCTAAGAAGCCACAAGAGAAATTCAGCTTTTCATTAGAGGAAGTTCCATCTGCAGAGGTCCTGAGCTGGGTTTGGTCCAGCTGAGGAGTCTGGCAGTCTCTGCTGAGACCAGAGCTTGGTCCAGACATTATTTTGTGGTTCAGAGACCTGGCCTGAGATCATCCCCACATGGACCTCAGCAGATGTACAGGGCTGTGCCTGGGAAACTTGGTGATCCAACATCTGTGCTGTTGGGAAACCCAGCCATACAAATGGTTCTGTAGCTGGAATTTCAGTCTCCTGGTGGAGACACTGGAAGTGGTGGGAGAATGTTCAAATTTGGAAAGTAAGCAATTTTCCAAATAATGAAATCCTGTGTGGAAGAGAATCATGTTTTGCGACCTACTTTAGTTGGATTTGCTTGTGACCTTTTCTAATTCTGGCTGATTTTGTTATTTAATGATTTGACCTTTGATTCTGTGAAGCCACTTCAGTGCTAAATGCAAAGAACTGTTAGATAAGTGACCTTTATTACACAGCTATTTCTCTTTGCTAGAGAAATGGCGCTGTTTTGCGAGTTCTAATTCACAGTTTTAATTATCTTTTCTATTGTCTGTAAGCTTGCTCAGGAGATGGAAAGGTCAGACATTTCATTTTCTTTACTGATTAAAATATAAGTGTTCCTCAACAGTTATAATGTATCATTCAAGAAAAAGATGGGATTATTTGTCAGAACCATACCCAGCTGCTCTGCAGAGGACTTCTACATCCTTCTGATCAGCAGCAAAATGAGCCATTTTCTAGCAGCAGTAATAGCACAGCCCCCTTGGTGTTTAGAGGTGAAATAAATGTCTAAGTACATGAAAAGAGAAGAAAAGGTTCTTAATGTTTTTGTCTTTAACTCGTGTATCTTTGATGCAAGGGAATGCAGATCTTGTGAGAGGTGAGCCTGGTGTTCTGGCTCCACAGAGGATAAGCAGGAACAGCACAGGTTTCTGTGTGGTCCTGCCAATCTGTTTCAATCCCACTGCTGCTGGACCATCTCTGCAGATGAGAGGGCAGCCTGGACTGCCTTGCACTGTGTGTGGATTCGTGTGTGTGACTGAAAACACCCTTCTCATCTGTGACACAAACCAGCACCACAGACTGGTGGCCCGTCTCCATATGAGGTTCAATGAGTAAATATTGATGTGTGTTTTCTCATATGTTGAGGGAGATATGATGCAAAAAAAGAATGAACACAGAAGGAAAAAAAAAAAAAAAATAAATATGATTCTTTAGTCAGTAGAATATATATCATGGGTGTCAGTCAGTCTCCTAACTCTGTCTGGGATGTCTGTTGGGAAATATGCATATTGGGATATGAAAAATCTCTCTACATTGTAAAAAAATATTTATTGTGAGATAGAGCTGGGAGGGGGTTAGCCTCTGACTCTGTTCAAGAAGAGCAGATTATATGTTGACCTAGTGTAGGCATTCAGTATTATGAAAGCACTTTATAAATTGGAACAAGATAAATGAATCACAACAAAAGAGCTAGAAAACCAGGGGACACAGTTGCAGGAGTGAGTACTCAGCTTATTCAAGCAGAACAGTTGCACTCAGTGAATAAAGAATGTGCAATACATTTCTAACTAAGGTGAGAAAATCAAACAATTCCAAATTTAAGAGAGCAGCTCCATTTTAATAGAGAAGGACGAATTTCATGAAAAAAGCAGCTCTGAGGATGAGACAAATTTAAATGGAACCAGATTCTTGACCAAATTGGCTTTTCCTATCTAGCAGTTTCATATTCAGCATTTGTTAGTTTGAAAGTTCACCCTGAAAACTATAAATTAATCTACTGGGACTGTAACAATTCACTTCATGCTAGGGTATGAGTTATGTGTGTGGATTTGTTTAGGTCACCCAGCCATGTCCTCATAATGTGTCTTAGAGAGAATTTCTGTAAGTAAGCAGTAAACAGAAAGACTGCTGTGTTCAGCTGCATCTCCTGGGATTTCATCCCTGCTGTCAGAGAGCCATGCAGGACAGCTCTCTAAAACTATAACAGCTATAAAAAATGCATGGTGTTCTGTAAAGGAAACATTGACAATGCTTTTGTATTCAATCAGGAATCTTTAGCTACTGATGAAATGAGAGAAGAATGTTTACCTGAACCAGCCTCATAACAAAATCAAATCAAACACAATAGAGAAATCAAAGCTTTGAAATAGTGAGGTTTACTGCACAAGCCTTGGAGGATGCACCGTAATTCAGTACGATATTTGTCACCCAAAGATGAGATATTTTAGCTCTTACAGTTTGGCTCTCTTCAATTGTTTGTCTTTTGTCCTTGCATTATTCCTCCTTATCAAATAATTTGGTTTTTTTGTCAGGGTCACATGCTAGGGTTATAGTGGTCAAATGTAAGCAGGCTATTCATCCACATCAACTAAATGAGGTGTGATTTTGAAGAGAAATAACCACAAGTCTGATCAGAAAAGCACCTAGCATCCTGTCAGAGTAAATGTCCAAAGAAGGTGAAGGGAGCTCTCCCTAACAAAAATACTAAACTGAGTTCACTGGCTCCCAGTTCTGAGCATGACAGAGGATCAAGTCTGTGACCATAAAAAAAATTGCAGGTTATCTCTGACCTGGATGATCTTCTGTAGGAGTTTTTTTTTATGGATTTAGTTATCATTTGATTTCGATTTCTAACTGAACTCTATACAATCCAATTTAAATAGAGGGCATTTCCTTTTAGTCTGTAGGTACAAAAGAACAAAAAGACATTTACTCTTTATACTCTGACAAATATCAGATAGGTCCTTATATCTCTGTTGGAAGATTTTTTCTATTTTCAATTCATTCTGGAGTAATAGCACCCTAGAACATGGCCTGGGAGTATTGTCTTTGACTGTAGTTTTCTCAGGATTAAGTTCTTAGTTCAGATGTCACCAGTCCATGTGCCTCTCATTTTCCATGGATCATAATTGCTCTCTGTCCATATCTTCTTTCCAGCTGCAGGAACATACTCTTAGGTTGCTTTTTAGAGTTACATTTTGCATTTGACTTCTGTCAGAAATTTGGGAACTATTCATTCAGACACAAACACAGGTAATGCACAGTTAAACTTACAGCATTACTTTTTCAGCAGGTTTTTTTCGTGTTGCTGACAACACCTTGTTAAAAGAGAAGCCGTTGATCTAAATAGTGCTTTCTTTATTTCCTTGTTTTTTAGTGAAAAGAGTAACATTTAGAGAAAAAAAAAAAAAGAAATGGTTATTTATATAGTTGACTTTGCAAGGTGGGAACAAAGGCCTATTCCACTGAAAAGGTTTGCATTCAGAGCTTTGTAGTGGTAGAGTTTTCAAGTAGCTCTTAAAAAACCACATGGGGATTGTGGTTTTGTTTTTCTAAAGAGAAGCATTGCTATCAATTTGTTGTACTGTACCTGTTTTTCTTTTAACTGAGTTTCCAGTCTTTGTGTTTTACAGAGAAAAAATTTCAATATATACTATTGTTTCCTGTCTTCCAGCCTCTACAGCTTGACTGTGACCTCTGTGCCGTTGTTTCAAACTCGGGACAGATGGCTGGCCAGAGGGTGGGCACCGAGATAGACAAGTCCTCCTGCATATGGAGGATGAACAACGCTCCCACCAAGGGCTATGAGGAAGATGTTGGGAAGAGGACAACTGTAAGAGTGGTCTCTCACACAAGCGTGCCTCTCCTGCTCAAAAATCCCGAGTACTTTTTTAAAGAAACCAACAGCACCGTTTACGTGGTCTGGGGTCCTTTTCGAAACATGAGGAGGGATGGAAATGGCATTGTGTACAACATGCTGAAGAAAACTGTTGACAGCTACCCAACTGCCAAAATCTACGTGACAACGGAGAAGCGCATGAGTTACTGCGACGCCGTCTTCAAGAGGGAGACGGGAAAGGACCGGTAAGTCTTACACGTGAAGAGCAGCTGCAATGCTTGACTAAAGGTGTGTGAGAAAGCCCATGTGGGATGTCAGCTACTAAATGAGTCCCCAGATATGTTTCTAATGGATTGTTATATGGGTTTGACTGCTATAAGCACTTGATGAGGCAGCAGCTAGGCCCCATTTACCCCACCTACGCTACCTTCTGTTCATTCCATTTCTGTTGGCTTGAATCCCAAAAATATTGGATGTCTTCCTGAAATGTTTTCAAAGCTGTGTGTTGTTTTCAGCTCAATTTACTATTGATTAAATTGACATTTTATTTGAAGAGGATAATCCTACACAAACAACATTTCCAAATGCACAACCTCAGGATAATTCTGGATATTGCCTTTTCTTCTCTGTTAAGATTCACTGTAGCTTTTCTTCAAACACAGACCTCAGGGTTATGCATTATTTATGTTTCTTGGTGAGAACAGGTTCTCAGAGATACTGGAATAGATTTAGGTTTTTACCAGTATCATGCTGAAATTCTATTTTCCATGCTTGATAATGGATATTTATGCTACTCAAGTAAGGCTGTAAGAGGTGAAAGTGTGAGGACCATTGTTTGGGGCTAGCATATTCAAAGCAGAAACTGGATTTGTTCAACCAAGACCACAAATTTGAAGAATTTGTAACCAAGCTGCAAAAATTCAGGTCATCTGTGTTTTGGCATGGAAGAGCCCCTGTCACACATACTCACTCGAGCTAACTAGGAAGGAGTATCCAGATCACTGCTGTGCCTTAATATTAATGTTTAAATTTGCACATCATGAATTTGAGTTTGGGAAGGACTGTTGCTATTCTGACCAAATTAAAGATACAGATATTCAGAAACAACTTAACGTAGTCTGAAATTTTGACTTAGCTTTTGAAGTAGGAAAGCCTGTTATCTCAGATGTACTTCTTTCACTATGATAGTAAACTGTCAGAAATTGGTGACAGTTGATTTTTCCTCTTTTTCAAACTGTTGGAACATAAGGAGGAGCCTGCCCCTGTTCAGGAAGGGTTCATGTTGCTGCTGTGGTTCTGGAGTTGGAGGGAGCTCATATATCTCATAAAGGTGTCAAGGTTATCATGGCTTCTTTAGCTTAACTGAACAAACTGATGAACAGGAGCTAATAAATACACAAGATCCATTCTTCAAAAATGACCTTTAATAATCCAAGTCATCCTGTTTACATATTAATCAAGCTAAATATGATCATGGGTACATTATTGCATTGCTGTACATGAATTTGTTAATATATATGAGTCAGTCAGGTCACAGCGACTTTACAACACTTCATCAAATTCCTTATTGTGAGATTAGACCTTGAAAAAGTCTCTCTTTTTCCTATGAAAAAAAGAAAATCTCATCATTCAATGTCAAAGTATCCCCCTCTCCAGCCTAATCCATTCCTCTTCAACAAATTAGCACATCTCAAGTTTTTATACTTATGCAATTAACACAATACAAATGCTTCTTTTCATGTCAAAAGCAGATTGAACTTCTCTCAGTGCTTAAAAAAAAAGTTCTTTGTTAAGTCTTCTTCTTCATATCATAATGACAAAGTGGCCCATGTTCTTTTCTCCTTAAGTTTCACATTTCAGCAGCAATACATTTTTACAAGTCTGTCTCACGACCTATCAGGTTGTTTGTGCATGTGTGTCCCTTGGACACCAAGGGGAAAACCCACCACTTCTCACAGTGGTGACCAGGTAACAGCTTTGTATCTACTGCAACTTCCATTTTTAGTCCTACTTTTACACATCAAATACTTAGTGATGGTTTGAACATCATTTAGTGCTTTTGTCTGGCCAGAAACAAGGGAAATGATTGATGCATCACCAGCCAACACCTTCTGTATCTCCAGAAAACAACTTGCAGTTCACTACTAATCAGGGACTTCAGTTTGCAAACTGTTTCATATTTTGTAACATCTTCAATTTGCAGGACCTGTCTTCTGTTTCTGGGGAGGGTCATGAGTCTGTTGGAGGAATGTGGCATTCATGGAAGCTGTAAATGGAGAGCACAGGAGATCTGTGGGTGATGAAAATGCTTTCACACATTGTGCCAGCTATTACAATGCTGAGACAGACTTGGGTTCCTCAGCCAAATATTCCTCAGTTCCTCAGAGAAACATCAACTCTTGCCTGGAATATTAGATTGAACAGAGGTCTGGTTCGACATGTTTCCAGCAAAAAATTCTGGAAGGAAACCAAATTCAACTCATATTTTAAATTGTACTGAGTGGATTGAAACTACATCTATTTTAGTTTAATCCTAAAATACTGTCTTTCTGTACAGTGTATGCTGCTAATGCATAGTAAGATTGCAACAGATTTCTAGTCTGTCGAGCCTTTAATGAGTTTTCTGTTTCTACTCTTTGATGTGCAATCTTTTTAGGTAATTAGTGGGACTTTTCAGCAGCTTCATCCTTGTGATGCTCAGGTTTTTAAAGGATATTGTGAGAAGCAGCTAACAGGTATGTGCTGTAGCCACTTCTCTACTGCAGAAAAGCTCTGATCCTGCAGTGCTGCTGACATGGGAGCTTTATCCCTGACTCCACTGGATGCAGGTTCAAAACCCACAGCTCTGGAATTGACAAATGATTTAATACTGATGTGTGGAAGAAACAAGAATTGCCTCTAAGTAAATTCCAGCAAAGAGTGTTTTTTATTTTGTAATGCATTTTTGAATTCTACAGCAGTACAAAATACCCTCTAATATGGGCTATCTGCACTGGGTAATTAACCTTGCATGAGTGTTAAGAATCTGGGGAACATATGTTCTTTCTGAGAGCCTTTGTTAGTGAAGCAGTTGAGTTCAAGGTGGTGAATGCTCATCCACTTTGAATAATTGTTGTACATAAATAATATTCATTACCAGACATTCACAATTTTTCATTAATGCATTTTCCTTGGTACTTCCCTAGAGGGAGCGTAAAGCTGGCAGCTTCTTCCAGTACTTCACTAATGTGCTGGTGTATTATATATATTGACTCAAGAAAAAGGATTTAAAGAAATATTAGATAATTACTAAATGTGACATCTTTGTATGTACCTCAATCCAGATAAGTGATTGTAAAGCCATCTATATCTTTGCCATGCAATACAAATATAATGCAATATGATATAATAACATTTAATTGGTAATAACAGAGAAAACTGTAATCTTCATTAAAGCAGCAAAGCTAATTCTGGTCTGATAAAGTGCACTGAGCATCCCTAAATAGGTTTTAATTAGCTGGCACCAAAGCTGCACCACCCTTAGGGAGGGTAAAATTAATGAAAACTAGCAGCAAATAGATCAATGCTACTGGATGTTCTTGCCTTAGGTGAAGGTGATGAGAAAGAAAGGAGTGTCTTTTAAGGATCATTTAGAAAACAGTCTGCATTAAAAGTCACTTTCAACAAGCAATGCTAGAATAAATCTGTGCCGATATCAGTGGATCAGTGTAATGTTTTCTGGACTGCAGACTCCATTTGTGTTTATAGTACAAGCATCTCAGGCTAACTCCTGAGCAGTGCCTGGGGTACTGGTACTGCCCAAAGAACAGCTTCACTGGCTGTTTGTAGTCACTCTTCTGGTGAGTGTTGAAAACAGCCTGCTAAGCTCTGCTGATGAAATGTATTCTGAATTCCCAGTAAGAGATGTGAGATGGTGTTCTGAAACCCAGCCAGTTTGGTAGACAGAGGACTTTCCACATACACTCTCTTAACTCTGACAGTGCCCTTCCCAAACCCAATCAGTTCAATTCCACAACATTTTTTAAAGATTATTAGCAACACACACACATCTTCAGGTGGCAGGTTCACAGAGCCACATTTGCAGTCAAATTACTGTTTCTGAAAGACTACTGTCAATATCTTGGACAGTTCTGAAGAAACAAAATTGCTTTTGTGCTTCTCTTCCAGAAGTTCTTCGTTTCCTCAGTTCATGCCAGATGGTGCTATATGTTAGGTTGTGAGAAAGCTGTTTTATCATTCAAGGCAGACAGATGAATCATTCTGAGTGCTGACTTCTGCATCAAGATTCAAAATTTGGGGTTGTGTTCAAGCTGCCATTTTACTCAGTTTTGCTCACTAATTATTTATTACGTTGGTGATATATGAGATCTATATTATATCTCTGTCATTTAGAGCTAGCAAATTACATTCATCAAAATTTTGGATTGACACTGTTAAGACAACTGCAGTCATCACAGCTTCACCTCAGCTAATATGTGGTTTTTCATGTGTCTGACTAATCTACATGAAGCTATAGTCTAGTAAAAGTGTCATTGAAATGAATACATGAAATTACATTCTCTGAGGTTCAAGTAGCTGCAAGTTGTATTGTTTGGTGATATTCTCTGTGAATTGAGGTAGTCAAGCTGTCAGTCCAGAATATCAGAGTTTTATGCTGTGCTTCTGGTTGTTGGCTTGAATGAAATACTGTAGTAATGATATTTTCATTTTTGAACTTGCTTCCATATGTGTATTTCTCTATCAAAGTTATTTTCTCTATCAAAGTTATTCAGAGTTGCTTAAAATTTGCAGAAAACAGTTTTTCATTGGGCAGCTGTGAACACTGACACTTAGTTTGCCTCAGAGAGTTCAACTTTGGCACTTGGGAAGTAATGCCCCATTGGAACTTTGTATTGATGTGATTTTTCTAAAAAATATAATTTCTGGAAGATGAGTAAAAGTTCATTTCATTTTGAAAAGAAAATGAGTAGAGTTAGGGAATGTATTTAAATTGCAGAACTTTAGGAAGAAAAGGATGAAAAAACTAATTCAGACCGACAGAGGAAATGTTGGAATATTTTTAAGGACAAAGATTAATTGTAGTTTATATTTTGCTATAGTCTTTATCATGATGATGTAATTGCTGCTGCTGCACCAATAAAGTCAGCAAAAAGTTCTCAGCTGCCTGTGAGCATCTCAGCAACCCCAAAAATATGTTTGATATAGTGACTATTGTTCAACTGGATCTTTCTTGAACTATTGCTTGGCACTTCCATTCTTTCTTTCTATAATAAAGTAATTCCTCCAAAAAATGCTAATGGATTTGTCCATCCTAATTCATAAAAGGTTTAAATAGTTTCATTGTCAGTCAAGCCCGCTTTATTACCTGAAAAAACAAGTGTCTAAAGCACGAAACCTTAATGAAATAAATAGATTTTTCATTATAAAACACTTAAAACCTCAGCATCTATTGCTATTTGTGGTCAATCACCAGATGGTTAACAACTGTTTGGGGGTTTATATCCACTCTTCCATTTCCTGGTAAAACACCAGTTGTTCCTGAGTGTTCTACATTTATTCCCTGCAGCCCATTAGTAACTGCATTTATATTCTTTATGAAGATTTTCCTAATTAAGATGAACACTTTTCTCTATTAGGCAGATGGAACTCAATAGAAGAAGTCCGTTCTTTATTAACATGCCAGTAAATGCTGCTGAAAGCACCAGCACTTCTGTTAAGAAGCACAGCTCCTACTACATTACACTAATTACACAGTAAAGTGAAACTTTATTAAAAAATATCAATATTAGCTATTATTTTGTGATAAAGCTGTGGCTGCATAGATTGGTGTGAGCTTGGAGACCTATTGATTCTGCAGTGGTTGCTGACTATAGCCATGGAGTTGTTTCTTTTTAATTAATGATCAAAGACAAGGAATATATAATCAGGATCTACTCTATTGTGCATTTTCACATATTCTTTGAATTTATCCATCTTTTTCTTCTGATTTATCAATCTTCTTTGAGTGCCACTGGATCTGTTTTCTCCTCCTGATGAAATGTGTATTAAATCTTTATACAGTGTTTGGTACAGCCCTAATTACATGCACACCATTTTCATCCTGTGCTTTAAATACTTTGCAGCTTTTATTGTTATGAGGGAATTGCTGATACTCTCAGAAGGAACTGTGCATATGGATGGGATTCTGGAGTTGGTCCTTGAGGGTCCCTTCCAACTCAGCATATCCTGTGATTCTGTGATTCTCACATCCCATGATCATCCACCTTTGGAAAGGATGATGTAAGTCAGTGACTCATGCTGGCAATCCTGGTAGCATCCTGGATTGCAGGGCTTCCAGTTTTGCTGCTGATGGTAAGGATATTTTATGGTTTCAATGGAGATGAAAATTAGCTGAGGCATAGATTTTGAATTAAGCCTTTGGTGTTCATCTTCCATAGTTCAATGTTTTTCAGTTTTCAGATCACAGTATGTAAAATAGACCTTGATTTTCCTAAAGAAGATTAAAATTTTGAAGGAATAGAAACAATTTTTTAAAAATACAAGGTTTTTTTTTTAAATTCAGCGTTGCTGCCAGGTGCAGTAATTGTCTTGAAAAACACAGAGTGATTACCATTGAAGTCTGTACTTATTACCAGTTGTCACATAACAATTCTTTTCTAAGAGACATTAAACAGATTAGAAGATTGCTTAAGTGTGATGCTTGTTGGTGACTGGTAACTGTGGGGTTTCTAATGGAAGCTCCCTAAAGAGCTCTGAGCTGAATTTACAGTGCTAAGTAAGAAAAAAATACTGCAGTCAAACTGCATGAGATGCACTGGGAGGTTTGTGCTACAGATCTGCTGCTCAAGTGAGGATAGCAACTTTAGGAGACAGGAAATGACTCTACAATAATTTCTTGATTTGGATAGAGAAGAGTTTCTGTACATCTGTCCACCCACTAGCTAGTCAAATTTATTAGAAACTACTTTTATAAGAAAAGGTGTATGAGAGCTCTCATATGTATCTCACTGAATGATATTTAGAAAAGATTATCATCTCAAAGCTTTGTACAAGTAAACAACACAGCAAAAGAAAATCTGTTTGGAAGAAGAAAAAGTTTAGCCTGAACTTATGGTCGAGTATTTTATCTTAACATGCAGAAAGATTAGTAAACAAATTCTTCATGGAAAATTTAATTAGTAAGAAATCAAGCCTGTGTGAGACCTCACAGACATAGGAGGAAACCTAAGGGGAA
Source organism: Oenanthe melanoleuca (assembly GCF_029582105.1). Classification (NCBI taxonomy): domain Eukaryota; kingdom Metazoa; phylum Chordata; class Aves; order Passeriformes; family Muscicapidae; genus Oenanthe; species Oenanthe melanoleuca. The sequence goes on along the minus strand of NC_079342.1, from coordinate 16,260,728 downwards.
ATGGGAATTTTTGTGATTCATTATGTTAATTTAGATCTCATTGTTAGCTAGATGCTTGCTTGTACACATCTTCAATATGTATTTTTACCCAGATGAAAACAAAGCAGATGTTCTACATTTTTTTATTTCTGTATCTGTTATCCCACATTTAGGCTGCAATTTCAGAACAGTGAAACTGTTCAAAATATGGATCTATAGCACATGCCTTTGAAGGTGACTCAGGATTCATAGCAATGCTTCTCAGGGAACCTGATGTGTTATTGGGATATGCTACAACCTGTGTTTAGAAAACAATCACTCCTACACAGTTCCTGTGATACTCAACTTCTCTGAGCTTTTAACTGTGAAGCAACTCTGCATTTAAAGAGTAACATGCACAAGAGAAGCATGTACAATTTTTCTCAGAGAATCACCTCTTCAGCAGGTTTTGGAATTTTCAACATAACTGTTACAGTGGGGATTTATTATGAATCTTCAATCTTATGTCTTCTAACAGTTTGTGTGAAGTCTCAGGTATTGATCACTATTGACCGTAGAAGGTGTGCGAAAGGAAATGATTTTTTATACAGATGTTCAAAGATTCAGCCATTCTATTTTCAAGACTTTGTAAGAATTCCTGGTTGTGGGAGCATTCAGTACAGCTGGGAGCACTTACCAGACACACCACTCATCTCAGAACCTAAGCAGCCCTATCTAGTGCATTAGAACACAGTAAACATGCAATTGCAGTAGAAGAAAAGGTTTTTAACCAATCATATTTGTTCTTTAAAAGTTTCTTGTTGGTATCCCATCCTTATATTTGGAGACTTCTTTTACTTTGTCTCTATTTTTAAAATCAACTTATCCCAGCATTCATATCCTCTCTACTCTAGTCCTACAGGTTACAGAAAGGAGGCATAAACTCACTGTCTAATAACATTCTCTGCATGATTCATTGAAATTTCAAAGCACAGGATTTTCTGCAAAGCTTTAAAAATCATTGCAGATGATGTCACTAGTGTAGAAAAAGTCAGGAGACAAAGAGTTAGCAGATGAAATTCTAAAAAACAAGCAGCATGCACTTATCTTAACAATAAAAACAAAGATAAATGTCAGAAATATGTGCTCTGTGTTCAGTTTGCTCTCCATATGTCTCAGATTTTTTGTGAATAAGTTCATTAGATTTTCTAGTACTCTTGTCTCCAAAAAGCGTGCTAAACATTTTCCATGACAGCATTTCTGAAAAATGTTGCAGGTATCACTTAAGTCTCAAAATGTCTTTGTGAGGTAAAGGATATTTGTCCTCTTTTTACATCTTGACTTCTCTGAGAGAAAAGGACACTAGGGGAAAGCAGAAGCTATTGCTGTGCAGAAATTCATGCTCATAGGGCTTTTTGAACATCGTGTGTTTACCAAGAAGGCATTTCGATCTCATACAGTCCTCATTTGTGTTGGAATGGTCTGGAAGTGCAGTATGGAACAAATTTCTGCTGTTCTATAACCTGTTTTCAGCCAAACATGGTAATGTTACAGCATTTCCTTCTATATTAAATTAGAAGTAGTCTCTTGACATTTTACAATCAATCAAAACATTATGAAAAAAAATAATCTGAAGAGTATGTACAAAGCAGTATTCCTCTAAAATAAGATTTTTAGTTTCATTTTTTTTCAAGTATTATTCATATATTATCAATATTCTCTGTCCATGCATTTCAGCATTCTTTAGACACATTTCTAGTCCTTTAGGAAATGTGACGAGTGTTGGTCATGTGTAGCTTTTTCTTTTATCAAGGGAGAATTGTGTCTTTGCCAAAGCTCAGTGGTTGTGGATTTTTGCTCGCTCTGTTTGTGCTGCTCTGATTTTATATAAGTGATGACACTGTTGAAATATGTTTTGTGTTTGGAGCAGAGGCAAGCAATGGTCCTTAACTCCTCGGGGCTAATTTCATGCTCTTAAATTGCCTTTTGCCTCCCCTTCCAAGAGTGCACAGTGTTTGAATTTCAGCTCCACTGTACAGAACGTGCCAGGGATCTCGGCTGCAGTGACTTCCCAGAGCCTTCACACTCCCAGGGATATTTTTGAGTCTTGCTCATGGAGTGCCTCTTAGAAATGAAACTTTACAGAGGACATCCCCAGGGTATCCTCAAGCTTTATGTACTGCTTAGGTCTGTCTAATCTGCCAAGCTACACTGCTTTTCTTGGTTAGAAGGAAGGCAATGAATGGAGGAGTAGCTAAAGCCAGTTCAGTATTTATCAGTGAGCAATGTAGGATTTCAGGCACTATTTCTGGATATGGTTTAGGATGGTACTTGGAAATGATACATTGAGGGAAGGCATATTCCAATTTCCCTTCCAAGCTCCTAATTTTGAATCACTTGGTGGTTTTCCCTATTAATTTTTGAAATAATAACCCCTGGTATCATATAAATTTGACCAGTTTCAGGGTAGCACAAGCAAGAGAAGCTCCACATGTTTTCCTTAAACTTCTTCAGTTTGCATTCCAGGCCTGAGACTGGTGTGCAATAGAAACATTTTTTTTATTATCACTTTACGTTTTTCCTTGAGGCTATCATACTGATTTCAAAACCACGGTCATCATTACTCTGAAATGGTGGCATTAATACATTGGTCTTTGTGGGTAGATTATAATATGGAGTTTCAAAATAATTGCCCACTAATATGAGAGGTGGATGTATAGTATTCTATTGCTTGTAATGCAACCATTAAAATAACAATTACGTGATAATGAAAGGACTCATTATGCTTTAGTTTATCTTTGCATAAAGTTAATAGCTAATGAAAACAGGAAAGATTATATCTAATTACATTTTACAATACTTTTGCTTTTCCCATTAAGAGAACACTTTGCACAGAATTGTAGATTGGCATGCCTCAGTAAAGTCTATGTCCACTCTCTGTGTGCTTCAAATTGCAACTGTTTTTAGACCAATGGTTGCATGTTCTTTTCTATCAAATGGTATACATATTTTTCACAAAGATCACTTGAAGCTTGAAACTAAGTTATCAGAGGGAGTCAAATTTGCAACATGACTGTGCTGAACATAAAAATAAATGTTGTTTCTTCAGCTTTGAAGTGTTAGGAAAATGAGGGCAGCTTGACACTGAGTCAGTCAGTAGAATACTGTTTCTCTTTGAGTGAACGAGAAACACCAAACAGGTACATTACCCACCATCGTGGCAATTTCGTTTCAGTATTGTCTACAAGGCATTGTCAGGCAGAGGAGCAAGTTCTTTCCTATTGTATCTAGGGATGGAACATGCAAGAACAAATAGCAAAGCGGGGCTTTGGCATGGATAGAGAAATCTCTCATTTTGTATATGGGATACTAAGCTTTGAGTGAAGAGTGTTTAGTTCTGGAATGCAGAGATAGAGCTCCCAAATTATCTTAATGGCAAGACTAATTAGGATTAAGGCATTTTGGTATTTTTATATACAGATCATACTGCACTGATTTTTAAAGATGCAGCAGGTTTATCTCCCACTTTTCAATATTTTGCGTATTTTTTAAACATAATGATTTATTTGAGTGTTACCTTTAAATGCCAAAATCGTGGAAGTGGGAGTTATATAATCTAATCCATTTCACTCCAAAACAGAATTAAGAGATACGAATTAAGCATTTACAAATGAACTCAGCATTAAAAGTATAATTGTATTGATTTTACAAGGTATATATGAAATTACATCAGTGGGAGATGTCTTTGGTCTAATTGCATGATATTTAATTAATTTATGTTCCAGTGAGCTAAATGGTGAGTTGAGTTTGTGATCCCCAGTGTACGTGGTTTTAGGGTGTTCAGAGCTTGGTTAGTGGCTGAGGCTGTGTTTGGATGCCAGGACAGCTCAGTACACACTAAGGCACTCATTATCTGTGAGTCTGGAGGCCTGGTCCCAAGTAATTCCTGAAGCATTCCTCATCATCTTTGTGGCCTCTGCTGGACCTTCTCCAGTAGCTCCTTGTCTTTCTTATCCTGAGGAGCCCAGAACTGGACATAGTATCCAGATGTGGCATCACTAGGGCTAAGAGGGGGAGGATCACTTCCCTCAAATTGATGGCCACACTCTTCCCAATGGGATACTTGTTTCTATATTACATATTCCTTGCTTTTCTTGAAATATTTTTTCCTTCTCTGACATTTTTTATGGATATTTTGGGCATTTTTTCCTCTTTTATTTCCTGCCTCATTGTTTGTAACTGTGTCATCTATATAGCTTTCTACTCTCAGCCTTTTGTCCTTTTATTGTGAAACATATTGCCTCAAACACACCTCCTCTTTTTGACAGAATCTGTTTTAAAACAGCTCACAGACCTGCAAGGTATTTGATGAAGAGCAGCTTTTCCCTTTGTGCCCTTGTCCTTGCCCTTGTCCTTGTGATTCCTCATTCACTTGAATCCTGGTGCAGAACACCTGAAAGTCTGCAGGTCCAGAACTGCAGATCTCAACTCAGCACATCCAGTTCTTGAAACAAAAACAAAATATCACAGTGGGGTGTAGAAGCTGTGCACGATTATTTATTGATGATTGTTGGTTACAGGAATTAAAACAGCAGGGAGCCCAGATTTTGATCAGAAACCAAGTGATTTTTCTGTACACTTTTTATTGTAAAATGTGAACATAATATAAACCCATTGTGCTCCTGCTGATAATGCTAAGCCCTGGCCTGACCTGCTGCATGAACAGTGCATGTTCCTGTCACACAGGCATGTAACTGTGTATGTGAGCATTGATTAAGGCTTGAAGCTGTTGCAAGGCAATTTTTATATTTGTGAATATAGGAGCTTTCACAATTGCTTTGGAGCTCTCCAGTGTGCAAACCACCCAGCACAGTGTGATCTCCAAGTGAAAAGCAAAGGGATCTGGGGCTGGGCAGCCTTTCTGTGGGCTCCCAGCATGGGAGTGTTCACTGACTCAGTTCACGTGCTGGCAATGAGCAGAGTGCATGTGCTTTGCTTTTTGTAAGCAATTTTCTATTGTAACAGTACAAGATAGCCAGCCTGGCAGTGACTTTTAGCTCTACAGTTATAATTTATTTGCTTTTAGTTTTTGTAACATCACCAACTGCTAAGGGAATTGATGCTTAATACATTTCTAAATAAGTAAAACCAAAGTATAAATAAATTATGCCTGGTTTATTAGTCCAGGTGTTTTCAGCATTGCTGAAAGTGATTTGATGACAGCCACCAGCAATAACAGTGGAAAAAAACTTGATTTCACAGTGATTATTATCATTATAATAAACCATAATTGAAAGATTACAAAATTGATTCTTTTAAAAATTAATGTAGCAAGAGTGAGCAGGCTCTGTGGCATTCAGATTTTTTTAAGTGTTACTTGGAAGGAAAGTGGCTTATTTTATTTCCTGGCAGAAAACTGCTGATTTTCAAACAATCACATTAGAGAAAACAGTCCCAGAGGGTTACAGGAGGCAACAGACCTGTGTCATTATGCTTTACCCTTTCCTGATGGGTTCGGAGAAGAGCCAGAAACAAAAGAAAGTTACATTCATTATTGAGAGAGCCTTGGGAAAATCTGTTTGGCCAAGCAATTTTGCATGAAACGAGTGAGGAAATATTTGACTGGAAAGAACATAAACTCCTTCCATCAATATGCAATTTTCTGGATCCATTTGTCCAAGTGATTATTAAGAACAGTTTCTAAATTTGCAGTGCTGTACAACTTCAAAGGGCTGTGAAAGCATCACCTAGTTAAATGGATGGAAGTGTTTTTTAATAAAAAAAAAAAAAAAGACCAAAGTCGGTTGTAAGACAGTTTAAAGTGCAAAGTATTGAAAACAGCAGGAAACCTGGGGACCTGCAATAGCAATCATCTGCTCCAATCAGGAACATGGAAACCACAAATTTATCTTTGATGATTTCCTGTAAATATGCCCTTTGAGGACAGATTGCCCTGCCCAGTCTTGTGGAAAATGCTCAGAGCTACAGCTCTTCTCACTGCAACATATGGATCTCAGCAAGCTCTGCTTCTCCATTTCCGAAGTCATTCTTCAGAAGGAAAAGTCTGAGCAAAAATGTAGTGCTGTAAAAATGCTGGTTAGCATCTTTCAAGCCTGGTCAGCCTGACTGGAAAACATCTTTCTGAGTTGTTGCTTTTCTTCTTGGCCATTTTCTTCAGCAAGGTCTGCCCAGTTTTCCAGACCAGTTATCCTAGTGGAAATGGTTTTATTGATGTTTTCATTCATTTCAGAATGTCTCATATAGTGTCTAGGACACTGCAGTATAAATACTTTTCCCCCAGATATGTAGCAGTGTGTGCAGAGGGCTGGGGAAGGCACATTTGGGTGTCTCTGAGTGTCCCCAGGGCCCCTCTCTCCAAAGGACCCCCCTGCAGTGTGGCAGCACAGACAGGGTGGCTGTTCTGTGGTGGTGACTATGCACATGGGGTTCTGGTCTTTGTTTCTTAATCTCTCTGTGGCACTTCACTCCTGATGTGTTACTAGGTCTGAGCTCCTGGAATCTGGGCTGCAGCCTGGTAGCTTGGGGTTTCCAGTCAGTGCCACATCTCACAATTATGACACAGACATCAAAGAAGCCCAAGAAATTGAGGCTAGATGTGGCTTATTGTTTCCCCATATATATTCTGAAGAGAGAACATGCTATTCCATTTTAAAGCTGATGTTTATGCACCATTTGAGATTGTCCAGATAGTTTGCAGTCTCTGAAGAAGTCTTCTATGCTTGAATTTACAGTAGACATATAATCTACCACATTTGGTATGTATGCTCTTACTTGATGACAACCTCCTAGTGGCCCTATGTAATCTTTTATTAAATAGAGGGACAGTTCCCAAGCCCATCTTTCGTCCCAAGATTGAAGTCAGTGTTAAGTTTCATTAATGTTATTTAGCATTTCATAGTGCATATCATCCACAGACCTTAAAGCACTGCAGGACATTAAATCAGCTTTAATTTTCCCATTTTCCTGATTGTAAAACTCATGCAGGGAGTCATTTGTCAAGTTGCATAGAGGTATCATCCTGTAAGTCTGTGGCTATGAAAATACCCTTCATCCAGAGTTCCCAGTTGTCTCTGTTGCACTAACCAGACATTCAGAAGGCACAAGTGCAAGTTCATGCTTCACTGGGTGACCAAGTGATGACCAAGCACATTTTTATAGGCAGGAAGAAATGAACTGGGATTTCTTAGAAGAATTCACTAGAAATTCCATGTTTCCTAAAATTTTGTATGAATAGACCCAGCTCTTGTGCCTTGGCCTCTGAGCCAAGATAGGCTTGTATTGCTCAGCAGAGCCTTGTTTAAAGGAAACATGTGGCAGGAGGGAGGAGTGATCATTAGGTTTGGAAAGGAATATTACCAGACATGTTGAAGCACTCCATATTCAAGAAGTTGCTTTCCTGCCACTTCCCAGCAGTTAGCATTGCCCATCAAAGAAAATTGCTAAATAGCTCTGCTACATCATTCTTCATTTGCATTAGAAATGGCTCTAAGCAATAACAGGATTACAGCCAAAAAGTGCCAGCACTTTATCATTCATTTATTTGATTTAATATATAGAGGTACCTATTTGAAACAGCATTTACTTTTCTTGAGCTCATCATAAAGCCCACTCTGAATGGAAGTGTTTAAGGTAATGATGACTCAGATTAATTGTCTTAGAACAGCATGACTGGAATCAGGTACACTACTTCTCTTTTTCTGAGCTGCTATGAGTGATCTTATAGCATGAAAGAAATTAGCTGTGTAAATCCCCATGTAAATAATCCACAAAATGCTGCTATTCTTCTCACTCAACCTGCTGAACTGTAAGCTCAGCCTTTGTGGTGGTGTCCAGTTGGCATTAATAGAACCTAATGCAAACTTTTTGTTTTAAAAGAGGCAGAAAAGCCATGTGCTTGCTGTGTGCTGCAGATTGCTCTTCACCTGCACTGTGAATTGAGCAGTGTTACAGCTTTCTCAGCCAGCCATTACCACCTTCTTCCCCTCTTCTCACTGCTACCAAATCCCTGTAAATCCAAGCCTGGCCTGAACAGCAGATCTCTAATCTGTTTTTCAGCATGCACATCCCCCACCAAAGTCAGGAGGTCAGACGTTGTGTTGCACTTTTGTTCACAGACAGGATTGATACATGGGATGCTGCATCAGGAACTCTCTTCTAAGCGAGAAAGATGCTTCTCATTCTAGGAAATTTGAGAGCTGACAGCTAAGTTTTGGCAGTGTTTTATTTCTGTATATATTTCCTGATCACCAATAACTACTATTTATTATCAATGAACATAGCACAGATAATAGGGAAAAACATTTTCCAAAGCACCTCCCAGACCAAATAGCCTGTATTACATCTGAAAAGGAAACAATTCCTTGAGTAATTTAGGCGTCTTTTTTTTCCCAACCAAAGTATCTAAAAATTTCCATTTTCTTCTGAAAGAAGAACTGGAAACACTACTGTAGTATGTTTACATTAGTTGAAGAAGCAGAGATTTTCTGGTAACATTTGTCTAAATTTCTTGTGCTGCTTTTTCTAACATAATTATGAAGTTCTGCATGATTGCTGGTGTTGCAGGTGTCTTAGCATTATAATAAGGTAGTAGCAGTAACTAAAAGAAAGGAGTGGGTAGGCAGGCAATGTGATCGAGAATCTCAGTGAAGAATTTTCTGAACAAATACTTTTTAAAGTCAGAGTTACAAAGTGCATGCTTTACTGCTGGGGACCAAATCTATTGGTTCCAAATTAAAGGTTTGCATGAAAGTTTTATCTGCTGTGCCTAATCTGCAGTAATTGATTCTTCTAATTCCTAGAGGAGCCTTCTCCACTTAAAGTACAATTGAACTCCACATTACCTTAAAATGTTAGAGTTTAAGTTGTATCAGCCCAGCACTGAGCAGTACCAAGTGGGCTGCAGGTGCATGCAGAAATTTTAGACCTTTTTCACTTTGTTTTTGTGCCCTTTTAATGCTAAACAGTTGGATCAGCAGCGTTCCTACCCTTTATTTCACACATGCTTTAATTTCTTACATGTCTGTGCCTGGCAACAGAAGAGGAGAATTCAAAATGGTATGGTGTGTTTTCGTTCAGATTGGCTTATGGGCTGCATTTTCTTTTCTGCTTTCTCATCTGATTCTAAAAAAAAATCACCTGTAATCACATGTAATATCTGGGCTAATAGAACAGCCTGATCTTCATTATTGTTTGAATAAATTTTTAGGAGAAAGATAGAATTCTGCTGAACCATTGCCTTATCTATCAAAGGAAAATGTATTTATAAGCCACTATGTGGAAGATTATATGAAGATAAGTTCTATTTTATCAGGTGATCTGAACCATTATGGATTATAGAAGTACTGGCTTTCCAGAATCAGTTTTTAACATTTTTAGTGGCGATAAATGTAGTCATCAGTTCTACAAAAGTCTGGCTGTAACTAACAAACTGTGTATATCTGTATTTGTAATGACTGTCTTGATAGTTTCACATATCAATTCAATAAAACATCTTCCACTCAGGGGAGGCATTTGGGCAGGAATATCTCATGACATCCTTGCCATTCCCATTACCATCACTACACACTCAGAGTAATATATGTTTTAAAAATTGATTGAGTGTGTATTTACAACATAGATCATAGGACATGTTTTTTTAATGGTGAGAAACTCCCAATGAAGCATTCTGTGATCTGTAGCATTGATTTGGGTTCTTTGATTTTAATGCTACAGAATACAGTCATAAAACTTTTAGATCCTTTATGTCATAGAGTGCAGTTTCTTGACACAGAATGGTGATGTAAGGGCAATGGCTACTGCAGGTAGGAGCTGATGAAAACCAAAGGCTTGCATTAAACATAGCTAACAAATGAATTTGAATTCTTAACACATTAAATATAAAATCTGGAGAAGTGTATTGAGGTGGCATAAGTCTGAGATGAAAAATCTCTTAAGGCAGGTAGACTTTCAGTGGAAAACCTTGGAAGTGTGGAGGATAAGCATTTGGTTTAAAGAGTTTACTCTCCCTTCAGGCAGTTTTCAGTAAGTATCTCTAAAAGGTATTTTTCTGAAAGAGCCATCTAAAGATGGGTGAAGCAAATTTTCCACCCCTTCCTAGTTGACTAAAGAGGATCTAGATGAGTCACCTAGACATGTAGCTCTTGGTTAGCAAAGAAAGGTAAGGTAAGTAGTGGTTAAATATCTTGTTATGTGTTGTCTCATCTAACAGGTATTTGCTGTTGTATTTAGTTCAAGGTTTTGGTAAAGGCATGACAGAGGTGATTTGTTCTTATCACAGCAGAAAGTTCAAATGTTTTATCATACTCTTTTCAGTCTGGTTGCCATCCTGGTTCTTAAGAATTTCTAGTTTCTAGCAACATAAAACTAGGTCTGAAATTTAATTCCACTCTGGGTCAGAGGTAAAAGGTGACAGGGAAAAATGAGTGAGAGAGGTACCAAAAAAAGTTTTGCCAGATAGCAAGTGTTGGAATAGCTGTGAGGGCATTTCCATAGATTTTCACAGATGTTATAGTGAACAATGTTGGGAAGCTTTTAATTGTTACACAGAAGTCCTACAACCATCCAAGGTGTATTAGCGCTCACTTGGATATAGAAAAGTTTTGACATTTCTCAATGCAGTGAGATTACTGTCCAAAGTTATCTGGAATCTTTCCAGTGCAAGAATTGAGTTTAGAAAAGGCTGTAATTGCTTTGTTCTAGTTCTGTATTACTAAACTCAGATGGAGCAGTCAAGACAACAGAGCTGTGGACTAAAGTGTGTGAGTGTGGCTGGCAGTTTTAGTTGAGTGCCTTTTTTTACGAATTTCATTCCTCCCATTGGCACATTAACACTTGGTCTTCTAAATTCTTAGGACATTGTTTGGACACAGACTATTTTTCACTAAATTTTAATTTTCTTTTTTTTAGAGAAAGGGGAAAAGCTAATTGTGGGAATGCCTTTTCTTTGTTACAGGTGTCTGCACTGAGAGGTGTTTTTTTAAGAACACACATTGTAAGCCTTTAGCCCGCCAGTAGGTTGGTAATTTGGCAGTATTGGTGAGGACAGGGCTTACTTTCTCTGCAGCACTCTCTTCTGGCACTGTAATCTCACCCACTGGGACATGCAGAGCTGCAGCTGGGTCAGACTTGCCCATGGGCTGTTGTGTTGTTACCTGGTTCCCCATGAGATGAGGGATAAAGGGCAGAGCAGTGAACTCACTGGAGGAAATGACAGAAGAGAAACTGTTTTTGCAAAGGAATAAGATACCTTAAGCTGCTGCTGGATTGTATTTACAGTGCCTGTTCAGACCTATGTCTCTGTGACTAACCTTTTGTGGCACCTGCTGTCCAGGAGTAAATCACCTTTCCCGTCGGTCCTGAGCAGATTTTAGTTCTGGATGTGACTGTTCCAAATGTTTCCTGCTGCTGTTAACAAGAGTGCTCCCCCTGGCCAGGCTGGGCCTCAGGAAAGGCAGTAAATCCTTGTGAGGTTGCTGCCTTGGGCCACACATGCCCATCCCCTCACCAGGCAGAGCCAGTGCTGGGGATACAGCCAAGGGGAGAGCAGCTGCCCCACACTGGTGTGTTGGGAAGGAATTAAAACACTGGTGGGGAATACTTGAATCTCCATCCCCTTCCTGTGCTTTGCAGAGCCAGGTGCTGCCACAGTGGTAGGATACTTGGATGGAGAGGATCCAGCTCTGGCAGGCTGCTCTTCATTGTTCCAGCTGTTCACAGCTGCTCATGGCTGATTGAAAAGGCATTTACTCCCCTCGTGTGAATAACCTTGAGGGATCAGAAAGTCAATTGTGCAAAGCACCTACAGTCAGTGCCAGGTCCTGTCTGGGAGCCACTGCAAAGGCAGCTGACATTTAGTAGAGCTTTTTGGTGGTGGTTTAGGGACTGACAGGTGGCTACAGCAACTCAGGAGAATTTATTGCTGGTGAGAGAGGTTACTTAGCACACAACTATTGGTATTTAAAAGCTCTCTTTGCACCTTCTTTTCAGAGCAATACTGAGCATAGATCCCCTGTAGTTTCCAGTCTGTTAGTTCATCTGTGAATGAAGCAAATGTTACATTAATTGTAGTTCATTAGTTCCATCTGGTGCCAGGGTGGGGAATGGAGACCCTTCCTTACCTTACAAAACATTATATACCTTTCCTGCCAAGCTGCTCTACTAAATAATAGTTAGAGCCTGAGGCTAACTAAATGCAAAGATTTGGAATTGTTTCTCCACTGGTTCTCCCATAGATACACACTTAGCTCCTAGATCTGGCTGCTGTCTAAAGAAATTAAGACCAACAGTATTTTAGTTAAAGCAGTAGTATGCCATATGCAAGGCCAGAGATGCTCTGTGTGATACCCACAAAATTTGGTACCTGTCTGCTTTTTTTTGTTCCCTTTAATCGATAAAAATACGATTTCACTCTAGTTCAAAGGAAATTGAATTTTCACATAGCAGGGGAAAACAAATACCCTCCAGTATTGCTATCAGTGAATTGGGGCACCAGATGTCTTTTAAACGGGTCCAGCATATTGTCTCTCCATTTCCAAGACACTCTTTTATGCTTCTATTTATTGTAGGCAATTATGCTTTGACCCAAAGACATAATCCTAGTGGAATTAAAAATCATGTGACCTCTTTTTATAAAAAAGCTGAGTCTGATTTTATGAAAAAGAAATGTAGAGAATGAATCTAGTGGGAAATTAGACAGTAGTATTTGATGACTGTAAATGTATTTATTTATAACAGCTAATCTTGGTGGAAATGAAGAAATAAGAAATAATTAACTTTACTATTTATAAAAGAGCCTCTTTTATCCACTGTGTAATGCAGTCACCTCCAGGATGAAATGCAATGTTTGCTAAGGAGCATACAGACATTTAAGAGAGAAAGAAAAGAGCAAATGTATGTTTGACAGTGGAGAAAATGTGGCATGAAAGGAAAATGTTTGCATGAAAATGTTGCCCCTTTTTGTTGAAGACATATTTTTAACCTGTTCTTGTAATTATTCAAACTGGAACTTGGTCACAAAAGTAGAATGTTTCTGGCCTTAAAAAATGCATTCCGACATTTTTAATATCTTCAATACAGAAAACAGCACTTACTTTACAGTAAAAAAGAACACTTACTTTCAGAAAGATAAAGGGCTTCATTTTCTTTTCACAAAGACTGGTTTTACTGAGGATGTCACTGGAGTTATTGCAGACTTAGAGCAGTGCAAGTGTGGGAGAAATCTGGATGATCACTCCAGCAGCACTGGGACAGAGGTGAGAGTGCTGCTCACTGAATTAACAGCTCTTTTCATAAGCCAGAGAATGAAGCAGTAACAAAGAGGCTCCCTGGCTGTTGATGAATTCCTGGCCGTGTGCAGTGTATCCTGGAGCTCCAGTTAAACCTTTACAGACCTCAGGAGAGAGAGAGAATGAATGATATGGTAAAGAGCACTTTGCCAAACAAAACAGAAAGATCCACGGGATTGCTGCACTATCACAAGTGTCAGCACACAATTAGGAGTCAGTTGATATATGCAAAATGTTTTACTGAGCTAGAGTGAAATTTACAGTTTTTAACAGGAGACCTATTGAAATATACCACACCATCTGTGATACGTGTACTCAAAAATTCTACTGCTCATGCTTGCTAAACTTAAATTCAATATATGCTATTTTACATGTAACTATTGCTCTCAAATTAATCCACATTCAGCCAGTAATATCTAACTTACATGCTGACTGAAAGTCAGAGGGACACTGAAAAAAAGCAGCTAATGATTTTAGTATCTTAGTATTGTTGATTAAATGTGTGAAGCAAACTAAGAAAATAATCTGCAGGGAGAGATTTTGTGATAGTGGTCACGTTGTGTCATTGATTTGTATTAAATGTTAGGGAGGAGAGAGAGACAACTTTGAAGATTTGCTTTTCATTATGGTATGAACTGATGTTCAGCTGCTAAAATGAAATAGGTTTGCATAAGAGTTATGACTGTCAAAAACCATTTGGAATTTCATTCTGTGCAGAGAAATTAAAATTTTGAGTGATTATGTGAAAGACTCTTCTGAGACAAGATTATAAAATCACGTTTCCCTTGCTACTGGACTTTTTAGATTAGGTAAAAATTCTTAATGTTTGTTTTATCTGATCTGAAATGCTTTTTTAGTGCCTTGCTGAATTAATATTGTATTAAATTCAAGAAACTATGGTGATAGAACAGTATGCTTCAATATCTAACTGCATACAAAGATATTGAAAGTTATAGGTCATACAACTAATGCGAGTTAACCATCTGGGTGTATACATACAAGAAATATTTATTCTAGTTTCTAAAAACAGTGTAATTGAGTAGATTGGGCAGATACACCATTAATTATATGCTTCAGTACAGTCTGATCTGATATCAGGAACAGAACACTCGAAATTCAGAGTCTCTTGACATATTTCATTCATTTCCATAACAATCAACCTCTCAAACCACTCAGTTTTGAAGGAAATAATGACACTGGAAAAGCACTGAGTTTTACAGTATGCTTTCAACATCCTGGGTTCAATTAAAATGGAAGAATATATTCTGAAATTGCAAGACTTGTCCTTTGAACAAGAATCTGCAGATGAATGTGTGTGATTCCCATTGGTATAAATTTCCCAGATCAGATTACCTAAACTTTGAAAAGCAGAACAATTTTGAGGGGTCTCAAAGATACGACTCTCAGATTTCACGGTGTTTTACAGCACTTGAATATTGCAAAGTGCTTGCTGGAGTTCTGGGCCTATTATTATAACTGCACTCTAGAAATAGAGAATGTGGCCATGGCACTTTATCCTCTTAGAGATGTTAGAACAATCAGATAATAGAATTCACTGCAAGATCCTAATGGACTTTGTAACCATGGTTCTGAATGACTCACCAGTGGAGAGCTGTCAGATAGTGATGCACCACAGAAAAAACATAAGTAAACTTTTGTGCATTTAGAGCTTTTAGGCTGGTTTTGCTCTGTTTGCAGCTATCATCTGCTTTAAAGGAAACAATAAACCAACAAAATTGCTCAGTTGATGACAGAATCAATTTTTTTTTTGCATGTTGATAATCAGATGTTGAGTTAAAAGCACAAAATGAGTGCAGTCCTTTGAATGGACACCCTCTGAAATAAATGCACTTGAGTTTTCTTTTCAGAAGGGGTTTCTAGACATGTAGTAACAAGGCTGGCATTTTCTCACTGGGATACGAGGTCACAGCTTCAGTCAGCTGCCTTGCCTGCAAATCCCAAAGTGAGCTGGTTTTCTTGCCTTTTGAACTTTGTCTCTTTGGTGCAGTCAGTGCTGTTGGGAAAAAGCACCAGATGCTGTGAGAAAGTGTCTGTCTGCAGAGGTGCCTGTGCTCCTCATCACATCTGCACTGAACATGCTGGGAGCTTCTCCTCTGAGACCCTCTGTAGATTCTAGGCCAGGAACTGAAGCTTGTTAGGGGTGTCACCAGGGGTCTTAATGCCAACATTCACAGGTGTTCAAGGCTGGAGCTGAGGTGATGGGATTTAAGAGTGATAAAACTGGACTTCTATTAATTTTTGTTCTTCTTCCTGGTCTTCTTGAGTTTGTTTTACAGCTGCTCTTTGAAATCTTTGATGGCTAGGAAATTTCTTTGGTTGCAGCAAAACTGGCACATGCCATTGAGTCAATGGATTCCAAAAAGTGGGGCGCAAAGAATGGTAGATAATGTAAAATTTACAATAAAATTGTGAAATCTCACAGCCCTAGGGTCTTGCCATTAAAATGAAAGATGTGTTTGGATGAAGTTTTTCTGTATTTATGTAAAGTACTGTAGGGGGTAAGACATCCTGGAAAATAGTTTTGCTACGTTTTTAACACATCAGCCCAGATTTGATTAACTTTCCCTTTTTTTTTTTTTTTCCCTCTAGAGTCATTTGAATTAAGGTTACTGCTGGCTTTCTCCCTGGACTCTGAGCAGTGGCAATGAGTGAGGCAGCACAGTCCTGTTGAGAGATCCTTGAACTGTGCTAAAGGTTCAGCCCCCTATGCTCTTCAGGCATGACTATGCAAATAAATGTGCATTTCTTCCCCCAGGCTCACGTCCCTTTCATTGGAGCTGCAGCCTCTTGTAGGATTTGCTTTATTGGCTTGCAGCCAGTGTCATGTCCTGTAAGGCTGAGGAAGGTGTTTCAAAGACAATTCAGCAAAGGGGAGCACTTCAATCCTAACAGTGCAAACTTCCTCAGAGGAAAATGGACTTTAAGTGGCTCCTCAACGTGGTGCCCTCTCCACTCTGCCACACCAGTTACTGGTGACAGTGCATTTGAGAAGAGGCTGATAAATTTGTTCCAGCACTCACCATCCACACATTTCACCATTTCCTTGTATCAGCTTGGCTTTGTTTAATAGCTGTGTACTCATGACAGTTTAAGTGATACTGGACCATTACTTTTGGATTATAGTCCAGGCACCTGATGAAAGAGAAGCTAAAGTGTTAAACCTTAAGAAGGGCAAATGCATACATGTATGCATTGAAAAATACATTACTGCATCATATCCTGAAGACAAAAACAACCATAAACAAACATGAAATAGAACATATTATTTTTCACAGATTTTTCCAAGCAAAGCATAGAGTCTTTTAAAAAATCCTGCTATTTTTTGGAAATCTTCAAATTCTCACTCTGGTTCTGTACTGCTGAGATACTGCATTGGTGGTGTTACTCTGGCATTATTAGGAAACCTTGGGGTAATTTTCCTTTCGTACCTGCCTTTCAGGATGATTTGGTCCTTGCTGATACCATGGGAGAGCAGCTGAAACTGAAAACCAACCTCAAGTACTTTGAAAGACTACATCTCAACATCTCCCATTGTCATTATGACACTTAACTTGAATTTCAGCTAAGGCAACCTACTGTGATTTTTATGTGTCTGTTTACAGCAAGATACCTCAAAAAGGCTGTCTGAAGCTAGCATCTTAAGTCTTCATATAGAAATGTAAAATATACCCCAGTTTTTCAAAGTACACATGCAGTAGTTCCTGTATTTTAAAAATATTGTATTTTTTCCTCTTGGTGTCACTCAAAAATAAGATGAAAATTAAGATAATAATTATACAGCAAAGTGCATTGATTGCCAGTGCCTGATGCTGGGTACTAGCAGAAATACACTTTTAAATATCCAAGCAATTAATTTGGAGATAGCATTTATTGATTGTATAAGAAGTTCCTACAAGTCAATCTAAAATGTGTCATCCAAAGATGTATTGTTATAAATACAATAGTGAGCTTTGCACTGGATGTGCAATGAATGTAATGGGTTTTGAGTGCTCCCAATTGCATTATTTATGCATCAAGTCACCTTAGATTTTGCAAAGGTATTTTCCTTGGAGGATTGAAACCATGGCAAATAAAAGCCTGGTAAACCTGGTCTTTGCTGAGGTGACATAATGGGGAGGTCACTGGAGGGTTTTTTCCTGTGCAGTTCTTTCATCTCCAGGTACAGGTGATCTGGGCCCCTGTCCCCACACAGATTGGCACAGCCCTACCCCAGCTGTCTCCTCTCTTGTGTAATCTTCACTTTCAAGCCTGTCAGACCTGGTTTAGGAAAGGTTGACTGCAACTGTGGCACAAAGAGATGCTGTGCAAATACCAATTAAAGCCTTGAGGCTTTGATTGGTGCTGCTGGAGAGCTGCCACTCTGTGCATTCAGTGCACCAAAAACTTGGCATTTCCTGTTACCCCTTCCAAAGTGAGGACTCTTCTGCAGCTGGTGTTGCCACAGTAGAATTGTGATTCTTGAGTTCATTAGGAAAGTCAAGTTTAGATTCCAACCCCTTCATCCTTTCCTCCCAAAAGTATTCCAGAGTGTGAATTAATTTGACTGTGAATGTTTATTTCCCTTACTGCTGTTATAGCTCACTGCATTCATATACTGAAGAGTCTCCAGTTTGGGGAATGTCTGTGTTTAGTGCAGCCCTACTTGTCAGAGCCTTGATGCACAGCTGAGAGCAAAGTATCAGCATTAATCTCCACAATGAAAATGTGTTTTGGGACAAAAATGCACACATATGGTGAGGGTTTTTTAACCTACGTTACTGTATGTAACTTTGCAGCTTAATTAATCAATTAGGATTAGTGCATTTGTAATCAAGTCCAAGAGTGATTGATGCATGCCATATTAATTGCAACATTCACATGAAGCATGTCATATACACAGTCATTTTACAGCTGGATTTCACATTGGGCTGCTCATAAGCACTTAATGGCAGGAATATTTTAGACTTGCAATCAGGGAAATTGTATTACACAATATGCTTTATATGTTGTACACCCTGCTTAGATAATAACTCCTCCATCACTGATGTATCCTCTCGCTCCTCCCTCCTGGTTCGATCCTTGGCAAAGTAGTCCATTTTCAAAGGCTTTTCTTTGCTGTGGAACAAGAGGTATAATTAAATTGTATCCCAGTAGTGAAGGTTTCTAATGATGATGAGCCAAAACTAATTGTATTGATTTGTTTATTACTGGCTTAGGAAGCTCATCAAACAAATGGACTGAAACTATTTCCATATTCTTATCTGTTTGGTAAATGAGAAACAAATAACACTTCCATATGTCTGTTGCATGGTGTCACGGCATTAATACTAATTCTGAAGATAGACTCAAGCACAGGAAGGTGGGTTATCCCTGGTACAATTTTCTTCAGCTAAGAAATGCCACATTTTTTTTCCACATTTGTGTTCTGGCATGAGCAAAATGAGCATTTTCTTTCTTTTTCAATATGGGTGTTCTAACTGCCAGAACTGGGGAGTAACAGGCTGTGCCCAGAAAGTAGAAAGATTGGGGCAAAAGGGAGGAAACTGGTTTTATGTTCGTGTCTCCCTTTGTTCTGCACATTTGTTCCTTGGCTTCTGTGTTAAACAAAGCTGGATGAATAACGTGAGCTAAAAATGTCTATGAATATTCATTTCAATTTTTGAATTAATTTACTTCACACTCTCACATTAACTCTGCAAACAGTCAAGCAATCACATCTGGTATAAACATTTGCAGAAAGTAAATTTCGCTATTTCATATAAGAATTTTTGTAGAAGAGTTTTGATTTTGAATGTGCAAAAATGTCTTACTGCTCACCCAGACAAAAGTGTGGGACAGACAAAAGTTTCTCTGTCCTCTGTGAAAAATCCCTTTTGTTGCATGATGACTTGAAAGTGTTGGGTTTTTTGTTACTAAATATTTGTGATCAATTCTTAGAGCAACAATCTGTCCAAGTTCATTTAAAGAGTTGCTGATCTAAAATCATTGAAGCCACCAATAGTCATTCATTGGCTTCAGAGTGTTTTGGATCAGCCTCCTCATGGATGCAGTTGAGAACAACCAGAACTAGGAAAAAAAGACTAAGTTAATTGTATAAATTGTTATTTTAATTGAGTTTGGGGGACTGATTGTATTGAGGCTATGGAAATGTGGACTTCTCTACAGTGAAGTGTTGACTTGGGCTGTGTTTTGCTCTTAATGTAACACAAGTAAAATGGCCACTGATGAATTTAGAGCCTGAATCTGCTTCCCGTGGAAGCAAAAGCAAGTGTTTTATTCTTAGGAGCTGCATAGCACTAGATAAAATTGCTATTTATACATGTGGAACCATCCCATTCCTTTTCTGAAATACAGCTTCCTCTTGCACTCAACTGCGTGTTTTCATTACAAATGTTTGCCACATCTCACATCTTATATGCTGTAGCAGATGACACATTGTGGCAACTTTTGTTCAACTAGCAGGTTTTGGTCCAAAGAGGATTCAGCAAAGTTGGAGGGTGAATTACCCTTGCATCCCTTGAGAAGCTGATCCTGTCAGCTTGGCAGAGCATTGCTCGAACTGCTGCCCTGCATATTATGTGTAGACTGAGGATGAGTTAATAACACTAGAAGCAGAGCTAAAGGTAGAGGGAATTATACACCACAGTTATTAAACTTTGACCTTTATGATGCTTTAAAATCATAAACCACTGTAAAATAGGTACAGGATAGCACTTCTGTTGGGCAAACTGCCTCTCAGTATAACACACAAAATTTATTTCAGCACCTCTCATCATATTCCAGTTTCTGTACACAGCAGTTACAGACTGTAGTGTTGCCTTTCTCTGGTTATGTTTGCTGTGAAGATCTGCTCTTAGAGACAGAACCTGGTGTGCAGGGATGTGAGGCAGCACATGCTGCCTGTTCTGCCTCTCGTGCTCTCACGGCACAGCTCTGGTGCTTTACAGGCTGCAGCATTAACCTCCAGCCCTGGAGCTGTGAAAGAGAACCAAGCTGAAGCACCTGCTCTTTTTGTCAGTCACAGAATTGTAGAATTAGTATAAACAGAACTGAGAAGATTCAAAACACTACTTAGGAACTTTCATTAGGACACCTTGGCTTTCTTGCTTTCTCTGTATTCATTGAAGAGAAAGCATCTTTTCACCTGGAGTTCTTTTCAGAGTCATGTCCAAGAGGTGATTGGACATAGAGGGGTTATTAGGGGCTCTGGGTTGCCTTCTGAACCTGACTGTCTTTGGTGTCTGTAGAAAACCTGGGGCAAAGTGTCTCAGTTAAACTGTGTGAATATCCTCTCTCCTCATGCTCTGCCTTGTGCTATAAGTCAGCTTTTATTCCTTATTTGTTGCACTGATAGGCAAGGGAGGAAACACAGGTATCAGGATGCAAAAAAAATTCAAACTAGATCCATGACTTAAGCTTATTCCCCTAATAAAGGGCTCAAAGGTAAATATTTTTCAGTTAGGATTTAGATTTGGCTCATTTTAAACATTCAAGACCCTTTGCAAAATGTGAATGTTTCCTGGTTCAGGTCTCCTAAGCTGCTATCTTTCCTCATCTATGCTTGGCTTACTGACCCTGGGTGACAGAGCTCACCACCACCCTTGAAAGTTTACATTTACAGAGGCAAAAAAGGTGCTTTTTCTGTGGCAACAAACACAGTACTTTTCCCCCCAAGTTCTCTGAAAACCTGCCCATACATTTGAGTGCAAACCATTATTTTGTTTAATATTTACAAAACCTGTGGAAGTTTTTGCATTTAAAATGGAAGGTGAATCAGAGGTCTTAAGAGCACTAATGAGCCAGTCCTGAAGGAGCTATTTCCATATGTCATGTCATTTGACTGAAGTTTCAGTTCAAGAAAAACAATCTCTCAACCACTTAGTATTCAGACATTTGCATGTGCCCTCTAGTTTCTAAGTTTTGCTCCAAAAAGTCAGCTCCGTGGCTACTCCACACTTTAACAATACAAACTCTGACAATTCCATTTTTTCTTTCACCATACAGTAGTAAAAATATAGATGATGAGATTGGTCCCACAGGTATAAAGAACATGCACTGAGCACCAGAGTTCTAAAGCAATAGGGGAAGTGCTCAGCACCAGGACAGGAGCAGCCAGCACTTGCAAGGTCACATTTTCTGCACTCATTTAAAAAGGTCCAGTGGCA
Source organism: Oenanthe melanoleuca (assembly GCF_029582105.1). NCBI lineage: Eukaryota > Metazoa > Chordata > Aves > Passeriformes > Muscicapidae > Oenanthe > Oenanthe melanoleuca. The sequence continues at coordinate 16,239,301 of NC_079342.1, read as the reverse complement.
TTTCATTGCAGAGCTATTAGAAAAGCATAAAGCAAAAACTTCAAACCCTTGAATAGCACATTTTTATTTTTTGCTTTCACTGTTTTTATGCTTTTGCATTGCTTTCATGTTGCACAGATGTGAGCATTGGAGTGCAAAGCGTTCTCAGAAGTATGTGTGGCTATTACTGTGCCCACTGTACCTCAGAACAGAAGAAAAGTACTGGCAGTGTCTCCTTATAATACAGAAGAGCAAGAGAAAGAGAAGTTTGTCACCTGTCAAGGCTGTGTAATGGTGATGACCCTCTTTGTGGTTCACTGGAGAGCAGCAGATATTCCAGGGAGAAGCCATCCTGAGCAGACATCCCCATGGCTAAGAGATCAGCTTTTTATAGTGCTTATTCCACACACATTCTGGGAAGAAAAATCTTGGAGATGGGTTTTACTATCAGCAAAGGCTGGCAGGGCTCCCATTAGGTAAGAGACTCTTTTACCTCCTGATGCACTAACAGCAAAGTAAACACTCTCCTGAATGCTTTTGAAAATCCTTTCTTTTGATGCTGGGATGTTTGTAAATATGCAAACAAAGAGGGATGAAAGAGGACCAGAAGTGTCAAGGGATTTTATTTATGAAGCTGTTGACAAATACCTTTTGCCCTGTTTACTCACCTCTTCCCTTAAGGAGAAAGTAGATAACGCCAAGGATTTTTATGAAACCACCTGAAAGTCTATTACAGCACCAAAGCCCAGAATTTTGTTGTGTTTGTTCTTTTTTTTTTGTTTTGTTTTGTTTTGTTGTTTTTTGTTTTAGTTTTTTAAATTTCACTAAGAATGATATGGTGGACGTGGGATAATGGAGGAGACATGAGAAAACAAGAGAGAGAAAAAGCCTTGAAGGGGTTCTGAGGGCCAATTAGAGATGGTAGACAAGTGTTTTCAGATTTAGATAGGTCTGAAATTAAAGCACTTCAAATTCATGGAATCCTGTGAAATGAAGGAACCTAAAGCCATTATTTTCCCATTCTTTCTAACATAAAAATGAATCTTCAACTGGGCATATTACAGCTACTGTCAGTGGGAACAATTCCAGTTCCTGTACCCTGCAGATAAAGAACCCCAAATTGCCTCTTCCTAAATATCTCCTCATGGACATCTCAAAAGCTGGATGGCCTTTGTGAGGCTCTCAGGTGCAGTTTGCACAGTCACAGCTGCTGTACCAGGACCAGCAATGTTTCAGCACGCCTGAGTGCACATTCCCAGGGGAGCACAGAGAGTCGTGGTGCAGACAGTAGTGAGGGGCTGGAGGACAAGTCTGGCTTGGAGGTGACCTGTCCTTTAGCAAACCCAGGAGGATTTGCTTGCTTTCAGAGCTGTCTGTGCAAAACTGAAACCTCACTTGCCTAGTGAATCAGTCAGTGATAATTCTTTCCCTGTTTAGCTTTCAGTGACTTTCTGAGAAAGAGGACACTCGTGCTTTACCTTCCTGTCGCAGAGGAGAAATCTTGGCCTCAAATCTCAGCTGCCTGGCTCTTTTCCTCTTTATTTTTCTTCTTGCCCAACCTCCTCCTGACTACCCAGCTTAGCTGTTGCAGGTTGAATAATTCAGATGGAATGAACTGTGAGTTGAAACAAGTGGACAGTGTTGCACCTCTTGTCCACTTAAGTTATTTGCAGACTGTCCTGAAATAGGATCTTTGCTCTGTACCTTAAATGGTTGCAGTGTTCCAGATCGAGTTATGACTGTGTGGTATAGGAAGCATCTCTGTTCAGTTTTAAATAACCAGGCATGAAATACATTAAAAAATTTTTCTAACTGAATAACTGAACACATATTCTTTCATTTTAATTTCTGTTTTGGCCTGACACTAAAGAGTCATGTCATTGCATTAGATTGCACAAAGTTTTCTTAACCTTTTTTTTAATGCTTCTTCATTGCACTTCATATGATTGGCTGCTCCTATTAATTCCACCTGCAGTTCCAGTTACCAAGTTCATGTTAAGCCAAGGTACATATTTGAGTGTCATAGACTCAATGTCTCATTTTCTAAAAATCTTAACTTCCCCCAAACTTCCATCAATAGCAACTTTGAAATCCATTTGCAATGTAAATGACTCCAAGTATCCTGCTGTGTTCCAGAACGCTTCCTTCTTATTTAATTGCCACAGACACTTTAGTTACTAATTAAGCTTTATTGTTTATGATGTTGCATTTCATTAATAGTCGTGATAAAAATTGCATGTTCCAGCAGATATTTTGCATGTTAATGCCACTGGTGGGGTAAAATTCAGAATTGATGGGAAAGAGTTCATCTCAGAGGTTGCAGGGTTGCAGTGAAACACCATCCTGAAAAAAGAGGGTTCATGTTTCAGTCTCATGTGCAGAGTCTTTCACTTCTCATATGGTGGAATGACTTAAAGGTTGTTTAATTGTAATGAAGAATACTGGAAATATCATCACAGTAGTTTACAGAAGTCTCCAGTTTACAGACATATATCTATGTTTATTTGTATTTGAACGACAAAGTGAATGGTTAGGAAAATTTGGCACATAGTTTGAACTAAGAATTTTTTAGGTTCAGGAGCTACAAAACCCAAAACCTGTAATTAAAGATATTAAGGAGAATCTAAGGCTGAAACTTCAGCTCTAGGTACAGGAAGGGAATGGAAAATGTCTTAGATGGAGAGCAGCCAAGAAGCCACTAAACAGGTAATATATTACTCAGTTCTGGGATGAGAAGGGTGCCTTAATTTCTGAAGAGATGAGTTTCGCACCTCCCAGTCTCATGGGTTCAGGGAGAGGATCATTTACATCCAGAAGCTCTGAAGTCACTCATGGGACCTGCCTGTCCCCATCATTTCACTTCCCTCTACAATACCAGAGTGGCCCATCAGCTTTAGTTCTACCATTGGTGCTCCTGAAATAGCATCTGGCATATGCTGGATCACCCAGAGAAAATGGTGCATTGCAGTATCTGCTATCTGACAGTACAGAAAGCCACATTGATCCAAGTCACTTTACACAGCACAGCATGATTACACCAGGATCTTGTCCCAGTGAAGCTTATGTTTGCTTCCCTGTGTTGAACAGAGGCTTTCTCCCTTCTCAGAGCCCTGCACAAAAACCTTCAGGGATGAGAGCAAAGAGAATTTCACTGATGCTTCCCTGGAAGAAGGAGCACAGGCAGAGGCTTCCCTGGATAACCCACCCTCAGTGTTGAATGCAATTGCAACAATTCTCTCATTTCCAAATTTCAGCTGCATCTGCGTTTGGGTAATCAAGCTTGCCAATCTCAGGCATTATTTCTTAATGGAAGCTGAGGCTTTATTGCAAGTACAACAGGTAGAGTCCTCCCATTACCTGCATGGCCCAAGTAAAGGTAAACAATGCATTTAAGTGAGACAACTAGTTTTGTAACCTCATCCACACACTGTTGCTCCACACCTCCACACCACTTGCTCACTAGTGGCACATTCAGCACCCTTAGCAAGATGCTAAACAATGCTAAACAGTTTTAAGAGGTTCCTTTGTCTGGATCCAGGGTAATTCTTCCAGGCTGAAGCTGTATTGAGCTGACCCAGTGGTGCTGGATGCTGCCAGTCTGCAGGGTGTAGAGCACAGGATTTATCCTGCAGCTCAGCAATAGCTGTCTTTCACCTCCTCATCTCTCCTGATGCAGCCCTTTCAGCTCATAGGGAAACTTTGGTCTCCTAATGACTTGCCAGACTATGTGATTAAGAATGATTTCTTTTGTGCTGTAGCAGAAAAAGATTTCAAATAGATGTGATAATGGTATTGCATTCAGCATGTAAAGATCATTGAATATAAACGTGAAACAGAATGTACTTCTGTCTCACAGAAAATTGCATTTAGAACTTGTTGCCTACTTTGCTGCTTTTGTAATAATGCTTCAACCTCAGACCTTGGATCTCAATATAAATATGTTGGCGTTTCACACAAAGGAATCAGAGAACAGCTATTATCTCCCAAAAGCTGAGAAATTCTGGAAGGTGCATTAAGACATGACAGGATCCTTCCACTTGTGCCTCCCAGAAAGTCACAAAAGATACTGTTTTGGAGGTAATAATTTTTAAAGAGCACTTTTCATAATAGGATTATGTCATGCTGGTTTTTGCACATGCTAGCAAGGCCACAGATCTGCTGTGAGAGGAAAAGATGGAGAATTGGGAAGAGAATAAATGTTGGGTTAGAAGTTCTGACTTTAGCATAGCCCAGAAGAGTTAGTAAATGTCCTCACAAATTCTTAATTACTTTTTATTTTTCAGCCATCATGTGTAAAACACAGTGAAAATAAAACTAAAATTTACACATTTTGGTACCAAAACTTAGATGTTCACTCTGGAGTTTGAAAGTGATGAGATTTCCCAAGGTGCATCTGCCATTTCTGTTCCCATGAGTGCATGTTTTCCTTGTGAAAATCTTCCACTTAATAAACAGCTTTAGTTTAAATTAATTCTGAGGTACAGCAACTCTTCACTGGTAGCTGCTGGGTAGTTATTACTTTAGAAGGTCAGGCCATTTGGATAGACGTTTCTTGAATTGTTTTATTACTGTGTAGACAGGAGATGTGGAACTTGTTTGCACTTCACTCCTCTAGCTAAAGTTAAATATATTTTGTATTGTACTGCTTTGTTCTACATAGGTGTATTCTTAATTCAGAAAAAAACCAGAAGAATACTGAGTATTAATCAGCCATGTCAGTTTTCTGAATGTAGCATGATTCTTATAGGCCATATTTGCATTAAACTCAAAATCGTGCATAACAGACATTAATACTGCTTTACTGAAAAAATAATAAATCAAAATTCAAACCTCATTTTCTAAACTGAAACTTAAGAATTAAAAATGGCCAATCACACAGCTTGTAGAGTACTGCTTTGGAAATTATATTTATTAGTTTGCAGTGAGATTGAATTTTGGACTGTCAATAATTGCCATAAAATGGAAACCACATTCAGGCCCGCTTTTTTTGTTCTAGCACAGCCTCATCACAACCAGAATGACACCTTGTGGGATATGAGCTGGTCTGACTATAGCACTTCTCTTTCTGCTGGGAATTGAGTGTTCTACATCACTCTTTATATTCCACAAAATTAGGGTGCCAGGCAGTTTGCCTTGTCAAGACTGGAATGTCACTCTGAAGTAATTTGCTGTGCTTGGCTTCTGTAGATTCCTTCAGCTTCCTGATGAACATTTAAGGGGGGAGAAAATTCCAACCCCTTTTTTCTTAATGCAGGCAGGCTTGTTGCTAGCATAAGATGTGTTTTAAAGACACTGGGACCATATATTATACACAGATTTTATAAAGTTATTTTTCAGTATAAAAAGATCCAACAACATAGAGAGCTGAAACAGAGGAAGTTTAAGCTGTGATAGCTGCATGTGGATGTCCTTATCCATGTATGTACCTAATGCTTGAAGATGTGCTCTGCACTGCCTTGAGCTGTGGCAGTTTCCCAGTCTGAAATCCTGTTCTTATCGATTCAAATCTCTTTCCAATGCACAAGCTAGTTCCAGATTCTCACACCAACCATCCTCTGCCGCGCCCCCTTGCTTGTAGTCGCACTTCCAGCCTATTCCAAAGACTTCCAGAGGATCCTGTGGGATATGGGTTGTCCTGGGTGTAGTTTCTCTCTTTAGGAAGCAAAGTGCCTGATCTCTTTCATGCCACAAGCTGCCAGTGCCCAGGGAGCAGCTCCGTGGGTCACAGCCCAGCCAGTGGACTGACAGCAGAAAGCAGAGGGGTTCAGACAGCATGAGAAGTGAGCAGTGATGCACAGTAACCTCCTGAATGCAAATACGTGTGACATTTCCATTTTTGCAGTTTTCAGGGGAAGCAGCAAGCCGGGTCATTGTAATGAATTGGTAAACATCACACTGTATTACACATGAAATTCATTTCCCAGAGCTCAGGAGCAGGGTACTAATGCAATGCTCCCCACCATGGTGTTTGCTTTGTGATATTGGTTCAATGCTGTGTTCTAAAATATTCGTATCCCAGCCAGAGTTATTAGCCTAAATCTGTGAAGACAAAAAAGATGAGGAAGAAAGGTAATTTCTCTTTTGGTTTTCAGTTCTTATGCACTGTAACAGAATGTGAATAACCTCATTACTATACAAATTTTGTGTGTCACATAATGACCTCTATACTGAGGACCAAAGTTTGCATAATTGAGGAGAGACTCACCTACAACAGTGCTGGGATTCATTAGCATAAGGCTGAAATAATGCTAAGAAAATAGCATTTGATGTCACCTATTTAAACTGAAGCACTAGGTGTTTTCTTTCCTTTGGAATTCTTAAAGGTATATGCTTATAACCTGTCCTACTGAATCTGGCAAATAATGAGATGGTTCTGTAAATCACTGGGTCTTTACATAACAAACAGCAAAGGGCTGTTCTTACATAGCTTGGCAGTTTCTTGCAAAAATCAGTGAAGTACATGTTACCTAATAGTTTATTTTTATAAGCAATGTGTTAATGTATTTCTCTTGACTTCTAAGTGTTCATCCTTCATGCTAGGTTCTCTGTGGTAATTAAAATATACCATAAATCACATCCACTGTAATTAACAAAATACACTGTAATTATCTGTTGATCTTTTGCACCTATTAAATAACTACTGGGATGTTTCAAAGTTGAGTTATTTTTGTATTCCTTGAGATAAACCTACTGCAAACTGTTGGTAATTCACTTAATATTGCAGCATAGATCAACTTTGGGGTGTTTCAGGTCTCCTCTCTCTTCTCACTGTAATGTTATGACAATTCTATTGACTATCATTCTGTTAAAAATCACATTTATGAGTGGCACCTGAATCCTGCCAGCTGATGACAGCATCCTGGGGTATGCATTTATTGAGGATCACTCTGCAGGCAGCTATTCCTTTCATCCTGCTCTTTGTCTTTACCATGACTACAGACAGAAATTTTACATGAATTGAGGGAATTCAAAACCTGAGTTGGAAAAAGGAACAACTCTTATCTGAAACCTGCAGGTGGTTAAACCTACTTCAGTGCAGCTGCTCAGAATGAGAGAGTTGTGAGCCCAATGGTAATAAGCACAAACATACAAAAACAATTCGAAAAAGGGTAAAATAGTTCTGCTTCCCTTCATTGAAGGTGTGAGTATCCAAGTATGAATAATTGTAATGTAGCCTTGGAACAAAGGCACCAAGGTCTTGTTTATTGCAACATTTCCCAAACATTTCCCTTTTCAGAAGTATTAATTCTAACTAAAACACAGACAACTTGCCAGATTTTTTAGTATTACCAACTCTGTGGTTGTATAAGAACTACGAGGATGCAATTTCTTGTAGTGTTTTATCAGAAATCAAGGTGAGCCCAAGTGGAATTATGTAGGTGTCAGGGTTAATTTTCTTACTCTTCATGGAAAAATACATTACATCAGTTTCCTGGAAACTTGAATTTCCAGTGATAGTAGTATCTTGCAGCCATGGTTGTGTGCAATGTAGCAGTGTTAAATTCTTGTCTTCAGAGATTTATGCAAGTTGTTATTTTAAAATAGAGATCTGGGAGTCACAGCTAGCTAATTAATCTCTACCAAGGAAAGCTAAGTGCTTGGCCTTTCAGGCATCCTGTGATGGCTGAGCAAGCTTGCAAGCCCATAAAATTCTCACTTCGATGTTGTTTGGCTTTTTCTTTTCTTCACTGTTTTTGTTTTGTTTTGTTTTTGGTTTTGTTTGTTTTATACATATATATATATATAAATTAGATGCTGAACCAATCAGCTTATTACAGAGACAGTTTTCAAATATTTGCATGGGTTTAGTCCAACATTTGACATGCATTAGAAATAATCAGCATACTGCTCTCCACCATGGACTGAAGATATGTCAAGCATAAGCCTGTCAGGAATGTAACCAGCCAAGTATTGCTTTCAGATTGTATAAGATATTAATTTACCACTGCAATAATTCAGCCTTCTTACCTGATATTATTGTGTTTTTCTTTTGATCTTGTCAGGATGTTTCTTGACACCTATTGCCATACTGCAGTTAATTTTAACAAACCTGTGGCCAAACCAGAAAGCTGACCAATTGTTAAAATAATACCAATAAATAAATAAATATGTAAACATTGTAGTAATTCATACTATCAGTAAACAGAAAATGTAAAACCACGTAACCATAATAGCTTGATTGGAAAAAGTAATTTTCTCATAATGACTGATAGAGTGAATAGCAGTAGTCCCCAATTCCTGTAAACAGAAGTAGTAGGTAATCAAATGGCTCCAGTCCAACCAGCAGAATCTTACTGGTTCAAGATAATCCTTTGTAGGTTAATAAGCAACTAATTATTTTTACAGTCATAACAGCATGCATGGGAATACTCCAATCTTCATTTGGCTGTAGCCTGAATGACATGTAGTTTCTGGCACAGAATGGAGAAATACAGTTCACAGGAATGACTGGATGTCATGATCTCCCTCACAGCCTCTTTATTCTGACAAGCACATTATTATCAATTATTTGTTTAGTTATTAGTAACTCTAGTGAAGAACTAAATTAATTATGTTCTTTAAGATTTATGTATCTATAAATTGATGTTATCTATCTCTGTGGAGGCAAGAATTACAGACTTGAACAAAAGATTGTGTATATAATTTTGGATATCTATGCTAAGGTTTGAATTTCTGCAACAGCTGTAGGAAGGTTTAGATCTAATTGTAGTCACATAAAGAAAGTAGGTGTGAAAAAGAGGTTCATGTCAGGCCACAGTTCCCTTCAGTGAAAGCAGGTGCCAGTCCCACAAAGGGCAATGGAGCTTGTGCTAAGAGCTGAAATGAAACTTAGGTAGCAGAGCACATGGGGCTTGTGTACAATGGTGAATCTGTGTTTAAATGTCACTGATATGATCTTACTTTTCGAGCCTCTTTGTTCTATATATTTATATAAAGTCCCCTCTTTAACCTCTTTTTTTGTCCAGCAGGACTGGGGTAACCACTGTCATATCCTGACATATTTTACATATTCGAGTACATTCACCTTCCAGGTAAAGGCAAGTACATTTGCTGGCCTCCATTCCCACAACTGTTTGGAAATACAATATTCCTGGATCAGTAGGCAAGAAACAACAAACATCTCACACCAGTCAGCCTCTATGATGCAGAAAAGATAGATGGTGATGCCCTTAATCTGTTTTATGTCTAGCAAACTCAAGTGGTAACCCCTCAATAATTGCTAATTTTTATTCCTTCATCTGAGCAGCATGTCTTGTTTTTCTCACACATTGCCAATCCTCCAGTGTAAGACTGAGATGCTGTTATCATAGTCAATTCAAATGATTTAAATTGTACAAATGGCCTGTTCTGACAATGAACTGTGTGAAGACTTCCCTACCCATGCTGTATCACTGATCAGCACTAAGTGCAAATTACAACCAACTTCCCCATTGAAAGATGATTTTTGTCAAATATTTAGATGCAATTGTTCATATATTTTTTCCGTGGTTAATGCTCAGTCTTAGTAATTTTTGTGAAGTGTATTCCATAGGGCTTCTTTCCTGTATTTGAAATAAAAAATATTGAGGTCTTTTTTTTGTTTTTATCAGCAAGATTTGCCATTTGATCCAGAGGAGGGTTCCTATTTCTTAGTGTCAAATGAAAGGAAGAAAATTGGTAAAGTTATTTATAGTCCTGTAAGGTAGAAGTGAGAATAATTCTTGTTCTTGCCGAGTTCTTTTATGAGTATTCATAGACATTGCCCTAATTACAGTGTGGCCTTAGCTGTCTGTAGGGAGGAGTGAACTGATGCAGGTGTGAGTAATGTCTTGTACCTGCTTATGGTGGTTTCAGCCCTACCTGAAAAAGTTGATGGAAGAAGACTCCATAACTCATGTGGGAATGGGATTTGGCTGTCTCTGAAATCCAAGGAAAACAACTCAAACTAGAGTGTCCTACATTAGTATTTTGGAAGATTTCATTCCCTCACCTATCCACATACCTAATCTTCTTTTCAGCTTGTCTCCTACGGCAAATTCCATGTGAATATGGGCTAATGCTGTTATCTAGGCTTATTTACTGAATTCAACTGTAATAGCACATTTTCAAAATAAACAACCTGTGGAGGCAGCTGGGATGCTTGTCTTTTCCAAAATACTAGAGGGGTACTGATACATTATACCTGCCTGATACAATATGCCTGACAACACTGGCAGGTATATTGCCTTCTTGAATAGTAAATCATATTTCTGCCTTTCTATGAAATGTAACTTTTATCTATTATAGCACGTCCAGAGTGGCCTCATAGAGAGAAATACTTAGTCCAGTAATTATGACTATGGAGACTGATCTACACTATGTACATTCCTTCCATTCTTCTCTTTTATTTCACTCTTTTCTCCTGGCCATTTATGAAAAATCTTCTGTAGCCTAATGTAAACAACTCTGAGCCAAAAAGAGCAAGAAATGACTAAATATAGTAACCAGAAAATCCTTTACAGGAGCAAATATGTGCCTAAATATTGCTTAAATTCATAAAATAAATAATGATGTCTTGATCTGCTAGTTTTAAATTATCTTGTAAACTTAAAACTTTTACATTAATCTGGAGGGAGAGAGATGCTGCAATTCCCAGAACTTTTTCCTGCCAGTGAATACAGACAGTTTAGCCTGACCTCTGGTTACATTTGTTTACTTTTTATTTGTGAGAAATGCAGGGAGGAGTGATACAAAACTCTCAGGAGTTCACTCCGTGATTAACCGTGACGTAATTGACAGAGGAAAACAGCAACAATTCATGCAACCAGTAATTAATCTCTAGCTTTATGGCCTCATTTGCCAACTGTCTCCATATTTGACAGTGAGAGTGACTTGCAGAATGTTTAATTTCCACTGTGGCAGCTAAGGTATGAAACCAGATTTGAAGATAAATATCTTCTGTGGCTTCTGCTTGCAGAAAGAGTAGCCAATTAAGTGTGCTTGCTTAGGCCTTGCAAATATTTGCCATAGGATTGACATAGGAAATAGAACATTTTCCCTGTCTGGGCAGGAGCCCCACCTCACTGCTCCCCTCTGCTGTGTGTGGAGCCTTCAGGAGCCTTCTCAGCTTCATGGACATGAACCATGCAGATATTTTAGTTTTCTCCTTTCTTTTCTTTTGCCTCTGTGTATAAAAGGGCCAAATCACACGAGATGCTGACTATCTCCCAGTAGGAACTGCATGCTCTAGCAGGACATGGGCAGTTTGACATATCCCAGGAGAGAATTTGCACCTCTTGGGATTGGTAAAATAAGTAACTCAGAGATCAGGCAGTGAGCAGCTGCAGTGAATTCTTTCCAGAAATATTTTCTCCATATTGCAGTGGGAAATATTTTTATTTTTGTGGCTTTTGTGAACAGGCAAACTTGCCTATCTGACCCACAACACATACTGCTGACCTATAGGAGAAAATTTCTCCCCTCTGCTCTGCCCTGACAATTTGAGATTCTGTCCACGTTCTGCATTCTGTGGACAAGTCAAACAATCTGCAAGCAGACAGCTGCAGCCCAGAAAGGAGAGAGAAATTTCACCATAAAAGGAGAAATTAAATTAGTGTCCTGCTCACCTGCATTTGATTTTTAAAGTAAATACATTTGATATGTTTCCTCTTTAGCACTACTGAAAGGGCAGTTTCCTGACACCACTCCTATGAAACAATCAGGAATGTGGACTCTGGCATCTCTGTATGTAACAAGACTCTGATTGTCAGAATCTTCTTTTTTATTAAGTCAGATCTGGTAAGGGCAAAAGATTTTTTTTCTTTTTGTAAGCTTTAATGTACTTTTTTTTTTTTAACTTGTCATTTTTATTTGCCTGTGAGGTTTGTTTTGATTTTTCCTCAAGATTTCTAGTAACAATAATTGCTTGCAACAGGAAGATTCATGTGAACTGACTTCCATTTTAAACATCATATCCTATGAAAAGAAAGGAGATTGCAATGTGGATGTGGGCAAAGAGGACTGATGCATCCATACAATGCACTTCTGCTCCAATGGTAAATATATTTTCATGATTAATAAAGAGACAGTAGAAGCCATTGTACTCTGTTAGGGTTTTGTTGATGGCTGCTCCCCAGAATACTGAGAAGATGCTATCAATACTCTTGACACTCTGCTTAATCAAGATGTGACCCTCCAATGAAACCAGACAGTGTGCTTGTTTCAGAGCTGGAACAGTGCTGCAGTTAAGGGAGACGTGGTTGTTGTTATTTTTGGTTGTGGGATTTTTTATAATTTCATTAAAATTTAATCAGTGCCATTAAATAATATTTAATGCCACTGAAGTGCTGTTGGATACAAATAGGAAATCAATCAACTTGTGCTCTGAGTGGCCTTCAGCTGTGGAACTGCATAGGTACCTCAGGGGGAAGGGCTGCACCTTGCACAGCAGACAAAATCAGATCAATAATAGTATGTTTAGTTCAGTTTTTAAAATTGCTCTTGCTTGGAATGTGCCAACGGGCACCTTCAGTATCAGATATGCAGGGTGGAAACAAGAAGTTTTCAAGTACACACTTAATGTTTGCAACTTGCTGAGTATTTTTGTTCCTTAGGTGCTGGACAGCAAAAGCCAAAATTATAATAGAGGTTCCCCTGGGCAAGCTGGCAAGATAGGTCAGATATCCAGCATGGTCTTAGCCTGGTGGTGGAATTGGTCAGGGCTGCTCCTGGGTGTGCTGCCCAGCCTGGGCAGTGGTCATCATTGCTGGCTCAGTGCAGTCAGCCCAGTCTGTGTGCACACATACAGTGGTACAGGGCATCCTGAGAACCTGTGTGGCAATTGAGGTAGGGCTGGAACTAAACCACACTCTGGCCTCTGTTACAGCCAGTCCCCAGTGGGTTAATGGAGTAGGATAGCTTCCTCTGAAGGATTTAGGATGATCCCATTAACTGCAGTGGATATTTGTTCACATTCCCTACCTGTGGGGGCAGGGGAAAAGGGATTACAATCAGTAGCCACTAGCAAAGGAGAGCTCTGCTGACTGTCAGTAATGTCTTTATAGGACTGGGGGAAACTGAGCAATTCTGTAAAATTTCACAGAGTCCTGACCAGAGACTTGTGTCTTCCTTCAGAAAGTCCATGTGAGGTGAGTTTTCACATAAACTCAGATTATTTCAAACACTCCCGCTGGGTCTGGCCAGAATGCATTTGACGATTCCTTGCAGCTGTTTAATTCCAACATAATTGCCTTTGAGATTTCCTTCCTGATTTTTCTCTGTAAGCTGCACTAAGCTATGTAGATAAGAAGCAATCTATACATTCTGTGTATAGGAGTAAATCCAAGACTATAACACAGATGGACAGAAGCAAGTAAAAGACTCAGTTCTTGTAATTTAAAATACATTGCAATGTGAATCCCACTGAGTTGAAATATCTAATTTCCAAGAATTTCCTGGGGCAGGAAGCATGAGGCTGCTTTATTCCATGCAGTCACATCAGTCTACAAATTAAAAACTAATGAAACATGTTTAAAACAATTACACACACCTTTTCTGAGTTCTTTCCACAATAAATTTGTGTAAGTCATGCAATGACTAGCAAGCAATTCTTGCTGACAGATAATATAATAGTTAAAATTGGTGCTACATAATTGTGCTGAAAATGTGCTTTTCCCCTCTGATCACACAAAGATGGCTTGATCAACCTTCTGTCATCCATAGGTGGCAGATGGAAGGAATTATTAAGTCTGTCCCTTTTGGATATCGTTCCCCTTGATATTGAAGCCTGTCTTGCTCTATTTGCACTCTAACACCTTGCCATACCCACAGTACCAATTTCAATTGTGTTTTTTTCACATGGATCCTAAATTCCAAATGATACATCAAAACACTTTTGCCAGGGCCTTTGGGTACTCAGCCATTAGGAGCAGAGCCATGGACTATACAAACCATTGCATTAAACATTTGGTCCCTGACAGATTAGGTGTGGGAGCAGTTGAATACAATTTGAACAAGCTAAGAGGGAAGGAAGAGAGGCAGGGTGGAAGCTCCAGTCAGAAGGAGAAGGATTGTATTAGTGAGGGGGAAGAACTGAATACCCCATCCACAGCTGAGCCATATCTAAACTGCCAGCTCCTCTAAGGAAAAGCAAGATGTTCACTGTGTGCAGCTGAAAGAGCTATTCAAACCATGCAGTACAAGCACGTTGCTCTGTTTTGTGAATTTAGCTCCTCAAACCATCTCCATCCCAGCATGAGAGGAGTCTGTAAGCTCAGTGCAATCGTATCATAATTTGGATCTCTACAGGAGACTGAACTCGCATCACCAGAATGCATCAAGCCAATGCATGTGCCAATGCACAGTTACATACACACACCACGGCTACAGGCCCATGGTGACATTTTTCAAACTAATATATTGACAGAGTGCCAGGATATTTTTTAAGCATATCCAGAAGGAAAAAGAGTATTATAATGAGGAAGAAAACCCAGCAGAATGCTGACACCCAAGTACATTACTTAGTGTGCAGTTGCATTAATGAACCATTACTTCAAATCCCAGGTTTGCCAATAGTGTCACTGTTCGTTTATCAAGGCAGAATCACCCTGGATGTGAACAGAATGCCTGTATAATAGAGAACTTCTCAATCCTCCCATACCATACATTTCCTTGAGCCCATTACAAAAGATTTATTTTTAAATTGGAAATTTTTTTTTCAGTTGGGCAGAATGAGACTGTTTGTTGAACAAATGGTTTAAAATCCCCAAGGCTCTGACTTACTTCAATAACGACCAAGACTACTGCTTGAGCCAGCTGATGCTCTTTTAATGAGTGCTGCTTGTCAGAGGATCATATCTGCAAGTTGCTGTATAAAATAACCGTTTTCCATGAGTTCATAAAGCAGCCTCTCTTTTGAAATGGATGAAGTGTTGTAACAATCTCTGCAGCACGAAACAGGCATTTGTTTGAACTGAAAGGTGAAAAAATCCTAACCCAAGGTATTTGACAGGGGTGTTTTTTCTTCTTTTTTAAAAAAATTGTTTTTCCTGTCTGTGACAGACAGCTTTGTGTTCGTACACAATAAGCAGAATTGGTTCAAGACAAAAAATGCTGGAATATGAGCTTCAAAATGAATTTCAGCTTTGGCCTGATTGAATTAATACAAGCATGACAGGTTGCTTATTTAGCAAAGTGGGTGGACAGTAAGATTAAGCCTTTTCCCGTGACTAGACATCCCAAAAAAGTCTCTTGCTGTTCCTTGTAAGGTTTTTCAAGGCAAATGAAGAAGAGACTTCTAAATAAATCCAAATGACAAGTTCAAAACATATGAGTCCTTTTTTAAAGAAATATCATCTCCATAACAAGCACAAGCTTATTAATGTTGCATTCTGACAAGCACAACCACTTTGTGATTTTGTTCAGTCCATGAACCTGATCATACCATGTAACTACTGTACTGCTACTGCTGCCACTGGATTCAAAGCTAGGATCACAAAGTTAAAGAACAGCATTTAGTGGCCCTGCCATCAACCTGTTCTTTCTAATATATGTGTTATTTATGGCTGCAGGTTAGGTTATACCCTTGAATATCACATTTCTCACCAGAAACAGCAATGAGTAATTGGGTACTGCGGGGTTTAATGTGCAATACTGAGTCATTTTGATTAGACCCATATTTTATCACTCGTGCTATTAACATCAAAGATTTTTTAAACCACAATACTCCATGCACTTGGTATTAATGTGAATTAAGGAAATCAGGTTCTAACATGCTCATGTACCTTGAGTTTTCTTTGTCTTGTGCATTTCAAATCCACTTAGGTGTGGTAAAATTCAGCTTGTACTTGTGTACAAACTAGCTCTGTCCTATGAAAATGAACCACTAAAGTTAACTCAGATTTGTTCAGGGCCTTGAACAATGTAAGTAATGAATCTTTTAGACAGTTAATTTGAGCTGAACAAAAATAGAATCCACTTAAATGTTATAACTGCTTGGATTGAATCTTACTAGCCTTGATAGGTCTGAAGATCCAAGCCTCAGTGGATGAGATCTGCAAATCCCAGCTTTGATCTCAGCAGAGATAGAGAAATGATAACTTGGTCTCTATTTATTCAATGAAATTACTGCCCTAGCTTACTTTCTGATCAGAAACATAAATATGTAATTCTATTTTGCTCTAAAAGGAATTTTTACATTTGTAAACCTTTCTCCATTTTGCAGATCTTACATCCAGGCTGATAAAATCATGAAGAAGGAATAATAATGATTTCCTGCACAGAAAAATGTGTATGTTAGAGATGTTGGTTGAATGTTTCACCTCTATTAACCTCTCTTCCAAACCAGCAGAGAAGTGGGAATATTTACTTATCATATAAATTCAAACTAAGACGCTTTTCCTGTGAGCAAAAATGCTCACCAACTTTGTTTGCAAGGGTAAAGTCTTGTGTGATTTGCTGCATATGTTAACCTCACTCTAGTTTTTCAAATTCTGTGATTCTGTGAAATTATTTGGCACTCTTAATATTGGGAATAGTAAGAAATATTCTCACTGGTATTTAATTTTAAACTTCAAACCTGGTTAAACTTCTATTCCTGTCCATCTGTCTCAAGTTGTCACAGATTTTCCAATAGTAACTAAGCTGCTGTGTTATGATTCAGGCTCTGTATGTGATATTTAGTGTGCTGTGTCTCTTTGCTGTTCCAGGCTATACAGAAAGCAGCCTCTAGCATATTAAATGCCTGTTTCACCTGAAGTAAAAATGGGGGAGCATTTTAAAAGATAAGTTTTCCTTTGTCACATTCCTTGCTTGTACTGTAGATTATCAGAGCCTTTCCCTCCTTACATGTAAGCAAAGACAGATATAGAGAAAAATGAGTTCTTTGAACCACAGGAAGATTTTTCTTTGCTGTTCTGTTAATATCTGGCTGAAATAAAAAGGAAAAATTCTGAATAAATGACTACAGGCATCTTAAAACCTGTAAAATTATTTTTTAAACAGGGCTTTTGCTTAAAAAATGGGATCTGGACATGTGCGTAATGGAGCCAGACTCACAGAGGAAAATTACAATTTCTATGTCTAGCACCTGTCAGGTTTCTTCAAGAGTCCAAAATGCATGTGTTATCACTGATAATACTCCCAAATAGGCCTATCAAAGTCTAATTTTCAGAGGTAAATCTTGGAATCCTTTTGAAGTCCAAATTTAAAACATGATCATGTGTTATCCATCAGAGGTCACTACCAACTGGATATATTTGCAACAAATGTAGCTTTGGAGCATGCTAATGGTAAGAAATAGGAGAGAACCTATCTTCCACCATTGAACAAGGAATGATAACAGCATCAGAAGTAGTGCTGGTCCTAAAACTTGCCTCTGTGCTCCAGTGGTTTCACACCAGGCATTTGGAGATGATACTCACAGCCTCACAGCAGGGATTCTGCTGAAACCTGTGCTAAGGTACTGGGAGCAGTGCTCAGAGCAGGTAGCAACCATATTGTCCTATATATCATGATTAATCCAGGACAAAGAACAGATGGCAGGTGAAGGAGATGGATTCCATGAATATGGAGTGGGTGGCAGTTGTAGCTGGTCCAGGCTTTGAGACCTGAGAGAATAATATTGGTAAATAGTGATAAATGTGAAGGGATTGTTTCCTGCCTGTTACAAGTTACAGGAAGACAGAATGGAGTTGTCAGCTACCTGACAACTAATTTTTATACATGAGGGGGTTTTTTATGGCTGCTTTTATTCTGTGATCTGTTGTTTCATTTGTTTGTTTGCTGCCAGGCACTGTGAGATTTCAGGATTCCCAGTTCATGAAGAGATGGCTTTGTGTAGGGAAAGCCTGGGAGACCAGGAGAGCTGTGGTTCCACAGTTAGAGAAGATGAATTCTCAACTGGTAGTGAATGTTTAAGCCTTGATTTTCAGGAAAATTAACATAAGCAAATACATTTAACTTGCCTTTTAGTTTTGTCCCACAAAATTAATTGTTTGATTGAATTTGCTGGATTTGTATTGATGATTCCTTTTCCATAGTGCAGTTACTTTGTCAGGAGGAGGAATGCTTTGAAAGGTAGACAGAAGAGGAAAATACTCCAAGGGAAGTTGGACTGTTGGTCTCCTGAGACACACAGTGTATAGATTTTGTTGGCATGTGAAATGCACATCAGTCACACCTCCATTTAGATCAAGTCTGGCTTGTTTGTGAGACTTAGTGTCACAGGCAGCGAGTAATACCTCTGGAGTGGAGAGGTGACATCTTTCAGAAGAGATGCCAAGGTGTAAGCATGGATTAGTTCAAGTGACCTTTTCTTGGCAGATGACTTAGAAGGTGCAAAATGGCTCAGCAAATCCCATGGGAATACATCTAGGTTTTTATTCCTTTGCCCTTATGAATGAATGAATTAATTCCTGGGTTTCATCCTTTAATTGCTGTAATACTAATTTTTATTGCAGAAGAAACCAGAATGGTAATGATACACAGTTTCAGGAATAGACTTTTTTCTTACTGTTTTCTTAGGAGAGTTTATCTCTGTACCTAATACATATTTTAGAGCATAATAATTATGCACTTCCAGAATATTTTTACTTCTTTTTGCAGGAAAAGAAAATGGGTTTCAGACTTTCTCACAGGAAAGCTATAAAATAATTTCTGCTTCATACTAAAGAAATATTTGCAATATTTACAATACTTGTGCTCTTTTTCTTCTAAATTATTTCTGTCTCTTGCTAGATTTTAGGAAAAAAAAATCAGTACTTTTTTTCTTTCAGCAAGGATTTCTTACTTCAGGTAATGAAGGCTTGAGGCATGAGGCTCATGCTCGTTAGTGGATGCCATATAGGTTAAATTTAGGTACTTTTTCTGTATGATATATAAATTCTGTAACCAAAACTGGTTGTTTTCTTTTGCCTTCACAGCTGATCCTTGGCCCTTTCTAGACCAGTTCATTTAAATTTTTGAAGATCTACTCAAACTTTTTTGTAAAGAACACCTTGTAAAATATGGAGAACAAGAACTGGCAAGTCCTTGGGCACATTAGGTCAATTTATTGACAGGAATTTTGCACCATTTTGGGAGATGGGGTTGAACAATACCTGTCTCTTTTGTATTTCTTGTTCTTAGGAGCCTCGATCCTGTGACAAGACAGTCATTTTTTTGGCTGTTCTGTGGTACAGTTTCACTGGTTAGAGGGAGGAGTATGCAGGGCTGGCTGAGAAAACAAAGCTCTGTGAGAATTTGAACCAATGAAGGATGGCACTGGGAAATCAGTTTCCCCATATTTCAAACCTATGTTCAATGAAAGGACAGTCTGCACAGCAAAAGAGGATTTACTGGGGTTTAATCCTGTTTGAAATTCTGTACTTTGAAAAGTTCTGTGTGCATTCAGTCTAGTATAAAGGTTTTTCTTGGCATACAAAAACCAAGCATACATCCCACTTAGTTATGAGATTTGGGGGCAGAAACAGACAGGGATTTTCACTTTTTAGTTGGATCTCCATTTGCTTTGCCATCACAGTTGCATATTGCTGGTGCATTGCCCACCCATAAGGGAGTCATTCAAGAACTGCTAGGACAAATCCCATACCAGCAGTCATGTTGCCAATGCCTGTGTATGCCCTGTGGGGTATCCCATAACCTGTCCCTGTAACCTGTATTTGCCAAACACGTTGTCCTCCTGTTGTCCAGTGTGTGGTGCATTGTCAGTGTAATTGGTTGAGAATTAAATTTATCTTTTGTCGATTGGCAGCTTACTCTGGGTTTGATACTATGATTCTGGAGACAGTGAGAGTACAACTGTGTTATCCATGAGCAGGCCATTTGGATATCTGACACAGCTTTCATGTGCTTCAGTTAGCAAGTCAGAATCACAGGATATTCTGAGTTGGAAGGGACTCTTAACGTGAGTGTCCCATACAGGGATCAAACCTTGGCATTACCAGCACAATGCTCTAACCAACCAATGCCTGGATTCACAGATGTGTCAATATTTTAATAATTCTGTTTGCAGAAAGTACTTGGAACAATACCCAAAAGGTTGTTGTTTATTTTGGAACACTACAAATAATTCAATACAACTTTGTGCAAATTCTAATTCTTATTTCTTGGGTAGTTGAAGCCCTCTATCCTCTATCATTTGGGTATAAGTACAGCATGATTTAGTGTCAGGCCAAAAACCAAAAGAGATCACAAAGAACATAAATAATTTTACTTCATTTTAATGGAATTTTGATAAAAATTAATTTGGATTGAATTTTTTTTTCTTCTTTTACAAAGAGGAGGAAAAAAAATTTATTTTCTAGAACATGCCTCTTCAACCTGCTGCTGCTGAATGAAAATCCATCTTAATGTAAGCCTCCACCTAACCACTTTGTCAAATATCTTTTCTGCCTCTTTTCATTATTATTTTTGAACAAAGCTAAGCACCTAAGGCAAAGTACAGAAAAGCTCACAGCATTATTTGCTTAGGGAGGAGTGCTTTACTTGTGGTCTTTTCTCAAGTTGGAAATAGTCTGTTTCATTGTATAATATTTGAATTGTGAGGGTTTATAGCCACTGTTCAGGTAAATAAAAATATAATGCCAGGTAAAAGATATAAAGAGGTGAATTGAATGGTTTAATCATAGCTGAGTCTGCTACTCAGGCTCCTGGAGTGGCAAAGAAATTACCATTACAACAGTGATCTTTGTGTATGAATATCAGGCATGCTTCAATCCAGGCTGGAAAAGATGTGGTTCCAGTAATTCTCTTTATAGGCACAGGGCCATTTTGAAGCTATTTACTTGTCCATAATCAAAAGATCAGATATTTTGCTCTCTTTTGGTGGATTTATTTTTTTCTGATTTCCTATTAATAGAAATTCTAGGAAGCTGCTTTACCAGGGCTCAGAGTGCACACTCCTGGCGGGCCAAGATTCGCATTCCTGGCCACACTGCTTCAAGACACAGCCACTTCCCAGCTGTGCTGTCCCTGCTCTTGTGCTCCCAGTGTGCAGGAGTTGGTCTAGTCTGGTTATTTTGCTCAGAGCAGGTTAGAGACCTGCACCATGTGCCCCAGAACCGTGTGGGATCAAGCACCTCCAGCTGCTTGGTGTTGACAAACAGCTGGAGCAGTAACATCCTGCCCCCGCAGCTCGTCTCAGGCAGGGTCTGACAGGCTGCTGAGCGTGAGTGAGAGTGGTGCACGAGTTCAGCATAGACAGAACTGAGCTGCACAGAGCTGGCTTTGTCCACACCAGCTGGTTGATGAAAATATTTGTCCTTCATTGCATAAAACTATGAGGACTTGTTTATGTGCAGCATCAGACTGCTTTAAAAGGAACGTGTTGCCAGTGTAGATTTCACCTCTGGATCGCAGTGTTTTTTCCTGTGGTTAACTTTCATGCATTCATGCAATTCAGAATCACATTCCATATGATTTATGCACTAGTGAAATAAGTTATCAAGAGGAGATGATCTTATATTTGTAATGCCTTCATCCCAGACTCTCTTCTTAAAGGGAAACTCAAGAAATCTGTAAGAAAGAGTTTTAAAAATTGTTCCAGGGAGAAATGAGCTTTGACTTATGTGCTTATTTACTGTGGTATTTGAGAACTGAGGGATCTATCTAGCTTCTTTTCAAACACTGCTCTGTACAAAATACTTCCACTCCAGCTTGTTTTCTTTTGCTAGCCTCTGTAAACTCTGTTTAAATATTACGTAGTCTATTATGGAGCCTAATCTACATTGTACTTTACAAGTCAGAGGTGGGGAACTCATTCCACAGTCGGGTAAAAAAAATATTATTTCAAACCAAATCTTTGCCTGCACTCAAAGAAATCAAATAAAAATACAAAGGTAAAAAAGAACAAAGCTTTTGTCAAGTTCAGAGAAGTGACAGCTCCCTGGTTGAAGAGCAGCTCTCTGGTTATACTTGTACAAGTAAATGGGAAACTTGAATTACCTCAGTTGAAGATGTTCTCTGTTCTTCCTCCACCTGTATTGTTGTTCTCAAGCTTTTGAACAATTGCTGAAATCTATAAAATAGTTTAATTCATATTCCTTCCCCCACAAGTGCATTTTTATTTCTTACATCCTCTTAGGAACAAACTGAAGGAAAACAAAGTCATAATGTCACCACTAAAATCATTGAATGTTTACAAAGTCTGGTCTTCTGGTGTATAAACGAGTGTAACTCTGCTGCTTTGCCTTGTAAGGGTGAGGAATACTCTGATGGATGAGAGTGCAGTGTGTGTCTGTGGTATCTGTAAATCAGTTGGTGTAATCTGGGTGTTACATACACATGCAGAGGCAGTGCATGACAAAATGTGTAATAATGAATACTGCACAATGGAGGACAATACTACACAGCATAAAGATAAAGGATAATGACATTGTTCTCAAATAACAAACCCCTGAGCAATGCTGGCAAACCTGTGAGGGGACATAAGACAACTTCATTGTTTCATATGGTAATAATCTGTGTGTGCACGTGGTTTTCATAATGATCCGTGGATATAGAATATTATATGAGCCGTTCAAGAAGAAACTACCTGATTATATTGAATAATTTCCATATGAATGGTTTATGGTTGTGGGTTTTCTTGCTTTGCTTTTCTGAGATCTGCAATTTCTAACACTGGCTTCTTATCACAAACTTGCAGCCATACAACCTGATCTCATCGGATCAAACAAGTTAAATGTAGTCAATACTTAGGTGAGCAATTTCCAGGGTGATTCAAGAATGCAGTGGGAAACTGCTCCATAGCAGTATTCCTCTCTTGCCAGCATTCAACAAGCATCTCCCATATTTTTGGGGAGTTCACTTGATACATGGTTCTTCATCCTCATCCTTAATTGTCCTCTATCATTGCCATGTGCAAGTGGCTGCATTTGTCAATGTGCTTGTATTCTACTAAAAACCTTTTGTGATGAAAGGTACTACATAAGCAGTCATGCCAGCTGAGATTTTATATTTTATAGTTTTATATTCTATATTAGTTTTGTGCAGCCCTGGTTTAGTAAAACCCAACAAAATATTATTTTTAAAGCACCATTTAGGTCAGCCTTTGACTGAAGAGTTCAGAGCACTGTTTCCTTGTTAGAAATACTTGTGCAGAATCAGAAGTGCTGGCATGTACCTGTCAAAAGGACAAGATTAAGCAGCATTTCTGTTACCACCTGCGAGATAAACAATAATTATCATGTTGGGGTCTTTTTCTTTCTTCATAAGATGTGATTTAATTGACTTACTGGACTTGAGGGAGAGCTGGACCTGGTCATTGCATCTTGATGTTTGCTTTCACTCTAAGCCAGCTGACGTAACATTTCTACATATTTGTGTAACACCTACCTCTCTTGGAGGTTCCACCTCTCTTGGAGAAAAATATATCTATGCATGAGAACTGTGTGTTATAATAGCTGAGAGCTATGATACAGAATGCAAACTAACTTGTTCTCATCAAGCTATAAGATAGCATCAGCAGAAAATGAAACAAGAGGCTATTGAACCTATTGCCAGGAGAAAATGCAGATTAAATACAAATGAACACAAAGTACAAATGAAATATCTGAACAGGCTTATATAATGAAAAAGAGGGAGCCCAACAAGCTTCTTTTCTGTTTAATGCCGTACTCCAAAGACAAATATTACAGCTAAGTTTTCAAGGAACAGAAAGTCATGCTTTTATTCTGTAATTTTTCCTGGCAAAGCCACAGATCAATTTCCTTAACTGAATGCAAAGAATAAGACCTACAGCAAAAATAACCAAACCACATTAGCATGATCATAATTGTCATCACGTAAACACAATTGATTTTCTTACTCTAAGGCTATCATGATCCACCATTGGAAGGAAAACCACACCAGAAGTGAATTATACTCTCTGCTATTAGTTTGGGGATTCAGTCCATATACTGTGTCAAAATGCTGATGCCTACGCTCTGAGAACTTCCAGTGAATGCATCTCTTTAGAACAAACAGTAAAATGAAGTTAGGAGTTGACCATTCCTAAATCTCTTGTATTTATATATAAAGCTGGATGTGTACATTTCTAGAAAGAGCAAAAGAATAAGTTCTCTCTTTGTTGGTGGTGTTTCTTTCAGTTTGGAAAAAATAATAGTCTCCTCAATATTCTGGATACTTTGCAATATGCACTTTTGCACTATTTCCTTCTTCTGGTCCTATATGAGGATGCTCATTTCCAAAACCTTAAAGCCTAGACAAGTTTCATTACTACTTTTAAAATTGGATTTAGGTGAAGAAGTCCAATTTATACAAGCTTGGAGAGGTTTTGTTAATACCAAGCATATCTGAATATGCCTGTCTTTGTACCTTTGCAGGATTTCACATTGCCTAATATAATGTTTGTCATGGTTTTAATTTTTTCTCAAAATGGATCCCTTTCATGTCTGCTATTTGCCATCCTTGCCAGAGTCATTGGACACAAGAAATACAGTATCTACAAGATGCAGAACTGCTTTCTTCCTTGCACTCATGTAATATGTAATGGATGGTTTTAAGAAAGGATCTTTACTCTGTGCTTTACCTATTCATGTGTAGGATTTTGATTTCATTTGAAATGAAAGGCGTAAACCTCAGGTCTGAAAACTAATAGAATTTCTGCATTTACCTGCTGATCCATAGCCTTTAGGTTAGATTGTGTGTCAGCCAGCAGTCGGCTTGTTGAATGAAGCAATACTTTAAAACTAAAATGAAAAGATTTCTGTTATATGTAGCCTGACACCAGATATGAAGGCAGATTTCTGCTGGCTTATTATTGGAAATATTTTCCAGTATGTCTGATAAGCGAGATTGAACAAGCCATAGGAAGCAGACCTAATCAGATAATGCTGACTTGCAGACCAGAAAAAAAGAGAAATGTATTTTCCTAAGTGCTGTGCCTTCACTTGACAAGACTGAGGGCAAAATGGTTGGTGTAATGGCAAAAGGCACTCAGAGAGCAGGGAGTAAACCTGCTGCTTCCTGGGGGTGGCTGTTGTGTCTGAGCCTCTTTTCTTGTGCACATTCCTTGTCTGTGTTATGGAAGGTTTGCATCTAAGTGCTTGAGTACTTTGGCACTCTGGAGATGGGGCATGTAAAAAGGACTGGGAGAATATCAGACTGGATCACCTCTTCATTTTTCAGTGAGTCTAGGTATTTTTTTGGAACTTCAGAGGAATTCAAAATAGACTTATGAGAGGGTCCCCCTGAAGGATTGAATGCTGTGTTCTGCTCACTCTCAGTGCTGCAAATCCTTTCTGGAAATACACTTGAACACTGAGGATATTGACAGGACAAGTAAATTCTCAATATGATTACAGGACCTTCATGATGTTGCAGGATGGAGGACAAAGGAGGATCTTTTAGTAATTCTTAGGAAGAGTTCCCAAAGAACTGAAGCAAAAAGATTCCTTTATTTCCATCCCTAGGTACAAAGTGGTCATTACCACAGTTTGATATTAACACAGAAAGATATTTAACACAACTTCAGATTCTTTTGTGTCTTCAGATTGCATGTAGATAATAATTATAACAAATGCAAACATAGTGCCACATTAATATTGCATGACAAATGTGCATACTTTTATTTGTTGGCCTGAAGACATTAAAAAAAAAAAAGTTGGAAGATCCTCTTTATTATAAGGGGTTTTTTTTAAAACAGCTCAGCTCTTGGTTTTGTACCTTAAATGTCTCTGCTTAGGGAAAAATTAATTTATTGCTTAAAACCTACTCTGCACTGATTTTTCCAGGGAAAAGATTAAAGTTTTAGATGGATTGAGTGTCCCTGTAAGTATATTCATATGTGTCTGGACTGAACATGCCATCTGTGGCTTCTGCTTTATTTTTCTTACTGTATATTTGGAATTCAAAATAACATTTATTTTGTGAGGAAAAAAAATCAATAAATCATTTAAATTGTCCTACACTTTGTATAACTAATTGTAATTAGTATGTCTTTGTTGGCAAGGGCTTATCAGGCACATAGCATGAAGAGTCAAAGAAAGAGCTTTATAAAGAATGATATTGTTGTGTAAAGTTAATTGTGACACTATCTCTGCTATTGCATGTGATTGAACTCCTAATTTTTAATGTGGTATTCCTCCCAGTAGTGTAGCTCCTACTGTTACCTGAGGTTCTCTGTAATGCAACCACAGAACAGATTTTAGTCAGTTCTAGATTTTACACTTTGGTGCCAAAAGGATGTAGTCTAGGCTGGAGTCAGCTAAATTGTGGCAAGTGGTTGCAGATTCTAGTTGTAGTGAATTAACTTGTTTTAATATTTGTAATGCAAATCTTGTAGGTAAGAATTTAATTAACTGTGATGTCCTGAGCTTTGGTGCCAGGGGAGCAGCCACAGGCTCCTCTGATGGATCCTGTCACGTGTGTGGCCTTCGAGGAGCTGCTTGCCTGCATCATTCCATGGCAGCATTGCCCAGTTTTAACCAGCTGGCACTGGGAATAGCTGAAAAGATGATGTTACTAAGAGCACTGTAATGTGGAAGAGAAACCAGAGCATTTGTTTATAAAGCAAAGGACCACTGTCCCACTTAATGAATGTGTTCTAATAACTTGGGTTTGCTGGAATTATCATATTCCTGATGCTAACTGAAGTTCTCACCATTCTTGATACCTAGGCATTAGTTTAGATTGACAGTGGGCTGGCTAGATGACTAGTCTTGTGTTTATTATTATCAAAAAGCTGGATTGTGAAAGACTTGGAAAATTAAGTAATTTGCTACTTCAGTTGATAGCAGAGAAGCTATAAAAATTCTGGTTTCGAGCTTTTAACTGCCATTCTAATAAGTATGGAGATTTTTCTCAAAGCTTCCATTTGTATTATTAACCTCCTGCAGACTATTCAATGAATATTGAAATAATATAGTCTGAAATTGTCCAGTGTTGAAGAAACTGTTCAGTGGGATGGTAGGAAATCAACTGTCACCCCTAGGTCTTCTTCCTGTGACCTTCTCTGTGCCAGTCTCCTGCTTTTCTGAGCTGTTTGCTGTGCCTGCTTTTTTCTAAAGAAGAACTTCTGAGAGAAGAACTTGTGCCAGTCTTTGTTCAGCCAAATAGGTCTGCCTACAATCAAGGTGCTGCCTTCAGTGTAAATATTTGAGCCAGTGGCTGCAGGACCTGGCCTTCAGAAGATCCTGCTGCATAGATGTAGTGACTCTGGGGGAGCAGAAGGGGCACAACTAAAGCTAATCCTGTGTGTCTTCAGGATTTGGGACCTTGTATTTTAAATGAGACTTTAATTTAATTTAATTTGACCTCTTCTGTCCACAATGAGCAAAAGATGCTCTCCAAAAAGCCACCTACTATGTAAGCCAAGCAGTGGAGGAGTTAGAGGAAGTTTCAGTAACTCAAATGTGAGGATTATTTGCTTCTTTTTGATATGGGGACAGAGGTGAGTTAATTAAGAAAGCAGTGAAAGACTTGATCCATTTCAATGGAATATAGGTAGTAAGAAAAACCCTAATATTGATACTAAACCATAATATACCTATATGTGTGCATATGCTTCATTAAAATATATGTCAAAAAAGAGAAAAAAAAGAAAAGGAAAGAAAAATATTTTGTTCTTTTCATTCTTTAAGGAAAAGTTAATCTGGAGAAAGTTGCAGTAGTAAAAAGGAAGGCAACATCTGTGTTAATTAGCAGTTAATCTTCAAAGCTTGACTGATGGGTTACATTATGGCCTTTTGCAATTGAATTAAAAGTCAGACCCACGCAAGTTCTATTTTTACCTCCTTTTTCCATATCAGAATAATTTGTCTGGATTTAAGATTTCATTTTTGCTAAAAATATTGATGTTCCATAATCTAAAATGAACTTCTGGTTAGTGCAAATAGGCAGTGTAGAGAAGAGCTCTGTGGCTCCAGATGCAATTCCAGAGAAGGTGGCTTTTTGGTGTGATGTGGTGTTAGGGATAAGGACAGGTGCATTCTCCAGGGAATCTTTCTCTTGGGTGTTTGACAGTTCAGCTCTTTGCTTCAGGAACTGCTGTGTGTGTGCTGTGCCTTGCACAGTGAGGATACACAGTGCTACTGTAATGTAAACAATCAGTTAGTAATTTAGCAACAAATTAGGAATTAATTTTAGAATACCTTGGAAACACTCTTCTGAATAGCACAGCTGGGGGAGACAAGTTGTTGATAGAGGAATGCAAGCTGATGAAGGTCTAATCTGTGGAGTTTGAGTTCCCTTTTTCCACTGAATATTATCTGTTCAGAAATAAAACTCAGAGTTAACATTCTGGCCCTCCATAAGCTTTTTTTTGTGCAGGCATCCATCCTGGTAAAAAGCAAAGTTCTCAGAAAAATGTGAAATGTGTGGAGAACAATGTAGCACCGCCTTCCCTTCCATGGCAGTATCAAAGAGGTAGTGCTTGAACTACCACAATGACTGCAGACTGTGGAAAATTTGAAAGGGTATCAGCTGATGTGCATCAGTGTGGGTTTTGTCAGCTGAGTATCAGGTCCAGTCTTCTCTCTTAAATGAACAGAGTTAGGGTACAATCTCATGCCAGCTATTCTTTCATTTTCACCATAGCAATAAAACAAAATGTCTTTATAAAAGCCTCTGCTCACATCCCTATGTCACAGAAATACAATGTACACCTTTACAAAGTTGTATCATATTTTCTGTTTAAATGTAAAAAAAATCCAACCTAATAGAAAATGTTTTTATGAAAAATTAAGCTGCTTTCAGACAAGGTTAGATGAACTCCTTTCAGTATCTTGTATTGAGAAGGTAAGAGCTAATCAGGAAATTTCTTCTGTATTCACTAACAATACATTTGACTAAAATATGCAGCTAGGAGTAGTGAGTGCCCTTTAATACCAAAAGAAAAGGGTGGGAAAGCCTCCTTAATTAAATCTCTTCAGGGATCCTGGATTAACTGCAGCTCTGTTTAGTTTATATCCTCCCTGTAGAAAAATGTGCAGACCCAAGACAGCAAATATTGATTTAAATGGAGATGCAGGGAAAAGGCCCTGTTGTCTTTTTTCTTCCACTTGGCACAGTTTTTCCTTTTGATTCATTTTTGGTTACAAAGGATGAAAATCTAAATCCTTCTCTACTCCCTTTCACGCTGTGTGAAAATATTGAACCAGGACTCAGCAAACTGGATGCAGCTAGTGGTGAAGAGGAGAGCACATAAAGCTGCCCAGCAGAGGACTGTGGCACCAGCCCTGAAACCTGTCCAAGGTTTCAGCTGCCACTCCCTTTGTCACAGCCACCAGGGACTGCAGTGAGTGTTCAGCCTGGCATGGGCCAATAAAAGGGAGGAGCAGTGGGACAGGGTTACGCCATGGGGCCACAACCAGGGAAATTTTGGCATTACCTCCCCATTTGCTTCAACCACTGCAAGACCACAGTTCTTACCTGAAGACTCAGTGTGACCTGTAGAAGCCCAGTAGCTGCAATAAATTCATCTACCAGTTCATGTTTTCTACAGGGAATGCCATTCATCTTGAAGAGATGAGCACAAGTTTGAGAATGCATGAGAATCACTTTGAAATAATATATATGTGCAATATATAGGCTGAAGGGCAGAGTTTACAATTATAATTCTTTAGTCTTGTTTCTCTTCTGTGTGCTTTGCAGCAAGCTGGACCTCTATGATCACCCTTGATAAACAGGAATTCTGCTTTTCTTCTCTGAGATCAGCAGCAGAGGTGTCTGAAGGAGCCCTTGCTGCCTGGGTGAAATAACTTCCTTGTCTCATTGCCTGAGCTCACGAATGAGCTGAGATGCATCAAAGTCAGGTCAAGGAATCTGAAATAAGGAAAGTACAGAAGCTTGGACAGCAGAAGTCAATTTTCTCAAGCTGCTGCCTTTCCCCCACCCCCCTTTGTTTCAGGTTTCCATGAGGGTATTGAATAGAAAAAGAAAGGAAGTAAATTAGAAAAATGTACACAACACAAAGATTGGAAATACATCCAAGCAGATGCCTCAGATATTTCAGTACTTGTAGTAACAGACTAGTTCTTATTTCTGATGTTGGTTTTGCCTGTCTTGCCCAAAATAGTAAGTAAATATAGGTCAAATAGTTTTGGTTTTAAATGTTGTTTTTTTTTTTTTTTAATTAGATGCAGTTAAATACAAACTCATCATTTCTCACTCCTTTTTGTGATCATTCCTAAGTGTCCTTCCTGTCTTTTTTTCAATGCCATTTTCACACGGGGTTTATTAATTGTTACATCTCTTTTTAAATCAGATTGTGGAGGGAGATTCTTGTGGGCCAGTTTGTGACTAGGAGTAACCTTTACTGCAGGTTTATAGCAAACTCAACTGAAATGGACACTTGTCCCTGTGTTCCATTGGTGCAGTATTGATAGAAACAGAAAGCTAATATTTCTGAAGATAAATTGAACAGTATGTCACCCAAGTGCAGTTTATTTCAGGATTCACAGTAAGGATCTACCAAGAGTTTGGGCTGGCTGAAATGCATCACTTCTCCATGCCCAGGTACATCTTGCTGGGCACAGTCACTGCCTGAATCTGGAATGTGATCTGAGCTGTTCTTAGTGCATTCCACTTGTGTAAGTTTGCATAAAACCATACGTGATGGATAATAAAACATCTGTCCACATATAAATGTTTCACTTTCCAGAATGACCTGAAGCACAGTGTGGGAGACAGTCTGCTCACTGCTAGAGAGGCATGGTTGTTTATTATTAGATGTCCTGCACTATTATGGGATGCAAAGAAAAGACGTGTGTACACTCTCACAGACACACACAAGTACAAAAGAATGAATAATTGTGATACATGGCTGCCTAACAGGTATCTTTATAATGCAGAAATAGCAACCATATTTACCAGGTAAAATCAATTCTCTGTGCTTGCATCTTTGCTCTTCTTCTGCTCTTTTTTCTGCAGAAAGTATGTATTAAAATAATCAGCAAGAGAGCACTGTGTCTTAGAGAAAACAGAAATAAATCCAGGCTAGGGCAGATATTCTTCAGGATTTGGAGTCTGGCCCTTCTCCTGTACCAAAGGTTCTTCCTTTGCTCCCCTTAAAAACCAGCTCTCTGGCAAGAGAAGTGTATGTGCTCCTCAGGAGAGAGGTGAGAGCCTTGCTATTCTCTCAGTGGTGGGTGCATTTTTCTATCAGCTCATTCCAATCTGTCATTGACATCTGATGTGAAGAGAAAGGCAGAAAGGCAAAGACCAAGGCCGTGACTAGGGGAATGTGGGTGTTTAATTTGGCAAAGCAGAAGAGTAGTTCAGCAGCTATACTCAGAGATGCTTCCTCAGGAGGAAAAAAAAAAAAAAAGACATCTCAGTCAACATAAGTACAATTTGGTTAGTATAGAATTAAGTAGTGGCTCACCAGTATGTGCTGGTAGATAAATCGATTTTCCTGTATTTTTAGTTGTAAGAAAATACACTGTGATTCAGCAATGCAAAAGCCAGAGAAGCCCAGGGAGAAGAGGAGCTGATTGTCTTTAACAAGGGAGGGCAGAGGGGACGTGTACCTTCTACCCTCCTTCCCAAGGAGCTGTCACAGATGAGGCTGACACGGGGCACTGACAGAGTGCCAGGCAAAGCCAGAGTACCCTGACCCCTCCCAGGGGTCTCCTGGTGCCCCACAGAGACAAATAAGTACCAGAGACAATTCTACCTGAACATAGTCTAAGCTAATCCTGACATATTTTTGAAAATATTTCTGTTTATTTTGAATCATTTTAACAAACTCTTTTGTTGGAAGGACATCTCACATTATAAAGCCTCTACTCTGTGTATTATAGTCTCTTAGTTTGTTTGGACCAATACTCTTATTTATACTTATTTATTAATCAAGAGGCCTGACAAGCTGCTGCAAATAAAGCTGCTGCTGATTCAGTAGTTTGGTAGGAGAGTCATCTGAGGATTAGATTCTATAAACAGCCTTTGTGAAAAGATATATATTTTTTTGTCAATTAATTTGCCTGGAGAATTTTGTCATTTCAATCTGTCATTGTTGAATTTTACTTTACTGCAATATTTTGTAATTAAGTCAGAAAGGAAAAGTGTCTATCTAATGCTTTTGGCAAGCTCTGTGTTAATTAATAGCTTTTTGAAGTACTAAATTTCCTTGGTTTTTATCTTAATTAACACTCTTAATTGACCTTCTGTGATCTCTAGTTTTTCCCAAAAGAATTTAAAAAATAGACTTCTAAGTTCTTTTCTGCAATCAGATTGACATGCAATTGCTTGTGTAGACATCTTCTCTGCCTTCACAAATGTTTTTTTAATTTTTATTTTTTACCACTGAAGTCCCCACTGGAAATTACAGTCCATTGAACCATAGAGCTAAAATTGATTGTGCACATAAAAAATCCTGGAACAATTGAATGAAGAAAAGAACTTCCTGGAATTCTGTGCTAAAATCAGAACTCAAGTGACAACAAAACTTCTACTTGACTTGAACTCACTGGCCCTGGATCATCAAGAAAATATTTTATGTTCCTCCATTTACCCCAATGACAGAAAAAATTAGTTTTTCCTTCATTTAGCCTACATCAGAGCAGGTTATAGAAGTCAAAGATGAATTTCAGTTACCAACATTTTTAGGGTGCATTCTCTATTCCATCTTCTTTGTATTCTTTTTGTGAAATAGTGGAAAGTTACAGAATCCTAATTGGTTTTATTTTAAATTAATTTTTAATTAAAGCTTTATTTGTCCCATATTACAACTCTAGCAATCCTAAAACTGCATTTTACTATTTTCTTCTGAAATATAGAATGCAAGTCTCTTTTGTGAGAAACTGTAGTCAGTTCTTTCTGCTGGAGTTTATGGAAGGCATTACTAAACATGCAAATTCTATGTTTTGAGACTTGAAACTTTCAAGTAACTATTAATCTTGGAGCTTACTTTTATATTCTGAGATTAAATAACGACATTTTAAGCACTTAAACCTTCACCAAGAGCAAGATAAGCAAGCATATACTTTGTTTCAAGCATTTTAACTAAGTTGATTCCACTGCTCTTTTCATGTCTTTAATGTTAAGCATATGCCCATGTACTTTTCTGAAATGGTGGATGGTATTTAGCAGAGTGAATTACAACCAATAACTATCATTTCTTTAAGAATACTAATAAAGTGTGAAGTATGCAAAATAAGCTTTCATTTTTAAGGTAAACAAAGTAACTTTTTGTGAGCATTGCCTTTTTATTGCTGCTTTCAACCGTAAATCATGTCTTGAACGCAAAGCCATCTTTTTAAAACTGTATTTTGGAAAATAGTACATTATTTTCTCCTGAGCTGTTGAGACAATTTCCTGTCCATATCTGGTACCCCATTAATTTTATACTATTAAAAAAAGTCTCCCTGAGCCATAGGAAACAATTTTGGAATTGTTGCACACACATACCACAATATATCTGCCTACTCTAGTTCTACAGGTGGTGGTTAACAAATTCCTGTTTACTCTATTTTGGGATTAATATCCTCCTTGCCCCAGATTTGTGCAGTTACATAGCATTATGCTACACAGAAATGGAGGATTTTTTTATTCCCTATGTGTAAAATTTGAAATTTGAGTGCAATTGCAGTAACAAGAGGAACTCTTTTCTAATGAGTCTCAAAAACCCCTGACCAAGAGACATGTAAAACTCTCCTGTAGAGAGGGAAATTGAGTGCACAGTGTTAGCATAATAGCAAGGGCTGAGACATTGCTTTGCACTGCAGTTTTATGGGATGATATTTTAAAAGGTGTTCGGAGATTTATGGCTTTTTAGGGACAGCTAAAATTGTTTTCACATTTCTAATATTGCTTTCATTAGAATTTTGAAAGTATGTTTATGGTATCAGATTGAATTCTAAAGTGTTACCAAATCACCCAGAATCTCCACTGCTCCCTCATATCCCTGTGTATCTTCAGAGGAAAAATGGGATGAATATAAGTGCTTTGGTTTAAAGTATATAATCTGTATTCTGTCATGTACTTCATCTCCCAGGGAAGGTACCTGGGAACTCACTCTGCTGTTTTTATTTATCCTGCCAGTGCAGTATATAGATGAGAAGACTAAGGTCCAATGGTATTAAAACAAGACATGAAATATTGATTAATTCTTTTTTAAAATTCCTTTTTCCTCCTGAGTATAGCAAATTTCAGATGCTACTGTCAATACAATGTTCTCCAATAAACCTCCATTATTGGAAGGGTCCTGATCTTCACCATGTTCTTATAAATGGTTATTATGATTCTGAAAAGCTTGGAAAGCTCAAGGCCAGTGTTTTCCTGGTGCAAGAGCAGAAAGCAAGTTGGAAGCAAGGCAGCCTTTTATCATGGCAGAATGTTATTTTGAAATAACATGAATTGTACTGGGGATTCTCCCTGCTAGACAGCAGCAGAACATTCTGGTTGAAGAGATGAAGATCCTGATGGGGCAGATAAACAGCTGTACATTTTTGTGGCTATAAAGGTGTCAAAAAAAGCACAATACAGTTGCTATCCACCTAATGAAGCATGGGTGTTTGACACCCTGCTTTAGTTTCCACTTGTCTTTCTTCACTTTAAGTTAACCCTTTATTTATTGTTTCCAGTGTGATCTCTACAAAAGCAGCTGAACAGGCACTTAGCTGTTTCCCCAAGGGAAAGGATATTTCAGGAAAGACAGGGATAGAAGTTCACACCAGGTCACCCATGAAGGATGACAGACACAGGCAAGGAAGAGAATATTTAACTACTTTCAGTGTCTTGTTCTCAGCTGTGGGAATTGAGGTAATTGTTTTTCACTAAAAAAACCCAATGGTTTATTTAAACTGGAGTGTACTGGAGTTTCTTTAGGAACATAAAGCTCTTGGAGCTTTTCTACTATCCATAATAAAAGGTATTACACAGAGAAGGAATTTGAATCTCTGGCCTGTATGTGCCAGGTAATTGCCATGATAAAGGTGGTACAGCTGCTTTTTCACCCATTGTCTTAAATAGTATTTAGTTCAACTTGAGCAAGGAAGTAACACAGAATCTGTGCCAAAAGCCACTGATTGGTATATTTATGCAGGAGACTGGAGTACATTCTAACTCTGAACCAGGATAAACAACCTGAGGTTGGTTCTTCTCTCTCACAGGGATGTTGGGGCTTATAGGCTGCATAAATTGCTATAGGTTTTGCTCCACATGAAAATTTCATTCCTACCCCAGGATGAAAACGTTTTCAGAAGATTTTGTTGGTGGCAATAACTGATTTGCACATAGGCTTACTTGGGAGTTCTTTTACAGCAAAACTTAATTGTGCACAAATGTTAGGCTGCTTTAGCTTAGGATGGAGAACAGACTGCTCCCTGCCATGCCCAAAGGCTAAGAGCTTACAGGTGTGGCAGAGAGCTCATATATCCCCTCCTCTCACTCACACCCAGCTCTAGTAAGGTGGTTTTGTGAGTTTCATGGTATCTTTCTTTGGAAATGGGGCATTTTAAAATAATTTAAAGATAATTGTTTTCACTGATTTCAGTAAAACTGAATGCAATACCTGCACAAAGCTGGACTTCAGCCAGTTTGTAAGCAGCAAGGGCTGAGTGTGCTCTCACCACTCATGAGGTTTGAAGGCAGTGTCTGCCATGCCCAGGATGACTCCATTGAATGCCAGACCCCCAATGGTAACATTTGTGTGAGCAGAGCCAGCAGGATTTGGTTTGTGTTTAACAATGCATGTGTTTGCTCAAACAACCAGTCTGTGAGCCAAATCCTTACATATGTAATTTTTCTCACTCATGCAGGTGATATTTCTGGGCTGATTGAATATATCCAGTCATTTGAGCAAAGACTGCCAATCTGAGCACTGTCCTCTGGTGGTTTTCTCTCAGCTCAAAGAATGATAACACATAATTATGTAAAGGGATATGCACAGAATTTTGGTTTTCAGAACCTTCTATGAGATGGTTTTGTACCAAAATATTCTTGGAAGTTTCATTACTGTGTGAACTTTCAGGTCAAGGATAGCCCATTGCAAGTTAAGATTTTGCTTGCAGAAAAAAGATGGGTGCCTGCTCAGAGGCACACACTACAAATTTTGACAGTATTTTGGTAAACTTTATCTCACTTTACAAACTCCACTAATTGCCATCTTTCAGATGTGAAAATAAATTATTTTCTGTTTTACTAGAGATGCATTGTTTGACTTCAGGTATTTAACATGGTATGTTTTTATGTGGACAATAGCTGGAGGCCCCAAGCTGGGAAGAATGAGAGCATATCTATAAATAATTCAAAGTAATTCTATGGTTTTGACAGATTGTCAAGCTGCTTAATGCCTTTTGTTCCAGGCAATAAATTGCATTTCTTTGATAAAGTGTTGATAATTTCTCATTGCAATTTGTTTTGTGTATGTTGTATTTTTACAGAGTCCAGTCAGGTTCATATCTCAGCACGGGTTGGTTTACCTTAATTTTGGCTATGGATGCTTGCTATGGAATTCACGTCTATGGGATGATAAATGACACCTACTGCAAGTAAGATCATAGAAAATTATTTTCATGCATCTACAATTCTGATGTCTTGTCAAAATTTCACAATTGATTTTAATATCATAAATCCAAAAAATGGATCAGGCAGTCATTTCCCAGTGTTTTGCATTGATATGACACTATTGTCAGCATATTCATTCCTGATATGGCATGTGCTGTTGATAAAATAAAAACATTTACAAAATCTAACATCAGATGTCATAAGGAACTATTTTTAATCAAAGATCTTTTGCAGTTTCTGAATTAGCTGGAAACAAAGTATGCTCATATTCTTTTGATAAAATGTACTTGCTTCCAATGCTGAAACAAATCTATATAGGAAAAAACTAATACATTATTTTCTGAATACCAAATACCCCTGGAAGTGAAATAAAATGATTAGCCCAGGATAGTTACCTGAAATTACATTTCACCACCATTGAGCAACCTACTTGAACTTTCTAGGTTATATATGGCTTGTTTTGAGTAGTAGGGGTTTCTAATTAGATAATAAAACAAGTCCTGTGAGCTTTATCACCATAAACTAACATAAATTCCAACCAACTACTGTTAGTGACCTTACAGTGACAGTAGAATTATTAATTAATCCTATTGTCAGAAGTATAGCTCTAAACACAATTTTTACAAGTCCAAGTTGAATACTTTACTGTGTATGGCAGAAAAATGTAAAATGAAACTAGTCCTCATTCATGCAGAAAAGCAGAAAATGTCATGAAAAACACATGTTTCTAGTACATACACATCTATTCTTCTGTACCTAAGCTGGTCCAGGTCCTGCATGTAACCAGTCCTGTGGGTTATGAGCTCCTAAAGTCAAGCCTTTGTGCAGGTTCTCACTCCACATTCTGTGTCACTCCAGTGTGACATTCCTTGCAGAACCTAAAAAATATCACAAACAACAGAATTTGAGTCACAGCTGTTTAATTAGGATATCTTAACATTAGAGGCTGACTTTTTAGAACTTGCAGATCTCACTGATTGAGTCATCCAGATGGAATGAGCAGAACGAACATATGTTGTTCTTTGTTTATGAAAACACACAGTAGGCACCCTGAGATGAGGGGTGACAGGACTAAAGTTGTCCTCAGAGAGCTCAGCCAAGCTGGCATTGCATAGCCCTGATGTAAAACCAGTCAATGAGAGCACTGTTGGCAGCAGAGAAGGACGTCTCCTCAAAGCTGTGATTCTGACTGGATTGCCTACTTATATTGGATGTTACTCTTGTAACTGCCTTGTTCAGCCAGTTCAAGAAGCATTTTCAACAGCTGGGACTATCCAGTGAGAAGTCTTTGCTTACTTTGCTTTGCTCACTCCAGCACCTCAGTGTCTGTCTTATAGTGAGAGGCACAAAACTGAACACAGGATTTGAGGTATGGCCTCGCCAATGTTGAGAACAAGGCACAATCACTGCCCTGGTCCTGCTGGTCACACTATTGTTGATCCAAGCCAGGATGCTTGTCTCTTGTATTCAGGTTATTATATGTATTTATGTTTTTCTTGAAAATAGTCCTAAAGTATATCTTTCTTCTCCCTAGGTCAGAAGGCTTTCGTAAAGTTCCCTACCACTATTACGAGCCAGGAAGAGATGAGTGTGAGGAATACTTCCTCCATGAAAATGCTCCATATGGAGGCCACAGGTTTATCACAGAAAAAAAAGTGTTTGCTAAGTGGGCCAAGAAGCAGACAATAATATTTACACATCCCAACTGGACAGTGTCTTGATAATGGTTTACTTAACTCTCCCTTAACAGCATATTACAAAAATGCCTCAGTTTACAATAGTTTTGCTTACATCTGGCTGGCCTTTCTCAGCCTAGGTAACACTAAACTAAAAACCAGAAGACAAAGAGGGTGGTGGTTCAGCTGTTAAGCAAAATTAATCATCTGTGGAAGGCAGACACATTGTTTGTTATTTCTTAGGGTTTTAATCCACACTATGCACTTTATACTTTAACTGGATTTTACTTCAAGGCAGGAGCAGTTAACAACAGGTGAGATTTCATGTATATACAGGTGCACACAAAGAACATGGTGGTCCTTTGAAAATTATCTGTCATCTCAGATATTTAAAATTATTTGTAGCTCATTTTCTGTACTGAAGTGCTAATTCCATTTGTGGTATCAGTAGAAGTTTTTGACAAGAGAAATGTGAGGAAAAATACAGATCTCTAAGGTCCATGAGTGAGTAAATTTTAAAATACACCCGAATATATTGATATACAATATATTGTGAGCATTTGCTTATATGGTGAAATTAGAGATGAGCTAAGCATGGTTCTTGAACTATACCCAACTCTTGAATGGTTCTTGAATGAGAAGATATTATCTGCTTAAGACTCCTGATTAATTCATAACTTCTGAAATGCAGCTTCCTTCCTGGTCAATCTGCACCATCTGGGACTATGTAGTTTGTGCTTTTTGAAGCTGTTGTCCCACAGTTCAGCTCCAGCAGAATGACACTTGGCAAAGATTGTGTTTTGCAGCCCATGATGAGCCTTGGCTGTTGTACCAAGCCTGCTGTCAGTACCTGAGCTGGTGAGTGCAAAGTTGTGTCATGAATATCTCAATTTACTCCAGTTGTGCATTTGACTTGCTCCAACATCCAAATAACAGTATTTTGACAGTATTTCCCATGCAGCCATCATAATTTATTTTAGATCTCCATTTTCTCCATCTTTAAAAACAAGGATAGTGTCTATCTACCTCACATGGGAGTTGTGAGGATTAATTTGATTTAATTTAAAACACTTTCCTGATGCAGAATGCTCCAGATCATTTATTCTTAACACAAAAACAATGGTACCTGTCATTTATTCTTGTCTGTTGGGTATTTGAAGAAAGTGACAGTGTGTCTGGCTCTGATGGCAAATTGATCTGTGCATCCGCTTTCCTGCTGAGGATAATTTGTAATACTGAGTTCTATCAGCTTGCATTGCTTCAGATGAAGTTGAAAGAACTCCCCATCTCACAGTATTATCTGCACATTAAAAGGCAGTTCAAGAATCTTAAAATATACTCATCTCTAGTTTAAATATGTATTTCCAAGCTTGCTGTCATGGAAAGTTTTCAACTGCAGCAGACTCATTTGTAATATGGCCATAATTCAACTACTCATGTGAGTTTTATTTAAACTGTATTTAAACTAATGCTTTAAGTTTAGAATGTGTCTTATGAATATTTTAACATCTGGAATGTCAGATTCAACACTGTAATAGCCAATACTGTGAACACTTGAAAGAATTACATGTGGAACACGTCACACAGGGTTTATTCACACTACTTAAACATTAACCAACAGGAAACTTTGTATGCTTTTGTAAATCAAGAAAAGGGGAAAGTAAAAAGCTATTTTTACATGTATTTGTATACTGACTATTTCCTATTGTATATTTGTATATATAAATCTATATTTTATATGTTCATTGCATATATATTCTCTCATCAACTGCTCCAACTCATGGATGGGGAGGAAATCTCCACTTTATTCCTCCTCCTGATCATTGGTTTCTTGTTCCTGTTGGTAGGTGATTCCAGGGTATCATCTTTGTTGCCCCTTCTATTCTCAACCATAAATGCAGCTCTCTGATTTTATTTTTTATTATAGCTCAACTTTCACTGCTTATTTTAGTACTCCTAAGTATTCATTCTGGTTGTCAGGCAAAGGCTAGGGCCATGCTTATGATCTTGGATAAACATCTGGATTCAAACATGGGCTTTGTCCCAGGTTTCTGGTAATCTCACCTCCTGTTTGGAAAAGGAGAACAATAATATTTTCCTACTCCCTTTCTTGACTGACTTTCTTGAAAGCTGTCGAGATGAATATTCCCATTTTCAACTTATTTGTATAATGCTTTGAAGAAAATGTGCCCAAAGTGTCTGAAGATTACAGGCAATGCTGTGATATACAAGTAATTAAAAGTGGCTGTTTCTTTTTCCTGGGGTTTAAAGTCTGTTGTAGGCTGATACAACATGGGATGAAATCAAAAGGGAAAAAAGGTCATGGCTGGATGAAGAGCTGTAGTAGCAAAACCAGATTTATCAGCATATGCATCTTTTCAGTTCAGATGGGTGGCTGGATATATGGAAAGCTAATAAAAAATTGTAAGGCAGGATTTGAAAATGCAGGACATGCAGAATTAGGGAGAATGTTCCCCACCTATTTTACAGGGCAGCCTGGGAAATCCTCTCATTCCTTTGAAGGAAGAGGAACTGAAATGAAGAACATCAGCCAATTGAACTTGTATTTAGAAGGTTTCTGGGTTAATAGAAAGCTGCTGTGAAAGTGCTGCACATGGAAATTGTTTGGGCTGGACAGATTTACATGGAAGTGTCCTCATGAAGCAGAGTGTTTTTCCCCAGTGAGCATAAGGATTCTGCCTGAGTTGTGTTCACCTGCAATGTGGTTTTTAAGCTTGAGAAAGTTTTTAAGAGAATTAATACCTGCCAATTCACCATAAATGTGTTGTAAAATATTTCTTCATTCTGAAGCTCTTTCAAGAGTGCCTGCATGCTGCATGAAACACTATCACAAAGGACAGCTGAGAAAAATACAACTCTAGAACATCTAAATGTACACAAAATTAAGAACACAATTAGAGTTTGGGTGTCACAGAGCAAAGTAAAAGTGTTGCTCTCTCCCTGGATTTGCACTAAGAGCAGATCCACTTCAGAAACATTGCAGCAGGCTTCATTCATATTA
Source organism: Oenanthe melanoleuca (assembly GCF_029582105.1). Lineage (NCBI taxonomy): Eukaryota > Metazoa > Chordata > Aves > Passeriformes > Muscicapidae > Oenanthe > Oenanthe melanoleuca. The sequence continues at coordinate 16,198,222 of NC_079342.1, read as the reverse complement.
GAGAAAATGAACATCAGTTCTCTTATTAAATGAGCCTGTCTTTAGCATAAGTTAAATGCTTATTTACATGATTTTTATTATAGGAGTAAATAACTGTGACCACTGTGTTAAAGATGATTCTGCAAAGAAATTACTTGGTTGAAATCTGTTAAAAACCAGCTGTGGTACTAAAGAAAGAATGTCAGTACTTGGATGTGTATAAGGGATCTTGGTGATTCACCTTCTGAGAGCAGTTAAGAAATCAGCTGAGAATCACTTATTAATTCTTTAAGATAAAACTACTACAGTTTACCTGAATGTAATCATATCCTAATTGCTTATTCATTCAAGCAGTCCTATTTTAATCAGCTACTCATGAGTATAAAACAAGCAGGGAGTCTACCTGAGGTTTTCAAAATGCGTTTTCATGTTGCTGCTAATAGAGGAATGCTTAAAAATAGTTTGGCCTTTTTTTTGCCATCAGTAGCTGAGTAGTCATCAAAAGTTTCTTTTAATATGTAGGGGTGATTTAAATAAACTTTTTCTTAAAAAAAAAAGAGGGGGAGAAAAGACATAAATGGCTTTGTTTTAATAAACATTTAAATTTTAATATACTCTATGTTTTATGTTGCATTACCTTCTGATTTTTGTTTTCAAAATAGAAAGTTTTAAATAGGAGCAGAAATTTTCATTCATCTTTTTGACTGGCTAGTTACTATTCATAGGTACTTGACTGAAAAAAATAAAAAAAGTGTTGTTTTTTTCTTTCCAAACTGACATAACAGACATCCTCCCAACCTTTTCATCCCCATTAAATGTCCAGATCACATCCTTCTGCTTATCCAAGGCCTCTTCTCAGAAAGAAAAAAATTAGTCTATATATCCAGCCAAATTCCCTTTCCATCTGGGCTGGGAGGCTCCATCTGCAGACTACTCTTCATCAGTTACTTCAGCAAATGGGAAGGACTGATGGAGAACTCTACTTAGGAGCAGATGGTGTTCCAACTTCTAAAAAATGCCCCTAAAGTGCTTTAGGCAAGGAGTACCCGTTGATCTCTCTTGGAAATACTTTACTAAAGTGTTCAGTTTCTTCACATGTCTTTAGCTGCTGTGTAGAATAATTGTCCTACTCTCTCTAGTAGGAATTATCAGCAATGGGATAGCATGCCCTTTACAGGAAAAAATAGAGGCAAATTCTGTGTTGTTAAATATTTCCACATAAACACCACCAGGGATGAAGAAGTCAGTGTGACACAAATTATCTGAACACTCACTGATTTAGGAATCCCTGAGGACTCTCTTCAAAACTAATGAAAGTGGCTTTGGCAAGTTCATGAATACAGCACCTACCCCAGTAAAATCTTTGCACTCCTGGGTGCTAAGATTAGCAGTGTTTTGTCTGGGAAGTACCATGTGCACACAATGCTTTGCAGAATTAATAAAGAGAAGCCCATCTGACTCTTGGAGGGCTGATGCTGATGGTCTTCCATTATTCACCTGCTTGTGGGCTGGACTGAAGTAGGACCCCACACAGATTTAGCTGGCAACAGAGCACAGATTCTCAGCCAGGAGACATGTCCAGGTGAGTAAGAATTAAATACTTAATCCCTTGTGAATTATAACTGGATGATGCTCTTAGTAAGTGGAAAATCAGAAGCACTTTACATATTGATGCTTATAAGTTGCTGCCTTTTTTTCTGCATGTGTGTCAGAAATATTGTGTCTTTAGTTGTGCTCAAGCAAGCCTGGGGTTTGTTCATGATGAACTTTAGGGTACCCACAAGAGTGAACCTCGGTGTTAGTATCACACAAAAGCTGTCTGTGATCATGGTGATGTACTGTGAGCAACAGTCATGTATTTACTAAAAAAAGTCCTGTTTTTCCTGGCTATATTTAGTTCCTTTGGGGAAGATATGTTTCATTTTCAACAGATGTGTCTCGTTCTGTTCCCTCTTTCCTGAGAGGATGCACAGGAATGAAAGTTAACCATAGAGGAGTGATGCCAGCCACCAGATTAATTTCTGTTTTTCTGGCTGTTGCTGTGATGTATACAGCTGAAGTCCTAGGGAAGAGGAAGTTTTTTGTAAACGTTGTCTAAATCTACAGAAGTCTTGTGTGTCTGCTCTGGATTAGAGTCTCCTAGGCAAACCCTCTAAAAAGGCTGAAGGAGAAGGAAAAGTTCTCTCCATTGAAAGACAGGACTTCTGTGGAAGCCATAGTGATCTCTGTAGCACATCTGGGCCTGCTCCCCCAGCTTCTGTAAGTCCCCACCCAGCTGCAGCTCTGGGCTCTTTCCAGCCCCACTGGAGAAGAATTCTCCACCTGCTGATGCAGCCTGTGACCTACACAAACCCTGCCCATCCTCCCCTTCTGTGGGTCAGGAAAGTGCAGAATCTGCCCTGGGGGTGCAGTGTCAGAGCAGGGACACACTTTCCAGCCAGCAGGGTGATTTGCTTAGGGCACAGTCTCACCTCAGGTGCTGAACTCAGTTTCTTGGAATGTGATAGGAGGGATATCACTGGTGGTGTTATTGTTTGTATGATTAACTCACCAAGAGTTATTATTTTATGGGTGTCTTAAACAGCTGATTTCATGTCTTTTTTTGCATTGCTTGCTGCTATTTCTGGGAATTCCTCAAAATATGCAGCTGTCAACATCTGCCACTGCTGTTCTAATTTACTGGGAAGAGACTGTAAACTTGAACTAATGCATGTTCTTACCATGTATTATGCATGATAGCATGTTACACATTTTATTCTCTACTATAATAAATAATGTAAGTTTTGTGCAAACTTAGTTCAAGAAGCAGAAGTAGTACTTTTTCTCTTATAATGTGTTGCCCAGAGCACTTTGCTGGAGCTCTCTAAGTGCCATTAACAGCTGGCAGCAAATAAACTGTTGAAACCAGTCAGGAAATTATTACTAAATTTGACATTTTTCACTGAAATGTCAGAAATAGTTCAGATTGCTTTTGTGAACCTACTCTGGCACTCACAATCACAATTCTGTGTTCTGTTCTAAGGAAATCTCACATCCCAAATGTAACTTGGGAATGACATTTTTGACACAGATGTTGTTCAGAGGTTAGGAGGGCAATGATCCCAAAGTTTTTATATTTATGGGAGTATATTTTTAATGGGAATTGAACACATAGAAGATTGGCTTAGTGCAGTGTTTTCCATAATTTTGCTACTGGAAATAGTATTTCTGAAGATGGCTGAAGGAAAAACAAATTTTGTGCCCACTGCTCTTTTGGCTGATCACCTGCACCCTCCTCATACACACACACACACATCTGCAAATACAATGAGTGTCTGTAGGGAAGATCCCTTTTTATCAGGTTGGGGCAAGTAAGAACAACTAAAACTAATGTACATGGTAAATACAGCTTATAGTACTTGATTAATATTTATTCTGTGTATTTCCAAAGCCTGTGTCTGTGTTAGCAAAGAATTATCTTAGCTGGATAGGATCTGTAGCCTGAGACTGTTGGTGCTGAGGACCTGATCTCCACACTTATCTCTAGTTTGATCCCAGGGGTTGAATGCCACTAGTGACTGGAGCACATCCTTTGTTTCCATCCAAAAGAAATCTGGTGCACATCCTCAGGAACACTCCTTCATGCAAACTAAAACTCATTAATTGAGGCCACTGTACTGGACTGCCCCACAGGAAAGTGGAACTCCTGCTAAAACATCTTATGACTCAGGTTTTGCATGGGTATTTTTTTCCATGGGTATTTTTCTTTCAAATTTGAGATCTGATTCCTCCTGTCAGATCATGGGAATCAAGGGCTCCTGATTCTTCCTAAATATACCATCCAAATGTGCTCCATAAGTCAGGAGTGTGATACAGGACAGTGATCCAGCATGGGTACAGCATGGTAAGTGCTTTGTTTGATGAAGAGTTAATGTGATTCTGCTCGTGGATGTAGTTTTATCCTGAACATGCTGGGTGCTTGCTAATGCATGCATTGTTTTTATATACTGCAAGACACATTAAAAATTCCTTTTATCATTTTCCCAGGGTTATTTTGTTCTTGTGGCCTTCCAGTTGTATCTGTATATGTGTGCATATATGCATTTATATACAGTGTGCAAACATTCTTCTGTTCCTAGAACGTTTCTATTATATGCTGCTAACATAATCTTTTTTAGGCAGTTCATTTTACACAATTTATTACTTGTATTCTTTGGTTGCCTTTTTGTAATGCTGACAAGTGTATTGGTAACAGATACCACTGTAGACTAAGAAAACTTTCATACTGTTTATACTTACTTTGTATGTTTTGCCATGTGTTTTCCTGCTATATGTTACTTAGGTTTTGCTCCCATTTTGAGAATATGCTTCTATGTATTTGCAAAATTGTGCCTGGATTATTTTAAAACATGAATAAATGTATACAATTTTCCAGTTGTCTGACATAATTTATGCATGATTTTGTGCAAAACACTTTTGTTCTTGTTTATGTGTATGCCACTATAATAATATCTGACAGTTCACTGAACTCAAGGAAACAAAGATCTTTTATTCTAATAAGTGTTATAAATCAGCTGTACACTCTTTAAAGACATTTTAAGGCATCTGCCCTAGAAGTGTTCAGTAATGTTGAGTAAACTCAGCCACAAAACCTGCACTTACAATAACTCATGATTGTATTTCTGTGTGTTAAAACAATTGCAGGCACAAGTGCACTTTGTGGGAAAGGTCCATTGGATCCTGGTCATAGAGGGCACGTCCTTCCAGAGCAGTGCAATCTCAGGGGTGAGGCCACTGAAACCCCAGGAGTGGACACTGAGCATATGCTTGAAAGAGCCAAGTTTGAAGGGCTGGGGGAGAATCACATTTCAGGAAAAGGTGCAAACCTCTACGTGCAACTACAGTGTTGACAAGAGTGTGAGCAGGACCTACGTAGCTTTTGTTTCCCAGTGGACCCCATGGTGCTAAGGGAGGAAGGGAACTAGACCTCATTCAGCCTCTGGTCTCTAACTTCCCTGTTTTCCTGTTCCCAGCCAAGAACATGGTTAATAAGCAATAGCTTCGATCTGTAAATTTATGCAGTAAACATATGTAGAGTAGCTGGGCTTGTGAAAGTACTGGAGATTTTGGGTTTATTTGTCAGCTCTGGCATATGTAATGCAGCAACTGTTACCACCTAATTCTGGGCCAGATTCTGGTATATCCTGCTTAGAACTGGGCTATTTTGTCAGCTGCCAGAGTAAGGAAAATGAAAAAGTATTTCTGTGATAAGGATAAGGCTAAATAAAGGGAAAAAATGCTTCACATGCTCAGCTTTGAGGGTCCTTCAAGTCTGATATGCTGCCAAGGGGCTTGTTAAGAATTTGTGTGTTACTTTTTCAGGCATACTCTCTGCATAAACCATGATGTTCACTTCAGAACTATTACAGCGTGAGCTCTGAATGCATATTAGTAGCATATGACGTAATACAGATTCATTTCATCCTTTTTCCATGCAGGATGGTTGGATATATTACTCTTGAAGTACATCCAGACATGACAGTATTTACTGGGATGTGAGTGTGAGTTTATTTGACTATTTGTCAGAGGACCAGATAATTAAGTAAAAAATAGTTTAATTGTTGAATTAGCCCTCTTAGAGATTTCAATACCCCATAAAATGGCCAGCCTAGACTCCTGCAATTTTTGCTCCTGTGGCTTTACATTTGGATCTTATTTTATTAATTTGTACCAGATCACCCAGTAATACTTGTCAACAGTCTCAGTGATATTTTCTTTTTATTACCTATTTCTTCTGTAATGACTGAATCTTCTGTGAACATTTTTGCTTTCCTCTAAATTGCTGATAAAATTGTGAAGTAGTGTATGGCCAGAAAGCTATCCCAGCAGAATACTTGTTCTCTGATCATTCCCCATTCAAATTTCCATTTTGAAATGTCAGTTAACCAGTTTTCCATTCCTTTAATGTGAGACATGTCAATTATGTATTATCATGTTTTCTTAACTCAAATGTCACTAATACCACATCAAATGTCATATAGAATCAAAGTGTATCAACAGTGTTGTCTTTCACATGTACTCACAATTGGAAAAAAAAGCCAGCAAATGTGTTTGGCAGTATCTATTTTCCATATTGCACTAAGACTGGCATTTAGCATATTTCTCCTCTTTAATTAGTTAGTAATTGAGTCCCCTGTCAGCCATTCCATTACTTTACTCCAGATCAATTTCAGACTGACAGGACTGTAATTATCTAGGTCATTAAGTTTATCCTTCTTAAATATTAACACAACATACGTTTTCCTCCAGCTTTCTGGAACCTTCCCAACTGTTCCAAGACTTAGCAAAATGCTGTAATAATAAAAGAGATTCTGCAGTCAGCTCTTGAACAACTCTTGGAGACAAGTTATCTGAAGTTGCTCACACAAGTGTTTCTTACTTTCTTACTTCATACTTCATTAGCTTCCATTTAATTTTTTCTATTTTCTTTGTTGTTTTTTTTTTTTTTTTTGTTTTTGGTTTTTTTTTTTCTGTTTGTTTGTTTTGTTTTGCCTGGTAGTTTATCATCCTCAGAGAGTATCACCAATTGTCTGTCTTTTCCTTAAATACTTAACACAAATACTTATTGAACACTTCTTTCTTACTCTTTCATTACTCTTAACAAATCTTCCACCTCAATCTGATAAAGAACTGGTACCATTGTCAGGGTTCCTAATGATTTTGAAAAATATTGTCCTTATTCTCTGACCATAAATTTCTCCTTACAACTTGGCTACACTTACTGAAGGAGTTATATATGTAATGCCTTAGTTCTACTCTAGATTCAGTGTTATTAACCTTCTTTTATAATTTCATTGATTTATAATTAAGTAGAGGTTTTCATTAACCCTTTGAACTAGATATTTTTTGAACACATACAAATTTCTTTCCTGATTTTTCAGCTAATAAATGTTTGCATTTTCCAGTTAGTGACCTGTTTTGTCTCCTAGCTGATTCTCCTTCTCAATAATTTTCAGATTGGTAAAAGGACTGCACCATCTATATAACTGTGGGCTTCATTCTCTTTGTGCCCAAAAAGCTCTTAATTTACTTCTTTTACCAAAAGCCCCTGATAATTTTTCATTATTTCTGAGATGCTGTCTCACATAAAATTCTCATTCTTGGAGAGTTCTCCATTTTGGTTTAAGTAACGCTCATATAGAACGTTCAATAATTCAGCAGAGGTACCAGGATTGTGAAACTTCAGGCACATGTCAGGCAGGCTGCAGCCTCAGATGATTGTGCAGTCTTTTTGCTCCTACACATTACAGAGGGTGCAAAGGCATCCAGTCATCCTGCTGTCTTCTATGATTTGGTGATTTGCAGACAGCAGCTACTATCCCATCTAGTGTTTTATCTGTTAGAGTATTGATCCATTGCATTCACATCATTTGCTTCTGAGCTGCCAGTGTCCTGAAAACACACTGTGGCTCTTTTACTGTGGAGTGCCACTCTTCTTCTCCCTCTCTCTACTTGATCTTTCCAAAAATAGATTATAACCATTGATTTTAATATTTTGATTATGCAGTTCTTCCCATCTAATTTCAGTAATACCTGCTACACTGAATTTATAAATAAGCAATTTTAATTCCTTTCATTTTTTACCCAGACTATTTGGTGTTATGTTATAGAAAATCTACTACTTGTACCTTCTTCATGAATTTTGGTTTCGCCATCTTAATTTCATCCAGAAAGACTGGGAGTTTTTGGTTGGATTTGGTGGGTTTTTTATCACTTCCTCCTTTAGTACTTATTTTTACCCTCTTTCCTAGAGGGCTGTTTGCCTTTCCAGAGAACAGGAGACCACCTAAATGGTGCCATCCTTTCACCTGCATCAAAAGACAGGTGCTCCATTTTCAGAATCTTTTTTTCCTCTCTTCCTTCATTCACCAGCCAAGGATAATATCCTGGAGGATCACACAGACATTCTTAAGTAATGTTCAGGGTTCCCTGGCCATGTCTGAGGTCTGTGGGACAATCCCTATGCAGCAGAGCCACTGATGTGTACAGTCTTTCCAATTGTCTTTCATCTCCAACCTTTTCCCTGAACTGGTTGGACTACACATTACCCCTAACTGCCCTTTCCTGAAAAACACTTCTGCCTCTGGAGAATTCTGGAACTTGGGTGGTGGTGAATTGTAGATGGAGGGAAACTGTTCAAAGAGAAGTGTTTAACATCTGCTCAATCTCTTTTGTTTGTTGTTGCACAGAGCAACCAGACCTCTGTGGGCTGCTCAGTCCCTGGGCTAGCAGCTCCCATCTCTCCTCAGGACTGGCAGAATTTGGGAACTAGGGAGTCTGGGTTCTGAGACTATGTGTAAAGTGAGCAAAGGAACTGTCAAAAAAATGAAACTTAAGATTTGTCTTGTTTTGTCATAAAATTGATCAAAAGCTGCATCTTGTATGGGAAATTTAAATTACAATTAGCTAGCACTATTTGCTGGCAAAAGGAAAACATTCTACCAGAGAATTTCTGATTAACTCTTCTCCTGTCCAGAGGAGAGCTATCTAAATTAATTGTCTTTGACAGGTGAGGTCTGTCCTCATTTTGGTACAGGAGATAAGGTACTGGTTACGACACAACTGGGTAGACTTGCACAGCTTTTTAATTACAGCAAAAGTACTTATCACAAATGTCTTGTAAACTGAGTGTCAACAGTGCTTGGATTGCAGCTGCCTTGGGGTTTGATGGCTTACCTCTTTAATAGGCACAATGAAACATTATCCTGCATTGTGACCAACTTTGCCTTCAGCCTGTTATTATAGTTTATAAGTATATAGTATTTATAAGGCAGTAGTTCATCAAGCCCTACTGCATAGTCCCTAAAATAAGGCAAATCAAATCAATTTGGTCTCACGTTGCCTTTTTTTGTCAGCACTCTAGAAAAGATGCTCAGTTCATTGATCTGACACAAGCTGCATTGCTTCATCATCCTAGTGAGCTGATTGATGAAAGACACTTGATGTGTGGTGATGTCACCAAGTAAAAATTCTGATTGCTGTCTTGTCCTGTGTATTAGTTCTGCAGAACTAGGAAGGGAGCCAAGCAAATGCTTCCCCTGAACATACTGTGTAGAAACTAAAAATCTTCCAGCACCTAATTTTGCAGGATGAATCCACATGGTACAGTACAAGCCCCATGCCATGCAGAGATATTCCTCCTGGCTCTGAATGAACAAAACGTGCCTGCATACAAATGGCAAACCATTTGTTACATTTCTGCAAGGAAAAACATGAAAAAGCCTGTCAGAGCACAGCCTTGCAGCTCCTGGTTTCTCTGGCCTGTGCTGGGAACAACAGGTTGAGTTACTTGGAATTTTGAATCACTTGGTGTTGTGTTGTTTAATTCACATACTCACATACACACACAAAATGGCATGGTGAAAATGTCATACAAAAACATACACTAAAAGATCAAGTCACTGTCATGTACTCTTCTTCTACAAGTGTTGTGGAAGGAAGGGGAGACAGCAGAGTTTATACTGGCACAACTGGCTGGAAGCTGTATACAGTAAGCACCTTGAGAACACCAAGTGATTGTGAAGGGAATTATTATGAATACTGCAATTATTTTATTTTCTGTTATTTCTTCATGCTGTCTTGAAAAAGATCAGTTCTTTTCATCAGCATCTCAAAGATTCTTCTCCAAAAAAGTACAAAGCAGGCTGACAAAGAATTTCTGAACGTGGTTTCCATTAAATGAAAGAAGCAGTGGGAATTTAAGAGGGGCAGAGAAAAGAGTGAATATTTAAACTAAGGACATTGAGACCTAAAATTCCGACACTTAATGTACTGTACTTCTCACTACTATCAATGGGACCACTTACTTAAAACTTAGAACAGGAATCAGGGATTCCTTCATATCTGCAAATGACACAGAAAAAAAGAGGCCAGTCGTTTTCTGGTGAGAAACCTTTGCTTTATCTTTCATGACACTTGAAATGGCAACCAGCTTTAGTGATGGTCAAGTGTCAGAATTCACTTCCCTTCCCCTCCTCCCCCCAGTCAGGAATAAGAGGACCAGGGAGTCAAATTGCATCATTTTTTGAGGGCAGCCTTGCAGTCCTTGGGAGTTTTAAAATGTGGGAAGTATTGTATTGAGTATGTGAGTGGTGAATGGGATAATTTAACAGCACCTTCCCCTCTCAAGTATTTATTTTCTTGAATAGAATATTAGACAGCAAGGGTTGGGGATACAAACCTTGAATCATGAAAGCATGTGTACATGCTGAAGAGGTATTACAATGAATTATAAGCACTGGTAATAGTTTAGAATCCAAAGGGCTGGTGACCTTTGCTTTTAAAAACATGCCCTAAATGTTATCATTCTTCAGCACTGTCTTCTCTGCTCTGTCTCCTAAATGCTTTTGGACACACAGACCATGGGATTAATTATATACTGCAAGCAACAATTCATGAATATTTAACACACTCATTTATACTTAATGAATAAATTTGCATTTTGACAGTGTTATTTAATGCGGTTTAAGGAAAAACTGCTCATTACCTTTCAATTTTGTAGATTAGGAGAATGTAATTGGAATGATAAGGTAGGAGAGAGGCTGCATGATTGTTTCACACGGTTTGTTCCCGCAGGTTTTTTGATGCAAGCGGCTCGGTTTGGTTTGCTGGGGGGAGGTTTGTCTGTCTGGGTCACTGCGTGCCGCTGCCTTCGGGGAGGAGAAGCAGCCAGGGCAGGGTCGGGGCTGGAGCGCCGGGCGGGGGCAGAGGGTCCCGGGCAGCAGGACTCACTTATTCTGGTTTTGTTCTCTGTCACCAGTCCTGATTCCAACACTCTGTCCCGTTTAAATGTCATTTATTTTTTCCCCCGTTATTTAAATAGGCTAACTACAAAACCTTTGTACTTGGGTATCTCTGCTTTGCCTTTTAAGGATGTATTTAATCAACTCAAGTGTTTCCTTAGGCATAGAGATACTGTAAAGATTTCTTAGCTAGTGTAAATGAAAAGAATAAAAAATAATCAGAATAGAGATACTGTAAAGATTTCTTAGGTAGTACAAATGAAAAGAATAAAAAATAATCAGAAGTTTAAAAAGAATTTCCCAGGACTTAGTCTCTTATATTTCTGTATCAGAATAGCAGTAGAAGAGAATATCCCTCAGCTCCTAGTCTTTAATACCAAAGGTTAATTTTGTAAAACAGTTTTTAAAATGGGTTACAATTTGTTTCTTTAGCACAGTATATGCATTGTTTCTATTTGTCACTTTGAAGTGCCATATGGTGGCAGATACTAATCCACAATATGTTGCCATAGTTCTCACTGATCTCTCTAGAAAAAAACATAATTACACAAATGGAGACTTGACCTTTCATTTGGCTTTAATGGACTGTTTTCTGAGCACATTTCTAATCAAAGAGAATTGCATGAAATGTTATTGTCTAAGTTGGCTGCATACATCTTGTCTGGAAAGGGAAAACTCTTCAGGCCAGAACTGGGTTGTTCACCAACTCCCCATTCAGTACACAGAATAATGACATCTTGATTCTCACAAGGGGGCTCTGGAAATGTCTTTGATGTTAAGCAAAACAGAGATTTGAAATGTAAAAACTGTGTTAATATCCTTCCCCTCTGGGCAACAATGCATAAGCAAAGATAGCCCATCTTTGACATGCTCCTCATCCTGTGGGAATATCCACACAAAATATTAATACAGGGGAATGCACTGGATAAAGCTTGGATCTGAATTTTAGTGCTCTTTTCCCTTAAATTTTGTAAGACTTGAAATCTTAGATACTGTTTTGACTGTATCCAGCAAGCCAAGAGCTCATTTTTGCACTCACATTCCCAAACTGCTTGGCCCTCCATCCATCCTCTGCATCTCCAGATGAATAATTATGTTTCAGTCTCTCTGTGACTTAATCTAATTCTGATTTTAATATATCAAAAGAATCTAAGCTCCTGGGGGCAAATGGGACAAAATCTAAGTGGTCTTCCTGTACATGTCTCCTTTTTAATACAGGATGGAAAGGATTAGTGAGGGGCCAAAGCAGGTGTGTGCAGGCACAAGGTCAGTTGTTTCCCAGAGCAGGTGTGTGCCCATTGCTGTGTCTGCAGCTGGTGCTGGTGGGCTGCCACAGGCTGGGATGTGCTGGGATATCCACAAAGGACAACTGCAGCACTGCCCATTCCTCCTGACTGGGAACAGGTTCTTTTCCTGCTTGGGAGGAGAGTTTGTAGCCGTGGTTAAAGGTTTTTTTCCTGTTTTGGTCACCAAAATGGTTGATAATGTTGACAATGCACGAACAATAGAACCTAAGATTCATTATATTGCTTAATTTTTTTTGACACATGCATTATCTTTTTGGTCTGGAATTTGGTAGCCCCCAAAACAGTTTTCTGTCTGAAACACAGGATTGCTATCTTAGGATATTTCCTGAGATATTTGTTGCTGAAAGTGTGTGTTGCTTGCCACCATTTTGATAAGGAAGGAAAGCAATAGAAGTCCTATCTTTAAAACTTGTCCCACTGGGAAATCTTGAGTTTGTGAATATGGTGACTGATTATATGCATCACAAAGCAAAAATGCATAATTGAACAGCAGCAACTGTCTGAAAATAATCTACTATTTCAAACAGTTGAAGGCTCCAGTGTGACAACTCTCTTCCCATGATCAGTCTGCATGGTAGCTTGATAAAAGGTATTAGCTATGAATTCATGAAAGAATTATTTTTATTCCTCCCATGCCCTATCTTTAAGTATGCCTGGAGTCATGTTTGATGGGGCACAAAATGCACTAGATGTCATCAGATGTCATCAGGCCCCTGTAATATTAGCTATTTGGTTTGCTGCTTTTTTTTTTTTTCCCTCTCGGTATTAAAGGTTTAAAACTTCTGGGAACAAAAAGATGATTCAGGATAAATTAGGCTTTTCTTCTGACTTGGTGATTCAAATGTACTTGCATAATTTAACTCAATGATGTTTTGCTTTATAATGCATGTGAACTGGGAAATGAACAAGTAAGGAATCTATCCTTTTTCCTTAATTGTATTCCAAATTTACCTGTTTCTGTTGAACAAATTTGTCAGTTGTATTCAGATGTTGGGAAATCCATGTATGATGTTTGCTTTGGATTTTACAAAGCAAACTCACACCCAAGTTATGAAAAATTAGTACATTCATCATTTGTAATGTTTAAGGAATAGTTAACATCCAACCTGTTGGCTCTAGGAATCAAGCCTGGGGGCATATTTAATTGACTCAGAGTCAGACATATTTCTCCTGTGGGCAGAGAGGTAACTTTCTGAAACTCAGAAGTCTCTCTCATTTGTGTCTTGTGCAAAGATCCTTAAGCCTCATGAAAACCTTACCTCTCTGGAGCATTCTTCCTTCCACTACAGTATTTCCTCTTAACAAGGCATTGCTCTTGTGCTGTTAATGTTAATGAGAATACTAAAATCTCTTAATAAGAAAATGTTTAAATTAATAAAGACAGTGCCTTTGCTACTCAGGATCAGCCTGATTCCTTGTTCAGAGATTTCTATGGACAATTTTACAAATGACTGTATTTGGCCTGGCCAGGGGCTCTCTGCAACTCTACAATTTCAGGGAACAGCATAAATACTCTAGTCAGGCTATTTGGGAGGATAACACAGTAAAATTTTTACCAATGTATTATCTCAACTTAAAAATGTTGACATCTGAACAACACAAGTGCTGCTACATTCATTTATAATGAATTAACTAGGCTTGCCTGAGCTTTTGAAGGTTATGTGACTACATTTATTGATCTCATTTCACTCGTATCAATAGGAGCTGAAGTTTCTTGTTACCCCATAAGGACATTCATGCCATTGTCTCCCAGATTCATTTGGAGCTTTTTCTTTGATCTAGAAAGCTAAAAAAAATCTGCATGAATCTTTAGAAGTAGCTCTTTCTGATATGGTTGTTCTATTTATTGGCAGTGAAGGGACATTACTAGTTCTGGGAGAAATGAAGTCTGGTTAGCAATGGATTTGTCCTTAATAGTCTGCATTTCTCCATTGATTTTCTTCCACATTCCCCATGTCCCTTAAAAACCTTCATAGACTCTGATATCCCTATGTCCTCTGTCTTTTTCCACCCTGCCCCTATTCCTCTCTTGCCCATCCCATGTATGTTTCCAGGGAGATTTTCTACTGTGGTAACTGAAGTTAAGGTGGTTTCAGAGCTCCTTCATATATTCTCTCCCACATTTTTTCCTGTCTGGTGGTCCAAAGAAAACACACTTTGGCTGGTTTCAAGTTATGTGTAGACTTCTGGTCCAGTTAACACAATCACTGTTTATTGCTTCCTCCCTCTGAGCAAATGGAACAAAAAAGAGACAATTTAAACTGCTCCTGCCTCTACATCATTTAAAGTTATAGCAGAGGCTCTCTCCTATTATCTGGCTGTTGAGCTTCATGAAACTCATGCCTATATTTGAGACCTTTGTTTTTCTGTGAAATTAGTTTCAAATTACCCAGTGAAATCCAAAGTTACTTAATGGAGGTAGACAGGCATGCAAACAAGCAGTGTGTCTGTGATCACATGAGCTTTCTTTGCACTGGCACATTAGGCTAACACACAAAGTGGGAAGATGGAGGCAGTGATTTACTGTGGACAGTGACTCCTTTGCTAACTTTCAGGACCATTATGAGGCAGATTGCTGGTTTCCCCTTTGGTCACAGACATAGATGGGCTGAGGGGACACAGGAAGCAAAAATGTTGGAGGGTTTTATTGCATTTTGTTTTGTGTGTCTTTCTTGTTCCTATTTGATCATGTGACAGGTGGCAGTGATTTGGTTTTTAAGAAATTTTCTTGGTACCTGGAGAACTGGAGGTGCCTGTATTTTATGTGTTAGTACTAGAACAATAAATCAGAGGAAAGGACAGAAGCAAAGTATTCACGGAGACATTGTGTAACAGAAAACTATGGGAAGAGATTTGGGGAGGCCTGGATTGCCAGCTAATGGGGAGGAGAGGAAAGAAAAGAGCAGCCTGACCTTTCTGTGGTGCCCTTATAAGAGGTCAGAGGAATGAAACAATAATGGCAGCCTTCAGTCTCGAAAAGGGCAGCAGCAGAACTCAGCCACTGCTGTAGAGTGATTAACATTTGCTGCTCACAATCCCATAATTTTTCAGTGAGTAGGAGCCAGGATAAAAGCCATGCTACTTAGTGTGCATTTCACAAAGTGAAATCTAATTAGTTAAATGTTTAAAAGTTAATGAAGAATCCGCAATGTCAGAAAATATGTTCTAGTGGAAGTGCAGCCCTCTCAGAGAAGCTCTCGTGCTGTTGTAAACTCTGATTAGGTAAATAACACCTCAGTGCTATAAAAGCCATTGGCAAAGGGCCAGGAGGATGCCATGCAAAAATGTCCAGTCATTGCTTTAGGGGCTCAGGTGTTAATCAAGGCTCCCCATAGACAAATATGTGAAAGATCTCAGTAATTTCTGGGGTTTGTGTGCTCTTCACATCTGTAACTGCAGAATGCTGGACAATAAACCTGAGAAAATGTTTTATCTGAGCATGTGGGATGCATGCACTTCTTTGCTCCAGGACTGCTGCTCCTACATAGGTGCAGTCTAGCTTGATACACTTACCCAAGAAATGTAGGGGGAAAAGACCCTGAAATTGTCTGATGAGCTTCAGATATCACTGGAGTTCTGAGCTGTCCAGCTGAAAGTGCATTTATTTGACAGGTAAATACTCAATGCTTGAATACAGAAGTTGGAATATTACATTTTGAGGGCTCTAATATCTCCAGATGAAAATTTCTGCTATAGGACTAAAATTCAATATTATGTAATATAATATTTTGCCTCTACACAGTGAATTTTCAGCACATTCATCTCTGGAAAAGTTTCCAGGAATTATTATGCTTCTTCAGGAGATGCATCAGAAATGAAAAAAATATAATCTTTGAATCAAAGGCATGTTAATGTTAAAAAGAAGTATTGGGTGCAATAGTGCCACAGAGAACAAGGCCAGATTGTGTGTGGGAGTACATCAGCATTACTCCATCAAAGACAAATGGATGATCTGGACTGAATGTTGAGTCCTACAGGGATCTTAGGTAATTTCTTTCTGAGCCTCTGTTCTTCTGTCTGAAAGGTGGTAGATTGCACCCTAGCAGAATCTAAATATTATCGTTTCAAATGTGTCCTCTTTTTACAATAAACATTCATGAAAATTAATTTCAAACTCCAGTTTTTCAAGATCTAAATACAACTAATATTCAGCTAGGATACAGGCAAAGCACAAAGCCTTTTCTCATTATATAGTTATCAGAAACTCTAAAAAAAACTACAGTAGGAAAGACATTCTTTGCTATTTTGATCTATGAGTAATTATATAAAATAGAAGGGGTTTTTTAGAGGGAGCTGCAGAATAATAATTCTGTGACTTGAAGAGAAAGGAACAAAAAGTTGTCACTAGAAAATGATACTTCTTCTTGAAGAAAAAATGTAAAAGAAAGATCAACCTCCAGCAAAGGAGGAAGATGTGATTAGAAGAAAGATATAAAAGTGATTCCTAAAGAGTGAAAAGTAGAAACTTTTCTAAGAGGTGGCTGAAAAGTAGTGAAAGAACCAACTACCAGGCCTCTCTGGAGGAGTTTTTCATAGCAAAATCCTGAAGATACCCAAAATTCTGGGTATTCTAGAGACTTGATGTGTAGTATGTATTCATACAATACATTTGCAAGAGTAGCTCCTGTGAATATTTTAATATTAACCTGTGATCATCTGTAAAAGCTGTCATTGTTATCTTATTTCCTGCTCTCTGTACTGGGTTGTTTTGGTTTTTATTGGCAGCTGTGCTTAGTGTGAAGATCCTGGTGGATCAATTAGGAATACTTCCTACTCCAAATATGGTTTCTGACATAAGGTCTGTTTGTGTGTGAATACTCTTAGAGAGGGTCCATGAACCCTGGTGTGGATGGGATAGTTCTGTACAGACACTGAAATGCTCCTCAGAAGATAAAAGCAAAAAGCCATTTTCCCTTACCCCAGTCCCTGAGGCAGGATGAGCACACTCATGACAAGAGTATTTCTAAAATCTTTTCATTTTTATTAAAATTAATTAATGAGAGCAGATTCTCAGTTGGTGTAAACTACATATTTCATTAATTAATCTTGCTATGCTGATTTTCACTGAGAACCACCTCCATAATTTTCAGAGTACATCCTACATGCCTCTTGCCCAGACTGCTGTCTCACAGGACAGTCAGATATGATGACAATGGAAATGGTATAAATAAGCAGAGACAGATCTCTGAAGGGATCATTTTGAAAGAGCCAGATGGCAACAACCACATTTATTTTTTTTCCCAGTGTCACAAATATGCTTTGCAGTAGGGTTGTGCTTTTTCATTCCAAATGAACCCAACCAAAAGCTGATGTATCTTTTCCATGTATATTTCAGTTCCTCAGGGAGGCATCTATGGGCACAATTATACAAAGTCCAAGCCTCATTTTACTGATTTACCATCCAGGAAATGCAGTGACATAACCAGATTGCTTATAATTGTGGTTTTTTAATTGGCTTCCTGAAACATTAAAAAAGAAACAGTGAAAAGCACAGTTGCTGATACAGGGTCCCATGCATACCACTGCCTTTGCATGAATAAGCCTCTGATTAATTCTGAGATCCTTTAAAACACATCTTAGTCATCCTAAAATCTAAACAACATTTCTGTGTTCAAATTAACATCCACATCACTCACTTAGGACTTTGCTCTTGATATTTCTTCTACTTCTCTGCCAATTTTTTCCTGTTCTATCTTCTATCAGCTGGTAGAAGTTCTTACCTTCTCCTTGATAATTCTACGCATAGGAGACAGTAGCTTTCAGATAAATAAAATCCTTTTCTCTTCCCTCACTATGTCTATAGCCAGCTGTAAACTTTTTTGTCTGTAGTGGAGGTAACACTATTCTGTCCAGAGCAGGTGTTCTTTTGGCACTAAGAAGCACACTTGACTCAAAAAACTCATTAACTGAGGTGTAAGCATGCTGTATAAAATTCTCAATTCTGGATTTTTAAACTTCATACCAGATGTGGGATCATACGTGTGCCTTTTCTGCTTTTGCCAAGTTTTTACTAATGATCATTAAGAAGTATAGTTAGGTCCAGCATTTTTCAGCCTAAGTCTTCACTGACTTGAATATTTTTTACAGGACAAGAATTGCTATTTATAATATTATAATGTAGAAGGGGAGAACTGCTGGAGGGCAGGTTACCACTGCCAGCTCTGCCAGGTGACCACACTATCAGATACCTGATCTTTCAATATGTGATACTGGCCTGAATGTGATAGGCAGTGCACTGGGGAAACACAGGGAAATACATTTCTTTTTATTTTCTAACTCCTGTCTGAATAGGGAGACAAGTGATTTGGGGATTTTTTGTGTATTTTTATTTCTGCTCAGGGGAAGTTTAGGACCATTTTTGATCTGTCTTATGTTTGGGGACAGTAAAATAAAGGAAGCAATAAGCCTCTGTAAATACAGTTTTCTGGAGAACAGTGGCAGTAATACTGATTAGTGATAAGTGCACTATTGTTCTCTGGTATCTCTATGAAGTGGAGGCTCAAGTATTTTGCTCCCTGGTGATCACTCACTTGAGGATCACTTCGTAGGAATTTATGCTCAGCTGCATTCTGCCCTATTTCCTGGTATTTTTGGTAAATCAAACTGGTGCCTTCAGCACGCTTGCCTTTGTACTTTGAATGGATTGTCATTTCATAGATGACAAATCCTTTATACAAATTTGAAGGAAAAAAACTCTGTGTGGCTTTTATATTCAAATTTGTTTACAGAATGATATTTGCAGATAACTCTTTAAGTCACCCTCTTTTTTTTTTTTTTTTTTTTTTTTTAAGTACTGGTGTAGTCAATATGTTGTTCTGTGCTTGGAGGTGTATTTCTTTTATGTTCATTATTCATGATGATTCTGTACTTATGCTGTGGGAATCTGCTGCACTCAATAAATACCATTGCATAAAATTGATGGACTGTAGCTGGCACAAGTTTATCTATAATATTTTCAAAGAGAATATATCATGTAACCAGCTTGTAAGATAAGTTTGGAAGTTTTAAAATATATACAGATTTATTATGCATTTTCTGTTTGCATGCTCTGTCACCTCCATTACCAAGTCCAGATGCCTCTTGAAGCTAGAATTTGATTCTGTTTTGTTGCTGACATGCAGCAAGCCCTCTTTAGGATTTCCTCTGCTGTGTGACATTATTCATTCTGGAAATATGCAAAGCCTTCAATTCTTGTAATTATTGCATTCTAACCTAATTCCTTCTGCTACTTCTAGCAAGGGAAACTTCTTCATCTTCTCTATCAGATACTTGTCATGCAGTTTCAGTTCTGCACACTCAGGTCTCTATGCAGGCATTATTTATGGTGTAAAGGTGAATAAACACAACAACATAGAGAAAAATTACAAAGAATTTTGAGAAACCCCAGGGTTTCAGTTTTGTATGTTGTTGTTATGATGGTCTAAGAATACAGAAAAGGCAAGGTTTTCAGGAAAACCCCTCACTTGGCCTTGCAGACATGAAGTTGGGTTGTTTGTCCTTATTGTGTTCACTTGTACAATAAAGGACATCACCTCTCCCTAATGTGTCAAATTTACATTTTTCATAAAATCTGACCTTGCTTTTGTATTTAGCAAGTAAAATTTTCTCATAGCCACCAGCATTTTTTTTTCTTTTGGAAAGTGTGCATTATAATAATGAACTAAAAGCTACATAGTGAGGAGCTTGTTATTGTAGTGGACAACACAAACATGATGGCTTCTGCACTCATCACTGTAAAAGTAAATTGCAGATGGTGGGAAGTGCTGTTGCCATCTGATTACTTTAATGTGGTATTACATTAGCTAAATGTATTGAGGGTCAGGAAGTGCAGGACAAAACTGAAGGCACCAAACTGAAAATCTGCAGAATATAACAGAAACCAGCAACAAGTATGATAATTGATAATCATTAAGAAATTAATTTAGCCAAAGAGAGCTATTTCTAAGCAGTAGTGAAGAGCACAAGGCTATAGACCTGTATGCAATTTTACAACCACCTTGTCTCAAGGAATGCTTTATTTGCCAGGTGCCACTCTTCCTGCAGACAGAGTTAGAATAGTTTTTCCTTATGCACATTGGTCACAGAAGTCTATCCATTAAGAATCAGAAATAGAGGAAATGCAGGATCAGAGCAGGTTCTTGAATGCTGATGGTTAGTAATTTGGTGGTTTGTAAGAATTCTCATTTAATTCAGATTATTTTGTTGGTCAGACATTTAGATCTAGAAATATGGTCTGGATTCTGTGAGCACACAAATCTACTTGACATTTCACAAATGCTAGAATCTATTAGGCTGTTCTTTGTTGGATATAGATTGGTTTTGTTAAGCTGGTCATTAAGAGATGTAAGAACATATAAAGCAAAGTACAAGACAGTTAATTTGCTTTGCCCTGATCTGCTGATGCACTGGAAGAACCAGAAAGCCTAGCAACTCCAGTGTGTTCCTGGGCTGATACTGAGGTAATAATCACAAACCACATTTGGTAAAGCATTTCTTAATCCTAGGAATACTCAAAGGCTTTGGAGCACTGAAAATCTAAAGACAAGAAAATTCTTTTCCATCAATCTTGCTTCACCTTCGATTCTCATTCTGCTTTGCAACCTTGGTCCAAATAGATCCCTCCTGCCTTTTCTTCTTCCACCTAGTTCTGCTTCCTAGTTGCAATAAAATGGATCTCACTTTTCAGACAGCTCCTCAAACTCAGTGTTCAGGTAGAACTGCAGCTTTCAGAGCAAACCACAGGGGAATTTCACTTCTTTCTTATGCAGGTTACTTTCTGAAGTCCATTCAAAGACTTTTCTGCTTGGAAACTTTCTTTGAAGATGAGACATACACAGCTGGGATCCCACAATGACTCTCAAGTTTTTAGTGGTTTACATGGTTTCTCTCTCCTGTCACTGTACGGATGGTTTAGCCCTAAATGGAGCTTGTAATGCAACAAGCCAATGGCAAAACATTTGCCTTTAGCTTTCAGTACTCAGCTATCATCTTTCAAAATGGACAAGTCAGAAATACTGATCTCCATGGCAGAGCACTCCTGAATGCCTTCCACAGTTAGCAATGCTTCTACTGAATGTCATTATTCTTCTTTAGTGACCCAGCATAAAGAGAGCTTTAATTATTTCCATTGTAATCTGGAATATGGTGTGGCTGTCAGGCAGCCTACAGAATCGTTTAGTTTATGAGAGGTGAAGAGTTTTGCACTGTAAATACTGTACAGTGATTTCCCATGATTTACAGCTATGTCATATGTCTGTCCATGTCTAGTTCTTATGGTGCTGTTAATTTCTGAACTGATCCTGAGCTGAACTGGAGAAGCTGAGCTTCCATCTCATTAGCCTCCTATTTTCCTTTTTTTTTTTTTTTCTTTTAGCAGTCAAAAGAGCAGCATATACAAAAAACTTGTTAGAAACATTTCAGAAATGTAATATAGTTATATAGTCAGTTTCCAAAACAGTAATTTTGAAGCCTTTATACCTGTTTTTCTTCCCCTTTCTTGTTTTTAGTCAAAAGGGTGGTGTATTACTGGATATTTAGTGCATTAATTTTTGTGGTATAATGCTGCTGAGAAAGATGTGCAAGCAGCCTAAATTTGGTGGGAATATGCAAATGTCATGCAGTACAACAGCCTGTGCTATAGTGAAAGAACACAGACAGTGGATCTCAGTTTTATGACAAGGTAGTTTGTTGTTTTTAATGAGGCCATTGGGCAGAATAAAAAGGGTGTGACTTTTTTTATTCACTCATTGCAAATACATCTCTCTGATCTTCCTTATTCTCTTATCTTTGGATGAGCTATATTATAATAGGACCCCTCAGAATCCTTTGTATTTTTGAGCCTTTCATATCTCTTATCTGAGAAATCTTCTTTCTTCTTTTGTAACACACTTTCCAACGTAGCTTTCTAGCAGGCCTGTTAAACTACTTTTTCAGATCTATTCTGTTTGTCCAGTAACTGAAAGAGCCTGGTCTGTCACATTTCCCAGGAACAGTCCTACAGACTGAAAAGCATCCTGTCTCAGAATGCTCCTCTCCTAACTCAGTATGCAGACATTACCACCTGCTTCCCTATTTCATCACTCATTGGCAATTACATGACTCATGCATGCAAATAAGGGATAAACAATTCTCATTAAATTTGAATTTACCCAAACTTTCCAAACATTTTCTGATGTTTGCAGATGTACTTTGCCAAACTTTGGGAGGCATGATTTGTTGTTTTTTTTTAAACAACATCTTGATGCTAGCTATGAAGGTGCCAGTCCAGTTCTAAAGAATAAAAGGAATCTGAGCAAGTAATGCTCGTGTCTTATAAATAATATAGTCTAGTTGCACTCTCAAAAAATGCAGGCATGCATAGAATCCCATTTTGCAGTCTGAAAAAAATACAGACAAACCTTAAAAATGTGTGATTTGTCATATTTATTCCCCCAAAGCAGGGAGAATTCGGAGGTTTATAATTTATTTTAGTTAGGGATTTGATGCTGTAGTCTGGTGACAGGAGATGTTTAACTTCTGATGGACCAGACCTGAGAGAGCCTGTCACACAGTCAGTGCCATTTGAGCTGACTCATCCTACTGAGTAGCTAGTGGCAGGAATATTGTGGATATTCTGCTCAGCCCATTTAAAGCCTTTCTTCACTACCCACTGTGCTCTCCACAGACACACCTTTGGATGTATTTTTAGCCAGATGTATCTTGCTTTGTAGAGTTTCTATCTCCCAACTGAGTAGCACCTTCCTAGGTGTGTACAGAGCAGCTTGGATCCAAAGCTCCCCCTTGGTGTCACAGAGGGATTCCTGGGGAGATCTGTCCTGCTTCCAGCTCTGAGCTGCAATGTCTGTGTGTGCTGTGCCAGCCTTGGATTGCACTGGCTCCCAGAACTGTCCTCTACTGCACTGCCTTGCCCCAACACAGTAAGTGGAATTCCGTCAGGATTTTTTTGTGAAAAGAGGATGTTTCTTTGAGAAGAACCTCTTGGGAAAACAGGGCAAATGCTTGGTTAGCAAGCTCTCATACTTTGGTAACATTTAATTTAAAAGTTTTCTGTAGAAAGAAGATACTTGTAGACAGTCTACCACGTAATAAGAACATATTTGGAGCAGACAGATGGAGCTAAATGAACCAGGAAAACCTACAGCTCATTTAAAAAGGTCTTCTGTAGCACGAGAATAAAACAAACAAAATAAAAAGAAAGAAAAAAAAAGAAAAGGGAAGCTTTATAGGATAATCCTGAGTGTCTGTCCCTAGTGTATTGACTATCTGAATGGTAATTTTTAGAATTCAGGAATCAATTATATCAGCACATTCAAGAAGATTAAAAATTACCCAGTCTTGCTTTATCCTTTGCTATAGTCCTTATGTTTTTTAACAGTGACTTTCTGTACTATTTAAAAGATAATTATGCTAGAAAAAGTACATATATTGTAAGAAGTTTTAGAAGGTATAAGAGCAAGGGCTTTCTCTCTGAAGGATAATGAGCAGAGGGGCACCCAGATGAATATGTACAGCTTGTAAAGAAAAAAGTGCAAACTCCTCTCAGCAATTTCTGAGGAAAAAGGAAGTTAGCAAGAAGGAGAAAATTGATATAAACATACTGTCTGACTCATACAAATGCTGAATACCAGCAATTAAAACATTTAAAAGATGGCATTGAATGTTAATGCTTCTTCAAAGACAGTGTCTATTCTTCTCTAGTCTTGTGTAATATGCATCATCTCTGGGAAGCTGAAAAGTTTGAAGGCAGGTCTTCAAAATACTGTTCCTCCTTCTGAATGAATCATTCCTCCCAGAGACAGTTAACTATTGCCATCTCTTTGCCATAAACCAAATCATAGCCTAAACTCAATTGTAATAGCAATGTGGTTTTCTGTAGCATCATTTAAAGCAGGGAACCTGAGGATATGTTTATTTATTGCTTGGTGAACAAATATATTCTCAGCAGATGACAACTGAGGATAACACCCTGCTTTAATGGCACATTTTCATGGTATGTTTTTTTCCACTTTCCTTCATACTCCCCTTCTTGTATTTTCTATTTACTAGTTCCTGATATGCACACCAACACTAATCAAACAGGCTATGCTTTTAAAGCTTCATTCTTAGTCATGCTTGGATTGAATGTGTGAAATCACCACCTTCCCAGCCAGAGACAGCACTGATACATTGCAGTCTGAAGACTAATGTTTGAGGCACTAACAAACAGCCAATTGCAGCCCCTGCAAGATGTAACCATCATTTGCATGCTGATGCAATGTACTGCTAGTGTAAGTGTGGTCTGAAACCTCTACAGCTGTGTCTTAGGGAAGATGAAGGAAGCAAGGAGGAAGTATATGTAGGAAAAGAGACATAATTTATTGTATCACTACATTTTGCCTGGCATGCTTGCTTATGTAGGGATGGTATGAGTGTCACTAACTTCAGGGTACACACAGATAAATATAATTTCTCTTTCAGAGGAGTTATCATACTGTATTTTCTCACTTTATCATTCACAAGTTGTCTATAAATATCGGTATTTATATATTTTAGGAATAAGTAGACAGTCTGCATTTCAGAAGTCAGTGAGTTCTGACTCTGGACAAGAAATACAGAGTTAAGTTTACCTTAGAGCTCCTTGGTGGTCTTCTCTGCTGTCTCTAGAACACGTTTCTCCACAGCCTATGTGGTCCCCACTCCTGAGCTTGAGGAGCCTTCTGCTCTCAGTGATCTGGGGACTCATTTTCAGCAAATGACACTTCCTGAGGAAAGTCTGCAGGGAATATCTGTATATTGAACCAGTTCCATAGAGTAACCAAAGCATGCAATAAAAGTACCACAGTGCAAGGGGTACACATTAAGAATAGCTTGATTTTCATTTCATGTTGCTGTTAGACACTTTTTATAAAGTCAGTAGGTCAATCTTCAACTCACCCTTTCATTCTCAAAATTGATTCCCATGCTAGGAAACAGAGCCAAAACTCAAAGCCACTTTTTCATACCCGTGTTCACACACTGGCCTTCGGCCTAAATCACCTACTGAATAATTTAGAGCAAACAGGAACATTTTTATTGTTCCTCATAGCAGGTTTTCAACTGCTTTGAGCAGCCATAGCTACGTGAAACAGGCAAAGTTAGCCCCAGAACCTGAGCCAAATATCCACAGATTGCTAATTGTCGTGCTGTTTAAGCCAAGATTTGACCCATTTTTGTACATATTTATATTTTCTACATATCATTTCCCTGATCTTAGCAAGCTTAAGGCAAAGTCCTTGACATTAATTTTGTTAGTGCATAAGGTTTTGATTATTTTGTTCCTGGCCTTAAAAACCATTTAAAAGGCACTATGATTTGTGTCTTTCAAACTCTATTTCTCAATTAGTTGATTCTATTTTTTTTGCCTTTTAAAGTCAAATCTTGGGTTTTTTTCTAACCATCTACACCAAATGATAAAATATGAGACCTGAGGCTCTTTGGTTACACTCTCTGCAGTTCCAAGTTAAATCCATTTTTAAGTTTTGAGCTCTTCTGTGGGAATGGCTGAGAGCTGAAGTCTGTTTAATAAATCTGTCATGATGCACTAAATGAAGTAGAAAGCTGATCAACACAGACTGGTTATTAGTTGGGCTTAGGATGTGTGTTTTAAAAACACTTTCTGATGTGGAGCATTTAACTTCCACAATGCTTAACACAGAGTCACCAGTTAAATCATTGGCCTGGGCAAGGTTGGCGTGGCTGTCCTCTGAATTTCTGTTAGATCACTAAGTGTGTGGACAAACAACATATCCTGTATCTTGCACAAAAACTCTCACCAACTCCCCACCCTTAATTGTTGCCTCTGGCTATCTAAAGGAAGCTAGTTTTAAAAACAATATACTGCTTTAATCAAACACTGCACTTCCATATGAGACAATTGAGGCTTTCCTCTACAGCCTTCCTTGTTTCACCTGGACCACTCTTTGCTTCTTTCCATTCCCTTAAACCCTCCCTTGGATGTATACAGCTGAAAATTAAGCAAGCCAAATAAATTATATCTGAATCCCAATGTGAGAATTTTGTAAGGTGCCTAATGGGTCTGGCATCTAATCTGTCTTGATAAGAGACAACTAATACTTAATATTTCCGTTCATGAAGAGTAGCTGCTTAGAGGGTACCTTAAATTTTTTGCATGCTATTTATTTTTCACTTCTGTATGTTCTTAAGCATCTTCCTCTGTCTGTTTGTTGACTGATAAATCTAGCTGTTATAGTCTTGGTGTAGACATCATTTATACCTAGAAAAGCATATCTGAAAATACATTACCTTTAAATACTGAGATCCATCACATCTGAGCTCCCATGTCTGATAGCCAAAAAGCTCCATTTCATTTTGGAAGAAAAATTGCTTCTGTCAAGGTAAACAGAATGCATTATCCCCCTTTAATAACCATTTTTAAGCATGCTTCTGTATTACTTTTTCACAGCTGTATTGCAATAAGCCTTAGAGTAATAGCCAGTTCTTCTATCTAATAGGTTCATTATTCTTTTGCCATAATTGCAGCCATTAAAAGTCCAATTGTTAAATTTCCACTCCTACATTTACTTAGTGTTACTTTTTATAATGGGCTGTGTCATTACAGCACCCCAGTGGCTACAGCTGTTGTTCAAAGTGTTTCTAAAAGTCAATGAGACCTGAGATATGTCTGTATTCTTGATTTTTTACAGATTCTCTCCACTGCACTTTATCATCTTTTTTTAGCTTTTAAAAAGATAGCTGCATTTAGATACCCTTTACTGAAAGTTTAAGAACCTGACCTATTCAAGAAGACATAAAACTATGACTTTAATATTTCTAAAGCACCATTTTTTCACTTTTATGAAATGATTTATATATAACAAGGTGATGGAGCAAAGATTTAACTAAGGGAAATTAACACTTATGGCTTAATAGCTTTTCCAGAGCACTGATTTATCTTTTGTCATGTTAAATTTGTTGGGCTTTTTCTTTGTTGCAAGAGAAGCCTAGCTCCTAGTGTTAGCTACAGTTGTGGTAATAAAACAACCTTTCCAGTGCCCCTTGCTTCATTACTGGCATTTCTGGGCATGTTAATAAGTATGCTAGGGCTTACTTCTTATTTGTGTCAGAGAAACTTCTTGTTTTAAAATGTTGCATGTTGACCTGAAGTTTTATTTTAAAAAATAAGTAAAAACCTTTAGGATTGCTCTTTTTTTTTTTTTTTTTTTTTTTTTTTTCTTTTTCTTTTTTTTTTTTTTTTTTGGTAAGACACTCTCATCTATCTGGTTTGTGTGTGGTATCTGGTCACAATTTGCTTTTTTGAAGTAACACTGAAAAATGGCTTTGAAACACCTATATTAACACCAGCATTAGTTTCTGTTGCTGACAAACATGGAGAAGCTGTCCTGGAAATTGCTGGTAACAACCACTGTCAGCCCTAATCAGCTTCCTGGGAAAGCTGGTACATAATACCCAATAACTATTTGTGAGGTTATCCAGCCTCTTTTTAGGATATAACTTCATGTCACTTTAAAACTTTCATAAGCGGTATGTCATTTTTATTACTTAGATTTCATCCTCCTCCATAAGGGCTTGATTAAAACTGCATTTGAAATGTATATCACATAAGGTTTTTTTATAGACCACATTTTCTTTCTTAACCTCGTTACCAAGCTGTAATTTTTTTCAGTGATTAACCTAAAATTGCAGCATTTCCTATCAGTATGTGCAGTATCTCCTGTCTTCTCCCTCACACATTATAATAAAAATAATATGATATGGAGTACGATTGATTTATAGGAAAAAATAGATTTTAATTTAAGTACTTTTAAAGAGCATTATTTTTACCACCCAAATTCCTTCCCATATAGTACAGCATACACTGAAGACAAAAACAGAAAGAAAAGAGGTCACAAAGAAAATCATCTTGTCTTTTTCTGTGTGGAGGTAGACTTTCCACAGAGCAAGGCAAAGAAAAGCCTTCTGATCCCTGCTTCTAAATTGAAGCTCAAATCTACATCATTATCAAAGAGGAAAGTTGTTACCACATCATTTCTATGTACATTACATGACATTTATCTGCTTGTTATCATGATGTTTCCAGTGCTGAGGTAGTGGGTAATTAATTCTTTCAGTGCCTGGCACCAGATTGCAATTATACTAGATATGCCAAGGTGTTGAAGATGCCATTGAGATGTTCTGTTCTCTTGTGTGGAGGGGTTCTTTTTGAGCAAGGTAGAAGTAGCAAATTTCTACTGTAATTGTCAGCTTTACAGCTACAGAACAGGCTTTGCTTTCCAGGTTCCTCAGATTATAAAATTCAGGGAGTTACAAAGGTTGAGAGAAAAAAACTCACCAGCTAGTAATTTGAAAAAAAAAAAAATGATTGGCTTAATGTTAATATAAGCAAATAGGTGGTAGGAAATAATTAATTAATTTTACCCTGTTTTTAGCTCTTTGGGACACTGAGTAGAAGAAAAACATATTCTTGATTTAAAATCCAAGAGTATCACAGTCAGCAGATTATCAGATTGTGAATTTCAGATGTTTTAACCAGATGTACAATTCACAAGTAAATCACAAGCCATTCTGCAAGCCATAACACTTAGTTAATAAATAGAGTTTGCAATTCACACAGGCTAGAAATAATTCTCATTTACATTTTTCATTAGAGTTGTTACAAGTATCATCATCTTCTCTCTTTTACCCACCAGCCATTATGGCTATCACAGCACAATTGTGCAGAAATCATCAATTCAACTCAGCAGTGCTATCAGGAGGAGGCTGCAAATGATGAAACTCCTGGCTGGCTGTGCAGCCTACAAACCTGCCCATGCTCCTTGGGCAATTCCTGACACCCCATAGGAGCTGGGTAGGACTGTGAGGCTGGGGAATTGTCAGCAGCATCATCTGAAAAGCATGGCAAGGCTTTTGCACTGTGGCTTCATACATGAGTTTAAAAGTTGAAGTTGTTTAAGGCTCAAGTTCATAGGTGAAATTTCACTGAAAGAGTTAGGACCATCCATGAACTGAATGTGAAGGCAAAGTGGTTCTCAAGGGGAGAAGAGTGCTGTGTCACTGGGGCTTGAGTGCACAAGGGGACTTGGAATATGTCATGATATCTAAAATATGCTAGAGGCAATGTCAGGGGTAGGCTGTATTCAGGCCAAGCTCTGTGAAAGTATGAGGCTGCTCCTCAAATTCCTGGGAAAGGTAAATATTTTTTTCCTACCAGACAGTGCTGAAGTCAGTTGCTCAAAGGCAGAGTTGAGCCTACATTTATGGGGGCAAATAAAAGTACACATAGCAGGGATCTGGGAACAGGGCACTCATGGATGCCCAACACCATTTTTTGGGCTTAAAGAGCCAAAGAACCTCGAAAAGGTTCCCACTCCCAGGATGCTGCTCCCCAGGATGGGAGTGGGAAAGGAGTGCATGTGTGCAAAGCTGCTGTTATTTGAATGGTTCTTTAACAACTTGTCCTTGTTCATCCAGCTGAAGTATTTGTGCAGTAAACCGGACCTTTTTTCTGTCTGTCCTATATGAACACCACCTTCTCCATTCTGGATGTAAAAGTAGTAGTACAAACTGAAAATATAGGTGAAATGTAGTTTCTTGTTCACATTGTATTAATTGCAAACTAGGCCAATCCATGCATCTTCTAGACCATGAGTTGGAAAGAAAATTTCCTATGGTTTGGGAGTAGAATGACTTTGATATGGCATCACTGATGTTACTGCAACCCACAGTGGATGTGCCCTTTTTTCTATTGGAGTAATCCCAAAGTCATTACTACAGTGACTTTTTCTGACTGACTCTGCTTTTATTCCTGCTATTGTATTCTTTTCTTTTCTCCCAATAGTACACCAGCATATCAGCTTGAGCTTGAAATAATAATAACATTTTAGATAGTTTATGACACAGCCTTAACCTTCTTTAATAGCAGTTTTATGTATTCAATATTCTGCTGCTCTAGTCGGCTTGCAGTCTTTCAGAAGCGCTGGTCACTAAATAAAATAAAGTTCATATTTATTGCTATGTGTCATCTAAAAGCAATCACTCAAAGCAAGAATTATAAGATCTTCTACAGATGAAAATGTTTTTGTGATGGAAGTTGGCAAGGCCAATCTGTTATCATGAGGCATGGAGAAGAAAGGCCAATGTTCTTGACTGTTTAGTGAATGCACTTATTTTCGTTTTGCAATTTTCATTATGGCAAATTGTTTGACCTAGCAGAGAGACACCTTCTCAAGGCTGGGATCATATTGTTTTGCTAGTATAATTCCATCACAGTCAACAATGGATATAAATGGAAAAATGAGGCAGAAAGGTACAACAGTATAGAATGATATGTTTTCAGATCAGTAATCAGTGTCTATTTAAAATAAAATAGAAATATATTAAATGACATGCTTTGACTCCATTTTATTAAGGTGAAGTGAAGTTTTATTACTAGTCTTATGATCAAATGAAGGAAAATAGGGGTAGTGAGAGCTGTGCACAGGAGAATAAAGGCAAGCAGCTAAAAATCTGCTATATTAACCTAACAGGTTTTGACATTCTGTAAAGTCATTGAGATGTGATTTTTCATCCAAAGCTAAAAAGTTTCTATGATAGAATTAGTTAAATAAAAAAAGGAAAATAGAAGTCCTGGATATTGTGTACATCTCCATTGTAGGAGACAATTATGTTTGATTTCTTAGGAAACTGTAAAAGAATAAAAATGCTATTTTTTCTCATCTAAATTCTAGAGAATAAATAGAAAAATAGTAGCTAAAATAGTGAAAATTACTTGCAGAATAGTAACAAACAAAAGCACTGCTTTTTCCATTGCCTTGCCAAGTCAATACAGTGGCATTTAACTGTTCATATCCTTACTTTCTTTTTTAAATGGATTTGTTTCTTTTTTGTTCGATTTTTCAATGTAATGAAAATATCAAGCCTAAGGTCATTCTTTCTTCAATTTTTATAAGTTAGCAAATATTATTTTAGAGTATAAACCAGTATGTGAAGGATCATCAGCTCTTAATTTATGCTTTTGCAGCCCAGTACTCTTGTGTGGTCACACTGGACCAAATTTAACAATACTGAGGGAGGAAAACAGACACAGGTTGATCTTATGAACCTTTAAAGACGTGAGGTCCCTGCTCTTGTCTGTGGTTTCACAGAAGTTAAATTGAATTATGCAAATAAGACCACATGTGTACATGCTGTCAGGTTCCAGTTAACAAATGGTCTTACTCCTCTGTTATTTTCATGAACTATACAAAAAAGATGCTTATGTAGACACTTCCTCAAAAAATATGAATAAAATTTCCTATGAGATGAGCAAAATAACACCATTTAATCTGGCTGTGAATGAAACTGCAAATACAGTGTTTCACTTTCTGAATTTGTGAACTGTTTTAATTACATTATGAATTTATCTCCATATGGCTGCTGACATGCATTGAAATCATAGTTATTAGCCATTCGAATTTATGTTGTGCTGGATTTTGGTGGGGCCTGATTCTAATGATTACATGAAGATTCTGACACCTGTTGAGCAATGGAGAGGAGTGTTCAGATCTGCTGAGATTTGCCCCCCATTTACAGCCTCACAACATGGCCAAAAGCCAAAGGTACTTTAGTGCAAATTAAAATCAGCCCCATGCACCTTTATTTTAGGTCCTGGCACTGCAGGTGTAAATATGTTCACATGTCACAAGAGAGGGGACAATTACCAGAAACTTGTGTAATATGTGGCAGTACCCACACACTTAGAAGTACCCACAGGACTGTCTGCAAGCACCAGTGCCCTTCAGAGTTTAACCAGCAGAGGTTTATGATAATCTTCAGCAGCCTGTGCCAGCTCTTGCAATACTTGTCAAGGATGTGACTCCAACTCACTCAAACACCCAGGCATCCTGCCCTGCCTCACATGGCCTTTTGATCACCAGTGGTTCGGCTCCCTGAGAGATGCTGAGGGAAGTGAATCTATTCTTCAGTCTTAGTTTCCTCTGGGTGTGCAAGATATGATGAAAAGAGGTGTGCCTTGCCATGTGTTAGTTCGTGTTCAGACTTAGTTGTAGTTCAGACTACTGCAAGCCAGCTCAGAGAAGTAGGAGGAAATATTGCTGTGCCCTTTCTCTCACATCCCTGCATCAATTTGCTTTTGACTAGTCCTGCAGTCAGAGGTGGTGGAACATAGAGTGGAAGTTGCTGCCTTGAAATAGTGAAGACTTAAGAAAATAAGATATTTCTTGCCAAGATATTTCTTACAAACTCAAAATTCTTATTTTCATTTTGCTGATGCGTTATAGAATGGTTTTTTTTTTGTTTGTTTGAGACCATGACAAATTCAACTGTTTAACAATCTGTTTTTAAAAAAGTTTTTCTGGCTCACCTATGAGTTATCAACTCAATCAACTCAACTTGACTAAGTTAACTCAATCTTTCTTATTCTCTGTTTCATTTTTGAGTTTTATTGATAGTGATGACTCATATGAAAAAGACTTCACATATGTTAGTGGTTACTGAAATTGTTAATATAATTAGCAATGACTTACCATAGCAGTGGATAAAAATGTTTTTATGGAAAATTCTGAGTGGGAGCTCATTGTTGACATACATTACAGAGTGTCTGGCCATGTTTGTCCCCTATTTTCTTTCAAAATTATGAGAAGTCTGCTATATCTCATTTACAAAACACTTAAAATGGTTTAAATGTATAAACCTTAAAAAACAAAGAGGTTTTATCCATTTTCTGAACACTCCAAATTTAACAGGCTAACATCTGAGATTTGCTAAAGAAACCCATTTAAGCTACCAGATGAAAATACTAGTTCATATTTTCACTTTGGTTCACTTCAACTCTATTAATTTCAATGTTAACCAACACAGAGATGCTGGTCCTGAAAACTTACATTTCCATGATCTCATGGCATTAGTTCATTACTGATCAGACTGTATGAAATCCAAATGTTGTCTGTGTAATTCCCTATACATTACCTTGCTTTAAGACTGGGTAAATAAATAACAAACTGCAGGCACTCAAATGGAGCCCTTACATCAAAGATGTTGCTCATTTACCTGTTCCAACAATCTGCTCTCCAAGTACACTGCTTAATTGAAGTAATAGTGACAAAATCAAGCTGACTGGGGTGTTTTTTCATTAGGCTGTAAAGACTGTGAATATGTTTTTTTCCCCAAATGTTAGTGAGGACTCCCTGTCATGTGCAACAGGCACAGTCCAGGTGAATGTACTATCTGCTAATTTGCCATTATAAATTCCATTCTGAAAGTAGTCAGGGAGTGAACATTTGACGTATTTTAAAGCAGTGTAAACTATGAGTTATTGACAATATTTATCATGTATTTTAAGAGAAAATTTGTTATCAAATGAAGTAATTATTATGGCTCCTCTATATCTTACAATTTCTGCAGAAATGTATTTATTTTAAGAATCCAAACTAAATTTAAATTGCTGCGGACTTCTGACATTCCCAATCCTACACTTTCCAAAATTGGATTCAACTTTATCTGCTTTACAGGCTTTGAGAATATTTTAGAAGCTGTTTTACCATACTATTTTATCTTCATGAGGCTTTTTTGAACCAGCTCAAATTTTTCAAGACTGCATAGAAACTGTTTTTATAATAGTTTTGTTTTGGGTATATTGACAATTGTGACAGCAAGTGCTTGTGGCTGCATAGCAATGGATGATAAAAATTAGTCTGGGCTTTCTCTGGAAGTCACCATTGGGAGCAGATTAACTGTCAGAGCTTGAGGGGACAGAAGTCATGTCCACACTACTGAGGTGCCAGTTAGCCAACTTTGAACAGTCCATTTGTCAGGTTTTAGGGAGCAAGAGTTGCTGGTAGCTGGAAGCAAGAGACAGGGAAACCCATTACTGGTGCAACACATGGAAATATTCAATTGTTCTCTAAAACTGTAACTTTTGTTTCATCAGCAAGTATGGAAGAAAACCTGGCCAGGCTTCCTGACTAACAATTGTTAGTGTTGTAACAATTAACAATTGAATTGTTAATTCATCAGATTTGAATAACTTCATCAGAAATAGGTAGCAGTCTCTGGATTTTGACATTGTCAATTTAATATAACTTGATAAAATCTATGAAACTGATTAAAAGACTCGGCTAAGTTTCAGCTTTTAAAATTTTCTTGGTGCTTTGTGTGAGTATCCTGGAGCACAATATAAATATTAATAATAATGTCTAAGGCAATGCTGATTTGTCTGCCAAAAAAGAAAAAAAATTCCATTCTTTATCTCTGTTTCTGCCCACTATTCTCTATCAATGCTGGTTGTTAAAGTACAGAAGAAGTCATGTACCTAATGTTTCTCTGTTCAAGATTTTTGGGAAAATGTCTATCAATAAATTGTGTGAGCCTCTACAGAACCATAACTGAAGCTAGTTATTTAAAAATAAATCACAGGCTAGTTTTTTTTTCTTTAAATCAATAAATATATATGGACTGCAGTGAAACATACACTTTTTCATAATCTGATTTAGGTATTAAAACCAGATATGAACAGTGTTTTTGAAAAAAACACATTGTGGTAGAAACAATGGAAATACTAAAAAGTGACTTCTTTCATAGAAAAAGAGGATTTATGTGCTTTAATCGAAGGACTAGTAGTTTTCTCTTGTTTAACCAGTTTTAGACATTCTCTAGGCCTCCTGTTTAAGTCCTACATCAATTACTTAAGTCATAGCTTCTTTTGTCTAAGCCAAATCTTGAAGGCAATGAATACTTGTAAATGTTTTACTCTTGGTGAGAGTGACCTAAGAGGCTGCACCCTGTTACCCAGACTGAAATAAAAGTGTTCCCAAATCTTTGCATACTCACATGGGGTCTGTTCTCTCACTTGTGGAAATCCCTGTACCAGAATGGCCAGGAATCAGCTGTGGCCTCTCTCTCTCTCTTGGAATGCTTTGCTGGGCTTGTGTTAACCCTGGTAACCTCTGTAGATTATCAGTTCCTTGGTCCTTGTCCCCTTTTTGGTTTACCTGACACCCTTAGGGTGCAATAATTAAAGCTATAACAGATATAAAAATATATGGCTTGCCCCAGTTGACCTCCCTCTCACTTGTAAGGCAGGATCACTCACAGGAGGAAGAAAAGGATATAATGTATAGATTTAGTTCCATTTCTCATTTATTTGGTAGGATGTTTCTCATTTCAAGTTGCATCTTTCTATGATTCCTAGTAATCTAACTGAAATCAGTCTAATTGTGGCAGAATTAGGAGAATGAATATTAAGTATATATTATATATATTAAGTATATATTATACATAATTCATAATAAGTGAATATTCACTTTTTTTTCCTTTAGTAACTTCCTTGCTGCTCCACTGCTCAGACAAGAACACAACTAAAATTCCATTCAGTTCTTAACAGTAGCAAGCAATGATTATTCATTAAGTCTGAGGAATATCTTTAATAGCAGTTTTACCTGACTTGATCATCTTTCACTGCCTTCTGGAATGGTTTACTGGGAGATCCTGTTTTTCAAACTCCATACTCCAAATTGAATCTGGAGTCTAGTTTTTGATAATGTTAAGTGAGATAGAAAGTTAGATGGAAGTAAGATGATGCTCTACCATGTACTCATAAAGTTCATGAGGATGACATCCATCTCCTGACTTTCACTGAGTTTCTCAAACAAACTCTGCTACTGATGACAGAGAGAGTTTCTTTCATTTGCAATAAACACATAAATTGGCCACAGGCTTAGGAAGCTCCTACTAATATTCTGGTTATGTTTGTTTTTTTGCCTTCATTTTGTAATTCATTATTGCAATCCATTTTATAACTGAAAAAATTCACTTCTTCGTTGTCAAATGTAGATGTTTGTAGATATTATAATATTCCCTAGAGCCTTTCTTTAGCAAATCTTAGCACTTCTTTTAATCCTTCTTCAAAAGCATCCTCTCTAATCTACACAACCCTCTTTGGCTTTTTTCTGAATTATGTTTATTTCACTGGCACCTCTCCAGTACTAGAGTGCCAAAACCTGTGTGCAGAATTCCATGTGCAGTGTCACCGAAGCCACAGGGAGAAAGATTATCACCTCATTGGGCTGTGATACAATATTTCTGCAACACAGAGCCAGTTACTGTTTTGGCTTCTTCAGGTCTTCACTGTAGGGTTTAATTTACCACGCTGGCTCTCTCCTTAGACTTTCCAGTGTGTCCTTTCTATGGAATTGCAGTGCATAACAAAGCGTGACTTGGATTTTTGGAGAAAGGATTTAATTCTTAATATTTTTGCTCGTGTTTCTAACACTTAAGAGGGCTTTCTGTATGATTACTCTTTCACTAAAATATAAAACTGGCAAATTTAGCATGCACTTATATGCTAATATATGAAATATATGAAATATTTATTTTCTACTTCCTTTAATTTGTCATTGTTAAAGCATTCTGGCCCCCTGTTTGTGACAATTTCTGTTTGCTGTTGCTAAAATAGTGATGACATCTGAGATAATTTCAGTACATTTTTAATAAGATTGTGTGAGAGATATTTTGTAAAGTCTGTTTATACATCAAACTGTAGAGACAAAATAAGTGCAATCCCAGAACAATCTTTCCTGTGTCTGGTTTTATAAGCATTTTGCTATTGATTGAGATTGTGAAACAGAGGATAAAAAAAAATTCAATATAGACCAGACCAAAAGGTTGGGAGGGTCTGTAAGGGGGAGATTGAAACTGAAAATGGTGATGAAAGAACATTGCCAAATGTTGGATAAACATTCTGAAATCAGCAAGGTGACATCCAATAGAGGCAGATCTCTAGATGGAAACACCAACACACTGTGAATTGATTAGCTGTGCAAAATCACTGCAGATAATTATCTGGCCATAAGCTAAATAGGAACCACTCCACAAATGTGATGCTGGATGAAAAAGAAAGCAAATGTTGCTCTGAAGTGTGGAACAGGAGTGTGATCTAATTATGCTGTGATATTTAATACTGCTGGGGCTCTCCAGGACCACTGTACTCCACAATCTCACACTTAAACGTGTGGACAGTTTGCAGAAAGCTGAGAGAATACCAGCAAGAACACAAGGTTTAGAAATGAAAGGCTGATAGAATTGATTGCTAAAGAAGCAGCTGAATGTAATAATCACCTGCAAGAAATGTTGTCATGAAAAAGACAATTATGGGGGGGTTTATGTCCCTGTTTCTACTGACAATAAAAGAAAGAAATTGATCTTTTTGAAACACATGTTGTTGTTTTGATGTTTGGAAATCCTTTTGATTTATAAGAAAAGAGTTGGGAGTAGGCTACCTCTGGAACTTTTGCAAGCTTTTGCAGAGGATTTTGACAAAGGAAATAGGTCAGCTATTACCTGTTCTGTCTCAGAGTAAGGAGAACTCCTCTTCAGGCCTTGTCCAGCTCCCTACAGTCATGTATCTCCATGCACAGATCTGTTGGCACCTCTTAGAATTAAAGCAATATAAACTGAGTCAGAGAGGACTGACTTGATAGTAACTCCTAATTTTACAGCCCAGCCAGCCTCAGGATCCCTCTTGCAAATGTTACTCTAGCTTGCTGTAGAAATAAATACACTGAAGTCAAGTTTCATTGATAACAACAGTTCATTGAAACTTTTTGGGTTCAGCAAACTTTCCCTGAAGTTCATGAATGTAGAGATCTGGGAAAAACGTGCCTGTCTCCAGGTGAGTCTGCCCTAGGGAAGGGTGGTAAAACTTTGGGCTCCTGAATCAGGCATAGAGAAATAACAGATTTTCTTTGCTTCTTAACTATACACACCACCTTTCCTTGTTTCTCTTTTTTACAGACCAAATTTGGAAAAAAAAGGAAAAAAACAACTTCAAACCCACAGTGTGGGCAGCTCAGCCATGTTTTGAATCATTAGTAAGATAATCTTCCTGATCATTTATTACCTGGTCTAATTTCTTGTAAGTGTACTTTTTCTTTTTGATATCTTCAAATATTCTTTTATTCACTGTTTCTACTTTAACTAAAATTACCTCAGTGCACGTTCACTTGATCTCATCTTTGTCCAGCTCTCATTTATATAGAATTCTTTCAATTTCCAGAACATTCTCGCTGCCCTCATTCTTTGAGTAGATATTTGGGAAGCTGTCTACTGGCTGCTTGGTATTTTCCTTCCTTTATCAGCAGGATTATATTGTATTCTGATGCCTTTCAGGAATCTCAGCATCCTTGAACTTCAATATCTACCACTCTTGGAATCCATTCTTTAGCATGCACCAAAGGACTAATGGGCACTACCAGGGAGCATCCCTATTATTTAAAATCAGCTCTTAGTATGAAAAATTTCAGTAATGAAGGTTAGATCCATGTTGAACAGTCTTTGTCTAGGATCTTTACTTTTATGACTCATTAAATTTTCTCTTGTATACCTTAATTTTCAGATTTAAGTTCCATTATTTATGGAATATATTAAGCTGCAGAAATGTAAATAGGCATACAAGGGGAAACCTATTAACTAGATTACATTCTTGATTTACAAAAGCAAAGGAAGACTGACAAACAGCACAGATACTGCCTGGGCATTGTCTTATGGGAGGATCCACTTGTGTTAAGGGAAGCAATACCCCATCATCCACTCTTTAACCAGTCCTTGAGGAACACATTCCAGATAACAGAGCGAGAAAAAGCTCTGTAGATGAAAGCAGGAGATACTGGGCACAGACAAAGTCAGCCCATGAGCCATGGCATGCAGTGTTCAGAGAACAAAGCAGAGATTATACAGAAATAAAGCAAAAAACATATTAAACAGTTGTATGGAGTGAAGTAGACATGCAGTAAAAAAAAATAATTTGTGGCCTCCTATAAAGCCCTTCTTTCTTCAGATTATCCATTTTGCTCTATTGATAACTATGTAGAAAGAAAAAAGAGCAGGTACTGTCTTTATTGTATACTCTTGGTATAACAGGAAATTTCAGGTGTAGTATTTAAATGAAATATTTAATTTACTTTTCTTTGAACTGCAGTGACACTTGTACCATTTAGTCAAGCCAGACATGAGTGGATAGTAGGAATTGCAAATCTGGATTTGCTCTTACATGTTTTACTTGTTCAGTCTTCTTTAGTTTTCTTCCTGGGGCCTGATAGCCTCAGACTGGGGATCAGGCCACCGAATTACAAAGAAAGTGGGCTAGTAAAAAAGTACTGCAGTTGGCTGCTCAGTAACCAGGTGAAGTTGAGATTGATTTGTAGGAAATTTGAACTGTGTCCTGCTACAGGAATAAGCAAAGTAAATGACTCATTCCTGTATTAAAGCAAGGTAACAACTGTGAAGATTGGTACCTTTATTTTCCAAATCTCTTGAGTGGACCCTAAGTCAATCCTACTAAACAGACAGCAAATATTTTAAGATCTGATTAGTGTGTAAGCTGATGGCTCTATAACCCTGAAACCTTTTTGACCCATCTCTGCAGGCAGGGAGGGTATGTTTTGATTTTGTCCTGGATTACAATCTACAGTTGTTAGAGAATGACTGACAGCTTAGAAAATCAAACCAGCATTTTTTTTGTACACACGTGTGTCTGTGGATGTATTTCTATCCATAAAGCCTTGGAAAATTCAAAAGCAACTTGAGCACCATGTTGATTGGATCATATGGAGATTTTATTCCAGCAAAATTCCTGTTTAGTTCAGAAAAATTAGAAAAAGGGTGGCAAAGATCTGTTCTTAATCATCATAATGGCATTTTTTCTGTAGCAATTTATGTCCCTGGCTGGTCCACATACAAAATTCTTAGATGTACATCCTGTATCTTTCTGCCAGGATCTGATTCCAGAAAAAATCACAGTTGGTAAATGAGTAGAACTCAAAGTAACTTTCAAATGCTTTGTTTTAAACTAATTTATCAATATTTGGGAGCCAAAAGTAGCTTCAGCCTGTTGCTGCAGATAGAGGTCTGCTGAAGACTTTCATCAGGCTTGACTCTTAAGCACATCAGTCATCCTTTAGATATAAACATGTCTGCTAAATTGCAGCAAGTAAAATATGTGTATTTGACCTTGCAGGATGAGGGTTATGGGTGAAACTTCTCTAATTGTTTTGTCACCAAAGAGTTTCACAACTTTACTTCAAGTACCATGTACCATTACCAAGTACCATTGACAGCAATGTTAATTGCAGGAAACTTTGCTCTTTACATAGACCTCAAAAACATCTTAAGCCAATGGGGTAAACAGTGTAGAAAGGATACAAAATATTGTAGTTGCATGCCATTCTTCAGTCATTTTAAAGCTCATTATTATTGCTTATTTATAAATCCCTAGAAATAGGTGTAGCCAGTAGATCTGCTGATAGATCCTGAGCCAGTCACACAAATGGCAGGTTCTAATTAGACAAGGAGCAGGGGAATGAGTCTGATGTTCTGCCAGAGCTCATTAAAACAGGTTGTGCATTCCAGTGCACAGAACATCACTCATGACTGGTAACAGAAGAACATACTAGTGGCTCATAGGGAGGAGAACATGAAATTATTTTTCTAAAAAAAAGAGAAAGAAATGGAAAAGACAAGGGAAGTAAAAAGAAGGGTGATTCTTCTTTTCAAGGATTGAGATAATGCTTTTCTAACCATGTGTTGGTAAACCCAAATGCAATTGTGTTTTACCATTTATTAGCAGGGCAAAGGTTTAATGCTCAAAGTGCCAAGGCCAGAGTCAGTGTCTGTACTGCCCAATCTGACTGGCATTTATTTGGCAAGGTGCACAAATTTTTTGGCAGATCTGGTGGTTGCACTTGCCAATCATGTCCTATACATGATTGTCCTATGCATTTATGTTTGACAGTATAAAAAGATGTGTGTGGTGCCATGAGCTGCCATTTCTCATAAAAGCTGATGCAGTTCTAGAAAGCATTTGATTTGGGGACAACTTTGATGCATCCTTACTCATCCTTGCTTTCTAATAGCCAGTTTTTGACCTTGAAGGACACTTTTAATACA
The DNA here is from genome assembly GCF_029582105.1 of Oenanthe melanoleuca. Taxonomy (NCBI): domain Eukaryota; kingdom Metazoa; phylum Chordata; class Aves; order Passeriformes; family Muscicapidae; genus Oenanthe; species Oenanthe melanoleuca. Next base: position 16,157,223 of record NC_079342.1, on the reverse strand, counting down.
TAGATAACACAGATCACCACTTGTCCCAGCAAGGTCAAACAAAATACAAATTGTTATTTGGCAGCCTTGGCTTTGCTGTGTTTACTTTGGCCAGACAGAATGGACACCCTGCATGGGGTAGCAGAAGAGAGGAGGGGGGGAAATGCTGTTGAATGCAGTAACAGACTCATGAAGCTTATTTTGCAAACAAAAGTTCTGTAGTTCACAGAAAGGTAAAAAGCAGTGAAGCAGGAGTGTGTACAGCAAAATAGCCTTAGGTGCATTGATACCCACTTTAAAAAAAAAAAAAAAAAGGAAAAAAATACTGCGTAAAATACTGAGATATGGCATAAAATGAGAGCAGATGTAGACTTGAAATGAAGAGTTAGGGTAAGCTGTTTAGTAGCCAATTAATAAAATTAGTGTATTGAAGCTTTCTGTTAAAAATGCAAGAATATTTCCCTTCTGTTGATTCCCACACAAGAGGAAGCTTTGGTGAGTCTGAAGGTTATTTCAGTCATAGCATGTCAGAACAGGAGGCCAAATTTCAGCACCTCTTCTGCACAGATCTTGAGAGAGAACATAGGTCCTTAAAGGTCTAACATTATCTGTTAAATACTTCTTTGGTTTTCATAAATTTTGTCTTAGTATAAAATATTATTATGTAAATCCTGTACCAAGTAAAATACATTCTCATTTATACAGGGCAGGTGAGAGGACTTATCCCCAGGCTGGTTAAACTGAAGAATTGAACAGAAATTCAGTTAGTAAATGGTATCTCCTAGCAAACCAGAACTGTGATTCCTTGTTTGAATGCTATTCTGATATCCTATGGACATATTGTGCCCATATTACATGACAAATATTACCCCTGTTCATTGCTTATTGATCAGAGATAATAAAACTCCCTGGATCCAGATCTGATTTCAGTTGTAATCCTATAAATCTAATGGAAAAGCAAAGCTGATAACTTTTCCTCTGTAGAAATGGATGAATCCAGACTGAATACCTGCAGCCATTCTTAATCCTAGTCATGAAAAATGACCACATATTAACATAGCAGTGTAAGACTACACACAGTGAGGCAAGATACTGACAGAAATACTAAAGAAAAATAACCCATCTTTATTCTAGGGAAAGCAAATAGCAGAATCATCTCTAAGGCTTGCTTGGTAGCTGCTCTGGAGTTGGTGGCCATAGGTAAATTGACATTTGCTGATAATCTGGGGTGGAGATGCTCTCCTGTACACAGTAATTTGGGACTGGACCTCACAAACCAAGACAGTCATGGAAATCATGGCTTTTTGGAAAGGAAAGGTTTTAATGCTTCTACTTCTACTGCTCTAGTGTGTTCTCAGCTATAGTCAACTCTTTTCAATCTATGCAAATGCTTGGACAAGCCTGGCAAATGCATGGAAAAGTTTTCATTACAAAATCCAGGAAAGAGCAGAGAAAGGTCCTAGAAAATTAGAATTTTCAGGCTCTGTGGTGCATTAGAACTGGTGAAATGAGCAGTCAGCTATGCTATCAACTGCTCTGGACTAAGAGATTTTAGGATGTAGATCAAGATCAAGCAGAAAACTTGTTTAAGCCATCATATAAATTCATAACCTAGAATAACCAAAACCTACAGTTATTCCTAATACTAAACATGGAAATTAATGGTAGAGGTTGTGAATGTGTCAAGGTCTCTACAATACTTCCTACATTTGCTCTCTTCCTTATGCAGAGTTTCTCTTTGTAAATGTATGAACAGGTGTTAAGATGAGCCAGTAAAGAGGTTACAAGAATATTAATTGCTGCTTTGAAGTGTTATCTTTAGGGAAAGTAAATTAAAACATAAACAAACCAAGTAATAAGTATGCTCCTGAGGCAACAGATAAGACTCACTCAGAGAAGTTTCAACACCAAATGACCCAGTATTTTACAGCCACTGAGGGAGCAGAAAGGCTGTCCTCTGTCACAAGAGACTGTTCCTGAAGTCAGTGAGGTATTTAAACTGGATACCAATTTCTTGTTGTTCTGAAGTGGGAAGTTCAAAGATTTTACACCAGTTCTTCACCAGAGGACTATCCTTTAATTAGCTGAATCTGCACGTGTCTGGCTAAATGGATGCTCTAGCTGTTCTGTACAGTGTGTCTGGAGGCCTGGCACACTCCTTGTGTGGTGAACTTGTCCAGCTGGGTATTTGAGAGTTTTTTACCTGAGCAAACTCCTAGGATGTTTGGTTCCAACCCTGTCCCACCTGGGATAGCACTTGCAACCTTGAAGTTTACATGACAGATGAATGAAGTCTAGGTAAAGGCAAGGAAATTAATTTTTCTCTGGCAAGAATAATTTTGCCACCAAATTCAACGGTACAGAAAAGGTTTTTATCCAGTATATGTAAATCTGACTCTTTTTGTTTTTGAACACTGGGCTGTCTTGATCTTAGTTGTATGGCATGACCCATTCAGGATCAAAGTGCTTCTGGATGTCAGTTATTGTGATGAATTCCCAAGATATACTCCAAGCTCTGGATTGCTTGCTAGGTTTTGGTCCTACTCAGTCATTTTTGTTTCAGTTGTGGGATTTGACATTTCATATTAGTAAATGGTGTTTGTGAGACAGTGGGCATTAATATCTGAGTGGGCAGGAGCTTTACTGACCCTGACATTTGATGAAGAGCTCATCTACCTACATAAATCAGCTTGGCTATTGGAAGACTGTGATGTGTTTATTTCTGAACAATAACATAAGCCAAACAGATACATCAGTAAAGGGAAAGAAAGAACATATCAACAGGAGTCTGAATGGAGACCAAATACTGATGAGAATGAAACCTTATCTCAGGATGCAGGAGTTGGCATTCCCTGCTGCCAACAGCTTCCACAAGCCAAAGAAGAGAGGGAAATGTTTTATAAAAATTAGAATTTATAAAAAAGAAGTTGGGAGACCGCTTAGATAACTATCCACCTGCATGTAGCTGTCCCTGAAAAGCCAAACAGCAGGAATGAAATCCAATAAATGCTTATTCTTCAGTACAGCCAAATGTCAGCTGTGGGGCTCCAGTGAAATGAACAAGCTCTGTCCTGAGTAAATATATATATATTAATAGCTTGAAGCTGCACTATCAGAGAAAAACAGCTGAACAGCAAAACAACAAAACAAAGAAGCTCTGAGGCCTTCCACTGCCTACAGCAATACACAGTTCAAGATGAATACTCTGCTCATTTCCATTCTGAACTAAACTCTATCTTCAATGCCATCAATATTATCAGTGTCATTACTGCAACTGCAGCGTGAGTTTAATGCAATAGCTATTAATTAGACTATTTTGCCCTCCTCCAGCAGCAACCCTAGTGCATCAGTTCCTAATGGAGTTTATCTTATTGTATTTTGATTTCTCTCAGAGCAGCCTTTCTGAATTGTAACTTACAGTACAGTAATTCAAAGTACAGCAAAGGTTATAGAATACCCTTCATACTTTACCAGCTCATCTGCTTCACAACATTACACACGAGCAGCATAAACAGCCAACTCAATAATGAAGAATGCTGACATAAAAAGTAGCACCCTACAGTCACACACTCCAACTCTTTTTCACTCCTCCCTCAGTGGTCAGCAAGGTGAACAAAATTTGGAATGTCAAAGAGACAGGGCAAATCAGTTAAAACTTCACTTTAAGAGGTAAGAACTTCTCATCCTTAAAACGTCATCAGCTGTTCCATTTGTTTTGCACCCCAATGGTTACCCTGTATATATTCTGGATTAGTGTACATCTCATTGTTTCTTTTGTCAGCCTGTGTTTAGCATGTTATCTAACTTGCAGGTTGGAGTCTTTCCATTGGAACATGAAACAGCAGCAAGTTAATTTGCATGGTGGGAGCACAGGTTGCTGCATCTTCACTGCACAGGGAGTGATGCACATCTGCCTGTCACTGACATTGCACTGACATCACTGTGCTCCTGCCTCCTTTAGTTAGTGAGTAGAGATAGGACATGGAACACATGCCTTTTCTTATCTACCTCTGTCTCCTCTGGTCCTCTTTGTTTTCATAGCTCCCATCACTGAGCTCAGCTGCTCAGCTTCACCAAAAAGAGAAAAGAAAAACTCAGGGTATCTTCTGAAAACCCAGCTCCTTCAGTCTGTTGCAGAAATCAGACACAAAATGCAAAGATTTCCTAACATTCCAACAGTCAGCTCCCTTTCCTAATCTGTGGAGATGACAGTTTTCTCCCACCAATTTGTGAAAATATAAACTGATATTTGCCTATAATTTTGGAAAGGGACAGTGGGTTTTATCCATCATTTCTATTGTAATCCTTGCTGCTATTGTGGGTGAATTTCTGCTTTCTCTCCCAAACAAATTATCTGAAGTTTAAGAGCTAACTATCAACCAAGGAAGTTTTGATATCTATACTCGCATATGTATACATAGATAGATGTACACACATATGTTAGTGTGTATGTTAGAATCATCTGTTCCATTAAATTGCTATTTCCTTACTTTGGATTGGGGCATATTTTGAAGGAAAGCACATTCTGGTCAAATTTCATTCCAGTAATTAGTGGCAAATGTGGGCTTGGGTTTTTTAATGGAAAAGAAACTAAAATGGAACCTCATTTTTTGAAACCACAAGATGCTTTGACTCATATCTGGTTCCAGTTTCTGCTTTTCAGGCTTATCATAACCAACATGTAACTAGATTGCAGGCATCTGATCAGCAGCTTCTATGCAAGCAAACTCCCCACTCCTGCTGACTTAAGGGAAGCATCTTATTGCTACTGATGATGAGTTTGAGTTCCTACAAACGTGAAGCTTTAGGTCCAAATGTGCTGAGAGGCTTAAAAATATCCATGAACAGAACTATAGATAATCAGTGTTGCTGAAATGTCAGACAAGTTACTCAAAAGTGTCATGATGCAGTTTCCTTATCACTGAAGCTACCCCTGAAAGGAAAGAGAACTACAGGGACTTCCATAATCTTTTTATAAAATCATTATGGCTTCATCCCTTTAGAACACTTGATACTCTTGGCTCCCTGGAGTGGAACAGGAATGAAGTGAGCAAGTGGGATACTCAGTCCTGAAGTCTTTGATTTTGAGATTCAGTGCAGGTTCTGCCTGAGTGATTTACGAGGAAGATGTTAGGAAGGAGGCTTGAGGATTTAGCCCTGTTTGTCTCTCTGGTTTGGACTCACAAGTATTTAAAACTCCATTATTGTTTTAGTAAAGCTGTTTAAGAATTTTCTGAGAACACTGTCTCCCTTGATTCTTAATGTCTACAGGATATTTTTTATGATAAATATTAATAATTTTCAAGGACATGGATGAATGCATTTTTATAATTATCAAAACCCAGACATACTGGTTTAGTGTTTAAAATTAATTATAGTATGGAAACCAGCATTCCATAAGGGAATTATATTAACTCATCAGAATGAGTTCATTTTGCCTTTCAATTTACATTTGTTGAATTTTGTTTACTGATTTTGTATTTAACTTCTAAGCACTTACTGAAATCTCAGTTTTTGTAACTAGAGGGCCTTATTTCTGAATGTTTGACTTGACAGGTATTTGAACCTGTAACAAGTACATAAATACAAATAACTTCAGAGAAGAATAAGAGTCATGTGAAAATCCAAGTCTGAAGTGAAGTATTACTTCATTTGATGCCTCACTGTACCCCATGCAGGTCATTGTGAAGGTCCTCAGACTTGTGAGTTTTCAGTTTCACTGTCAGAGCATTTCCACAGTTTTCATGGCTTCAGTTCCAAACTTCTTAGCTGAATCCCAACCTAATGCATATTTTGGAAGCAGTTTAGAAATCGTAGCTCCCTGCAGACTCTGTTTTACAAAGCCTCCAAAGGGTTACTGATGTATAACACAATGGGACACCATTTTAAGGGCAGTTCTCCTAATACAAACTCTCAGCTCTAATGCAATCTACTTTAGTCTCCACCCAATCTCCCCAATATTTTGAAAACTGGTTTCCTTCTAATAGCAAAAATAGCACTGAAAGTGGGCACCCTTGACTAGCCTCCCTCGAAAGTCAAAATTGAGATAGTATTGTGACATTAGTATGCATCCCTGCTCAGAACAGTGTAACTGATGCAATATACTTACAGCAAATTTTAAAATTTCCATCATAGTAAAGAGAAACTGTCATTCAATCCAGTGAAATGCTTTCTCAGCGTCAGAAGATGCTATTACCACAGGACTGGCATCATTTTTCACCTTAAAGAGGATATTAAACAAGCACAGCAAATTCGTGCAGGTGAGCCTACTGTACTAAACATAAAATAAAACCACGCATTGTTCAGGATGAATTATTTTAATGCTTATACTTTGAGTCAATTGGCCAATAACTTTGCCAATTTGTTAATACCTGCATTTAGGGATAAAATGGATCTATGTAACCTATATTGCTATATGTTTCAGTCTGTTTCAATGTTGCCAGAATCAGCAGCCTGCAGTCAGGGAAGTATCTGCTGGTCAGCACCCGGTTTGCATAATGTACTGTTACAAAGATGAAAAAAACAGCCAACATCAGCTGGCAAAAAAAAAATAAAAAAGTTCCCCTTTTGAAATGTGAAGGCTAACCTTGTCTAATGATTGCAAGATTTATGAACAATTCAATGGCAATAGACTATAAAAGTGATAGGTCAGGCCACGTGTACACAAAGACTAAGCAGCTTTGGGTGAGATAAAAGATAAGGCAAAGATCCAGCTTAGATGAAGGGCTGTATTTTCAAGACAGCCCAGCATGCTGAGCAGTAACATCTTTATATAGAAATACTTAGATTTGAGTTTAGGAACATATTTTAATCACACAGATTTGAATAAATAGCCTCCCTTTTCATGGATCTTGAGCTCCAGGCAGAGGGAAGCAAAGATGTTATTTCCCTTTACACCACTTCTTTATTAAGATTCATAAGTGATATTTCACTTATATCAGGTATGATCAGGGAGTATCCATTGCATACTTTCTGTGTACCATCTTCAACTTCTAAATCCTGATTAGCTGGCTTGGAATGTCAGCAGCCATGGGCAGCTTTAGACTGCACGGATTTCTTTTCTGTTTGTGTGAGTGAAACTGCACATCAGACTTACTATCTTAATTGACTTCTTGACTGTCTGTGATGCTAACACATTGTTTATCCCTGACCCTTCAAAGTGCTTCCCACCCTGCACTGTTTCTGTAATTGCTGCATATACTCTTTCCACCTTCCTCTAATCCCTTTCCCTTCCTCTCTCATCCTTCAAATATGTAAAGCTGTGAAGAGAGCAGTCTTTCTTCTGCATTAGTTAATAATATCCAGACTGTGAAACTAAAACTTACAGTACTGCATTTCTAATTAATCAGAAAGACTTGCTGTAATAATATAGCTGGAGACAAGGAGCTCTGCTAGCAGTCACTCAGTGCACTGTGGAAAAGCAGCTTGCCAAGCAGACTAATCATTAGCCAATTACACCATGGACCTCGTATGGAATGGATTTGGTACATACGTGGTAGAGCAGATGGTGGGGAAGAGTAGCCAGGGAGGAGCTGGTCCAGCTGCTCAATGGCTGGACAAAGAAAAGCTTAAAAAAAAGAAAAAAGGAAAGAAAAGAATGTAAGTGGTTTTAGTTGAAGATGAGGATGGGGGGATTTGAAAATGGCTTCTGTCAGATGTTAGTTGTAGCTGTAAAATGTTGGAACAATTAGTACAGGTAATGTGGAAGCACTGCAGTGATCACAGCTCCTGGTTCATGGTTTCTGGGTCAGGTCTGCATGGTTTCTTGTACATCCTTGTGCCTTGCTGTCTAGACAGGCAATACAGAGCAAAAAGGGCTGAGGGAAAGGAAACTGCAAACCAGAGTTGGACCATACACCTGAAACATTTGCTAATAGAAGCTGGCTCAGCTTCTCATGAAATGAGCCTGTGCATAGCCTGTCTTTGTCCTCTGGTGAGAGTGAAGAAAAGACTTTTTCCAGTGCCCATTAGTCTCCCATGTGTCCCATCAGCTTTTGGAAACTGTTAATGGTAATTCAGGAAACACTGTGAGGTTTCATAACTTATGGTAGCTAGAAATGTGCTGAATTAGAATCAAGTAATATTCTAAGGCAGTATTTGTATGAGGTCACTTCCCACCCAATTCTGTATGAAACTTCTTTCAAGCTGAGATGGGAGAGGTTGCTGTTGCAGCAATCCTCAAGTGATGCTGAGAAATCAGAATTCTTGGGTTTGAGAAGTCAAGAAGGTTCAAATTTCCAAAACAGCCTTCTAATTTTCAGTGCCCAACTTTAGGCTTTGTGGGTTTCAATACCCCAGGTACTGAATATTCACAGCTATAAGGTGACAGCTTGGAGCTGGGTGAGCAACATTCCTTACCTTCACTACACAACAGTCTTCTGGAAATAGGGATGAAGCCACACAGATTTTGTGAGGACTAGTTAGTGTGTAGACAATCCTTGAATATGAATAGCTCTCAGGAAAAAATTTTGAGGATCCAAAGAAATTTACAAAATCGGTTTGATTAAAATGATTGAGCCAGCCATACAAACAATACTGGTACATAATTCCTTCTCCCCTCACCTAGGAAGAAACACTATCCACTGTCCATGTTTGCTTACTAGCAGAATATTCAAATATATACCAAAAAAATCTCCAAAAGCAGTGACTGAACAAACACAGAGCAACTACTACATTATTTCATACTAATATATCATGCCCATTTATTCACTTCTCTGCTAAGCTTTGGTTCTTCTTTACTGTTTGCAAGTTCTTGAACCACATCCCACAGTCCTTCAACCCAGCAGGCTGCTCATGAGTTGGAGCTGATGTGCAGATGGACTCAAGCTCCTCTGCACAGGCTCCAGGATGGGTGATGTGAGCCAGCTTTATCCCAGAAGGCTTTAGTCACAGTGATGTGGTTCTGTGCCTGAGTTAATGTGCCAGAATAGACGTGCTTTCACATTCCAAGCTCTGCATTTTCCAGACTGATATTGCTTAGAAGCAGAGAAATTCTCATTTATCAATGGACAGAAACTGAACCCGCCAAAGTGGAGGAACCATTGCTGGAGAGTGACTCAGGATTGTGACAGAGATGAAGCAGTAGGAGACTGAGCAGAGGAAGCTCATACAATGAGCAAGAACAGCTTGTGTCACATTACCACCTGTTCCTTTGACATCCGAATTTATGGTCTAAACCATAAATGGCCTAAGGCCTCATTTATTTGAAGTGAGGGTAGAAACAGGACATGCTCTACAGAGCTCAGCTTCACGTTTCAAGTACCAAGCACAACTGAAACTGAACAAATCTTGTGGAATTTGGGGGCTTTTGGTAACAAAATTAGAGACCAAAATTAGATGCAAAACTATTGTAAAGGAAAAGACATCAAATTAATCTCATCTAAACTAAAATAAAGTAAATAGATAAATATGAATGTTTGAGGGCAAAAGCAATTCCCACCAAGGAAATAATCAGATGGCAGTAAAAGTACTGTGGCAAAACTCCAGTAAGTTCTTAGCCCTGTAGTTTATGGGAAAGGATAGACATATAATTATCACCTTGAATAAAATATATGTCATGATAGGGAAAAGTATAGGATTTTTTGAAGTTCTCTCACTTGAATAAAAACCACAAGGCAGGTGGGGATGACAAAGGCTAGGGAATGTGATAACATGTATTATTAGCCATTCAAAGAAAGAAGGGTACAGCTGCAATAGGAAAGGTTGGATCCAGCTCTGCAGCTGAGCCGAACTTGGTCCCCTGCCCTGAAGTATTAGAAAGAAAAATGAGTGTGTGTAGCCATGGATTTGCTCTAATCCACTATTTGAACATGCCAGTAGACACCCAAGATATCTATCCTGTATGGATCAGAGAAGACTTGTTTTCTGCATTTGTTTAAGAGAGACAAATATCAATAATACGGCAGAAATGTTTAAACAAGGACACAGCACATCGTAAAGGAAAACAATCCATCTGTTTCAGCAGCTGGTTTCAAGCATCCAGTTAGGTATCTATTGCAGTGAAGAAACTCTCCCACTGTTTCAGGCTAGTTCCTACAATACTTATTTATCCTGGCTAGAAGAGTTGTCTAGGGTGGTTTGCAGGACCTGATTTGGACACAGGAAATAATTTTATAGCTGCTCTGTACTCTCTTGTAAGTTTAGATTCCATGTCCAATTGCAATTAACCAACCAAGCAACATAAACATGATCACTGTTTCTGTACCTTTCAACTGAATGCACTGCAGCCTGGATCTCTGGTGTGTGGTAGCAGAGGTCTGTCCCCATCTGAATCTGCAAATGGCCAGAACCAGCACTGCCTCAGGCAGCACACCTGAATGCAGAGATCCTCCTTCCATCTCTATCAACTTCCTCGTGAAACAAGAGTACCCAGGACCTCTCAGCACTGAGGTGAGCCCCCCAGGACTTTATTTATATACCTGTCTCTGGAGTATGCTGGGTAAATGGAAGACATTTAAGACATTTGTATATTACAAAGGTGGCCACTACATAATTTCAAAAGCCTACATGACTCAAGCATGAAACTGCTGAGCTATGACAGAAGTCACTGACGGCTACTCTCACACTGTACATGAACATTATTGCTCTGAATTAACACATGCATATACAGTGGATACTCTGTGAATAGTAAAGATGATTCCTCTAAGCCTGTAGGTAAGAGCAGTAGCTGTTACCAACATAAGATCTGTATAGCTTGGTCACTGAAGGACTTGACTTGATTCTGTGACTGTGCCTTTTCAGTTGGATGCTAGTGGATCCCCTTGTTGCCACAGTTGTTGTTCAGCCTGTCATCATAAGCAATGTTTGTGTTTGTGTTAGAAATAGCAGGAGAGTTTTCTATCGACTTTCTAATAATACATAAAGAACTGCAAACCAATCCATAATGAGCACTTATTTTTCTTTGCTTCCTTTTTTGCTTTAATGCTTCATGTCAGATGTTTGCTTGGTAAGTTGCTTTTTCTAAAGTTTAGAAATTCTCTTTCATTTAACACTTTAATTTCCTGTTGGTGTAGTTTTTCTCTCCAAAGGAACAAACATATGTAGACTGAAAACTGAACCATTCAGGATCCTCCTAAGACCTCGTATATTACAGCAAAGATACCCCATATTTAAATTTTTCCAGTCTCTCACCAAATCATAGTAATGATGTCCTCAGTTGCTTTAGTCCATGTGTTACATCTGTGCTCTGTTTATAGACAGGATATATGTCTTCCTTCTCTTGTTTTAGTAGTGAATGGTAAAACAAAAGACCATGAAGGAGTTTCTGGTCATGCCTGTTTTTCTTCCACAAGTGGTATTGGGTAAACTCCATCTCAAGCCTCCTGTGCTAATTTCTTAATCTTCAAAGTTTCTGACTTTAGATGAGGAATTTTGAGTGCACTGCATATTCCAGGATATGTCTTGTTTAACTTCTCCAGAAAAGTGATTAGAATGAAACATAGTGTTTCATGTGTGGTTTTAAAGCAGATGAGTTAATTCAGTTGAGCTAGACATTGTTTCTGAAACATCCAAGACCTTTATGTAGATTGGGGAGAAAACTAAGAAATAAGAAGGAAAAACCCAGCAGATTCAGCAGATTCAGCAGATCTTATCTCACTGATTTCCTCCTCCTGTTTTCATTTGCACTTCTATTTCCATGCAATATTTCATTTCTTTATGCATCTATCACTGTTTGCTTCTGTCAGAAGTTCAAAGGCAGCCTGCTTTCATAAAAAAGAGGCAGTCTTGACTGATCTATAATATTGTTTCTACCTTTTTTGACCAATCCTCAGTGCATATTTCCAGTTTTGAGAAGCATTTCATGAATCACTGGGCAGTTTGAAAAATCTATAGTGTAGGCTCATTACTTTGCTGGCTGCTGAATGTTTTCCATTGGTTGTGTTGCAAGGCAAAAATGCAGCCCTTTCTCTCAGGAAAAAGAGGTTAAAATTTCATATGTACATAAATAATAAAACAACACGTGGAGGTGATATCAGTGTGATGTATTTAATTTCCTACATACCTTTGGACTGCCCTGCTGTCCATTAATCCACACAAACTCCCATCATATTCCAACTCCTCAGCACTGTTTTTCTAGGTAGTCAGTCAAAAAAATCTTGCTTCTTTCCTCTAAAATGTGGCACTCCCAGCCATCCTCCCAAATGTCACTGGCTGCAGGCCCAGGACAAGCAATATTCTGTTCTATGCTACTGATCATGGTTTAAGCTCAAACCTCATAAGGCTGCAGAAGTGGGAGCTTTATACTTCCAAGTGCGCTCCCTGCCCCAGCAAGCAGACAGATAAAAAGGGTGTAGGAGTTTATTTCAGTAAAGCCAGGAGGCCCAGCTCCTGAGGAGACAGATCCACAGAATATAATGGAAATGACAAAATGATGCAACTTACCAGGAGTCACCTTTAGATTAATTTTAAATATTAAAAATATATTTTCTCATGTTTCCCACCTATCAAATCTTTCTAACTTAGATTCTGCATTTCAAAGGCATAAGGATATCAAAGTGGTCCTGATACAGTTAACCTCTCCCCTCCAATCTATTTTGAGCACTTCCATCACCAATATTTTTCTGAAAAACACCTTCATACACATAGTGTGATGGGAATGTATTTAAGTGCTTTCAGCACTCCTGCAGAGTGACATGCAGAACTCACCTAGAGTTTAACTACTTATATCACACCAGATCCCTTTTCTTCTCACTCTTTTATGAAGGGTAGTAGATAAACAAAAACTTTCTTTTTCTTATTCTCTTTAAAATTAGGCACAGATCTAAATCAGTTTTCTAAAATATTATCTTTTTTTTTTTTCCCCAGCAAAGGAGCCACACTGCCATCAATGAGTCACAAAATAATTAAACATTTAAGGCTGTCTGGGCTTTTGTTCTGAGGAGGTGACAAGGCTGAAGGGTACCTGCAACTTCCAGTTTAGAAGCATTCTGTGTACTGACTGCATGTGCAAACACTCTGCCTCTGGTCATGGTGGAAAGGAGACAGGGACAGCAAGAACACACAGGTACTAGACAATGCACTTAGGGAAGACATCTGGATCATCAACTGAAACACCAACCATTGCCCCCATTCCAAATCCCACTGAATATTTTGGCTAGCAGTTGCTGAGGTGCACTGGCATAGAGGCTCCTCCACTCCAGTGCTCATTGCAGACCAACCACCATGTGGAAATCGCATTTATAGTTGTACATTATACTGGGGTGTAAATTATGCTATATAGTCTCTAGATGAACTTCATGAGAAATCAGCCATAGCTTGAAAGGGTTATTTTATATCTCTCTAAGGAAATCTCTGAAAGACAAACTGGGCTAAAATGCATTATACAAAGGTAGTTATTTCATACTTCCAGACATCTTGGGGGAAGTTGCTGTTTGAGCAGTTTTATTTAGGAATCAGTGAAAGAGCTCTGTTGCTCCAGTCCATTGTCAGTTTTGAGAGGTTTGTTTCTCTCTGCACCACTATTTCTTACCCAGATTACTCACTCTGCATGGATTTTTATGCTGTCATTAGCATCTTAGGTCCTCCTGAAGCTGTCAGAAGCAGGTTTTTATTCTATATGGCTATTTTGTCAGCCTGTAGCTACAAAAAAGATGAAAATGAGAAGGGTATGTTTGAAGAGGAGACAAACCAGACCATTCCATGCAGATCAAAAAAGTTGGTTGAAAAGCTCTACTACCACTCTGCCATTTTTTCTCCTGGACTAAGGAAAGCAGCTGTTTATGCTTTAACCTGTCTTTACTGCCAGTTCTAATGAGGAATAGAAATGCATGGATCGTTCATGATCCCTTACATACAGAAAACAAATTGGTTGAAGCAGAAAGTCAGATGGACTTTAAGAAGTTTTCTGTATTGACGCATTTCCAAGTTGATTAAATGCTTGTAAGAGTAGCCTATGCTCTCCTCCTTGCAAATTTAGCTATTGGGTATACAGATTCATATTTACATGTATGCAGATTCCAATAGTGTTAAAAACCCCAAACCTCCAGATAGCTAGAACTATTAGTTTATAGGAATTTAAAATTAAATTAAATAGCTGGGCTGTTTTCCAGATGATTTTTAAAGTTCCTGTGCTTACACAAAAGCCTCTGTAGGATTTACATTACACTACTGTATGTGTTTCAGTGAGCATTTGACTGCCAAGAATATGGTCTATGACCAAAATGGCAATCTAATTAAATATTTGACAAGCAGAAAGCTGGACATTATTCAAGTCAAGCATTAAATTAGAAAATTTAGTTTGTCTCCTTTATCAGTAGATTTTAAAATCAGCCTATTCTACCAAAACCCATAAGTTTAATGAATTTGGTCAGACACACTGTGTAACAGATGTCTAACATACAGCCATGAGCCTAAATCATAAAAATGATGCTTCACTTTGACACGGCAAAATACATGTGAAAGACTCAGAAAGGTCAGTCACCAGCAACCTGCTTGCTGCAGTTGAGAAACAGCACTGTAAAATGCATGAGCCGCCTTTTGTAGTCTCTTATAGGGAGCCTTGGAGAGGCACAGATAATTTACTTTCAGTGATTCATCAAGTTGGCCCTTTGTTTCACTAATTTGAGTGTCAAGTGCAACCACATAATAAAGAATTACCAAGACCTGATAAGATTCTTCTTGCACTGCTGTGTTTGTCTGAACAACTGGTTCTGTTGAAACCAACCCTACAAACTGCATAAACAACAAGCGTGTGTGCGACTGGCATCTTCTGCAAAATGATAAAGCGTGTTTACTGCGTTCTCCGCTGGTGAACCACACCTTCGTGTTTCTTTTTCCTTTCTTAAAAGGCACTAATTGCACATGCTGTGCCATGTTAGAGCTGGCATTTGTTTCACTGTTAGTCCTCCAATGAATTAACAAAGATAAAAAACTTATTTCAATGACAATTACAGCCTTGAGAAAGGTGCTATTCTGACCATGGTTGAGTTACCCTGCTGATAGTTTTCTCAGTAATGTAATTTTTAATACTACACAGCTGTAGGTTAGATGTGAAGCCATACATTAGTGCTACTATTTCAATGAGTAGTTTGAAGTGAAATAACTTCATGATTAGGAGATAGTTTTTTTGTTTTTTATTAATGCTGTCAGTCTAATCAATTCATGAAGATCAACCCTAAAAATGGCTTATTAAGAAGGGACACATTTATAATTGTGTAATTCCCACAGCAAAAGGTATGTTATCTGATGTCTGGTAAAGTTTTCACAACTGAACTGTACACTAATAACACAAAGAAAGAATAAAAAACTTTAGAAGGCTGCTTGAGAGTGGGAAAATGTCCGCCTTCAGAAACCAGAGAGATGGCATGGGGAGCAAGTCTGTAAGATTTGATTTATAAGACGAGGAAAGCTTCTGTCAAAAGGGTTTGAAACTAGTTGTTAGAGCTTCGGCAGGATTGTGTTAGGGGGTATTGTCAGCGCCGCACAAGGAGTTGAGGGTGTCGATTTTTTTACAAACGTGAATTTAAAGTACTGCCTGATCCCTGCCAGCTCCAGGAAACCCAGGTAGCGGTGGGAGAATGAGAAATTTTCCGCTAGGGAAAAATACAAATAATGTAAGGTGAAGGTCGTGGCCCGGTACCACAAGCAGGACAGAGGTCTGGGCAGAGGGAGGGAGGAAGGGAAGGAGCTCCTGCTTCTGCTCGCTCGGGGCCGGAGAGGCGCCGCCCGCCCGGTGCCGCCCGCCCGGAGACTCCCGGTGCCGCCCGGTGCCGCCCGGTGCCCGCCCGGTGCCCGCCCGGTGCCGCCCGCCCGGAGCCTCCCGGTGCCGCCCGGTGCCGCCCGCCCGGTGCAGCCCAGAGCCCGCTCGGAGCCGCCCGCCCGGTGAACCCGGTGCCAGCCCGGAGCCCGCCCGGTACCGCCCGCCCGGAGCCTCCCGGTGCCGCCCCTTTGCCGCGGAGCAGCGCCCGAGCGGGAGGCAGAAGTTAACTTCCACCTGCCCTGAAGTCGCCGCTGCGCCGGCAGCAGGAGGCGGAGGCGGGGGCGGAGGCAGGCGGGGCAGCCGAGGACCCGGCTCTGGCAGGCTCCGAGGGTCCGGCCGGGTGTAATTCCCCCCTAATCCCCGCCACGGCGGCGCTTCCCCGGCCGAGCCATGTCTGCGGCTTCCCCGCCATGCCGAGCCTAGCGGGGAGCGGGAGGACTGGCGGCCGGGAGGCGCACAAAATGAAGACCCTGATGGTAAGTGCATTGTTGGCGCGGCTCATCCCGGCTCCGGCGCGGGGAGGAGAGCGGGGAGCGGCGCGCAGCGGAGCTGCCCCGGGCGCCCTGCACACGCTCCAGCCCTCGCCGGGCTGCATCCCCGCGGCTCTCCGGGATCGCGCCAAGGCGGCCGAACCTTGGTGGCGGCGGCCAAGAACTTTCCGCCTGCTTTCTTTTATTCGTGTTGCTCGTGGTTTGGGGGTTTTGTGTGTGTGTGTGTGCGTTTTAAGGAGCGTACAGAAAACCGATCTGCTTAAAGAACGGAGCTGGAGGTAGCTGGGCGGGGGGAAGCGCTACAGCCCCCAACACTCTTTAAAATGCGCTGATGAGATGCCCGAAGGCGGCCGGCGGCACGGGAATGAGGGGCGCGGGGTAGCCGGGCGCACGGAGGGAGAAGAGGCGAGGCAGCAGGGCTGGGGGAGAAGGAGGGAGGCACGGGAGCGGGCTGGCGAGGGGGCAGGAGGAGGACGGAGGGGCTTCCCCGTTCTCTCCTCGCACTTCTGCCGGGTGTGTGGTGGGTGAAACTTGCGGGTGCGCGGGCGGGGAAGCGGCGCGCCGCGGCGGGGGGAGCCCGCTGAGCCGGCTCTCTCTGTGCCCCCCGCAGCGCCACGGGCTGGCCGTCTGCCTGGCGCTCACCACCATGTGCACCAGCTTGTTGCTCATGTACGGCGGCATCGGCATCGGCGGGGGCCGCCCGGAGCCGCGGCGGCAGCAGCAGCAGGTGGCGGCGGTGCCCAGCCGCCCGCCGGAGCGCGGCCAGCGCCCCCCGGCTCTGCCCGTCGGGGCCGGCCTCCTGGAGGGCTACATCAGCGTCCTGGAGCACAAGGTGAGCGGCCGCGGGACCCCCTCCCGGCCCCGGGGCAGCCGGACCCCGCGCTGCCCCCGCTCCCTCGGGGCGCCGATCCGAGCTCTGCCTCCCGCCCGGGAGCTGCCCGGCTCCCCGCGGGGTCGGTGTGCCCCGCCTGCCTCGCTGCCGGCCTTGGCTTAAGCAGCCTCCGGGTGCCGTCGAGCCTGGCCCGAGGGCAGGAATTACCGGGGTCAGGAGCCGGGCTCCAGCCCGCGGCCGGGTGTTTGTGCTGCTTCTCTTCTCCCTTGCACAGCAGAAGCGGGGGGGGGAGGATGGAGTGTTTCGTTTCTAATGATGTATGCTCTGGATACAATACAAATGTATGTTTATGATGATATTCGCGAGGGTTAAAGAATGAGGTTTATTTACTGGAGGGCAAAGTCAATAGGTACATGTTTATTCTTAGCTCATTTTGTCATAGGGAAGGAAAAAAAGTCTCCTGCAGAAATGACCTTTTCATCCCCCTTCTGGGAAGCGGTTGTCACCCATACTTTCCATTCTAGAAATTGGGGGCACTTCTTTAATGGTGAGCAAAATTATGTTCCTCCCCTTGACAGAAGAATTACCAGGCTGTATTGTCAGACTAATACTTGTTTACCAGAGATAGGCAGAGTAAGCTCTGATAGCTCTCAGGACAGATGTAGTGACATAAAGTGAGCAAGGTGGCACATCCATGCCAAAGAGATACTCAAGCATCAGAAGGCAGATTCCTCTGCTTTTTGTTTGGTGTTTGGTTTGTTGCTTTCACCTGGAAATTCCAAGGTCTTCCTCTCCCAAAACCCCAGATATTGTTTAGTGCACACACATCTTGCAGTAAAAATTTACTTCAAAAAGTAAGCAAGAGAAATGTGGATTCACAACTTTTTTGTTTTCACATCCAGACTGACAACCTTCTGAAGGATATGCTGTCAGACAAGTTACTGGGCTCAGTTTAGAGGTACTGTGTGAAGACTAGTGACTTTGATATACAGAGATTTTTATTGTTCCTTCTGGCATAACTTTCTATGCAAGAGTTATCTGTAGGGCTCTTAGCACAGAAAAATAGCACATGATGGTGCCTTGTAGGCTTTATTTGCTTTCTTACATGGTTCTCCTGGAATTTCTTAAATGTAATGTCTATAGAAAAAGCAAGTTTGGCCATGGGCTTCCTACTGTCTGACGTGCACTCTTGTAATTATTTTTTTCTTCTTGGACATGTAGTGATAGGTGTAGATATATGTGCACATGGCTTTTATATCCAGCAGTAATTGAAAAGATATCTGTGGGTTTTTTGGCATGCATGTGTGAGTAGCCTTCTAATTCTGATAACATCTCACCCTGGTTTCTCCAGACTCACAAGCACCCCTCGTTAACAGGCCATACTTAAAATCACTCTTCTGTTATTTTCCAGGATAATTGTAACATTTCCCTGTGTTTTGGAGAAAGATGATCCTTTGGCTTTCTAATATATTGTAATATGGCCCAAACTCCTCAGGTACTCCATTTCTGAATTTCATTTCACACAGCTCATGCCTCACAGTAATAATTTGCTGAAGGTTTAATAACTTTTCCACCTAACTTCTGTGGGTCAAAATGAATGTTGTCCTATCCCTGCTGTGTTCCCAGCTTGCATTGTCTTATTTTAATGCACATGAGATCATGCAGAGAGCTGTGCCACTGTGGTCTACAGAGCAGTGTGGACACTGTATTACCATAAGGAGACTGGGGAAAAAGGGGCTTTGTCTCTTAATAATGTATTTGTTTCTGTAATTTAATTTGGGGAGAGAGATAGCAAGAACTGAGGAATGGTGAGACATGTTTAGAGAACATGTGGTTTGGGTGGGACATTGGAAACTGCAAAGAAGACAGCTTGAATAGAAAGCAAAATGAGGGAATTGGGAAAGTTTTAAGGACCGTGAAGAGAGCTGCAAGAGGAGAGCAAGGCAAAATTCTGTAGCTGTGAAAAGGACATGATGTTTGAAGAGGCGGGGAGGTCTGAAAGGAGATGAGAAGTATCTGTTGTTTGAGGGCAACAGGCTTGCAAATCTAAGGCAGGAATGAGTTCAGCAATGGTGCATGTTATTTTGGTAGCACAGAGGTGATGGTGTGAAATGACAATGAATGGTAGATTTTTCACAGTATGGCTTCCTTAATTTCCCATATAGAATCTTGGAATTATCTGTCAAGTTGAATGACCTGAAGCTGAATGACCATTATACAAAATTCATCCTTGGTTATGTGTTCATGCATGAAAGACAGCTAGCAAGAGACTGAATGTCTGGATCATTCTTGTGCTTGTTTCTGGATCCCATAATTTGCTTTAACGGGAAGATCTCCTTTCATGTTTGTGGTGTTGTACCCATTCTGGTGCATTTAGTGAGAGTAAGTATGCACATGTATGTAGAAGCTGTAGGACAGATACTGAAGTTTTTGATCCATAATCACAATGTGAGTATTGACACATGAGCTGTGTAAGTATGTGGCAGTAAAGATGTTTCTCTTCAGGGATAAAATTTAACAGTTGTCCTCATTATGAAATATCATGTATTAGAAATGTCTG
The DNA here is from genome assembly GCF_029582105.1 of Oenanthe melanoleuca. Classification (NCBI taxonomy): domain Eukaryota; kingdom Metazoa; phylum Chordata; class Aves; order Passeriformes; family Muscicapidae; genus Oenanthe; species Oenanthe melanoleuca. Next base: position 16,137,664 of record NC_079342.1, on the reverse strand, counting down.
TCACTCCTAGTAATACAGCTCATTTAGTAATGGCAGATGATCATGTATGGAGACTATTTGCCAGAAAATTTAGGCACTTAGTACTAAGTAACAGTGATTTTGAAATATAGCCTGCAATATTGTAATTACCAATTATTTTTCTCCTTTTATTTTATATTCAGTAGGAATAGCAGTTCCTCATCCATACTGTCAAGATAAGCAGGCAGTCTCTGAGAATACAGTAGAATATGTCTTTTTTTTTTATTCTGGGTTGAAGAGATTTTTTGCAGGAGCTTCTAGTCTTTGTTTTTATTGTTTCTGCAAGCCCATTTTTCCATGAGTCAAGCATCAGAGATCAGAATTCCTGTACTTAGCTTTAGTAGCCTTTCACAGTTTAGCAGTGTGTACATAATTTTTGTTGAGCTGAATTATTGGAACAAAAAAAAAATCAGAAATGCTGTGGATTCAGAGATGCAGGTAGATTCTTGTCATTTCACCCCTGTATGTCCCAGAGTAACAGCAGTTGACAGACATTGTTGATGGATATTTGAAATGAACAGATAGTATGTCTTTTTGTTCCCAATAGCCAGATGTTGTATCCTAAAAAAAAAATCTCACATTTTGAACAGAAAATATGGTTTGCTGATAGTTGTTGAGAGGTCAAGGACTGAAAGAAAGTGAAGAAGTGGCAGCTTCTACTTCAAGGAGCTGTTGCTTCCTACAGAGGCACTTTGAGTGTAGCACTGCTTAGCCACTGCATCTGCTCTGCAGTTAGAAATAACAAGAGTCCTGCACTGCCAAAGTGACATCTTTCATGACTTCTTTGAGTGTTGTCCTGAAATTAAAGAGGTTTTATCACTGGCATTGAGGGAAGCTGAATTATGCTCTTCTGTGGGGAGGCCTGGGGATAAGCCTTTCTCTTGATTTATCACAGTGCCAGCAAGAAATTACAATGCTGATATTTTTAAAGCAATTACTGCATACAAATAAGAGAAAGTTAATGAAAGTAGGAAACCTAGCACTGTTCCAGAACTTGCAAGAAATAAATATTTAACCATTATATTACGATTCTGAAATGAATGTGAGAACATGTCTCTGGATAGTTAAAAGGCTTTTTACCCAGTATTGACTCAACAGTTGGTGCTGCAAATAAAATACGAGTTTGTCACGTATGTAATTGAATAATATTTCAAGCCATCAAGGATTTTTTTTTTCTTAGAAAATAAAAAAAGTTAAAATCAATCCTGCAGTCAAAATGTATGATTTATTAGAAACACTTTTAAGTACCTTAAGAGCGAATTGAGATCAACATGATAATTTAAGTGATCACAGCGATTTCTTAATTTATGATAATGTGAATTATCATATGCAAAGAAATTGTGGTGATCCCTCTAAATTAATGCAGATCAGATACTATTGTAGTTAATGAAGTGTTTTGAGGAAGAGTCATTCTACAAATACTGCTGCTATAGCTCCTTAATCACTGAGTTGCAAAATTTGCTCTTGGGTGAAACTATTTTTTCGGGGGTAGTAAACTTTGTGCACGTGAAGTCTGGTGGGAATCTTGCCATGTTTTATATTATTTTTTGTAATTATTAAGTCAAATGAGTTTGGAATTTGAATTTTTACCTCATTAAATTATTAGCAGTTTGGGGCTGGATATTTTTGGGGGGTTTCACTAAACCAGCCAACATAAAGATGAGAAGAAATTGAATTATGTTGACAGTTTTAGTGTTTTTAAATGAATTTTTTGCTGAACCATAATGTATCTTACAGCAAAACAGTTTGTCTTGCCTGAGGTGGGATCAAGCCCACAGAGTTAAGTAAACCTTGTACCAGGATTTCATTGCATGTTCCTATTTGCCCCTGAAATTCTTACCTGCAAAGAAAGGAACACAAACTTTATTATGCAATTAAAGATTTGATGGAGTTTTTATTATGTGAGAGATCCACAAGGGGGAGACTTTATTCTAGAATAACCTTGTTGGGGACACTTCATCTGTCAGAGACCTAGGCAGGGTGGGAGTCCAAAATGCCCTTTGCTCAGTGCTCTCTTGGCTTCCTGGCTTTTTGTATTTTTAGGTACCATAGTTACCTACCACTGATAAGCTGTAGGCTTATTTAAATCCTTATAAAGTTGGCATCCTAAAAAAGTGTATGGAATGTAACTGACTATCCACACACAGAGAGCAGAGACAATTGTTTTTCCAGATTTACCCAGCTTTTGAATAATGACTGCCCTGTGCTTGGCAATTTCTTACTTTTGAGCTACTGCAGTAGTGTGCTTTTTCAGGCTAACATTCATTTTGATGATCCTTGTCTAAAATTTTCAGCAGTTTCTGTGTGCACTAGCTGCTCACTGCTCACAGGGCAGTACAGAGCCCACAGCAATCACAGCAAATTGTGGTACATTTTCCTGTTTTCCAGTTTGCTTGGCATCTCTGCAAGGAACCAGTAGTTCTAGCATGGCACTGCTTCTGCTTAGGATGTCTTGAAGTATTTTTAAATATTTGCATGTAGGTATCAGGTGCTGTGCAGTTTATACATTTATTTTATGAAAAAGGCTGTGTTCTGTAGTTGGACACATTTTTGTAGGATACTGACTCCAGTGTGAGTTTGAGGGAGAAATGTTAGCTAGGATCATAAGAAAAAGTTGTATTTTACAATTAACAGTATTGCCTAATTCTTTCTAAAACAAGTTCTGTTAAAGATGAAATCTGACTAGCAGGGGTAGTGAGTCCGGGCAGAGGTCAGGATCTGTTGCTTAAAAAAAAACATCTCAAAAGGGCAGAGATACTATTAAATATTGAAATGTCTCTGAAAACTGAAAGATGCTTGGTATGCATCTAGTGCATGATGTTGTAAATGTTCATTAATGTAGTGTGATGGATAAAAACCTACCCAACCACAAACTAGCCGTGTTCTGATCATTTCCTGGTGATTGGGAAGATAAAGGAGAGACAATCATTGTTCTAATACTGAAAATAAGAGAAAATTTCGGAGTTTATACTAGATGAAGGTCTTGCCCTAAGTAATTTATGACATTATGTTATATAGCCTTGTTCTTTCATAGGAACTGAAGCAAAAAGATTATTTCAGAGATTGTATCACAAGATATTGATGATTTATTTCAGTACAAACATAAATAGTAGGTAGTGAGGTTGACAGTTGAAACAGAATTGTGTTTTAATTTTCTCACATTTAAAAAAAGTTACATCTCACCAGAATATCTGATACCTTGTATTGGTAATGATACAATATCTTATTTTTGCAACTGACCAAGACAAAGTGGTTTTTGGGTTTTTGTTTTGTTTGTTGTTGTTTTTTGGTTTTTTTGTTTGTAGAAGAAAAACTGCAGAAGCATGAAGATGTTCATTTTTGCACTTCTTTTTATTTTACTGATTCTGGATTATATGACTTTTTTTGCAAATTATCCTGGTTTGGGAAAGGTGAAAAATGAGTAAATATGCTCTTTTCCGTTTTATGGATATCATACACATAATATTTTAATATGGGGGTGCAATCTGTTTCCCTCATCTCCTTACTTGTCTTCTTTTGTGAATGCACAAAATTCTTAATTCAATGGATTTGCAAAATACTTTCAGGCAGGGAATTGGTGACATTTGGTCTGCTGGTGAGATTTGTTCATCTCTCATGCAAAGCCCCTTAATTTTTTTTCTCTTCACTTTCAGCATTAATTTCAATGACCAAATTTGTATTTTTAGTATGTGTTGAAGTATATTATATTTGATAACCATTTCAAGTTGCTATATGGTGCACTTCTTTTTCACACGATCTTTCACTGTGAGCATTTAGGCTATTTTCATCTTTCTGTGAAGACAAAGTGTTCTTTTGAAGGTTTTTAATCCTTGGTGGAAGCAAGTCTGAACTAAATGAGATTTTCAATGACATGAAATGTAATTTTTGCTCACAGCTGATGGATATCTCTCAATAGAGTTCCTTAAATTCTCCCTTTCTGCTTGTCCTGGGGCATAAGTGGATATGGAATATCATCCTAACTATGTGATATCCTCAAAACAGTAGGTTGCAGGAAGTTTCCTTTTGCCAGTGACCTTCCTGAGGGGTTTAACCTGTATTGCTCAGTAATGCTCCATGTGCACATCCTTGATGCTGAGGTGGCATTGATACCAAGAACTCAGTGCATTAATTGAACTTCTAATTAGGGCAATTATGATCAAATCAGCAGTCGTTTGGTGCTGATATAAGCAGATGTGACAGCACAAAAGCTACTTTGAAGGTGAGGTGAAGCATCATGGTATTTAACCTCACTCTGTTTCATCTCATCCCTGTGCCATCTCCATTAGTCATCACTCTTTCTCTAATAGTTAAAACCTGAAGTGCTAAGACCAGGTTAACTAGTAAAGTTTGCTGTCAGCTGGAAAAGCAAGTATTTTCCCATCAAAAACTGCTATTAATTTTTCTCTATTGTCATTCTGAAAATAGCCAAGTGCAGTTAAAAATAGGAGTCATATAGGCAGTGAGGGAACAAGTCAAGGCTGGAACTTTCTGCCTTCAAAGCATCAGTTTGGAACAGAAGTGCAAAATACAGATGGAGAAATGGAGCTCTGAGGTGTCCCTTGATAGTCTGTATGAAAGACAGAGCTGGGCACTGAGGAACATGTACACATTGCTATACAGAATCCAGCACATTTGAACTGGGGCTAGGCAAAACTGGTCACACTTTGAAGGAAGGAAGAGAAACACAGTGTTTATTGCATGCAATAATGAATACAGAATCCTTACTGAAACTTTGTGAGCAAACTTCACAGTAAGATTGGGTTATTTTAAAGCACAGAGAGAGAAAACCGATAAATGTAATATATTAGCAGAGTATTCTTTCACAATGACGGGGTAGTACAAAGTGTTCATTGTCCAAGATAAGGGAACAGTAATGGGTTTATATGGTATGCAAGCAGCATAGATCAGGTTTTCTTAATTCAGATTTAATAATATGAACTGTTGTAAGTCACACAGAACAAGAATATATAAATGTGTGTCTTGTTGTTAAATACAGCAAGTTACGAATTCATTGCAGCTGTAGAAAAAATTCTATTATGGAATGGATGGCTTAGTTAGAAATAACCTGGAAGAGGAAAATGTTTCTCAATAAACATTCAGTATATTTGGAATATGCATTTTTGTTTAGCAAATAATATATTTTGAATTTAGTATGTTATTAGCATCCTCAGGTATTGGCATGATGTTAATATTGCAGAAACAAAATACTCTGTAAATTTTGTACTGTTAAAATATATCTTGCCCACAGCTATAGCAGGTCATAAAAGTAGATGCAATAACACTCAGCAGAGCATCAGTCTAAGAGCTAGCTCTAAAGAAAAAAAATTCCACAATGCAAATCTGTGCCAATGTATATATCTGTACCAAGCCTTGTGCACAGGAAAGTTAAAGGAACTTGTTATGTTTAAGAAATGTCTGGCTGAGAAACAGAGTTGTAGAGACCACATTCATCACCATGTGTGGGCTGCTTACCAGTTTGCCTGCATGAGGATAAAACCTTTTCTCCCAGTTTGAGATACCAGGCTGTGTTTTGCAGGCAGTGACATGAGTTACAGCCAGGCTCATTCCCTTCTAAACTTTCTTGCCTGCATTACTGCATGGAGTGCCTGGAGAGTAGTGCTAAAGACTCACCAACAGCACATCTGGACAGTTCTCAAGTGCAGTGCCAAGGACTGAAGTTGCATTTGGTACTCTAGCTGTTCTTTAGCTTTAGCCATCCAAATGATGTACACCTTGTATTTGAAGAGACTGAACCTTTGGCCACAGCAAAGACATGTTTAGAAAACATGGTTTCCAAGACTTGTCCATGGTCCTTATGAGAAAGCTTGTGGCCAAATACGTGGAAGCAGTGCTTTCCCAGCTTTATCCTCAGTCTGAGTGCAGAGCTCAGAGGCTCACAGGAGTATGTGCTGTTGTACACCCTGTGCTATCCCTTCCCTGCCCTCCTCCAGCTGTCAGCCTGGCATCTTTGGGTCAGTCCTTCTGACACTTGGCTTAATTTCATCCATGGAGATTAAAATAATGTCACGTGTGCTCCTAAATTTGGTTGCTGTCCATTTTAGTCCTAATGCTACTGTAAAAAAGTTGGTTTTACACATCTCAGCATATTGGTTGACTCTAAAATAGAAACATAAAACCTCAAAATACAGCCAGTGGTCTGAATGCAGCTGCTGAAGCAATGCAGAGTTAGCACTGCCTGTCCTTGCTCAGCTCATCTGCCTGTGCCTGGATAATTGCAGGTGAACTCCTGTTTTTAAAAAGCAAGATATGACAAAACATTTTATTTAGGTAGTTTATTTCTTAGAGTTTATATTCCATAAAATGGTCATTGTTGATATTATTGATAGCTACCTAAAATAAATTTTACAAATAAAATACCTATAACAAAGTCACTACTATTTCCCTTTGTTCACCTACTTACGTATTCTCTTTGTAGCACCACTCCAGATTTCTTTCTGTTTTTAATAGTGATTCATGAGCCTTACAAAGACTGAGACAGTTTGTTATAATATTGCTCACATTATCCATGAGAGCTACCTCAGCCATGAATGGGACTGTACATAATACCCAGCCCTTCAGTGAGGGTTTTCCCAGTGCCAGCTGACATGATGTCTGAGCATATGTCAGGATGGGATTTTGCCAGCAGACAGGAGCAGGCTCTGCCCTCCCTTTGAGCTGGTTGGAGATGCACAGGCTCTGCTCTGGCAGCAGAGCCACTGCAGTTTGCCTGTTGCTAAGCCAGAACTAATAAGCTTGACTGAAAGGCAGGTTTATTGTGCTGGGCTCAACATACATGTTGTGGTTCAGTGGCTTTCACATGGAGCTCCTGTGAGTCCTGCAGTCGGCTCCTGGGCAGTGCTGGCGTGGGGCTGGCTCTATGGAGCATAGTCAGGGAACAAATCTGCTGGTCAGGGTCCTAATGGCTTCCTAACTCTGCTCCAGTGGAGATTTTCTGCCACACTGCCACTAACTTTTTGCCTTTAATGACTGGAGAATATACAGAGTATTCTTGTCACTTGAATTTTCATCATTAGTTTGCCACATGTTTAGTACACTTAACAAAAAAGAATATTTTTCATAATTTCTTTCTTGTACTGTGGCCTAATATGATAGATGATGATGTGGATCACATTTTCAAAGTTTGAAATGAGACACTAAATTTGGTTCACAGAGCATGATTTAGTTATCTGAATCACCACTTACAACAAAATCTGCTGTTTTCACTGGGTAGATGCTGAAGACTAATTTCTTTGCTTTACAAAATCATGTTTGAGCATGAAGCTGTGTGGTTTTTTTGCTTGTAACATGGCTATTTCTGTATGCACAGGTTATTTGATTTGTAATGTTTGTGCTTCCATTTGTCTTTTCTGATATTCTTACCATGTATATATTGCTTTTGAAATATTAACAACTGTATCTTAATTTTGATCAGTGAAGAATTGTTGCTGATAGGATATTTAGTAATGTCTTCACTAACAAGAGGGTGGTTTGCCTGTGAGCCTCAGTGTTACTCTTTCCATATGTAATTTTCATATTAATGGATTTAATTTTGCATTAATTTTGACTTAATTCCTATGAATAGCCAAAAGCTCTGGTTTTTACAAGTAGAATCAAAACTAGAGCTGCATTTTCACTTTTGCTGTATCTGCTTTATGTCTCAGTAGCAGTGCAAAGAAGCAATGAACCTAGTTACAGATATGCTGAATATTCTTTCTCAGGGGTGGTGTTGATGTGTCCCTGATGGTTTAAGGGCATAATTGAGGTACTTTGTGCAGCTGGTACATGTGGAGGAGGGATATCAGGGCCAGGAGGGTATCTCTGGTATTAATGTGAGTGATTTCTTCCAGCACAGTGAACCCTTTTGATCTGTAGCAGTTTGTGTAATACAAAACAGCTTTCAGGGTATCTTTAATTATGCCTGTGGACATTTTTTGATGGAAAGTGAAATGAGGCTTTGGAATCACCTTTCACTCCCAGCTGTGCTGATTTGAAAGTGGCACAGCTTGCTAGCCACCAGTAAGTGTGGGATGTGCACTGGATGTGCAGCATCCTGGGCTTCAGGAGGAGCTTTGGGTGGCTCTCAGTCTTACTGTCAGAGCTCTCAGTGCTGTCAGGATGGAAGAGCAATATATTCCACACACTGACATCCATATGAGCTGTAATAGCATGTATCTTCAGATCAAATTGGGATTTGAGACACCTCACAGACCTGTCTTTGAGGTTTCTTGTTGCTGAGGAGCTCAGTGAGGCTGAGGCTGCTCTGGGAGCACCTTGAACAGAGTTTATGCTGAAAAGAGACTGAGCCACTGTGCTCCTATCAGTGCTCTCAGACAGACACATGGAGAATAAACTGATTGATGAAATGATGCATCAACTTTATTAAAACTTTCTCAGAAATGATATTTTTTTAATTATGCCACTTTCTAGGTATATTTTTCAGCATGTTATGAAGACATATCATGTTTGTAGTGCATAATGTGAAAAAAATCGTTTCAACATGAAAATTAATGTCCTAACATTTGAACTTTCAGGTATGCTGTTGAATTTTCACAGTCTAAAGCAAATAAAAAAAGAAGATTATTTCTTTTTGAAGGTGCAAGAGGTGATCTCATCTATGTCATACTAAGTCCAAGGACTTAACAGTTATTTAAGTTCTCAAAACTTCTTAAAATTGAGTGCATTGTTCACAGCAAGTGAATGAAAACCTTGTGACTGAGATCAGAGGTAAAAACAGCTATAACAGGGCAGTGTGTAAGCCAGTTTAGCTAAAATTGAGTCCCTCATGATTCTGAATGATGAGGCTGCATCTGCTTGTCTCCTTTTTTTTTAATTGCTTTTTTGTATACCAGTCCTTGCAAAGCACTGAGATTGAAATCCAAAACAGAAGTAATCTCTAAAAAATAGTTTCCCTTGGAAAACAAATAGATCTGTCAAATTATTTTTTGCTTCATATCCCATACTTGACATCAGTAAAACTACTGAAAATTACATTACAGTGTGTTTATTAAAGTTGTGCTCCTATGCAGTAATACACATAAGACATCTCACACTGCCTTAAGGATTAAGTTAAGCTCCTTTGTCAAGCCTGTTGGTCTGGCAGGACTGTTAATCTTTAACTGTCAGACTCTGCTTAGATCCTTCTTTAGGCTGAGGCCATGGCTAAGTGCAAAGAAATTAAAACAAATCAACTCCTGGTATTTATGCTTTCATGTTTTTGCACAGAGCAATCAATAAAATGAGAAGCTGGTTTAGACATACATATTTCTATAAGAAGATTGTATTTCAAGCTCTTATTTAGCAGCATCATATTTGCTTTATGTTTATGGTTGTGAAATATGAAGACAAAGTTGGCAGTGTTCAAAATGTGAAATTCATGAAAGATATGCTCAGGGTGACAGCTCATTGAAAGGAGGACAGAGGATAATTTTGTGAACCTATATTTCCTAGTTAAAAATCCATCTACAGTATGTCCATGTTTTATTGTTACATCAGTAAATATTCTTACATTTTTCTTTCAAGTTGCAGCATTAATTCACAAAAGAAATGTGCTATAATGGCAGCATATTTAGACATGACAACACCAGAAACAAAATTGTATGAAAAAGAAGGTGATGCTGGGAGACAAAGTTAAATTCATTGTGAAAGGTAAAAGTTAACATTTTAGCCCTAAAAGGGTATAAACTGATTGTAAGGAACCATATCACTGTGCTATAGGCATCAAAGATTTGTGTTTTCCTGTGAATGTCTGTACCATTTAATTAATATTATTCTTGCTAAATTTGTGAAGAGGAATTTTAAAATAATTATCCGATAATAGCCAAGCTGTGCAATTTGTGCAAATATTCATCAGTTAAGTGATACAGGTTGTATGGTGAAGCAGTAGGTAAAATATACTACAAAGAAGCTTTTGGGTGTGATAGGTGCCTGAATTGTACTTTTCTACTCAGACTGTACATTTTTTTTAGTTATAGGAAAAGAAGCCCTCAACAAATACAATTTTTTTTTTACATACTCCTTCAAATATAGTTTCATGTGGCTGGTTTTGCATTTTATGCACATATAAACTTCCCATTTTTCTGAAACGAGATTCTTTCCCTCAAATCATTAAATAATAATGCTTTCTGCTTATGTATCACCTTGCTTCTGAGGATCTCCAAATGCCATAGAACCATTACCTGGAGACTCCTGCCATGAAGCACAGGAGTGTTAATTCCTTATGACATAGGAGGATAGTGGAACAAAAAAAGTTCAAACCATAGTTTTGATCTTGAGTATCTGGAGAGGGATTTAATGTAGGAGTTTGGAAAGCTCTGGAGTGTTGAAAACTGAGGGGACTCAGCCTTGGGACAGGCACACAAGCAATCACTTAGAGATACCTGACTTTCATGCATGGCTTGGAAGTTAAATTTAAACCTCATTCTGTGTAGCACTGAAGCTGTGTACAGTGGATTGGGAGAGTGATGGACCTGAAATGGATTTGAGATTCCTGCTCTGCTGTGCAGAGCTGCCCAGCAGAAAAACCAGGAGTGTGCTTTCAGTCCAACCCTTCTGCTTGTGCAGGGCCATGGTGGGATGGTTTAGCCCAGGGAAGAGGTAACAAAAGAGACACAAAGTGTGAGTTTCAGTTGCAGATCTTGGAAATGTGTGTAGAGCATTTGAGTTCCTTCTCCAGGAGCTGTTAAAGCACATTTTTGAGTTGGAGCTCACAACTCTTTGGAGCTTTCCAAAGAACTTTCTGATCTGTTTTAGGGAGCTGTGTAACTCCTCCAATTTCATCATGGGTGACAGTGTTGGATGTCTGCAGGGTTGCCAGATTTCCTGTCAGACACACAGAAAGAGCAGTTCCTTAAATGCAGATTGGGGTGGTGGCTAAACAAGGCTTTTGTAGCCCACACTTTCAGGTTCTGGCTTTCAGGTTCTGTCAAAGTGTCATCAGCTATGCCTGAGACACTGAGGTCCCATTCTAAATTAGTGCACAGGCACTTGAATTAATGCCTTGATTTTTTTAGAGCATATTGAGCCACATACACTTTGCAGCAGCTCTGGTGGCTTAGGGCAGGTTAACTCTTTGGGCATTAGAGTTGATGTGCACAGCAGGGCTGCACATCACAGTGTTTTGGGCTCTGATAAACTTCAATGGGGTGTGCACACACAGGCACTGAGCTGCATTAAATAGGCACCCTCAGGTCCTTAGGGAAACAGTCTATTCATCATACTGGCACCAACTAGTTATTTTACATTAATTTATTATGCCTTGAGATGCTTGGTGTATATTTTACATGGTACTGTGTCATACATTTGGTATTTATTTTATGACGTTTTATAAAAAATATATTGTGTTTAAAAATAAAATATGTGAATTTCATTGATGGGGAAAAGAATCATGATAACACATTTCAGATTTCTTTTTTGCATATTCAAATAGTTCCATCTTATTGTACTTTAAAGCAAAAATCTTCCTGGTTCCAGAAGATAACCAACAAATAGGATGATTTAAAAGATATTTGAATATAAATGTAGCCAGTAAGTGGCTGATAGTTTTGAAGTATGAAGTCTATCACACAGTCCTATGAAACGAGTAGTTTGGGAAGAGGAGGAAAGAATCTAGCCATATACCTGTTAAGACTTTCTTTAAGCACAAAGATAGAAGGGGTGTTTAGGCTTCCAACTGAGTCCTTAACCACTCTAGGAGTGCTGATCCAGAGTTTCCTTGGACACTGAGTTGTGGCAAAATCACTTGGGTTGTGACTGTGTCTGATCTAGTAGATTAAAACAGTGTGTCTCTAAATTCTGTGGAGTAAAGGCATCCACTGTATCCTTGGTCTTTAGATAGTCCTCAGTTTTCCTTGCCAAAAATTTGCAAAGTCTAAAGAACAAGTATGGAAATTATAAATACAAGAGTGCAGATACAAAAGGTTTCAATTATTTTATGTGTATCAATAGTGAGATATGAGCAACAGAAATACAGGATTTATGAAGTATGACCTTTGAAAAAAATTGAGGTCTTCTTTCAGGCTTAACATTATGCAGCTAAAGATTAAATGACCTCAGTTTTCTTTGCTTTCTATGGATTAGGAATAAATATTTTTCTCTTCCCTTCCAAAGGGTAAAAATGAAGATAAGATAGTTCTATTCTTCTCATTTAAAGTAGGAAAGTTTGAGAAGAGAACTGCAAGTAGTGAATCATGTTATCATGGATAACAAAACTGCAATAAAAGCTGCTGTGCACCCTTTTCAGAGTGAGGGTGTTCAGACCAGGCCATTCTGATGAGACACTGAGATACACACACCCACAGTCTTGTAGCTTAAGGTGGATACATGACTCACAAATGGTGAACCCTGGCAAATCATCCATCAAGTGATGTGGAGACTGTCAGGCAAAGCAGACTCAAATAACGTTTTTTTCTTTATTATAATCCATCATTTCTTGTTGTTTCTCTCCTAACACTCCTATATTGACAGACATTATTGTAACTTTTTTCCCCTTTGTATTTCTTGGGAGAACAAGAGCATAGCTCTGGGTGGCTGGGGCCATTCCCACATGCTCTTTGCAGAGCTGGTGAGAGACACACAAGGTCAGGAAATGCTATGAATGAAATATTATTCAGAGAACCCAGCCTTGCTTCTGCTGAAACTCTGTGGAATTCTGCCCTGGAAATCAGTGGAAGCAGGATTAGTGCCCAGGTCTGCAGCCCAATCAGTTGTTATTAGCAGAGGCTGCCAGTGCTGCTGGTACAGACTGCAAGATGTTAAGCACCAGCTGCTGATCACCTCTCCCACGTTGGTACATAGATAATTTCTGATTCTGCTGTGAACTGTTGAAGCCTGTAGATCAATAAAATTTGAAGACAGCAAGGGGGAAGGGTCAGGCCAACTCTATCAGGTTTGTACAGGTTAGGGAAAAGATTGTGAGGCTGCAGTCTAGGGCAGCTGAGGGAGCTGAGCTGTTTAGTCTGGAGAAAAGGAGGCTTGATGGACACTTGCTTCTGAAAGGAGGTTGTAGAAGGAGTTGGTCTCTTCTTCCAGGTAATAAATTTCTCCACTGAAAGGATGGTCAAGCATTGGAACAAGCTGCCTGGGGAGGGGGTAGAGTCACCATCCCTGGAAGTGTTCAAAGCAGGTGTGAATGTGGTGCTCAGGACACGGTTCAGTGTTGAGGATGGCAGTGCTGGGTTAATGGTTGGACTCTTACTAGCCTTTTCCAGCCTTAATAATTCTTTGGTTCTGTGATGAGGGACACTGAATCTTTGTCTTCTCCTTCTTGAAACTAGCACTGAGCTCAAGTCCCAGCAGTTCCCTGAAAGGCCAGGACTTCTTTCATAAACCAGTGACCTTTCTTCTTGATGATCTTTGCTGACTGGTGCTGTTCCTGAAGGACTGCACCCCATGGAAGGGACCCACACTGGAACAGCTTGTGAAGAACTACAGCCTGTGGGAAGGATTCAACTCCACTTTTGAAGATATGAGCAAGGAAACACCAGATTCAATATTCTCTCATAGATAAAGCTCATGGAAAGATTCATCAGTTGTGCCAGTCCAGATTTGTCTTTCAGAATGGTCCATGTTCTTGTTTGCAGTGAAAGTGAGTATCTGGATGGGGTGGGATACAGATGGGATTTGTAATTCACCTGTAGTGAAATTGTGATATATGGTGGCTTTGGTTTAACAAAAGGAATGGTTTGTACTTTGAAGCCCAGTAATGACAATATAAATCAATTCTTAGTTACATTGTAGCTGTGTTTACCTCAAATTAATTTTCAGACACCAGTGCTAAAGGGGAACATAGTGTAACATTTGTTGTAAAGTCAGAGAAACTTGCTCCTTTGTCTTCTTTTGGTAAAGGTTAAATCCTGTGTTGGAGAGCAGAACTTTCAAAAATTCCAGTTGTACTTCATATATCATCTCAGTGTAATTTTTTTTTTTTAAGTTCTTTTTCCTGTATGTTATTTTCTCACCTCAGTGCAGTCTGTTACTGTGCATTCAAATGAAATACACTGTTAAGATGTATAATACCTGAAAGCCTCTGCTCTGAAGTCCAGTGAGACACATTTTCTCTTTTACTAGTAGATAGTGATAACGTAAGTCTCTAATCTCATTAGTTTATAAAAAACACTCCATAGCCCTTGTGTGCTTTAAAAAAGCAGGAGGTAGAAGAGACATGATTAAGTTTTTAAGAATTGTAAGGAAAATGTTTCTTTTGCAGCAAAAGTACACTTATATTAGTTTAGTATTAATGTTTTGGAAGACAAGAGGGAGAGTCTTTGATTCTGAAGTTAATATGCTCACGTCCTGCGTGGAAAAACTTAGTATTTACATTAGTATTTTTGTGACTGAACTACAAAATAGCAAGCTGGTATCTTTTACTATTTATAATTTACCTTTCTGTCAATATTCTTTTTCTTGTTTATCTTATCACTCTGAATAAGAGGAGCTAGCAACTTTGGCTTTGTTTATTATTGTTCTCAGGTGTGTTTCATTATTCTTGGCAATTACAGAATCTATCAACTCTTCATAGAATTTTTAGTAAGTAGCATTATTATTTTATTCAAGCCTTTAAATTTGACCAAAGTTCATTTATTTGATATTTTGGTATAATTGTCTGGGTTTATGTTGGAAGATTAAGTGCATGCTGTAGAATCTAAATTCCATTTTTTTTTGTAAGAAAATTGCTGATGATTTCAGTGTATGATTTAGATAAAAAATTAAGCTGATAGGGGACAGACAAGAAGCAAGTGGTGAGAAAATAGTCATCAGATGAACTCTCCATGTATTTGTCATTCACCTGAGTAATTTTCTGCTTGTTTCTGTGTTCATCCTATGCTTCACAAGTCTCTTATTCCTTTGTGCTATTCTTAAATGTAAAAATGCTAAAAGGTCAATCATATTTATCTTAATGCAAATTATTTTCAGTGATTGTATTTTCACTCCTCATTGATTCTAATGGGACATGATATAAGTGCTATAAAATCAATATAAAGTATAAAGTATTATTTATAGTATTATGAGTTAAAAAAGAAATGAACATAAATATTAATGTGATTTTTGTATGCATTTTTATTAGCTATGCAGTATAATTTATCAGATATACACTGAATCCCATTGAAATCAGTGAGAAATAGATATGTGACTATTCACTGTGCTCACTGACTATAATGTTTTGGTTATTTAGAGGTGCTAAGTGTTAATTGTCAATATTCTGGCCTTTTTCTCCACCTCCTGGGATGATTTTTTGAAAATCAGTTCTTTTTCAAACTATCTACTCAAACACATCCTTCAGTAGTGCATCCTTTGGCTCTGGCTTTTGGAATGTTAATGTCTAGTGCTTCCTTAGGGTTATCTTGGTTTTCATCCTGAATGTCAGGTAGCCTGATGTGGTGAACTCGACATTAGGAATTCCAAGTGTGTAGACAGAACTTTGATCTTGTACTTGATTAGAATTTATTAAATGAAAATGTCTTGAATTAGATTCTGATGTCCTGAAGTCAGTACTAAATTCATCACTGACTTCTGTGGGGTATCTTAAGTAATAAATACTGAAATATATTCTGTGGTTTTACTGTTATTGAGGGGGGAAAAGATTCTTTCCTTTGGCACATACAGTCTCTTGTGTCAAGCAATCTGGGAGAGACTTTTGCTTTTGCTTTGTTTCCCAAGAACTTCCAGTTCTGTTGAGTTGAAAGCCATAGTCCTGCTAGCATATTGGCTGTTGTAATAGTTGTAGTTGTATCAGAGTTTTGTTTAGTAATGTATGTGGCAGACACGAGAGGTTGTACTGTACATCTGCAGTCCTAAAACCAAAGGATGCTAAAGGACTCAGTTGCTCCAGATTGAGCTGTAATGGACTGATACCTATGGGAGAATGCATTTATAGAGTGCAGGGTGATGGAATCCTAGAATAATTTAGTCATCTAAGATCATCAAACCCCACTGTTAACCCAGCACTGCCAAGTCCATATGTGTGTATATATATATATATGCATATATATATATATATGTGTGTGTGTGTGTATTTAATGAGATCATATAATAGGTTATTGTAATGTGCACACTGGAAACTATTTTGGCTCCTGGAATATGAGAAAAGCTGAAATACAGAGGGACTTGTGTCACACTTGGATTAGAAGCTTGACTTGTTCAGACACTATCTACTTGCAGCTTTTAAGCTGAACTGATTAAACACCTGTCTCCCATCCTCTATATTCATTAGCACAAACTCTAGCTTTTTGAAATCATAAAAAAGTGTTTTGAGCTTTGTGGCTTTCCTTCTTTCTGGAGTAAAATTCTATGGGTTTTTTAAAAATTACTTTTAAGATTCCAGTTCGACTGCTCTGAACACAATGTAGTCATTCAGTCTTTGAACACTTCTGCAATATTGGTCAAACAATTCCTACTGCCTGCTTGAGGCTGGAGCTAACACAGTTCATGTGCTTCCCACTGTAAGTCAGGTCTTTCACTTTGGGTCTAAGAAAAGTCCTTTTCCATGTTCTTTTGTGTTCTCTATAGGATTTCATTGGTGTTTTGCAAGTGTGTCTGAAGAGTTGGTGTCCCTTTGTATTAATATAATTCTTGATATTTTAAGATAGAAGTGTGATACAGGGTCTGTTTTTTGCACAGATTTGGGGAGCAAAGTATAATTTGAGCACTTTTTAATCAACAAGTAAAGTTTCATTACTTCTAATATTTAATTTACCTACTGCTGGTTTTGTGTTGTAGAAGACTGTGATTGAAATCTTCCTCCCTGAAGCAGTGGTTTGAAAGTCAGAGCAGCAGCAGTGGCAGCAGCCACAGCCTCTGTGCTTTTCATCCTGCTGGGTGCTGTGTCTGCAGTTCACCCTGCAGTCACCCTCTGGGGTTTGTGCTGCTTGGGGCTCATCCTGTGTGGGGTTTGTGCTGCTTGGGGCTCATCCTGTGTGGGGTTTGTGCTGCTTGGGGCTCATCCTCTGTGGGGTTTGTGCTGCTTGGGGCTCATCCTCTGTGGGGTTTGTGCTGCTTGGGGCTCATCCTCTGTGGGGTTTGTGCTGCTTGGGGCTCATCCTGTGTGGGGTTTGTGCTGCTTGGGGCTCATCCTCTGTGGGGTTTGTGCTGCTTGGGGCTCATCCTCTGTGGGGTTTGTGCTGCTTGGGGCTCATCCTGTGTGGGGTTTGTGCTGCATGGGGCTCATCCTGTGTGGGGTTTGTGCTGCTTGGGGCTCATCCTCTGTGGGGTTTGTGCTGCTTGGGGCTCATCCTCTGTGGGGTTTGTGCTGTATGGGGTTTGTGCTGCTTGGGGCTCATCCTCTGTGGGGTTTGTCCTCAGTGGGGTTCCTGCCCCAGCTGCCTCCCTGGGGCAGTTTCTCTCCTGTAAGCACCTCGTGCTGTGTTACCTGGTTTGGGTGTTTTGTAGGTGCAATGAGCTTTTGATCACTGTCCTTTTTAAACCAGGTTTTGATGTCAGGAAGAAAGCTGATGAATGCTTTTTTTTTTCTGGTCCTCTCTGAGGAGGTGTGTTTGAAGGACCATGAATTGTGTTCCCACTTACTGAAGAAATTCTCTTTAAAAATTATCTCGTGTCAGTATCCATTATATTTTCTACTATTCTCTTTGAGACTTCTGGATTTAGTCTACTCCATAAACACTGCTCTTCATGAAATTTAACATTTTCTTGCCTTTAGCCCTGTCTTTTTTTTGCCTTCTACTTTCTAGTTCCTGCTTGCTTAGGTAATCCTGTTTCATGTTTTGTTTTACTTCTGCCTTTCAGTTTTCCCAGACTTCAGCTGTATCTTTGTGCTAAGTACACCTTGGAGGCTTATGGCACTAATCAGGGCTTATGATGCTTGTTTTGCCTATTACATATAATAAGGATCAATACCTCAGCTTGATTCCAGCTAAGACTTCCATGTCTTTAAACAGGAATTAGGTTTGAGCCCCATAACCCTGCTAATGTGAGACGTCACATCTGTATTCCAGCTACTGAGGACAGCTTTGCTGTTCAGGAACAGATGGAGATTTGGAGAGCTGTAGCTCCTCTGTGACCATGGTCAAATTACCTGAAACTCTGAGCTCAAAAGAGCCAGATCTCCCTGGAGTAAATCTAGTCAGGCATCCAGCCTGGAGCTGGGCAGAATTTCTCAATCCTATTTAGTTGCACAGGTCTATCTTTAAATGATGTTTCTGCAGGTGTGTTTATTTTGTTGTAGAAAGTCTTAATCCTAAAAAAGGAGGGGTTTACATTTAAGCATTGAACAAATCTATGGTTAATTACAAACTACACTAATACAGATAAAGTTAAATTTGATACCATGTGCCCAAATTTTCATATTAATTACTAAATTAAGCTCTCCTATACAGTCAGTTATTTGCAGCTGTAAATATTCTTTGTTATTAGCTGGTTTGACTGCAGTTGTAGATATGTTTTGACAACTATAAACATTTGTATTTTCTTTCTAGATAATTGCTTAAAGAATAAAACGTGCCTTCTAAAATCCTAATGAAGTTGTGTCAGGAGTAGTCCAGAATATAACAAATGCTATTTTGCTATTTAATGGATAAATTAATAGCCTGCACTTTTGCCATTTTTTAATGGACAGTCATAAATAACTTATGGGAGGGATGTAATCCCTTTAGCATTGCTGTGTGTTGTCCTAAAATGAGGCTGAGGTTTGGTGGCTCTAGTTTGTGCAGAAATTAATGATATTGAGTATACAAAATTACTTTAATATGCAGTAGATTTCCCTGTGTTTTGAAGATCAAAGAAAGCATAAACATGAAAACAAATAGGATCTGTTTACTTATTTTGCTCTAAGATAAAGTGGAATCCCAAGTGAAATTGAATTTATTTTAATTATTGATTTCATGTCAAATAACTTGCATGGCAAGAGTAGTTCTTCAGTTTTTTTTAGTGAATTCAATTGATCTGAATGTGTTGCATATAGTTCATACAAATTGTGTTTACCAGTGAACCATGTTATAATAATGGTGAGAGAATTGGTTTCTTTCATAATTCTCCCATACCAATCAGTATATAAAGGGACCAGCCTTAAAACTCACTTTGATATCAGTATATCTCACTTCTTGTAGGGACAACCTACCAGAAAGCAGATCACATTTAAAAATATTTGAAGTTTTTAGTTTTTTGTTGCTTTGTTTTTGTTTGTTTTCTGTAATTGTAGATATTTCAAAACTGGATTTTTATATTTCATAGTGCATATTTTTAATATATGTAATTTTTATTTTTAAAAAAGCATTTTAGGAAAACCAAGTTGCTCTGATATTGAGAGGAAAAGCAGTTTCCAGGAAGCTTAGGTTTTGCTTGTTGATCTAAATTAACAATATTCAAAACAGAAGTTCTTGAAGTATTTTGAAGTATTTCCTGTGAAGAGAATATGTGTTCAAATTGTGACCATCATCAGTATTTTTCTTTTCTTCAAGAGGAATTGGTTAGTAATGACATGGTGGGGTATTAGTTTGAGAGGTAAAGATATGCCATTAAGAACTGTATTCATTGTGCAAATCATTCATTGCCTTTCACAGTCCTGTTACAATATTTTAGGTTTGACTGTTAAATATATGTAACTGAATATTTACCTACATCTGTAAGTATTTTGGGCCAAGACTCACCAGTTCTCCTTGACTCCTAGTGCCTTCACTGTAGAATTTCAGATTCTCAAATGAAAACAAACTCCTGAAAACCCAAAACTTATTTTGTAGTCTGTAATGTTCAGTTGTGAGCAGGCATCTGATGCAGTAATTCAAGTTCCAGTGTTACAGTATGTCAGGGGTTCAGTGAATAATCAGGGCAAGTCACATTTCTCTGTACTAACAAATTGGGTGTTTTCAAGTGTACCATATTTTCAACTTGATAAATGTTTAATGATGACAGCATTTAATTATGTGTTCAAATTCCAAAGATTGTGTTTATCATGAATTATTTACTAGGGTGAAGATTTTATTCATTTTTTTGTTGTTGTTGTTCAGTATGGATTACTTTAGGAAAAAGGACTTCAGAATTGATTTAATGCCTATTTAATACCTAACTGACTTTGACTTTCTGACCCTTTGATGGGGGGGGCAGGGGGGGAATGTTTAGTCAAATATTTAATCTTTATTTCCAGATCACAGGATTGTGAGTCCCTTTTGGGTCCCTTTTGAGTTGGAAGGGACCCAAAAGGATCATCAAGTTCAACTCTTGAGTGAATGGTTCATACTAAAGTTGAACCCCACCCCTATTTTCAGTTTCATGTAGTACCTTAAGATATGAAAATGCATTAATTTTTGTTCATTTATGGGGAAAGTCTTTTTGAGAAGGATCAGGATAAAGGACAGTATCTTTTGGAACAGAAATCAATTGATACTCTGTGTAAATCAGCATCAACTCTACGAATCCTTCAAAGTATAGATTATAGAGTGATGATTTTTTTTTTTTTTTTTTTTTTTTTTTTTTTTTTTTTTTTTTGTAAGGATGGTTAAAATCTGCTTCTTACATTTGGTCATATGGGTCAAGCTGGGCTGAACTACCCTCTCTGTAGTTGTAGCAGATTGCTGGGAGTGGAACAAATTAGCCTTACTTTGGCCAGAGAGCTGGAAAGAAATGAGCCCTGGGGTGTGGGTGGGTAGGGTCCCTAGCAGGGAACCTTCTCTGTTACTGGGCTTTTATTTTAAGGCACAATGGGGAACCAAGCCTCAATGTGCTGGGAAGTCTATAAACGTGTAATGAATGGATTAATTGCCAGACCTGAAGAATTTGAGGGCTAAGTCAGCAAAGTGGCAAGGTAAATCATAAAGTAACAGGTGATTGTTACAGTATACTTGTGTCTGAACGCTGAGAAGTTTTTGTAAGTGATGAAAGTGCTGTAGATACTGATTATCTCATGTTGATACAGTTTCACAGCAATTAAATGATATAACTGTATCAAACACGGTGGTGCCGGGGAGTGAAAAAGAAAGTTAAAGGATCAGAAGGTAAAATAAGTAACTGCCCTACCTACAAATGTCTGTGCTGGTTATATGTGCCTCTGCAGTGAAAGGTTCCTTCAGTATTGCACAACGTGCCGAAGGTTCTGGGCTCCTGTAACCCAAATGATTTGTGTTGTTAGCAGAACAGAGGTTCTCAGTGTGGGTGTGAGGAGACCTGCCTGTGTGTCCCTCCTGGTTAGGCTGGGTGTGGCAGATAGGATAAAATGTTCTACAGTGTATAAAAATATACTAGATGAGGTTGTTAACTGTTTACTAGGCTGCAAAGGAAGGTGGAAATCCTCCTTTAGAGCACTGATATCAAAACATCATGTATGATGCATGTGAAACATCTGCTGTGGGGATTACCTCATCTATCAGTTTAGTTGATGTCTGTATGCCTGTTGCTTTCTCAGATCAGCCATGTCCTTGTGTTTGGTTGTGATCCAGTAAGAGTACAAAAGTCCATGTTTTTGATGCTACTTCAGCATCTGTAGAGATATCACTTCAGGCACACAGTGAGAGAAGGAGTTTTTGGAGTATGCATTTCAGTGGCATATGAATATTAAAGAATTTTGGCATGATGCATTTAATTCTTGAAGTATGTTCTCAAGGAGCAAGCTTAATATTTGGAATAAGTTTTGGGAGAAAGATCCAGCCTCATTTGTGTTTGCTGCTGTGGCACTGCTCATCAGCTGTGTGACACTGTGAGGCACTTCAGCATGTGTCAGACCTGTAATCTGATGAGCTATACTTGGAATAAACCTGGGTTGATGAAACAATCAGTGAGCCTTTGGCTCTCTCAGAACTGATTAGTGAAAATCTAGCTGTCTTTGCTCATGTGACACATAGCACTGTGCTCTATGTACTGAGGCTGACCATGGAGATTTTGCACCGTGCCTGACCATCACTTAATGCTAATGGCTGCCAAGGGCATGGTCGCCTCATTAGAGAGCCTTGCAAACATTGGAATTGTGATTCTGGAGATACTTTCGTGTTTGCTGACAGGCTGGGGAGTTTTTTATTGATATTCCAGACAGCTCTGGTCATTTTTCCATAGATATCAGTAGTGCAGTGATTGTTAAATGCAGAGGGATGATTGATTCAAATTTATGCATGTTAATTTTCAAACTTCTGTCTAGACTCTGTAAAATTAACCAGTCATCCACGGAGATAGAGCTGAATTTCAAGGTGTTGCTTGGCACAGCCTGACATGTGATACCTGCACAAAAAGCAGTGGCTGCTTACCTGATGCATGACACACACAATACCCTGTGTGGAATATGCTGTTCTGTGCATTTGGTCTGTAATAAATGCACTCAACGTGGTTCAGGGAAACCTTCTATTGGAGAAGCATTTGTACCAACCAATTGATGTGATAACTCACATATTTCAGATTATGGGATTGGTTCTGAAGTCTGTGGGTTTATTTGAAAGTACAGTCAAGGTTTGTGGCTTACATCTGCAAGTAAGCAGGATATACTACAAAATAAACTGATGTATAATAGTGTTGCAGTGAGTGACTTGGTCAACAATCCCTCTAGTAATAGTTCAGTGACATTCCAGAATGTCTTTAGCAGTCTACATTAGGATCAAATAATTATCTCCAGCTAAGATAAAATGAGGGTCAAGACTGGTTCTGACTCTTAGGGCTAGACTGTTGCTTGGGTTATTGAACATGTAAATTCAAAGCTGCATTAGGAAGAGATGAAAAAAAAATCCTCCAAAGTGAATTACATAGTGACTTTTTTGAAAGACTGGTCTCAAGTTGTTTTTAGAAGTAAAGGAGGGTTACTGGCAATTAAATCTATGTTTGTTGACAGATACAGGCTGCCATAAATTGCTATTAGTGGGGTACTTTGTGTGTTGAGCTCAGTATCTCACATTTAAGGCTCCTAACTGGAAAGATCTCATTTCTTATAAAATTATTACACTAGGTTTATAATTTGGCATTTTGTGAAACTCATCAAAATTATACATATGGGGGAAAGATCACACAGGTGCTGTGATAGCATGGTAGGATCAGCACCTGCTAGTTTTAATATAATTCAGTATTTCATGGGTTTAGGACCCTGATTTTACAGTGATATCAGTCTATTAGCCATCACCATGGGGAGGGATCAAGCTGCACAGAACAATATTAATCCTTGAAACAGTTTGAAAATGCTCAAAATTCTAATATGAGATTATTTTCTTCACTGAGGAGGGTGCAGCAAATCTCAGCTGGTAGATTGTGTGACAAAGCCAATTTCTTTCCTGTGTGAATGCATTAGCTGTGATGATAATACCCTGAGAAATCCAGAGAGTCCATTCTGCAAAAGCAGTTTGATAAAAATTCGCATTTATTTCAAACAGATTTCAATGTCTATCTGTTTAAAAGATCTAGGTGAAAATATTTAAAAATCCTCATCATGAAATAGGAATAATGGAATTTAGCATATTTTGACTGTACTCTGTGCTAGGTGCTGTCCATCACTACTGTGCTTCTCACCTGCCTCTCTATATCAGTATTCATGTGGAGGTCTGTTGGAGTTAATCACTTTTTTATAATGACCCCTGTAAATCCAAAAATAAAAATATATTCTCAGTTGTTTATATTCATTTCTTCCAGCACAAGAGGAATGCTTTAAAGTATGAATTTGCATCAGAATAATTCATAAAGCAGTTTGTTTCAGGGCTGTTTATTCCCTTCTAAGCCTCCTCACAAAGTAGCCACAGTAGAATTATGAATATTGAGGTATTTTTTGAATCACTTGTACAGTTGTCCCACGGGAGCAGCTTGATCCTGGACAGGGATTTAGTAGATTGTGGGTTCAAGTTAGGATTGCAGGAGGCATTGCCAAAGAATACAGCTGGAGATAACAGTGCTCAATGCCAGGGACAAACAACACAAACACTGACATGGGTTTCCATGCCCTGCAGAGCTGGTGAAGAGATCCAGGCAAAGTAAGACATTGTGTGTTCATCCCAGCACATCACAGCTAAGAGGAGAAAAACCTCATGCGATGGAGTTGTTGGTGCCAGAGCAAAATGTTTCAAGTAGGTTGGAGCCTGGAATGTGTCTGGACTGTATCTACATCTACCCCCAGCAGGTGAAGGTACAGTACTTTCACAATAAAACCAGCTTTGGTTGTACTCATGAGTGGTGCTGGTATTTCAGAGGAATGTGTGGTTAGCAGGTAGGATGTTCTGGCACTGTGAGTCATTTCAGTTTTACCAGGAGACACTCCTGTCTGAGCAGCTGTCCTGCAGAGGTCTCTTGCTTTGCTTCTCAGACAGGTTTGCCTTGTAAACATTTTGGTTCTTATCAGCCCTGTCAGGAAGCAGTCTGCTGCTCTGTCTATACATTAAATTGTATTCTGAAAATGGAAATATTTGGAACACAAATGCTTTGAATAAATATTCAAAGCAGCACAGTGATACAATGCAGCAAAAATAATGAAAAAACTCGGCTCAGTGTTGCAAAATGATAACTCCATTGAAAGCACCTTGTGGTGGTGGGTGTATTTCTGTTTGCTATAATTACACAATGTGGAGAACTATTAATGGAAAGCATGTTTGTGCAAACCCTGAGGAGGACATCACTGAGATGCAGAGTTCCCTTTGTGTTCATGATGGCATGCCTTTGATGTACAAACAAAAGACAACTGCTTTTTTCAAATGCTTTTTTAATCAAGAGCCCCATTTTGCCCTTTTCTGTCAAAACGTGCTCTCTTTTGTTGGGACTGGTCTATGTGCACTTTTTATTCCTTTATATTCACATCCCTAATGGAAATAGCTGTCTTCTGTCATGGGCATAGATGTAGAGTGTCAAGATACCTTATCCCAGAGATGTCCTTTATTCTTGCTTTCTAAGAGTTGCTTATCATGGAACAAACACCTTTGTACCTCTAAGTCTCCATCCACACTAAGACAATTGTGCCACTTTAATTACACTTTTATAATTAAATGATATGACTTCTGCACATGCACTGTATTTCATTGAACACATTGCTTTTGAAGTGTATTTTTAAGATACCCATCTTATTCCTAACATGTTTGTGTGTAATCCTACCCCTCAGTCTCAGTAGTCTATTATGTGTACCCAGGTCCCTGATGGTGCATTGTATCCTCAAGTCATTTAGCCCTTTCTTGTTCATAATGACATGACTGACCCCTTGGAGGCAATTCCCTGAAAGAAGATAACAGTTTTTCCCTGACCTTGACCACCAGGCTGACTGTTGTGTTCAGCTCTCCTGAGGACACTGTTCTGTTTCCCTCAGGAATATGAAAAAGTAATTTCCCCAGATAACAGCCAAAAACCCAATTAAGCTTAGATTAAAGAAGAAGAGGATTTATTGGCATTTTATGGAATAGAGAGAGAAGGAAAATAAAAGATAGGAGATACTAAATTGCCTGAAGTAGAGTCACAGACTGTCCAGTTTCTAGCACTACTCTTCTGTGTACTGAATAATTGGTGGAATTTTAGCTGGTTTTAGCCACATAACAGTCAAACATTGTCACAGCCCAAAGCCATATCTGTCTTTTCCTGTCAGAGCTGGAAACCTGTGACGTGCTGTCTTTGAAGCACTGTGTGAGGTTAGAAAACCCCCCTCAGTAACTTGGTCTCTGAACTTGATGTGAACGTGTCAGTGGTTACAAAATGTGTTTATTTTCTCTGTGGGATGCTAAAAGACATGCAGATTGGACTAAGTGCACAAGATTTTAATTTCCATTTTCCTGGTACTTTGTATTTCAACACATGATTTTTTAACGCCTTTTGTACAATGTATTTCACATCTCATTGTGATCTTCCAGAGGATCCATTGTCTTTTCATTACCTATTTGAATAGAACACTAGGTACTTCCTAGTTTGAAACACAAAAACATGAATTATTTGCATATTTTTAATTAACCCTGTCTTTGTGTAGATTAAGATTGCCTTTAGTAACTGCCAGGTTTCTTGGCCAGTTGAATAAACAGCTTCTTGCATGCATTTCAATTACTGCACTATTATATTGCTAATGAGTCTAAGCAACAGTTTCTTGGAGGCAATCTTAATTTAGCAATTTCATTCACATTTTTATACAGGTACAGTGTTCCAGCTATGTAATTATTGGTGCCATCTCAGCTTTAGAGGTGGATAGAGAATTAAAAATCAGCATGACAACTACATCAGGTATAATTCAAATTGTGAAGCTATGTTGTAACTTATCTCAAGTTATTTTCATACCACAGAGTACCAAACTGTTTTACAGAATGTACATTGTACAGGCCATCCTGCCCTCAGAAGGCAGCAGCCAAATGTGCAGAATTTGACTTGGGAAGGTTTAGTTATGGCCAGAACATGACTCTTGTGAACCAGATGTACCATCCTCATCTCTGGGAGCAGACAGGCCTTCAGGGATTTTATGGTCTTGTTGGGAGGGTTTCCCCATTGCAAATGGAGTGAGCCTTGCAAGGTGAAAGGTTGAGCTTACCAGTCTTACCAGTGTAGCCAAATTCTTACCAAATCCCGTGTTTATGTGTACAGTTGCAAATTTTGAAGTTTCAGCAGCATACAGAATGTTCTGCAAAGCTTTGGGCTGGTGGACAGCTGCAAAAGCAGTGGGATAAACAGCAGTAGGATGATTTGTAAATGAACCTTAGGTCTTTTTTAGTTAGAGAGAAGAAATGTGATTAGAAATAATTCTCACTGTACTGTTAAATCCAGGGCTCCCCTTTTTAGCCAGATAGTTCAAAGTCAACTTTGGAGCTATTGTATTAGGAAAGCAACCAAAGGAACTCCAGGGTCAAATGTAAAACAGCATCAGGAAGGTCAGAGAGATGCATTTGCAAGTCAAGAAGACATTGAAGGGGATTTAATTATAGGCTTAATTGCTGTAGGTAATGACAATTCAAGCTACTATATTTAACATAGCCTGGATAGTATAACTGAAGTCATCCATCAGATGAATCAACAAATCCAAAGCAGATTTTCAGGAAACATTAAGGAAAAAAGGGGAAGTCCTAGACCCACTGAAGCCAAGATGACTTTTATCAGTGAGCCAGGTTTTCCAGCAGAGCCCAGGTTTCACCCTTAGCATAGAAAGGCTGTGGCTTTGCTTCAATGTGATTATTCATAAATTTCTAGTAATGTAGCTGCTTATCATTTTGCTGGAGCAATGCCCATGATACTCTGTGGGGTTTAGGGCTGGAAGCTGATCCAGGGAATGTGATTCCATTACAGACCCATTACTGGCTTGCATGGTGACTTTGGCTGAGGAGCGTGGAATATTTTATGATTATTTGCTCCTTAGTCTCTTCAAATCTAAACTACCAATCTATCTTCACAAAAGATTAAACATTTATGATGAACAGTCCTGTGTAAGTGCAGTAACTTGATGCTCAAGGAGGAGCCAAACAAGGCCCAGTGCAGACTTGGCTTAGGTGGGTGAAGTTAGTTGCATTTATGCATTCCTACTTGTTAATATTTGTAGTTCACAAAAGCAGAAACAATGTAGTATTAGTTCATGGTCTATAAAACAAAATCACATTTTTAGTCTTGCATTTCAGTTGGTCTCATTTTTATGAACTTTGCAGTTGTGTTTCACTTGGGATGCATTTGGCTGCTTGACAAAGTGACTGGAGATTTATAATTCCTTATTAGTAACTCAGGGCTCTAAAGGGAATAACAGAGTACTTATTTACTTTTCTAGGTCAGACTCATGATGTAGGAATTTAATGAACTTCTGCTAAACAGGAATTGAGGCAGAATTAAAATTTCAGAGTGCATCTGTCCAATAAAGTTATTAATCTTATTTTCTATAGGTTAGATATTTTTTACTTGCATAGGGTGGTTTAGGCTGAATTTTCTGAGTAATCAGCCAAGAATATGAGACTGTCATACAGAACCTGGTATTAAATCAATGCACTGATGTGATTTTGCTCTGAAATTGCATTATGTCAGATAACTGTATTTATGTATCAGTGTTTGGGGCAGTAAGATCCCAGTTCACATGTGCTGAAAAAGGGTTTGTGATTCGTGTTAGCAGCCTAACTATTGCTGCAATTCTGATGCTCTCAGATGTTATTTGTATCAATAAGGTGGGCACTTCTCTGTCAAGAATACATATCTTCAGAAAGAAAGGTACAGTATTTATGCCTCCCTATTATTGTGAAGGGAATACTGTGTTTCATATTTTTATAGGGAATAAACATTAGAATTTACTTGATGGTGCAAAATTAATAATGGAACTAAAGATGCATGAAAGGAAGACAAAAGCATGTTACATAAATAGAGTCATGCTTTGCATTGGACTTGTATGGCAGGAAATAACATCTCCTCTTCAAACATCCAGGAAGCTCTGTGAAAGTAGGTAAAACAGTAATATACTTGAAATACTTAAATTGATACTGTTTAAGCCATAGAGGTGTAACTGTATTTGGACATTAAAATGTCAAGCCTGCTTAGTTTATGGAGTATTCAGTAAATATTTATACATTAGCATAGGTATAAGACAGAGTATAGTTATCTGGGGAGAAAAAACCCAAAAAATTTAATTACAAACCAAGAGATAATAGAAAACAATGAGAGAGGAGGTGTCTTAAATATCTATCTATATGCTTACTCGTAGCTCTGATGAAATACCTTCCTTCACTTCACTGTCCTAATGCTGCTCCTGAAATAAGGTTCTCTGCCCTTTTTTCCAAAATCAGTGATCAAGGTAAACTTTGCAGAAGTTCAAAGTTGAACAAGGTTAAATCCTCCAGTTAAACAAGGAGCTCCTGCTTTGCCATGGAGAGTAGCCTGGTGGTTAATGTGCTTATCTACAGTGCAGGAGCAAAGCCTTTGTTCTTCCTTGGTGATTTCAGAAATGATTTACAATTCTTTCTCAAGGATGCAACCCTAATCTTTAAACTACAAATTCGTGCAGGGGTCAGACTGCTTTGTAGTTGTGGTTGAAGCTGTGCCTGTAGGCACAGAGATCCGAGCAGGGGGCAGTGAGAGCTGAGTGCTGGGAAGAGCTGGGTTCAGCCACTGCTCTGCCTGCATCTTATCCAATGCCCATTTTACAGAGAGCTGGTGAAAGCCCTTGGGGCACTGAGGAGCTTCTTGAATTGTCAGACAGGCATGTTGTGCAATATCTGTTCACCATCTCTTCTCCTTGTTCACTCTTTGGCTTATTTCTGCATTATGTAATGGAAAGGAGTATTGAACTTAAAATTCATTTTCTGCCTTACTCATCATCAACCAAGTGGCCAACTGGCAGGGAGTTTCAAATCCTAATTAGGCTCTACAATGTAAGAGAGAAAGCACCTGACATCCAAATATTGAGCCAGGCTCTAAGAGATACGGGAAGAAAACTAAGCTGTAAGAGACAAACCATTTTATTAAACAAATCTGATGTGGAAGAGAGCAGGAGGAGGGATTTTTAAATTTCCTGTTCTGGTTTTGACCAGAGAATTACTTGGCTCCAAAGCAATAAACTCCCATTATTCTTGTAAAAATCACTTAAGCAGAACTTGAAACAGTAAGGTGAAGTTGCTATTTAGCAGTAATCAAGCAAGGCTGTTCTCATGTGACAGCTGAGCAGAGAAGTGGATATAGGAAACTTTCAATGCATTATTGGTCAGCCTGAGTTTGTAGCTAGTCCGTGGAAGGTCTGGTTGTAATTGTTTGTTTGTCACAAAGAAAGACTAAAGCAGTAGGAAATTCTAGAACTTTTGAGTTCAAATGGCAGAGGAGGTTGTTGCCTTCTGTAGGATGTGAATAATGGGAATAACTTCTAGTGTGCCACTGTTGATGGTGATGGGAGGACACTGGGCTCCAGACCTGTGCTAAGGAGCCACGTAGACTCTGAGAGAGGAGAAAATATGTGATCACAGCCAGGCACAGTTGTTTTAGAGGATACAGTAATGTAGATGGATTTTTAATGGAAGTCTGGCAGAATTTGGCATGATTGAGGGAGTGATGCAACTTGCCGAGTAAAAACCACTTTCTTTGCCATATAGCTGAATCTCTGCTAAGATTGTTATAGCAAAACAAATATAATATGTTGGGAAAAAGCAATGACATGTCTCTAGAACAAAAATTGCCTGAGAATGGGAAAGTTCTACAGAGGAAAGTTCTCTCTTTCTCTTTGGGAGGGGTCAGTAGAGACAATGTGATAATAGCATTCCTGTCCTTTTCATTGATATAGATTTTTTTTTCCACTAAGATATATGAACTGCCTTGAAAACTGGGTCAGCCTAAATGCTGTCACAAGTGCTCATCACCAAGCATATATTGCTGCATACCTGTCACAGTCAGCAGCTGGAACGAATTTCATGGAGAAACCAGGGTAAAAGGTGAAGCTCAGCAGGATTAGTGGCTGTGATAGAATCACCCTTTTGCAGTTTTTCTGATACAAAACAAAGAAAATGGATGAAATTATGCTTACTAATGATAAATACAAATAGTATCTGACTCTTTGTATTTAAACAGATATTTTTGTAGGTCAAATTTATGTGCATACATTTGGTAAATGCAGTGTAATTCCCATGGTGGTTTGTTCTTGCTGCTCAAGAGACTGAATTTAATGACTTATCTAGACATGGAAATTTACTGGGAATTGCTTGAAACACTTTAGGAGTTGAAAGTTCTTTAAATGGAGTCAGTTTCAATGTAATAATGGGCTTGGTGATAAATTAAAATATTACATATTTTCTGCTCACCAGGGAAGAGCTTTTTAGAAGATGCTTTTTTTTTTTAATGCCAAAGTGAAGTTACATGGATGAAATCCATGGTGTCTGCCCATGGCATATCCTTGCTCCAGCAGCTCTTGATGATGGCTCATCATAGTTTAGGATTTGAGCTGGAGGGCTCCAGGATCTCATCCTAGAGGGACTGTGCAGTGCTGGAGGAAGGTCTGGAGGTGCCTCTGTGCTGCACTCTGCTCACTGTGTTAACATCAGCTGAAAGCATCCATGGGACAGGTCACAGGCTTTTCTCTGGGGGTGAGAAAGTGGCAGGGAGCAATAGTTTGGGTGTATCTGCAGCTGAAGCCTAGGAGTGAGTGACTCATCTGCATCCCTACCTGTCCAGTCCTTGGCTTTTTCCCTGACAATACCTTGGAGATGCCAGAAGGCAGTGGTGGCTTTGTGATGGAAATCAGTGCTGCCAGCTCTAAGAAGGTAGCTCATTCATTCCCCATCAATTTTTAAGGCAGCCTGTCTCTCATTTGGCATAAAGAATTTTGGCAAGTGTTTCAATCAGACAGTTACAATCTCACTCAAAATTTGTCTTAAAAAATTTTCTGTTCACATTGTCACTCAGAGTTGCACATGAGTGCCAAGAGCTGGACTAAGAGACTGAAACAGATTCATTTTCTCTCCCGGGGTGAGAAGAAATTTTGCCTGCAAGAATGAATTGAAGAATTGCTGGGTTTTCCTGAGGAGGAAGGCAAGAGCAGAGAGGACAAAAATGGTCCAAGTGACCATACTGTTGTCACCAGGACATGTGCCAGGTGACTCAGTGGCCAGTTCTCCAGAAGGGGAAGCAGCACAATAATATTTTGCCAAAGTGGGAAGAGTAAAGCAAATAGAGGCTCCTATGCATCTGTTTGAGAGGGATGGAGTAGGAATAGATTTCCCAAAACAGAGGTGGCATGTCCTGGAGTTCAGAGATGGAGCCAGCAGCAGGGTGGGCAAGCAGAGAGGATTTGCTGTGAGGCTGAAGTCATGTTACCCTGCAGAAGCTTTGTGTGTACAGGATAGTCTCAGGTTTTGCTGCAGATGTGATTCTGGGGAGAAGGATGTATTAAACTGAGGCAGGGAAAATGCTGGGCTTAATTGGTGGCAGAGCACTGTTCTCCAAAACCCTGGCAGGAATCCTCACACTAAGAGGGTTAACAAGGAGAATATGGCACATTTCACAGCTAGGACTACTTAAAAACTCCTGGAGAAAGAGTAGATACAGTTTAAACAGAAATATCTTAGTTGTGATGACTAGAGAAGCCTGAGGCAGGCATATGTGACCATTCTTCACACATTCCCTCGATATCATATCTCTGTCTTTCTGAGAAACTTGTTCTTCTCTAATTCTGTCACCCCATGTGCTGGAGATTTAAGAAAAACACACAATATTATGAAATATATTTTAAAATTGTGTAATTGGCAGTATGGTAAGAAGAGTAAACAGATCATCAATCATCAAAGATGCTACAAAAATCATCTAGACTACGATATGCAGCAATTAATTCTCAGTTGGTGATGCCTGAGTCAAGAAAAGCCTTATGTAGCTGCTAAAAGGAAGGCTGTCTACTAAAGTGCTGTAATTTCTAGGTTTAAGTCATATAGCAAATGCAAAAGAAATAGAAAAAAAAATTAAGCCTTACAGAAACCCCAGATGATTTCTATTACATCTTAAAATTCACATTCATGTTATTAGTTTTTGATTTGCTTCCTTCATGTTTCAAAATTAATTTCAGGGTGTTTGAAACCTGTTCTTAATTTATCATCTTAATTTACCACAAATTTACTTCATTTATAGTTGTATCACTGCAATGGCATATGCATGGTGTAGAGATTTAGCCTAGGAAAAGATGATGAACTGGGGAGTGAGCAACCATGAAAGAAAGGAAAAAATAGTGAGTAGAGAAGCTTGGTGCAAAGGAAGTGGCCTGGATTGGAAGGAGAACTCACTGGTGCCAGCCTGCCTTTGAAAGCTTGCCAGAGTGCATGAGACAGTTGGAAACAGGGTTGTAAGGGGGAAATTTAATCTCCTTCCTAGAAGACAGCAAAATTTAACTGATTCAGGATAAAGGGGAACCTCCTGTGATGCTCCTGTATGGCTAATTTTCAAGAGAACGTTTAATTCTTTCAGATATTGCAAGATGGCATTTACCCCTTTACTAAACAGAAATTGCTGCTTGTGAAAATCTGTTTAGTAAATGTTATTTTGTAGGGTGTGTTGCCATGTTAGGCAGTCCTGAGGCTTCTTTATCTACTTTGACCTGACCTGCTAAACAACTGCAAATTTTCCTTCATTCAGTGAGCTTTAGCTGAATAAAAAGCCCTGCCAATACTCAATAAAACAATCAGATAAGAAGAGGCATGGTATTTAGAAGAACAGTTAATATGGGAAATACTTTTCAAGACAGAAGTGTTCTGCTTGCAGTTCTGTTCATTTTATCCATGCAGGTATAGTGCACAATTATGCATGTAAATTATGCATGTATACATTATGGTGTAAAGGATTACACACACCCATGTGCATGCTATCTACCACATCTTTACTCTGTAAATAATTTATGTTTATTGCCAAGAAATCAGAATTTTCCAGTCTTGGAGGAAAATGAAGTCTTGTCAGTCCATCATGTTGTCATTATCACTGATGCCTACTAACCAATTCCACCAATGTGAAAGTCTAGATATTCTACCTCTTCTCAGATAAGTTGTTTGGTTCCTGGAGCCAGTTTGCTCAAGTTGCATCTGTCTTTCTCGAACTTCATGTAGGATTTGCTCTGGGTGAGAAGAACAAAGAGAATACTGGTACTAGTTTGTGCTTTAGGCTAATTTGGAAAGAGTAGAATATTTTATATTTTGTACCCCACCTGCTGCTAGTCTTGCTGATGGGGAGAAAGAAAGCATTGTTTTGCTGTGATACTGACAGTGCTTAATTAATACTCACCAGAGCTAAGCCCTGTAAAAAAACCCTGTTTTTTTTTTTTATTGAGTTTTTTTGGGTGAGTTTTTTTGTGGTAGATTTTGTTTTGTTCTTGGATGTTGCTGCCATAAGTAATACAGGAAGGATGCAGTTACTTCTGATCAATACTGTCTGTTAACATTTTGTCTGCCTGTGGGCTTGGAGTTGGTCATTCCAGTCTTTTATTCAGGAGGGGTGAACAAGTTGCAAAATATTGTGAGATAATGTTGGATAATGGGTCTTCAAAAAGAATTAAAAGCCATCGTTCAGAACATGCAAGGGAGATGTTTTGACATGTGAAATGCACAGAGCCAGGTTGCCTCAGACTAAATGAATCAGCAAATAGTAAATACATCTGTAATTCACATTTCCACAGTAAGAGATGCCTGCACAGCACTTGCATAGCCTGTACTTCATAGGTGGACACTGTTGAAGAATTCAGGGTGGTGATCAGTCAAACTGCCAGCACTGGAATGGCACTGGTGTGAGATTTTCTGCCAACTGAAAAACAAGACCTAGGACAGGCTGCAGAGGAAGCCTTTTGTTGATACCAAGTTATGGCATTATGCTCTTAACCTGCTGTCAGCCTAGAAGGAAAGATGAATCTGCTTTCTTTGGGTTGAGATGCCATTACCTGTCAAACCAGAAATGTCTTCTGTTTCTGCACATTAAAGTGAGCACTAAGCAGCACATGTCTTTATTAGGACTTTGCTATTCTTAAGTAGCAAAGGCTAAGATTTGTTACAACATAGCATGGAAAGAAATTAGTTATCCATGAGGTGGAGTAGGATAGGTCTTTTCCAACCTAATTGATTCTGTTATTCTGTGATTTTCCCTTTCACATGGTTTCTCCATTCCTGCCTTGTAAGCCACTAGCCCTTTCCTTCATTTTAGGTGATGCATTTGCAATTTCAGTTTGTACAAGTCCCTTTCTGGTTTTGCACTTCATTTGTATATAGGAGGGAAGTAGACACGAGAATTAGGGGAAAAAGTGGTGAGCACACTCAGAGCCACAACAGAATGATTTGGGGACAAAGTGGTGTCTTTAGATATGGCTATGACATCTGGATATTTGGGAATTATATCCATGTGTGTGAACTAAAGTTAGAAATGCCAAAATACTTATAAAGGGTACAGTTTACAAGTCATGTATCATTTTTGCACTGAATAACTGATTTGTCTTTGCAGTTAACACCATTTATGTCTGAAATAGAACAGTAAGTGCAGTGTCCCTGTTTGCTAGCACTTCAGGCTTGGGACTGTAATGTAAAGTATAATGTCAGGCAGTGCCTTGCTGAGCCTAATTTATGGCTTTGGAACAGCTTGTTACACACCCGGTGTGGGACTGGGTGATGGGAGTAAAGAAACCCCCACCTTGCCATGTGCCCTAACAGCAGATTGCCAGGTCTGCAGAGCTCTCTGCATCAAAAGTAGATTAAATCTTTATTTAAGAAGCACAAGATGGTGATAGTGCTCTTAAACAGTAGCTGCTATTAAAATGTCAGCGTTGCTGTCAGTCACCACCCAGCACCTGAGTTAGCACTGCTTCCCCTGGCAGTCAAAATGGAAAATAGGTTGCTACTTACAGTGAACTATTGTAAATGAGGAGCACAGATCTAATCCTTTTTGATATGGCTTATTATTCATCTGTAAGATTAAAAATGTATGTTGTATTACTTCAGGGGTTGCACTGACCTCTAGATTTCATGCTCCTGGATTTTAATGCTTCTTATGTACTGTTATGTTTTTATTCTATATTTTGGCAATATCAAGGCTTACATGTGAAAGAAAATGTAAAGCTACAGATAAAATGGTGATTGTCCATTTTCTGACTACTTTGGGGTTTTGTTTTGTGAGCACTGTGCAAAATGGCAGCTATTGATATCTTAGCTAATTATTCAATCAAAGAGTTGGCAGGTCAGTCAGTGGGAACGATGTACAGTGGACTAGAATTGATCACACTTCATTTCCCATCAATTGACAGAGCAAATGGTAGCTTGGATGATAAGTTAGGATCATTGCCAGTCATTTCTTGGGCTCATGCCTTCCATTATTTATTTTTTCCCCTCCAGACAAGACCCCCCCAGACTATTTGATGGAAGTGAATGCCTTCTGATGTTGGTGAATAAAGCAATGCAGAGTTTTTGTAGCCTCTGAGGGACATGAGACTATTTCTGGTTCCATAATTGATGCTGCTGCATAGTCCTATAATCACCTAACCTTATTGAATTGTCCCCATGTGAAGATTTGGTTTCAAATTTTGTAATCATTATACATCATTTATTTTCACATAGATTACAGGTTCATCTGTAAAGTGACACAATTTCACTCCAGAGCTCTTTGAATATTTGGCTTTTCACTTTAACTCTTTTAGGATATGCTTCTAACACTTCCAACTTTGGTGATTTACTGGTAATTAGTAGGGTTCCATGACACATTTATTGTAACCTTCCAAGGAGTGATGAATCAGATATGTGGCTACAAAGAAGTGGTTCCCTAAGTCTTTTATTAATACAGAAACCCAGAGATAGATCCCATGAAGAGCTTTTGTGTGTAAAGCAGGACTTAACCCAGTTAAAGCTCTACTCCTAAAGCTAAATGTAAAGTTTCAGTTTAAAAAAATCTTTGCTTAGCTGCTGACTAACCCTGAAGTACATAAATGAGCTTTGCTGTTTCCTCATTTGAATTTCAAGTGAACTGATGCCTACATTTGTTTTTCTGCATCTGCCAAAATCTTTGCCTGCATCCTGTATAAGGCTGCTCAGGAGCTGAAAATTGGAATATTTTTCTCCCAAATGCTCTGCCAGGTTTGGCAGAGCCAGCCTGCATTCCCACAGCCATCGATGCCCTTCCACAGCTGGAAGGGACGATGCCATCTACCCACAGGAGCTGTTTCTTGGTGTGGGATTCTGCATGTGTTCCAGTTTCTGGGGTTGTGTTATTTTGTTCCTGTCAGAAAGGTAACATACTGTTTAGCTTTTGGGATAGAGATTGACTCCTTTTTGGAGAGGTGAATGTTCAAAAATAATCTAGTTGTGACAGGAGAAATGTTTCTGCATTAACAAGCTTTCTTTTGAAAATACATTGCTTTTATTTGCTCTCCCAGATGTCTATTGGTCAATACTAATTGAAAAAAAATCTTATTTCTGATATGAAACCATCCACATTCTAAGTAAATATACATTGAACCAAAATAAGCTATTTTAATAACTTATTCTTAATTAAATGCAAATGTAGCATCCTTTGCAGTCTGTTAAAACAAACATAACCCCCAGCACATTTAGCATGTTAAAAAGAAGATTTTTTGCTGTGTTCAGAATATTACACAGTAATTAAAAAGGAAACCAGCTAAGCCTTCGGAACCTGTCCCCTTCTCTAAAATGTAATTAATTTCTGCTTAATTATAATAGTAGGGCTGTACCGTGATTATTATTTTTTGAGGGGTAGAAATCTTGCACTGTTGCTTTTTTTTTTTTTTTTTTTTTTTCTGAGTCTGTGTTTCTGGAAGCAGAACACACGACAGAAAGGGAAGGATTTTGAGCTAAACTCCAGCTGTAATTAAGTGCTGACACATCAGTGGAGTTTGGCTGCATTTCCTCAGATGTGGGTTTCCAGGACAGAGGCTCCTCCTGGCTCTGCTGTGCTGTGCTGACACGAGCTGGGCTTTCTCCTGGGAGCAGTCTCCTGCTTTTCTGCTCGGGATGTGCAAATCTGGGAAACAAGCAGGGCTGAGCCAGTGCAGACACTGCCCTGCCCAAGGTGAAATTCCCACTTTGTCCGCACTGGTTTTCAGGATGTCAGGCTCCAGCTGTCCTCAGTGCTGTCCCTTGTGAGCACCTTGGACTCTGCTGCTCTCCCTGTGCCTGTCACTGAGCCAGGATTATGCTCTCGTGCCATCTCCTGGCAGGCTGTCCCCGGTGTGCCCTGTCCTGTGTTTGTCACTGAGTGCCAGCCCTGTTTGTCACTGAGTGCCATCCCAGCGGGATCAGTGTCACAGGGGGGCTGCAGGTGCCCTCCAGGGGCTCCGAGGGGTCCCTGGCACAGGCACAGGGATGCTGCCCAGGACACTGCACCTGCTGAGGCTGCTCCAGCCTGGGGGCTCAGAGGTTCCCCCTGCACAGGGCATGCACAGCAAGGGGGGCACAACTCAGGGCTCAAGGGGTGTGCTGGGAGTGGGAAGCACCAGGGCTGTGGGCATGTGAGCAGCAGATTCCCATACAAAAAACTGTTGTCACTCCAGTGTTTCTCCCTTACAAGAAGACAATATCCTGCCCTCTGTCGTGACAATTGAAACTGTGGCTCTAGAGAAGGTCTGAGTCAGATGGGTGAGCCTTTTTTTGGGGTAGTAGAGCTGGAAACATGAACTTACATGTCCAGTGCAGAAAAACTGCTTTAGAAAATGCCTATTGCTCTGAAGAAACTGGCAGAAGTTCATTCACATAAAGAAGAAACCTGGGCTGCAGCCAGGGGTGGTACAGAGCCCTGAAAAGCAAACATTGATTAATTTAAAACTTCCTGCTGACAGGTTATCAGTTAGATGTCAAGGCATTCTGTAATAGTGATTTTTAAACAATGAAAGACTGAGAGGTATTTCAAAAAAGTATCTGCAACACAGAATTTCTTGGTTGTGGTGCCTTGTTCTCCTTTTCATTCTTCCATCACCACCACCACTGCCACCCATCTTATCACAGCAATTTGGGCTGAACTTCGTGTGCATTCAGTGTCACTAAAGACAGCAGTGCTGTGCATCCACCTGTGGTTTGTTTTGTTCCTGCCTTCTTTTGACTTCTGTTTGCATCCTGTTCTGAGTGTGAAATGGATCCAGGGTGTGATCCAGTGAAATACTCTCCACCCCCCAACCCAGGAAAAAGTGAGCAGAAATTGTTCATTGCCACTGCCAGGTAAAGTGTACTTAAACGACACACACCTCACATCCAAGGAGTACAATTTAGGACTAATAATGTAAGATAAAAAGCAGATAAAGTGTATAAAGCACTCAGAAATCCCCTGTGACTCTGGGACTCCACATTTCACCTCTTTGTGGGAAGGTTTTGTTTCTGCTGCTGCTCACTAAGAGGTAATTCCTTTTTTCTTGATTTGTGTTTTAAACCTACCTCTTGCATTCTCACTTTCCTACACTTCAATTTTCTTTGACCAAATGCATTATGTAGCTGTGATTTTAAATTGCATCATTTCACTGGTTCAGGTCAGTTACATCTTTAAACAAGGAGTATTACTGAAGAGTGTTAACTAAGTGCTTGGAAATCATGCTTCACTCAAATTAATTGATGGTAAAGCATAAATAAAAGCATTTGTGTGCCACAGCCACAAGCTGCTGCCCTAAACATCTGTGAAATACACAGATCTGGAAATAGACTTTACTCCTAGCAAGGTCAGCCCCATCTCTTGTAATTAGCTGATTTGCTATCAGCTCTTCCTTGGCTCAGTTTCTTAAGGGCTCCCCATTCTCATGTGCCCTGCAGCTCAGGGTATCTTCCTCTGAGAGAGACCTTCCTTTCTCTCCAGCAGCCTTTGTCAGTGGTTCCTCCAGAGATTCCAGTCAACCTCATCCTTTTCACCCACACAGAGCATAGCTTTGACATTCTGCTGTAAACTGAAGAGCACCTCTTTGGAGAGGCAATGCCACATTGGCAGACAGAGTGGCAGCTCTTGTACTTGATTTTCTAATTAACCCTCACTGGCAGGTTCATTTCAGTGCTAAATGGTTCCTTGTACAAAGTGTTTAATTCCATATTAACCTGCATGCAGACAAATAGACTCAATACAAACATCCTGATTGGATAAATGTGTTTATTTTTGTCTCCTGATCAGGACTGTGGTAATAGTGAACAACTGGAGAGACATATTTTGAATATGAGAGAGACCTTTTAACAAAACCCCCAAAACTGAAAGAGCTGACCTCTGAATTAAAACATTTATTTTTCAAATGTAGTTGTAGTCCAAAATCAGTTAAAATTGTATGGCACATAGTTGCAGATATACTGATGTTTATGTCTGTCTTCAAGATGTTTTCTTTGCATCTGGTTTTTGTCCAAAAGTAAATATACAAATACTTCAGCACAAAACGCTCAAGAGAGAATTTTCTACATATGTGCATGGGAGAAATTTGCAGTGTGTTTCTACAACCTGTCACTCCTAAGTTAAATGGATGTTTTGGCCACTTCAGCTGCCAATACCTGTTTCCAGCATCTGTCTTTGTGTCAGTATGCCAGTGATTATGGAGGCTGCTTTGGGATCCTGCTGTGGAGGTAGTACAACTTTGTCTATTATTGAATCTGATACATCCTCAGGAAAACATTTTAGATTCAGATGCAGTATTTTCTGGGGGAGGCGGGGGGAGGAAAGGGTTTAAATCTGCTTTGTTTAATTTTATTCTCTAGTTTCTGGTGTGCAGTTGAGTCAGAGGGACAGAAGAGGATATAGAACAGCCTAGTTTACATAAAACAAGCTGATGAAGATTACATGGAGCTACCACATGAGAATCAAAAGACCACGAGGCTGAACATTTTTGACAGATTTTGAAGGAAAGATATTTGAACAAAATTTTTGAACAAAGAGCTTTCAAAGGAATAAGGAATGTTATTTTTTACTTCAGCCTACTTCAACCAGGTAGAGAAATATAAGACAAAATACATTTTAGAAAAATTCTCCGTGGGGTCAGTAACTTTCTAATTAGAGATTTGGTCTTACATTTCATCTGGCCTGTTCTAGGGCTAAGTTCTGTTGAAACTGGATATCATTGGAAAGGCTTGTTTTGTCCTTGCAATGCCCATCACATTATTGCCTTGTGTTGATAATAGTTGTAGTGGGAGTTTAGATGGGAGTTTTTGGATATACCAGATAGTGCCACAGAAAGAAAAAAGTGCTTGAATTGGAAAACTTGGGCACAAACTTTAAAGATCAGTGATGCTTGACTCTAAAGCTGGGTTAGATAAAAAAGGGACCCTGTGAAGCTTGAAGCTCAAAAAATATTCTGCATAGCCATGACAGGTGCAGAGAGAACATATGAGGGCATACTTACATGAAGTATTTAAACTGGAAAGAACTGCCAAAACATACCAAAGCAAAGCAGAGAAGTTGATGTGAAAACATTCTGTAGCAAAAAATCCAAATTGTCCAATACCTTTCCTGGAGATCGTTATAATTTCTGATTTTCTGGCACTTCAGTGATAACAATTTGCATAGTTAAGACACCATGCCTGTGGCTTTATTTCATTTTAGTGCAAGTACTTTAGCTGCAGAACAAAAGTAAGCAGTTTGATGTAATATGGATGTCTATTTGCACTCCTTTTAAGATAAACATTAGGCAATAACCATTTCTTTAGAACCTGTATATTGTTCGCATGACACTCTCTCTTGTATAACAGTTCATGTTCATCAACATGATACATTCCTGCCTGATTTTCCAGTTCTGCCTTTCATTGAGGATATTCTTTTCTTTCTCTGATTGCTTTTTCTTCTGAGACCATTACTCTAGTTGATAGCTTCAGGTTATCATTGTATCCTATCTCCCTCTCCAATAAGCCTATGATTGATACTAATCTTCCACATGGGACACATTTATAGGTTTCAGGATGGAAACTACTCTCTAAATCTTAGCTTTATATGTGCTGACAATTTGCAAGGTTGCACCTTATATTCACTTCAGGTGGCTTAGGGGAAAACATCAGCACCTGGTAATCACGCTTCTAAAATAAGAAGAGAAATGTGCCCCATATACCAAAAGTTACCCTGTGGTTCATCTCCCTGCTGCTGCTCCTGCTCATGCATTTTATGTAACTGGAAAGGGCTCAGTTTCTAGAGGTGGTCAATGTCCTGTACCAAATTCATGCCTTTTCTTTCCAGTGAGAGAAGCCATATTTTAATTAATCTAATGGAAGCTTTGACTAGCAGGCAGTCCCTGAAAACGAGTTAATGTGCCGGAAAACACTTCACACAAGCAGAAGACTCTTCATTGACTAATATGCTTAACGGGACTTTTTCTAAGAAAATTGCTCCAGTGAAAGCTTTGTGGAGTGCATTTGTTGGGTTTTTTCCCTCTTCATAATATAGCCTCATGATCTGAAATTTAATTAGATCTGTCTAAGGACCTTTTGAAAATAGGATTATTGTATTTTTCCTACAGCTTTTGCAGATGCCCCTCAGTAGGGTATCATGGCAAAAAAAATATTTGATTCCTTGGCAGAATAAAACATAAGGTGCTGTGATCACTGGTGTGAGGAATGTGTTGGAGTTTGACTGTTTTACTGTCTTATCCAGTATCTGAAGGCAGAGTCCAGTTACATAACTAACTCAGAGGAATCAATGGGAAATGACAATGCTAATGTTTCCACAATATTTGCATATTCAAGCTCCACAGCACAAGAAACAAAGAGAAGTAATAAGAAATTCATTTGTTTTATCTTTTATCTTTTTAAACAGACATTCATTTATCTTTATGAGCAGACTTGCCAGACCTTTTTTGAATTGCAAAGTTTTGCTGCAAATGCTTGTTATTTGGATTTGCATAAGGATTAACAATGTTGGGCAAGTGGTATCTCCTAACCTTTTCTGTTTACTTGTGTGGTGTCAGCACTGGGATATAGTTTTGAAGGCAATCAGTGCTTTTAGTTCAGTGGATAATGCAGTTTGTTTTCATGGTAAATTCTCTAATGTTCCAAAAGTGTACTTCAACAATAATTAAAAATGTATTTGCTCAGAGGATTTTTTTTCCCTCTTTGACACCACTGTACCTGCATAAAGTGCTTTTATCTAGCATAAGGGCTAAAGAATCAAAAATTATGAAACTTGAGGGGGAAGTCTGAGCTAGCACGCAGGGTGTAGAAATCAAGCTACACTCCCTGTATGAGTACACATGTACAAATGTCATGGTCAAAGTAAAATAATCTTTTAGATCTGAACTTGGCACCACAAAATCAAAACTCACAGAGACTTTAAAAGGGCATTTACTTCAGCAAGTTGAAACTCTTCTCATGCTTTAGGTGTTTCAGTTTGGGTTTTGTGCTGAAGGTATTTATACACAGAAGTGTTACCTACAATATTCCAATATGCATCTGTTAATGACTTCTAATATATATATTTTATATATAGTCTCCCAGAGTCCTTGCACTGTGGAAATCACTTCTGAAGTGCACAGCTGTGCTTCACTATCGAGACAGCTCGAGCCCCACAGCTTGCTGCCTTGGCTTACAGAACACAAGTTACTTGGCAAATGTGAAGCCTCAGGGTTTCTATTCTTCTTTAAGGTGGCTGTTGAGAATCTCTCAAAGAAAAGCAGATTTTACCTTACAGTTTTCAGTCTTTTAGGGAAAATGCTAAGGAAGGAGGCACACTGATAGAAACAATAAATGCAGCTTGTCATGAGGAAGGGACATAATGGCATGAGAAGCTGTACACTTGGGGCAGTGCTGAATGACAGGGGCTCACCAGAGCTGGAGCATTCAGCAGCTTGTGATGTGCCAGCAATGGGCTGGGCATGGCTGGAGCTCCTGCAGAGCTTGGGATATAGTTGTGACAGGGGATTATCCTCCAAGCCTCTGGGAGAGGAGCACTGGGAAGGAGCAGCCAGCCTGGTGGAGCAGTGGCTCCAAGCCAGCAGCTTGTGAGAAACCTCAGAGCTGCTCAAAACTACAAGAGAGTGAAAAAAATTGAAGCTGCCAGGACAAAATATTGTATCACTAGCAAAGCCTTAATTATTTAGTGTTTTTGCTGGTGGCTGATGACCCAGCAATTGAGAGCAAGCCAGAAGTGATAAATTGCATTGAACATGGTGTGAACTCAGGGTTCATTAGCATCACGTAGGAAAAGTTGATTAAGTTCTGTGCACAAGGCAAGGAACATAAAAAGCAAATACTGAGATAACATACAGTGAGTGTCACAAGCTGTTGTGCTTAGGCCAGGCACAATGGCCACCAGGTAGGGGAGACATGAAACTCCTTCCAGAGAAATCACCTGCCTTGTAACAAAAAGAGAAAGCAAGGCTGCTCTGGAATAAGGGCACTTTCTCCTGATCCAGTAAGACTGGCTCTTACAGGTTTTATGTGTGCTTTTTCATCCATTAACATATTGAATTCAACTCAATTAATTCAGTTGAAAACAGGAACAGATTTGCTTTCCTGTACATCACTCTTCCTATTTGTACCACTGCTTTTACTTGTGCAGTCAGTCTGGCAGCTCTTGCAGAGAGGCTGTTGGTTCAGTAAGACAACTCAGGTGGTTGATACAGAAAGGAACAGCTCTGTAGTCTCTCATTCCAGCTCTGACAAATGTTGGCCAACAGTAGAGGTGCTGCAGTGCAAAAGAAACATTTTTCACCTTGTCTCAAGTGCTTAGTTAAAGGTCATCCATCCAAAACGAATTTGGGTGTTCTTTAACCTTTCATGGTATCTCTTGTCTCCCAATACACTTTGAAGTCATCTGTGACATTTCCAGATGTACCCATGAGGAATGCTGGTGTTCATGGTGGTCTTTTCCTGCTGAACTCAGTAGTGAGCTGTTCTCACTCCAGGTCTTTTTCTGTTGTTTTGGTTTGGAGTTTTTTGGGGATGGGTTTGCTTGTTTGGTTTGATTTGGTTTTGTTGTTGTTGTTGTGGTCAGGTCATCATTGCCAAGATAAAGTACTCTGGCTTTTATTTATAGAACAGAAATTTTTACGCTACTGATAATGGAGTGATCTGAACCCAGGGGTCTTGAAAGTAGGTCATTAAGTACTCAGT
Organism: Oenanthe melanoleuca; assembly: GCF_029582105.1. Classification (NCBI taxonomy): domain Eukaryota; kingdom Metazoa; phylum Chordata; class Aves; order Passeriformes; family Muscicapidae; genus Oenanthe; species Oenanthe melanoleuca. The sequence continues at coordinate 16,093,337 of NC_079342.1, read as the reverse complement.
ATAAGGAAAAGTGTGTTTTACAGTGTTCATGATGTTACTGGAGAGAGCTGTCTTCTTTTCTAATTCTAGGCTTTAAAATCAAAATATTTATATAAGAAAAAAAAATTATTTTATTTCATCACAAAGAAAATAATTATATCTGAGAATAACATATTTTGTATCAGGAACATTTTTCAATTTATTCTTCTCGAGCACTTGAGCACTAAAGTGTCTGAAAATAACATTTTTCGATGATTGGACAGTATAGATTTTAAAGTCAATAACAGAGAAAATTACCTCAAATTGGAAAATACAGAAACAACCGTGGCATTGTTTTTTGTTTCATTAACCAAATCAGGCATTTGTGATAGAGCAGCAGCACTTCTGGGCTAATTTCTGGGAGTTGCCAGGAGCCAGTTTGGCCTGTGAGAATGCTTGTAGCTGTGCAAAGCTGCACTTAAGGGCACAAAGGTGCTTCCCCCATGACAAAGGTCCCCTGCTGCCTCCATTCCCTTGGGATAGCCCGTCTATCCTTGAAAGCACCAGCTGATTTGCCATCTTCTGGAGCTCTAAACTGTGAACTTGTACTGTAAGCCCTGTTCTCCCTCTCTCCATGCCTGTCTTGGAGAGGTGGTCTGGACAATTTCTTGGCACAGTGCTTGGCTCATGTGCAGTCCAAGTGCCTGCCCTGAGTTGTAGCAGTAGCCAGGTGCTCTGCCCTGTCACAGAGGTGCTGTCCATGGAGTTCAGGTACACATGAACTATGGCTGCTTATTAACAATGGGCACCATTCAATGTCAGCAGCTTTTACATGCATGATATGTTACACTTCAAAGTAATTAACAAAGATGCTATAAAACTTGCCTACCTCTCACTCCATCCCTTTTGAAGCAAGGCTCCTGAAATATAACTCATATTTCATGGGGTTTGCTTTTTTCCATTTTGCTTTTTTTTTTTTTTTTTCAAAATATCACTGTAATAATTACTGTTTTCTGTGGAGTTAATGTTCTTCTGGCTTAATGGCCCCTGGTTATTCTCAGGCCATCAACTTTTTCCAGCTGGTCATCAATCCCAAAGAACTGCCTTGTGCCTCCATTATTATTGCTTAAGTAGATGACATTTCTGGTGCTACTGCTGCCTCCCAATGAGATGATATTACAGCCAATGGCTTTTTTTTCCCCCTTGCTTTCACTGTTGTCAAAGCATTATAAACAGCTGGTGTGAGAATGTTGTGGCTGTTCACTGTGAATTCCTCTGACAATTTTTAGGTGTGAGTTTTGTAGACTTCAGCTGAAAGAATCTGAGTGAGGCGACTGAAAATTGCTTGCCTAGAGCAGCTACAAGGGCTCAGCCCCCATGCATCATTCAGGAAGTGGCTAGGCAATGCCTGTTTCAGACTAAAGACTTTTTCCCAGAAGGAACGTTTCAAACAAGATCTGGGACTGATGTTCTGCGGAGGAGGGGCTGTTAATGTTCATTACATAGCCTCAGACCCCTCCCCAGGTTTTCACAGCTCTGCTCATGGCTGCCCTTGTTTCCTTACCATTGATGGATTCTGTGGCAGACTTCTGAAAAAGAAACAAGGAAGTTGTAGCTCAGTAGGCCAGAAACCAGCAGAGATTGTTTAGGTGAAAATGCCTTGCTATGTGGATATTCAAACCTGTGTGAGTTACAATTGGTGCTGACTACATTTCCTTTAACCTCATTAGCACCTCGTCTTGCTTTCCCAAGCATGGTGGTGGAGCAGCTAGTTCACCTTAGAGCCTTTCACTAGGTCATTCATCAAAGTGGCAGAGCAAAGCTTAAAGGAAAATGCATGTAAATACTGCATTAGGAACCTTGGCTCACAAAGGCATGAACATTTTTACCCATACCATTAGCTCTGGATTACAGTCCACAGATGTGAAAGGGACTTTGTTTATTGGGGAAGATGGAGATACAAGGCTTACTGGTTGAATCACTGTGCAGATTGTGTACTTTTTCTTATTTTTTCTTTAATTAAAAAGCATGAAGCATTCATGAGCTAGTCTCACAGAAGAAAGAATCTTAGACTGTAATTGTAACCACTTAGTACCTTCAAAATTAAAACCAAGTTACTACAATAAAACACTCCCATCAAGTACTCAGGGCCAAGGCATTTTCAAACAAAAACCTGAGATTGTGTCAAACCTACATCATGTGTCCTTTTCAGCTTTAGAGCTTTAAGCTGTGCCTCACTGCAGACTGATTTAGACACTGGATTCTTGTATACCTGTAGATCAGAATGATCAAGCACATGCAGTTCAGTCTCTGTGCTGGGGGCTTTTCTCATGGGTTTTTTTGTTGGGCTGGTTTGTTGTTTTTTTTGTTTTTTTTTTTTTTTTTTGGGGGGGGGCGGTATAGGTGGGCATTGTTTGTTTGCTTTGTTGTTGTTGTTTGTTGTTTTTCAGACACTAAGATACAAGTGCAAGATACTATTTCCTGGAGGGTTACCAAGGCACACCCTCAAACAGTCTTTATTTACCTCACAGTTTATTGTATTCTTGTTAGAAACTAGCACTTTGGGAATACTGTTAACCCTTGCCCATTTTAGTTCTCATGCTGAGCCATAGATAGTGACACGCTCCTCTATAATTGATACCTGTGGTGGTGGCATACTTCAGTAACATGATTTATCATGCATTTTCATTTTCATGAAAGCTTGTTTTACTCTTCTGCTTCCATTAGGTCAGCACTCACTGAGCAGGCACCTCCCATTCCATTTTACTGTGTAACTTTCAAAGATGACCTGACAAGATAGCAAAGGTTCAGTGCACTAACTCACTGACATGTAAAATACACAGACATTCCTGACCAGCTCTGGCTGTTGAACCATAAAGGAGGTACCAGAGCACTGCAGTGGTTGTGGCACAACTTGGGCCAGGGTATCAATCTCTTACCTTAGCAGATGTCCTGACCCCAGGGGTGTAAAAGCTATTCATACATGAACTTATGAAGACTTAGGATTTATTATTTCCTGAAAAAAAAAAAAAAAAAAAAAAGCAAAAGAATAAAAAGTAATTACAGCTCTTATAGCAAGTGGAAGAAGTACAATCCTAAGCAGTTGGGAAGAGCAGAGAAGCTGTTGTGATTTCTGTTTATGAAGCACAGTGGAAAGGAGGAGTTACACAATGGGCTTAGCTCTACATAGGAACTCTAAGGGCTGTACATCCACACCATATTCCCCCCAAACACATAAAGGTAATGGGTCCCCAGCTGTTTGGGAAGAGTGCTGGGAGAGATTTATGTACCTTGCTCTGAGGTTTTTGCTCTGAAATACGCCATGAATGTGTAAAACACACCTGTGGTGGAAGGGAAGGTGTCTGCAGCTCACTGTGAGGTGTGCATGTCTTTGCAGCCATTAAAGATGCACTGCAGGAGCTGTGCACTGGTCACCAGCTCTGGACACCTGCTGGGGAGCAGACAAGGGCACAGGATCGACCAGAGCGAGTGCGTGATACGGATGAACGACGCGCCCACGCGCGGCTACGGAAGAGACGTTGGCAACAAAACCAGCCTGCGGGTCATCGCGCACTCCAGCATCCAGAGGATCCTACGCAATCGCAACGAACTCTTAAACATGAGCCACGGCGCCGTGTTCATCTTCTGGGGCCCCAGCAGCTACATGAGGAGAGATGGCAAAGGCTTGGTCTACAACAACCTGCAGCTGATGAACCAGATTCTGCCTCAGTTAAAAGTGTACATGATTTCTCGACACAAGATGCTACAATTTGATGACCTTTTTAAACGGGAGACTGGAAAAGACAGGTGAGAACTTACATGGATACACCTGGGGATGTCACAGAGTAGTAAAATAATGCAGTTTATATGCACCAATTTCAGATCTGCTCAGAGGGACAATCTTGCCCATTAAATCCTCTGCCTCATGAGTTTTAATGTGGCATGACATGCCAAATAACATCACTGATAACATAAGTAAAAAATACGCATCAAAATGATTTGTATGGAGTGTTGCCTCATCAGCCTGGAATACCAGAGTTTATAGAGTCGAGGAGGCAGGAGCTGTTTAAATCTCACTTTGGGGTAATATACCTTAAAGTTTTTTCACTGATTTTGAAAAATTAGAATGGATAGGTTATGTTTTCTTATAGAGGAAATGCCACCATTCAGTGAATTATAATAGCTGTTTATTGAATTTAAGCATTCTTGGAACATTGCAGCTGTAAAGCTTCTTGTAAAACAAATAAACATTAGTCATACATTAGGTGCTTCAGAACAGTTCATCTTACATTTGCAACTGGAAAATGGAAAGTTATTATGATAGTTACATCTTTATGAGACTGTTTATGAGACTTGTAGGCTGATCTTCAAATCAAATTTGTAGTAAGTGACCCACTGCAGTACTTGAGTATTTTCGCATGTAATGTTTGAAAATGGGCATTCAAACCAAAGACTTCCCAGCATGAAAGGCATTTATTTTTAATGAAGTTCTATTTTTTTACTTATTAAATATGCTGCTGTAAAAATGGCACAGGGTCCCCATTTAGATACAAATGAAGAGGTAGGTTTATTGTGCAGTAACTCACAGTCAGATGTGCTACCTTACAAATACAAAATACAAAACTAAAGCTTGAGCAGGGATCGATTCTCTTGTGGACCTGAGCACAGATTTCATTTTCTGGGCTACATGAGAAAGGCAGAACCAATGTTAGAGGAAATTGTTGTATTCTCTTAGCTGAAGGCAACGTTTGCTTGGCATTTGCTGCCTTTGTCACACCCCACATGGTTTGCTTGCAGAGCTCTGTTCAGTTATAGTAGATCTGAGTTCGTGGCTGACTCAGGCTCAAACCAGATCATAGAGAAACTTGGTCAGTTTTGTAACATTAAAGGTTTTTCTCTTCATCTTCCAGTTGGTGTATTTGGGTCTCTGCCAGAACAAGAAGGATAACAAGGGGAGATACCCTGCCAGTTGTGATGTGTTTGTCTTTTTCAGAGTAAAGCACAGCGAGAAGGTGAATTAAGCATTTGAGCCCTTCAAGAAATGTGCAGAGGGTTATCTGTGTGTTAAGTATTTTCAAAGGCATGAAAGTCAACAACGCTGTAATTGCACTGTAACCTGGCCACCATGAGCCCCAGGGGGAGGCCCTGGACACAAGGAATACACCCTGCCACCTCCTTTCCTGGATTATACTTTTGGTGATCCAGGGTAGGATCATGTGCTGTCCCAGTTCTGAGAAACAGTTTCCCTCCCTGCTTCACTCTCAGAACTTCAGTTCTGCCACAGGCAGCCAGGGTCCCTTTCCTTCCCTGACACTGCCAGGATCCTGTTCTTTTTCTGACACATGCTGTGCAATTTCAGGCAAGCTGCTCTTTCTGGTTCTGCATCACCCATCCAGAGCCAGAGGCCTGTAGTCAGAGTGATGAAAGCATTTCTTTTTCTGCACAGGCATGGGGCTCAGCTCCTGAAATATTCTCAAGGCATTTTAGCCATTAAAGTCATTGTAACAAGTTTTAGTGAACTCAGTCATGGGCACCCTGAACCCCCAGTGTGAATCAAGGGCACTCAGATGCCAACAAAATTCAGCCTGAGGAACAGGCTCTGTTGATTGTAATAAACTGCAGGCTCTGCTGTGTATGAACCACTCCTTTAGAGGGCACAGACAGCATATTTGAAGGGCTAAGAAGATTAAAACGGGAGATGAAAATAAATGAATAAGGAAGATGAAAAGAAACATGGGTAGGAAATAATTTGTAAGGGAGAAAATTATTAGGGTACCTGTGGGGGCAGGAGCAGAACATCGTATAGCCCAGAATGCTGCTGTTCCCTGGGAGATTTCTGCTGAGCTCTTGACAGTAGTGCCTACCAAAAACAAAGAAGGGAGAGAGAAGCATGACTGCAAGGTTGCAATAATCAGACTATTCATTTCCGTCTTGAAAATGATGAGAAAAAAGGTAATTGGATGTATTGTGCTTTTTGGAAAAAAAATATTTTGAAATTAAAAAAAACCTTCAGAAAACATTGCCAGTTAAATAGCATGGTGAAAGACAAAGGCTGCAGAGCAATATACTTGGCATTATAAAGTAACTGTACTTGAAAATAACTTTATAATTGAATAAGGGTACATTAAGAAAATATGATTCAGAACACCAATATTATAGTAATTAGATAAAAGCAGCATAAATGAAATAACTGCAGGAAGAGTATTTCCATAGAGATTATAAATGAGATTTTGGTGGAGCAGAAAGGCCTTTAATTGTAATTTAGTGTGCACTACAGACTTATCAGCACAGTGTGTTAGTTCATCATATAAAAGAATATCTGATAATTTCCCCTAATAAGCACATGACAGTTCTTCATATTCTTTCATTACTGCTGATTAGGTATAAAAACAGTATTCTTTTGTTGGACTCTTGCTCAGATCTTTTATGAAATGCAAGACACTGTAACCCTGTTTCTGTGCTGTGTACTACAGACATGGTATTTAAAGAGGGCAGAGTAGTACTTGAATGAATTTTTGAATCTTTATTTGATTATTCAGCTTCTAAGACAGTTTAGTTATATTCAGTTGTTCTGTTTATTGGAAACACTAAATAACAGCCTAAATGTGTGTAAGCAGAAAGCAAGCTAACCCAGCAGAGATCCTAGCTGGGTGTCCTGACCTGTGCAAAGCTTTGGTCGTGGTCTGGCTGCAATTGCTCCCTTGGTTTTGGAATGGAAGTGTTGGGCACCTGGAACAGAGGACCTGTGCAAGCTCCAGAGCACTCTTAGCCTGAACATGTTCCTGAATTATCTAGTGATTTAGAGCTCAGAAACCCTCAGGTAGCAGAGAAGCAATTTTTTTAGGCTTTTCCCTATTATTCTCTTTCCTAATAATTTTGAGTCAAAAATTCTTACTTACTGTTTTATATTGTTGCTATGCCTGAAGGCCTCCATTGAGCTTATGACCCAGCTGTGACATTGTGACAAACTGCACCCCAAGCTTCAGTGCACAGTCAGAAAATAAATAAGGCCCCATAATTGGAAATAATGAGATGCTTATAACATGTCATTCTCCAAATGCTAGCTTAGCTTGAAAGCCTGTGTGTCAGGAGCAGTAAAAATGTGTTTCAGGAGTTTGTACATTACCAGGTGATCCACTAAGGACAGGACAAATTACCTAGGCTCCCCAGCATCCTCCAGGCATATTTAGTCAAAGAATTCCCTTATGTTTAGAAGTGTCTTTAAAGCAGCTGGCACAGACACCACCCCTTTCTTTTTTTTCCTGGTAGTAGTCTGATTCCCTGAGGAAATGGGAAACCTTTGTACAAGGCATTCCTCAATCTGACAGTGCTCAGAACGTCTCCTCCTACTGCCCTGTAGGTGACCTACTTGGAACCAGCTTGTTTAGCATTAGCTTGGGAAGCTGCGTGGTGGCTCCTGTCAGCTGAATTAGATGTTAGTGATTGCTGGCATTTGCTTGCAGTGCCTTTTGTGGCCTCAGGTCCCTGCTTCCAAGACTGTTTCACATCCTGCCATCACTGGGTAAACTGTAAAAGATGGCCTTGGAACTTGGACCTGGGATTCCCTGGAGAGAACCTCATGTTTTCTGCTGTGCTTTTTTTGGGGGCTGTGACAAAGTTTCACAGTTACCTGTCAGATATAGGTGTGGGGGGATGGAATTAATGTAGCTCCCATGTTAATACATTCTGGTAGAGTGCCCAGGCCCTCCCAGAGCCTGCACTTGCTGCCTCGGTGCCTCAGCTTCAGTAGGAGATGAAGGGGGAGCCTGTCCCTGTGACAGGCTGTCAGCAGGAATCTGAGCACTCTTTGGGCTGCAGGTAACACAAGCTTCAACTTCTTCCAGTGGGACTTTCCTAGCTGGGTGAGGAGCCATTAGAGAGAACTCCTGTCTTCTTCAATAGCATTTGAAGGGAGACCTTTGAGTGAACTTGTTTTCTCTGGAGCAAACACCTGACTTTCTGTGCCTCCGTGTCTAAGAGGGGTGCCAGTCCCTACAAATGCCCTTGTGACATTTCCTTGCATTTCCTTGATCCTCCCATTCCAAGAGTGCCAGCTCTCCCACAAAACTGAGCCACTGCAGAAACTTAAAAAAGGACTGGGAATTCCAGTGCATGTGCCAGGCATCCAATAACCATCATAGAACCCAGCTCTTAGAAACTAAACAGCACTGCCAAGCACAGGAGAGGAACAGGAGCCATTACTGTTGTCACTTTGGAGATGAGAACCTGTGATACAGCAGAATTTAAACACAACTTGTAAATCCCTTACATCTGTGACCAGTTACAGGGTAGTATCTCCTCATAATTATATCTCATAATTAATACTGGGATCAGTTGAGCTTCTTTTAAAGCCATGTCCCAGCCTGCAGTGAAGGCAGGGCTCCCTGCCAGCGCTGTCATTCCCATTCTAAGGCTCCCCTCAGGCAGGGATGGCACCAGGGGTGGTTCCTAGGATGAAGATTTCCCAGGCTGGCTATGGGACAGTCATAGCTGCAACCTACTAAAGAGTTTCCTACCAGGAGTCACAGTGAGGGGCTGGGAGCTTCTAGAAACCAAATCAAAATATCAGCTAAATATTAATGCTGCTGTGTCTAAAATTAATTACTGTGAGGAAAGTTTCTGCCCAGATTATTCCATTGACAGGAGGCACCAGAAAAATCATTAAAAGATGGACAAGCAAAGTAGTCTTGGTTGCCCAGTTTTCAAAGCCTTTTACAAGAATGAAGAAAATGCCAAGAAATTGCTTCAGAATGAATGAATGAATAAATAAATAAATCACAGGAATTATTTGCCAGCTTAGAAACTTAATTATGTTTTTGCTTTCAGGAAGATATCCAACACTTGGCTCAGCACGGGCTGGTTCACAATGACTATCGCGTTAGAGCTCTGTGACAGGATAAATGTTTATGGCATGGTGCCACCGGATTTCTGCAGGTAGGATTGATTTTGCAACCATTATTAGCCAGCAAAGTTAATGTTACAGATAAATACCTGAATCTTTTAATCTTTTTCCTCTGCAACAAGTCTTCAATCCTCTTAAAACAATTAGTTAAGACGTCCCATGATCTCATTTGGAAAACAACAAACAGCGTTTAATTATGTTATATAAAATATTTTAAAATTTTGTTTGTCCTGTGGGAGAATTAATCCATCTTGTTGCTTTCTTTTAGTCTCTGAATATTTATCAGCTAAAAGTAATGCAATAATTGGCATGAAATTAATCTGAAGAACGAAGTACTGGAAAACATTACTTTTAATTTGTTTTTCGAGTTCCCCCCAAATTAATAGAGGAACAGTGACTAGTTTCTAAATTGAACTTTCTGTGCAACTCAAATTAACATTATTGTACCTCTGTCACATGAATGCCCAACTCGCAGCTTCCTAAATAATCCCCACGAAACCCGTCCCCGTGAATCTGGAGCAGAGAATCAGTCCTGTAATCACCCATTTTGGGTGTGGCAGGGGTTGGGTCACTCGAGGCAGAAGCAGCACAAGTTGTATCAGTGGGGGCTGCTGTGTAAAGGAACAGCTTGTGCACGTTCTCCAGCTGGGTTGTGCCTCCAGCTGTTTTCAGGATGCAGGTCCTGGTTAAGGTTTTCCCACTATGGATCAGTGACAGGGAAAGTCTTCAGAACTTCTAGTGCTAGACCAAAATTAGGCTAGCCACAATACCAGTATGAATACAGAAATATTTGTACTACATCAGCAATCTTGATGCTGACATAAGGCTCACCTGCCCACCCAGCACCAGCCCAGCACTTACAGCCAGTGCTGATGCCATTTGTCCTGCTGGGTGACTGGGAAGAGCTGAAGCCAGTCTGGAACGAGGCCTCAGTGCAACGTTTCATCACTTGCTTAAATTTTCTATTGCAAATGTAGTGATCTCTCTCAAGTCTGGTTCTTCCAGATGCCTTTCAGGGGTAAGGAGGGCAAGGCTGCAGGGCTGGGTTAGTCACAAAGGATGGGACTGGTTTGACTTTTCTCTGAGCATTTAAAAGGGATCAGGAATCTACATTTGTCTTGGGTATGTTGTAGAAATCCCTGTAGAAATCACAGCATAAAAATGTCAACACTAAACTCCACTTTGTGAGAATTTCTACAAATTACAACAAAACACTGATGATAAATGCTGTGATGTACTGCCAGACTTCATCATGAATTCTCCGAGGAAAATAGCAAACTAGATCAGATATGCCAGACAACACAAATACCTCAGACAGCACAGCGTCTCATTCCTCTGTCATCTCAGTTGGCCAACACATACTACTTCAGTTTCTGTCAGTGGCTGGTCTGTCTTACTCCAGAAGTGGCTGTATTCCAGTGGCACATGGAAGTAATTCTTAAAATGATGATCTAAAAATACATAAGACAGCATTTCACTGCAAAACAATGTGTTATCCTGACTTTTCAGACTTTTCAGTCAGAATCGTTTAGATACTTATTAGAAAAACCCAACTCAACCAAAACAAACTGTTCTGAGAGAGACTAAAAATGTCACTGAGAACATATGAAAGGCTTTCATAGAATCAATACACCTAAATCACATGGGCTTAAATTATAACACAAGAAAGGCTGTAGATCAATCCTACCAGTGAAAGATGTAGTTGTTCTTACAGCTTGCATTAAAAAAAGTCGTAACATAAAGGTATGCACACCTGGTTGTAAAAAGGGAAAAGGTAATTTCTTAATCAAAGTTATATGAAATGTTTTTACTTCAGCTGGATTCCCCAGGTGATAAAGGGGAAAACTGTAGTTACCATGCCTGGAAGAAGCTGTCCATGAAGATCTATGAAAAGTTTCTTGCCATAAATAGAGTTAACCTTCTTAGCTGGCTCTTCAGCCATTCATTAAGAAGTTAAACAGTGCTTCCTTTCAAAGAAATAAGACAACAGAACAGAATAGCAGAAAGAAAGAAATATTCTGTAATTGTAAACCATATTTCCTGGTTTTCAGTCAGGCAGAATAAGAATCTACCATTAAAATAAAACAAATCAAAACAAAAAAGTCCCAACAAAACAACAAAAATGTGTGTGTGTTATATGGTGTGCATATCCTACTTCCTGAGCAACTAAAGAACCATTAGGATTGGAAAAAAAAAAAAACAACCAAAGAATCTTTCTGTTCAGAATTAATATCACCCAATTTATAACTTCAGCAGATAGATACCCATTCATTTTTAAGTATTAATTTATGGAATAAGTAATGAGTGTGGTGATCACTGTCATGGAACTAAATTAGTGTCACATCTGTAACGTGAAGGACACCTCAAAGGTACCATGAATCTCATGCTGTTGATTCTGCTACAAATTATTAGATTAAGGTCATTAACCAAATTGCTTTGCATGCATGCAGGAAAAATAGTCCAGTGAAGGAGTCTGGAGCACAGGCTAAAAGATTTGCCACTATTACTTGCAACAAGGTGTGTTAGATTCATTTACTTTCACTGGACACTGAGTTTCATAGCTGAACTGGATTTGGTGTCCTGATTATTATAAATTTCTGGTACTTTACAGCAAAGCTATAAATAATTTCAAACCCCTTTACTTGCTACAGATTTATGCTGTATTAAGGGTTGATGGCTTGATATTGCTTTCATGCTGTCTTGTACATTCTGTAATAAGATGAAAGCTAGTGCTTCCATGCACATTGCAAACATTTTTGTAGTGTGCACAGCTCTCACTCTTCTGTCCCAAGACAGACAAGCCATCTTGCTGTATTTTTTCCAGTGCCCAGGGATCCAATCCAAGCCTTTCCTGGATGGAAGCTCTTCCCTCTCAGAACTCCCTTTGGCAGCCCAGTGCATGCACAGGACTCACTCCTGCACTGGGACATGCAGGATTCTCCTCTTGCCTCCCTTCACCAGCAGCCTGACAGTGGTGCCCAGATACCATGACAGTTCCTGAAGGATTGCAGTGCTGCTGCTTCCCTTTGTGGGTGCTCAGCAGCAGGGCTAGGAAGGACAAGACAAGCCCTAATAAGTCTGTAGGAATTCCAGCCCCTGTCTGTGGCATTATAGGCATCAGGGACAGAAAGGCTGGTTCCCTTTCTGTAGGTCTCAGGATACTCCTGTACACAGGGAAAACTCAAGTGAGATGAACCATCTTTAACTCTTCTCCTTTTCATGGGCCTTCTGGAACTCCCAGAAATTTAAAACTCAATTCTGAGCCTTATTTTAACTAATATGAATAATTTTTGTTCCAGTTATTGAACCAGATAATTTTCCTATAAGAATCCTCATTTGACTTCCAAGCCATTTTCCATGATAATTCACCCGAAAATTGGTATTTAAAATACTTTAGTGTTTTTTTATCTCTCTCTCTTTCTCTCTCTCTCCATTTTCAGTTCCTTTAAATCAAATGCAAAGCTGCAGTTGTTGCTGGTTACATTTCCTTATGAGAGACTGTAAGCTGTATGTGAGCTAGTCCTGCTCTTCCATATGCCTCACCTCATTAGCTTAATAACAAAATGCACACATGGTTTGGAAAACAGGATTAATTATGGAGGTCAGGGAAAGGAGATCCTGGGAATAGAAGGCAAAAAAATTATCTAGAAATCTTCATGGTCCTGACACAGCACCTTACCCATCACTCAACATATAAATGACACTTTACTTACACATCAAGATATGAATTATTTTACAAAGTGTGCGAGTACCTATAGTTTTAGAAGGCTGGTTTATTATGGCTCTTCATTTCTAAGAAAAGAGGCTGACCAGAATGGGGTATGGGGTGGCCTGGTTTCCTTGCCTTGTTTCTTTTGTGCTGTACTTCCAGCTTTTGCTGTAGGTGGATACCATCTGTGGGGAAAAGTGCACTCAAGTGGCAAACAGCAGCTGACTGACAGGGGTACAAGCACTTCCATGGGTGCTGCCATGGCAGGTGATCAGGCAGGAAGTACAGGATATTGTACAGAGGAACTTCCTGAGATTCCTCCCAGCTGTGATATTAATATGCATGCAGAGTCTGACAAAATACTGATTAATGTCCAGTATCAGTCAGTGATAAAACAGCATCTGTTTTAATGTTAATAAATGAGGTGGCAAGCAATTTCCGTATAGAAATTACTCATGCATTTCATCTGCTGGTGACACAAGCTAATTGCAGAGTTAGAAGATAATGCAGCACAGTTAATTTGGGTTATGGTGTTCTCAAGCCAGAGTTCAAATCCAAAGCTTACTAGCAAGCAATGTGGGGGAATCCAGAACTCCCAGAAAATGAGAAGGTCCTCCATATGTAAATACCTTTCAGAATTCCCAATCTAAATGACAGCTTTTGGAATTTAGCCTTAAAACCTCAGTCAGATCAGCCAGCAGAGCTGCACCCAAGGCCTGAGCCCCACAGGCTGCCTGGGCTGAGCTCCTGCCTCTCTCACCTGCCAGGCTCTGTGCACCAGGTGCTTCTGGGCTCTTTCTGGTGGGATGGTGCACAGGATGCAGTGACCTGGCACAGCCTGCCAGGAGCTAAGGACATCCACTTAGGGTACACTGGTGTTAGTTCAGAGGGATGTGGAATCCCACAAAAACACCTTGCCTGGAGGTGTCAGGACCAGCAGCCTCACAGGCTCACTCTGCCCTGTTAACTGGGGCTGCAATTTTCCCAAGTCTGTTGGACATATGATTTCAACTTTACTAATTCTAACTTTAAAGCAGTAAATTTATACCAAGCAATATAGGTGTGCCATTGAGGACCCAAGAGTAAAATCCAACTTTAGTGCAAGAAGGAAGAGCAGTCTGAATGAGAGGCAGAGGCCTCTTTTTTCAGTAGTTCTTAACAAAAACACATCACATGAAAATGTATCCTATTAGATTTAGAGTAACCATATAAATTATTCATTTAAGGGACAGTAAGAGGTCCAATGTATCAAAAAATGAAAAATTAATTGAAGACTGAGTTCTAATAGTTGTAGTTTAGAAATAATAAATTTCTACATGAAGGGCAGATTTAGATTACAAATACATTTCCTGTAGGTGAGGTGATGAAGGATTTTGTTTCACTCTTATATATTCCAGTGAGAATATATTTAATAAGTTTAGAATCCATCTCATTCTAGAAATGTAATTTTATTGTTGTTCTGGTCTTATAAGATTGATAACCATGTTGTGTTACAAGGAAGCCAGATTGATCAAATTAAAACGTTAATCTAAGGCACAAATGGAAAGCAGCAGCAATATCATACATTACCTCTGCATATACAGTATGGATAATGGCAAAATAAGAAAAATTAGAAAATTGCGTAGGTGACAGAATTACATAGTAAAAATAATGACCAGCACAGACTACTGACAGATTGTGGATGCATTCAATTGAAAATGACCTTAAATATTAGCTCTTCAAAATGAAAATAATCAACTGTATATTAGAGCTGACAGCCCTGAATCTATATCAGATTTCTTGCTCTGTGCTAGGGTCCTGTTCAGCTCAGGCTCTAACACAGAGCAGCTCCAAGGCTTCACTAAATGCTGATATTGGGAAATTTTCTGCCACAGCAAAATAGCTGGTAGCAACCAGGGAGAGGTGGATACAATTGGGTTATTCTGTCTGGGACAGCTTATTCTTTTCATATTTATGACACAGAGAGTTGTGAGAGTTCCTGTCAGCCCAAAACACCCATGCCCAAAGTGAAAAACTATCGTGGGTACAGGTTAATGTAGAGATTAAAACAAAAGGAGAATGAATTGCTCTGGCTCATTATAATACAAATGCACCATTTACAGAATGTTAGATGGAAACACAGGTCAGAACTGCTAAAATGAATTTTATCCTGAGTATCTAATTGGTGTTTGGCATATCCAATGTGTCACCACAAGTCACTCTTCTCCCGCTGGGAAATGTGAACAGGTTTGCAAGGTCAGACGGATGCTATGGGTGAACTGTTTCAATTTTTAGCTTAGATACATGAAAGCTGCTGTTGTAAAATAAAGAACTCATTTGTGCATCAGACATTTGATTAAAAAGCCAGCAGCAGCAGCAGCCTGTACCACTGACCTGGAGTGCAGACACTCATTGAAGTTGTGCTCTCGGAACCTCGCGCAGCGTGATGGGAACGTTCAGCTGAGCTGATGTGACACAGATAATCACCTCCACCTATATCTTCTCTTTCTTCCCCAGTTCAGTAAATACCTCTGAAAGACCTTGTACAAATTGCAATCTGTATTTAAATCTTTTTAAGCAGTTTACTTCAAATTTCATAGCAGTAACACAGCCCTGCAGCACTCTCCCTTGTTTCCGAGCTACTGCTGTCCTTCATTTAACTGGGAGGAATAGGATTAAAGGACAGCAAAAGAAAAAACAAAGAAAACACCTTTGCCCCATTCTGATGTATTAGATATGCAAGAAAAAAAACAGCTACATAGTTTAACTGGGAGAAAAAATAGATTTGAGTCCATCAGTTCATTAAAGATAGCATCTTTTCAATCAACAAAAAAGAACATCTTGGGCTTCCATCTATTTTCTTTTTTCCACAGGGATCCTAATCATCTTTCAGTACCTTATCACTACTACGAACCTCTGGGGCCAGACGAGTGCACCATGTACCTCTCCCACGAGCGGGGCCGCAAGGGCAGCCACCACCGCTTCATCACCGAGAAGCGCGTCTTCGAGAGCTGGGCTCGGACATTCGACATCCGCTTCTTCCAGCCCGACTGGAAGCCGGAGCCGCTGCCCGTCACCCAGCCCGCGCTGAGCCCGCTGGCCTGAGCCACTGCCAGCCTGGGGACCCGGCGGCAGCCTGAGAGGGCAGCAGGGGCAGGAAGGTGGCCTGAGCAGCAGCACACAGCAAGAGAACTTTCTGTTAAACTGTATGAACCCAGTCTGTCTGTCGCCTTTTGGGGCCGTCTGACTTCCTGTGTGTGTTTGTGATTCGTGAAACACAGCCTGAGTGTCATTAAGGGATGGTTAATTCATTATGGCTTTTCTAAGTCCGATGCCACTGAATTTTCATAGTGAAAAACTTTCTGTATTTATTTAATGGAGGTTTTTATGCAACCTAGGCCAGTATTTTTCTAATTCACACTTACGTGGTTGTTTATCTTTCATAATATTTTAAATCCAAAATTAATATTGCTGATGGTTTGAAAGGCCTAGATTTTTATTTATAAAACTTATTTGAAATATATAATTCTATATAGCATGTAATTAATATTTGATCGGGAAATGTTGGATTTCTTCTAAGAAATTTGGGCTCTGTTCCAGCCTAAAGCCTTTAACAGCAAGAGTGGTCCCATGTGCAGATCCAGCTCACTTTACATCCTGACATCCTACGTTAATATGAAAATGGTAGTGAAAATTCTGTTTGATATTAATGTGCATTTGCTGCCGTGCTATCAAGCTGCTGTTTTTTAAATAGGAGTGGGAGGAAGGAGGGCAAACAAAATCTATCCAAAAAAAGCCAAACCCCCCACTGGCCATGGCAGCAGCTTCTCAGTGAAGGCAAGCTAAGGCTGGGGGGCTTGTGTTCTGTTTTGCCTCTTGTATTCCCACAAGAGGCTGCCAGCAACCCTCCCAAGGCAACAGACTACAAACCAGGCCACAGCTGCTCAACACCATGAGACCAAATTTCTGGAATGAAGAAGGTAAACTACTACAATACCAGTCATAGTAGCCAGAAAGATCACAGCACTGCACCTGCAAAAAGTCTCTGCCTTCCACTGTAGCAAGATCATCACTGATCTCAAAGATTCTGGATCACACTGAAGCTGGGATGTAAAAAGCCTTCCATGAGTACAAAATTGTCCTCCTGAAAGGAGCAAACTTAAACTCTGCTTTTTTTTCCATGAAGTACCTGTATGTGCATGGTGAGTCCCTGCAAGACAAAGGGGAAGGACAATGCTCATGCTGTGTATGGAACCTCACAGTAGAAATTACTGGGTTACATGTGGCTTGTGAATAAAGAAGATTTCAGTTACAGTATTACTTTTCCTTTTGCTTCACAAATATCAAATCTGAATTTTTTTTCAAGGTAATCAGTAACTATTGCATGAAACATACCTCAGGTGATGAAAGGTGTCTCTCATTAGACAAGTGCAAAAGCTAGAACAAAGATACTACCTTTAAACACCTAAATCCAAGATGAACCTCAGAGGCGAGACACAGAACTGGGACCAAACACTCCAACTTAAACCCCCTTATAACCCATAGTCTTCCTCTTTCCAAAACTGGACAGCAATAGCTGCAGCTGCCCCACAGATACCCTGATTCTCTGGGGACAAAGTGAACTGTCCTGGCAGGGGCAAACTGGTGTCACCTCTGTAACACTGCCTGGACCTGAAGAGAAGTCTCCAAGAGCCACTGTCCTGCTGCAGCCCTGCCCTCTATCAAAAAGTAAGAATCTCTAATGTACTTTGCCTTAAAAGCTTTATTTTGGTGTTCTTCCTGGTACACTCAGCCTACAAACTGAATGCCAAGTGCTTGTTACCTTTCTCTTGTCAGCTGGTGTTAAACTCTCCTTCTTTCACTGATGGTGTTTTATTCCTTCCACTTGATTTCACTGCATTCTATAAAAACCACAATGGATTTTGAACTAATGGCAGTTTGAACATCCCTTTCAACATGTGTACTGGGGTATGTATCCAGCAAATATTGCTCCAGTTGATGAAATCTGTCAAACTGATTTGCAGATAATTTCTAATGTGACTGCAAGACATGGTACAGATCACAGTAGGTTCTCTGATGCTACCGTCCCTGTTTTATTACTGATACAATAATAAAAAGATCTTGTCATTTTAAACTAGAGCTCTTTAGTTTTTCCATCAGTCAAGGGCTGCAAGATGTGTATGCTACATGTTTAGCTATGTTATTGTTAAAAACAGATCATTTAAAGATAGAGTTCACTGGTCTACTTCTAGTATTCTATAAAAACAGAGACTTGCCAGACCCCATTGTGTTCCACAGGCTTGTTCCCTGTCTGCAAGACTGCTCAGTGTCAAGTAGATATGGGGAAGCATTAAGAATATGAAGAAACATGGAATAAACACTAAATCTCTTAACAAAGCCAAGCATGTAGTTCATCCAAGTTCATCCAAGGAACTCATTCCTTACTCGGTTTCTGTTAATAACTGTGTGTTCTTACTACCCTCATACACACATTTTAAACAAAACAAACCCAAACTCACTTTAGTCTCATCAACCTCCTGTGAAGTTTCAGCAAGGTCCCCCATCTAATTACAAAAAGTATGAAGGAGTATTTTCTAAGTCACACCTGTATATATATAAAGGAATTTTATGAAGCCAAGGAGACAGCAAGTTTTAAACAGATCACACAGATTCACATGGAACATAAACTGAATCCAAAAAGCAAGTTATAAGAGTGCAAAAGAAATGTAAATAACTGTTGAAGCACTGCAATTTTAATTAACAAATCACTGATGTATTTCTCTATAAATGCACCATTTTTGAACTACAGAATCCTGCTGCATTTCAGCCTGATGTAAGGTTTTATGGCCTAGTTATAAACCAAACAGACTTATGACAGAAAATGCTGTCAGCCCTAGGGATAAGGAATACAGACTAGGCAGTGCTGCCATTCTCTGCTTTATGCTGTCATCTCACACTCTTCACTATAATTTGATCAATTCATGATCTGCAGTGCATCATTTCACATATTAAAAGCTGTTGCAAAACAGTGTTTACAGACATCAGCAATTTCAAGATCTGTGTTAGTTTAGTTCTGAATTCCTTGCATACCTTTAGGCTTTTACACTTGCCTTTGTCAGAGGAGATATTTTTCATCTTGAAGAACTGTAGCTCTTATGCCGTGATATGTGCAACTGAAATTGAGAATGATAAAGAAAACATCTCCACAACTAAGAACAGAAAAGTACCACAGCTGCTTTGTGTTCTGTTGGCTCAGTGGTGACAGCACCATGGTACAAAATAAAACCATGATCTATGTGGAGAAACCTTGCACCCAAAGTACTAAAGACCTCAGAAAGTTAACACTTGGCTCCATCCAGCAGAACACACAGTGGTGCTGCCACATACAGTAAACTAATAAAATATTTCTGGAGCTGCTTACCAACTGAAAGGAAATACCCTCCACTCTCTAGAAGAGACACACCATCACTAATAATGTTTGTACAGATACCTGTGAACAGCCTCTGGTATTTGCTTATGCCAAGAGAACAGCATTTCATCTTAACAGTCATTAAAGATGAAAACACTCAGCTGGCATAAACCAAGAAACACTGATTGTCTCCCCCTGCTCAGGTTTCTTTCTCCACTCATTATTTGTAGGAACCTCACTTTTCAGTCTGTGACAGAAGCACAGCTTAGTCACACATTGTGTCATCCTTTGAGCCTGGTCACAGGCACTCCAGGGGACAGGAGAGCACCTGGATGTGAGTACAACCCTACTGGGGACCTACTTTTTTTTCATTCAATAATAAAAATGCATTTTAAGATGTGATCCTGAAAGAGAGTTGAAAAACTGAAATGACCAACATCTATTTTTATCATCCATGAGTGTTCTGAACAGTATCTTAAAACCCCACTGCAGGAGCTGTCAATGCAGTTCCACAGTACAGGGTGCAGACATGAATACACTGAGTTTTTCAGTCATGGGCACACTTGCTTCACAGACCTGTCCAAGCAGAGTCACAAAATGGTGACATTCAATTCTGCTCAAAAAGTTCCCATGCAAAGAAACATCAAGAAACTGCCATCTGGCTTGTCTTCTGGATTCCATTAAAAAGATCATCTGTGCACCTTGGAGGAAGCATCTATACTGCAAAGCACACTGGGCCTGCAGAACACAAATGGTTTGTGACTGAGGATGGCATAGCTGGCTCCCAGAACCCACATTCCAAACTGAACTTGATGGCCTCCCTGGGAAAATGAAAAGATTACTAACCTTAAATAAAAAATAAATATACATCACACATTTACAGACAATTCTGTAACATTCCTGTACTTGCTTTCAGACTGTAAGTGTTCAAGGAATAAAAGCTATCACAGCATAGGAAATACTGTCTCATAGGTGTAGCATAAGACAACTTTATGGTGTCTGAGAATGATCCATTTCAACTCCTCACTTCTGTGCATACAAAAATGTTAAAATGCCTGAAGCATAGTTTGCTGCTTTCCAGTCAAACTGTTGTTCTCACTTCAATTTAATCACCTTCACATGCATAGTGCCTCTATTCATAAATTGCATTTTAATAACCCACCTAATTGCCTCCTTTTCCCTAAGCAGATAAGCTTTTAAAAAGACAGAATCTTTGGTATCTTCTGCTACTGGCAAAATTCAGCTGAGCTCTGTAGATGTTTCTACTGCTTCCTGCAAAAGGTGGCTGAAAGAGGGAAAGAGAAAAATTGAATAAGGCCTGAGGAGTCCAAATAAGTGTAACTGCAACTGAAGCAAGGCACAAAGCTCTATCAACTTCACTTTATACACTTTTTAAAGTGTGGAAAAACTTGCATATAAAATAAATATTTTATTAAAATATTTAGAACAATTGAAAAATAGTTGATTAGGAAAGGAAAGCTAAGCAAATCTTCTATGGAATTCTGTAGGATTAATCTCTATACTGGGTCTATACATTTCTAAATGGTCTATGCACAGCAGATTTTACTTATGTATTAGAAATTGCTCAGGGGGACAAAAAGGGTTTTCTGATTTTATGAAAAGTCACCATTATATCAGATCTTGGGTATGAAGTCATTGCTTTTGAAGGACATTATCCAAAAAAACAACCCCCAAACCCAAAACACTGTGAATAGGTTCAGACATCCAGCACCAGGAATGCTGCTCAGACCCATCCCACAGAGTGCTTATTTCCCATAAATTGCATTGCTGTTAGCAGGGAGGATCTGTGCACTGGTTACATAAAAGCTTCTGATCAGCACAGTGGGAAGACATGCCCAGTATTATCTAGCCCACAATATCAGTTTACAGAGTTACAGGGACAGTAGGAATGCTTTAGTTTTAATCCCTACTCCTGGGCCTTAAGCCTCTGCTACTGAAAACAATTCCAGCTCTTCACCAAGACATGCCATGAAGAGTTGGAGTAGGCAAATGTTTACCTTCCCATAATGGATCAATTTGTACCTTCAACATCTCCAGGCCTAGTAAATTTTTGGAGATAAAAACCCAAGGCTTTAGTTCTTGAGCTGTTTTCCCTGTTCTGTGGAAGCCTCAGTGGCTCCTCCACAGCCCTCCCAGGCTCTGACAGCTCACCTCCTCTCACCTGAGGCTGGGATGCCACAATCACACTGGAAGAGAAGAAAAGAAAAAAGAACAAAAATGTTTATGCACTCTGATTTGTATGTGCAATAGGAAATGCTCAGAACCATATTCTAAGAAAAATACATCGACTCTAATATTATGTGTGATTATAAATAATTCCTAATAACTTCTAGAGCTATGTGCCTAGTACTTACACCATGGCTGCATCAGGTAAGCTTTGTTTTGATTAAGGTAGAGAACAAGTTCCAAAAGCACAGGGCAAAAGCTTCTCCTCACTGACAGATGTGTTTCTACACAGGCACAGATTTGCTCTTCTTTTTACAAATACCACTATATTATACAGACAAAACACTTTTAGCACACATTCATCAGTAAATGTCCAGGAAGAACAAATCAATATGTCAAACCAGAATTTATAAAAAACAGGCAACAAAATGAAACATTTTCTAAGGGCTCAGAAACTACAGAATACAATGGAACAATTTAAAATGTTTCACATCCTTATGCCAGAGCTGATTTTCTTCAGTGCAAAAATCCAGTGCACTGAAAATTCTGAAAGCATCCAAGCCCATATTGTATGCAGTGAAAATACAACACCTATGAAGGGTTTCTAATGGACATGGTGAAGTCCTTTCATGTTTTTCTGGCTGCCTTTTAAAGTAGATTCAGCAAGGTCATAATTTTCTTTTCACTTTCACCAACTCACAGAATTCTAGACTCAAAACTGCCTAAGGTGAAAGGATTGATCTAAGGGTTGCATTTGACAGGGAAGAAAAAAGAATACTAAAAAAGAAATCAATATATTCCAGAGTATTTTTATTTTTGTGAAGAAAGCTTCCAATATGCCATGCCAAAATCTGCAAAGTGGGTCAAGTTTTTATTGACAAAATGACATTTTAAATGACATCCTCCACAATGTCCAGTTCTTTAGTAATAGGTGACTTCTTCTAAGATGTACTTCAAAGTACAGTGGAAAGAATTTGCTCATTTACAATCCAGAAGCAATCACAGAAATCCTGTTACTGGGTTTAGGTCCTGCCCTTTATAAAGTTTAACCAGAAGGAAAAAACGCTCAGAAAACCATTAAAATATGTTTAAATCAAGACAAAGTGAAATAACAGTAACATTAAAACCGTTTGTTAGAATCTTCCCAGAAAAAGGGGCAACAGAGATGGCTTCAAAAGAACCTTTAGAAGGGAGATGTAAACAGTGTTTCAACACAAGCATAATCCACATGCAGGGAACACAGGTGATTCCCAAGAACCCAAAGCAGCAGCCAATGCAAGTATCTTGTTTGTTCCAGTTCAGAAGACATGTTTCATGTGCTTGATTCCATATGTTTTGAAGAAAACCATGATGATCAATGCCCAGAGTCCTAAAATAAATCCTCCTGGAGGATGCCAATCCTTTTGTTTTGGTTTCTGTAAAAAGAAAAAAGAGAAAAAAAAAATTGTACTTAATTCTCTCAAGAGACAATGCATTGTTTTTTTCAAGTGCAAAAAAATAATCCTTGATTATTTTTGAACAAAATACCAATAAGCTGTATTTCTTCATGAAGTAGAAGCATCTTTGTGATGTGATGGGAAGCTAATGGGAGGCAAGTTCCCACTCAAGCAAGGAGGGAAAGTACCAAAAAAAGGCCTCTGGAACTGTGCCTGAGACACCTGAGGCACCATTCTGCCTGTGTGAATTGGTATCATGGGATGTTCCAACTCATTTGTTTGGACAGATTTTCTTATATTTGGTCTCATATTAATACAAGAGAAGAATTCTCCAAGCATGAAAAACAGCTCCTACAAGTGAAAATGTGAAAGAAGTGAGTGTTGTTTTTCCACTACCTGTTTTCTACAGCTGCTTTTGTACTCAGAATTATGTGAATAAATGTATATCTGACCACATAACAAGCAAAGACTCATCATTACAGCAATATCATAAAACAAAATAGGATTGTTTTCAATGTCAATCACATTTCCCAGGGGCCTCATTGAGTCTAACTGCCTTTCCCTAATGTAGAAATGCACTCTGCAATTCAAAATTCTGTCCCTCTTCAACAAATTTTTCATCTTCAGTAAAACATCATACACTGCAATTGAAGGCCTTTTCTGTCTCACACGTAGCAGCTAGACAAGATAAAACTTGCCTGTCTTCTTCCTCCCCTTATTAAGCCAAAAATTCAGATACTCCACAGTCAGAGAATAGAGAAATGGATTGCAGAAGATAAGAGCTGCCATGGACCCCAAGATCTGTCTCTGGGGCAAAAAATAAGGTGACTATATGAATGCAAAATTTTAGTTAAGACTATCACGACAAAAATATCAGAATTATAGTATTTAGAAGTATAACCCAGTCCCTCAGGCCTGTGCCTGCTCTTGCCCTCAGCAGGTAGGTTTTACAGATCTTCTAGCTAGACAGGGATGATTTACTATTATGATAATAAATACTGAAGCGCTTGCTGAGATTTTTATTCCTGCCTTGCTGAAAGATTTGCACCATTTTGTCCTTGTGCAGAATGAGACACAAGGGGCACAGACCATTTTGGTTTTGTTGCATTTAAGTCAAATTTAAAATTCTCTTTCTGCAAAGAGAATAACTGTTATAAAAGATGTTGCTGTTTTAATTTCAGCATCAATCCACACAGAGAAGCTTGTTGTTCTCTGCTAAATGTACCAGGGAGGCTGGTGAACTTTAATGCAAGAAGGAACAGTTTGCAGTGTCTGTTCTTTCAAAACAGCTTTCCCATCAACAAAAAACAACGTTTGTTGATTGCTCAACTCCCACATTATAAACCACACACTCTTAGCTTTGGGATTTTTCTGTAAGTACTGTGCTGACAATTAAAAAGTAGAACAAATAGTCACATCACCTGAGACACCCAAAGAACTTGGTGGTCTGAAATATTAATGATTTTGCTCTGATACAGGAATCACAAAACCAGCATTATAAATTACATCAACCACAACAAAACCAAAGATGTGAGCAGAGCAGGTGTCTCTGTATGCAAAGCACTGAGTTCCCTGAGCAGCGCTCGTCAGCTGCAGCGAGTGCTGCTGGTGATCTGCCACCTCGCTGATACTCACAACTGCACATCTCCACATAAACATCTCTGAAAACCAACTCTGCCTGTTCAAAGGCTGCCAGCACACCTCGCTTCTGAGAGTAACAGCACATGACACTTCTCCACACAAAGGGACTTTCTTGTTTAAATCCTCCTAATTAACCCGTAACTTCGTATGCATATTGCAGTGCCTGTTCCATCCATCTCTTTGTACTATCAATCTTTCCCTTCTTGGATCTCAGACAAGTATCTTACCACAAAGTGGCACCTGACCCTTCAAGACAAATGACTTCAATTTGCAGCCAGTGACACTAAAAGCCTCTCTTTCCTATTTTGTATAGAACACGTAATTTAATTTCTTTAAAGAATTTATATGAATAAATATTTATAAGGTGATCTATGAGTATGGTTTTACATTTTGTCATGTCTTGTACTGAAGTCTCCATGGAATTGTGCAAAGGAAGAGAGGCCAGTGCAGCAGTGGCTCTGCACTGGGAAATCAAGGACATATATATAGTCAGTTTAAAGTCATGGGATGCAATGTTAAAATGTAAAGGATTAAAAACATGAAGGCATGACAAAAATTATATGAGGCTGTACAAGAGCTACATACTCAGTAATCTTAAAAATAAATTATCCTAATAAGATTTACAGACCCAGAAACTGAAATCTACATGTAAATATTAAACCACAATAAAAGGGCAAAAATATACAACTCTGTTGAATATCTGTAAGTCAATATCTCTAAATGGTTAATTGAGCATGAAATCATACTGAAATAGGCCAGTATTTTCCATGAGGATATCAAAACCTTATGAATATCTAAAATGGGATTACACAGATTCACATTTAAACCAACAAAGTATACCTGTAAGAGCTGAAATACCTAATTTTGTTTAAATTAACTTGCTTATAGATTCCCAAGAGGTTTCACCACTAAATGAAAAATATAATTAGTTGTCAAACTAACAAGTTCATCTTTCTAAAATCCTAAAAATACAATGCAGAAAGCATCAATTCCAGCCCCCAGCAGCCCCAGAGCTGTCTGAGCCAAGGAGGGATGGGATCCCTCCCAAAACCACACCAGTGCCTCACCCATGCTGCTGCAGAAGCTGCTGTGGCTATTTTGTGTAGACAGAAGAAGAAGAGTCACAGAGATTTCTCCTAATGGGAAACACTATTATAGTAAGAAAGAATTCACTTCAATAGCAAATGAAAATTCATTTTAGATCCACATATTGGAAAAAAGTTTAGAAAAGCCAGAATTTCTTTCTGTGCTTATACCAGCTCTGTGGCCAAAAGCCTAGATAAACTATCTCTTTATAACAATTTTAGGATTGATCAGAATGCATTAATGGAAGTAAAGTTTTTCACAGATTAAAAAAAAAATCAGTAGTTCTCCTATGACTATTGCCTAGCTCAGAATCTTATTTCAGCAAATTTCTGTGAGATTCAGGCAATTTTTACATGCCAGGCATTTTCTCACTTGCAAGAAAATGCTAAATGGGCCAAACCCATGTTAAGTGTCACCATTATTTTGATCTGCAATTTATAATCTATCCTTATTATGTTCCAAATTGATGTGAAAATGTGTACTACAGACCAGTAGCACTATCTACAAATTACACAAAACTTGTTCATATTTGGGACTGCTCTGGAGGAGCAGAGGCAACACTCTTTTTGCCCAAGTTATTCAGAATTTCATTGTAGTACCCACCCAAGAACCACTTCTGTAACTGGCATATTTAGGTATTGTGATTTACACCACAACACAATGCCACTACAAACACACTCTTTATTCCTACAATAACAGTAGTGACACAGGTGAAATGCACATTCAGAATGGTACAATCTGTCATGAACAAATACATTTAGCAGCTTAAGGACTAGTCATTATGGAATTGCAGGAGATTCCAAATTAAAAAGACAGGTAGCTAAGCAACAGCAAGCTGCCTCCTGTGAACAGTTTTTTGCTGTATGTTCTCTAGTTCTGGTAGACTCATTATCCTGTGGAACTTAAAAACAGTTAACAGAGAGTTGCTCCAAGTACTGTAATTAAGCAGAGGATAAAACAGTGTATTTTCAAATTGGATGGGTCTATAGGGATCTGAATGGAAAGTGTCCAAGACTTTCAGTGAAGGTGTTTCATAAAACATGCAATACATGTTACTCCAATTAAAATGAGCTTTATGAAAAAAAAAAATTTAAAAAGCTGAAGTGGTAATTAGAGGAAAAATGGTTTAATTTAAAAATTTTATATCACAACAGAAATAAGATTTTAAACATCACATATTAACATTTCATGTAGACAACACTGTCTGAAACTTATCTATAGGGATATATGTGTTTTCCACACCAGAAGACTGTCAGATTATAACATCCAACACACTTCCAACAGAACTCTGCCTAAGTGTTCTCAATAAGCACAAAAATATTGGTACAGTAAGGTTTGGGTTAAACTCACAATTCACATCTTAATAGTGGCAGCACAGAAAGCCAGATGAACAGACAGGAATTAAGTAATTCCCAAATGAAACAGGAATACACAAATTCTTCAATCTCCTCCAGGAGATGAGGGTTTTAAGAAAGGGTGCAAAAGCTTAGAAATAAATGTGCACATCATCCTTGTTGCAGGGGATGTTCTCCCCAACCTGAGGCAGATGGTGTGTGTTTGTACCAGGAGTGCAAAATATCCCTGTGCAACTGCACAAAAATAACACATCAGAAATGCTGTGTGCCAGCAAGTCCATTAAAGTGGCAGCTATTGGATTTCAAATTAATCCCTGCTTAATTCTCTCTGCAGTTTTAGTGCTGAGTGTCCTAGACCCAGTTCTTGCCTATTTATTGCTGCACACATGGTATAAAACATGCAAGACAGCAGCAGCTACAGCCAGGAGAGAGGCTGTGCACATCCTTTGTGGGATTCTCCCCCAGTCCTGGGGACCAGCAAGTACTCACAGGGAAGTGAAACTCACTGGAGCGAATTTCATATATTTGGGGGGTGAAGAAAGAAATTTCCACATTTCTTCTTGTTCATTCTCCATATAAATGAATGTTTCTTTTTTCTTCCAATGCATACCCTACTTGTATCTCAAGGTACCAAATTGTATGTGAGGATCTGGTGGAAAGACCAGTATAGAAATGTGAAAAAAAGATACATGTCTTAAAACAGGTCTTTGAAATTCAAGGTGAACCTCAAATCCAAAACTAGAACAATCCACCTGCTTCTCATCTCAGACAACTGATCTCAAACTGAAGGAAATTCCTTGGAAAAGCTAAATTCTGCTACACAGTGCACTGTGCCAAGAGCACTATGTATTTCCTAGAGGCACTCCAACAGCTCAGGTTTACTTGCAATTTAGAATTTCAAACTGGGTAATCCTTTCAATTCTTATGACAAAGCACATAACAAAGTTTATTTTCAGAATGAATTTATATGTATCACAAGCAAATCACAGCATAAGGTATGTCCTCAAAGCTTCAGTGGAAGTCAATGCTTCTAATTTGTCAGGTACAGTTTGGATTTTGGGGTCCTCACAGGGGAGTGGGGGAAATCAAATAACTCCAGCCATCAAGTAATAGTTTAATCCTTTCTGTGCCCACAGCAAGATTAAAGTCATAAGAGAATTCCAGCACAAACTGTGCCTGTTAATCTGCAAAACAATTTCAAGTACTTTTGTCTAATCTCCTGGTTTGTATTTATTAACCACAGTGCCATGATTACTGATATCTCCAGTATTAATAAAATAATGAAGAAAGTTCATTCATCAACAACAAAAACTCACAAAGGGTACAGGAAAAAACAGCAGCTAAACTAAATTAACATCAATAACAACAACTGCATTTTCATATTTACTTTGTATAATCATTGTAATAGGAACAATACTGTTATGATAGCTTTACTTTTTCATTTCCTTCTAAAATTCATAATCTATAAAGACTTTTTTAAAATTAGCTTCTACTTATTACTGCCTACATTCACAGTTATCTCTTAGCATTTCACAGTAAAGTGCTTTTAGTGGTTTAACAATTATTCACTAATCTTCCAACCTGAGATACAATACATAATATACAACTTCTAATCAAAGGGAGCCTTGCCAACACCTGGGCAGTTGAATTCCCAGACAAGCCAGACAATGAGCAACATATTGGAATTCACAAATGTTTTAGAGAGGACATGAGAAAAGTCAGATTAGGTTGTATTTAGAAAAAAAAAGAATGTAACTGCCTCTATTTTAGGTATGCTAAGCAAATTGTTCTTTATATTTTAATCAAATTCATACCTATATATGAAGCCATGATCATTATTTTCCACAAAAGGATGTCGAAGTCGACAGCAAATATATGAATTATATTTGCAAACACAAAGATTCATGCCAACTGAAGCATGCAAAAATACCAGATGAGCAGCTTAATTAAGTAGACTTGGTATTCAAAACTCAGTCATTGCTACTTAGAGAAGCATGCTTCTTTTTTTTAATATTTTTATATTTAATTAATTTAAACAAGAGGAGGATTATTAGCAAAAACAAGACTAAAGGCAAGAATTTAGTGCTCAGTGTCACACCACAAATGGAAAGATAAAACTCCTTGAGGTCCTTACAATGGAGGGAGTCAGAAAATGACAAAAAAATACACTGGTGAGAGAAACCTCTAAAAATCATCAGAGATAAAAGAACTCGCTGCTACTGAAACTTTGGGTTAAGCAGACAGAGACTGGAGATAACAAAGGAGATGAAGGCTGCTCAAGGGACAAGGGTATTTTGTATTCACAGAAATACACTGGTGTAAATAGGGCCAAGCTATTCTCAGGACACTATTTTTCCCAGAGCATGCACTGCTCACCTTCCCCTGGGAAAATCAGGTCTTGCTCACACAAATGCAACACTGCACTGCCACTGGTATCAGACCAGAGCCAACCTCTCAGTTCTGCAGAGCAAGGCTCCACACAGGGGCACATGCACTCATGGGCTCCCACCTGTTTCATATGGGATCATTTTTCCAAGTACCAGCCTCATCCAGCCCAGCCCTTCTGAGGAACACAGCACTCCTACTTCTTCCTAGGAACTGTGACTTGGATTTCTCTTAGCATCTCTCTGAACCACAAAGTGAGTCCACTCAAATGCTTTAAAAACATTTTTTCTAAGGAAGGTTTTATTCCTAACCCTATGAAATCAATTGTATGCTCAAAACTTTCACTATGAAGTGTAATTTTCATCATTCAAATTCAAGCAAAGTTTTTTTTCTGTTTATATAGATAAACCATGATGTTAATAAAGGACTATGCTGTTTCTTTCAAAATAGTAGTGATGGTTCCAATCATACTTTTTTTCCTGCACATCCTGTAAGTATCTATTCATTTACTTCCAGGTGACAGGCTGTATTAACAACAGATGTTAGACTGCATTAGTCCTCATACCGAGTATGCCACACTGAGTAAGAGATCTAATCAAATACTTCAACAGCTACATCTGAAATCCAAATAAGTATTCCTTACACACATAGTTTTTAATGTCCGTTTCTCAAATCTCTACAGCTATAATTTAAAATGTTCTCTGTTACCCTAAGCTCTGGGCTGCATTATATGCATGTGCAGTAAAGCTCCACATTTTCTAGCTCCAGCTTGCACAACTTGAAACAGCATTACACTGAAGAGGCAGGCATGACAAAATGAATGGAGGGGGAAGCAGGGCTGAGGCAAAAGATGCCTTCACACTTATAAGAGCAAGATCAAGTATGGCTGTACTTTTACTGCAATACATTTTTATTTTCAGTGAGAAATCAGTGAATAACAGCTAGTGACAGGTTGGTTTGTTCCCCACCACCATCCAGCTTTTAAAGTGATTCTGTATTCAGTGGTTTTGTACTCATAAGCCAAACAAAAATTCTTACCCAAGTTTATGTTGTATGCACTCTCTTATGGGATCAGGAAAAGAGGAAAAGGAGAAAGACCTATTCTGAAATATCAACTCAATGCTTCTGGGTACCCTAGCAGCTATAGAAAACAAATCATAAAACATGGGCACAGCAATCATACAGGCACTTATTTAGTGGCTGCACATAATTACACCTACACAAAAAAGCCATTTCTGTGACACTGGGTATGTCAAAGAACAAGGAGTGCCAGAGAGCAGATCCATTCCTGCACAGAGTTTCTGTAGGCATTAAAAAAGAATAGCAGATTTATGGTACCATAAATAATCACTGTTCCCTTGTAACATTTGCATGACACAGGTCATCAGTCAAATATTATGTGGGGCTCACAAAGAGCATCTTCCTGGAAGAATGAGAACATTCCTCACACCCTCACAGACCACCACATGTAACATGTACAGAATCAACAGCTTCCAAAAGGGTCTTTTAAAAGATGAAACCACACATGGTTTTATCTAGGGGCAAACCAGTTGCACCTTTCCTGCCTCCATCTACACTAACCACAGGTTACTGCTTTATTGTCCTGCTGTATTTGTAGATGGGCTTGCATGTTAAGCACTCCTGAAAAGAACAAAATCATGGCTAACTCACAGGAATGCCCATCATTACAGGAGGAATCACTTGCACAAGGCTGAATCACAACCCCATGCAGAGAATTTGCACAGGAACAATGATGCAGGATGCTTGACTGTCCAACAGCATGAACACAACTGCTCCATTACCAGAGTCTTCATTCATTTACCCCTTCCATTCATTCTTCAAATGGAAATGATTTCATCAAATTTCAGCCCTCTGAATTATTTAGGAAAACAATTCTAGACAGAGCACTAGAGAGCAGCCTGCCAATATCTCTGTCTGTGGCCATTCATCAGTCCTGTCAAGAGCTCCTGAGTTACATTTCTGTGCTCCTCACAGCATGCTACTGAAGAGTAAACAAAACATAATTAACTTAACACAAAAAAATCACCAATAACACCTAGGATTACATGGTTAAGTGGGATAAATGCGCAAATATATTTGGAGCTAACAGTACCTTCCCCTGAGGAAAAGTGTTCAGAAAGGTATTTGCTGTCACAGCACTACAAAATACATCAAGATTGATAACATTTATGCTTTTTCCTATCCATGTGATATGGGTAGCAGCTACTTTTTATGCTGCATAAGCTAAGCAGAAATACAGTGGATAGAAGAAAAAAATCCAACAAAACTCCTACTGCTAATTTTACTACTCACTGGAATACCATTTAAATAAACACTGTCTATCAGGGAGGCTTTCATATGTAAACAATAAAAAAGTCATGATTAATAAGCACTGTACAAGGTTATGTGAGAAATGAAAATGTTACACAACACTGAACAGACACCAGAAAATGGAATTAAATCTTGCATCTTGGACAACATACTATAAAATATTTCAGTAATCTGCTTTATACAGGAAGCTCCCAATCCTGCATGTATTTAGTGACAGGTAACACAAACTGGGTCAGAAATTCAGTCTTACACTCAAATTACACATGTGCTCACACACACATCAATACTGTGCAACATTGAGCAATAAAATAAGAATAAAGACTATGAAATACATTTCCCTTTGCCTAAAGATCTTAGAGCAAGCTCTCCTTTCCTCTACCCAACACACACAGGGTGACCCATGCTCACACTTGGCTGATTCCTGCCATTGTTATTCCAGGGACACAAATACAACCCATCAGAAACCAGAGCTCTCATTTAAGAGCCACAGTGGCTGCTGACCCTCTTCTCCAGGCCTCATCTCACCAAAACTGCATGACCTACACTTCACTTTTATTCAGGAAATTCCCAAACAGAGCTTTGGGGAGAGAAGGGCTGTGGAACAATGAGAGCCTCTAAGGTTCCTGTGAAGGGACACTGGAACTGGGTTTGACAGAAGCCATCCAGCAGCACCAGCAGTGCTGAAGCAGAACATGCCTCACTCCTGCAGTACAGCAAATATCTGTCCTTCCACCAGTTTCTATTGCAGACAAAGCCAGAAAAAATCTCAACAAGTTGGGCATTAATCAAGAGTAATTTGAGGATACCAAAGGCAGCATTTTCATAGCCCAACCAGGCTTCTGCAGAAAAATCAGCTGCAAGCCAGGAAAGGGGCCCTTTCTCTGCACATAAAAATCAGTGTCTTTCTTACTAATCAATGACCACTAAGAAGCATTGCTTACTTTACATTTGCCAGTAAATCTCATTCTAAGTGCAAAGCTTGGTCCACCAAAGACTCCTCTTATGGAACAGTAAAATTGATCACCAAAATGAAAGTAACTCTGGAATGGTATTCCTGCTGTTAATACTGTATTCAACAAAAGAAAAAGAGATTTAATTTACTATTAAAAGGATTTGATAAATCAGTCTTCTACTATCTAGGGAAGTCCTAAATTTTATTCTAGGTCAACCCTAAATTATTAATTACTACACCATAGCAGTTTATCAGTTGTTCTAATATAGACATGGTTTATATTTTTTTAATTTAAGAATGATTTAAAAAAAAAAAAAAGTAGCAGTAGCTCTTCATTCCATGATATCTTCAGCTTTTACTATACATTAAAAGACAATGAATAAAGTAATTTATTTTAAATGCAGACTTATAATGCTACTGTTCATAATAGTAATAATAATAATAATAATAATAGTAATAAACATGATAGTCTTTACAACCCCATAGTTCTACTGCTAGGAATTATGCTTTCTCACTAAGGCTTTTGTGGCTTAATTGTCTTCATGTAATATTGATATCTGGTACTTGGATGTAATTAAGAATAGGGGAACCATTCTTAGAGTACTATTCAAATCCATTAGGTAAATTTTCTCACTATGATATGAAAATTTTCATCTACTTAATTAGCACACCTACTCCTTCCATGCCTAAGTGCACCTAAGCTGTGTTTTATGATGGCCCAAGGAAAGGAAAAAGAAACCACAACACATCAATTATTCCTCCACTCAGTTGTACAACTATTTTAAAATGTGTGAACAGTTAAGACAAAATTGAAAAATTACCATAATAGGCTTTTGACACTTCCCCGCTTAAGCAAAAATTAATTCTAACTCCCTGTTTTTATGCAAAGCCTTTATAATTTCTCTAATCTCAAGTTCCCACGAGAGAGAACACAATTCTTTCAAGTACAAGTATGTGAGGCTTGCCATCTTCTCTTTTTAGTTATGCAGTTTATTTGATGGAAGTCT
Source organism: Oenanthe melanoleuca (assembly GCF_029582105.1). NCBI lineage: Eukaryota > Metazoa > Chordata > Aves > Passeriformes > Muscicapidae > Oenanthe > Oenanthe melanoleuca. The sequence continues at coordinate 16,060,000 of NC_079342.1, read as the reverse complement.
AAACTGCTAAGCCTCCCTTTGTGCTTAATATAAGCCATCCTCAGTGGAAATACAAGTTAATTTAAGTAAAATGAAGTTTTAGGAAGGATGCATTCTCTTGCACAGAAAGCCTCACTAAATCAAAGCTTTTTTAAATGCAGCATCTGTTTCCTGAATTGGTCTAGAACCTGTAATAAAAATAAACTAAAAAGAAGAAAAATTTTTAAAACGTACTTTTACATGTAAAACATCATAAACATAAAAACAGACAAATGGAGCAGCTTACTTCTCATTTTACTGAGTTTTGCAGCCTCACCTTGTATTGTGCACAAAGACATTCTTGCAAGATAATGAATTAGCACGTTTTAAGCATCATCTGTTTTATTAATGGTGACTATTATTAAAACCTACTGCTTGTGCATCAGCTGTATTGTGTTGCTGGGGTACACTGCCATACACACTAAGCTGTGTGCACCACATCCTAAACTCACTGTTTTTCCACAGCACTGTTTAGCCCTAAAACACACCTGAAGTATTTATACATCACATGCTTTGCTTCAGCAGCACAGGGTCTATTTTGATGCCTACAAACCTATTGAGGTCACAGACAGCTTGTGCAGATATTTAGTCTATTCCCATGAGAGGTAGAGGTATATTATTTGCATACCATTATGTACTGAAAAACCTATTCATTTATCCCCACTGGAGACAGCTCACCTCACTGCCCTAAATAGCATTCATTTTTTCAGTATCTGAAGGAACAGCAAGTAAATGGGACCCAGTGCAGACAAATCCAAAAAGACTCAGAATATCTAAGGATCTCAACTTATAAATAACAACGTGAACAAATGCAGATCAATATATAACATATAAATATAACAGAAGCAAGGAATGATGGAAAAAGTGAATTATATGCTTAAGTGAGAACAAAAATCTTGAGAGTGAAAATGGCTGAAGAGATAATTTTTAGGAAAAAAGATGACATTAGCCAAGCTTATTATGACCACAAAGGAGAGCAAAGAGTCTCAAAGCACAGAACTCACTTAAAAATAGCTTCCTTACATTTGCAGTGACAGCAGCAGTCCTAATATCATCAAAGTGAGAGACCTATTGACATTTTACCTATAGCAGGGTGCAACAATTCACATGATGCCAGTAACTGAGACCCATGGCACCTATACATGATGGCTCTTCAGTACCAGCTGCAATACTGTGAATATTTGCCATACTTACAAAAATGTTCTAACATGACCTAATTGTCCTCCTCAGTTTTATTCCCTCCATAATTATGATGTTTTGAATAAACATCTCCCAGCCTCTGCTCAAAACTTTTTTCTACTTATCCTTCCCGATGTCAATACAGCCACAAAGAAGAGAGAATATAAATAAAGTATCTGTGTGCTTTGTGCAGAAAGTCAGAAGAGATTAACATAATGGTCCTTTACAGCCTTAGTCTGCAAATCAGAATCTCTTGCTGCTAACCTTGGTTTGCTTTTTGCCAACCTGCTATGTGAAGTTTACTTCAAGCTGTAGGCATTTTTGAATCTGTCTGTTTCTGTAAAGCTCTGAGCGTAGATAAAGCACAACAGAAACAGTAAGCATTGCCTTGAAATCAAAGTTGTGAGCAGGTCATGAAGAACAATGAAAGGGGATCATGGCACAATCAGTCCCATGCCAAAACAAAGACACAGAAACATCAATAGTGCATATTGAAAGGTTTGTGCACACAGGATCTTCAAACACACGGCTGCTTCAGCTGAAAAGAAGCAAATCAATTTTTTGAGTATAAGGAATATAATAATTTTTTCAGTCCATGGCCATACTGTTACTACCAACCCTTGAAATGCAGTTATTTGAAGTTCACATGGGTAAACCACAGAGATCTACAGCACTCCATAAAGCCTGTCATGTTACAGTCATTTCCTGAACATCTTCCTTCATTTTACATCTTAAATAGTGCTTATTAAAAAGAAACTGTTACAGGAATTACCTCTTAAAGAAGCTGCAAATCCAGTGCAGCACCTCTAACAATTATAGCTACTATAGAGCCAGGGTATCTTTTCATATATTTTTTAATAGTGCATCTGACAATCCTATATGCTGGTGGGTATGAAACTGATGTCTCATAATCCACAAAATGGATGAGTCTACAGTCACATATAAAGCCTCATATTAGCAGTATTCTCAAGGGCAAACTGAGCACTCCCATGATATGCACAAAAGCCTCGAATTCATTTTCATTTTAACTTTCCACAGTAACAGATATTTTTACTCTCATCTGCTAGTGAGAAATATAAACAAAAACTTTCAGGAATACATGTACACTTTATCATTCTTAGCTGGCACTACTTATCCTAGTTGGCTTTAGAAATTCTGTAGTCACACATTCAGCCAGGATGAAAAATGCCCTTCTTTCTTCAAGCAGTATTTTGCACCACTGCTGTGCTTAATGAGCACAGGACTCTACCAGGACTGGTGAGAGTGGAGTGTGGCCACTTGAGGGGCAGCCCCTTAAATTGCTCCAAGCTGTCTGTCAAACTCATCTCCCATCCTGTGCCAAAGAAAAATAAAGATAAAATGTCAATCTGTACATGTCAGGGTTTCACAGGTTGGGAAAGAAGAGACATGACCTTCAAAGACTGACAGATCAGAGTTAAAACTTTTGTCCAAACTGCAGGATCTGGACAGCCTGAAACAGTCATTTTGAAAACACTGCATCAGTTACATCCACGCCTGCAGCTGCAACTCCCTGAAGAGGAGACTGGTTTGGAGGGAGAGCACGGACTGGGGGTTACTGTCACCTTGCTGGGAGCCATTTCTGTGAGGAGGGGATAAAGTCACACTCCAAGATGTGACAGCAGAAACTGGATTCTACTCATGCCCAGAGCTCATAATGTACATGCACGTCAAACAGAACATTTTGATAAGTGCTCAATAAACTGTTCTTAATAGTGTGTAAGAGGAAAAACAGATCCTTCTTTTATTGGTTTTAAAATATACTTTGGTTTCATTTTTTAAAAATGCAAGGAAGGTAAAGTTGCATGCTTTAATGCATAAATAGAGAAGAAAAGGTGGAGCATGCATGCAACAGCTCTGGCAAGAAGAAGCTACCAAATACCATCTCAAACATCTCTGGGATGCTGGAACAGGTAAAATTTCCTCTTCTGGGCTTACAGAAAATGTTCAATGTGGTATTTCTAGTATGAAGCAGTTAAAAACAAGAACTGCACTGAAGACTTCTCAGGTTCCTCATGCAAGATACCTTTCAATGCATTTACTTATTCAATCCATTGTATTCAGCTATAATTGGAAAAATCTAATACTACATTCAGTTTCCTGTAATGCTTGGTCAGCAACAAAAAGCACTCATGGTTCTTTTCTGGCTCTGCTGAGCAGTGTTGTGTGCAGACAAAGGAAGTGCTCCTCGTGCATTAATAATACTTTGGCACTCCAACCCTAAAGAAATGAAGTTCCCCATAATTGCTGCTAAATTTTTAAGATTTGGGGGGCAGCATTTGAAAGAAAAATAATTCTAAGATACTTATCTTTACTCTGTCTTGAAGACTAAGAAGAGATTCCATATAATATTTCAACAACAAAGAGAGAAACCAGCAGAACTTTCCCTGTGGTTGAGAAACAGTAAAATAATGGCCCTGGATAGGCAGAGAGTGATCACCCACAAGAGTCCTTTAATGGGAAGATGGAAGAGAAGAGACTGCTTTACTATATCTCTGCTTCCAAGAGGAAAGATCATGATCAGATGAAAAACATAACAAAACAGAAGCAGCCATGCCTTGTCAGTAAAAACAAATGATCAGCCATTTATGCTATCTCCATATCACGGTATTCTGTGACTGGAAAAAAATGATGAGAAAAACAGCAGCAAATTTTAAAAATCATATTTTTTCTATTTTACAAAAATGCTTTATGCTGCACTAAGATATGCTGTATTTCAGGAATTCTATGAAATTTCATGTGGCTAATGAGCTATGTAATTTCTGAAGAAGAAAGGAAGAAAGACAACCTTACTGTTTGTGTCAACTATTGGATTACATTTGAAGGTACTGAGTACCATTGCTGACTCTGCAGTAGTTCACTAGATGAAAAAAAAACAAACCTGAAAAATCACTGGTTTAATGGTTTGCCAGTAAAAGATCTGTACCATCTATAACCAAGTCAAGATTGTGTTTGGTGATTTCTTACAGTGAGTCAGAGAAACAAGGGACTGTGCCATTTTTAATACATTACATGACTCACACACACAGCAAGATTCTGCTACTCAGTTTTTAAAATCAAACTTAAAATTAGAAGAAATCTTGGAGAGTGAACTTCAAAGCACCTATATACACCAAGTAGCACAAGATGCTGGCAGGAATACCTCTGCTGCTCTATGGCATATTTGGTTTGGTTGGCAAAAGTATGCAATAATAGCTCTTTTCCTTTTGGTCCTTTTGAGCACCGAGTTTTCTACTAGGTAGCATTCAATTTAAAAAAAAGCCCAAAAGATTTAAATAATCTCTAACTTATGCAGAAGTAAGACAAATTAAGTCCATATACTATTTACAACTTAGGGAAAAAGCATAGGAAAAACCAAGATGACATTCAGTCATGATTCCACTTGAGACCACTTCCATTACAGTTATAAAATGTAGCCAAATCACCTCTAGGTTAAACAATTCACAAACATGTTTAATACAGAAAAGAAATTGAAGAAACCCAAACATAGTAGGCATGTTAATTTCTAACTCCCATACATCCCAAGTGCTCTGGGTGAAGAAAGGTTGGCTCAGCATAAGGGGTACAGCACACCTGGGTTTAGCTCTGCACAGCATGCCTGAGCCCCAACATCCACTTCAGGTGAGAAAGAAGATGGCAACATATTTCCATGACATGCATCAGAAACAGCTTTTCTCACTTGCAGTCTGGACCAGACGTGTGAGCACTGGCAGGACAGGCTCCTGCTCTCCAGACACTCTAAAAGGGCCACAAGAAGTGGCCATGGTAAGGGGACAACACTTGTCTTCAGCACGTGGCTCAGGACTGCAGTGCTAAAGCCTGACCAGGCAGGTGTCCTAGGGCAGGCTGACGTGCCACAAGGCTTTTTTGTGGGAAGCCAAGTGATGCACTTTGTTAAAATAAAACTGGACTCTGAAGTCAGTGTACTTTTTAATATTTGGTATGAAAAATTCAATTTTCAATCATCCTGACAAAATCCATTTTTGACTAAGAAAAGCATCCCTGCCTGAGCAGACCTGTGTCTGTGCTAGCAGGTGCAGCAGAACCTGGACCTTTTGGTGAAAGGCTGTATTTTATCTCTGACATCATCCAGATGAATATCATGACCAGAGTTCTAAAAAGCAAGATATGCTTCAAAGTTATTTTCAAACACAGCTACATGAATGGATTTTCAAAGAGTGTATAAATAGCTGTGTCTAAAACTTTACACAGCTTTACACGAACCTGAGACATCTAAGTACTACAAGTTGCTTTTGAACCTCTTAGCCTGCAAAGACACAGTAAAATGCAAGTATCACTTATCAAAGTACTTTAATATTTTTAATAAATTAATATTCATGAACGAAACCTACTGTCTGCATCAAAAATACAAATAAAAATCTGGGTTACTGTTGTGCTATTAAAGACCCTGCATACTTAACAAAAGTTCTCAACACCAGTGGCTTTGTAGAACATTTATAGGAACCAAGAATCCACCATCAGGACAGAAGCAGACTGGGAGTGAGGGGAAATCCTGAACTGTATAAACTGCCAAAGGCAATGGGCAAGGCACCAGTGCGATCCCTGAATTTTAAAGTTATGTTTTTAACACTGTATCAGCATGTCATGGGTTACTTTTCATATTGAACATTTCACAAAGATTGTAAACCACATAAAACCACTTTAATTTAATGTTTGTGAAAACATTTTAAGTCTGAGAGCTAAAATTGTTGTGTTATAGATAATAAAAAGATATTTCAGAAAAAAATCTATACAACATAGTATGTTATATTTTCTTAATACTGTTTCAACAATTTCTGGCAAATGCCACTAAAGAAAACCTCTGTCAATTAAATCAGCATGAAGCCAGAATAACATCAACAAATGCAATAAACTAACAGCCCTCTACAATGTGAAAATGAGGCCCTGAGAATGAACAAAAAAATTGATCTTCAAAGCAAAAGGATTTTATCTGGGGGAAGGGTGGGGTGAGTCATGGCTACAAACTTGTTACAGAAGCACAGAAATGATGGAAACAAAGGCCTTTCTGCAAGACTTACTGCAGTATCATTTGATGGCCATCAGCCTGTGCATTCTTAACTCTGGAGATCCCCTCCCATCATCTTTCATAAATTTCCTATTTAATTTCCCTATGGTGCCTGCAGCCAACACCCTCAGAGCAGACTGGATGGAGCAGCTCCCCCAGGCTGAACTGAGCCAAGCTCCCTGTGCTCCACCAGACCCTGGAACAGAGACATTTCCTCAACAGCTGAGAACAGCTTCCCACTATCTCCTGAATTTACTGAAGGTATCTGCCACTGAGGCTTCTCACAGACAGGCAACAGAAAAGCACGGGTTAAAACTTCTACACACCAAACAAATTTATATCTCCAAAAGGAAACTCAATCTAAGTTCATTGGATATTACAGAAACATTCCCCCCATGAAAAAATACCTATGGAACTCCTTATTTTTAAGTAAATCTGCAGCTGTAAACCATGTCAGATTTCAAGTAAATTGTGCAATTTCCACTACAGGCTGTAAATCACTTTCCTGAAACACCATCCTGGTTTATCAGCATGTTCATTTATCTACTTAATGGTTTGAAATGGACTAAAATAAGTATGCAAGTTGATTGTGGTCTGAATTTGCTGTTTCATTTTGTTTTCAATTATAACACCATCAGGAGATCTGGTGTTTATCTGCTGAAATGTGCCTTTCATCAATAAAACATTCTTCCATCAGTAAGACACCTGTAACAATTTAAGACTCTTCAATATCCTAAATCCTGGTTAGGCCAAATATGTTAAAACACAGTGACATTCCAAGCACAAGCACTGGCAGTGAACTTAGGTACTCCTATTGAAATGGCTTGCTGAACTGCAAGGACAGCAATGAATATCATTTATAATAAATGGAAACAATCTTCTCAAATGCAGTTTGCCCTGTTACTCCACCAGACCTGTTTTGACTAAAGACAAGTGCAGAATTAAAGTAACCTCTCCTTCTTCTCCTCTTTCTGCTTTGAGTTTTGGTTTGGAGGGGTTTTTTTTGCCTTATTCTAAGTAGCATAAACTTACTATAAGTAGCAGCATTGTATGCATGGCTGTACAGAGAGAATCTTATTAAAAAGGTTGTCTCATGTGGGCATTACTCTGAAAGCTCAACTTTTACAAGTTTATATTAATGACTGCATTCCTTTACCAAGCACTAGAGGCTTTTTATTTCAGTTAAAAGCACAAGAAGCATTTTAGTAGTGTTCAGGAGAATAAATTTACAGTGAAAGTTGGATAATACTAGTGGCTTTGTCAGCTGACAAGGATAATTAAAATGTACTTTATACATTATACTGATTTAGGATACCTGTCCACCACTGTGAAATTTTAATGTATATTTACGCTATAAATACACAGCACTGATGCTATTATGTATATCTACAGTATGTATGTATCCATTTGGATAAAGCATCATAACACCACAAATACTATTCACTGTTTTTACTCCTGTCACTTCTTTAGTTTTTTATAATTTTCTTCTTTTTTCCTTAGAGCAAAAAAACCCAAAAAACCTTGTTCATATAAACAAGACCCCTGCACAACTTGTCCCAGCTGTGGCAGGTCCCTCAGAAAGGGTGCAAGGGGCTCTCTGCAGAGCTAATTCAGCACGATGCTGGTGCAGTGATGCTCAGCTGCTCACAGGCTCAGACAGGGCAGCAGCCTCACACAAAGCCAGGGCACGGTGCCAAACTCCCTGGCACCACAGCTAAACAATGGTTCCTTCATTTGGCTTCTCTGCATCCAAGGCATTTGCAGTTCTGTAGGGTCTGTTCTGCTGCCTTGTGCAGACCCCAGCTCTGCACTACTGGCAAGTTTAGCAAACAGAGAAGAGCACATAAACCCAGCTTTTTGCCTTTCCACAGCACAATATTCTATTGCAGTGTAACACACAGTAGCCAAATGAACACTCTGTGGTTATTACCCACCTAATGCTGTAAAAATATTGCTATGACATTTTGTCTGCTCGACCATTTTAAAGGTTAATTCTGTTTCCTATTTGAGATTTTCCTCTAGGTGAGCCATTCCATGCACTTTCTATTTACTGATTCCAAACAACCCCCAAACTGTTTCATTGCTCACTCTCACTGTTAAGAACATATTGACTGGCTGCCTGCTCTGCTGTTTAATTCATTTATGCTGAGAGTCAGGCATGAAGACAGAATTTTAAATGTGACATTTGCAGGCTGTTGGGTCATTTGAAGCTCTGACAACACCAGGGAGTTCCTGACATACAAACTGGTTCTGATTTCCAATCTTCCATGTTCTGAACACATCAGAAATTCTTCCCAAAGGTGCAGATTTCAGCCTAAAGTTTTAAAATCCCTTGTGTTTACAACTTGCAGGAAAGGCTTGTAGACTTAAAAGTTTTAAAATAAAGCTTATGTTTCCCTTAAGGTAAAACCACACTGCCTGCAGCATGAGACTCAATTCTTTAAAACAGTTATTGACAAAGGTATTTGGGAAGATCTACGATAATAATTAATACACATAAAGTTGTTTACAAAATTCTATTAAGGGACTTAGTTGACTTTTATTTGTTCCTGTTGATCTTTAAGCATTTAAAAACAGCTGAGTCTGAGACCACAGTTTTATCTAACATTGCCTATCTAGCTTAGTGCTACTCTGGCCACTGGCACATCCCAATCTTCAGTCTGAAAGTTTTCCTTATCTCAAGGCACTGAATGCACTGCACCATTTTGTCTCCCAGCATGAACTATCATTATCCTCCCCAAATTTCAGGTCAATTTTTCAGAGCATACTTGATTACCTAAAAGATTCCACATGGCCAGGATACCATCAGGAAAACAGTAACGTGACCTGTTTGGTCCTGACTTAAGAAAACTATAGGTACTTGCCCCTGAAGCAGGACTCACATCTAAAAATTTTAACAATTATTTATTTTATTTTGAGAAATTTAAAATGACTGCAACAGCATAGGTCATTTTGCTTCCTTTAAGACATCCCCAAGAAGGAGGATGCTAAGGCTCCCCAGTCATGTTTGACACAAGTTTTATGTATGGATTGAAAACCAGGCCTTGAACTCTGAGAAAAGAGCAAGAAGGATTCCCTTCTTCTGCACAGAAAAGATCTCTTCCTCCTCATTGCCATGAATTGAGAGACATGTTACAATAAAAACTTCAATTCTTCATTGTATTCCATATTACCCCTCATCTGTTTATTTAAATCAATAGCATGGGATTGCATTTAAATAAAGACAAAGATCGAAGGCACAATCTAGGAAAAAAGATAAACCATTTTTTAAATTGTGCAAAACAAAAAAGTAACAAAAAACCCTGTTCAAAGCAGAAAGCCTGATGACACTGCTATAGTTAGAAATAAAAATGGTGCTAATTCAGAATTGTATTAGGAGAAGAGATTGTTTTTCCTGCTCAACTCATCATGACAATTATTCCACAATGATGACTCCATACTTTGGCTGCTTTTTCAGAAAGGGGAATATGATTTAGGTCAAGATGCAAATATGGAGAATTAATGGAATTTTTTTTCTTTTCTATCAGCAGACACACAACAATTTTAACAAGTAGCTCTGAAGTGTTAACCATGTCATACAGCAAACATCTTTTCATTGCCATGTTCAGAATGAGACTTTTATAATTTAATAGTTGTCATCTGAACAAGAGTATCTTGTTTATACATACTTCCAGCATGAGGACATTAATTCTGTGTGACCTAGAAAAGCAGTTTTAAGTATTATAGATGTTCTTCATTTTCAAAGGAATTTTTAAAACAGAAAGACTTACCTGGTGTATTATCTGAGCTACAGGAAGTTGTTCAGCATATTTTAGTGGCTCTGTTGCCAACTCCTCATCTGGAAACCTGGGAAGAAAGTAAGGTCACGTTTGTCAGAGTCAGTACAATGTTTACCAAATTAAATTAATGAAATTAACTGTTTCAGGATACTGTTTTGCTTAAGATGAAGAAAAACTGTATTTTATTACAGTAATGGAATGTGTTTATCGCTTATAAAGTTGAGTGAAAGAACAAATTTATAGTAAACAGAAATGTGCATGACATTGTGCATCTTTTCCCCTGACATAAAGCACAAATTTAGAAGCAGAAACCTAAGAAAATCTTTAAATTTCGTTTTAGGTGAACAAGGACTGGTGAAAGCTGGATTGAAATCCCCATGGAAAAAAAGTCTTATGCATTTACAGAGCAGATTCAGCACTGTTAACAATACAAGCTTCTTCACTTAATCATGCCAACATAATTCAAATATGATCATCTCAAAAGGCAGGAGGGATTATTCACCATTTCCCAGTTTTGCTGCAAGTGCACAGCAGTGTTTAGATGTGGTAGAAGCTCACCACCACAAATACTCATGCCCTTGCCAGCACATCAGTATGTACTCCTGGTTGCCAAAAAGCCAAAACACTAGTGTGGAAAAATAAAAAATAAAAAAACAAGAACAAAACGAGACTTTACAAAGAATATACATCACAACCCTTCAAACTTTGAATAAACTGTGGTTGCAGCTGAAAAATCAGAATCCATAAGCAGTCTCTTAAAAATATTTAAATGATAGTAAATTAATATGAAAGCATGTTTTAAACCCTTCAACCATGCTGCTTTCATCTAGTGGAACTGCACAGCATGTGTTACATTTTCAAAGTATCACTCAAGTTTTTCATCAGCCATTCCTCTATTTTTCTGAAGAGTTCTGAATATAGGAATTTGAGCACTATGACAAGAAATAAAGGGGGTGGGGGGAAGATCCTGACAAAAACAAGGCCCTTCTCTAAAGCTGATGCAGAATTATTTTCTGACAAAAACTGTGGCCAAAACATTATTTTCAGGCTCAAACCTTATACCTATTCTAGCCAAAAAGGATCCACACCTGGGTTAATTGATCTGCAGACCAGCTGCCAGGTAAGAGTTAGAAACTACAGGCTTGGAGTCTGCACTGGGAGTCAACAGGCTGTGGAAAAAGAGAGGACAAAGTGCACATCTCTCCCTTTTCCACTGCTGAATTTCTGCTGTGGTTTGAAAGGCTTTAAGCTCAAATAAGAGTCTGAATATCCAGAAATCTGTAATGAACAGAGTATGAAAGTATGAAAGTCTTACTTTATAAGAAATTTAGAAGCAGAGAACAAAAGAATCACAGCAATATTTCAAAGATCATAGTGACAGGCTGCCTAGAACCGTTAAATGTGCTTAAGAAAAATTAAATAAACAGGCACTGAACTACTGAAGCTGGTCTGCAGATAGAGCTCATTCACTGATATGGCTTTTAGAGCTTTTGCATTATTATGACAATGATGAATTCATACTTTTAACATGAAATATACTCCTGCTGTAGTCCAGCATAGCTATCAGAGCTTAGAGGGGGCTCAGCAGCCCCACCACAGTGTACAGAAGGAATCTTTCCACTCAATTCCTCCCAACTTTCTATCATTGGTCCTGATTGGCAAACACACCACAGTCAGTGTGAACTGGAGATTACTGCTGTTCTGCTGGGAACCTGTTAGCTGATACAACACCTTGATTTATGGATACCAGCTACCTAAACCCATTTTTTAGCCATAGTTCTAGATATGAAACAACTGTACACACAACACAATATTCATCAATATCTTGAATGCTTATCTCTACAGTTTTTACAGGGACACTGCAAATCTGGAGGAATATAAAAAAGAATATCTCAGGTCCCAAAATTAAGCACTTGAAGCTGAAAGTTAACAGCTAAAATTACTATTAACTGAATATTAGCAGAAATGAAAAAAAAAAAAAAAAGCCTGTCTGTCTGTTATGTCAAGGACCTTGTACATTTGGCAATTTTTCTGTCTAGACAGAATCAGCATTCCCTTGCACTGTCAAACACACTCCTTGTCAACTGCAGGAAAAAAAGACTTTCCTTCAAATGACAAAGGATTAAAAAAGATAAAGAAAAATTATCAAGTTAATTTTAAGCCTTAGGAAGCCTGACTAAAAAAAAAAAAGAGGAAGGGGAAAGTAGTATAAACATGCATTTTAAAGTCATTAGATTTAAATTGAAATTATGCTGATAGGAGCCTTTCAACATCAAGAAAGACATCTTATTTTTTCCTAATTTACTTTCTGGAAAAAAGAACCCCAAGTCACTTGAACTACATTTTATATATACATTTTGTATAATATATACTTATATATGCATTTTATATATACATAAATTATAAGATATTGATTAGATAGGTGGACATTCTAGTATATTGAAATAAACTTCTACATTTATATACCCACACTATAAAATGTTTATACACACATACACACAGGTGTTTTGGAAGAGAAGGTCAGAATTGTTTTCTCAAAATTTTTGCTGTAATGCCATGAACTTTTTGTATATGTATTTAGTGATGTACTAACTGTCATGTCTACAGAAGACTTTTGATTCCTCTCTCCTGCAGATAAGACTAAAATCCCCTGCTAGTGGGCACAAAGGGTGTATTTTAACCAGTGATTTCTGTAAGAACAGAGACAGCTCATGGCCAGTAAGATCAAACCCCATGATACAGCTCACAAATGGCTGAATTCTCTCCCCCAAAGCAGGGGCTGCATCCCAAACTGGCTGCTCAGGCAGGTGCTGAGCCTTGAACCACTCTCAGACATTCTCAGCTGGGATGAGCTGCTGCAAACAGGGGCCACACTGACAGTGACACACAGTGTGACTGCAGGACAGGACATCAGCCCGACTCACCAGCACAGCTGCAGCCCCATCCTGCCTTTGAGGAAGTTATCTTGGTTACCTTGGGCAGTTTTGCCATGGATCAAAGAAAGCCCATCAGGCCAGTTTGTACCCAGGAGAAAGAAACCTGCTGCAAAACTGCTCCTTCATTTTAGCCCTGTGAATAGCAGCACACCAGCACTCCCAGAATGACCTGTAAAAGGCAGTTCTCTTCAAAAGAGCATAAGGCATAGAAAGGTCTAGGGAGGAGAAACAAATCAACTCAGAAGAGGATGTTCTACTTCCTCCTCTTTTGCAAGGTGGAGGAAGAGAACACGTCAGGATAAAGATGATCTCCAATACGATTTTTCTGACCTTGTCTCTCCCTTTCACAGAGGGACACAAGTAAATTGGTTACTCCTTCCAGAGATAATTTCCAGATGCCTGGGGAGACATTCCCTTTTGCTCAAAACAAAAAATCCAAATACAAAAACCATCTCAGCTGATGGAATTTGTGCTCAAATCACATATGGCAATTTGAGGCTGTAATTTCTCTAAATTAGTTGGCCTCATTGTGTTTAGTTCATTCATATTTGACACTTAAACCTTTATAAAATTAAGGGCTAATTTGCTGTAATACAGTTTTCTTTGTATGTTTAATTTCTTTCAAAACAATTCTATTACAGAAACAAAGGTAGTTTTTCATGAATTAATTTTCCAGTAAGGAACAGTCCTTTCTGTCTCAATTGAGCATGACAGCAGAATGCTGCCAACAGTGGCAAAGCAAGCTAACACAGTGGCATATCAGCATATACAGCATCATGCCTGACAGCTGGTAATGCAAAGCATAAGGAGATCTTGATTTTCAGGGAGAAGACTAGAAAGAAATGTAAAATCAGAAGAGAAGTGGGAAGCAGTAAGAGATAGGAGAAGAGAAGGATCTCGAAAAATTCAATTTAAAAGCTATTTTTATACTGCCACTGCGACTGCTCTTAGATGAAGGAAAGTGAGCATGAAACAGAAACTGTGAAAAGTGAATCTAAATCCAGTAAAACATATCAAGATATTTGGAGAAATATCTTATTTGTTATTTATATTTGCATGCTTACTCTTAAGGGAGAAAGTCAATGTGTGTAAAGGAAAATAAATTCCAAGCATGAAGAGGTGGCATATTCTCCTACAAGTGCTAACCCAGCCCATGGTCTTCTACACAGAACAGCTGCAGTGGCTTTAGGGCAGAGATGTATTTTATCTTGTGCAAGTATTACAAAAATACAGGGGGATGAAAGTACAACATGTGATCACAAACTGGTTTGCTCATGGCAGAAATGTAAAAACATTTAAGAGACAGAAAAGTCTAGGTAGCACAAAACTGTTAATATAAACATTCACTAATTTTAACAGGCAACAGGACTAAGGCTAGTATTTCTTCCTTCTTATACATTCTCTAGACTTGATGGCTCAGACAGGTCACACAGAATTTCACACTTATGACCCACATACAGGTAATACTGCATCTCTTTTGAAACTCTTGTTCCTTCATGGTAAGTCCTACTAAGGAACCAACTCTCTTGGAAGCTACACAAACTGGAAGTCAGAGTATGAACAGGGTACAAAAGACTATCAAAGATGCATGAGAAGTAAGGGTTTGGGGATCACCACCTTTCTTTTCTGTAGACACAAACAATTTGTACTGCTCAAGTGCTGCCTGACTTGTTTGAGACATGACTTCTGAATAATGTGAATGAAAATGCTGAAATGGGCTGTTCCACTTGTAGAAGTAGCTCTGAGCAGAAACATTGCAACTGCTTGGACACTCAGCACGAGTCCAAGGGATGCAAATAACACAGCAGTGCCTACACCTGATACCCAAGACTGAAAGGCTGAAATTATTAATCTAAACCTGTGTGTAGCACTGATAGCTTTATTGACTGTAAATACATGAACCCACTTGCATCTGGCAATAAAAAGAAAACAAAATACCAGAGCTTTATGCACCACATCAGAAAAAGTTATTAGCTTTGCTATTAAAGAGAGGCTGAAATGGGCTATGTCGGGTTTGAGTGAATAGTTTTTAAAATTGGCCATTGAGAAATTTATCTACCATATCCATAGTACAGAAGATTAAAAATTAGACCTTGGATTGATGCCAGGTACTTGATCTATCTGTTAAATCCTAACTTCATACATATTTAAGAATTGGGTATGTTTAAACAGAAGCACTAAGATACATGGAAGATCATCAGAGCTTGAAAAGGTGAGGTCATGCTTAACTCTATTCTTCTCTCAAAAGTGTGCTCAACAACACTTTTCTCATCAAGACAATGTCAGATTTGTCTACATGAATGTTTACCACATGAATAGTCACAAAGAAGAGAAGCAAATACTTGAGAGCATCATCATTCCAGGGAACTTCCTCACAACCTCTCCTACCTGGTACAGTTTCTTTAGTTAAAGGCTCAAAACTCAGTGTGCATTTTGCCACTGCAATGTTTGCTCAGGTGAGTGTGGATGTCTCCCTCTAAAGACCTAAAATGCAAACAGCTTCCTTCACTGCCCTAGTCCTGGCTTTGGGAGGCTGGGCAGCTGGGGGCTGACCTTGGGGCACCTTGCAGGGCTGTCTCACAACACTACACCCATCTTTGCCCTTCACTGCTGTGCAGGCTGAACACCTCTGGATGGGAAATCCACTACTGCACACCCAAAGACAAGGAGAGGAGGGAGTAGTGGTGGAAATGTACAGGCATTGCACAGGTACAGCCAAGATTCTCATGCACAAATGGTGTGACTTCCACTCAGTAATGCTTGCAGTACCTACTGCAGCAGAAGGCAGACCATCAAAGACAGCTTCAAAGGAAGATTACACAAAAATGAACAATAGAATATGGAGATAAAGGAAAAAAATAATTGACAGCAAAAATATCTTTGATGTGATGAAAAACTAAATTAGTGTTAGACACAATCAGTTTTATAATTTTTTGAAGAAGGAAGCTACTGACTTGCATTGTGAAGAAAAATTAACTACTTCAGCTTGCTGGCCTTTACAGAGAGATATTCCCGTGGAATGAAGCAGCACAACATCTTACAGTTCAGAAATGCAAAATACTTTCTTTAATCTGCTCATTTCTTTTCAAATAAATGTGAAAGATTTTGACCCAAACTAGTTACACAGACTTATTATTCCTGGAGTTTAAAAAATATCTGAAGTCTGTGAATGCACAGCACTTTCTCTTGGACCTAATCACAAAAAGGTCTGCTAGACACACTGAGTTCATAAACTGAATAAAAATTGACTGCAACAAATGTTTCCTCTGTCTTTCTGAGATCCACACAATTTCTTATGTGAAGAATTTCAGGTGATTAACCTTTGTCAAGCCACATATTCTTCGCCATCCTAAGATCCTAAAAGGTAATAGAAATCTACAGTGTGTTTTAACACAGGCTGACCAGTATTGTCTCTCTCCTCTTTTCTAGCCAATGACTTCTGTCAAAAATATTGCTGAAGGGATTCTCTGTTCTGCCTTCCCCTATTTTTATTCTGAGGCAAGACATAGGGAAGGAATTAAAAAGAAAATTAGCTTAAGTAAGCAGAACTGACTTTCCTGCTACTGGAAATCACATGACCTATAGGGTTTCATTCTGTTATCTCAACTATTCCACATTTTAGGTAAATTAGAAAATCTCTTTTGAATTAATTTAAAACTTCCACACGATGATGCTGCTAAAGCACAAAATGCTAATCAAAAGTTGGAGATAAAAAGACCCACTAAGTCTCTCCTCTATCACTGAAAATCACCATTTGAGTCCACAGCTAAAAGTAGGTGCTCATTGCTTAATGCTAATTCATTCTCACAACAGGCAGGTTTTGTGGGGGGGAAAAAAAAAGAGTACAAGTGTTAACTTTCCCAAAGTTGGGGCATGTTTATAAAGACAAGTCCAGCAATATCAGAGGAGCCTCTATTGAGGCTTCAAACCAGCCAAAAGAGAACACTGCCCACCCCACTGAGCAAACGTTTGGTCCAGTTTGATGTGTGTATGTGTTGTCCTTAAGAACCAAGGTTGCAAATCTGCCCTTTGAATCCATTCCCTCCTAATTGCATGGGAAATCTTTACAAGAGTGGTTAAAAACCACAGGTTATTAATTATCACTCTGTGTCTGGAAGCCCATGACTGAATTTCACAGGAATCTCAAAGAGGAAAGTCCAAATCCTCCCATGCCATCACATCACACACCCAGTTTAAATACTGCTATCAGCACATTTTGGAATTATACTTGCAGCTGGATAAAGCACCTTTTTCATTTTTCACAACTGAAGGTTTATCCACAGTGCCTGATCTTTAAGTAGACCAATTCAACACCACCTGCCAGTGCACTGCAAGTCAGGAAAATCAGTAGGAAGATGTTTTTAAAGCAAAGAATTAACCTGGGAATGTGCCACGATAGCAGTTCCATTATTTAGTGGCCACAATTAGTCTTTACAGCAAAGTTCATTTTGCATTTATTACTGCTGTTCCTTCTTGCATATATTCAAACAAAACAATTCATTGGTTTGTATTGTTACACTTTTCAACAAGCACCTTCTAAAAACCCTATAATATACATACTTTAAGTCCCAATATTTCTACACCTACAGTATACATTTCTATTTTTTCAGTTCATGAGTCACATAATGTACTATCCAGCTATAATTCCTCGTGAGACTGCTTAGTTCAGTACACAAATCTGTCAAAGTAGCAGTGTTCTCTGCCTGTTCTCTGCCCAAAACCATCCTCAGATCTTTTACCTTACCCCCTTCATCTCGAGCTTCCTATTTTGCTTTTTTACCCTTTACTCCAGTCCATCAAGGGAGGTAACCACACAGAATTACAGAAATCTCGTATCTAAGGTACTTTCAGAGACCATCAGGTTCAGCCTCCCAACACAGGTCAGCTCCAGCTTTGCCCAGCTGAATCTTCACAACCTCCACAACCTCTCTGTGCTAACTCATCCTTCTTTGCAAACAATTCTCCTCATGCACAACCTGCACCTCCCAAGCCACAACCTACAGCCAATGCCTCTTGCTACACAAGAAGAGTTTACCTTAACCACCTCTATGACTGCATTCCAAACTGCCTCTTAAGGACAAGCAAGCCCAAATCTCTCAACCAGCTCTCTCCCAGGATGTGTGCCCTCGGCCCTGACCATCTTGGCAACCCCTCTCAAAATCCTTATTGAAGGGGAAGGCCAAATGCCAGACAGTGTTTCAGGTGGGGCTTCAGCAGCAAAGAGAAATGATAACACTATTGCTCAATCTGCTGATCAGACTCCTCATGCAGCTCAGTAGGGCAGCCTGCCTCATTGAAGGTGATGGCACTGGTGCCCATCACCACCTCCAGGTCCCTTACAACAGGGCTGCTGATTCACCTGCCAGATCCCAGCTCCTATGGACTGCACAAGGGAAGGCACCAGATGTACTTCTATCTTCAAGTGTATAAAAGAGCATATACTGGTACCAGATTTTCTATACCCTAAGTGCTCAGAAAATTTATCATAAAATTACAGTTCTGGGCTTTTGAGAAATGGTTTACTGTGCAATCAAATCTCTCCTGAATACTAGATGTTGCTTTTGATCTTTTTTACTACAACATGATCAGTAACACATTTCCATAATGCAGATAACCAAGATACACCAAGAACTGCAGAACACGATACTACAAAATTTAATCAACTGTTTTCCCCTTTTTCACCAGTGCTGTTCTTCCCTGTAGCCAACTCTAAGGGTCCTAAGAGTGGCCACAGCAGACAGAATTGAATAGCATTCCAGTCAGCCAGCAGTAAATGCTTTATTCTCCTGTCAATGCATGTATCTATGTAACAATATATTGCTAACCACTTTAGAAGGGCTTTGCTTCATAGAAAGCTGCATAGAATGTATGTAGCTCTTAAGCTTTTTATCAGTCTTACCTCTGGGACCATGATTTTCTTTTATTTATGGATGACTTGTGCAGTACTTTTGTCTGCATTCTGGTTTGTTTGTTCTTGTTAATGGCAGATGAAACCTCCAGTTCAAATACAAACACTTAGACATTAAATTCTGCAGGCCAAGGTCCTGCAGGTTACTGAATCTGCTGATGTTGAACAAAGAATCTATTAATGTTTGATCCCTTAAAGCAGTCATCCTTTTTCTTCATATTAGTATTTTATGGTCTGCCTTTCTGTCCTCACTTATTTCATAGTATTAGAACCAGAAAGGTTAGAAAAGGACTTATCTCCTGCCCACCACAGACTACTGTATACTAACCAGAGTGTTCTATATTAAGTTCAGTGACTTTATAAACTTCATAGCCTTTAAGCCCATACAATTTAAGTGGTCCCAGGAACAAAAGCAGAAGCAGCAAATCACACTTATCTTGGGTCAAGCACATGGCATGTCACTTGCCAGCCTCCTAACAGGCACACAAATTTGGGAACTCCCCTGCCTATTCAGGCAAGCCACTAGGTCTAAGTCCTGAGGGACAGAAACAGGGACTTTATGTCCTTGTGTTCAGTTCAGTGCTGTACTAATTCCAGTATCTGTCAGCTATACCTACACAAGACATATATCTGGATTTGCAAGTTATTCCTAGCTGCAAAGCCAAGCAATAGGCTGGAGAAACCAAACTTGTAATATTCACAGGTGGTTTCTAATCCAAAAAATGACACAAAAATCTGCCAAGTCCAGGTTTCTGATTACCTCAGCCCTCCTTGCTGGGAAGGGACAGGTGCAGTAGCTCAGAGCGTGCCACAGGCTATCAGCACCCTTTCACTCTGCAGTCCCAGGGACAAGGCTAGACAGGAACACAAACAGCTCTGACAGCTACAGGCATGTCCCTCCCCTTTCTTTCTTCTCAGTTACCTCAAATTCTCTGTACAGATTTGTCTTATTGCAAGAGTAAAGAGATTAAACCATTTCAATAGGGAAAAGCTTATTTACAAAGTTTGCCTTTATTTACATATCAATTCTGCAGCATGGTAAATGGCAAGCAATGTTTAAGCAATCATCAAAGACCTTCTTTATAATGCAATAAAGCAAAAGCTACTTCCATGAAATGCAAGTTCCTAAAAAATTAATTAGCACATTTTTCAACAACACCTATATGGGTTGGACCTAGCTGACAGGAAAAACATGTTAGTAGAATTATTACACTAACAAAAACATGTAATGAAGACAAATATTAAATAGTTATTCTTGAAAATGGGACTTAAACTTTTAATTTTAAACCTTTAATATTCAGTCATGCCCAAACTTAAGCTGACCCTGACTTTCTAAGACTGTCTTACGATATACAACAAATGGGTTCACCTGGCTTTACTTTCAAAAATAAAACAGAAAAAATAGCAAGTTCACTTTTTGTCAGAGGATTGTTCCATGTTATTTCTTTTTAAACAAATGCATGGGTTTACACAAAAATTATTTATAACTTCAATTAAGATTGGAGGCCTAAGATTTTTAACCTAATCTCAGCCTTTATCTCATTCTTATGGTAGGTTCTTCCATTATTTAGAAGCCATTTTCTGCAAATGTTTATAATCTCCAGAACACTGCATCAGTAAATCTGAATGTTAAGTGTAAATGATCAGTAAATACCAGCACCAAGAGGTGGTGTAAAGCAGAAAAGATCACAATGCCAATCTGTCATTCAGTTTTTAGATTTTCAGCCTCTCAGTGCACATTATGTGAAAGAACAAACTCTCCAGTGCTTTTGCAAAGTATTTCACAATCCCAAACACAGATATGTGTGGCTGTGTGTATTAGACACATATGCATAAAAGGAAACTTTGAAACTAAGGCAAAAATTAAAAATTCATTTAGCAGAGATAATGAAGCCAGATTTCTCTTCTGACACCTTCAGATGGAATAAGTAACAGTTAGAGAAACAGTGGAACAACTCCAATTATACAGTAATGTGCTTAAGAAAAAAACTCCAAATTAAGAGAAACACAAAGCAGGCAAAAGCTGAAAGATTTAATTCTAAAGAATTTTACATGCTACATTATCAAATATATGAAGTCTATAAGGAGTTTATATTCTGTCTTGTAACTTTTAATTTCATGTTTTACATATTCTGTGGAAAACAAACCTTCTTTTTAAATAATCCATTTTCTTTCATATTTTCATGAATGTTCAATGTACCTGTCACCAAAACTGAGTACATTGAATGGGAACACCATGGTGTAAGGTGTGTGTATTTCTTGTAAATGTTCATTGTTCAGCTACAGTGGATCCTCACTCATGAGTGGAACTCCCACACACTATTACAATATAAGTAACCAAAACCATTGGCACTGGATTTTTGTACAGCAGGAATACTGAAGTATTTTAATAGACATACTATGTGGCCCTTCTACTTGCATCACCATATAGTTCTACTCTGGCTTTGGAGCTAGTAATAGCCAAAAGGGCATGATGGCCATTGAGTATGCTGGTCCTCTGCCCAAGGAAACTAAGGAAAAAATAATTTCTTTCTGCATTTTAAGGCTAATATCTCTGTTGCCATTTTTCTATGTGTACTCTGTAGAGGCTACACAGTACAACAGAATCTTACTGCAAAACTCAGAGTTTGTGTTGACTGTTTGTGGTTAGTGCATGTATTCTTTATGGCTGCTGGTCAACTGAGATTTCATGGGCATAAGCTTTTTATACTTTAATGTCTTATTTCCTAGAAAAAGAAACCCAGCAAAAAAACCACACAAACACCACCAATCCAAACACCAACCCAAAACTCTGTCAACACTCAGATGTTGCAAACACACCCATCCCAACTGATGAATACCTAAGTCACTCTGAAATGAAAAATTTCCATTTCAGCAAATATACTGCACAGTACTACACTGAACCTTCACTAGAGAGCTGCTCAGTGACTGCAGTTACTGCCTTATTAAAGAGTCCTGGGCTGCAAGGTGATGATGCAGTATTTACTGATGCACTGTGCTGACGGAGGAGCCAGGGCTGGCAGGAGGCAGGAGGGGAAGCAGGGAAGCAGCAGCAGCAGCAGGGGAAGCACAGCTCTGCTGGGCTGACTGCTGAGCAGCCAGCAGCACTCACTGCAGCCCCTGCCCTTTAGCACAGGCACGGCTCTGCTCGGCACCGGCAGCGCCGCTGCCTTCCCACAAGAGCTGCAGCCTGCAGCCCACAGGGAGGCCATACAAACTCTGCTAAAATAGCATTACTGACAAGAAAATGACAGTGCTGGCGGCTCTCCACAGGTAGAAATTCCTGGGGTCTTCCACTTACCTCAAGAATGTGCAGTTTCTTGTTATTCAAAAACTTTTGCTATTGATCTTCAGGCTGTAAAAATAGGTTGGCCATGTATGGGCCACTACATCCTCAGTAAAACCACCACTGCACAAAAGGGGTTTCCAGTGGACAGCAAATGGTACTGAAAGGTTATATAGACTGAATTTAATACAATGGCATAACACAACACAAACTGGTAAGATTATATTATAGTCACCTCAGGAGTTCATTTTGTGGTTTTCTGTTTGTTTGTTTGCTTATTTCTAAATAAAACATAATAGAACTACTGATCTCTTTGATATACCCTTACAGACCAAACCACATACATGATATGCCAAAATTACTTTCTACTGGAACCTTATTCACTGCACTGTAAAATGACAGTACCTTACTGTAACTTATTGTTGAAATATTTTCCTTGAACAAACAGATAGTTTTAACTGTAGGTACACAGTAGAGCTATAAAGGTAAGCAAACCCAAAGTGAAACATAGAATAAACTGCAGAGGATAAACTGAAACAAGAGAGATCCTGAGGGGGAATACTCCAAGCAGATGCCAAGTCTGGAAAAGCCTCAGTCAGCTCGTAGGAAAGCTGTTATGTGGAAAAGTTCAGGCTAAGACAGCATTAAATATTAAATTTTAGTAACTATTGTACAAAACCACAAATGAAAAAAACCCAAACAAACAATCAAACAATATATTTTAATCTGGTGAAAGACACCCTTTCCCCAAGTTTATTCATCTAGAGAAAAGTATTTTGCAAGGTGGTTTATTAACTTGCACCACCTAGTGGGGTTTAGTTTCATCTACCAAAATAGTCAGTGTGTTTCTACCTCATGACATTAGTGACAGACAGCATTTTCTCACAATA
This sequence comes from Oenanthe melanoleuca, assembly GCF_029582105.1. Classification (NCBI taxonomy): domain Eukaryota; kingdom Metazoa; phylum Chordata; class Aves; order Passeriformes; family Muscicapidae; genus Oenanthe; species Oenanthe melanoleuca. The sequence goes on along the minus strand of NC_079342.1, from coordinate 16,036,960 downwards.
TAATGTTTCAAGCCTCCACAACCCACTAATAGCACTACACTGCTACATTTCCACACATCTATACAAAAACAGCACAAAAAATGCAGGACAGCAACACCTATTTTGCTTCAAAAGTTTCAAATTCAAAGTATATGTCAACTATACCTTGTCAGAGCATACCATACATAAACTCCAGAGTCTGAACAGATTGTTGGGTGGTAACAAGGCCACACACTGAGATTTGGAAGATTTCTGCAGGACTTTTGAATCAAAGCCCTGGCAGAGGCAGGCACACAGTGCAAAGGGTTCTGCCTTTAGGAATGAGGGTTCAGAGGCAGCAGCAAGCACTCGTGACACAGTCCAGCTGCAGCAGAACAAGCACCTCCACTGCCTCTGTCCTGGCTCCAGGTTGTTCCACCACAGTTTGTGCTCATTACCTGGCAGCTCTATAAACCACTGCCCCAGCACAGAACTACTACATGAAGTCCAGCCACACTGGAAAAGTTTATCAGCTCAAACCCCAACCTGATAATAGATAAGAATAAATTAAATATGCCACGTAAGGCTTGTATTGAAACACCAAACTGACCTTGTCCAGAATACATCCTTCTCCTAGTTATTCCTAGAGAAGAGCTCACATACTGGAGTAAAAAGTCTGTTGCATTTGATCAGGAGCAGAAGTTGTGCTATGGAGGTACTACAGAATGTTTTTTATGAGGCAACTAAGCAAGAGATCATTGCCACAGTGCCTCTAAATCTTCCATATGAAGTTTGCAGAAAGGGAACTTCAGCTTTTACAGAAATTCACACCCCCTCTTTCTTACAAAATTCATTATTTCATGATTTCAGCTTAGTCAGATCCAGTTCTCAATTCCATACAGACATGTATTTGTAACTCTGACAACAGCAGAGGAGAAAATATGCTGTAGCCACTTTACAATACGGAGCTCATCACAAATGTTTCATTTGGATGCACAGGAAGACTTTGGGTAATGATGCAAGACTTGTTACCCTTCTGTAAACTTCCATATGAGACCAGAGGAGAGGAAGATACTTTCATTTTGCAGTGGTTTATAAAATAATCAAAATCTGTTTGCTCAGAAACAATGCCTTTTTTTGCCAAAAGAAGCAGATGCCTGTAACAACTGCTCTGACATGCACGCAAAGCCCCAGGCTACAACTCTGTCTAGGGCAGTTAAGAACCATCTCCTACTACACACAGAATCACCTCCTAGCAATGGGAGAGGACAGCTGTGCTGCAGCCAAGCACACAGCAACACAGCCCTCTGAAGAGAAGGCAAGAATTGAATCAGACTGTATAATAAAGAAAGTATAAAGTGTTTATTGTTTCCTTTTTCATACTCAAACTTTTAGATTGTTTCAATCCTCATATGAAGCAGTTTTTCAGAACAGAATACTATAGTGATTTTTTTCCTTAGCTTTCTTATTAAGGTTCCAACATGGGCCATTTTGCTCTATGAGGACTAAGATCAAATTTAAGACAACAGCTAAATAGGAATTAGGAAAGAAAAGATGCCTGCCATTTTATCCCATGTACATTTGATGCTCACCCATATAAAATCTAATCCTGCTCAACTATGAAGAATATACAGGCAAAACACCAGACTCCTTACCCAATACCAACACACTGCAGAATGTTGACTCCATTCAAAAAGACAAAAAAGACAAAAGTATGAAAGCTCAGCCTTTAAGTTAATCCCTGATATCAGTATATAGGTTCAGATACAAAGGCACAGGTAACAGACTGTACACACTGTTTTAAGTAAAGGTGCTATGAATGGGCAGCTCACACCCTAAACTTACCAATGCAGCTGTTCCCTGAAGTGTTTATGTCCATGAATTCTAAAGCTGCCTTTGCCACTCCTGCCCTGAAGGGCACTGCTATGTGATCAGCTGACCCCATGAAGAACTCACAGCAGTGCCACTGTGGGACCACATTTATAGTAGGACTTTTGGTCATGTTTATTCCATAAAGGATATTTTAGAGCCCACTCTTCTGAATAGATTAAGACTGCAGTTGCTCAGAAAACATTTGCAGAAAAGAAAAAAAAGGTAAGAAAAAACCCCCAAAAACTCTCAAAACTTTCAATCATTTTTAATTAAATTCATAAAAGTATCTCCTTAATAGAGTCTAATGGGGTCTAAACACTAAAACTTTATTAACAGTGGTCCTGTTTTTAAATAAAGACAAGCTGCTGCTTATCAGGGATTTCTAAGATAAAAGCTGAGCAGTAATCATATTTGCCTTAAATTTCATTTTTATTTTTAATGCTTTATGAAATGGCCCTCATATTTTCTGTTACATTTCTGCTCTTTTTACTCAGCTATTTTCTAAAGCACTGGTGGTTGCTATGGTAACTTTGGCTTTCTCCCCTCAATGTTCTTGCAGGTTTTCATCAAACCCAATGACTTTTTTTTTAATCTTATCTGCTCTATAACAATAGTTCTTTGACTGAGGTGCTGGATCCTGTACCAGATGAGAATCCTGGTATTTCACAACAGCAAATGAATAAATGGTAAGTTTTGCTAAATTCCAAAAACTAGCAATTAAAGTGGGAGTTTTTAGGGGATTGGTTTGCTTGTTGTTAAATGTCTGAGAACACTTCTTTCTTCCTTTATTCTGCATATTATGCAGGTGAAAGATAAAACTAGTTTTTAAAAATAGCAGTGTTTGAGGAACAGAAGATCTTGTGTGGAAACTTTCTGAAAGAAAAGTAATCACTGCTGTTTCACACAGACTAAGTGAGTCACCACTAAACTAAATGAGAACTGTGTTATTTACTGCATTTCCACTCTGGATTAACATTGGCCCAAATCTTCCTGTCACACAAAAAAATACTTCTGGTCACTTTAACAGAGTATTTGAGAGAAGAGCACACAGTCTGTTACCAAGTTAATCTATAACCTACAGGAAACAAGCTGCATATGCAAACAAACAGATGACATTTATGCAAAGGTTTGAGCCATTTCCAAACACTCTTCCCTAAGATTCTGGTTTAAATCTATTTTTCCAAGAATATATAAGTTTAGGGCCAAATTTTTCAATGTGGATTTGGTCTTAAATGTTTGCTTTTCCTTGTATTAATTCAAAGGAGATGCACTCTTGATATTTTCTACAGGACAAGGTTATCTTTTTCTGTTCCAGACAGGAAGAAACCTCTTAAGAGAACTTAGCACCTTACTAACCAAAAATAATACAGAAAGCTATTCAATCAGACTGAGCTGATTGAATGACACAAAATTAAATGAAAATACAGGACTGAACATTCAAAAAAATAAATCCACACCAAATTCTGGCAACAGAGATTAACTACTTCACTCACTAAATGAGATCCAAAAGTAGCATTACTGGACTGAAGTTTTACTCCAAGATAATTATCTGAACCTGGCCCCTGACTTAGTAACATTTACAGGCAGGGCCATGCTGGAGACAGCTTGATCCAGCTCAGCAGAGTGGGCTATTGAAATAATCCTTGCTAGAATTAATTACCTTTAATGGTGTCATTTTCTTAAGCAGTATCAAAAACATGAGCAAAAACAAAAAGGCTTTACAAGCTAAAAGAATTACTGTTTCATAGAATTCAACTTCAAAAACGATTTTGTATTACTTTCTCTGGGGATGGGTTGCATTCAATACCCATTTGCCTTGACAGTAATAATTCATCTTTTTGTCTTTTACTATGGTTATGGAAATTTGCCTTAATTTCAGGTTTTGTAATCAGAAGCACATTATGTTTTTTGATTTGAGTAGATGACTAACATGCATATTGCTGTTATTTCTGATTATATTGATTTCCTGACTCCCTCCTCTCCTATTAACTTTTTTCAATTCAGTTTGTAAGTAGCATACCTAAAAATTACACTTCTATTTTACAAGGACAGGTGAAAATAAGTAATCTACAATTTGCTTTATTTCAGCAATTTTGTTTCTTTTCAAATTTCTGGTGAAGTTAGCTTTATTATATAATTATTCTTTTTACAATTCTAATTACATTTAACAAAATAATCTGATTACTAGATGAGCACAGTAGGCATAAAATGCATTAATACATTAATTATTCCCCATTTCAATTTACATCACCCTAGTTTTACTGAGACTTCAGTTTGTTACCATGTGCAGGTTGCATATTCATTTGGCACATTAAAGATGGTTGGATTTCCTCAGTAGGTGGTATCTCCTTTCCAATGATATCTGTATCAGCCATAATTTCTACAGCTCTCTCTAATGCTCACAGCAAGATACAGGCAACAGTCACACAGCAATTAGGACTCTTCCATAGCTGCTTTTTATGATATAATTACCAAGATGTAAAATGAGTTTTTCCCTCCCCCCACTTTTCTTTCCAGTTTCAATGTATCTCATAAAAGACTTCATTTTACATCCAGGGAAAGCAGAAAGAAACAGTTAGAAACCAGTTAGAAACAATTACCTAGGCTATCTGAAAACACTACTAAGTACCTCCTGGCTGTACTACCATAAATAAATACCCCATCAAACTACTAATCACTATTATTCTAAGACATCTCTCGCATCTATTATTTTCATCCAGAAAACTCACATAAATGTACACAAAATTCAATGCAGTGATAATGATAATCTTTTAAGAACTGCACTGTAATTTTAAATGTTTTATATTTACTATTATCTGAATCTAACAACAGTCATAATATAGTACAGAATTACGAACTGGCTCATGCATACTCTCCCATAGTGTTAAAGAAATAATTATGTTTGCACAAAACCTCAATAGTGCAATATAATACAAAATTTGTGACCAGAATGGAATCCCTCTGTTTGCAGAATACACACAGCTACACACAAAATCTACATTTCTTTTCTCCCACACTCCACCACCAACTGGAAACGTGTCCTCATCCATGACCTTTCCACAGCTTCCAGTGCTGCTGGAAGCATCTCCAAGAATGACAACTGGAGAAGCTCTGTTCATGACACAGCTGCTCATTAGTAACTGAACAGACACATCACATCAATACAATGATTATTACTATAAAATATTTAGAGTGACACTGATGTAAACCATCTTTGAATCTATGGCATGAGAAGTCTTCCTGCCACAGTTAGCTAATATTTTCTCTTATCATTCCTAAATTACTTTATAAACTCACAGATTAATAAACAGCCTGATATTTTTCAGCAGTGTCATTAGATTTGCAAATCACATAGAAATATTCTGATTTAAGGACAATTTTCTATCTAACCACATTTTTTGTGTGCACACAGTTTCCAGTTTTAAAACATTACAGCAGAGTGCAGATTTATCCATTTTACAGATATGCCATATATTTTTATGGAGACATTTGTAAAAGCTCCTAAGCATCTAATAAGATAGAAGTCAGCTCAGAATATCTTATAATAAAGTACATGTTAGTAAAAACTATATCAGAGGGAAACCACACACAAAGGACAAAGGAACTAGGGCACTCTCTCTGACAGCTGTGGAAGAAACAGAGGTTACGTCCTCTATGGCTGAGATTTAGAGCAGTTTCACTTAGTGGCTGTTCTGCTCCAATTCCCCAGTTAAAATTTAGACCTACAGCAAGAAGTCTTCATTTCTATTTTATTCTAGCAGGAAGTCATGGTTCAGACTCTTAAGTAACCAACAGAAAAAAAATCCTAGCCAGTGGGGAACTGTGAAGCTTAAATATTATGTTACAGTTAAATTGAGATAAACCTAGGAGTAACTACAGGGTTCACTATATTCTCCCAAACTAAAAAGAGTTATAAATTGTTAACTCTTCAGACATGTAACTTTTGTCCTACTATTTCAAACACAAAAATACTACAGAAATTTTAGAGCATGTCTATGGTAACATTTCTCACTTGCAGATAACACAGGACCAGGAATAATCTAGGAATACTTTCTGATTTTTATGTAACTCAAATTATTTAATACAACTGTAATATTATATGCACTACCCCACCTGTCAATTTTAAATAACTACTGTGGAAAGAGAGGAAAACCACACTCTTATCTACTCTTTTCACACAGTTTACACTTAGGTAATTTTTCTGATTGCATAGAAGATCTAACCATTCCTATCCTTCAGAGTGCTTTGCTGCTTGGGAGAAAATTCAGATAGGCAATTGGCAAGCCAGATTTGGCCCCAGTTTGGAAAGCTTCTGCAGCAGAGCAGTGGCCCCAGACTGCAGTTCCAGGAACACACTGGCACCAAGCACTCCAGCCTCCTGTCCCCCTGAGAGCCCAGAGGGGTCTGAGCTCAGCAGGACAGCCCAGGCACAGACCAGCTCTGCCCCTCCGAGCCAAGAGCCCTCAGTGGGCAGCACACAGACCCCCTGCTCTGCCCCTGCAGGGAACGGCCCTGCCAGCCAGGCCAGCAGAGCACAAGTGTGAGCAGAGTGCTGGGGAACAGCTCTGGTGCAGCCATGGAATCCTGGAGATGCATTTCAGTGGTGTGACAGCCAGCTTGGCTTTCCTAAGCAGGAAAAATGCACCCAGCTCTGGCTTAGGAACATTCAGCGTGGAGGACAGCAAACCCACTTCCAGTAATGGTTATCTTGATGAGGGTACTCAGATTCCTGATGTTAAATTGTGAATTCAAATGTTTTTCAAAGTACAAGTGGTAACCCACTTCTACAAAGCATCCTTCCACACATTCTGAAGCTGTATGAATCCAAGTGTCTGTCATTTATCACTGACTGCTGAAAGCCCAACAATCTAATTTTTAACATTTTTAAACAGAGATATGAAACATTAAAAAGAGTGAAAACATAACATCAATTTAAAGATTATCAACTGTTGAAGATTAATCTGAAAGATTAGCAGAGCTTTTCCTTATCCTTCAATCAGTGTCTAAAATTATACCATTACCAGTATTATTCAGTCTCTTCCTCTGCATCTGGTCTCTCCAGAATTGATTTTTTGATATGTTTTTCACATAGCAATTACACAGAGAATTACACAGAAAATACCAGTGCAAAATTAAAAATCCAGCAACAGAAGGCAGGAGGAAGGTGCAATATTTTTAATTGTTTCAGTTTCTGATAAACCATTCCCTTAATAGAGGAGCAAACTGGTATATCAGCCACACTTCAGCAACTTTTTTTAACCAGTAGGAAGAGATATTTAAAATGGCTATCATATAATTCAAGGAATTTATGCTAAAGCAATTGTGAATACCAAAGCTCAACAATTATTCTTCCCTTCCCTACAGGAAAGGAGATTCTAAGTCTCCATTGTGGTCTTGCCTTCTCCTGGGAACTACTGGACTGCACTATTCTTGTCTCAACACTTGGCTGGGGAGGGAAGAAGACATCTTCTCACTCTCCAAACTTGCTTCTAAATTCTCATTCCTGCCTGTCACCAAAATGCTATTCAAGTAATGCAGTGCTCTCACTAATTTAATGTACTACATACAAAGTGAAAGGAGAATTCCCTAAAGAATCTTGTGGTTTCAATCTATGTATTTTGGGAGCCCACTGATTTGAACCATTTCTGTATCCTTAAAAAACATAAATATATTTTGGTTACATAAAAAAATAGTAATTTCAGTTTGCAATAAATTCTGGGGCTACATTACAGAATATGGGCACATCTTCACACTTACACACAGAGTAGCAACTCCCAGTTCACTTTGTGAAAGAGAAATACTGCCTGTCTTTATTTTCCAAATCAGCTCTGATCTCTAGGCAGATGACTAGGGGGCGTTCAATCTTTTCAGTTCTTTTTCAATATCACATAAACTTGTGCCCAATTTAACTGTCAGACTAGAGGTGGGCTCTCACCATTCTGTAAAAGATGAACATCCACAGTTGCCACCCCGGGAATCTCCAAATAGTAAACTGGAGTCAAATGAATTAAATTTACTAGGATTTAAAATGAATTAAGTTTACTAGGATTTAAAAGATACAACAGGTATTCCTTCAGCTCCCTGTGCATCCTGCTTTCATCTTTGTTTTTTTTCTTGTTCCACTTTAGGGGATACAAAAGACTTTATTGTGTTTCATTACTTCTTATTTGTTTTTCCTGGTATTTACCAATAACAAACCCTTACCAATAACAAACCCTTGATGCAAACAGTCTTCTGCCTGCAAAAATGCTGAATAAATCCCATTTTGTAGTAAATTCTTGTTTGCAGTATTACTATCTTTTCCTGAAAGATCAATCTCACCACAGAGATAATATTTTGCCATTCTACAAATTTTATAAAATAATCTTAACAGGAGCTTGGGTACTTTGGTAGATGTATTCAGCATCTGTTTCTATAGATTTCTGATACTCCTGACCAAACACATAAAACAATCTCATTTTATAGAGTAATATTAAACAGTGCTCAGCAAGCCATCTGTAAATCCAGTACTTTATGTGATCAAAATCACCTTTTGTAATCACCTCTAGTTTTCTTTCCACCCTTTGATGCAACTGTGGCTTTCTTGCTCCCCTGATATCAGAAATTCACACTGGTACTGGTTACAAAAAAATGTAACAGCTCTAGGATGAGAGCTTTGGTCCAGCAAACACCTGACTTGAGAGAGGTCCTCCTACTGGGAGGGCTGGAAGATGTACACTGAGATCAGTCTATGGTCTTTTAACCATTGTTATATAAATATGTTGTGAAGGCAGATTGCCCCTTTCCCTCCACAGCTTTGGGCAAGACACGAATTTTCAGCAGCAGAAATTTCTGACCATCCAGAAGGTCATCCCTCAGGCTCTAAAAAATCAAGTGCAAGCTTTTTCACGATATGAAAGCAGGCAAAGACTAAAAGCATTTGCATATGGCTTAATACCATATTTTTAAAAAGCAGTAATGCTGCTTGAACCTTGGAAATTTAGTAGTTATGTGCCCAGATTAATTTCTAGGGCAGAAGGAATGTGAGCTTGGCCTCTAAATTCCAAAGACCTGAGTCCCACAGTCACTGCTTCCAGATGCCTGCTTCTCTTCACCCCTGGTTTTTTCACTCACCTAGAAATCACACAAGCAGGGTATTCTAACAAACATCAGTGGCAGTTCTGGTACTTCTGACAGGAAGCAAATAATAGTAACAGATTTTTACTGAAATTCCCATGTCCTCTCACTGGGCTGAAAACATGCCAAAATTACATGAAAATATTTCCTGGTCAGACTCATGCCAAATTCTACAGCTGTTTGCATGGTCTCCTTCAGCAGCAACACAGAGCACACAGCTACAGAAATACCACTAGGAACAGACATTAATTTTTATTTAGCACCTGGGCAGCAAAGCAAGAAGATCAAGCCAGGACCTCCATATAAATAGCACTAGAAAGAATAACAAGCTCTTCAGGAGCCTGCAATTATAAAGCAGCCTGCTCAACTGCAAAAATAATAGCAGGTAAAGATCACACAGGGAGGAGAGATGAAGAAGGAATAATGAAACAAAGTAAGAATTTTACATAGGAAAGGTATAAAAAGGAAAGGATAAAGGAAAACAAAATAAAAACCCTATATCAAATACCCTGTGATATCTAAATATTTTCAAGCTATTAAAATCTACTAGATATACTTAAGATCTCCCACTAAATCTGTCATGCAAAAATTTTAGACTGCCTAACACTGTATGTGCCCAAGTCAACTGGCATATCTAAGTCACTTGTGAAGAATGTAAAGGTACTGAATGTGATTCAAAAGCTGAATACAATAAAATACTGCCATTGACTTGCATGTGCTCATGGTACCTCTACCAACCAAGAGGTTTCTTTGTCTATTAAAATTATACATAGAAATAACTAACTATATATAGCAGCGCTGTACTGAAAACGTGAAATGATACAAGAACAACCTGGTACCAACAGTTGAAGGTTTCTCATAGAAAAAACGAAGGATGCAACACAAAACAAAAATCTGGAGGAAGAGAGGGGGGAAATCATCAAAGAAAATCTGAGTCAAGAGCTATAGTTTTGAAACAAAACTTCTTTTTATTATTACTATCAAAAACACCCCAAAATCTGTCAAAATGCATGGTCAAAATCCTTTCAAAGGAACAAAAATAAATTGCTCAAAGCTGCTTTATAAAATGCCTTACTAAACAGGGACTGTAATTACCAAGCATAGCACTTTAGTGTATTTAAAGTCTTCCCAACACAATTTATAGCTGCAGTTCCTTTCAATACTGTCAGTCATCCTTATTTATTTGATACCAACATTATACTGGTGAGACTGTGCCCTCCTATGTAATTTTTCTTTCTATTGTCTGCTATAGTTTCTATAGTCTACTAATTTCAGTTGTATTACTTGAAAAGTTCTTTTACTGTGTATATGTCTATGTATATATTAACCTATCTTTATGCAAGCAAAGAAACCCCAAATATATTTACAAAATACTTTAGGAAATCCAGCTATAATATTTAACAGCAAGTATTGGTTCACCCATCTTTTTTAATTACTTGTAGGCTATTAAAAAGCACATGGACTACAAAATCCAAACTTACTACTAAAAGAGAATAAATTTGTAAGACATTAGAGGAAACACAGTATGTGTGTAACTGATTAGTGTTCTTCATGAGAAAAATTATGAAACCCATCTGAGGATGTTTGTGGACCTAGAAGTAACAGCTTCTTAATCCCACTGGAAATTCAATTCTGATGAGTAGAGACCTGCTAAATTATGAGGGGTTTTTTCTATTTTTACATTACTCTGAAACTGAAACACGTTACATCTCTACCAGGTTGTCGCCCAGTAGGAAAAGTGGAAAATAAAATAAAAACCTCCCATTTATCCATCAAATTTCCACCGAACAAGGACGAGGTTGAACTCCCCATTTCCACATCGACCTGGTTCCCAAGGGACCCCGCAGAGAGGGGTGGGAGGCGGTCACAGTGGGGTCCCGATCCTAGTCCCAGTCACTGTCCCAGCCCCGGTCCCAATTACACTGTCCCAGTCCCGGTCCCGGTCACTGTCCCAGTCCCGGTTCCTGTCCCAGCCCCGGTCCCAGTTCCAGTCCCAGTCACTATCCCAGTCCCAAACCCAGTCCCAGCCCCGGTCCCGGTCCCAGTCTCAGTCTCAGTCCCAGCCCCGGTCACACTGTCCCAGTCCCAGTCCCAGCCCGGGTCTCGGTCCCACTGTCCCAGTCCCAGTCCCGGTCCCACTGTCCCAGTCCCAGTCCCATCCCCGGTCTCGGTCCCAGCCCCGGTCCCACTGTCCCAGTCTCAGCCCCAGCCCGGGTCCCGGTCCCGGTCCCACTGTCCCAGTCCCAGTCCCAGTCCCAGGTCCCGGGTCCCAGTCCCATCCCCGGTCCCACTGTCCCAGTCCCAGTCCCATCCCCGGTCCCGGTCCCGGTCCCGGTCCCGGTCCCACTGTCCCAGTCCCAGTCCCATCCCCGGTCCCGGTCCCGGTCCCACTGTCCCAGTCCCAGTCCCATCCCCGGTCCCGGTCCCGGTCCCACTGTCCCAGTCCCAGTCCCAGCCCCGGTCACACTGTCCCTGTCCCAGTCCCGGTCCCGGTCCCATCCCCGGTCCCTGTCCCGGTCCCACTGTCCCAGTCCCGGTCCCGGTCCCACTGTCCCAGTCCCGGTCCCACTGTCCCGGTCCCGCCCGCCGCGCTCCCGCTCCGGCGCGCCAGCGCCACCTGCCGGCCTTGGGCCCGCCCGGCGCTGCCCGCCAGGAACCGGGAACCGTGAGCCGGCAGAATCACTCCTAAAAGTAACTCATGAAATGTGAAAGAACTACAGACCGAACGGGGATCTCGGAACAAACCCAGACACCCTTATTTTAACAAAAGCCCACTGAGCTGAGCAGCACCTACTTGTCGAATAAACAAATTACCTATTGGTTCATAAAGGCTTCAGGATCACACAACAGCAGCTTTAATTATTAAGCACATGAAATTGAAAACAGCTGGTGGAAAAGAAGAAAGGACAGGAAAGAGACACCAACACACACACAAGATAGACTGAGAGAATATTAGCTAGTAATATTCTGCAAACAAACCAATTACTCATAATTAGCCAGTTACACAAGTATCCCTCCTAACACAAGTGACCAATTTATTTATTTTTAGGAAAACAGTCACTGCCAGTAGTATCACAATACTTCATAACGGAAGTATTAAATACAAAAGCCTAATGAGGTTTTATATGATGCTGTCTTTATTCACTTCTTACTACCCTCAAGGGAAATATTCATCCCAATATTTACCAACACTTTCTGCTGACACAGGTCTTTTCCTCATGACAAGAACTGAAAAGGAGAGAGTGTTCCAACTGGCTGTAGAGCTACAATCCAAGTTTAAAAAACACACTCTTAATTTATTAGATGTTCTAAAACCCACAAGGCTCCTACCCCAAAGAAGCAAGATTTCTTCTACTCCTTAATGCTGACTTTCTGAACTTGCATGGGGATTTAGACAAAACATAACCACCTGAAGCCTCAGAACCCTCAGACTGTCAGATTTTCTGCTAAAATTGGCAGCTACAGATCCTGTCAGGACTGAGGCAGCTGCAGAACAAGCCCTTTGAAGTGAACACAGCTTAGACTGAAATAGCTCTGAAAAAAGGAAATAGCAGAGGAACCTTCTCTTTATTTTTTAAAGCCTTTACTCGCAAATATTCACCTACCACTATGTGGACAGAAAGCAAGCATCTTCTCCTGGTTAATTAGTAGTTGCTCTCTGGATGAGTCTCAGCCCAAGCCAGAGGAAACTTCAAAGGCCTCACTCGTCAAATGTCACGGCATGAGCTCCACGTGAAGCTGCCAGTTCTGATCTGGCTGCACAGCTACGGCTCACGCTGGGCTTGGGAGAGGATCTGTACAACCAAGTAATTGCTAAGCAATTGTGTAACAAAAGAACAAACTTCTGTTGAAAAGATTTGGCAAAATCACAGCAGTGGGCAAGATGAGAACTTGAACAGTCTGCCAGCAGTACAATCCTGATGCATGTTCATGCCTCACATGATGGCATCTTCTTTACCCATAATCTGTGTAATCAGTGGTTTACCTCTTCTGTTCATTTGGCTTTTAATGTCCTTACCTGCATGTGTGACACCTGCAGCTTTAAAACAAACAAATCAGATCTAACCCAGACTACTAAAGACTGGGTCAGAGTTGAGGCCTGGATTTCATTTTCTGGTTATGTTCTCTTACACAAATATTCTGTAGCATTCTACTGCCACCAGTATGTAAAAGAAGAAAAAAGGTATCAAGCCAACACTGAGGGAAGAATAAAAGAGAGGACACGATTCATAAAGGAATGAAGCCTCGAGTCTTCATCAAATACTAAACTAATAACATCTTCACACTCAGTAACCAATGTAATACAAATTTTGATGTACTAGTAGTATATCTTGTGATCTACCTTTTGGCCAATAAAGCCTACAAACTCTTAAGGGCCCAAGTTCAATTCTCCATTACTTTCTTCTGCTTCATCAGGGCTTTTAAAACAATGGTGGGTATGAACAAGATTAATCATAACTATTTCGGAAGAATTATTTCACTGTTAATAAGCTTGGTTTAGTTCTCTCCCAGTAAAACAAAAAAGAACAAACAAGGCTGTGATAGCCCCATCTTTCCCCAGCTGTTTTACCTGAGAGTGTCATAAAATACAAAAGCCATTGTATTCCCAAAAGGCACAGAATGGTTTAACTGACACTGAGAGGGTTAAGACTAAGCACTCATATTCTTTCATTCAGGAGTCATTCTTACATTATTTTGAGACAATCAGTTGTAGCACCTATTCAAAAATCATGTAATTCGTGTTCTGCCTTCTCAACACCCCCAGAAATAGGTGTGTGTAATGTTCATACCATTCTTTCCAAAAAACAGAGTAACTAGTTCTTTAGATCAAATGCACCAAAAGTGCATTTTTAAAAATCATTAACATTTTCATTTAATAAATTCACTTCAAGCTGTAATCCTTAAATTTGTTGTACCTAAACAGAGCTGTCATACCAAGAGGTACTGACCTCAGAATTCTGCTTTAAGGCATTTATTAAGCACTCCACATCACTGTCTTTTAGAGCTATACTACAACTTTTCAGTACTTTTTTAATAAATTCCATACTTTCTCCTCCATTAAAAACATATTGCCTATAAACTGTTTCCAAATGGTAACAAGACACAGAGAACTTAAGTACTTTTTTAGAAAATTGTATAAAGAAGAACTATGAAACCAGCCATTAAACCGTCATGTCCCCAGCCCTTCCAGTTTCACAGACTGAAGTGGAATTGCCATGATAATGTAATACAGATTTCATTAAATATCAGAACATTTCACAAAGATAATATTCCTCTCTGTGTGTGAGTGCCCATTTCTCAATGTGCTTCCACGTGTGCACCCCAGTAGTGTCAGGCACCAAAATCTACTACTGACACCAAACTAACATACACAAAAAAGCTGAAAATTCCAGCCAGTCATTTCCTATTTCAGAATGGTAAAGCCCCACAAAATATATTTCTCTTTTAAATTGTCCACAAATTAGAAACCCTCACAGGTTAGTTTTCATCATGGTTTTTGACTAGCAAAATGTCTGTTCCTTGCCAAGAGCTTTTCCTATTCTTCAGTGAAAAAACAAATTTAGTGTCACTAAGTACTGTTCTATACTAAGGAATTACAAAACTAGTTTAAGATTTATATGGTATGTACTAATGCATATGATCCAGATATAAATAAGGTATGAAAGTAAAATATGAAATATACTAAATAGTGTAGGATATTTATAATGACAAGGACCAGAATTACTGTTATCTTTAAAATAAATAAAACTGCTATCCACTGGCTTCAGCAACAGAAAACAACAAGGCAGATAAGAATTTACATAAATTTATGTGTTAAAAAGTATTTAGTCCCTGATATACCAAAATATTTCAATTCTTTTTTCCCCTGTCCTATAGGGCAGTATCATCAAGCACAAAAGACACAACAGAAATGGAAGCACAATGCTAAATAAAGCCAACAGAACAAGTACATCTTCCTTTACATCTTCCCAATAGGTGGCAACAGAATCCCAAAAATACAAAGAGGTTTATACTTCTTTCTTCATCCACAAAGTAACGGAAGCGCTGTTACAACTTCAATCAATGAACTTGCACCAGTAATTTTAATCAAATTAATCACTGCATGTCAGGAACAGAAATTCTCAGGACAGAATAATGTCAAAGGCCAGAGAATTCAGAGAACTGAAACAAAGCATTTATCAAAAAGCAAATTGCTATTGAACACCTAACCTGATGGCTTATACTCAGAGCTTATCGGGTGGGGACAAACTACCACAAGCAGGAATTGCAGTAACAAAATATTTGAGCACTAAAGAAGAAACGCTAAGACAGAAAATTCTAAACTACTTCTGTTGTTGTTGACATCACACCTTGGTCTTAGGCAGCAGGAGTGGGCACATTTAAACAAAGTTTTCAGCTGACAACTTCATCACAGTAGGAGGTCCCTATTAACTCCCAGACTCCTTGTAAGAAACGACAGCAAGTCAGAGTTCTTTCTCCTTGGCAGTTACACAACTACTTTGTTCCTATGGCACAAAGCTGTAGAGATCAGGTCTAAATAATGACTACTTACTTGCTTTCAACTGCAGCCACGTCCCGGTCCAAGGAGAGTGTCTCTGTGGTGATCTCCACCTTCCTGACGCTGCCGAAGAAATCTGTGATCAGAACATTCTGCGGGTCTCGCTGGAACAGGTCGGTGCGGTGCCCGGGGGTGGAAACACACAAGCTTTTTGGACAGACCTGAAACTGGAAACCAAGATGGACAATCACAGCCTGTCCCTCATTCAACAGTCTACATACACCTTCCAAAATGAAACCACTATTAGAAAGAAAGATAAATTATACATATAACTTGCATTCATTTCAGTAAAACAGCTGAAAAAAATGGTTGAAAAAATGCATTAACATCTTGATTAAGCATTTCTGAAAACCTTTTTCCTTACAACAATGCCACTGGAGTTTAAAAATGAAAGCCAGCAATCAATTACATCTAACTGATAAATGCATAAATATATTGCTGAATATAGATGCAGCAATGCTGCTATAACCCTCCAGAAGTCACAAGTGGGCATAAATTCTTCATATTTACCAAAGGGAGGCATGCACAATTAAACAAGCTTTCATAAGTAGCTATGTTGAAGGCTTCATAAAGAAGCAAAAATTTACATTTTGATTAAAAAAAAAAAAATCCATCAGTCTAATTTCTAATTTATGGCCTACAAATTAATGCATAGGATCTTCAAATATCAAAAGTGCTTTATTTACATTAAGTTCACAGACATCCTGTGACACCTACAAACTAGCTAGCACCTCATTATTTATTTTACCCATGCATTTTGTCTACATATCAGATTCCCTATACCCCTCATGTGCTGCAACACCTGAAAGATAAAACCAGCACTAACAAAAGCAGAAGAAACAGTGACAGATTTGTTGCAGCATTTAGAACAACTGACAAGACAGGATGCCTAGTAAGTAACAAGTTTGTTACGTACCCAGCAGACACTCAGGGCAACACAAACACATGTTGGACACAAAGCCATTTTGCACAAGTCCTACCACACTTGCCACAACACACATCACCTGGTAAGAGTGCAGGTTATGTGAGTCCTTCACATTCCAGCCACACAGAATATTTTACACAGGAGATTTAACATACAGGGCTAAGAATGTCACTCTCCATATGGGCACTCATCTTCCTTAATCTTAAATTTTCCAAGTGATTTTCACAAACAGCTCCATCAACCACACGATCTAGAGCTCATATACCTAAATTACATTGTGGGTCAACTCAGGTCCTACTCAGCTCAGTGCAAATACAACTTGAATTATCCCAGATTATGACTGACAAAAAACTGTGAGCTTCAGGCCATACTTCCCAGCAGAAATACTCTGCTCAGGCAGAGTAATGCACAGGCTTGTGTTGCTCATTCTCTTTGGACAACAGAGACTTACATTACAAAAAGTTTCCCAGAGAGGAAACAATCTATCTGGCTTTTCTTCAGAGAGGACAGACTCTATCACCCCATTCCTCCCTTCTGCTCCACTCCAGTTTCTCTTTCATCCCTTTTTAGCTAAGCCTGTAAGCATATGGCATTAGGCTGCATGTCCAGAGAGACCTCAGCTCACTTTCACCTTTACCTGAAGCATACAAGCACACATGTACACTCAGCTCTTATTTTAACCATTCCCAACTCTCTTGTTGGCTGCTATCACACAGCTGCTAAAGCAAAGATGGAGCAAATAAAACCTTTGTTAGCCTCCCTGCAGTGAAAATCAGCAAGACTCATCAGCACCATGCTTCCCATACAAAAGCCATTTGTTAATGCACACACAAACCCTCCAAAGTTTTCATTTTCACCAAAATGCTATCAATTTTCTCCATTTTTGCTCCAATTAAGTGCACAAACATAAAAACTAAGTCTCTGAACTATAAAAAGAAAGCATTTGTTTTAATCCTACTATTTGAAGCATAAATTTATACTGCAGTTATACAAGTAAAACTCTTGCCAAGGTTTTAAGAGTATAAATGTCCAAAAAAACTGCATCAGCACTGAAAGTGGAAAACTGATACTGCACCCAACTAATTCTAACCCGTCCTGCAACAGTTTATTACCACAACATATTGATATGAATTTGAACAAAAATATGAAGTGGCAGTGAGAAGACTTCAGTGTTAAAAACCTACCCATTCACTATCACTGTGAGAAAGGACTGCAAACCATTATATCACAGAAAAAAGAAAAGGCAAACGCTGGCTAAGATCATTACATTTTTTCCTATATTAATTTTTCCAAATGTTTTTAAACAACCCTCCCAACTTTATCATCTTAACTTTTATAACAACAATTTAGCTATTTTATGACAAATGACTCCTCATTTAGAAATCTATTTGAATCTTATTTTAAAAGTTAAAATGTGTGACATTTCAACATAGTCTTTATTTTCAGGGAATTGTGATCAAACCTAAAGTCAGTCATTTGCACAGCTTTAAGCTATCCCTTAGCAACACAGATGGAGCAGGTGGGGAGTAGGTGGAGTGGATTATGAAAAATTATGTATCATTCTTTGCAGGAATGCAATATCCAAATCTTAGGTGGATGTGAAGAGAAGCTGTTTCAAGAGTGGTTAGAGAAAAGTAAAGAGGTAACGGGATAGAAGCAGTTTGACAAATACACAGTACTTCAAAAAGAGAAGACATTTGACATATCAGAAGCTCAAACAACTAAAGATCATTTAATTTTAAAGCTAGCTAGTGAGCAACATAAGTTACCCTGATCTTGGAAAGCATTAACTTAAAGTAAAAAAGTAAGAGCTGGATAGAGTACCTCCAATGCCAGAGTACCTCCTGCAACTGTTGGCAAAAAAATAACAGGTTTATATCCTTACATGGACTAACCATATGTCATTTTGGAACTGTTAGATGAAGCCTTGAAAAGCACTGACTCAAAGTCAAGTGGTTGCATTTACTGAAATGTGTGCAGATTATGACTCAGTACCTGATCACACAAAGGTCTGGGCTGGAAGAGACATTAAAGATCATCGAGTTCCACTCTCCTGCCAAGGGCAGGGACATCTCCCCCTAGGCAAGACCACCAAGTCCCATCCAACCTGGCCTTGAGCAAATTACCACAAATCACAATAAATGTGTGTCCCTTCTCTTGCATTCCCTGAGCATCAGTCAGCAGATCAATGTATGATAAGTTGACTTACATGATGTAATGAATTTAAAAGTATGGAAAACTTCCCTCAGCTCTTCCTGAATATTTGGCATATAAGCAAAAACACAGTTAGGTATCTTCTCTAAAGAACTCAGAAAGTAAACTACTTGGCCAGCTAACAAATTTCTACACTTTTCACAATAATCAGATTAACATCCTGCTGGCCAGACTATCTATACCACATTACAGAGAGTGTCTTACACAGCAGAAAGCACTGTTCCTTTTTATGATTTTTTTACTATTTACACAAATTAATCTTCTGGTTTACAGTGACATTTGAATGAACAGGCTAGACAAAGACACTTAGTCTTATTAATACTTAATAAAGAACTTGCATATTTTTCTTTATCAAGATTTATTTTAAAGTATCCCATAATTAGAAGGCATTAAAATATAGGACAGAATTTCATTCCCATAGAAGTAAGTAAAAGAACCTTGAGTCTTAGCCACTGAATCAATTCTGTATCAATATAAAATCTGCCAAGTGTGGGTTGTTTAGAGAGAATTCTAGCACACATGTAGCAGTCAGGCTAACACCATCCTCTGTAGACAGAGGGTGGCATAAAACTTTTGAGCAGCTGCTCCTTTTACAGAAATGAATCTGACAATGTGTTCTGTAAGTGGTGGCTCTTAGATTACTGATGTGGCACAGCAGGATTTACAGCTACAAGATACCAAAGTATGACTAGAAAGAAAATAGCACTGGAACAGGTATAAAGGGTTAATAAAGTAAATAAAATATGGTTACTTTTTATGTCATCTCATCAGTGCATACATCTCACTGCTAAAGAAGCATTTTCATAAATTTTGGCATATGTTACCTCGTTGGCTTATTCTTTTCCTTCTGCTTCATACCTGAATCTACAATAATGTTTGCCTCAGCTATAATTAAGTCCAAACACTGATGGATTTGTACCTATCTTGCTCTGGAATCTAAGCAGATATACAGATACATTAGTCTCTGCAGGCATTTGTGAGTGCACTGTTAGAATTTTAACTGTTTAATCACCTTGGCAAAACAACATCAATGCCTGCTTTCCCACATCTGCAAAGTGTCTGCTATCCTGGTTTTAGAAGCTTCCTGCTAAAACATTTCACATTCAAATGCTTCATTCTATTGATATGAATATTTAATGAATAATTTATTATTTTTTCAGCGAAAAATACAAAATCTGGCAAATTTTGATTTTTTTTTTTCTGGAGCCAGCAAAGCACTTTCAAATGAGGACAATCCTTGAAGTGTTACACAACTACATTTAACAATGGCAAAAGCCCTCCCTCCAAAGCTGCTTCCAAGAGAAACAGCAGGAGCGTAAAAAGCATTTGAAGAACCCTACAGACAAAATAGATTAGTTTTGGAACTATTACAGTCATTAGCATATTCATGAATGTTGAGTATTCTACTTACTAGGTCATTCATATTTGTCTGACTGGCTGGATGAATTTCTTCCAAGAACTCTAACACATAGAATGTGTATCTGTCCATGAGATGAACGCCAATCCCCAGGTCAGGCTGATGCTTTAAAAACAACACACAGCAGTTATTGGGCATTTGCAGGAGAAAACTCAGCACTCAGGAGAGGGAACAAAATGTAATAAATGTTGCAAAAGTTAAGCATAAATTCTTTTGTTCTTAGGCAAATTATGCAAAGAAAATGGCTAGCTGTGAAGAAACCTACTGCTGATAAGCTGAACAATGCAGTTTATTTATAAACTGTATCCTGGTAATATCTGTATTTCCCAAAAAGTAGGGAACTCCTTCTTAATGGTCCAGTGCAGATCTGTGGACTTTGAAAACAGGGCTGGGAGAGCCACTGTATCTTACAGCAGTGTGTGGGTTCAGGTAATCCTGACCAGCTGCTTTTGGTCTGGCTGGGATCTCTCCTATGGCTCCTTCTGTAATCCAGCTGGGATATAATTACAGCAGGTAAACATCAGCATCTTGTTTTGTTTTATATCAAGTATAGTAAATTCTAGATTGAATTCCTCACACATATCTCTCAGCAGTCTTCCCATAAGATCCCTTGCTATCCTAGGCAATGCATAAACTGGCCAGCAAGCACAGAAATCCATCATTAGCGTGGTTCTTTGGGACAGCACACAAAAACAAGCAGGAATGGTACACTTACAAGTTTTGTCAACCCCCCACAAAATACATTTATCAATTAGAATAAAGGAAATCTTCAGTTAGAAGTCAGCAGGAATTGTGCTTTTAATTCAGGCATTCTGAAAACTGTCTTCAGGAGCACATAAATCTACTTACTGATAAAGAATCTTCTCCTACTTGGCTGCTAGCCAAGGCCATTATATTGGGTGAATAAAATCGTTCATACATGGATGCTCCTTGACAAGTATCAATAATAAACAACAATTCATTGTACCTGAAAGAAAGAAAACAGCCTCCTTACTCTTAAATACCACATACATACTTTGCTTTTTAGTTACCAGGGCAGCTGCTCAGAACCTAAGGAACAGAAGCTCATTGATTTTAGCATGTGAGTTTGCCCAAAGCGATACATTTGAGCAGCTGTAACTGCAGGAAGCTGAAAGCAAAAACTATAACTCTGCTTTCTGAATGCAAACTCTTACACAATTTTATGGACAACCAACAGCACCATCTCTGCAGGTAAGCGAAGCCTACCAGTAAGACACACCTCAGAGTATGTTCAGGATATTCAATGTCTACATAATGCTTATTTCTTACCTCCTTTTCTGCCACATTTGTTCAAAGGCATCAGCAAGCTCTACATTTGTGATTTCTTCGGAATCTTGAAATTTTAGGAAACCATTTCCACCATGACCTGACAGAAAAATCAGAAGTTAGGCAAGGATGTAGGTTAAAGGAAGATATACAGCCTAGTTGACTGTTTTTCTAAAACAAGTTAAACACAATTGTTTCTCAGAAACAGTTCAACAAAAGAAAACATTATTACAGTAAAAAAAATACACATACACCACTTCAACTGGAAATTATACTGGCTTAGTCCTGCTTTACAGGCATATTTTCTTAATTAGAGTGGCATGCTAAAACCAGAAAAAAATCCTTTGGTCGATCCTTTTGTGGATTTGGACCACTGATGCTTTCAACAAACCCATCCAACTGAGCAAGCATCAATAAATCAATAAACTGTATATAGAGACCATCAATTACCTGTCATATATATTAGAATATTGCTTCTGTCATCAGAAAGAAGACGTTTAGACCGTGGTGTGCTTGGTGGGATTCTTCCCGTTAAAACACGCAAGAAATTTTCCACGGTAACCTAAGAATTGAAGCATAAAGTAATTTTCTAAAGATAAAAATATTGATCAGCTATAGGCTGGGTTACAGAAATTAAATAATGGAACAATAAAATATGCAGCATATCTAACCAGACATAGTATGGCATAGTATAAACTGCATAAAAATTTTCTGTGCAAGGTTTTACTTCAGGTTAAGAATCATGTGGTGCTTTTTACTTCACTACATTAACATCAGCCTGCTGCTTAATTATATCAAGAAATCTACCACCACTATAATTTTTAAATATATCACATCTACATTGATATAAAAACCTGCCAGCATATAGTTTCATTGTGCCAAAGCTGCTCCTGTACTCACAAAATGCTCCAACATTAGTGTGTGTTACCATGGAAAAACAGAAGTTTAAATTCCCTCTGCAACTCAGGAAAGAAAAAACAAGATCAATTTGATTACATAAATCTGAGTGATCAGATAAGATCCATCTGAGTGCTGACTGCAAGACATCCTATAAAACACCACTTCCTCTTTAACTGCACGTGCACAGCTCAAATGCCAGTAACAAATCCATACCCAGGAAAAAACTTGATAAAAATAATGTAGCTCTATTCCAGTTCTGTGTCTTCGCTTCTTTGTATAGACCTTCAGAGAAATAAAAGATCTACTACATACTTAAATACAATCCAATAAACCTTTAGCAATAATTCCACAGCACTATTAAACCAAGAAACTGATGTGTAATTTTGTCTCAACTGGTAAAAACACTGCCTGGTATGAAGGAACACTATATGAAAACAAAGGTGACAGAATACAGACTTTTATACAGTAATTGCTTTGCAGTAATGATTAAGTTATGGCTTTTGATTTATTTTAGGAGCATATGCTTAAGATTAGGAATTGAAGTATATCTACCTAATAAATAATTCACTTGCATACCAAAATTTTCACAGTAATTTTTGTGTTGACAAGATAAGACACTGAACAGTCATTTCCAGAGAAATTTCAGTAATGTGATTCTATTCCATCATTCAAAATAGATACACTAAACATGTTTCAAGTATAATGAACTTCAAATACAAACTCAAATATCAAGGAGGGTAGGGTATGTATTTTAGACTCATCAGCTGATAATAAAAGCCCAGCCCAAAACCAGTAATATGAAAAGAAAGATTTGCTCAAACTTCACAGATGCTGCATAAATCTTCAAACTAACACTGGGAAAAAAAAAAAAAAAAGACTCTGTTTTATTAAAGCACAGTTACCTCATAGCTTCTGTAATCCACTTCCACATCATCTCCATAGACATTTAGCTCCATGTTTTTATGACTAAACACAGTAGCAGGTTTGGGGTTCCTGGGATTACATGCCATATCATCTGCCAGCATCAAGACAATGTGACTGTGGAAAAGAAGAAAAAAAACATTTCAGACATTCTACTTTCACGTAACAGTCAAAGAGAAATTAGAACACTGTTCAACAATTGCAACAATAGCTTGGATCATTAAAAAGACTCCTGGAATTGCAAGTGAAACTTCACAGTTACACCCTATTTCCTTATGAGCATCCTCGGTATCACAAAGATATCACACACAGAAATACAGCTGGCTGTCATTTATCTACAGGACTAAGTCAGGCCAAAGATGAGCATGAGACTGTTTGACATCAGCAACTTTAGTATACAGGCTTGCCTGGACCTAGGGGCCAGAGCTCTTAACAAAAAAATTCAGAGATTTTTAAAGAATCTAAGAATTAAAATAAATATTATTTTTCAGATGTGATTTTGAGGTTTATTGGGAATTTTTGCGGTTTTTTTTTTGTCTTAACAGTATTTTGAAAGAAGTCTTGTAGCAAAGAAAAACCGATAAAGTAAGCTTGTCTAAGGAAAAACCACAACCAAATCCACACAAATATTGCTGTAAATGCTAAATAAAGAGGCTCTTGTTCTCTCTCTCTAGGTCTTCTCCATGTCTTGGAGAGTATTCTTGGCTGTAGTCTAAAGCATTGCTGTTTTTTTGAGATTAATTCCAGATCTTTGGATATGAATATGAAACGGATCTTGCTACTGAACACAAATCTCAGTCACACCATAGTTCTTGCAGTATTTCTAAAACTCACACCTACTTTGACTTTAATGGTGAAGACAGATGTATACAAAGGAGATGAAAGTTCTCAGGTAAGGGCAGAACTAGTGACAGAATTTCTGAGGCAGTGCTGAGGGTACCTGTGCTTCAAAGGCTGCACAGGAGAGAGGACAGCTGCTTGTGAATGACATGCACAAGAACAAAAGATATCCTTCTGTGCCTTTCAGCTCACAGCACTTCCACACTGCGTTCCCTAAGATTTATAACCCCAAAATGCATCTAAAAATTGAGTTTCAAAATCTGTTCTTTCAAAAATCAGACAGCCACTCCTTTCTTCTTTCTTTTTTTCTTTCTTTTTTTTTCTTTTTTCCTTTCTTTTTAATATAATAAACACAAGGGAAAGGATGATACTGACAGTGCATTCATGGTTGAGTGGGAGTTAACTGGGGACTCCAATTGTGCAGTTTTGACTTGGACAAAAAAATGCCATACTAATTCAATCCATAAGAATATGCATTTTGCTTGGATAAAGCAGGCCACACTTCTTCTGGCAGACATGCTGAAGAAATCAGCAGTCCTCTAAACTACCATTTACTATCACCCTAGTACAGTCACAGTTACCAACATCTCCAAACTAAAAGGAAATTAAAGTAGGGCAAGACTCATCTCTCACAGTAGCACTGTCATTGCTGAGTGCATTTAGCAATTTTCAAATTACACTTTCACCAATTTGGTGAGCGGTACATTTTAATGGCTAGATCTAATTAGCCTGTTCCAAATGGAAATTTTATTATGCAACTTGTTGCTTTTCCTTTGGAACAACATTGCTGCACTTTTCACCACACTGATATGCTTGCATTCTTCCTTTTTACTTTTATCCAGTTAAACTGGGAAGAAAAATGTATTTCCATACTGCTTCAGACAGCAAGAGAACTTTAGCAGCACATTTGCAAGAACTGGATTCACCAAGATTCCCTCACCTATCAGGAATGCCCAGTCTCTTGACACTTCTGTACACTGAAAGAGTATTTGCCACATGACGATAATTAAACCAGAATCGAGACGTACACACCTTGAAATGAAAAAAAGAAAAGCATATTAAATAGTGTAAAGATACAACCTGGCCTGACACGTTGCATCAGAAGAAAGTGACTACAGGAATATCTTTTAAAAAAGTAACAACTCAAAAAGTATATAGTAACACCAAGAAACTCATTATGTAAATGATGTAAATCTTAGTTGCACCAAAGCAAAAAATTCTGAAAATAAAAGCTTTTAAAAAAAGTTCCTAGCATACTGACTCAAGAAAAAATTGTCATAAACCCTTACTAAGTATAGAAAGTGGCACTCTAGGAAATAATTCCACAACAGTAAGTGGATAAGCTAAATTTTTTAATTTGCTTTCTCCTTATCAAATGGAAGAGAGATCAAAGGAGGAGTTTTCATCTCAATAGCAAACCCATTCTGGAAGCATTCTTCCACAAAGGCACAAGTGAATTCATTCATGTAGAAGCCACACACACAGGGGAAAATGCACTGAGGATATTTGCATTTATGGAGTCAAAGTAAGAGCAAAGTGACCTCTAACCAATACAAATACAAATTTATCTGAATACAAATTCTCAATTTCTACTGTTCTAACAGGCAAAGGGTCAGGGCTCAGCCATTCCCTTTAGTTACACATTCCCTAAATCAGGTTCTGATTCAGACATTTCAAAAGCTTCTAAAAGAGGTGACTTTAAAACCACAAAAAAAATTATGCAGGAAAAGCATTTAGATAGTTATTTAATTTTCCAGCTCTAAATGTAGAGCTGTAAGTTACACTACACAGCATCATTTTCTCTATTCTCTCCATAAAAAGAACTGAGTTGTAGCTTAAGTAATAATAAAATTCAACCTGAAAGAATCCCCTTGTGTGTCTATCATTAGGAATTCTGAAAAAAGCCCACAAGAATCAGTCCCTGATTGCCTTTCAGTAAGATTTAAAGCTCTGAAAACAAACTGTGTCAAATTTAGCTGGACAGTTCAAGGTACTGTCATCTGCTCTTTGTCTCCAGTACCTCTCCTACAACACAGTGGAAAGTGTCTAAGCTTTAAATACAGTTATCCACATGCAGCACATTAATTCAAGGTACTGATGAGGTGGGATTCCAGTATGATCCCAGGTTTGAAGTGCCTGGCAGCACTCCAAATGTTCCTGTTCTACTGCTTAAAACATTAGTAGTAATTGTTGCAAAACTTAACAATGAACCACTCAAGAAAATAAAACCAGCAGAAAATCTGTTTACCACAGAAAGTATAGTCCTTGGACATAATTTTCCACCTTTCTTTGTGTGTTTTATGGTACTAATAAATCCACCTATTTGTTAATAATATTAAAATAGTATGTAATGTTTTATTAGTTTCAAGTTTGTATATTGTAGAATATAGAAATTATTCCTTCAATTAGTTACTGTTAACTTTCTTTTTATATTGCTCAGTTTTAGTATCTGGAAAACAAACAGCTGCTACTGAGTAATTACAATAGTGTTCTGAAACAAATTAGTCATTAAGACCTGAATTGTGATTAAGAACCAATTGTGCAGCATGATTCAAAGCTAATAAAAGTTACATGCCAAAGAAAAAAAGAATGAGGGTAAGAATAGTTAATTTAAATACTATGTTGCCTGAATTGATTTTATTCCCAGACTGTTATCACAAGTTAACAGATTGAATAAGAACAAAAATGAGATATAAATTCTACCTTTCTAGTCAAAGAGACCAGACTTCCCTCGTATCAGAATTACACCTTTTTTTCAATATGCAATATGCTAATTTAACTATTTTAATGCTTTCAGGACTTTTGTTTTATAATTCCTGCCATGTAGCTAGACACATTCAGTCCTTGAAATTCTGTCATATTGAAAATATAATTTCATTATAATATAATAAATTTGAAGGCACAATTTCAAATTTATTAATTTCCAAATGAATTTTTCTATTTCTTTCAAATGAGCACAACTCTTGAATGACTGTTGCAATTATGACTCCTGATCAAAAATTGTCAAACTTATTGGAAGAAAACAACCTGGACCATGCTTACCAAAACTGCCCAGTTATTTGTATGTCCACTTCTTAAAAACTGCTCTGCTTGATCCTAAAGGATGACAAAAATGTTAGATTCCTAAGTAATAAGAAAGAAACGTCCACTCATAGTTCTGTTATTTCCACAACAGTGTTCAATGCATATGTTTACGACACATCAACACTGAATAAACCTTAGAAAAGCCAGAAGAGAGGTATTTTTCTTAACATTTGCCCATTTCATGTGAATCTCGTGTGAATTTCACATCTCATGCTCTCTAAATCTTTCCCTGAAACTTGCTACAGAACAAAGAGGAACTATTAGTCACTTGCTCCTTAGTTAAAACCAAGAGCCCACACACCTCTACTCCAAAGGACACTCCAAGAACAAGATAATAAGATTTATTGACCTACAGTTCCATCCTTAATGAGAAAAGAGACTTGGATTCAATTCAATTTTCAAAAGCAGGTAAGAGAATCTGAGGGTTTAACCCACTTTAGGTCCAAGGTGGTTACATTTATCTTCCAGAATCAGGATCTACAACAGCAACCTTTTGTATAATCTGTGTTCCCCATAGTTCCCACTTTCCTTTGCAGATGAGAGGGCCCTTTCTGCTTAACAGAGAGCATAAATCAGGACACAAAAAGGGGCTAAGACTTCGCAGAGGTAAGGGAGTAAGTCTGGAACGGGACAACAATCCAAATCTGCTGACTCTTAAATCAGACTCTATTAACTCTGAGGAGCTCTGGGATGATGCTCGTGGTCATACACAAACCACACGATCACAGAAACAGTGCTGTAGTTTAAGCAGCAAACAACTTGCTTAAACAACTTGTTTCATTAGTCATCCAGAGATTGCAGGAATATTTCTATTGTTCGGGGTGCGGGGGTTGTTTGGTCCTAGCTGTAATTAATTTCAAGCAGAACAACTTTTTAATAACGCAAAATTTAAAAGCAAACAACGCTCCAGATGTAGCGTGGGCACAGTGCATTAAGCTATCTGCTGAAACACGGCATTACTCCCACCTGGCAAACCCACTGGCACCTGCCGTGTCCCGCCTCGCACCCGCGGGACTGGAGCCCGGGAGCGCCCGGGGCACCGCGCACCCGCTGCAAGTCAAGGAGAAGCTGAATGTCAGAAACCCGCAAGAGGATGACAAGTCAGGGGCTTGTAACTTTCAGCAGCCTGCCACAGCACGGGCGGCAGCAGAGGCGCCCGGCACCGGCAGCGCTGAGCCCGAGGCGCCGCCCGCCCGCTCTCTCTCGGGCCCCGCCGCTGCTCCCCCAGCCCCGTACCTGGAGGCCGCCGGCCAGCGCCGCGCCCCAGCAGCCCAGCAGCAGCAGCAGCAGCAGCAGCAGCAGCGCGGCGGCGGCGCGGCCCCGGGGGGCGGCGGGCACGGCAGCCGCCATGTCAGCCCGCCTCCTGCGCGGCCCCGCCGCCCCGCTGCCGGAAGGGGGCGCGGCCTGTGCGCAGTTCCGCTGCCCGGGCGGGCCTGCCGCCTGCCGCCTGCCGGAGCGGGGCCGCTCTCTGGGCACGCCGGGCTCCTCGGGCTGCCGGCTCCGCAGAGCCCGCTGCTGCCCGTCTGGCACGGCACAGGCGGCAGTGGCAGCAGTGCCGCGGGCGCACGAGTTCACCGTGGCTCCGCCATGAGCTGGTGCGAGAAAGCACCGGCCGCGCATCTCGCCTTTGGCTTGGTTGGCTCCTGCGGCTGTAACAGCAGCCGCCTCTCTCAGCCTTCCAAAAATTCCGTGAAATCCTGGGCTCGTTGGGGTCACTAAGAGGGCAGGGCATGGCACGGCGAGCTGTGAGCCGAGGGTGTTACCAGGTCTTGGTGGCCACAGGGCTGCCTTGGAGAGTGCAGGGGAGGGGAGAGGGATGGCCTTTGGCAAGGGAGGGAGTGGGATATAAAGGTAGATTTTATTTTTTTTTTCCCCATTAAGCCTTTCTATAGCTTTGCCCGTAGAGCATGAATCCGTCAGAGCTGACACATCATCAAATTTTTATTTCACTGTACTGAACCACTTGGTACTATTCTTTTTCTTTCCACTATCTCATCTTGTCACTGCCTTGTTCAATTGCCTGATGCCTTCCATTAGTGAAGATGCGGAATCTGTCCTGAACCATGGAAGCTATTTCCTGCTCCATGTACTTGTCACCAGTAATGACTTTCTCAGACAGGAGCACATTTCCATGTATTGATGCTGGCATTTCAATAGCATCACGTTTGCTGTTTTAAAGCATCACTGGTTTCCTTGACAAAAATAATCACCTGTTATTAGATGGTACTTAGTCCCTTCGGAATGCCATAGCCACCAACTCCTGCTGTGCCTGAACCCGTCTCCTGTGTGAGCCTGTTGTGAACTTATTGAGAAGTGCTGTATTTGTCAATGTTTCTTGGTGCCTGCTTTTAAGCTGCATTGTTTATCTTCTTCTTCCAGAAAGCTAAATTAATTTAGGACCAAACTTAAGCTTTTTTTCTCACCCTTTCAAATACTTCCACTTAGGTCTCTTGATCATTCTCAGATGTGGTCAAAATGTGTCAGTAATTCTTAAGGATAGGCAAGGATAACACTAAAGGATCTCTCCAAGCATGTCTTCATGCAGTTTGGTAAACTGATGAGTTGATTTCATGTGCCTCGACTCAGCACCTCACTACCTCTCTGATCCCATGTGGAGTTGGCCAGAAAACATGAGACAGAAGGTCTCAGCCTGTGACTGAACATCTTTCAGTTAAGCTTATGTCCTTGCTCTTTGCATTTATTACAAATGTTCATCCTTTGGTAACATGCACCTTTTCACACAGAAATAATGCCAGCAGCTGTATCCTGATGATGCATCTTTGAACCAGACAGGAGTCCTGATGTTTGTACCACGTGAAAAGTTATGTGAAATATGACCAAAAGGTGACTTTTGTCTTACCAAGAAACATTCCTGACATAAGAAGTAATGAACGTCTTTTCTGTGAATAAAATTTAAAATCATCCTGCTTGCTTACAAACTCCTGACTCTCCTGAAATTTGTATCAGAGGTGACTGTCATGTTTTCATTATCTGGAATGCTAGACTTTATAGTTTTAATAGCATTCTTTAAAGGTCACTGTGTATTATTTCCTACTTAAGAAAATAAATTGAAAAGTGGAAAAAACCCTCATATGGCATTGGAGTGATATAAACACAGGTTAAGAGCAATAGCAAATTTTCCTTACATGAAAGATCACTTGTATTTCTCATGGTTTGCAATCACCAGGAAGGTTCAGCTGGCTCCTGATGTAAAGGCATAGCTGCAAACTCCCAGTTCTGGTATCCCCTTGGTGTCATCTGCAGCGTGTGAGCAATGTTTGGATCAGCTACAGCCACTCTGCAGGGGGTTCTCTTTGATTGTAGGTGTTCAGTCCTATTCCTGCCTTTCCATCCCAGGGCAGAGGCAGCACTGACTGAAGGCAAACTCAGTTGCACAAGCACTTTGGAATATTCCAGAAGAATGGCCATTATTCTCTTTGATTTATGTTCTGTGTAATACAGTGCATCACCTTCTTAGGTAGGTCTGTCTCTGGCTTACCTTCTGAATTCCCTTAGCATGCTTGAGTGTATTTTCTAATGGATCTATTTCTCTTTCTACTTCTGACTTTTATTTCTTTACAGGCTCAATCTTTCTAGGCTTTAGTATTCATCAGACATGTATGAGTGTGCCAGTGCTTCAGGCATTATTCCTGGAGGTGGTATCACTTCTCTTTTTTTCTCCAGTAAGACAGTACCAACAGCTTTGTCCTCACTTTTTTCATCTTTATTCCCTCAGGCAGCTCTCAGTACATGCTTCCATGTCTGTACAGGATTTTTTTTTTGTCTAGAAGTAAAGCTCTATGCTGTCTGCTTCTGTTTCGTCATTCTGCGTTGTTTCCATGCTAATAACAGTACTTCTCATACTCTGAGTGTCTTTAGCTTGACCTTTGTAAAAATGTGTCTTGTACTTCATGTTACTAATTAGAATGGACACCAAATGTGTATCCCAAAATGATTTAATTAACACAACTGTTTTAAAAGCTGCTGTAACTGCAACTGGTATTCACATTGGTGCACATCTTGGTGCCCTTCCAGATTCTTTCCTCCTCCAACCAGTAGGTTGCTCAGGCCCTAATCCTCTAATCTATACCCTCTAGAAGTTGCCCTTTATGAACCATCTGCCAGTTTACTCCTGTCCAGCATGGAGCAACAAGCCTTGCCTTCCACTGAGGAGGAGCAGAAATCCCAAGTGTAATCCCATAAGCTCCTAAAACAGGGATTTATGATACTGGAGTTCACCTGACACTTTCTGATCATGAACTTGGTTTTTTCTATACCAAAAATACCAATTAAATATCTGCAATTTTTTTTTGTTATTAACCCTGATTGTATTATCTATTTGTATCATAGTGTAGCTCTTTCTTCTTCTATACCCTTGATCACTGTTCTGTGTCTGGTTTCCTCTTTATATTAGACTTGCATGCACTGTCTGATAACTGTCTACTGTGTAGATAACTGTCACTGTGTACTGTGTCTGTTTTTATTATGTTTCCAAAAGAAAAATTAAAAGAAGCCCTTGCAATGACATGAGTCAACAAGATCAATTCTTAAGGAATCACCAAGAAAAGCTCGACTCTACTATCCCACTTAAAAATGCAGATTTATTGCTTTCTTCATTTTGACTGTCAATACAATAGATTAAAAAATGCCAAAATAAGTCTACTGTTGTTTGGTATCTCAGCTGATAAAATGGCAACAGTAATTAAGTTATTGATTTATCTCAATTGCTTTTTTTTCCCCTTCTGTTAATGGAAGACTGGCTTGACTACAGAATGTTTGTACTTTGAAAATATTTACAATAGCAAATTAATACTGATAAGAAATAGGCAAAATTAATATGGTGAGAGTAATAGATACAGAACTTCCAAAGGAAAATTGTTTGAAAGAAGTCTTGTTTCTAATTTCACTGAGCTGAAACAGTTATACTCAAGGGTGTTTGTCAATAGATTCTTTTTTGTACTCTGGCTAAACACAACAGACCATACACATCTGTTCATCCACAGCATCAAGTGGCTTAACTCCACATTGGAATCAAACTAGACAGTATTTGTTACTGCTATTTACAAAGTGGAATTATAGACATAATGTTTTACAGTTGACATTTGTTCTTAATGAATTAACCATCTACCTTGCCATCAGTTCTGTTCTGTCATTAATGATGTAAATATTATCAGGTGTTGAATTTCCATACTGTTGAATTTTGTTTAAGAAACCTGAATTTCATCTTCAGAAGACATGAAAACAGTTTATTCTGCTGGTAAAAAAAAAAAAAAAAAAAAAAAAAAAAATGTAAAATATGAGAAAACAAAGCATGGAAAAGCAGTGGCAGCTTATTGAGATAGTTTATTAGATGCATCTCATTTAGTCTTTGTGCATCAGTATTTATCTCAATAGAAAAAGCTGAAAATATATGCCCAAATCATTATTAAAAGAGCAAAATTGTGAGAAAGACAGCCATAACCCACCCCCAATGTATTATCTGTTTAAAACATCATTTAAAACTACCCTCTCCATTGTATTTTTTCATTAGTATTTCAAAAGGGTTCATTCTCAAATAGAAAATTCATGGGCTTCTTAATTAGGAATAAGATAACAATCTTAATTAAATTGCCCTAAATAAAGCTAAGTTTAGAACCAGTTTTGCCTTTGACTTCAAGCAGTTGATAGAACATTGTGTGGTTTAGAATGGTTAAGAAGTCATCACTTTTATTCCACTGCCAGTTCTGACATCTCTATGACAAATCTCTCCTGTGTCCTAAACACACTGAGTAACTGAGTGTCTCAGGAAAGTCCTCCCTGTAGGGATTGAGCTGGACTCAGCTCTTCCAGCTAAATTAACTCATATAAAGGGCAGTGTTGCTGATAGACTCATTTTAGCTCCCAAACCAATACTTAAAACTATTGTGTGTACTCCAACTACTCTTCAGCCAGCAATCTAAATATAGCCTTTTGTTCTTCAAGTAATTGTCTTAATTTGCAAGCAAGGGGTTTTGTATTCCATTGAGGACTACTCATCAGCTATATGAGAAAACAAACAAAACATTTGGAAAAAAAAGGCTGAATGTGCATCAGCCTTACCTGGAAAAAGTTAATATTGTGAAAATGTGATTAGAAATAAGATCTACAGTGAGCCCTGAGTCAACTTTATAAAAGGTTACTCATACGCCGAGTAAAATAACATTGATTAAGGTTAAATATTTGTACGGTGACTAAAGCTGCATTAAAGTGTATTGCCAGGAAAGGTTATGCAGATCAATGTGTGATAGGGACTGAAATGTCATTAAGCCTGATTTGTGGAAGAGTGACTTGAGAAATAAAATTTAAGACAAATCCAAAAATAAGCCATTAAGGAATTTAAAGAAATATTCTCAATTAAAGGAATAACTTGATACTTTAAAATGTAAATACATGTTGTTGTTGTTGTTATTAATGTTTATCTAGAAGTTTGGGGAAGAATAGATTGAAGCAGCCCAACAAATTTTTAGATAAAACCTTACTTGTACTTTTTAGAGCAGCTGATTGACAGCCAGTCAGCAAACCATAGTGATTTCCCAGTCTACTCAAATTGTGTAAAGCAGAGAGATCATTTTGCTCTCTCTTTAGCTTCATTTATCAGGATTGTGCAAAAGCTGCTGTGGATCAGGTGGAAAGTGCTCATGCAGAACTAAGCATGGAGTATCCGTCAACAAACTACAAGTTCTAGCTCTATGCTCTTGGAAATTAAAAGTATCTGTTTCTGTGAGCTCATTTACTGAAACTCTTCCCAAGCACAAATGCCAGAATGACTTCATAAATTGAAATCTAGTGCTTGGCAGCCAGATTTTGCTATGATTTATAAAAATGAAGTATTTTTGAAATTTCTCTCTCTGCAGGTCAGTAAAATGCCTTTGCACTGTGACAGTGCTGGCACTCAGAGCAAGGTGGAATTTTACTTTAAAAATTAAATGAGCTATTACTAAGCAGAAAGTCTGGAAAAAACCAAACATATTCAGCAAGAAAGTAAATCAGTGACTTGTCAACCCACCAAATACTTCCTTTCTTAAAAGCCAAATCTTGTGGCCTAAGTTAATGAGGAAACTGTGCAGACTGAAAACTGCCCGTACAAGAATGAATTGTTGTGAAATCTATGATAGCTTTTCTATATTGTTTTGCAACTCATGAATAATGAATTCATGCCCCTCATTTTTACCTGTCTTTTATCTTTGTGCTAAGGAGTGTATCCTGATGAGATTTCTCTAAATGAAAGAGAACATCAAGGAAAAGACCTAGTAATAATTCGAATTACCAATACATGAATATGTGCCTGTCATTTCTATGTATCTGTCCTGTGACCTGAACTATTTGTTTTTGCTGCTAAATATCTATATTACATGAAAATTTAAAAGCTACATTTACTGCAGTTAATGATCTTTTACATGTTAAGGTTCATTCAAGGTGAATGATTTTTACATAGAGAAAAGACACCAATCAGTCAATCAGTTTAAAATAATCAATTAAACAAAATTTCTTTCATTATAATATTATTTAAATGCTAAAAAAACCCTTGCATTTTAGCTGCATGTGCATATTAAATATATATCTCAAATAATAATAATAATACATCTCTTTACCAGGTACAGAAATGTAAGGGTTCCAGATCTAAGTTTCACAAACAGAACAAACTAAGACTATTATTTTCAGAGTAATGGCATGAAAATTATTATATGAGGTCAAGAGAACATAACTTAGCATTAGAATACAGATGGTAATCATTTGACATTGTTAAATGTAAAAATAATTAATGCTTTTTGGCTGTACAGCACCTCTTACAGAAAGATCTCAAGTCAGTAAGTGTTAATTTCACCTTGTCTTGAACCTGGATACTTCAAACATTATTCAAAAATTTGGGGTGTTGCTAATTGGTATTCTTTTTTCTTTCATCTGATTTTGTTTGTCGACATATTTCCACAAGATTAGGAAAATAGTTTAATTTTTTTAAATTGCTGTATATTACCATGTTGTAAGAAGCATTTTTAATACAGATTCTTTTCCATGGATCGATTTTTGTCACATAGGAGACTGAAGATATTTTGCCTCCTTTATATCCTCATCTAGGAACCAGAAGAGTATGAACTATCTTTTCAATTTCCTTCTGTAATTCTGTATCTAGTTATGATGGTCTAAAATAGCCATATTTGTTTTCAAATCCTTGTGTGAAATAAATTAATCTTCATTCATTATGCTATGTATCGCCTGTGAATGCTAGAGACAAAATGTGTTTTCTCACTCATAGGAGGGCCTCATATATTCAGAAATCAAAAATTTGTTTTGGAAAGGAAGTATGTCTGTGTATGTATTGGTAATATTGAGAGGCAAAACCAGGATATTTTCTCCAGAAATTGCTCATATTTCAATGAAAGGAGTCAGCTAGGGAAACTGTACATTCTACCTCTGCAGGTCATGTTTCCCTTTTTCCCAAGCCCAGAGGCTGATAAAGTTCCATTAGAAAGCCAGTAATCAGTAATTTTCAATCAATGTATATAGAAAAATGTCAGCTACCCTGCAGGGTAATTCAAAAAACTACTTCCAAAACTGATTTAGAGGTGATTTAGCTGTATATTATAAAGAAAGGAGTAATTTAAGGGTTTTTTGAATATTCAAGTCTTGTCCAAATAATACCAACACAGCTGGAAGCCAATGACCACTTTGTCAAATACACAAGAGTTAAAATAGGGTTTCTTTTTTAAATCTTGAAGAATTTTTCATAATAACAACACAGTTATTGTGTGAGTTTCTCACTTGTACAGCTGTATCATTTTATAGTAACCTGCCTCTGCTGATGAGGAGTTCACATAGGAGCAGAACTTTGTAAGTTCTCCTGAAAACAGCGATCTTTAATTAACTTCTCCTGACCCCTGCCTTGTGTCATGACTCCAACATCCAGCCAAGGGGGATTTGCTTTCCAGAGCACAATTGCCTAGTCTCTTGCAAGGTATTAAGGCAGAGCCAAAGGTCCTGTGCAGTTCTGCAGTTCAACAACTATTCCATTTTATAGCATGGTAGCATGACAAAAGAAATGTCTTGGTGATTCAACAAGTGCTGAAGTAATTTCCAATGTTATAAACTACATGGTGTTAGGTTCTATCAAACATTAAGCAAAATTTTTTCTTCCATTTAGCCAAAAGTTTTCAACCCATGCCATGTTGAACCTGAGTTCAAGTTCAACCCTCATGTGATAGTTCCATCAACAGTTACCTTTGCTAATAAGCCATCTGGGAGGGTGTCAGGTTCTATTGAAAACAGGTGTTTGATCCAATTCTCATTTGTTATACTGTCAAGAAGACATTCACTGAAGTTGGTGACTAAATTCAGGAGATGTTCTCGTACGTCAGCAGAAAGACAGGATGAATTTCAAATTAACATTAAAACATTTCTATGGTTAAATCATTTTCCAGTTTCCCTCACGTCTCTCAATTTACCCCATTGTATCTTCAGGTGCAATTTCTTTATCTTGCCTACATTCTATGTTCTGATTTGTATCTAATTATTACATAATGTGCATATTTTAGTCTCTACATACTGCATTTTATTCTTGCAATGCAGGAACAAGAAGTTAAAGGGATGAGTTCAAGAACATTAGATCATTAAAAGATAACTTAGGCAAAATTAAAATCCTCCCCCCTGCCCCAAATGTGTTCCTTACAGTAGAATTCAGAGTTCTGATCCAATACCTGCCAAAGTTACAGCCTTTCTGGGTCTAGAAAAGAGGGTTTGGACAATCATTCCCCACTTTATTATGGAATATAAACTACAAAGAGAGCTTTAGCTCTAGGAAAACTAACAAGGAGAAGTAAACACCAGTAGCTGACCAACATTTTGACAGCTACTGCTCTGTGCTGAGTACTGGATACACACTGAATATGAAAATAGAAAACTCTACCTTTTTACCAGAATACTACAGTTATCACTATGGCCACTTTTGAAAACAGAACATGCCAACATTCTTCCACTGTGAATCCTAATTATAAAAAATTGCCGTGTCATAAAACAATACTTTTTTTTCTTAAGATTTCTTTTATTTTTTCGGCATATGTGTATCAACCATGTTCCTGACCAAAATTAATGGTCCCCATTTTTGATTAGTAAAAAAATATCTGTATTTATAGATGCCTTTCATACAAGAAAATAGCACATCCAGGAATCCTTCTTTACCCTAGGTAAGAACAAATTGTAACAAATGAAATACTTTTTTCCCTTTGACTTGACATCACAGTCTTTTGAGCCACTGTAAAGCTATAAGCATCAAAAAATGTTGAAGTTTTCTCAGTGTGAGCAATCCTTGAAATCATTATGTGACTTTTCTTAGCCCTTCATACAGGAAGTTGGTATTACTTGCAATTCATTTAGCTTTCTTTTTAAAAAGTAGTCAAGATGCTTATCTTTTCAAGAGCTGTACATTATGAAAGATGATTTTCAAGTAGGGAAGATTTTCACTGTATGACTGAATAACAAGTTATAGAAATAATGTCGTAAGACACTGGTCTATTTAACCACTGAAATAAAACCCAAATGCCAAGTAACAGGAATCTGTACTTTCTAACAGTTTTCAGCTCCATAGTGTTCCCAAGATGAGGTCTATAGCTGTGCTTGAATTCTTTTCTATTCCCACCACCACCACCCACAAAGTCATTATTCAGTCCAAGCCTGTTTTATTGACTGAATTTTGCTGTAGTTTTTTGTCATTTGTTTTGGTGTTTTTTTCATACCGCTACACAAATTCCCTTAGCTCATAAAGAATAAACTAGATGAACAGAAATTATTAACAGGGGACAATACATAGATTAGAACCTTAAAATCTGTGGTTGGATCCTTAGGACTTTTTTGGAAAAAAACCACACAGCATTTGCAAGTTTTAGAAATTTCAGTATCCACTGATTTGGAGTATTTATTAATTGGTTACTGAAAAATGGTAATTGAGGAATATAAAATAATTCTCCTGAAGAGCAATTTCTGTAACACTGTGGGGAGAGGGGGAGATTCAATTTAACTGACATAAAATAAAAGCAAAAACATCAAGAAGCTGCAGTGGGTCAGATAGAAGGTCTGTGTAAGCACTCAATCTGTTTTCACCATACTGAACCACTGGGACAAGGAAAACCTCTATAGGACCTCCTGCTTTTCATCTCTCAGAGATTTTCTGAGGTAATAACCTTGAATTTAGTAAGTTACAAAATGCTGTACAATATCCTCATAGTATCTAATTATTTATTATAAGCCAAATCAAGGATAAAAACTTAAATACAAAAATATGCATTATAATTGGGAATTATTTAAGAAATATTAGCAAGACAGAAAAAAAAGCAGCAAGTTGCCTTGAAAATAAAGATATGTAAGAATAAGAAAAACATCTATTGCAAATTCTTGAAGCTGCAAGAAATACATGTGAGATTTAAGAACTGTTAAAAACATGAGAAGGGAAAAAAAATTATATAAACCCCAATGGTCAGAGGGGTGCTACAGCATCTAAAAGATACGTTTTTCTGAAGAAAGAAAATGATCCTTACAACATTTGTGCAATATGATTGCATAGATTTGTCAAAAGCAATTGAAAGACTTCACTAAATATTTCTGTTCTGTATATAAATGATAGGATGATGTAATTATATCATAGCATGATAATGAAACATTCTCCATTAAAACTGGAGTCAAGTAAGTTTTATAAATAGTAGTCACTAAAAATAACGGAGTAAATCTGCATATTTGGATAAGTTTTATCAGAGTTCTAAAACTGGAAAGGACAGGAAAGGGAAAAACTGGAAAGGGACTCTAAGAACTCTTGAAATATTTACATTCTGGGAATATGCTAGACCAGTACTTTCTAAGGGTGGTGGAATAGGCAGTTATAGCCCTGGCCATCTAACATGGAACTTAGTGTAAAAACACTGGTAGGAACATACTGGAATATAGCTTATATGAAATTTAATTAATGCCTGTCCATGCTAGTTTCTGAAAAAATATCATCTCGGATCTATGCACAAATACTTGCTCAAGAAGGTTCCTTCTGGTTGATGAAGAAAAGTGCTGATCTGATGCCATTTACTTACTGCTGCAAGATATTTTTTTTAAGAAACCGGAGTGAATAAAAATTAATGTGTATATATACTTAATGACTAATTGACTGGCCTCAAAAGTGAAGTGAATGGGAAATACTAGGTGAGTTTCTGTTTTGATCCTACAGAAACTGTGTTTTGACCATGTGCTGTATAATGTTTGCAGTGATTACCAAAACCAAAGAAAATCACAGGTACCAGTGGCAGGTAACGAAGTCCCAGAGGGGACAGCTCACTGGTACTGAGCATGCTGATTTCTTGGTAAACTGGATGCAAGCAAATGTAGGAAGTCATACATCAAAGAATAAAGTGCAGGTGTTGATGCTCCAGTGGAGGAACCTGTGAGACAAAACAGTGGAAAGCAGAGCTGCTGGGAATCTGCCAGCTCCCCAGCTCAGGGTGAGCCCTGTTGCAACACCACAGGGCACAAATTCAGTGGGAAAACAACAGAATGAGGGCAGTGAGGGTGTCACAGGCAGGCTGGAAGAGCAGAACAGTGTGTCCTGTTTGATGCCTCTACATGCCACTCAAGTGGTGAGAACTCTAATTGGAGAGTTCAGGGAAAGGTCACAAGAATGATTATACTGTAATTGGAAAATAAAAAGTACAGCTATTAAGTGTATCACAACAAAGAGGGACTTGATCATAGCATCTCTCTCAAATGTTTTTTTCCTCAGCAGATTGAAATATGCATCCTCGAACTTTTAAATGGCATGATCTTCTTTCTTGCCTCCCATGTTCTATTCATCTTGGTGTCCTCAAAATGTACACAACATGTTAATTCTGGGACTTACTGAAATCTAGATCCAGAAATCAGATTTTTCTTGGTTGATTTTTCACTACTTTTCAATTAGTGATTTAATTCACTTAAGTAACATGTCAAGGTACCAGTAGAAAAGAAAAAAAGGTCTATCAGAGTGGAAAAGAAAGGTGGGGGAAATATCAGGGTTTTAAAAAAAAAACCAGTTATTGCTGTAGCAAAAGACTTTGGAAAGAGACTTCTTATAAAAAATGAAAAGATCATTTTAGTAATCTTGGATTAATTTACACGACACTGAGTGCAATATGGGGCTGCAAGCAAGTTCCAAATTTACATTGAAACGTGTAGCATTTCCAGATCAGAAGCACATAATTCAGCACATTCTATTAAAAAGGCTGCTTATAATTGGTTTACCTACAGAATCTAGGAATTCAAACTGTCTGCATATCAGCCTGTATAAGCACATCAATCCAAGGACATTGGTTCTAATTTAATAAAATTTTCTAGCAGAGCAGCAACTTGTGTGAAAAATCCAGCCACTAGTGCTTGAACAGGCACTAGACAAAAAAAAAACAAAAAACAAAAAACAAAAAAACATTTATAAAATACTGGGATATTCTGAAGTGATTTCTGAAAACACAGAACCTAATTAAGGTTTGACTGAAGGCTATGGGTGTAGTGTAATTGGTTTACCAAGAAGAATAGAAGGCCCAGAACACCATATCCCTGAAAATACTGTTTCATCTTAGTGCAGCTTCATGTAGCTCCTGGAGGAAACAAGAAGAATGAGATTGGAATCTGCCCAACAGTATAGGATCCATAAGAAGTTTCCTACATGAATTTTCAGAAATGTTATCATTTTGATAGCAAAATTTTGTTCATTCTATTGTATCTTCTTGCCCTCCAGAAAAGACAGGAAATAACCAAAGTGATCCTTCTGCCTCACCCTAAAGAGCTGCCTGCACCTTCAGGAATGGGCAGTGCCCTGGAGCTGAAATGAATTCCTGTTCCTTTGAGCATTTTTACATCCTGTGTTATTTTCTAAGGCAGTAAGACCACTTCACTCCCACCTGCACTCTTGATCAGACACACAGCAATGAGCTCACCTGCGAACAGCTCCCTTTATGTTACCTGCACACCAAATAACCCAGCTTTTTGTGCCCCTTTGGCTCATCTCTGCTTAATCCTTCACTGCCAATGCTCTTCAGAGCCTTTGAGAAGCTTCCACCTGCGACCCTGCATCAATAAGGGGATTCTTCTGACAGCAAACACATAAAAAATTGATTCTAGAAGGAGGTACTGTATTATTATTAGATCCAAAAATATCCTTTCCAGATACATTTCACACATTCAGTCTGATAGATTTCCTAAATGGCTGCGTTTTTTCTGAGGTGGTAATTTCTGCAACACAGAATTTGATTTTGTGCAACAAAACAACATTTTGAACAATAATGAAGATGTGCATCATAATAATGCATAATTTTATAGCAGGACAGTTATTTCTGTTATTTTATTTTCTCTTACCATTATCTAACCGAGCAAAATGCCTGGAAGCCTACAGTAAAAAAAAACCAAGTAGAACAGGACTTTACACAAACATGTTTCTCATTCCTGAGGAAGATGCCATGGAAAGCATGTGAAAGGAAGTATTTTTCTCTTGCCAAACTAGGACATTGGATGAGATACTAGTTTACCCATAAATGTTGAGTACATAAAAATATATACTCCAGAAGTCTATAGATGGAATTTATCCAAGACAATGATAATACAGATGAAATCTTTTTTGTATCAAGAAAAAATATAAAAAAATGCACCCACAAAATTCCATAACCATAGCTCTGTGTTCCTAAATAGAATGGCATCTTCTATTAGCCCTCCTCAGCTAAGACCTTATTTTAAGAAAATATCTATTTAATTTAATTCCATCTTCCTTTTGTCAACCTTCATTTAAGGTCCTTTTAATGCAATTATGTCTCATCCCTTTTTATTAGGACATTGGAGCCTACTCAGTTTACTCAATCAAAATTAAGGCACTGTGCTTTTCAATTAATTTACATTTGGATGGATTAAAATTTTAACAGAAGAAAGTAGGGTTAAAGCCACATTTATTGGATTTTATGGGAGGATGAGAAAAACGGCAGAGTGCTGATTAACTCTTCAGTGAAGACCGAAGTCTTCCTTGAACATATGGGAAGCGTCAATTCAGTGACTGCAGCTTCTCTAAGTAGACACCACTGGATTCATAGAAACTGGAGCTGGAAAGGCTCCTAAGCCAAACTGCAGAGACACTTCAGCTGTGGTTTTCCAGCAGCTTTGCACTGAAAGGTTTGCCCAGAGAGCTGTGTGTGCCCCAGCCCTGGAAGTGCCCAAGGCCAGGTTGGATGGGGCCCTGAGCAACCTGATCTTTTGAGTGGCATCCCTGTCCATGGAGGGGGGCAGCACTAGATGATTTAGGACCCCTTCCAACCCAAACCATTCTGTGATTCTATGGGCCATCCATCAGACCGTTGCAGTGAAGTGACGTTAGCTGCTATCCTTTATGTGGTAGCTGCTGGGAATATTTGGATGACTTGGAAAACCAACCAGTCCAATTTGTCATTAGGAGATCATGGGAGTGCCTTCTGGGCAGCATTTAGCAGTTAGTGGAATGAACAAGGACTGGGAGCTTCTCTGTGAGAAACAAAAGTGTTTACATAGAAAGCTGAGTCTGGGCTGAGGAAAACAAGGGCAGTTCAACTACAGAAACAGCAAAACATGGGAAAAACAGCTTGTCAAACTGATATTGATCCACAAATCATATACAAGGGGAGAAGCTTCTTAAAAGATACCTGAGAAGACCTATCCATTTTCCCATCTATGTGTGAAAAATAGAGATGTACATACAGAAAGCAGTTGTTCAGTGTTGTTTATAAGCTTGCAGTTATGTAACCTATTTGTGTTAGGGTGTGCCTCAGTTCAACCACAAGGATATTCTGTTAGAAAAGATAATGAAGTTAAAAACTAATTGGAAAATCAGACTTGATATAGGACACTTCAGCAACCTAAATACTCTATTCTGATTTCCAGTGTGCCACAGAGCATCACAGAACCTGCCCCCCAATTAACATTTCCCAGAGTACATCTAGAATAATGCACCCGATTTTGGGCTTCCCTGTAAAAGAGAGATGTTAACAAATTGGAGTGAGTTTGATCCCTGTATGGGCCATTCCCTTACAAGTCAATATATTCTGTGATTCTGAGTTGAGTGGACAGCCACAAAGACGGTAAGGGATGGAAAGCACATGTTCCTGAAGATAAAGAGAGGGAGCTGGGCTTGTTCAGCCTTGTGGCAGGCTTAGAAGGTACGTAATAGCGGCTCTCCAAAGCTTGACAGAAGACCATCATGAAAATGGAGCCGGGCTCTTCACAATGGTGGGCAAGGAGCAAATTGAGACATGGGAGGTGATAACTGAATAGGAGAAAACCCTTCTCCACGTCGAAGCCAGACAAGCATGGGTTGCCCAGAGAAGCTCTGCAGTCACCACTCTTGGAAGGTTTTGCAAGGAGAGACTGAATAAAGCCCTGGGCAACCTGGTCTGACCTCAAGAGCTGCCCTTGCCTTGAGCAGAAGGCAAGACCAGAGACCATTTCAGATCTCTTCCTGTGACTCGCCGATCACAAATGCTCATGACTGATCGTAGTTCGTGGCTCTTTGCCAGCCCGAAGTGTACGCGACGTCTCGCTCCCGAAGACGCCCAAGCCCGTGCCGAGGGCAGAGACCGCGGTGCAGGGGAGGCTCGCAGCCCCGAGCGCTGTCCCGGCGCGCAGCCCGCCCGCCGCCGCTCCGCTCGCCGCCGGGGCAGCCTGCCCGCGGCCCGGCGCCAGGCACGGCCCCTCTCCGCCTCCGCTCGGCGCCTCACCGCGGGCACCCCCCGAAACTTTCCCCGGCAGCCTGCGCACGCTCTCGCTCCCCGCCGGGGGAAAACGTGCTCTCTCTCGCTCCCTCCGTGCAGCGGGCACGGGAGGCGGCGGCTGCTCCCTCCTGCCTCCCTCCTGCCGCGGAAGCCTCGCCGAGGCTCCCGCATTGCACCGCCGCGCCGAGCCGAGCGCGGGGCTCGGGCTGCCCACCCGCCCCGCCGGCGCCCCCGGCCCCGCCTGGCGGAATGAGCGCCGGCGAGGCCAAGGAGTATCTGGCCCGCAGGGAGATCCCGCAGCTTTTCGAGGTAGGCGTTTTCCGCCCCGTCGGGGATGCTCCGCGCTGGGACCCCGCGGCGGGCAGGGCTGAAGGTGGCTGGAAGGACGGAGCAGGCGGAGGCTGCGGCTGGCGGAGCCGTGCGGGAGCGGCGCGGCGGAGCGCGGCCGGGCGGGCGCTGGGCCGGGGCCGGGGCCGGGGCAGCGCTGCCCGCGCCCACCTGCGGAGCCCCCCGGCCGCGCCCCGCCGCCCTGCGCGGCCGGCGGGCAGCGAACTTGCCTGTCCGCAGGGCAAAGGAGCGCCCGGGAATGCGGCCGAGGGGCGTCTTGCATCGGTCGGGGGGAAGAAAAAAGCCGCAACTGTTTAGTGGGATTTTGTTTAGCTTCCTGCAAGTTACCTGCTAATGGTCGATAATTACTTCTCTGTGCAATGTGGATTTTTTTCCACCCAGGATCAGGCATCCTCTCGTCTGTATATAACACACACATGTGTATTTTCCCTTGTCTGTGCTGAAGCTAGACGTTTTTCTATACATTTGAAAATTGCAGGACACTGAGCATGCTAATGTTTTAATTACATGGCTAGAATGTGAATGGTTTAACGAGATGCAGACAAAACTGGTTCTCTGTTGAGGCTCAAAGCTTGACTAGTGATTTTTAAAAATTGGTGCATATCTTCTGTAGAAATACACTGTTAATTGCTGTCATCAGTTAAGAACTATAGTA
This sequence comes from Oenanthe melanoleuca, assembly GCF_029582105.1. Taxonomy (NCBI): domain Eukaryota; kingdom Metazoa; phylum Chordata; class Aves; order Passeriformes; family Muscicapidae; genus Oenanthe; species Oenanthe melanoleuca. The sequence continues at coordinate 15,992,122 of NC_079342.1, read as the reverse complement.
AGGGCACAAATGCATAGAAATTATATCCTATTTTATAAGCTCAAATGTGTGTAAATACCAATTAACTGTATAAATCGAAGATAGTAACTGATCGAATCTTGACTTGGAGCTATTTATGTTTACTATTAATACCAACTATGACCCTGAAGTTTATTCACACAAAAATTAGGAAAAGCAGTAAGAACAGAAATCATCCTGAAAGACGTGTATTGTTAAGGGAGGGTTGGATGCAGCAGTCTCGTGGAGAGGTGAGATGATGACTTATGTATCACTTTGTCAGGAAATGTGTCAGAAGAGGGCCTGGCAGTCTTTCTTTCACATCCCCCACAATGCTCCTGAGGACGATGAGTGAAGAATTAATACTGTAGAGACAGGGTTTCTAATGGCTTGGAATCTGTGATCAATTAAATCAGGAAGCACCTATGAATTTTGAGGTTGTGGGGTTTTTTCTTCCCAATACTGATCAAGATGATATTTGAGTATTTCTCATGATTTTTAAAAATCCTCTTTTCATTGCTTGTGTAAGTGTTGACAAGAATATGGATGAGATACTTGTGGGTGCACTGGTCTTTAAGGAAAAGATACATTTTAGTGATGTCAAAGACTACAAAGAATATGTAAATTTTGGGGCTCTCTAGCTTGCACAGTGTTCTGTGTATACTTGCCAGTGACAGTTTTAAGAAAAATGTAGAGGATTTTTTTTTTTTTGCTATTTTTGGGTTTTATTTCAATGCAAACAGGCATAAAGACATAGCCATAAGCCTCCTTTCCAAGTAATTTTTATGACATTGGCAAACCAAAATAATTTGATTTTTTGCAGGCCTCGCTTTTACGCACTGGCTTGCAGAAGAGAGTCTGAAAACCGAGTAATGTGGTGTTTCCCTGTGCAGAGTAAAAGACAAAGTAAAGGTGCCTGTTTTTCCTTTGCATCTGCCATTATAGCCTATATTTTTGATCTTACATTTCAGAGTCTGTTGAATGGATTAATGTGTTACAAACCCGATGACCCAATTGAATATTTGGAAAGCTGTTTGCAGAAAGTAAAAGAGCTTGGAGGGCCAGAAAAAGTGAAATGGGACACTTTTGTCAGCCCAGAAAAGAAGACCCTGCCTCCACTCAATGGAGGACAATCCCGAAGGTCTTTTTTCAGGAATGGTAATGTATTAAATTTTAAAATTATTCTATTCCTTCAACTGTGTGTAGTTTTATATCCACTACTGAATTGTTTTATACATACTTCTGTGCCTCATTCTGTTTATCTGTAGGCAAAGGAGTCAAGATTCTGTTTCTTTGCTTTTTGGCATTTGTTTTTCTCCTGCCGTAATGGATGCTAGGCAGGAGAGGAAATTGTGATCAGTTTCCAGCCAAATGATGGATGTTTGCTGTGTAAATGTTTACCACGTCAGTGGAGAGATTTCTTGTATCCTACCTAAAACATTTGCAAAGATAGGGGCAGATCTGACACAGTGACCTTAGCTTGTGTTTTCAGTTGGTCCTTATGGATGACATACACCCCAACTTCAGTGCAGTTACACTATATGGTTTTTCTAGTTCACACTGGAGCTGTATGCTTATTTACTAAATAAAATGTAAATTATAAACTCCTAGAAAAAAGTGCATCTTATAAAATCTAAGCAGATGTCATACCAATACCTGTAATTATTTTATTTGTAATGTTAACAAAGAGTAATTAGCTCATCCTTCAGTTGCCATAGTTATTTTTCCTTGCCATCCAACATTTCATTAAAATAATCAGCAAGAATACTGTCTCTATCTCTGTGTACAACATGTATCACTAAAAGAGTCCTGCTTAATAGTAGAGGTTATCTGCACAATATAAAGCTTTTCTTCTTAGAGGCCCCTGCTGAACTCTGGGTGCTATGGGCAGATGTTCACAGAAAACCTGATGTGCTTATAAAGAAACACCAGAGAAAACTGACTCTGGGTGGCTGTGATTTAATAAATCTGTTAAATAGAGGCCAAAAATATTTAATATAGCAACAGCAAACACAACGTAAAATTATGTGATATTTAAACTTCCTGTATTATACTTATGTAAATCTGTGTACAGAATAAATTTTGAATTTCCTATTTCCATGATTCCCAGTTTATCTTACTGTTTTACAGTGATGCCTGATAACTCTAACTTCCCGTACCGACGCTACGACCGACTGCCTCCCATCCAGCAGTTTTCCATAGAAAGTGACACTGACCTTTCTGAAACTGCTGAGCTAATTGAGGAGTACGATGTGTTTGACCCTGCAAGACCTCGACCAAAAATTATCCTTGTCATAGGTATGAAGGCAGTCATTTTGACGAGATTTTATCTCTACTGCTTTGCCTTTTGATTTGTACTGCAAATACACTGAATGCTTATATGAATTTAAATACAATTTTTCCATCTGCCATAGCAAGTGGTGCAGGCCAATTAAGAGTGTGAAATTGTTATTGCTGGGGATGGCATCCCAACTGTAAGAATTTTAGGGGTTGCAGCGAGCACCTGCACTTGTGTTCTGTAGACTGGATTCCTCTTAGCAGCTGGAGAGCTCGTGATTTGCTTATGAGCACATCTGCCAGTTTGATTTCATCTTATCTAAACCGGGTTCATCCGTTTCAAGGCAGCAGCACCATGTGAATCAACTAACTTTTGGTGGTCACTAAAAGGGGTATTTTAAAATGTTGTGTAAGTCAGCTCAAATAGGTGAGAGGGAACTGTTGTGCTCTATACTTAGACCCTTGTCAAATGACAGGTATGTCCAGTTGGAGTGAGAATACACGATCACTAGTTCATTGCATTGGTAAATTAATCCCCAGGTTCATTTGGCAAATGAATCCTGTTCCAACTTCACAGAGAGTGAGCACTCAGTTCACATTAGTTAACTGTGCTCTTTCCCAAAGTTCTCTCTTGTGAGCTGTTTAGTGTTTTTTCTAAGTAGCTCATACTTTCCAGCCTCAGACAAGCATGAGTTATTTAAAAATAAAGCTGCAGGTTAAGCGTAAATCAGTATTTTTTCTGTTCTTGAATTTAAGTTCTTTGCATAAGTTTCCTTATCATCTAGATAGTTGTCTTGAGTAATTTTACCACCAGACCTAGTTATCTGATTCTCTGGATGGCTTAAAGAGTTACATCACAGGTGCCAGGTGATAGAGAATTATTTTTTTTTTTTAGTCTATAAAGCTTTATTCATATTAAAGAGAGATACTGCTTCCATAACAGAGAATATATGTAGCATAATAAAAGGGAACTGAAATGTCTTCTCTGTACTACAGAATGGAAACTCTAAGAACAGCATGTCCTCTGGTCTCTGCATCTAGCAGCTCTCAGACACAAGATATCAGAATAGATTGAAAACAGAAGACAAGGCATTTTTAAAAGTATTTGTGATATGCTCAAGGCATCTGAATTTTCTTAATCTTTTGTTTCAGGATTGCAGATTTCAACGTGCAGATCTCTCTATGTATTGCTGAAATGTGAAGATTGCAATTAGATGGAGAAATAGCACGTACCTTTCTTTCGTCGTAATTAATTAGCTACTCTTTCTTTTCATAAAGGAGAGTAACTGGCTCCCTTTCAGTGACCACAGAAGGCTCTTAATGCATCAAAATCTATGTAGCTCAATTGCAGTAGAGTGATGAATGAAGGTTTGATTTAAGTGAGATAAAGAGAGCTTGGCTTTCACCTCTGGAGCTGAGTGCGGGTATATTTGAAGTGAAATCCTTGAACACCAGCATGCAGAGAACAGACTGTGGATTTTACAGAGCTTTTCTTTTCTCCTATTTATATGGGGAACGTTGTAAACATTCCACAAAGGCTATTTCAGGTTTATATTCCCACTGAGTTTCTCTGAATCTATTACAGTGTGATCTGATAGAAACACAATATTATCTGTAGCTTAGCAGCTATTGTCCATTTTTGTATAGTACCAAGACAATTTCTCCCAAATTCAACTTTCTATTGAGAAAGTACATGTTGGATAGAGTAACAGAATAAAAGAGAAAAAAATAATAAAAGCATACTGTTCATTCCAAGAGATATTGCCCACAAAAAAATGTGTTGCATATTTTCAGTTTGCATAAAATGCCAACAAAAAAAGTCCGTTAAGTAATGTATTTCTGTCTAATTAGTGATAACTGCCTTGCTCAGGTGGTGCTGGTCACAGGCACTGCTAGGGACTGAAATGAAATTAAAGACCTGTCTTCTGCTTCTCTTATTTGGTGAACTTTTCTTTATTAATGCATTAGCTCAAGATCTTTTTAATGCTTCCATAAAGGTTTTTACAACTTCTTTGCTTTATGAAATCTATCATCCTTATAATGAACCAGGCAGCTCCAGGGCTAAAGAGAACTCACTTATAAAGGTGAGGGCTTTGTTCTTTTTCTGGGTTTGCAGAAGAAACCTCTGGTGAAAGATAAAGCTATAGAGCTACATAGTGAGTATATATATGACTGGATTTTAGAAAAATCAGATGGAACCAGCCAGGAGAGCACACATCTGAATCACTGGAAAAATTAAGTTTCTAAGGCGTTATAAAACTAGTAAATGAGATTGTGTTTAAAAATGTGTTTCCTAATATACTTTTAAGAAACAGATTTCTACCGTTAGTAAAGCTTGAATTTAGAAATCTTAAGATATTAATCATCTGGTGTCATTAGCACCTTAGTTGAGTATGTTTTTATGCTGCACTTTCTTAAATATATAACTTAATACTAAAAGAATACACTTCTCTTTTGAGATCAAAGTGTAAGGGCTAGATCAACTATACTGCTGTCAGAAGGCAGCTGCCTATTCATTTGTTAAATCTAGTTAGATTTTAAAGTCAGAAGTATTTTCAGAGATTTTATTCTTAGATGAATTTATTATGAATTTAGAGCAATATATGCAAAATTGAGAAAATGAACAAAATTAGATTGAAACAACTGCTTTAATAACACTTTTTGGGCACAAAAATCTTTACTTGAAACTTGTTAGCAAACATAATTTTAGATGCAACAAGTGTTCCCTAGTCTAGACATCTTCTAGAAATATATAAAATAATCATACTTTCCTTGAGTAATCTATTTCAGAATAACTAGAAAGAAAAAAAAAACCAAAAGTGATTCGATTTTCCTTTCTTGTGAACAGTTTGTCAGTGTGATTTATCAAAGAGTCAGGAATGGATACATAGTTCAATAAATTATGATCTGCTGTGGGAAGTAATTTTGTCCTATTACTTTTCCCTTATTTTGTTACCTGAAAGTTTCCCCTCAGACTGTAAACAGATAATACATTGGATAACAGATAATAAATTGGATGGATTTGGATTATGTGTTTGGGATGTGTTTGGATTGATAAAAAACAAACGTGTGGGAAGTTTATGGATGTTAAACCAAATACTTTATTAGCTATTTTCTGATTGTAATTCAGATTGAAAGAACAGAAGTGCTGAGCTACACTTCATTTTGTTTGGTTTTTGGTTTTTTTGTTTTCTCTTTACTGGCAAAGCAAAGCTCTCCCTAACAGGAATGTGAAGTCTATCTGTTTCAAACAGATGTTTTTCAGCTATTTTGTGCTTTTACAGACTGACATTTTGTCAAGTATCAGTTCTGGTTTTCTGGCACCTTCTGTATCTCTTTTGTATCTCTTGTATCTTTTGTGTGTTGAAACATGAGTGCTATTTTCCTTGTTTCCAATTTTTCTAATTTTCTGCACATTACCTATATGCATTTTTATTGTTGCTGGGTGCAACAAAGTCTGTAAGGTTTGGTGAAATGCATTTGTCATGGGGAAGGCTGAGCATGAAAGGGAGCAGGGGGAACTGGAGCAGAAGTGCTTTATAGCCACTTCAGTGGAGAAGATGATTTCTACTGTATCAGATGCTTGTGTACCTGCAGAAGGGGAACATTTATTCTAACAAAGAGGATAGATAGCTAAGCTGACTATGAAAGAAAGAGTCCAAGCTGAAAAAACTAAGCCCATCTAGATCACCTGGAATTACTGAAATGGAAGAATAGCTGTAGAACCTTACACAGTCTGCTCAAAGAAGAGAGCAACTTTTGTCTTTTTATGACAGAAACACCAGGTGAACTGAATGAGAGAAAAAGATTTTTCAGTTGTGATCTTACTGTATAAGATACAGTTTTTCTTTCATTTTTTCCCGTGTGTTTTATGAACATCTGTAGTTGTGTTGTCTAGTTGGATGTTACAGATAAATGCTTGTAGAAACATTACTTACTAATTGGATAATGATAAAACCTTCTTTCCCCCCCACCCCCCCCTCCCAGGGGCATAACTAAACTGTGGGCAGGGTGTGGGAACTCGATAACAGTAGGCACATTTCTCTGTGCACTCCCTTGAAATGGCTCCTGGTCTGAGTTCCAAAGGGCAGGTGCAGCATCAGCATCACAGCATCAGGGCACAGAGAGCTCCAAGTGACTGCTGGTGACACTGAAAGCTCAGTGACAATGATACTGGGCTGCAGGTTGGAGCCTGGTTACACACAGAGTGCCCTTAGCATACATGTGCAAATACTGTAAAGCTTATCCTGCATCCAGAACTGTATTGATTATAAAAATGCTTAAAAGCTATTTATGGGAACAATACAGATAATATAAAAAGAGTTACATGATTACTAACAATAAGCTCAGTGTATTCAGATTTACTTTAACTGCATCGCTGTATTTTTTAACTTCATAGAAAATGTATATTTCTAATAAATCTTAAATCTTTTTCTGTTCAAATAAAATTCAGTGTTCTCACAAAGAATTCCCCAAACTATAGCTACTTAGGATTGAGAATTATTATCAAAACATTTGGTTTGGGTTTGCTGTGTTATACTCTTCAGTACCATACATTTTTTTATACATAAATATTTATTTTTATAAAAACAATTCCTTGGTTTTACATACTGGATTCCAGATTCTCTGCTCATCACATCATAACATGTCCTTTTAGTTCAGACATGGTCTGATTGTTTTACATGCATTCTTGCTGCTGCTGTCCAGCTCACCTTCCCTGCAGCTTTTCCTGCTACATAACATAGCTGTTTTCTGTGATTTTGATGCCCATTCAGCCTGTGCTGTATATATTGAAGGGTCTCTTTATTCTTCAAGTTGTCTAGCAAGCTGAACCTAATTTCTTCTCTGTCAGATGCTTCTAGCATCAATACCAAGAGCTGGTATTGCATGGTTCAATAAAAGTCCTTATATCAAATCACTATGGAAACATCTCAGATGATTATTTAATAATTTTTTTTTTTTGTATTTTAAAATCAGGAAACCTCAGAAGCTCTTGCAAGCATATTTAGGAGCAGATTTTATTAGTTCCATTTCATGACTAGTTTTTTGATTTAATTGGCTTCTTTAACCAAGTATGATTCTTTCTGACATTTCAGACTATCTGGCTCTATCTCTGGATTCATAGAGTTTAGGAAGGGAATAGTTCATTTGTCTGCTTCTGTACTGTGGATCAAGAAAAACTCCATTCCAGGAATGGCCTTAGAGTGAGGTCAACCTCAAAGAGTACTTATTTTTGTTTCACAAGTGGATTTTGTATTCTTTCTTTAAATTTCATTTTACAAACTGTTATGTTTATGATCCAGTCAGTGAGACACATGGTTGGTAACAGGTCATGCAACTGTGAGATTTACTCTAATAATGCTTGGAAAATTGGTGTCAATAGCAAAGATTTCACCTGTGATTGGGTACTTCTCATGAAAGGTTAATTTAATGTTTTTGCTTATGATTCACACTAGGTGGCCCAGGAAGTGGTAAAGGAACACAGAGTTTGAAAATAGCAGAACGTTACGGATTTAACTACATATCAGTTGGTGAATTGTTGAGGAAGAAAATCCACAGCACAAGCAGCAATAGAAAATGGAGCCTAATTGCCAAAATAATCACTACTGGAGAACTGGCCCCTCAGGTACAGTGTTTCCTATGTTCATATTTACTTCCAAGGTTTATACATTTTGTAATAATGTGCACCATCAAGAAAACTTCCTTTATGATATTAAATAACTAACTTATTTTCTCTGTGAAAGGAAACAACCATAACTGAGATAAAGCAGAGATTAATGCAGATCCCTGATGAAGAGGGGATAGTGATTGATGGATTTCCCAGAGATGTGGCCCAGGCAATCTCCTTTGAGGACCAAGTAAGAAATTGTTTTTATTTTTAAAATAACTTACACATCTCTTCAACAGTTAAGCTTGTTGAAATAATTGGTCAGATTCCAAGAAAAAGCCTTCCTCTTTAAATCTTTGCAAGCACATAATTACAGGTTGACAAAAGATTTATGTTATATTATGTCCTGTTGTCTGAAGACAGACTATTTTGTAAAAAGACAATGTGATAATATAACAAGAATCCAAGTTTCTTGTCTCTTAATGAAATTCGTCTCAAGATGAAGAAGAAAAACACATGAAATCTAACTGAATATTTTCTTTAGAGAATATTCCACTTTCTTTAGAAAGTGGAAAAGTATTATATTTCCATATCTATTGGTTCAACATAATCTCCATTAAGAGAAACATACTTACAGCAATGCATGTCTTCACAGTGCTTTTAGTGTCAAGTTTATTACAGGGCATTGAAAAGATGAATTTAAAAAAGGTTGAAACTACCCAGACTTTGCAAGTGTCTGTAAACCAGAAAGCATGTGGTTTTTTTAGAAAATAAGGTCATTTTGGTTATTCTAAACTACAATTCTAAGGTTTACTCAGCTAAAACTGTATTCCTGAGTACTATTGACATGTTGTATTCACGTGTGTATTTTAAACTAATCTAAAAATACTTCAATTCAGTGGAAAAACAAGCAGCTGATGTCATTTTCTGGTCAAGTGCTGCTAACATAACAGTTATAACAGAGGTTGCAGTTTCAGAGCTGAGTTCTTAGAGTGCCTTCATGAAGAATGTTTCAAAGTCTTTCATAGTTGCTGGTCTACTGCTGTTTCTGTACTTTGAATTCTAAGTAGAATTTTCAATGCAGAAGTAACAAAACAAAGCAGCTAATGAGGCATTTCATTAATGTGCTTTATAAGGTATTATTCTGGGCAGAATTTAGAAAACTGAATTGAGGAAATTAAAGGAAGCAGACAAAATAGTTATTACAGGAAATAGCAGTGACTGCCAGCTCTATCTCCTTATAATTAACAAAAGGGAAGATTGACTATTTTAGAAGTCAAACACCAGAAATGTAGACTTAACAATCATTTCCTTGTGCCATCTTTTTTCCAGTGTAAAAGTGTGACTTAAGCGCATTTTTGCTGGGGTCATAATTTTGTGCTGATCTTGTTTTTGATGAAAGAATGGAAGATATGAAACTGAAGGAAGTGACAGAAATTAAGTTATCCTAGGCTCAGATTCTCTATCTACTAGAGAAAATAAGTTAAATAACACTTGATTATAGTCACAGGGAGTTCATTCATTCTCAGTCAATTGGGATTTGTAAATCATAGTCCTCAAGGCCTGGTTCTGCTGGAAAGATAGATCACTAAATCTCTAAAAAACTCCAGGAGCATGTCATATAGGGACACCTTTCAATCTTACCTGTTCTGAAAAAGTACAGGAAAGAAGGAATCCCAAGCCTTTTTTAGGAGCACGGACTGTCTGTTCAGACTCCCCCATCTTCGTCCTTCTTTGCAGTTGACCTGTAATATGAAGGTCATGAAAATAAATGTACAAAAGCTATACATATTTCAATATTCAATCATATATCAACATCTCCAGTGAGGTATATTCAGGGCTTTATCTTGGATTTATATTTTAAAGAAATAAAATACACATGTTGTTTCTTTTAAATTCTGTGATGCTGCACAACTTGGTAGGAAGGTTTTGTGTTAAGGAAAAGGGACTATCAGCAGTCATAGTACTGATCATCCTCCACAGGTTGAGGCTCACAGTCACCCATGACATGGCAGGTTATTTACATTAAGCATGGGAACATTTTCCAGGCACTCAGAGATTCCTCAATAGGAAGTGCAATTGAGTTGTGGAGAATTCAGTCATTAACTGTTGTGATAATTTGTCTAGGTCTGCAATTAGAGATAGTAGGGGGTTTTCCACAGCTGAGAAATGTTACAGCTTTCTTTTTAGCACTGTGTAGAAGAAGTTGAATTGTTCTCATTAGCCAAAAGAGAAAAAGTGAGAAATAATTAGTTGAAATTTCAGCAAAGGAAGTTTTGATTAAATAGTAAAACAATTTTAATTAGATCTACTAATCAAAGGAACATCCTTTGAAGAAAATGGTGAAATCCCACGAACTGCTAATTGTACACGTGCCATATTCTTACAAAGACATTCCCTGTAGATCACTGAGATCTGTTGATAAGTTCAATAAGAATAAGAATTGAATAAGAATTAATTCTTATTGCTATCACTAGCTTTGCCATGAGCAGATACTTATTCCTACAGATGGTCCCTTTGAGACCATTGCATGCTTATGTACCTGAAAACAGCAGAAGAATTTATGTGACACATACAAATTCTTTACCATTGTTTACACAAACTCCAAGAATATAGGTAGTAATACCAAAAATGAATTGTGGGGAATAGTGGGAAAGGAAAAGGATCACTGAGGTGCCTGGTTTCCCTTGAAAGCACATGTAAAATCTAACTGTGCTGTGTTTGCAGTCATCTTTAATATAACAAATAATTTATGCTAAATTAATTGCTTCAATCTCACAGAGCTACAGAGCTGTTACTAAAACTTGACACTGGGCTTTCATAATCTCTTAATCTTGTGAAAAAATCAGATGGATACATTTATGTCGGAGCTGACAGGACCTGTCCTGCATAACATTCTATTATAGAAATACATCATGATAACAACTGCTGGTTAAACTTCACTTGTAATTGCCCTTGGTACTACCAGCACATTTTTATCCCTTTGGCTAAGCCAGAAGCTGAACTCTTCTCTGGGAAAAAAATGTTATTTTTAGTAAACTAGTCAAAGCAAACCAACTTATGCTAACATTCCCATACATAGGTATAACTAAAAGATGATGATTTCTTCCTTATTATGTTGCTAGACTCTCATGTGGACAGTAAGTTCTCAACATGTTGCTAGGCAGAATTGTATTAAAACACGTTGCATCTCAGTGACTAAAGTGCCTAAAATAAAGCAATGTATCATTTGCAGCACACACAGTATTTCTCTTTCTCCTCAGATCTAGAAACCATAAGTAATAAACACTGCTTCCATGCAGTAATGTCAATCTGGAAAAAGTGCATTAGGAAACATTTTACACATCACAGGAATTTTATATTTGAATTTAAGCTTTTCTTCCCTTCTTTTGTGTTGACACTGTTCCTGTCATCTATATCTTTTGAGCAGCAAAGAAGTTTTTAAGATGGCCTCAGTTTTCAGAGTTTCAGCAGTGCTTACCAGCCAGCTCCACATTGGCCATTCTAGTCACTTACACCAGCTTCATTTCTTAATGCTCAGCTACTCACTGCAGCCTTCCTGCAGCCTGGAAGAACTCAGCCACGAGCACTGCAGTATTCTTTGAGTTTATCTCAGATTTCTTTGAACTTTTTAACCAAGTTGAAGTAAGTCTTGTATTTTTCTCTTTGAAAACTAAGTTTAATAAGTACATTTCTCTTATTGGAAGTCTGGGATTGTTGCCAAGTCTTGACCCTCTCATTTCTTATTTCCAGAGAGCAGAGTCAATACTGCCAATAGTTTTGATAGGGGTACTTTTAATATAGCTATGGAATTCCAACCATAGTTGTAGGGAAAAAAAATAAAACATGAATTTTAATGTCTTAAAATGATGCAGGAATTCCAGTTTATATATTCCTTTTAAATATATGATAATTTTTATATTTTGCTCAGTTTGAACTTCTGCATAGCAGTGCAGACTTATACTGATGTATTTAGACTTTCAGTTTGAGCCTAGGCATAGAGCTATCCTAAATCACAAATTTCTTAAGTATCCGTGATGTCTGCTGAGTGCAAATAGCAGAAAGGTGTTTAAGTTTCAAGGACACATTTGAAAATGCCAAGGAGAAAATGGTTTATTTACCATCAATCTTGAAATTCAGCGAGTCACCTGCAGTCCCAGCATGCTGAAGCATGTTAAATATCTTCCTCCTGCAATGCTGTAATAAAATGCCTCTGACTGCTGTATTGAAATGCAATGGCTTGTGAAGAAATTGCCATTTGACTTTCTGTGTAATCTCTCACATGATTTTTATCCTTCCCGGGAGAAACAATTAACTGTATTTTACAGTTAATTTCAATTACTGCTTTGGTTTGTTTTATTCCACCACTTTCAGTCATTCATTCAGTCATCCTTCTTTGTTAGTATCAATAGAGTAAGTACAGATGTAGTTTGCTTAAAAAAATAAGCAACTTTAATTTTTTTAATAGTGAAATAAATGTAGAACAAGTATTAGAATCAATGGACGTTCATTAATGAATTGATTTAATTTCTTGATAAAAGAAGAAAACAGTTTTTGTAGAAATTATAAAAAAAATTGTCTTATATGGCCTGGATGACAAACTGTATTTGAGTAAAATCTTAATTTAAATAATAAATTTTATCTGATTCTTTGTTTGGAATATTCTTTGCTGGTCCTCACACAGGACCTGATGTTGTGAATTCAGAGTGGATGGAGGTGCCTGCTGAGCAGTTCTGAAGCAGAGGTGTGCTCAGTCCTTTCTTCCTATCACTGGCATTAGTGTTAACAGATAGGGGCTTTATTAGTTAGCTGCCCAACACAGGTGAAAAGCTGAATCTCTTGTTCCCAATGTCTGCCTAATTATATACTCTAGACAATTTGCTGGAAACTTATTTTCTGGGCAGCATGAATATGGTTCAAAGGAATCTACCAGAAAAAGACTCTATCAGCAGGATTCATTCTTTGACAACATGATTTACAATTTTGCATTTCTAAACCAAGAAAAAACTACGCAAACAGTCTAATAACCCAGCAAAGATGGAACTATAAAAAGCAAATAAGTCATTACAAGAGAGAGCACACATACAGAGGATGTAAACCAGCTTGCTAGTAACCTTTACCAACAGAAATAAAATGCACTGTTAAATTAATGGCAATTGTTCATGAGCTGTCAGTTTTCTCATGGGGTATCTGGTAGAACATACCAAAAATTAAGAAACAGAGCATTTTCATCTTTTGCCTAATGAGGAAAAATGAGAGAGAGTGTAATCATCTAATTTCTAGCAAACAACCACACTATTCTCACTAACAAGAGGAGATGTAGAAAATATCCCCAGAGAAAGAGAGCATCTTTCCACTTACACTGCTTAATGTCAATAACACCATCAACTTGCATAGAATTATTCTCAATTTACTCTTGGTTTCAGTTTAGGAAGAAGATTCAGACCCAAAGAGAGTAGGATTTACTTACTAGTAAATATTATTCTAAAAAATGAGAGAATGTACCCACCAGTTTTATTCTGAGTTGATGCCATATGCTCTTCATCTCATTTAAAAGGAATAACCAGAAACTTGTCTGTTCCCATAGGCAAAGATTCTCCCTTCAGCTGAGTTCCAGTAAGTAAGTAGTCAAATTCCCTTCCCTGAGCCCCACAGTCCTACCTCACATGCATTGCTGGACATGAATAAAACCCTCTGCCTTGAGCACAGGATGTGTGTACTGGGGGAAATCAGCATGAAGGAATTCAGCTCTTCTGTCTGTGTTGGCTCTGTACAACTTTTCTACGAGCTGAGTCTCAGAACAAAACTTATTCCCTAGATATAAAACTCAACAACACTTAGTTGTGAGTTTGAAACAAGGGTTTCTTTTCAAGTGAGTCATAAAAACCCTTGTCCTTTGTTAGAAAAAAAATCAATTTATACTCATATTTACATAGGAGAATAGATATATTTCTAGAGAAGTAATTCTGGATGTCCATATATTCACACTACCCTGTTACATTACAGCTAAAAGCATTTATAAGCATGTCTTGCAAGCAGTTACAGTTGAGGTAAGTGGAAGCAAAGTGGTTCATGAAAACAGGAGTGAAATATCAATAGCATTTCAAGGGTGTATCCTGAAGGTTGTAAATGCATGTAGGAGAAATAATAATATTAAGTGCTATTACGTCTGTATGCCTATGCATACAGGAGAGATGTTACCCTTTTGTTACACCTTGTGTTTCTTATATGGTTTTCAACATCTTTCTGATGATAAAGATGCATATTCTGCAGGTAAAAGATGAATTCATGGAGACATGAACAGGTTCTGTTTTGAATTCCTACCTCAAATATGCTTGAATTACTTTTTTTTTTTACACTTCAAAAAATCTTTCAGACAATACCTCATTTGAAACTAGGTTTCTTGAACCAAGAATTTCAAAACATTGTTTTCAAAGACATTTTATTTCTATGAGTGATATATATTTCAGATTAGAAAACCCACAGTGTCAGAAAAAAGGTAGTCTTAGTACCTGTGATTCTGGTAGTGTCTTTTGTATTGATGTTGTAAAAAAATTGAGAGCAACAACAGTACTCAGATTTTGTAGACAACTTTCAGTTTTCAAAAGTAAAATGAGATAATTAAACCTAGTTAATGAATTGTCCATGCCATACCTTATTATCTGCATTTTACAATTAGAAAAAAAAAGAAAGAATTTCAGCCCAGGGTGCCCAGGGTGTGTGGGTGTGTTTTCCCATTTTCTTAAAGAGTAAGTGACTTCTGCAGCCAGTGCAGTTTGTGGGAATTAAAAGCAGATGAGAACTTGCACATGTGATGGAATCCTGGTGGCTTTAGGATCCTTCCCTTCCTGTGGGGCTGCACTTACCCAGCCACAGTTTCTTTAGAGAACTGAGACTGGTTGTGGTAAGCTGTACTCTCATATTTGTGTGAGAGAGAAGGAGACCCTCTTCCTTCAGGGCAGATAATTTCATAAGTGGTCTGTTTATTCCAGGTACTCTCTAAGATTTGATGTGTATGTGAAGTCTTGTGGTGCACAAAACTCCAGCCCTGCACTTGAGGAGGTCTGATGTGACTTCACATGACTAGGTGCCATCCTGAAGTGCTGAGCATTGAAAGTGAGGCCAGCTATGGCTTGGAACATCTGAAGATTTCTTCATCTTTCTGCCACTATTATTAGGATACACAGAAATGGAAGTACTAAATAAAACTACTCATTTGTATAAACTCCTTTTGTCCTCCAATTTACTAGATCCCTGACTGCCAGTTGTAATTTCTGACTCCCTGTGTAATGTATGTTAGGAAGCTTCAATTGGCTGGTTATCCACACAGGGACTTCAGATGTCTCTATGCTCAGTCTGCTGCAAGGTACATCAGCCATTCCCTTTCATCAGTGTTCCATGACTAACAGGCTTTGAAATCTGTAGCATTTTCTTTCAGAATCTATCTGTGTCATAATCTGCTTTTTGAATTCCCGAATTCCTCATTATTCTTCTATTATTAGTGAAGCAACCTTAATTTCACCGAGCTACTTTTAATAATGTCCATATTGCATGAAAGTCTAATACAGAAACTTACTTTCATAGTGTTTCATTTGAATAATTATGTGCCTTAAAGCTATTATGTGGTAATAAAATTAACTTTCATAATTAATTAATCCTGTGAACAGATAGAATAACTCTGTCTGTTTACAATAGTCTGAAAAGGGAAAGGAAAGTTACTCTGGTTTTGTTGATGTTGAGGTACATGTGACAGAGGTAGGAGAGAGCTTCTCTCCCACTGGAAGTTATTTTAAAAAAACAGGTTATAAGGTTAATTGCTTCAAAATCTAATAGATACTCATAAATAATTACCAGACCTATTATCTTTGTAGTTTGTGTGCTCATGTATCCAATCATCTACAATGTGTGTAAAAAGTAATTTGATTTTCTTTTAAATCCTATTTAATTTTCTGTAATGATGAAGAGGCCACCATCTTTCTTGCTAGTGCTGCTTTTCAGGCTGTCATTTACTGTTTGAATACGGCTCTGCTTTTTCACCACTTTCTGCTTCCTCATATCCATATCCTACTCTGTCAGTGACATTGTTTGTAAAGGCTAATGACCACCACCTCAAGTTATGCATTGGTTTCTTTTGACTTCCTAAGAACCCTTTTTTACTCAGACTGACAGTTAAAAAGGCCAGACTATACTTCATGTTGTATTCTCTCAAATGGCAGAAACCCAGCTTAGATGGGATTTTTTTTTTTTTTTTTTTTAACTTAGTTATTAATTTTCCAGGTTGTCCACTTGGGAAGTTTTGACTATTCAGTCTAGAAATATGTTTGGCTTTATGCAATTCAGCATCCTTGGGTAGAGACAGAGAGAGTATTCAGAAGCTTAATTGGTTTGTTCGGGTCCTCTATAACAATATATTATAACTATATAATTAACATAAAAATATAAATCAGTTATTATTTACACTGTAGTAGTTAGAATACATGTAAATGCTTTAGTGATACTTGTGTATAGCTCAAATTTGACTTTCAAATTTATGTTGCATCAAACTGAACAAATACAAAATTATTCTGTAGATAGAAAACATAATGAGAAAAATGTCTGTTTAGCATTCTTGAGCATCCAGCATCATTTGCATTGTAACTAGATTATGTCATTTCTAGAATAGGAAGCCACTGTTTTTATTAATATTAAAATTAAAGTAGGAACTCTTTTGTTTGGGCAAGTAAAGATAGCAGAAGTGACTTTGTGCTTGTATGTGAGAACAAATAAATCCTTTCTAATCTGTAATCCGATAAAAACTTGAACTGTTTGTTTTCATCTTAAATGCTTCTTACAGAGAATTCTAATATGTTTTAAAAGACAGCACTGAGCTAGTGAAAACTTAAGGAGAGGTAGATTTCTTTGCAGCAAGCAGATGGAGGAAAAAAAGAATCAGATGTTATGAATAAGGGTAATATACATTTGTAGCCACATTTTAAAAATCCTGCAAATTCAGGTGTCTGAGTGATTTTAGGGTGTGAGGAAACAGTCTCAGATTGCACCAGGGGAGGCTTAGATTGAATATTAGGAAAAAATGCTTTATGGAAAAGATTGTCAAGCATTGGAACAGGGAAAGAGTTGAGTCACCATCCCTGGAAGTATTTAGCAGATGTGTGGAGATTCTATGGCGTCTGTTTTTTTCACCATAGGTACTAAGTAGTAGTGTCCTCCAAAGATTGCCTGTGAACATTTACCCATATTCTTAAGAAAGTGGCTCTATCACTGCTTTCCCCACATCAAGCACCAGAGATATCTCCTCTTTAAATGTTTGATAGCATCTTATACAGAAGATTTAATGGGGAAAGAGCTAGAGTTCAAAAATTTTTCTTTATCTCATTGCTATAAGGCTTTACTTCCTGAACCACAGTGCAGGGATGCATGTGACACATACCAGTGCTCACCACACAGACCAAAAAGGACAGGGGAATCAAAACACTTTAAGCTGCCCACCCAACCTCCTGAAAAGTGCACTGAAGCTTTAGAGATTTAGAGAAATAGAGAAAGTGCTGTAAGAAACCGTGGCTCTTGAAATAGGTCTGTTTTCACCTGGTCCTAACCATCAGTTAGCTTCATAGTGGCTGCTGGATTTTAAATACCACCTTACTTAAAGAGTTTCCAGATGGAAACCATCCAACCATTTTCCTGAAGAGTATGAGACATCTATATTTTGCTTTTTTAAAAAAAATTTTAGGTAGGGGAGCCTTCTGGTAATGCAAATGATGAACATAGCCTAGAGAAGGTTTTTGCTGTGAAGTAAAATTTTTGTCATTAAACTTTTTCCTTACATATCAGGTGAAACAAGTTGACTAACCTCCAAATAAGATCAACAAACCCCTCCTTAAGCCTAGAAACTTCCCATTAAAAAAAAAAAAAAAGACTATGTCAAGTTCCAACTTATGCAAATGTAACGTATCTGAGCCTCACATAATAATGGAATTGCTGAGTTCTGTACTGCTGGATAATCAACTTAATCAGACTTTTTGAATTGCTGTTTCCACAGATCTGTACCCCAGATTTGGTGGTATTTCTGGCATGTTCCTGTCAAAGGCTGAAAGAAAGGTTACTGAAGCGTGCAGAGCAGCAAGGGAGACCTGATGATAACCTGAAAGCCACCCAAAGAAGACTAATGAATTTCAAGCAGAATGCAGTCCCACTGGTTAAATATTTCCAGGAAAAAGGGCTGATTATCACAGTAAGTCCTTCAGTGTATATCTCTGAAACCTTAATTGCTGTGGCTGTACTTGGCTTCTTGTACCTTTTGCTTTAAGACACACTGGATGAGTCTAATTCTGTTTTAGGTTAATTGCATGGCTACTTAAGTGTTTAATGAAGACAATGAATTTATTGAGCAGTTGACAACAGTTGAATTATTGGCATGTTCTAAGTTACAGACTGTGTCTGGTTGTAATAACACACAGAACTTGGTACCACATATGGTATGAGAGCACAGATGTCCTGTTTCTTTTCTTTTCATACCCTAAGTAGTTCACATTGATATGTGCTCCTCACAGCAAGTGTGACTGATTCTGTGTGCTTTTCAGACTCATGATAGGTTAAAGCATCCTTAATTGCAAGTCATCAATTTATATTAGTAGCCTTAATGATAAAATTCAGCGTCTTCCTGAATTTCAAAATGAAAATCCCAGGAAATGATTACATTAGCTTCTCCAGGGAGTGTGTTCCCATTTAGGATTTTGATTAACTCTGTTTTCAAGGATGAGGGGATTAGGAATCTTACAAGTTTTTCTTTATTTTTGAGGGAGTGTGTATTTTGTGATGCTCCTGTAGCCTTCACAAGCGCTCCAATGGGATGCATATTTAGCTCTTCATGAAATATGTGCCTTTGTGCATAAAGCAAGTGGGCATCTGGATAGAATTTCATTTCTGTGATGGGACCTGTACAACAGAAGATTTTGTTCTTATGGAGTTTTCTTCTACTTTTTAACTCTGTTTCTTGAGAGTCCTGAAGAGAATTTAAATTGCAATGTTCACCTAAGATATCCTCTTTTCTTCTTGAAGAAAGCAGATGTTTATGATGGGTATGGAAGTGACAACAAGGCATATGAAGATTAAATTACTCTACTACACCACAAAGGAAATAATATATACAGAAAATATTGCACTTATTCATGCTATTTTCCTAGAGAAGGAGGAAGAAAGAAATAAAATAGCGTTCATCCTGCTGCTAATAATGCTGAACCTGGAAGACACTATGCAGATGAGAGCAGTATAAGAACTAGAACAGCATAAAATAGAATTACAGTAGCCTAATTCCCAGAGGAGTGAATCCTTGAGGCAAGGTCAGACAAGGTCAACATTGACTAGAAGGGAATAAAAAGATTCATATTTTTCTTAAATCCCTACCTGCTCCTTGTCACTGTTATTCAAAGCTTTAAATCTCAGGCACTTCCAGCTAGCAACATGATTCTAGTCAGGGGAGAGAAGCAGGATCATTTTGTCTTATGGAGTGTTATAATTTTAGAATCACAACTCATATTTTATACATCTACTTAATAAATATCTTGTTCTTCATCACTAACAGACCAAAAGAGAAAAGAAAAATTCACTTATAAATGTAACTAAGAATGATTAATAAGCATTTTATTTTATTTATATATATATATAATTATAATCTACTGTTAGAGACTTTATGAATAAGAAATAAAAATCTAAATTCCCAAAGAAGATTAATTTTCATGCTCCAACAGTTATTCCATACTGCTTTTAACATACTTTGGTTAATAGAATTAAAAGCCACAGTCTTCATTTCATCTCTTATTGGTTAGGTTCCTTAGGTGTAAGTCTTTCCCTTCATCTTTTTTTCACATGATCTGTGATAATTTACTACAGTACACAGGTTGTACTTGTTTGGTGCTCTGTATGCCTTAAGTTCTCAGTCATGGTGTACCTGCTCTCACAGTCTAATCCTGGTTTCTGTTTTTAAGGAAATAAGTGAGGCCCCCACCCATGGTACATCTAAGAAACAGGGAAATACAATTCTGTTCTTTCTGAAAAACTCCCTCTTTGGAATAATGATATGTTAAGTTCATTATAATTAACAGAATTAAATATGTGATATTTTCATGAACATACAGTCTGTGTTTAAAATTCCTTTTAGCAATCTGTCAGTAGTCTAACAAATCAGAACCTGACTTAACTCAAATTTAAATTCAGGAGGTATCAAGACTATAATAACACAATGTTGGACAGGCATTATGTAAATAGATGCATATGCTGACATTTACTGTTTCAGGAACTCCTAACAAATATTGAAACATTATGTATTGTTTACCTAGACAATAGCTGCACACAAACTATCTGGTGGTGGTGGGGAGATATTATTTAGATTAAGTTATAAAAGGGAGAACATGTTGGTACATGAGTGACCTCAAGTACTCTAATGTTTAGCAGAGAGCTTCAGTTCTGGACACAGATTTCCAAATCTCCAGTTTATGTGGACTGTAATCCTCTATAGATAATGGTATAGTTCTTGGAGAGAAGATCATTTGGTTTCAAACCCAGTTTTGGTCAACAGTTATTAAAGCCGCTCTCAGAGAGCTCAGCTGTACTTTGTAGAACATATCCCTTGGTCTAGACAGAAAAAAGTTTAGAGAGCTCATAGTTGTAGCAGAAGTTTCTCTTACTGGAGGCAAGACTTGGTCCAGTCTGCCTTACTGACCGTGGTTTTACATAATCTTAGAGCTGCAGTGTCAACCTTGTTGCATTAATAAGCCTATGTGCATTTAAGGGGAAAAAAATAAAAGACTGGCTGTAGTGAGACAAAAATACTGAGCATTAAAAGAAGACTCTGGTCCTTATTTAAAAAGCTAGAACAAGACAGCATCCTGTGGCATCCATGAAATGCGGATTTCTCTGATATCTTCATTGTTCCACTTGTCCTTTTAGGGAATTTACCATGCTTATGAAAACATTAAAATGACATTCAGATTAGTCAGAGAAGTAAAGAAAACCCAGAAAAAGTAGCTGAAGCTGGAAATGGTTTTTGAGCACAAATTTAGAAGTTAAACAGTTGCGGGTGAAGGAAGTAGCTGTCTGCCCTCATAAGCATCAAACAAGCCTAATGGCTGTCAACTGTCACAGAAAAATTCCCCATGGAACTGTGTTATATAATTTTTTCCTCTTGTTTTGGTTAAAAAAAGAGTTTTGCTATAGAACTTGCTCATTGACATGAACTTTATCTAAAGGCTGTGACTTACCAAAATGCTGTTGAAAATATCAGTTACATTTTGTTTCTAAAGTTTCTTTGCTGCCCAACTTGAGGTGTTGAGGTGTTGGTTTAGGCTTTTTATTTGTTTGCTGCTGAATGCTGATTCTAAAATACTAGCACTTACTCATTCTTTCTTTAATTTTGGGCCTGTCCCTGGAGAAATGTGGCTTCTGCAGTCCTTTAAGCAGCTCCCAAGGTCTATTCAAGTCTCACTGATAGCAAACTATTATGAAAGGCTTCATATGAGCTCTCACTCTGCTTTCCAGGTCCTAATGGCAGCCACTGCCTGGCATGCCTCCCAAACCAGAATCCAGCTCGGGGAATCTTCTCCTGAGTGGAGGAACATGCATCTGGTTTGGCAGAGCAGAGGGCCAGTAGATGCCTTTGTTTTCTCAGTGCCAATATTTGCCCGCATCCACGCAGTTTTTGCATTAAACAATCGTTAAGAAGAAAATTTTAAAAATCCCACTCCTCCTTCCCTGACGTGATGCTAGGAATAGGGGCTGTTAGCCACCACCTCCCCCGCGTGCTCTCACCTCCCTGCTGCAGGCTCAGAATCTCATTTATGTGCCATCTGATGCCTGGATCTTGCATCCTCGGCTGCAAAGTGATACAGACGGTTTCTCTCAAATGTAGCCTCATTGGTATCTGAGCATGGCCCTTCTCCCCACAGGTCAGAGATGGAGATTTGACTCTGCTTTGTTTTCTAGAGGGTACTGGGCTGAGATTTCCTATTAATTGGCCCAATGCCACCAAAATATTTTCAGATGCCTCTCAGTAGTTTTAAAAATACAGCAGCCATAAGCATAGTCTTTCACTTATATTTTCAATGTGTTTTTAACCTGACTACTACATAGGATCATCAGAGTGCTTCTGGCTTCTTGGGCATGACCAAGTGGACAAGCAAAGAGGAACCCAGATAGTCTGGAGCATCTGGAGCAAAGGTTCAGTGTTTTAGGACCTTTTCAAATCAAACAGGGAATGTCAGCAGCTGTTTGTGGGAACCTTGAGACCAGAGGTTTTGTTTGAGACTCAAGAGTCTTTCTCTGTTTTACTGTATCATAAATTTTATCAAGCTCCATGAATGTATATAGGAATATAATAATTTTAAATTTCTGTAGAGGGAAAATTAGAGGTGGGATTGTAAATAATGACAATCACATTTTCATTTTCTGTGAAAAGTAAGTCGAAGCCTGAAACAAGTAACCAGAGCTTTGCAGTCATAGAAAGCTGTTACTGAAAATCAAGGTTTTCTGTGTCTCTCCTATGTTTGATAGCCCTTTTGCAGAAAAATTGGGCTATGAGCAAGAACCTGGAACTGGTTTCTGTAAAACTGCTGAACTAGAGAAAGTTTATGCATGTTCTAATCACTACTAGGTTTTACACTGCATCTCAACACTATTTAAGTGTTACTGTTTTGTGAGATTTTGAAGAACATACAAAGAAAGCCCATAAATGAATTTTATCTGGAAATGAGTGTAAACAAACTGTTTGTAAATATATGCACATTTTATTTGGGAACGATACATGAGTAATTTGTGCATATATAGAAGCATGTGCACCATAAACACTTCCAAGCTTCAAAATATTTTCAGCCTCCCATTTTATGCTTTATGTCAACAAGTATATCAGAAATACCCATGTCTGCCAGAGAATGACCAAGGATGGAAACTTGCCATCTGTGTACATAGAAGCATGCAGAGAAATCTTGAGGGTAGAAATTCTTTGCTGAGGTGAATAGTATCAGTGCAACACTATGCTCTTTTCTAACTTTGGAAGTATGATAATTTAAATAAATACCAGTTTTTGAAAGCTTCCCTGCCTTTTGTACACCCAGTGGCTTGAATGAAGCTGACACCTTTGAGAAAAAAGAAAGAAATTTTGACCAGCCTGGCTATAGAATTCGTCAGTGATGAGTGCATGGGCCAATCTGATTTAGGAACTCCAGAAAGAGAGAGGGAATGCTGGTTTTGACAGCCATAGTATCCCAGATTTTATCCATTTCTGGCACTGTGAAAGCTGATACATGTTTAAAATTAACAGACTGTTTTTTTACAGATCTGAAAGTAAAACTGAGATAAGTAATTAAGCCAAGTTATCATGCAGAGGAATGAACTGTAGGAGATGTTTAAAATAACATGTCCTAAATATTCTTCAAGTTATTTTAAACAGTTCATCTTAAGGTAATTAAGCTATGTCCTTTGGGTGAATAGCAGCTTGTAATATCATTCTTGTAGTTAAAGTGATGCTTAAAGGAGATTAATTTTTCTTATTTAGATGAGATATATTAAGAAACTAGATTGGAAAAATATCTCTTCTCTGGGAAGAACTTTTTGTATTGAATCAAGAATATTTATCATCCATAAGCAATTTTTCCCATCCTGAACCACAGCTGATTTTGTGAACATCCAGCTGAAGAACCAAAGCTGCATTTCCGCCCTGCATTGCTGTAAACAATAAAAAACCAATTTCTTACCCAAAGTTCCATTAGTGATTTCCAGCTCTAATTGCCACCAGTGGATCTTCCCACCAATGAAAAGTTCATAGTCGGTGACTTCCTGATTTTATGGCAAAACCACTTTGCTGTCATTTGGTGGAGAAAATGTGTATATTAACTCATGAAAGTTGCTACTTCAGTAGAATCAAGATGGTCTTTCAGCTCTCACACTCATGGTCCTGTTAAAATGTTATTACATCTGTTAGCTTGTGCTCTACAGTCCCAGTGTTTAACATCTTTATTTTCTGAAGCTGTCATTGCTTATAGCATCTTAGTTGTTATCATTAGCTGTTGTTAGCTTTTTCTATTTCTTTATGCAAGTGGCAACTGAATGTTTTTTCTGCTATATTATTCTCAGCTTTGATTCAAAGGGCAAAATGAGACTGAGTGAACTGGCCTCTAGAAATCCAATCTAGTACCTTTCTGGGATTATTTGAGCATTTGCTCCTGTTCCTTGTTTTCTGTAGATGTACCATGAAAGAGAGTAGAGACCTAAAATGTTCCACTTCCTTATTTTTTAACGCATCATAAAGATACATTTATTGAGATTTGTGAATGCTCAAGTATTGTAATCATGGAAGCCATTTAAGTGTCAAAACTGTCAGCAGAGTCTGATGATCTTATCATTATGGGCTTCTGGCATTTTTCTCCAGTATTCTGGAGTCTTATTTAAGCTTAACAGGGTTGGATGCAGCTACAGTGTTAGTGGAGAACTGAGAAAGCTCAAAAGTTACTCATCCATTGCGTGACTCAGGGTACATACTGTACTAGAGAACTACAGCTTTTCCCCTTGGGCATTTTCCCCATTGCAGAGTATCCTTTTGAGCACTTCTGATATCTATATGGAGGACTTTTTATTTTTCCTAATGAAGCTAAAGAGTAATTAGGAAAACATCAGTATTGTGTCAACTCAGCACTTCACTGAAGTAATATATCCTTGCTCCTTACATTCACTGATACTTACACATCAGATAACCACTAATATGGCTATTTTGTGTTTCTTATAACTTGGTACATTATTTAGTGTTAGCACGAACATCTTTTCACAGCATCACTTTTTACCATGTAGACATGACCTAAAATTCCTGGCAGAGACTCTCTTGTGAATCCTGTGTGGTTTGTCTTTGCTATAACCACATATGCTACTGTATCCTTTGGCTCAGTTAGCATCTTTCCTACTTCTTGGGCAAACATTTGTATCTTTCTATCTTACATAGTACTGCAGTTTGTTTTATTAATGGCCAGTGAATACAACTATCTGTTTACTTTGTTGTCTCACCATATCACATTCTGCAATTCAGTGATCTACTTAAATAATGAAACAGGAAAAGAAGCCTCACAAGACACAATTATAACACTGAAGTCAAAATTATTGTCATTTTCTGTGAAGGAAGAACTGTTCTCTCCATTCTCAACTGTTCATCTCTTTTTGTGCCAACAGTCAGTCATACCAGTCGCAGTAAAAGAAGTAAAGAATTTAATGCACAAAATGTGGCATCTTTTCACTGTAACTTGCTACAACCAGTTATTTATATCAAGGATTGTTCATACATATGCTACCCCTTGATCTGTTTTGTTAAAAATAAAATTGCTAAAACTACATTGTTTTTAGGCAAGTCTTAACATTTTTTCGTTATGTACTCCAGTGAATTTCTCCTCCAGTCTTTAAGCAGAATGTCATATTGAAGCTCCACATTCATGTTTTCAATACCAGTACTTCAAAATTCTCTGCTCTGTATAGCATGCCAGGTCTTGTCTTTTATTGTATTGTACCATCCATTGTATTTTGCTAACACTATAGTTTTTATAATGCCAAGGTCATCTCCCTCTCTTACCACTGCAAGATGCCAATTAGGCAATTTGAAAATATATATTCCTAGTTTCCTACCATGTCCTACCTTCTGGGCTTTTTTTGGTCTGCTTTACTGAAAAGAACAGACTTGTCTGTAAATGCAGAGTCCTTACTAAAAAAGAACCTAAATTAGGGGCAATACAGCTCTTAGTCAAGTTGCTTATTAAATTTATTGGTCCCTAAGACATATTCAGCAAAAAATATTCAGCAAACCTCTTTGTATTTGCATCTTACTGCAAGAATTTCACCATACCCGTTCTACATAATACAGATTCACATAACCCCAAGGCAGGTAATTTCTGTTTCTTTTGCAAGAACGTTCTCTCTTCTCTCTGTCAGGCTCTCTATGTCACCCCAATCTGCTTAAAGGCTCTTAAAGGTTTTGTGGATACTTTAGCTTTTTTCTCTGACCCTGTTAATGGGTTGCAAGACAAAAATGAGCTCAGTTCCAGTACTGTGAAAAGAAGATTTTTCTTCATTTATGCACTTCATGTTCCTTCATATGTCTCGATCTTTAGAAAGAGGGTCAGGAGCCATGTGAATTCTGAATTGAGTTTGGTTTTAAGGACTATTCATTATATCCTTGAACTACAGCCAGGAGACCACTCCTCAGAAAAATAACTAAATTAAGTAGGGTGAACGTAATAGAGAATAAATTAAACAAATTTGAGTATTCTCTCATAGGTTAGGTCAGCACTTGGCAACAGAAACCATATCAGTGTTTCTTGGAAAGATGCCTCTGCTGAAACCCTGAGCTTAACAACCACTCATCTTAGTGGGAACTTTAGAAAGAGTTTATTTCATAGCTTCTTGTTAAGGCTGCACAACAGTTTGTTATAACCCCAATCTGATAACATACCTTGTAAATATTAATTGTTCTTTAGGGTTAAAGGTTACAGTTGCTCTATTTACATTGAGAAAAGTTCAAACAAAACTGCAGGATTCCCTTTTCTCCCATGAATTGTACAAGCATGGGGACCTTTGCCGATTTTTTTTTTTAAAGTGCCTTGGAAAAAGATTTACTAGAAGATAACGGATATTTGACATATGAAACAAGGCCTAAATCTAATCTTTTTTGAGGACATGATTTGGCTTGAGGATGAAAAAGGACAAATAAAAAAGTCTTAAGCAGGAATAGAAGCTTGTAAGAATTTCTTCTCTGGAGTACAGATGAAAATAAGCACTTAGAGATCTTCAGTGACTTCTCCAGTGACTATTTCTGTATTTCCAGAGGTTGTAGTGGTCGGAGGGCAGGGTATGTAGGGAACCTACTGTAAATGAAGTACAGGGAAGTACCAAGGGTCTCATTACACAAGGCAGAAGAGTGTTGAGCTAAATTGGCTGGTGTGCAACAGCAAGTGCTTGCAGAGCCAGCAGCTAATGGGCTCTCTGCAGACTCCTGATTCCCAGGAGGGAGGAGGAGGCCAGCAACCTCTAAGACCCACTGAAGGGATTTTAAAGGAGCAGGGCCTATTCTGTTAAATGTAGAAGGGACTACAAGATCTTTTGTTTTATGAAGTACTTGTCTTTAGTCCCCATCTTGGCATAATTTTAATAGAGAGTAAGCTTTACAAGTAATTAGGATCTGCCTCCAAATTACTTTTCTTCTTTTTTAGTAGAGACTACTCTCAAAACTTATAGAATCAAATAAGAGATTACAGTTTTCTGGAAGTTTGGACAATGACTTCTGAAAGTTTCTGGGAACTAGAATACTATGGTAGAAACTAAAGGAAATTTTGTAGCAGTAATGGCTGTATGAAATGTAGTCATTGTTTGAACTAAAGTTTTAGAAAACTAATTTTAAGAACTAGCATATCTGAACTGCCTTGAAAACTCTGCAAATCTTGTTGTTGGTTCTATAAATTATCAAAAGTCCACTTTTAGATGGAATGAGTATTGATACTTCCTGCATAGCATTTGTCATGCCTATTGGAGAAGATGGTGACCCTTAGGGTGAAAAAAATAATTTACCTTTGATATAATACTCTGTAAGAGTTACAAGAGCTTGTAAGATTTAGAAAATCAAAAGGAGAGAATTGGAATTATACTAATTATTATTAATTAGGAGAGTTTCAGTGGGACCCCATTTAAATTTTTTTGTTAAAACATATGTTTACTGTCAGATTATCCAAATAATTTTATTCTAAATTAAAGCAAAAATGTTTTAGAAAGAGAAAGGAACATTCAAAATATTTAGTTTTCTATCTCAATACAGCTTAAATCACGTGGGAAAGTAGATACATAAAATTCCCCCAATCTCTTTCACATGCAAAAAAGCTGGGATGTATTCAGGCAGGTTTTTTTTCACTTTAAGTAGTTTCACTACAAAAGTAAACAAACCTTCAATTTCTTTAATGTGTTCTATTTAATAAGAATTGTAAACAGAAAGGAAGTGCAGTGGAAGATATGTTTAAGCCTCCATAAATGAAGTTAACATATCAAAGTAATCAAAACTAAATGTCAAAAAACTTAGTAATAAACTTTTTCTATCCCTGCAAATTGCTTCTAGGACATCTTACATTTGCTGAATGTATTAACATCAAATTCTAAGTTCCTGTTTTCCAAGGTCTGTAAGTGCCAGGGTCCAGAGCCTATGCCATTCACTTTGGATCACATGAATGGTTTTAGTAATATTTTTAATATTAGTAAAATTTTAATAATAAAGGCAAACTAAATCAAGAATTCGTTATCTTAAGGTAAATAAAAAACCATATACAGTTGCTAAAATTTCTAAATAGCCACTATTTCTAGTCACTGTTTGAGTCCAGTCATTACTAGAACACTGGGGAAGGTTGACAGAGAGGCAGACCTTCTGTGTACTTTTAGCTGATTTATATTACAAAGACAAACACTTTGAATGCATCTAATTTTGCAGTTGTTGCCCATGTTTTGCTGGGATCCCAGCAGAAATAAATATCACTATGCAGCTGCAAGATTGAGCTTGTTCTGCCAAAGCAATCAAAGGTTGAAAGTGTCAGAAATACCCATGCTAGCACTAGGCAGCAAATGGAAAAGTGGAAGCTTCACAGATATTTCTTTTAGCAGGTGACATTGAAAACAGCCAAACAACCACAGTGTGAGGAACAGCACAATGTTCTCATCCAGCAGAAACACAGAGCAGTGGTGAAGGAGCTGTGGTGGTGGAGAGCAGTAGCCAAAACTATTTTAATACAGAGAAAACCCCCAATTATAAAATAATTGCTATTCAGTAAATGTGGTGGATTCTGGTTTAGAATATCAAAAGCTCTAATTTACTGCATAAATTGAAGGAAAAGTCAGTTATAGCAGTTTTTATATATAATGTTATATGAATACTCAATATAGGTTGCTTAGGTTGCTTTTGCAATGAATTATTTATACTTTAACAATGTATTAATACTAACTGTGGTATTAGACCCCAAAGTGTTGGAGTTTCAGGCATTCTGTAAAGCTCAAACAAACAAACAGCCAGAGGGAAAGTTATGAAATTCTAATAAAGAAAGCTTACAGAGGCTTCATTTTGATCTTTCTTGGTCTTTTTTTCATCTTTCTCCTGCAACACACGTTATTGTCACATTACATGCATTTCTTTTCCACATCACTATCCCTTCTCAGATTTAGTTTTCATAGTGAGGGTGATTTTTCTGATTCGTTCTTTCCAGGTTTCTGATCAATCCATTGGTCATTTTCTGTGCCAAGACATTTCTTGGACATTTATCATGCTTTTTAAAATAAATTAATTATATTAGTTAGGGCTTCCCTAAAACTGTATTTAATACCTCTAGAAAGAAATATTGTCAAAAGCTTGAAAAAAGTTAAATAAATTATGTCAATCAATTCCACTTCATCCACGTGTTGTATGATATTTTAAAAATGCTTTCAGCCTACATGATCATGTGGGATTTTGTCCTACATTTGTTTCCAAAAAATACATGCTAGATGTAAGAATGTCATATTCCATGATGACTAAAGCAATAGTTTCTGTCAGTATCTTCTTAGCTTGCCAGCTTTCATTTATAAATCAAGTAGTCTCCTTTTTGCTCTGAAACAACATGCTCCAATAATTTAGATATCAAAACAGAACTTACTGGTACAGAAATTAAAATAGCAGTGGCTTACTTCTTGCTGCAGGAAACAAACTCATATCCTTCCTGCAGCAGCACAATTTGAAGTTGGCTCTATGAGCCCATCCTGAGCTCAGACTGACATCTGCTGAATATTATCCTGTTGATATGAGTCCTACTCTTAGAGATAAATAATTTATTTCATGAAAAATTAGTATTTTTTAGCTGGAGATAAGCAAGGGAGGGATTATTATCAAGGATTCCAATACAATTTATGAAGTTTATTAATTTAGAGACCACCAGTGGAAATGCTTCTTGTCCTGGGTCAGAATTTAGTTAAATACACAGGAACTGTGTAACTGGGAATTAAAATTTATTTTTGTTTTCCAAGAAAAATAGAAAAGCCAAAAATTTTCAAACGTTCCAGTTCTTACAGTGTGAAATTCCATTTTAAAGAGCTACAACTATTGCAGATGAAATTATTTGTGCTGCTAAGGTCTTGGATGACTAAAAATGTCACATTATTTCTTGAATTAAATGCAGATTTTGCATATGAAACACCCACATCCTCCAGTGTTTAAGCCTATGGTTTACCCTATGCTTGTTCTTGCAGCTGAGTCATTAGTCCTCGTGCTTGAATAACTGGTTAAATGTGCAGCTGAAATTAACTCAGGCCTTTTTTTGTTAGCTTTCAGATGGTAGCATTCTTCCTTAAAAAATTGTGATGATACATAGGGAAAAATTATTTTTTGTAGTAATTTTTATGAAGTCATCTAATAGTAAAAGACCAGACAACAATATTTTAGTATTTTGCATTCAAAATCTCTTCCACAAAAGCCAGCAGGAGAAATACTATTGATCTTGAAAGGGAAATACTTGGCTATATTTGGCAGTAGCATCAGTGTTTTTCTTTGAAATAGATTGCAAACTGTCAATAGAAGAAAATAGTATTTATATGAAGAAATGTCTTTTATTTCTAAGTTTTTCTAAATTTTTTGGTTTCTTATTTGAATTACAGTTTTTGCTCATTGAACCTTTTGGGGAAGCCAATGTCACTGTGTTTTTATTCAGGGTGCCTGTGATTTGTACATGCTGTGGGAGCTGATGCTATAAAATTATTTTGTTTTGTTTTAAACAAAAGGAAGAATGACACAGGAGCTCTATAGGCAAGGGGAAACAGATATTTTTTAAAACTTTTAATCAGGAAAAGTCTCTCTGCACATATACTGGTTAATGTCATTTAGTTATAGGGCTCGTGCTGACTGAGAAGTGCTGTTGCAGTCAATATTAGCAGAAAAAAAGGATATTGAGGAAAGCATTTATTTGAAGATACTGGTGATCACAGCTGTTTCACTGAACTGGGTGCTCTAGAAATGTGAATATTTCAGTACTCATCTCATGGGGTACTGGAAGAAATAAGGGAATCGTGCTGTAGAAGTTGATCCTTAACTGGTTTATTATTAAAGAGTTCAACCTGAAAAACAAGGGGACATCCAAACCCCATAGAAGTCTTCATAGATAAAGGTGGAAGAAAAACTACTGGAAGACAAGCATTATTATTGTGGAAAGAAAAACCAAAGGCATGTGGGGAAGAGCTGGGTAATTCTAGATCTTTCTCTAATGTCCCCGAGCTGTATAAAGCAAAGTGACAATTGCAGCTTTTATTGACTGAGCTTCATGCCACTTGTTTGTACCTCTCTGCCCTTTGTCTACATTTCAAAATACTGAATTTTACATTAATGCTTCATTGTTGCAGCATCACTGAGATCTGGTAAATAGGAAAGGCAAGCTAAGGCACAGAGTGTTGTTAAAGCTGTGTGAGGATTTGGACAGCTTCGAGTCATACCTGGCTCTCTGTAATCAGTAATGTCTTTCCTCTTCCTTTGGGGTTAGGTGCATTAAAGTGAAAATCAACCAATTTATTCTAGACCCAGTGGAGGTAGAGGGTAAGATGATTTCTCCCTCAGGCTGAATGTTTTCCTGAGTTCTACAGGAACACAGTAAAAATTAATTCATGGAGCATCTCCTAACTCAGACCATAATTAAGTTTTCCATTCAAGCTCTTCAGAAGTGATCTGTCTGGATGCTCCACACTACTGTTCTGTTTCTTTGTAATACCATTTGCCTCTTTAAAAGCAATTTCCTTTAAAAAGTAAATACATAATAAAAATAACTCCAACAGTGGAATGTATATGTTTTACAATAAGGAAAAGTGTTCTTCCAAGGTAGAAATATCTCTATATTCTCATATACTAAAGCATTTATTTTGTTTCAATTAATATTCAAAAATAATTAATATAGTTGGCTTTGCTACAGAAGCTGCTGAACAGATGTAATACATGTCAGGGTGCAAGTTTTCAAGGATTTGCAAAGTGAATATGCACACAGAGTTTATATGCAGAGATGCTGGCTGTATTTACAGCTTGAAAAGTTCCAGAACAAACACATGCAAATCACGTCCTTTTAAATGCTATGTGAAATAATGCATATGCTGTCTAGTTCTGATTCTTGATGATGATTTCCAGGATGAATAGAACATTTATGGTGGCGGTCATAGTAGTATACAGAAATGGCTGAAACATTTTGAATTGTTTATTATTGACTATGTTAAATTGATTTCAGGTTAACAGAGTCAGAGATACAAATATGGTAGAGGAAGCTCAGAATCCCTCTAAGGAATGGAGAACATGATGCAAAAATGATTGTGTTAATAAAAGGGCAATACATTTGCTTTCTACATAATAGTCACCAACCTTCCAGATGAATATCCTTATTGGGGAAAAAAATTAACCAAATAGTGCTTTTTAATATATGCATAGGCAGAAAGGCTTTGCATCTCAGTGTTATGAAAAATGTATATGTTCCAAATCCGCTCTGTGACACCATCAGCTTCCCCATTAAACAAGCAATTGCTTCATCCTCTCAAGTCAATTTTCTGTTACCATGCCACCAAATTATGGATTTCTTCCCTCACCCCCAATCAAATCCAGCTCTGCTTCAGTTTGTCTGCTGTAATTGCACAGTGTCTTTCCCATCATCTCTTGGCACCACACTGCCTGAGGCGCTCATTATTATCAGCCGAAAACTGGTGTAAGTCAGGGTGTTGCTCCAATGATCACAGCATAAATACAGAAGGTCTCCCTCTGTCTACCTATCAAAAGCTATTACTCCACATAAATGTACAAAGACAGGCTATTACTTCTGCTACTGTTGTTTCTTCAGGTGAGAGTTACCATTTCCTTGCTGTTGCAATTGCTGTTCAATATTCCAAGTATGGGAGCTGGCTTAGCAGTTTTACTGTGAAGGAGGGAAACTGGCACATCTCCTCACTTGTGTACCATGGCACTAAGTAGTTGAGTTTAGCATGAAATAAGAGAAAATCACACCCCAAGCCTGTGTTTTGTAGTAATTTCATTGTTTATGTACTGCCAAATGAAAAGAAAGAGGTTTGTGAATAGAAATCAAAAATAGAAAAAATTCTCCCCATGCTCATTTACGAGTAGCACTCACAGCAATAGATCCTCAGATACAAGTGGAACTTGAGAAGCTAATGAGAGACGTATGAGGACTCTGCAATTATTTATGAATCCTCTTTGGAACTCCTGTAGTAAAAAAAAAAATAAGGTGTTAAGAGGCTTATTTTAGATAATTCAGAGTATTCCTTAGGATAGTAATAGTGGTTTTAATATCTCCTGTTCAGTTTTGTTCTAAACTTCTGTCGGATACCAATTTGTGACCTCTGCTAATTCCATAATCTTAAAAAAAATCTTTGGTGAGCTCTAGTGTAATTTCAGTTGTAGGATGTTTTTTCTGTATGTGGTAAAATATAAGATAAAAATTAATCTGAGGTTTCAGAGTATTTGATGGAAAAGAATCAAAATATTTGAAATAGAGAATGGATTAGAGAGAAATATCTCTCCCTGATATCCTCATCCCACCATTTTGTGGTGTTTTGAATGGTTTTTTTGGTTTAGTTTAAGTGTATCAATAAAAATACGTTATAATAGTATTATATATTATACTATTTATAATATAATACATTATAACATGCTATTATAGTAGTGTAATAGTGCCTTGAACTCCCAGTCTGCACATTCCAGCTTCATTTCAATGCCTCTGCTTATTGGTTTTCCTGTACAAGTCTTCAATTAATTTTTCTTGCCTGCCATCCCAATGGTTATTATACTACCTTATAAATTTTTCCTCACATATTTCTTTGCTGTTTTCCCATTTGCTGGTATTTTTATTTCAATTTTTCTACTTTCTCTAGAAGTAACTGCACAAGACAATTTTAATTATTAAGAGAAGCAAACTAGGGATGGAACATCAATAATGAAGGGATTTCTGTGTGGTGTCCAAAAATGGTAAAGCAGCACCTATACCTCACTGGTGTGTCTCACTTCACCTTTCAGTATTACCAAGGGTAAAATAAAACCAGTTCTTATCTGTTTTCAATGCTTCAGGAGCAAATCCCTGCTTAAATCAGTATGAGTAATAATAGTGTGTTCTCGTCGCATTTCTAGCTGCTGCCACCTGAAAATCATTATAACTTGCTCAATCTTATCAATCTCCTTATTTTACTAGGATTGTCAACTTCTCAACCAAAAATACCAACACTTAAGGAACAGTGGTGAAATCTGGCTTCTAAACTAGGTGTCTCTTAAAAGCATGGGAAAGCTGTGGTATCTGTTTCCTGTGGATAAACCTTTTTATTTTAATTTAAGAAGAAATTGTTCCTCACTGCAGGTGATAATATATGGGTAATTTGTCCACTTCTTAAACAGTGATTGTGTTCCACTTCCATGAATCTGGTTAATGGATTATGTAACTGGAAGTGACAGCTATGTAGAGCAATACTGCCAACTTCCCTGAATTAGATCCTATTTTAATTTTATGAATATTTTTCTTTTTGGGAATAATCAAAATTTTTCATATAATGGGGAATCCATTGCAAATTGTGATAAATTAAGCAGTAAATACAGTGATGTCAGAATAAATTTTGCTGTTTGCTTCCATTTTGAATGTGTCTAACATGCTCTTCATCCTTGCATCCTACAATTGTGTCTTCTGGATATAATAACTTCTAAAATTTCTCTTTCCCATGGAAAGGTACAGGAAAAAGATCATTGTCATAACCTCTCTGGAAGTCCCTCCAGTTTATCAGCTGTAGATACTGGCACTGCATCTAGTGTCCAGGAGCTTTCACTCCTGTGCCAAACACCACAATGTTGTTATGTTATGTTATGTTATGTTATGTTATGTTATGTTATGTTATGTTATGTTATGTTATGTTATGTTATGTTATGTTATGTTATGTTATGTTATGTTATGTTATGTGTTACGTTTAATTTGGACATGGCTTATTTTCTTTCCTTTGTCCTTTTCATCATGTCCTAAAATAGACAGCATTTTCATCTACTGTTGTAAATGTGATTTTACTACAAGTTTGCTTGGGGTTTTTTATGCTTTGTCCATTTCTAACTTTATTTCAAGCTACACAAACAAGAATTCCCTTCAAGTCTGCTGCAATCAGATTTCTTTCTAGCTTTCCTGTACTGCAGTTTGAAAGGCTAATGTGATCTTCCCCTATTTTGGGAATGTTTTAGAAAACCACCTGCAAAAACCAGCAGTTTCATTGGAAGTGAAAGAGTCTGTAAAGGGCAGTGCAAGGCTGAATGACACCTTCACCCAAAATTCTCATTAACTGCATCTTATTTGATGCTTGTCCCCTGACAAGCTTGTCCCCTGATGTGAGGAAAAAATTCTACATGCTTTTCATTAACTCAATACATGGTATTACCAAACCTCCATTTATCACCATGGACCAGTGAGATTTGCAATTTTCAATAACTCAGGCAATTTTTTTGTGGAGCTACTTCTGTTGGCTGGGATTTGTTGGATGCTTATATAGAAACAATAATTATTTTCTCTCTGCGAGCAGAAACAATCACCTGCATTCCCTAGGAGGATTATTTACAATGCAGAAGATCTAGAAAGTATTTTTCATCATTTTTATATAATACCATGCCAGTGACAAATTCTGCAATTCAGCAATGTTTGTATGAAAATGAGATAAACTTTCCAGAAAATTCATCATTAAGCCAATCATCACTTACTTTAAAAAAAATTTAAAACAAGTAAAACTCCCAAATGTACTCTAGGAAGTTTGTAAAACCTGTCAGAGATTTAGATTGGTTTCTTAAAGAAATGTGATGCTCTTGGCCACTGAGGTCCTCCCTAATCTTTTCCTGTCCCAACAAAACAGAGACAGCGTAGAACAAAAACACCATTAGTGCCTCATGGAGGGAAATGCCACAAAGTAAGGTCAGACCTCAAACCTCTTTGGCCACATAGGGAAGAAACACTTTTCTTCTTCCTGCATCTCTGGTAAAGCATATATAAATGCAGACAACAATACAGTTAATGTTTAATAAAGTTACACTTCTATAAAACATAAGCCTCAACTATAATTAAACAGAGACATCCATAAAAATACCTCTAGATGACTTAATTGCAAAGAGCTATGTATTGAAGCAAGTAGGGATTTGTTTTCAGTAAGGAAAGCAACCTATGGATTTAGACAGGTTCTGCTAAAAATACAAGTTTTACTGCTGTTTGTTCTCTGTGGCTAGGGCTGTTTGAGTACCGTTTATCTTTTATTCAAGCCTCCACTAATTATCAAAGGATTTCATTTTAAAATATTTAGCATTTTAGTGAAGTACAGAATTCACAAGGTTAGTTTCTTTTAAAAATAAATTTTTCTATGGAAGCTACCTTGCCTTCCTGTCCCTCAGGGTATTACAATTCTCATTTTGTGAGGGGAAAGTGAATCCATGTGCAAGCTTCAAATAATTGGTTTTCTTTGGGTGACAATATAAGCTTTCATTACAAAGCCCAGACTCTTCAGAATGCTGAAGCACAGCTGGTGTTCTTTGAATAGGAAAGTTGGTGTTTCAAATTCTTGGAACCTTCAGAACATTTTGAGATTGATCTTTTGGTTTTTTCACGGTGAACTGGATTATTCAGAGGAATGCTGCTAATGAGAAAGCAAGTCTGTCATCTCTCCAACTGTGGTTTGACCTACACAATAATGATCAGACACAACCTGATTACAAATTACTGGGTTTTATGCATACACATGCCCACAAAGATGATACATGTCTTCCCTTGCATACATCAGGAGCACTCTTTTCTGTCAACAAGGACATTCCAAAGCTGCTCTTTGTGTATCGAAAACAAATTGCCCAAAAGTTTTAACAGCTGTTATATTAACAGCTTTGTTTAAGACCTGTTCTTCCACAAGCCTCAGTTTTGACACAAGTGTAATCCCTCTAATAGGTAAACACAAACAAATTTCTGCTTTAGAAAATTTTTAAAAATTATCTGAGTTATGACAAACACTAAATGGCAGAAGAGTTTCTTGACATTAGATAAATCTGCCCGGAGAGGTGGTGTCTGCTGCAGGATGAACTTCTGAGTGGTCTTCAGGGTCAAACCATCAAACTCCATTTCAAGAACCAGTCAGAAAACTCCATGTATTGATATTTATAGTAGGCTCATCTATCTGAATATGTGCTCATCTAAATAAATAAAGCTTGATAAATGCAATAAGGAAAATCACAAACCCACTGTCAAGCATGTCACTGTAACAGAACTTCCTCCTGCCACAATCACTTGGCCATAAAAAGAAACCTGTCAGACAGAGCCTAGAAAAAGCTTGGGAAAATCAGTATCTGAGTCAGGCAAAAGATAGAATAAATGAAAAAGAAGGTTAAAATCACAAGAAATTAATCATTTGCCATTTAAAGACGCTTTTGTTTCCTGATTTATTTATCACTAAGTCATAGCACTTTCTGATACTGAGAGAGGAAAGCTCTCTTTTCTATAATTAGGGGATTTTCAAAATTACTTATTCTTTTCTGAGAATTTTACTCAAGTACTTGAAGAACTTGTACACGTCACAAAAATTTGTTTCAGACTATTCGGAAGTTTCTGAAAGTTTTTCACTTGCAACTTTAGAAAGTTAATTATGCTAGTCACCAAAGAGAAGTGACAGCAAAGTAATCCCATTTCTGGTCTCTATGCTGACATTTTTTTCAACCATCCAATGATTGAAGAAGTGATGTGCATTTCTAGTTTTACCTTCTGCTTTGAAACTTCATTCTCTGAGAACAAGTCTATTTTATGCTAGTTTCTGTTTCTGACAGGCTATTAAAAATAGCCAAAATGGTTTAAAAAATCAAAGTCAAAATTTAAATTATTTATACCTAAAGCAATGGACTGCACACATTTAAAACTGAAAGGTTCCCTATCAGGAAGGCTTGGGGTGAGAAGTCACAGTACATGTTGATGTTCAAGTAGTAAGCAGTGTCTGCTAACTTTTTCTTTTCCTTTTTATTTTTTTTATTTAGTTTGATGCAGACAGAGATGAAGAAGAAGTGTTCTCTGACATCAGTTCAGCAGTTGACAATAAACTATTTGCAAACAAAGAGACTGCAGCAGGTGAGTTAATGTAAGATTTAAAGACGTTGTTTGACATTGGGATGCCTTTTTCATATTCTGAAAATATGTTTGGGTGTAGGTACTGTAGCAAAGTTGACCAACTTCAAACATTTGCACAATCAGGGACAAAAAAATTCCTTATATTTGGAAACTTCATATAGCCTATCTAACAACGGGCTTAACTATAAGTTAACCTTAAAATACTATGGCAAGTCTACTAAGCTATACTATTAATACAAAAACCATATAAGTTTTCAATTCCAGTTGTCAGCTGTTTCTGTTCCAGTGATACCTTGGTGTTCACCAGAAAATCAGTCCTGAGAGATTAATGATCATACTTCCTCCCTAATAATTGGTACTAATTCTGAAATTATGTGTGACTATAAGTCAAGTGTTTGGGGATTTTATTTATTTGTCTATTTATTATTTTTGCTTACTGAAGCTTGAATATCTTCAAAGCAAAGCCTTTGAGAGACAAAGGACTGCAAAAGAATTGAAGCTAAAAATCAAAGCACTGAAAATTTATAACGTCTGTCAGAAATATTTTGCTTGAGGACAGCAGAGAAATTTTCCCTGGTAACTTCACAATTTCTTCCTTTTACAATGGCATCCCTGGTTGTTTTCCAAATCAACTATTATTGTTACGTAGGTGGATGGTGTCTTAAATATCTTCTGAACAAGGCCACAAAAAGAAAATTTTGATAATGTTCTAGATGAGATAAAGATGAAGTACCAAATTGAGGAGGGGGAGGGCAGAGAATGCAAGGGGGGTTGGGGCTGGGGAGCAGGTTGAGAACTGTAAGAAGTGCATCAGCTGAAAAGGCCCACAGGATTCTATTGGTCACCCTTGAGATAAGATGTACACAAGAATAAAGATGTCTCTTTCTGTTAAGTGGCACACTTATTTCTTTTGTGCTTAGCCTTATTCATAGAGTCAAAAGGTTGATCCCAAACCTAAAATGGCATTCCCACTGTACAACATTCTGTTGATAATTGCCTCTGGATTCCCTAAGTGATTTAAATTCTGCACAGGAAGAAAGGGAAAGAAGTATCATAAAGGTGCAAGCTCTGACAAACAGCTTGACAAGAGCTAAGCAATTTGCACAAATTGTTTGTGATTCTGGATGAGTTCCATTCAGTTCCTCGAAAGTCTGAGCTATTTAATAAATCCCTCACCAAAATAATTGGATAGCCATGAGCATATGCCATGCCACAATCATCTAATTAGTGCCTACTCTGAGCACTGATAATAATGAGATTTGAAGAAGGAGTTCTATGAGGTCAGGTGTTTAATTTCTAGAGGTTGCAATTCCATGTCATGATCTCACTTTTTGACTTTTAATCTTATTAGTGATATTGCAATAAACTGTAGTTCCTTGTAGCTAACATAAACATAGTATTTCTAATATTTTCATGCATCCACATCAATCTAATTCATCTTATACCTTTAAAATCCAGTTGTAATCAACTTTGTAGCAAGATGTACTGAAAGAAAACAACTGAAATGTTTATAAATGAAAATACAGTTTTCTCATTGTTACCTTCTACAATGTATTAAGACTGTTGCCAAGAGCAACAACCTGTCATGAAATTCAACAATGTAAGGCTGCAATAAAATTTGTATTAGAAGCATCTTACTGAGAGGAAAATTAAAATGTAATCATTCTAATGCTAATCAGTGCTTCAACAAATTATTTTTGTAATATTCCACTTGAAATTTATCTTCTAAGTATTTGTCTTGCCCCAATGCTTAAATGCAACATGTATTAATGAGTTATTAGTCAGTGCTTCAGAGCATGTTCCATAACATAAAAAGACATTTTTATTTTATTGAGTTTAAACATGTTGTTAAGAGAAGCAGTGTGTTACACAGGATAGGCCTAGATTGCTTTTATGACAGTGTTGAACTGTGTGAATACTATCATTGTTAAAACATAAGTATATGCATATTTGAGCCAATGAACCATATTGAATAGAATTGCTAGCAGGATTCAAAATAAGTAATGCATTTAAGCAAGGATTGGAAATTCATTAGCTGATTTGCTAAACACAAATGGTCCAAGGAGCAGACTTAATTAATTTGTATGATGGGTCATAGCTACCTTGTGATGGGAAGTGAAGTCAACTGCAGATAAATTTAGACAGATCAGTACAGTTTATTTTCATTGTATAAATGAATTTAGTGAACTGTGAAAAAGCAGTGCTTGACATTTGCATTTGTGACAACTTAAGGATGAACACATTTTCAGAGAAAGTGCTATGAACTCAGGCTTAAAATACTGAAATGTTTTTTAGGACCAGAGACTTTGCAGCCATGATGCCCTGGGCTTTGGGGTGCATCTCTGTGGTAGAAATTACACAGCCACACTCTCACAGCTTTCCATTATCAGTCTTGTGCAATTCAGCTTAGGAGCAACAAACATGATGTAAAATACAGCATAAAATATAAAATACAGCCTCATGGTGAAGGAAGGACTGAGCACAGCTGTGCACCCTCTGGTGCAGGGGTGTCACTGTCCCTGACTGTCAGACTTGGCAGGGGTGGCACTTGTTGGCACATCCTTGTACCACTGCAGCCACCTTTAATTAACCTTGTCACTCCATGCTGTGTCACTGGATCCTCGTGGATTCCTCACAAGAAACATTTTTATGAAAGATGCATAGCAAAAAAAGGGAATACATTCTAGCTCTCTGCTGTTTTGTATTTCAAAAAATGTTCCTCCCCAGAGGCCTGTTTATTTAGTTAATGGGGATTGAATAAACACTTTCAACTGCTTTATTTCTTAATTGTGCAGTACTGCACCTAATAAAATCTTTTTTTCTCTAAGGAAAACACAGGGCACATGAAAGTGTCCAGGTTTCCCTCGTCTTAACTTTATTCAATAAATCAAGAAAGCATATTTTAAACCCTGAGGTTTAAAGATGAGGTGCTTGCAAGTTATTTCTCCATGGCGGTAGAACTTTAATGGGCTTCCTTCAATGATATTTGTAACTTGAGTTTCCCTTTTTCAATTGATACAGTTACTCAGATCACTTCCTAAAGGTTCATATAAGCATGGGAAGGCTCCAAGTTAGCCAAGAGCTTATTTGAGCCAAGAGATTATTTGATGGGACATCTTTATGAAAGAATTAAGACAAATCAGACTCCTAACAGACAAGTATGAATTGTTTTTATAGCCTAGTCCTCATGGTACTAACTTAGCATAAGAAAAACAATGCAACTTGCTCAGAAAATGCAATAAAACTTATTTTTGTCAACTGTTTTGTTGTCAGACATGACAACAGCCTGCAGTCTCATTGAAAGTAGCAGGGCATGTCTGCTTCCACACTCTTTAACCAGTCCTCCCCTTTTCCTTAAGACAACACTGTGCATTTCACCTTTGATAGATAAACAATGCCACAGATTTTATGTAAAATGTGCTGATTCAAACTTGCATGTAGAAAACCTGAGTTTTGAATTATCCACTTTGCAAGGCTCTCCTTTTGGTTGAGCCTTGTCTGGAGATCTGCCTACAGCAGGATTCCTGACTGCCAGGACCTTGCCAAGGAGCTCCCTGGTGTGCCTCT
The DNA here is from genome assembly GCF_029582105.1 of Oenanthe melanoleuca. Taxonomy (NCBI): domain Eukaryota; kingdom Metazoa; phylum Chordata; class Aves; order Passeriformes; family Muscicapidae; genus Oenanthe; species Oenanthe melanoleuca. Next base: position 15,950,515 of record NC_079342.1, on the reverse strand, counting down.
GCTGCCGTGCCTACAAGCCATAGTTAATCAGCTCTTTGTTCTCCCCTGCAAGACCTGTTTTGGGAAGATTTAGTCCAACCTTAGCAAAATATGCTCCCTCCAAAAACAATCTGAGCTGGAGTATAGCAAACTACTCATGCTGCACCAGGGATATTGCAAGTACTCTGATATGTCCCTTAATTACTTTATCTTGTTTTGGGAGTAGCCATTTGCTTCAATTCATTTCTGATGGATTTGTCTTTAGGCAGTTTGAGAAGGGTAAAGAAGTCTGAGCATTGTTCATTGATAGATGGTTATGGGGTTTGTTTGTTTTTCATTAAACCATGAAAGAAAAGACTGATTTTCAATTTTTCTTGAATATACCCTAGGAAGAAGCCATGCTTTTCCAAGGACAGTGGTATTCTAGCTCAAGGAAAAAAGGCTTTAAGATGCTTGACCATATTAAAATTGTATAACCATTGTGGCTTTTATCGCTTAGGATACATTATGCATGAGTATTCATTTTCAGCCTGACCTTTACATTTAAGTTTGCAGCGCCATATTTCATACTAATGTTTCTAGCTAAGAATATGTACTGCTCTTGGTAGTTAAGTGACAGTTAATCAAGTGCCTTTAATAAAGTGCCAACAAGTGCCTTTAGGAGTGATTGATGTGTCAGAGTAGGCCAGTGCCAGTGACAACTGAGGCTTAGTTAAATTATATTATCAACAATGACACGGTGTTAAGAGTGAGATGTCAGCTGTGCAAAATAAATCAGAAAATTAAGATTCTCTCAGCACTTGGAAATCTATTTCCTTGCATATATCTTTTAGAGAAAGGTATTTTCAAAAGACCATTAAGTGTACATGCCAGACAACATGCTGTGTGTGTACATGTGACACTGCAGTACCAGGAATATAATTCCTTTCCATAATTTTTTAATAGCAATCTGAAAAGCTATACATGAGCATTGAGGGTGGGGGCAGGGGAGTGAGGAACCAAAACAAAAGCACCATCAGATGGTAGATGCAGGTGTCCCTGGTGTCTCTTATGTAGTCCAGAAAGTTAAATTGAAGATTAATTTGGCAGTAATTGTGATAAGGATTGCAAACTAAGACACCCTGGAATTAACATCTGTACCATGCAGTTATAGTGTTTGGTCATCATGACATCCAGCTCCTCTCCTCTGTTCTCTCTGTCAGGGATATTTATTTCACCACCTACATAAGTTATTACTATATAAACTTCAAAAGCAAACAAACCCAGATAACAAATAAATAAATGCATCTGGCACAAATTGAACTGCAAAATCTGTTATTGATAGTGCTTGTTACAGCAAGCCACCCATAAAAACAACTCTAATGGTGAGAAAACAAACTGTGGGCCGGCAATAGCTTTAAAACTATGTACCCTCAGTGCCAGTGCTTGCAGGAACATCATACCAGGTAGAGACACCTGTAACCCAGGAAGGAGGGGGTTGTTTTCTTCATTAGTGATCTTATTTCACTAATGACATGAGGAGCCAAAAACACAGCTTATACTTCCCCTAGTGTTACCTGTTTCTCCCCACATGAAGTGAGTGGTTGGACTCATCTGTGGCCAGCTGGTTATAATTTTTAGGTTTCTGTGAATTATTAAATATTTTTATTATTCTCATTTTACTAATGCTGTGAAAATTATTTCTATAGTCTCATGCCTATTGACATTTTAATGTGTTTAGAATATGTGCAGAATTTGGTTTAGGGCTGTACCATCTGGAGGACCCAGGAGACCATTTCCTTCTTTATTGCCCAGGATTGAGATAATCTGAATGGGGTGACAGTGCCAGAATATGATGGCCATGTTATAGCCTTCCTGTGTTTATACAGAAACATTACTGGTAGTTTATCCTCCCATTGTGGTTTAGCAGTGACTCCTCCCCTACATGACTTCTTGAAATATCAAGCTCCTTTTCTGTTGTCCTGCACCTTCAGCATTTCACCTGAAGCTCAACTGTAAAAGCTTAGCCAGGTCAAGGCTTCTCAGCAATTGAATTTTGTCATCCCAAGTGCAAGAGTGCATTCTTCCTGGTCCTGCCACAGGAAGATGACAAGGAAAAGGGGCAGAGCCACACAGTCTCCTTGGGAAGGGGTAGAATAGGATGGAAATGGAGACAATTGCTGCTGGAAGCATGCTGCTTTGGTCTCCTATCAACACCTATCAAGGATCCTTATCTGCTAATCAGAAATTAGTATTTTCTTTCTCTTTCTTAAACTGGTTTATATTCTCCCTTGAGTGTGGCAATTTTACAATTGCAAGTCATGGCATGCAGAGCACCCTGCCCAATAAATATGCAATCTAGCTAAAACAATTCACCATTTATCACAGCCCTTCCTTACTAAGATGTGCAGTAGCTTTTATGGATGCTTTGAAGGCTCTGCTAATGAAATACCATTCAGCTGGGCACTAGCAAACCTGAATCATTCCTTGCTTCAGAGGTTTTGCAGAGATACAGACAATTGGAAATATTATAGTGTTCTGCCACATAAAGTGAAAGTTTTCAATCCAATTCTGAATTCTAATTTTCTTTCCTATTTTAGGACCACATGAACTTGATTGCAGTCTGATTATGGATTCTGGAGATGCTGTTTATACAGAATTTGACTTTGAAGACCAGGTAATTTTCTGTTTATATAGCTTCTCTCTAGTTCATGAACATAGTGTGCTATAAAATTGTCTGAACAAGGTGATGGAACTTTAAGGATAGGGCAAATGGATTCTTAAGTATAACATAAGTAAATTCATGATACACAGATGTTGCTTTCAGGCTAGGAAAAAAGAATGAATATTAGTGTAGTATTAAGAGCCTGTATCTTCCATTACTGTGCACTGCTGAATTTCCTTCCTAAATTTAATAATGTTAGCAAATGTGACAAATAGAATTTCTAAAATGCACTGTAAGTCTGCTGTATATTTAAGAAGTAAAAGTTTTCGAAAGAGCAGTATGAAATTATAAAAAGTGTGAAATATAGCTACAGCCAAATCAAACATTCTCCCTGTGAAATTTTTTTTAATAATAAAAAAAAACCAAAGTCTTACAGTATGTTGAAACCAGCCTTTCTACTGATCCTGTTCAATCCACATCTAAAATCTAAATTTTGATAAGAGTTTTCATTGTCTGTAGGAAGAATGTCGGAGAGAGGGGCAAAAAAGATTGTGAAAACCTTTCCCCTATAATTTTCATATCTACACCTGTAAGGTCATATCTGGAATAATGTTCAGTTCTGGATTTAGTAATACATCATATGTAGATACTTAAAAGAGTCCAGCAAAGGACCATTAAGATAATTAAGGGACTGGACCATCTCTCTTACAAGGAACGGCTGAGGGACCTGAGTGTTCAGTCTGGAAAAGAGAAGGCACAGGGGCATCTCATCAAAGTGTACAGAAATCTGAAGGGAGGATGCAGAGAAAATGGATCCAGGCGTTTTCTGGTGCCTGGTGACTGGACAAGAGGCAATGGGCACAAACTGAAACGTGGCAGGTTCCTGTGGCTTGGATGCTGCACTAAGGATAAGGGTTGTGTGCTTGTTACTGTGCTGTGGATAAGCATTAAAAGAATGCTTAGTCTAAAAGACTTAGAATAAAAAAAAATAAATTAAAGCCATCTGTCTGTCACACCACCATACTTAAGGGTGTTGGTTTTGTATGTTTTGCTTCCTGTCTTCCACTTTTGCATGACTCTGCTTTTATTTTCTTCATGAATACCACAAACATCTCTCTAGATTTGTAAGCAGTTTGGCACAGAATGTTAATTTGTGTTTCTGTTGTCATTCAAAAAAATGCAGTTGCAAATGTTCTCACCTCTTTTCTCATTGAAAAGATATCTTTTCTTGTGACATTTTAAAGCTAGTGACAAAATGAGGGCCAACAAAACTGAATTTTCATTATGATTGGATCATTCGTTGGTTTTCTATCACAGTATTCAATGCAACACTTTATCCTCACCTGCAACATTCTAGCTCCATTCATTTATTTTAATTTTTAGATCCCTTTACTGTTCTATTTGGCTTGGTTATTTCAGCTTGGCTGTTTTTCAAGGAGGCAGCTTGCCTCTGTCTCCACATCCCATTTTAAATCCCATTCTTTCACAAACCTTTCTTAAAACATTCTCTGCCCAGGAAACTTCTAAAATTCTCATTATCTTTGTCTGTACTGTACTTTATTATTTAGGGGGCTAGGCTTATAAAGCAGAATCTATATTTATCTTATGTTTGGCTATTTTGATGTTTTAATGTTGCATTTTAATGACATTTTAATTGGTTCTTTTGGACACTAAAGAAATTATATTCTTGATTCATAATGTTTAATTTATAGTTACAAAATAAAATAAAATTAACAGAAACATGAAAATTTTACTGATATTGTAATAATTTAAAACTATAGAATTCATTGATGATACATTACACCGTCCTAAAAGCACTGCAGTTTTGAATGCATGTGATTCTCACATGAGGTTGAAGAAGAAGACTATGATGGGACCTCTGTCAACAGCAAATATTCCTTCTGCCAGATGTGGCAGTTAGCTTTTCTCATTATTTTGCTAAACTAACACATTGCTGTTCTGGCAAGAGTGCAATACTGTTAACAAACAAAGAAGGAGAAATGAAGCTAAAAACAGTGCTAAAAACCCTATCAGTCAAGGACAGCTATATAAATATGAAGTGGCTGACACCACTCACTTCAACTGCAAGTTAGTATCTTGATACTTTTTTGCAACATTTTAAAAAATATAAATATTCATATTACTAATAAATGTATACACAGGTTATGAGATGCCTTGTACAAATATAAAGAAAATATAAAGGAGAAAGCAATTGCAACTAATTTGAAATTATGGAAGCAGGTATTATATATAGAAGCAAAAAAGGGAGTGGAGATTACCATGAAGTCATAATACCACTTAGCTGCCTGGTCTGAGAAACAAAATGATAAATTACTCTCAGGAAGAAAAGATCAATAACTAAATTCAGGAGTGAGGAACTGCTCACATTCAAAACTTGAGCTCATTTCGACCGTGGCAGTGATTTAATACTCCAGTGATTTACCACATGCTGTTTACGAATTGTGTGAAGCATCAACAAGCTTTACTCAGAGAATCTCAAGTGGAAAAAGAATGTGTGTCTGGATACAAATGTGTCATGCAGTGATGTTATTGCATAGGAAATCTGTCATGAGAATGTGGGGGATAAGAAGGCTTGTTTCCAAGCAACCTTACACAGCTGAGCTGCTAAAAATGGCTGAATTTTAGGGGAGCATCTTGGTAGGCACTGAACAAGAGAAGTTGGGAGTCACACAGAAGACAAAGCCACAGCTGACAATAGGTGTCTTGGTGCAGCTGAAATGGACTTACACAGATACTTTTTGCATTTTCTCATTCATGGAATGAGCCAGGAAAATCTCCAGTGTAAACTAAGCCAAAAATGCATCTGAGTTCTTCAGATGTACATTACTTCTACCAGAATAATGTCTCTTACTGGTAGGCAGGAGCAAGGAGATCGAGTGGTGTGGTTCCAACTACTGATGTAGTCCTTCACTCACATAGGAGTTCCAAGTGCTTCCAGAAACACCTGATACCTATTGCTGAAAGAGTGCAAAGCAGCACTAGTGCAAATTAAGATCTGGCTTTCCTGGAAGAGTATGCAGGGACAATTGAATTAAAAACAACTCAGAGAAAGCTTGAGCTTTGAATTTTGTACATTTTGTAAATAATAGTCAATTAAATTCATGTAACTAAATTAAAAGTAAGCTGATTGTTTTTTACTGGCTATGCATGCATACTTCAAGAACTAGAACACTTGTAATCACAAAGTCACTTTTTTTCAAAAAAAGGAAAAAATTCCCAGTCTTTTCTCCAAATCATTAATAACTATTTTTCTGGTTTTGTCTCAGATCTGTGAGATCCTGTATTACAAAAGGAATAATATAAGGTTTTGAAATCACTTAGAAATATGTTATTCTGAAAAAGAGAAATAAACAAATAAATGAAGCAGATAGTACCTCTCATTGAGAATGCCTTGTAGAAGAACCAGCCAAGGTTTCGTGTCTTAGCAATCTCTAGAGCCTTTTCTGGAATAATGATTGCACTACTCATGAATTGGTTGGATAACATAAAACCAAAGCAATGGGATTAGTTTCAGATATTTTAAATCATATTAGGACTTCAGGAATATATTTTGGGCCAGGCATTTTTGAGTGCCACAGGTTTAGAGTATTCTCAATTTGCGGAACTTGCTGTCATGACTAGTGCCTGATTTAACAAGGGTTGTTCTTTGCTGCTGGAATGTTCTCAAGTGTGGTAAAGGCTTTTAATGCTCACTGTGTTAATTTATACTTGCCATTCAATTTTTCAGCTTTGTCAGAGAGACTGTCACTTGTTTCTAGAGATCAGAAAATTTTTATGTTTAACAATTGGATTTTTAATTAGAAACCCACTATTTGGCTTATTTCAAGTGCATTCAGGCCAAAAGAGAGTACTGAAGAATTGGCATCAGTGAATCCTATCAAAGAGTTCCAGAAGAAAAGAGCATCCAATTATTTTCTCATGAAAACAAGCCTTTCAAGACAACCCTAGCTAGCTTGAGGAATATTTAGAGTAATTAAAGAAAAAGTTAAAACACACTGTCAGGCAACTGTAGAATGGATACACTCCTGTGCCAGTGCTTACAGAACTTTACAATTTGGGAAATGTGAAAGTCAGGTCAACTTCAAATAAAATTCTCAGAAATATATTTAGCCTCTTCTAGTATTTGGAGAGGAGGTCACAGATTTCGTAGAATCATTTGGGTTAAAAGGGATGTTAAATATCATTTAGTTCCAACTTCCCTGCCGTGGGCAGGAACACCTTCTACTAGATCAGGTTGCTCAGAGACTGGTTCAACTTGGCCTTGAATGCTTCCAGAGATGAGACACCCACAATTTCTCTGGACAACCTGTCCAGTGCCTTATCACCCTCACACCAAAACATGGAAACATGGATTTTGTGCTTTTAAGGGAGTTACCAGTTCATAATTGAGAGCTTTCCATACCTTTGCAGTGTCATACTGCATTTACTGATGCAATTAGACAAATGCAATAGTATGTGCAAAGAAGAGATTGCCCTTCTTTTTTTTTTTGTGCCCCCACCCCCAAACCTAAGAAAGGTAGATGTAAAAAAAAAAAAAAAAAAAAAAAAAAGTTTTCTGTTTAGCAGTGACAAGCAATCAACTCAATAAAAAAATGGAATAACCCAATCTTTGCTGCAAGCTCAGAATATTTTATAATTAGAAATGTCACAGCTCACTTGAAAAATTCACAAGCAAAACCAAAATCAAGTGGAGGAAAAAAGCCCTGAGAGATACTTACTCATTCTAACAAGAGGAAATAGGCCCTTTTTAAAAAGTTTTTACCATGTAGTTACAATTAGTTTTACAGCTTGGTGTAATCTCCTGTCCAAAGCACAGAGGAATACAGGCTTTAGAAGAGCAGGAGGAGAGCTTTTAGTGAACTGATGCAAAACAGACTCCAATTGCTACCAAGACTATAACAATATTTCCAGCCTGAATGATTAGCATAGCTTGAAACTTAAATATTTAAAAGACATAATGAAAAGTTCCTGAGAGTCTTTTCAATGCAGACGCAGAACACGAATATTAATAAAACTGATGGGAAAGAGCAAAATGAAAGCCTCATTTTACTAAAGCTCTCTGGATTAAACCAAAGACCATTTTCCTCCATTTACTGTGTTTCTTATCAGTTGTCACTTTGTTTTGACTCCCTTTTCCCTACTCTGAAGATTCAGTCCAAGTAATTATTTAACCCTTTGGGCACAATACTTTGGGGTTAGTATTACAATACTACAGAGAGCAAACTGCACGCTTCCAGTAACAGAAGAAATTTTCATTCAGACTTCTAAAGATACCTTTCAAAATTAGATGAATGTTAATTAATTCTTCAAGGAGTCGGATTAGAATGTCATATATTAATCATGTGCTTTCTTTTTCCTTGAGAACATAAGGAACTTCTGGTGTAACAGCAGTTTTATTCATATATGCTGTGGAGCATTAAACATTACAGGTCTTCGTAAAATGACCAAGAGGATCCAGAAGCCATTTGAGCTTTTAATGCTGATCATTTCTGCAGTGTCCATTTCACTTTTGCTGATAGACAGTGGTGGTCAATTTGAATTACAGATTCTGGTTATAAAGGGAAACTGATTAAAACAGGAATATGGGATAGAAAAGGAGAGGATACTCAGCAGTTGTGAAACTGTTCTCTCAACACTTGTTTTTGTTAAAGGTGGAGTCTAATCTAGTTTAAGGATATCTGCAAAAAGGCAAAATGAATAAGCATCCAAAGACATGAAAGAGCTGGAAAGACAGGCCTAACTACAGAGAAAAGATGTTTAATAGAAATGTACTGAAGTCAGTGAACAATCTGTTCAGTTCACGTTGCCATGGAAACTATCCTATTAAATGCTTAAAAAAAAAAACAGTTCTAGAAACAAAGTACTACAGTTTGCCTTACAAAATGTTTCCTGAATAAGCTCAATACATGTGTATTTTGGTGCTTCAAAATAATTTTGTAAATCCAAAGAATTTTTTCTCTGCCAAAATCACCATTGTACACTGTAATAAAGGCATGTGTGACAAAGTCTCCTGCTATATTTTCCCCCATGCAAACCATGGCAAAACAGGCAAAAAATAACCCAAGAGTCAACCTGTGCTTTTTTCTGTGAAATACCAGAAGCAGTTGTTTACTTCTTCTTTCACAGATGTTATTTGAACTTAATTTCTGGCAATACATATATTAGGGAAGACTAAGGTCAGTTGAAGTCTTTGCATTCCAATTATTTCCTAATTTTGATCCCAGAGCTGCTGCCTGTAGCTCTGGTGGGCAGTACTGGACACAAGGATTCACTTAAAATAATGATGAGCTTAAGTGAGTTACTGGAGATTTAAACAGCAAGGACAACATTATTCTTCAAGAGATGCTGCATCTATGCCTCACTGAATAATTTTGCAGTAAATTATGAAGTCTTCCTCTGTGGCTTATAGAAGTGTCTGTAGTAAAAGTATTACAATTTACAGTATCTCACCAGGATACTGTACCTTCTTTCTTCACACCAGCTTGCCCCTCCACTGGCAAACTGAGGCTTATGCCTTCATGAACAAAATATAACTTCAAGCAAAATGTGTGAGTTCTACCTTTACAGTCCAGAGAACTTGCATAATTCTTGGGGAATATCAGGTATCCCACACAGTTGATGCAAATAGGATCCACAGCAGAACTTTTCCTATTCTGGTTCATAAAGAAATGTAAAGGTGTATTTTAAACCTGCACTTCCTCCTAGATTTAGAGGCCTTACTCAGGGCTGTGGATTGGTTCTGTCCCCATAGTCCAGCATCCTTAAAGACAGCTAACAAAACCAGTTATTGAAAACATTTGTAGTAACAATTCCTATATTTTAAAACACTGCAGAAGGAAATGCCTTTTTATTACTTTTATATTTCTTAATCACTGTCAAGTACATCCTATGTATTTTTATGTACAGATATAAAACTACAGTGATTGCAAAGATGCTGTTTTACTCTATGGGATAAAAAGCTGCTCTTAAAATCCCTTATTTGTATTGTATTGAAGCAGAAGAGTGGCTTCTCCGGGTACACTGGAAAACAGAAAAAAAATCCCCTATGTATTTTCAGAAAGCCATATGCTTCCTATTTGGTTTATTTTTACTCCTTATGTATCCCAGGATTGTGCAGTCAATGTTAGTCATTTTGGGCTTAAATACCAGCCATAAAGAGTGAAAAGTGGCCTAGTTTTAGAACTCTTTCACAGCAGTGCATCTCAAATCAGTGAACTGTTTCTTCAGACAGTTCAATTCCTTCTTAACACAGAAGTCCTTTATAAATACTGCAGAAGTTGAAAGTTATAAAACTGCCTAACAATAGATAAATAGATGTTTTAGTAGAGCTTGGATATACTTGTCAGATACTAAGCAGGGAAGGTCTTTGAGAGGCAAAATTTGAGCACAACTATCAATTTTTATCTGAACAGCAGCAAATCACAGGATTTGAGGTCACATGCTGGATTTGGGGGGTTTTTTGCAACATTCTATTCTTGTCCTTCTCCATGCCAAGATCTTTTTCTTTTTGAGAACTGAGTTGAGACAGGCCTGGAGAAAAGCCTTTTTTATCTAAAGTCTAAAAAACTCCCAAAAACCCACGAAATGCACATACATTAAAAAAACCCCAAACCAAACCATTTGCAGCAAAAAACCCAAACCACTGAATTTCACCTCTCAGAAGGCAGCTCTCAGGGCAGAGAGGTTCTGCACATAGTTCTGAGGTGCCTGATGTGAGGGATCCATTCATTAGGATTGCCAGCAGCTGTCTAAAATAGGAGCTGAGCAGCACCAAGTTTGCAGTTCAAGTACACAGAGAGGTCTCCTGCTCACTTCTCTGCTGCAGTGGCTTGATGAAAAAAAATTTAAAAAAATGTTCCCAGGGGAATTTGTACCAAACAGCATAAATACTCCACATAGAGAAGAAAAATTTAAAGAGTGATGGTGATTTACAGAAAAAAAAAACAAGATTACTAAAGGAAAAGTAGTGATAACTTACTTCTAGAAAGAACTTTGTAAGCACTGGGTGCTTTCTATAAATGCAGACTGAATACTATATGTGATAGAACTATTTTAAAATCAGTGTTAGATAGAAACTATGTATAGATAATATAGTTATTGAATGTCTCTAATATCTTTAAAACACAAATATATTTAAAAATCAAGCTCCAGTTCTTCAAGTTACATATAATGCTGACCCCTCTAGTTCAGCTTCTTAAATCTAATTAATATTAAATTGCAAATGAGGTGTTTGGTTTGCCAGAACACTCTTAAAGTGCTGTGATGATGCAAATTGCTGCTACTCTCCTGGGAGGGGTATTCTGGTTGCATACCTTGTTGCCCTTAAGAGGTAATTTCTTTGAATTTTTTCCAGTGTCTGGAAATCAGTATGAAACTAAATAGATTTTGCTTTCATTTTCATGCTTAGTATTCATATGTATTTTTGTCATTATAAATTTGTACAGAAGTTAATAAAAAACAACCCCCCCAAAACTATAGCACACAGATTGTGGCTTTTGCCTCTCTGAACTACCTACAGATATTCTTCTTGATGTTCTTAAAGAACTTGAATGCAAAATCTGAAAAAAAAAAACCCAACCAAATTTAAAAGCTAATTTGATCCTGCTTTTGAATGTTAAAAATGGGTTACTCTCTAACTAATACGTATAATATTTTTAAATATTATTTTTAGACCTGATAATATGTTTTGTTTTGAAAGAATAATCATGGAATCACAGAATGGGTAAGGTGGGATGACAGACCACACTGGGTCATCTGGTCCAACCTCCCTGCTCAAGGAGGGTCATCCCACAACCCATGGCACAGGATTGTATCTCATGGCCCTTGAATACCTCCAGTGAGGGAGACTCTGAAACCTCTCTGGGCAATCTGTGCAGTGCTTGGTCACCTGCACTGTGAAGTTCTTCCTTCTGTTCAGGTGGAACTTCTGTGCATCATCTTCTGCCTGCTGCCTCTTGTCCATTGCCCAGCACCACTGAGCAGAGCCTGGTCCATCCTCTGACACCTCCCTTACTCCTACTGATAGATATTGATTAGGTTCCTTCTCAGCCTGCCCTCACAAGAGATAGCAGCACAGAATTTTGTCTTCACTAGAAACCCAGAATTAAACAGGAATCACAGCAATCTCATCTGCCAGAAGTTTTAGATGCTATTATGAACACTGTTTTTGCAGTTGTATGCACTCTGAACAAACAAAAATCACAGAGAAAAACATTAGCACTGGACTCTTATTTTAATTTCTATTAGTCCTTTTTGACACAAAAAACTCCACTCTGCTGAGCAGTATGAAGTATATAAGAAAATCTGTCTTTCAGTGGAAAAAAAGCCATGAAGGGTGAAGGTATTCCTACTGTGTCTTAGCTTATTTATTATTTCTGGTGCAGAGCAGGTCAGAACACATCCACCTCTGCTTTCCAGAGGCATACTTTAACACTCAGCTTGCAGAAAGCTGCTCAGGCTCTAAAATTGATTTGAAGTATAAATCAAATTTAATGGTATGGCTCATAAAATCCATTCCCAGGGAGCACTGCCCTTGCATAAAGCCAGCAAAGGAACATGTAATTTTTATTTGTTTAAATAATTTGTGTCTGAAACATTCCTTGGAATATTTACATTCTCAAATTCAAACTTGAAAACTGAGCATAATTTTAAGCAGCAGTCATGCTGTATTTTAAATTCAGTCTCATTCTACTGCCTCTTTCCTCCTTTATCTGTGATTATTTATCATCTTTGGTAAATCTGAAGGAGAAACTTCTTTTAAATCTGCTAGAAATCTGAATAAAATGTATCAGGCACTTTTCACCATTTTTTTCTAGAAGCATTCAAACGACAATGAGGTGACAAGGGAGAACTCTTTTCTTTTTCATGTAAAACAAAAAACAAAACCCTAACTAAAATACATAAGGACTGGAGCAGAGGTTATTAATGGGTAACAGGAAAGCTTTCTCATTTCATCAGGTAACTGACATTCAAAACAGCTGTCACAAGTCCTAATTCAGAAAATGTCCCTTCATTAGATAAAAAAATTAAATCTATTTTATTGATATACCTTAGAATTACTGATTCATTAGCAGCAAAATTGAAACTTCTGAAGAATTCTGTATCATTCCATTATTATTTGCTGAGACTTACTGTCATAGTTTGTTATTACAGAAATTAGGTGGGTTGAAACTAGATAATCTTCCAACCCAAATAATTCTGTGATTCTGTGGACTTTCAACTTAGCAATGACAGAAACTGAAAAGTCATTAACCAATGAAGTATCTGCTACCAGTCAGGTATTTACTAATTACAACATAAGCAACAAGTAAAATGTCTGTCAAAAGCCTGTGTTTTCCAACTCTAAAGACAAATGTCAAATAAGTGATTCTTTATTGGTAGCAAACTTCTCTATTTAGCAATTATTTTAATGTACTGTTGATATTGTTTAAGTAGTTACACAGACAGCTATGCTCCACTAGTGGATATGTTTCCAGATAATATTTGGAGATATAACTTAACTGTAAAGGCATTTGAAATTACAGACTACCCATCTTTCTTTGGAGCTCATTATAAGATGTAATCTTCCTCACTTTGCTTTCAAGTACATGGAAACAGCTATACTGAGAATACAGAGACTGCTGTTAAATCACTGTATTGCTGATGGCAATGTGGTGTCAAATACCATTTGCTGTCTAACTGGAGGGACTTTGCCTTATGTGATCACTTGCTAAATCCCACAGTTATTTTCCAAAGCACTCTGGTAAGGAGGCAGAGCAGTGTTTTCAGCCTGATACAGGTCAAGCCATTCACAGTTTAGAGACCTACTTGCTAGAAAGACTGAATCAGGAATGGGTATTTTCAACTGCAAACATGAGGGGACTGCGTTAAACAGAGTGACAGATTGTCACCCTTTCAAAGGACCTCAAACCAAACACCACATCTAGCTTCTCACCCAGATCAGCACAAAAGCATCTTGGAGACAGTTTCAGTCTGCAATCATAGGGGAGAACAAAAGCAAAACTTGAAAGAAGTAATGCTGCTTTCAGTTCTTTAATTTGATTGTAAGCTTGGAATTCTGATCCTGATTTTTAAAGAAATTTTACTCTATACTTAGTGCCTAAAATGACTTTGATCTGTAAACTTTCAAAGGCATTATAAGAAGTAGCATCTAAAATGAAGCCTTTTGTATGCAATATATCCTTTGCAAGATCAATTATAGTATTATTACATCCAAAAATAAAGGATGTGGGGTTAATATTGTCACTTGAAATGTAGGAAAGAATAATCTCTTATTTGAAAATGACAGCTTTTTTTTTAAGATAGCAGTTCTTCTGCTGCAGTGTAATAGGCTGAGAATTACTGGGAATCAAGAAATGAAAATAATTTGTGTAACCAGTGTAATGGTACTTCGGCCTAATGAAGAGTACTTCAGTTTCAGTGATGATGGGAACACAAGGAGAAACCTGCAAGGGTAGAGCATGAACTCTGCAAATTACAGTGGGCAGCAGTTTACCCATTCCAATCACCTTGCAGTTCGTGTCACTCCATCTACTCCTGCAGCTCTACACATTTAAAGGTGGCTATTTCTGAGAGCTGTGCTGTCACAAGCTATGGCTTGATAGCCATATGCTACTGAAATGACTCACAGAACATGCTTCATGTTGATGTTATGCACTGACGATGTAATTAATACTATCACGTGAGGATGTGTTACTGTCAATGCTATTATTGATATTTTACAGGCCAGGCTAAAGCATTTGTGAGGATATTGAGAGCTAATAACCTAGACTATGTCTAACATATATATAATTCTCACTTATCAGGACAATAAAGAATTCCCATTCTGGCAGTCTTGCTGGCCAGAATTTGTAATTTCTCATTATTTGTAGTATATAGTAAGTGACAAAATAATTTTAAGTGGCTAAATCTCAGGAGAAAAAACATGTCACATGCCCCATTTCCCTGGTGTAGTCCCTCCTCGTAGTTCAACAGCCTTTATAATAATTTTGTAGCTTGTGTTGCATTCAGAAGGTAAACCCATTTAAGTTATTTGAGATCAAAGACCAATACTGTCTTTATAGTTCACTTTTAAAAGTTTCCCCAATATTGCTTTCTCACTATTAAAAGCTGAGCATACCAAAGTTACTTTGGAAGAAATTCAGGATGCACATTAGTTGCTTATATATCATATAGGAATTGTGCAGTTCCTCACAAAACCAGTTTTATAGCAAAGTATGACCTGGGTTGGAATGGACCTTAAAGATCATTTTGCTCCAAACCCCCAGCAGGCAGGGATTTGTTCCACTAGACCAGGTTGCTCAAACCCCATCCAACCTGGCCTTGAACACTTCCAGGGGTGGATCAGCTGTAACTTCTCTGGGAAACATGTTCCAGTGCCTCTCTTTCTTCCCAAGATCTAATTTAAACCTACTGTCTTATCAGTTTAAAGCCATTCCCCCTTGTCTCTCTGTGTCCTCAGAAATAGCCCCTCTCCAGCTCTCTTGAAGGCCCCTTTCATGTCCTGGGTGGCTGCTGTGAGGTCTCTGCAGAGACTCTCCAGGCTGAGCAGCCCCAACTCTCTGTGTTCCTAGGAGAGGTGTTGCAGCCCTCTGAGCATCTCTGTGGACTCCTCACTCTGGTCTCACTCTGGCAGGTCCCTGTCCCTGTGCTGGCCCCAGAGCCGGGGGCAGCTCCGGGTGGGGTCTCACAAGGGCAGGGCAGAGAGGCAGAATCCAGTCCCTGAGCGCTGCCCACGCTGCCTCTGATGCAGCCCCGGACAGGGATGGTTTCTGGGCTGCAAATGCACACTGATGGATCTCGTGGAGCTTCTCATCCACCAGCAGTCCCAGGTCCTTTTCCCCAGGATTGCCTGGGATCCATTCTGCACCCTGCGTGTACTGTGCTTGGGATTGCTCTGATGCAGGAGCAGTACCTTGTACTTGGCTCTGAACTTTGTTAGGATCACACGGCCCCACCTCTCAAGCATGTCCAGGTCCCTCTGGAGGGCATCCCTTCCCTCGAGCACAGCATTGGCAAACTTGCTGAAGGTGCACTTGGCCCCTCTGTCCATGTCACCAACAAAGATGTTAAACACCACCAGTCCCCATTCCCAACCCTGGGAACTCCACTCATTATGTGAGGTAGCGAATCATCTCAAGGTATCTTGGGTTCTCTGTGCTTGTGTTCTAGCACTAACAGCATTTCTGTGACACTGTAAACTGTATCTCAACATAGATTAAAACTGAGAGCTCAGAGAGATATATATTAAGATCTACAGATAAACAGATATAAGAAGGAATGCAAACTATGCAGAATATTCATTTCAATTTGTCAATTGCTTAATTAACAGGAGGAGGATCAGTCAAGTTTTTCTGGTTATGAGAGCACAGGAGGTGAGTTTCTTTTTCAGTGTCAATTGTCATTTAATTTTGAACCTTTGATTTCCTGTTATTTAAATAGTTACTTAGAAAGTAAAGTGAATTCAGGGTATTTATATTGTGAATTTTATGCCTCAAGGGATTTATATCATGTGAATTCTCTTTGAATGCAAATTAAAGTTTGTAAAAGATGTTTCTATACTCTTTTGGGCAGTGGATCCAAAATTATTAGAAAATACTACTGTTAATCAGCATTGAATCTCATAGCTGTTTTCAGAAATTGGCAGTTATTAATGTCTCCTTAGAAAGGACAAGGTGCTAAGAGCCTAAAGGAATGAAAGGATAAAGCAAAACTTTTCATGGCTAATGATTTTTTGTTATAAGAGATTGAGACACCACAAAATAAACCCCAGAATTGTATGAGGTATCTTGTATAGATAAAATAAAAATTCATAAAGACATAATAAAATTTCAGCAGGCTCACATGGTGCAAGATCACCTTCTGTACTGGTATAATTAGTGCAATGACTGGGACTCAGACCAGAAGGAATTGCTTTTTCAAAAGATACACTTTCAGTTAAAGGCAAAGCTTAATACATACCGTAGTTTTGGTGGGTGTATTGCCTGGATTTCAGCTAAGATGGTTATTATTTGACTGAATTTGAGGCTCAGAGGAATTTAGAACTACATTTCAGAGAGTATAAAATCTAAATGGGAGATGGACAAGATTCTATATCAATTATAATGTAATAATATGCTCAGTAAAATTGCAGCAGTTGAGGAGGCATTACATCACATTATTACATCAAGATGAATCCGCTTCTCTCTTTTTCCCTTTCTTTTTTTAAAGAACTGGTGTGCATTGCAAGATCTATTTTCAGGTAAAATGTCTTTGTCATATCTGTGATGACAACTACAAAACTGAGAGATTAATAGGCTTGGGGATAATAGCACCTTTTGGAATGGAGAAGTATATATATCTTTTATAGCAGAAAGTAAATCTAGTAAAATCAGATCCCATTGCACAAGTGTTACACAATTTGGTGTGGTAAGTAGCTGACATTAACATTAGTAGCTCTTGCCATTAAAGAATTTTTATTTTCATTTTAGACTTTTCAGAAGATCTCAGGAAATCAAACATCATTTTTGTTATTGGTAAGTAGGATTCCTAATTTGACTGCTACATTTGAATAGTCCCATGTTATTTAGCTTTGATGATGTGATTTATTTATTTAGTAAAATAGATTGGCTGAGAATATTTATTCTACAGTGTTGGTTTAGTCTTTTGAAAGGGAGTTAAGATCTAATAACATGTAATTAACTTGGGTCTAACCATACTATCAACAGTTGTGTAAAGCCCAGAGCAGGCAGCTCATTTGATTGTGAACATGTTCAAAATAACCTTAGTTCCTTTGCAGTAACAGTTGAGTTGTGTGACTTCCCACACCAAAGCTGCCTCACCAGCATTAATTAAAATTTTACTAAATTGAATTATAAGTCAGAGGTTTAAGATTTGGCTGAAAAATATCAGATCTCTTCCCTTCCTTATTTGTGAAGCAACTTCTGTTAAATACAGGTTTCAATTCTGCACGTGTTCAGCATCGTGTCAAAAGCCAACAGGCTGCTCATTAGGCATGATCCTTAGACTGAAGCTTTGTAGATTCAGGGTTTACTTCATACTGCTTTTGGAAAACCATAAAGTAAAAGCACCATGTTAATGCCCTTTATCACATGAATGTGAGTAATATAATTAGCATAAGCTTAGAGCAGTCTTTTAAAACAAATTATAACCAGAAGATTGATCTTAAAGCTTGGTAGTAATTACTTGGAAAGAATAATTGCTTTTGTATTGAGCAGTTTTTAGAACTGCTTTACAATCCAGAACAGAAACATACATTTCCAAGGACCTAAGGATAGATACCAGAACATGGGGGATTTTATATAAAACTAAATCAATTTGTGCATTGTTTTTCCTGGGAAAAAAAAAAAAAAAAAAAAAAAAAAAAAAGGGACTTCCAAAATTAATAATAAGTGAATGGAAGTTTCATTTAGAATTCAGGAAGCATCCAAAACATTCCAATACCTGCAGGTTGAGGGAGATGATCCTTCCTCCCTGTTCAGCACTGCTGTGGAAGCATCTGGAGTACTGTGTCCAGTCTGGGCTCCTAGTACAAGAAAGATGATGATTTACTGGAGTGACTGTGGTGCAGAACCACAAAAATGTTTGAGGAATAGGAGCATCCTTCATTTGAGGAGAGGCTGAGAGAACTATTCAGCCTGGAGAAGGGAAGACTCCAGAGGATTTTACCATTAAGTATAAATAATTGCCTGATGGGAGGGAATGAAGATGAGGGAGCCTCAATCTTCCCAGCAGTGCCCAGTGACAGGATGAGAGAAAATGGGGACGATTTAAAAGGCATTAAATTTCACCTAAACAACAAAATCACTTTTTTACTATGAGGGTAGTCAAACACTGGAACAAGTTGCCCAGAAACTGTAGTATCTCCTTAGAGATGTTCAAACCCCAGTTTGACAGAGTTCAGATCAACCTGCTGTAGCTGATCCTGGTGTAACATAGTTGTTTGACTCAATAATTCCAAGAAATTCCTTGCAAGATAAAAGATTCTATTAAAAGAGCGTTCTCATGTTGCAGTTTTATCTCACGCTCTCTTATGCCAAATACAAGTTGACTCCATTTATTGCAATTCTATTGCTATGTATTTGAAAAAGTAAAATGAGGTTACTGAAGAGTTCACTGGAGGCTTTGCTTAAGGAAAGAGTGCATAACACCTTATTTTCAATCTTTAAGCAAACTGTAATCTATGCTTACTGAAGTATACCTTCCTGCTGTTCACTGCAGTGAAAAATTTGAATTCTCTCTGTCTTGCATATCTTATTGAAAAAAAATATTTGGGTTTGTACAGTCAGATCTGTAAGGGAAAAAAAAAAGAAGAGAACACATTCAAGGCATTTTGCCTCTGAAATTGTCCATGGCAAAACATATTTTTCATTTGCCTCTGGGAATATTTTTATTTTATAAGGAGTGATTTTAAATTTTAACTTATAAGTTTTATAGAACATCTAGTAGTCATCTTGCAGCTTAAAATTGAAATCACACCCTTTTCCTAGTTATTCCTGCTCATATTTTCTAGTAAATGTTTCCTGGGAGGAGAGATAAATTGTGCCTTAATCAAAACTCCATTTTCTTTGTTAAAAAGGCTATCATGAGAAGTTTTACTAAGTCCAAACATGGGTTAATTTTCAGAAAATTATCTAGAATGATTTATACTTTTTCCCAAAATACTTCCATCTCCACCCCCCATCATTGCACCCCTGAAAAAGTTTCTTGAAGTCTTATGAGAGGAGTGAGAGGATTTTTAGGGAGGTTGCTGGGGTTTTTTGAGCAACATGAGACCCCCATGGTTACTCATTTGTCTGCAAAATCTTGACTTTATTCCACTTAGGCAGTGGAAGTAAATGATACTTCCCAGAGACAGATTTCTTGCAGCAGCTGAGTTGGAGTGGCCACAAGCTCTTCTGCCTTGTGTCCTTTTCAGGCAGGTAAATCTGCAGGGATCACCTGCTGACCCACAAACACTCCAGCTTTTAGCATTGCACACACTCCCCAAAGGCACACATTTGTGCAGGCAGGAAGCCATCTCAGCTGTCAGTCAAGAGCTGAAATCTGATCATTGTGATTGGTACAGGAGTGGAAGAAAAATATGAAGAAATCTCACAGGAGCAGAACAAAACTTGTGGATGGAGAGAAGGAAAAAAGTCCCAAATGCCAGTGGTTAAGTGCTCTGTTGCAGTGAGCAGTGCTAGAGATGTTGAGCCCATGATACCTTGACAAGAGGGACAGCAGAGAAGTTGGGTTAGAGCAGGCTGCTGAAGGATACTGGAATGGGAAAATCTGTCCTGGGCTCAGATGTCTTTAAGGATGTTGATTCATTACATAGGTGTGTATTATTTCATGAGGAAATTATAAGATGCTTATAAAGGTGTTTTAAAGCTAGAATTTTAAAGATGTACATTTGAAGAAGTTTACAAATGAATCAAAATAAATGCACCATCTGCCATACCTGACAAACAGAGATACTGTTTATGACAAAGGGAAAGAAACAGGCAGTTCCCTCCCCCGCTAATTACCCTTGAAAATTTTCCAAAAAGGGAAAGAAAAAGAAATAATCTAATTAGCAAAAGTTTCCATTAGAGCTAATGTAGGAATTAATTGGAATAACAGTCAAGTTGGATTAATTAAACAACAATGCCAATGTTTTATCCATATTGTAAAGCAGAAAAAAAGTACCAGCAAATAAAAACATAGGAGATAACAGCAGGATAATAAGAGAAGCAAAACAAAGATGAATTTGGCCAGTAAAATAAAATTCAAAAGAAAAAAAATATATAAAGAGGCACAAAGATAAAATTGGGTGATGCTCTAATAAATATTCAAAACTTAAGTAATTATTGCCAGTCATTAAAAGACAAAAAAAAGCAAAAACAAAAACAAAAACAAAAAAATCCCTATGTCATCAATTTTAATGACAGTGAATGATGAACAATCTTCTAATTCTTAACTACTGTAATATTCCATATTGCATCCACAAAACTGTCATACACAACACAGTTTCTGGGAGCATTACCCCTCCCTGGCCTCTGCAGGAGCTTCAGAAAACATTTGGCTTCGGTTGAGGCTAAAAGTAAATCAGGAGGTTTCAGGAATCTTTCTGCAATTTGGATCAGGAACAAACTCCCTGCTGACATGTAAATGAGGTGCTTAAAGCTTAGCTAATATAACCACTTTCCTCTACAGAATCTTTGTTATATTCTTGCTGATCTAAAGCTGGTAATTGCTTAAACTCAGTAAGAAAGATCAGCTTTTTAGGTGACACTGAAGGTATTCTCACCATTTACACCTAGAAGTAGACATTATCAGCTGCACACAGGAGCTTCTTACACACCAAAATTCAATAAGTATATATATCACAAAACTCAAACTCTTTATTTGTCCCAGGTATGTCAGACCTTGAATGACATAACCTAATTGAATTTATCATGAATTTAGGCCTGCTTTGAGTGTAAGGTTTGATCAGATGAGGTCCCTTCCAACCTAAATTATGCTATGATACCTGTACTGCAGCTCCTTCTGCAATCAGAAAAGCATAGAATGAGCAGTACTGATAATTAAACCTCCAGACAGTCTAAGCTAACTGTACATGATGTGGAAGGCTGATTTCTCTGACTTCCCATGAAATAAACTTCACATTTTCTATAAGAAGGATGAAAACTCAGTGATGTCCCAGGATATTGCATCACTCTGCCAACATGTACAACACATTTTTTCTAATGAAAATAATTTCTCAAAAAAAAAAGAAATACAAAGAAAGTGTTGAGGACTGTTGTTGCTGTTGTTGTTTAATAATAGTACAAGTCCTGTATGGTTTCATGTAGACTAAAATAATTTGTGAATAACAGAATAGGTGCTATTGAGAAGCCTTCAAATGCCATATTCTGAAGTTAAGGCTTATTTTTACTTGACTATATAATCCAAGTAGCATTGATAAAATTGCCAAACTGATCAAGTCCTCCAAAATTTTTTCTTGAATTTAGGGATAGATTGACTGGGCTTATTTTGGTTTCAATTCAGACTTCTGAGGCTCCCTAGTGCAACTAGGTTTCCTCTGCAGGCATTTCTCCCTGATACAGGGATGATATTCATTATGATAACAAGGTCTAGAAATTGAAACACTTTAAAATAAATGGTAGGACTGTCTTGTAAATCCTACTGCTGGCATTTTATATAAATGCTCATGATATTTTAGTATATGATAAACTTGTAAGATTTAAAATAGAGGCATCTCAGTCTGTCTGCATGACACATTTGCTCTACCAGTATTTCTGACAGCAAAGCTGGTCCATGCACTGCTCATATTGCTTGTTCCTGGCCCTGCTCAGTCACAGCAGCAGTCCCAGCTCCCTCTGTCATCATTAACTCATCTGCTGGTGATGTGCTCTAGGTCAGAGTGGTTCATTTGAGTGGCATGCCCAGGCTCCTCAGCCTTCCATGTCTGGGGAAGATTCGGGCAGAAGGGAGGAGAGCTGAGACCTTGGACTGATCAGGCTGGCTGCAGTTGAGCACCCAGAAGTGCTGTTTGCCCCACTCACTGAGACCACTCTTTTGCTCCCCTTGAAGGACTTTCTGTGAAGCATTTCTGCAGTCAATAAATTGGGAAAAGTAGCCACCTAAGTCAGCAGTGCTGCCAGAAAGTTATTTACCAGAAGATCCCCTCTCACAGGCTGATGAATCAACATAATGGAAGGGAATACTGCACTAAGGGATTGCAGAGACCTTTTAATCTGGCCTTGTCTGCAGAAAAGCAATATAGAGAACTGCATTTAATTTCTGTGTTAGTACTCTGGTTCCACATTCTTGCTTACTGTTTGTATCAAAAAGCACAAAGGGACACTCAAAGAGTTCTGTTTCCAAGAATAACCTTACTGATTAATACAATGTTCTTAATTTCTTCAGGTGCAGTTTTGGGATTTTTATTAAGTTTCCAAATGAGCTTTAAAGCAAGGTGTACTGCACTGAACAATACTAGGAAAATACAAAAGCATGCTAATGTTGAAGAACTGCTGGTAGTTCTGTATTGTCCTACAGGTCACATCACAATAATAATTCCTCTAGCTATTTCCTAGGCTTTAGCTTTTTCTCTTCACTTTATATATAGAAATCAGAAGACAACATGATTAATCTGAATAACAAGTTATCATGAACCATGATTTCAAAGTATATGTAGGAAGATCACAAGATGACAGCATACAGAAAAAATGACAGTGATCATAATGAATCTTATGCCTTCACAACAAAAGTGGGGATATATTTTTCTACTAACAATTGAGCCTTAGGGAACACTTGGTTACCTTTTCCAATGCCCTGAGTATTTTCCCTATGAAAAACACCGTAACGAGTCACAGTGAACTCTAAACTGAAAAAATCTTTTTGCTAGCCTTTGTCATGTTTTGTATGCTATTCCAGATAAACTTTCTTCAGAGTATTTTTTTTCTTTAGAAAAATGAATAGACTTAAGAAAAATATCCACTAAAAGAACAGGTACAATTTTGTAACACTACAAATTGATTGTGAACTTCATGGCTGCAAGATTAATTTGCTGTTAAAGCTGCTTATGTAGCAGTCTTTTAAGAACATACTCTGAGCAAGAAGGAAACACCAAGTTAGTAAGAAAATGCACTTTCACATCCTTTCCCACCTGAATAGCTCTATTTCAGTCACATTAGGGAACTTCAGAGGGAAACAAGATAATATTTTAATTTCAGACACATAAAGTCATACTAGTGTAAAGGCCAAGTTGTGCTCAGCCCTCAGTGCTGAATTTCCTGGGGAATTCTGTCTCTTCTCAGATCATGCCAAGCAAGAACTGTGGTCTCATTCATTACAAGGGACAAGACTTGATAAAGAGGGTTGTACACATCTGTCAAGCACTAGGATGCTTTGCTTCTCATCAGATGAATGTAAATTAATACCAGTGGCCATAAAACCCCTCCATTTTTAGGACACAGCTTACTCAAATATTTTTTTTTTACTCTTTAAAGAGCTCAGTATATTAATCTCTGCTTTGTTTGAACTCTTCTATAAAAAAATGGTCATTTTAATTAATGTTTGGAGGCACACTCATTATGGTGTATACCCTGCATATTGTGCCATTCTGACAGTGTTCTCTTTTAAAATTCTAACACACAAAGGTATTAGAAGCACATCAAATTTTCTGAATATTTACCTAATAAAAACCAAAAATGTCCTTGTATTGTTATTTCTGAAATTTATTTTTTTTTATTTATTTTGTATGTGAGGAGAAATTATGAAATTTCTAATTGGGCTCTGCATTGAGAAGAGAAACAATCTTTATAGTTGGGTTTTTAAAATACTGTATATATATACACCAAAGAAATAGGATTAAATTACTGCTCTGTTAGCATATTCAAGGCCAGGAGACAAAATGTATAAACAAACTTATAGATCTAAAAAAAACTCAAAACAGGCCAGAAATACAATTAATTACCACTCAGATATTTAAGGGATTCATTACTAGCAATTTGCCTGTAATCTTGCTACATCTGTTTCTTTACAGCCACTCCTATTTTTTCCTTGTTTTCTTTCTGCTAGTGTTTTTACAAAACAATAATGTTCTTAATATTATAGCAATAGAAAAACAACATGCAACACACATTGGCCAGAAGATAAGCCTGCAACAAATACAGTTCTAGAAAAATTGTAGCCCAGGTGTAATTCTCTCAGCATAGGCTGGTCATTCTCTGTGTGAAGCTGAAGTAAAAGACTGCAACTCACAGAAGACAAACCCTTCCTTTGATGCTACTCCTTCATGACCCAATTTTTAGTCTCAGCTACAGTACTGTAATTTCTCTGAAAATTATATGCTCAGAGCAATTATTTCTTACATTGAATGCGAAAGTTAGAAGAAAGTTCAAGCGAGGTAGAGATGATGCTACGTTTGCTCTACTGTGAACATGTTATTTCTATATTTTATTTTGTGGAAAGATAAGTAAACAGAAAATCCACATATTTTCTAGCATCTTAACTGCACGATGCAGAGCTGTGTAGCCCTACCTGCAAGTCCCCACAGTTGATAAATAGCACAGGTCACCTGCTGAAAAAACTTTACTGAAAAGAGCATAGTCTCCCTCCAAGGCTGTAATTACTCCTGCTGCAGTAGATCTTCTGAATAGATCCATCAAAAGCTGCAAAATTGCTGCTACAGGCAGGGAGGTTTTCTCCACGATTTCACAGCAGCAATTTGCTTTCCCTCCCCTCACGGCCTGGGGCCGCCATGGCGCCTCAGGGCCAGCAGTGTGAGCTCACCGCACTGGGACAGCGACAGGGGCTCCCAGCAGGCTCCATGGGCTCCCAGCAGGCTCCATGGGCTCCCAGCAGGCTCCATGGCTGTCCTTGTGTCCAGCCAGCAGGGGTGGCTGCAATGCCTCAGCTGCAGCCTGAAGAGAGAGGCCTTTGGCTTTCCACGCCATGGGCCTTGGAGCGGGGCAGAAGGAGCCGCCTCCATGGCGGAGCTGGGCCATGCACAGGCAGAGCTCTGGGCTCCAGCTGGAGCCGCTCCCCGGGGAAGGCAGCAGAGGCTGGAGGTGCCATTCCTGCCAGGAGGACACCCACAGCATCCCCTGGTTAGTGCCTTCCCCTCCTGGCCGCTCTCTCCCTGTGGGCAGGACGGGGCCAGCTGCAGGTTCTCATTATTTCCCTCACAGTGGTGCAGGGAACACCACTGCCATTTGCTGCAGCTGTCAAACTGGACATGCACAAGTCAAATACCCTTCTCCACATGCTGCTTCATGCTTTCCCTTAACATGCTAATGGCATTTTAGGAACAGGTTCTCCTCTATGAGAGATTTCACACTGTTGTGACTCCTTCAACACATTTTTGAGTCAGCACTGTCGTTGTATTGGAAGGGAGGTATATGACTTGTTCTACTGTAGATAGTGTCTCTACAAAAAAAATTGCAAAACAGTCCATGTCTCCCAATCAATTTCCTCCCATTTTCTTGGTGACCTATAGTTTGAGAATTGGAAGATTTTTGTTCTTTTCTAGTTCTAGTTATTTTTTCCCTCACATAGGTGGGCCTGGCTCTGGCAAGGGTAGCCAGTGTGAACAGTTAGCCAAGAAATATGGATTTACTCACCTGTCCACTAGTGACCTTCTCCAAAATGAGTTATCATCATTATCAGAGAGAAGTAAATTGATCAAAGACATCGTGGAATGTGGTGAACCTGTGCCTGGCGTGAGTGATGGTTTTATTTGGGGTTCTAATGGTTAAAGAAAGGCATTGGTAGGTATATTGTCTAAAACAGTGGAAATAGATACTGGAGCTGATGATTCCCATTTCAGTAAAACTAATCTGTAACCTCAGGGAGACATTTCCTCGTTGCCAAATCCGTGGCACTTGTTTCCCTTTTCAGTGCCAGTATTTCTTTATGTTTCACATAGGCAATAAATTAGACATGAAATACAGTGAGACAGATGCATTGCAAAATATAAGTGTAAGTACAGGAAACAGAAACTTTATGTCCTTTTTATAGCATTACATTTCAGATTCAGAGCTGGATCTCCTGGCAGCTATTTTAAATTACAGTACCTGCAGCAGTTCCCTGCAGAGCTGGCTGACATCCCAGACTAGCTGGACTGCAGCTTAATGGAGACTGTGAAGGCAGAGGGTGTTGTTCTCAGCTGGACCTGACTTTTACATGGCAGGTCCACAGTCCCAACTCTTGATGGGTCTTCAACAACTGCAGCTAGGTCAGAGGATGTGTTTGTTAATGAAGGATACTGGGAAATGCTGTTCAGGGAAAACTAAAAGCTGTGCTCAGGCTTGATTTTGATTGCTTTGCTCTTCAGTGTGTTTGGTCAGATGGGGTCACTTTCCATGTAATATAATTATACCAGTGACATAGCAAAATGCAATCAGATTGGAAAATGCTGCAGCAATACTCCAGCATTTCACAGGTATTAACATTCAATTTGAAACGATGAAATATTCTGAGCTAACTGGAGGGTACTTTGGGAAATCTTAGATGGATTGCAACATTAGATTTGTGTGGCACAGCTGGTCCTGAGAGAATAAAAAGCAGGGTGCCCTGCTACCTGCAGGACAAGAAAAACACCTGCATTCACAGGACCTACTTATAGTCAAACAGGGCTGTTTTCAAGGGTGTAGGACTGAAGTCAGTGCAACAAACAAAGGTATCAATCTTTCTTATTAATTAACCAACTAATTCCCTCTCTTTCATATACAGGGTATTGTCCTAGAGCTACTGAAGGAAGCCATGGTTTCCAAGCTAGGGGACACAAAAGGATTCCTGATCGATGGCTATCCCCAAGAGCTGAAAGACGCAGAAGAGTTTGAGAGCAAGGTGACCATACAATTGTAATGCTATTGTAACTCCTGTGACTCTGGTGCTGCTTCAGTCCCTCTCTTCAGCTGATTGCAGCAGGGACATGTAAAAAGCCAATCCAGCAGAACTGGGCTGCTGATCACTGAAATTTTGGCACCCCATCAGTATAGTAAATCTAGCTGTTGCCCTTGCCTACACAGACTATAGAGTACTCTAGAAGGAGAAGTAAAGGCTGATTTTACCTAAATTTAATGTAAACCAGGAACAATGTAGAAAACATAATTTTAGAACCAGTTTTTGGCTTTTAGTTGATAATGCTGTACTTCTCATAAAAATCTGATCAAGCACTATCTGATGCAAGTTCATAGAAGTATGTATCTCCACAGTTAATATTTATTACCAGTAAGCCAGCTCTGCTAAAGCTTGCTGCCACTTGAAACAGCCAAACACAGATTTAATTTTTGTGATGAGTAACAGGTGGCACAGCCATAAAAAGAGCATTCTGCAAGTGCCTGCGTGGCAGTTCCGAGAGTTATCGATTTCCTCAGGATGTGCTAAGACCTAGTGAGAAGTCTCAGCCGTACATTTCTCAGTCTGTAGAAAATACTCTGTCTGAGCCTATGAATGAATCTGCCAGGGTTTGGGAGAAAAGAAGTGGTGAATTAGGGATAATAGTTAGTATTTATTACATCATAATATACTCCAAAAATGTCCTAAACAAGTTTATAAGGTAATAAAACTTTAATGAAACCCCTGTTTTCTCACTGAGCCTTTAGCTGCTTTATTTAGTTGATTACCATAAAAGCCTAGAAAGATTTAGGCATCAGAAGCCAGACAAAATAATGAGCAATGGGATTTGCTATAGAAGCCATTCACAGTAATGTCTACTTATTAG
This sequence comes from Oenanthe melanoleuca, assembly GCF_029582105.1. NCBI lineage: Eukaryota > Metazoa > Chordata > Aves > Passeriformes > Muscicapidae > Oenanthe > Oenanthe melanoleuca. The sequence continues at coordinate 15,922,676 of NC_079342.1, read as the reverse complement.
TCCCTTTAATAAAATGCTGTAGATTGTAAAAAGATGCTGGAGATTTCTTTGATTTCACGTTTGAGGAGGAGCTATTTCAGCAGTGCTGTTTCTCTGTCAGGCAGACGTTCATGTCCTGTGGACACTCATCAGGATTTAGAGATTGGAGTGTCCTGCACTGAGGTATTGCCAGGCAAATAAATTTTAATGCATTCAATCATGAAGCAGAGCTCCTTGAAGCTCCCTGAAAGCAGCAAAAGATCCTGTAGTCCTGGACTGCATTTGGCATTTGGAGTAAAAGACAGGACCTCAAGTGACTGTTTTGAATGTGTTGTAACCCCTGTTGTGCCTTGTATCCACTTTTCACAGGCCAGCTGTGAGCTGCTCAGTAAGACTGTGAAGTTTTTTAAAATGAGTTGTTTTTGAGATAATGCTTTGCTGTTCTTTCCAAAGAGTGATGAGAAGTTCTTAAATTATAATTGAATGAAAGGGGTGCACATTAGGCCTTACTAATTAATGGCAGCAAAGTACAGATGAATAATGCTACATATCTACATGATATCTAAAAAGCTTTATAATTGTTAATAAAGACCTGTTCTATTTAGAAGACATCAAGAATAATGCTTATATTTCAGAGCTTTACTCATAAACAGAATGAGCTATGTAGAACCAGTTTATTCTCTGGCCAATTTTACCCAATTCCCTTCTATGATACAATTTTACTTTTCCCCAGCCATAATTCTAGAGAAGCACAAAACTCTGCTTCCTCCTCAGCCTTTTTACAAGGTGAACAAACATTATTAAATTATATATTCCTCAGCACCAAGTGGGAAGTACCCAGTGAGACAGAGTAAAGATCCAGAACATTAGACTTGTTTGGTATGTATTATTTAAGCTAAATTTTGTCAGGACAATAGTAATTTTAAAAAAACAAAAAAGCAAAAATTGCTGAAATACCTGATAAGGGCATTACTTTCAACTTTTGTGGATTTTAGTCTGGAAGAAAGATATTTCTGTAATGGTTTGAATTCCATATAGCAATACTGAAACTTTTAAGAAAACCATGTAATTTTTTTTCAAGAGCAAATCAGGCTGGGTATATCAAGCAGGATAGTATTATGTGATCCTATTAGTCAGTAGTCTACATCATATTCTCACTGTAAGGTGATGAGTATAACTGATAAAAGGAATTATTTCCCATTTATTCTATTATAATTTAAAACAGACCATGGAATTCCTCATGTAAAACTGGGAGGAAATAACTTCTCACCATCCTAATCCAGTTATACAAAAAGGACGTTTGTTTAAGTCATTGATTAAGCCCACATATATTTTTAATTCTCTATGTCTCATGCAGTATTAAAACTGCCTTGTTGGCTTTTTTAATCCTCAAACCCAGTGCTGCTACAGCTAATAGCATTACTGTTTTCTGTGTGGTAGAAATGGGTAGATAAAAGCCTGTCATTGAACTGTCTGACCTAATCCCTTGGCTTCAGCTTCTCTTAGAAAGTCATTAGGGGTGGTAGAAAGGTCAACACAATCCAGACGTCCTCAGTCAAGTGCAGAAGGCCTGACGTGAAATATTTACCTTTAGAATATTTCTTCCTTTAAGGGCTATCAACAAAGATAACAATGATAATTTCCATACAGTCTGAATTTCCATTTAGACTTTCTTTGCTGTAGCCATGGTAAAAATATGATTTTGTAATGGCCACTAGTGTGATGAGCAGTCATCTTTTTACAAGTCTGCTCATTTTTTCCTAAAAAGTGTTTTCCAGATCTCTGCTGGGAAGGGAAGGAATGAGAGAAAGACTGAGAGTGTCATTGAAGGATTAAATACATAACTGCATGGAAAAATTAACGTTTTTTCCCCACTGATCCCATAACACCTGTATTTTGCTTGAGACAGTGGAATTTACCACTCTGGACTCAGCCCAGCTCAAACAAAATCTTGTGTCAGAGAGTACTGTGCCTGAGCAGGGTGCATAACAGTGCATTCCAAGAGTTATGCTAAATTACATACATATTTTTCAGTGTTTCAGGGAAAGAATTATGAGGATTTGTGTTTAGAACTTCTGGCTCTCTCCTGAAATACTATAAAGAACATTTTGCTCTTCTCTTTCTTGCTATTTCTTATTTCCCATAAAGTACTGCAATACCTATGATCAAATGTAGAGAGAGATGATTATTTATGATCTTTGCTAGCCTAAGAATAAAAATAAATAAATCTGTATTTATTTTTATTAGAGAAAAGGACAGACTCTTCCTCATGACTAGTTTGGCACTAGCCAAACGGCATTAAATGACCAGCTTCCCATAGAATTTGGAATTACTTGGCAATTTGAAAATGCAGAGAAATGTATCACATCCTTCCTTTACAGCATGGGTAGGAATAATGTGGGTACACTGCAAACAAGGACATAAAATACTGTGTGACATAAAGTAATTCACAGGATGTATTCTGGTGAATATTTGATGGTGTCCCTGAGCCTGTCTGTTGTTACTCATTTCCATCTCAAGTACACTTTTATGTGGATATTTCCTGCTACTTCATCTTGAAATACTGAACTATAGTTTACCACTCCCTTTTCACACACTGAACACAAAAGGGCAACAAATATCTGAGTCAAGTGTTCCATAAGTCCTGCACTGTTTGCATCTAGCAAATAATGAACTGAAGCTCTTCAGTCCAAGCAGCCAGAATTTGTCAGATCCTGTCTCTTTATCTCTCTGTGTGTCAGGCAATCACAGCCTTGCTTCTCAATGCTGGCACCCCTTAGTGCTGCTACAATGAACAATGTTTGTTAATAAGCATAATTTCTCCATAGACAAACACTATTGGCTAATAAATTCCTTGGTGACTGTTTTGGTGTTATCCAAACAAAATCTGTTTTACTGGGCCAGTAGTTTGAATGTTTGTTGTTTTCCTTCGTCTCTAGATTGGGGAACCAAAGCTTGTGCTCTGCCTGGACTGCTCTGCAGAAACCATGAGCAGTCGCCTTCTGATGAGGAATCAGAGCAGTCAGAACTCTGAGGACACTGAAACCACTGAGGAAAGAATTGAAAGCTACTACCAGGCATCAAACCCTCTGACTGCATACTATGAAAGGAAGACACAGTTATGCAAGGTAAATTACTTGACCTTTTAAATTAAATTATTGTTTTTTACTTCAATTATAAGAGCAGTATTTGGAAAACACTGACATGACACCATTTATGAACTGATCCCACACTTTCCAGTTTTTCTCATTTTACAATTCCCTGATTTGCTTGCAACTTGTGGAAACTTAAAAAAAACCACAGGATTATCCTTAGTCAGAGCACATATCCTGAATCAGTTACTCATCTATATAGAATCTCTTATTAAACATAAATTCTGGAAACTTTTTATTTAAGAATTAGGATTGATTACTCTATAAGATCTTTCAAAATTAGGATGAAAGATTATGTTAATCCAAACCCCTTAGTAAAATCTTCAAAACTGACAGTGTATATCCTGAAATAAAACAGAGCTGCATACAAGAAAGTTCTTTTTCCTGGAATAAATAACATAGTTATATTAATTTCCATGGATTACCTCAGTTTACACCTGCTTCAGGATGTGATATTTAAAGCATTCTTTTTATTCTGTAATCAATACAGAGAAGCAAGAAAAATTCCATCAGTGCACTTAGCTGGCACATTTGTAGACTCATTTACATAGGATTTTGGTTTTGTTTTTTTTTTCTTTATTTCTCTGCTTTGTCATGGAAAACTGTCAGTTCAATTACAGAAGGATCTAGTCCTACTGCTCTGTCTTGTCCTAAAAGAGGAAGAATCCAGTAATAGTTTCTGGAAATACTATGGGATCTATTCTTTCTAGAGGCTGTAGCACACATACAAATCACCTGCCCCAAACTTTTCTCCTTTGCAAAGTTCCAAAAAGAGAAATGTGCAGCTAATTTGTTCAATGTGCAGCTAACCTGAGAACAGGGTAAATGACACAATGCTGAGAAAAAAGATACTCAAAGGAAGAGCCCTGATTTGTGGCCTTTCCTAACCCCTGCAATAAGTGCACATAAGACAAAGTCTAAGTAGCAGAAAAAAGTCCCTACTTATTTTCCATCTTTAGGCTTACAAATGATTATGTGGTTTATTTCTTTTCTCTGAGAAGCTATCTTGCCAAAATTGCAAGGATGTGCCTAAGAATTCAGTGCAATACACAATACACCAATACAGCACAATGCCAAGGAAAACAGAGCTCACTGTCTCAATACCCTATTCCAGGGAGCTGTGCCTACCACAGTGCTTCTCTTTTTGAAGCATCAGGGAAGTGTCAGCCCCAAAGAGAGTGAAATCACACTTAACACTTTAACATGGATTTTGCAGTCGTGGTCTGCCTCATTTCACTTGACATGGTCTTTCCTTGCCCTTCCTTAATGCTTCTGCTGCAAGCTCCTGTTCCATCCCCTAAGTAATGGCAAAACATGCAGTCTTTTCTTGAAAGCTGATAGCTCATTAGCTCCTTAAGGAACTTGCCAAATCTGTGGGTCAGAGCTGGATATGTGATTTGTACTTGTGCCGTTGGTTTTGGGGAAGCTGACATTATATGTTTGCATGTTAGAAAATACCTGTGCTTTGCTTGAACAGTGCCTACACTACTTTTCCTGCAATGCCTGTAGATTGTCTGAACTTGCTTCTGGTGAATATGGTGTTTACCAAATATCCATGTTCCAGGATGAAAGATCTGTAAAATCAGTTTTGTAAACATTATTGTGGAAAATACATTTTAAAACTATCTTAGTGGTGAATATGTTTAAGCTATGTGTGTTGAAGAAAGCAGAGAGTGAAGGAGAAGTTTGCAATTCCCAGGACATGAGGTTAGTTTCTTATTTATAGCAACAGATTTTACACACAGCCAAGCATTGACATTAGCAGCCACTGGGTGTTCTCTGAATGGTGAAAGTAAATTCAGGTGGAAAGCAGAAAAACTGACAATAATAACTTCTGATCAAATATAACTTCTGACTGGAATTTTTTTTTTTTTTTTTTTGTGCAGGCTAGGCTAAAATAGTCTTCGGGTTTTTTCATTTGTAATATCACAGACACACATGGAAGACTGAGACTTTACCTAGAGGCAGTCTAATATTTTTCTTTCCCATTTTAAACATCACATATTTTCAGTGTTTGGGATTTGTTCATTCCTGAGTGGGTTCATCACTCTTCAACACTGACCAGTGCTTGCTGAAGATGTTAATGCACCCATGGAGGTGCTGCTGCCTCTATAACTCTGTTTCCTGAAAGAACTGTATGTGTTTCCTATCCACTTCAGACAAAGCCACCAAAATTAATTTACCAGTATTGATTTGACCCCTTAAAATAAATTCTCATCTATATTAGTGGATTTATTTTAAATCACCCATGGACCTTCATGTAACTGCAGATCAGAGGCTAATGTACTCTTTTTCTTAGGCAAAGCTGGTGGGATGCAATAGCCTCAGGGAAGCAAAGTCTTCCTGAGGGTGATATTTGGAGATCCTGGATGAGCAATGGCCAAAGCATCTGAAGAGAAGCTATTTATGAGAGGAAGAGGAGTCTAAAAGAATCTTTGATTCCTGCCTAGGTTTGGTTTTTCAACAGAAGCATCTCTTCAGTGAGAGGCCCATGATAGCTTTATATCCCTTGGGATTGCAGCAATGCACTTTCTTAAGCATGCAGAGGAGTGGGTGTTGAGATTCTAGAGGAATATTAGAGTCTAAATCCTGCTAACTTCCATGAACCTTTTCTAGCCAGTTTACTGCAGAGTGTGACTAAGGACCACTAAATTCTACTTATTAATTGTATAAGTGATCAGTTTTCATGGGGCTTGACTGTAGCAGCCAGCTCCACCTTGCCACACAAAAGAAAGTCAAAAATAGACTTGAGTAACAAGAAAATGGGGTTGGCATACTGGTGTAATTTAATTTCACCAGTTAAGTGTATTTAGGGTTGGACAAAATTCTCCACAGACTGGGAACAGCACATGACAACAGTGGAATGTATTTAACTTGTCCTATCCACTCCAAAGGTTTTCAGTCCTGAAACAGGCTGATTAAATATGCAAATGTAAAATGCTGTCCCGGGCAGAAGGCCAGCAAAAGGTCTGGTGTGGGAATTAGATGTTGGCTGCACACTCAGCATAGGAGGAACTGATCTGTCACACCACATCAAGGTGTGGTGACAGTACCGTGTCAAAGGAGCTTTCTTACTCTGTGCATTGGAACAGGAGTTAAGGCATGGTTGGATGGAGCCTGACAAACATAGTGCAGACAGAAAAACTCAGCTCTGACCTGGCTTCCTCTGCACTCTTTGGGAATTCTCTCCTTGCTTTACTTGCACAGAAGAGACAAAGGTGTATGGTTGTAACAGCATTCCCACTTTAATCCTCGAGGATGTTTCGACTTTCCCCATCCTTGAGTTATTGTGCATAGGTGCATTCATGACTAACTAATATGATATGTGGAACTGGAACATTTTTTCCATTCTGTTGACCTCTGAGCAAGAACAGTGACCTGGTGAAGCTGACAAAAGCTCAGGGCTGTGTTGGAAATTTGCCTTTGGCCAAGATTCCCTCTTCGTGTTTCTGCTCAGCAGTGGAGGCTTGAGGCATGGACAGAGGGTGAAGGCTGTGGGTGCAGATGAAACAACTGTGAACCTGACAGGAATAAACAACAGCAATCCTTCCAGCACCCTGCTGAGATGAAGAACTGTGTACATAATTGCAAGGGAAGACTGACTGAAGATTGAAGGGCAAAGGCAACAGTGTCCTCACTTTTCTGCTGAGCCATTAAGTTTCTAAATTTTGTTCTGGAAAGTAAAGTAGTTGTGACTAATAAGTTAGAAATTTTTCTTTTTTTTTTTTTTTTTTTTTTTTTTAAATCATGTTTTGGGGATTTACTTTAATATGTCATAATTTTTTTTTGTAGTCAGTTACACAACACCCACCTGCTGCTAAGGACAGCAAGTGGCTGTTTTTCAGTAAAGATCTTGTACTGGAAATGCAAGGGCTGAAAGCATTGCCTCAAAAACACTGCCTGCAAGCTGTCTGGTTCTGTGGGAATCAGGTGCTTCAGATAAATGACATTAAATAGGATGAAACAAAATGCATTATAGTAGTAGTAAGCAGATAGATACTGTTGCTTTTAAATCTTATTTCTCAGTGAGCTCCAAGGCAGCTGGACAGAAAAGTGAATCTGAAATTTAGTAGACACCTACTTGTTTTGACATGGCTAAATGTAAATCACCTTGAATATATGGCCTTCTCTCAACTGAGAAGAAAGGGAGAAAAAAAAAGATTGTTTTTAATATCTGACTCATCCTTTAAAGCTTTTTTGAAGTGACAGCATGTAGGAGGGTAGTAAGTAAAAGAGAAGAGCAATGCCTTGGTAGTCAAGCAAGACAGCCCTGATGCTACCTAGCTAACATAAGACACCTGGTACATGCCTTTCATACAGGTTTCCTGTTAGAAGTCTGAGGAAAAGGGCATGAGTATAACAAATAAGCAAAGCAGGCCAGAGCAGAGGATTAAGGGTGTCCAAAAACTGATTATTTCAGATCACATGCTATGAAAGGTTAGCCTACAAAGTCCAACAGCAGTTCGTTTTTCTGTGCTTACTTCCTTTCTTGTTATTATTTTTTGCCACAGTGTTGTTCTACAATTTCTTTCTCAAATCTCTTGCAGTCACATTTTCCAAAACCATTATGAAAGAACATGTGACCATCCACCCTCTCCCAGTCTCCCACTTGTGAGCCTTCCCTTACTGATCCCATTATAAGTGTGTGTGGGGAGGAGAGACTTCCCCCTTTCCAGAAGGGGTAATCAGTGGTAATAGTGAGAGCAGTTATGTGCTTTATTTCCATCTTTTGAAAGGTTCTCAGAGACTATTAACCCTGATAGATAAGGATGTGGGAACAAAGGAACAAGTGATTCTCTAATCCCCCCTTGGAGCTTTGTAGCCCATTAGATGAGAAACGGATGTAGAAAGATACATCAGAAACATTAGCAGGAGAGCATAGATAAAACAGAGCAGAAAATGCATGCTAATATGAATAGGTCTCGGGGCAGTGTGTGTTTTCAATGGATTTAGGCAGCTTGATCCATTGCTGTGAGAACCAGGTGCTGCAGTCTCAGAGAGATTTTCTAACACACCCTAATGACAAATACATAAATGTTAGTGATAACACAGGTGAACTTGACTGACCTTCAGTAAGAAGCTTCAAACTACTGAGTTCCTTCCAGAGTCTGTCCTCATCCATCCTCTCTACATTCAGGTTCTTCTCAGTGGCAGTATATGTTTAGAGTTCTAAATTTCACAACCTATAACAAATGGAGATTTGTTGACAGAAAACTTAATTGGTTTATTTTAATGGCAAAATGAGCAACATTGTACTATAGGGATGGTTACTCCAGTAATTTTTCATATGAGCTCATTAAATTTCTCTGTGTTTGAAGTTACCAAAAGCCATAACTGCATTTCAAAACTGTGGAAAACTGTTTTATGAGAAGCCAGCCTTAAATAGCCTTGAAAAACAGCCTAATTTATGAGGTGTGTTACAATCTGAGGAAGAGAAATATACAGTTTTTCTCTGGAGCTACTGAGACTGTAGTTGAATTACTGTAGTACTAGATGTGAATTATTGGCACATTAAGTTTTGTGCCACGATGTTAAGTTAGTTTTATGAATTGGGCCTTTGTTATTTAGGAGGCCTGCATGGGAAGCACTGGGGCTGTCATTGGTCAGGCCCATCCATATTTTATTGCTACTGTTAGGAAGTCAGCATTCCAGCCCATCACAAAGCACAGTGGTTTCCATGCTCACAGAACTAATTCTTCATCACAACTCCCTAGATCTAGACCTGAGTATCAGTCCCAGTTCTGAAGAGGTCACCAAAAAGTCAGTGGCAATCAGCTGTGCTGATAAGATTAGATCAGTCAGACAGTGGAGAAGTATTTATGAAGTAGAGAGATAATAAAAATACATATTAAGATGAGAGCTTTGAAATGGCTGTGGCCTTCATCCTGCATGCAGTATATTTCCTGTGGGACAGCCATATGGAAATAGTTGTCTTGGCAGTTGAGACAGGCCAAACAAGGTGTTTTACAGCAGCTGAGATGGGAGTTGCTGGTTTTGTTTTAACTGGAGAAGGAGAACATTTGGTTCAGAATGGTTCCTAATTCCTGTTTTCTCTTTGCTACTAGTAAGTACCCCCCACTTCTGAACACTTTTGAGCTGTGCAGCCCTTGTGGAGATCTGCCCTTTCTAAGGCATCAGCACATGCCTGCTCTGCTCAGCTCTACAAAAAGCAGCAGCAGCAGCAAACACCACTGTGAAGGGCAGTGGGGGCAGAAAGAGAACTGGGAGCTGGTCAGGGCGCCAGGGGGCTCAGCTCACTGTCACAAACCCTTGCAGTGGGCCCCAGGGCACGGGGCCCAGGCAGGCACAGCTCCCAAAGGCTGGCCAGGCTGGTATCCTGTGCTGCAGCTCTGGGTGTGGAACAGGCTGGTGAGATGTGCCAGCACTTCCGACAGGATGCAACGGGCACCGAACCTCGCAGCATCTGTGGATGCCACCCAGAGTGCAAACCAAGCTCTGGAGAGTGCCTGAGTCCCTGCTGGATCCCTGCAAGGAGCAGCTGCTGACTCCCACACAAGACTCAGCACCAAGGGACTTAGAGGCACATGGGCTGCAGTCAGCTGTACAGGAGCTGGCTGTAAGACAACATCATATCTGAACAGAATTTCTTGGCCTATTTAAAAATACATTTACTTGAATATGAAACTCCTTTAATTCTCCTGCAGACTGAAGAGATGGCAGAAAGTATTATAGGCAGGGATATCCCCTTCAAACGCTACAATAGTCTGGTTTTCTAGTCAGCAACTTGGACATGAAAATGCAGGAGTTCAGAAAAAGATCCTTTCATGAAGTTGTTATGGGTCCATTTAATCTTGTGCAATCTTCATGCATGCATGAAAGACTTAAGTATGGAGAAGCAGAGAAGAATCTTGCTTTTGTGTAAAGACCAAAGCTCTCAGCAGGCATTTGAGGAAAGGAAAAATCAGCAGAAGCATCTATGTGGACTATACAGCCAGTGTGAAAGCTGCTTCTGTCACTGCTGTGAGGGCAAAGCACAGCTCTCCTTCCTCAGGTGACACAGCATGGGATGGACATGAAACTCATTGCTCAGAACAGCTCACTTCTGCCTCACATTTTCCAGGGAACACAGTATTACTGGCTGCAAGTGCCATTTCTCTCTGCTGGAATGCAGCTCTCTCATCTTCAGCACAGGAAAATACTTTGGTCTTGTTTTTGTGAAGTATAGTAATGAAAAATGGCTTGGTCAGAAAACTGAATCTTTGGGGTGTTAAAGAAAAAAAATGCTCCAATGAAAGTTGAGTTCTTATAGCACAAAGCCACGCCCTTATAAAAAGGGCAAAGGATGTCATAAAACCAGAACCAGTTCACCAATTTTCCAAATATAAATGCACTGGAATTCATTGATTTGCTAAGTTACTGTGGGGTGGCCAAAGCCCAGACTGCTGTGCAGCCCTTCAGAAGGACCTTGACAGGTTGGAGTGATGGGCAAAGAGCCCTTGGCAACTGTTCTGTATCAAAGGTGGAACTTTATTTTAAAACATGAGTGAGTACTTAAGAGTTTAAGCTCCCTCACTTGACTAACGTACTTTGCTACAATCGAGCCTGCAGGACCTTCTTAAAGAAATCTGTGGAAACAAAATGAGCAATCTGGTTTATTGAAGCTGTTCCTCTACATTAGAATGCTTCTACCATGAAGCAGAACAACTTTCATTTTATAATAGACCACTTTTTTGTGCCAGTGTTTAGATTCTGAGGTAATTCTTTGTAACTTAATCAAAACTGATTTTTTCCCTGTTTCACAGGTTGATGCAGAAGGAACACAGGAGGATGTTTTCCTGGAAATCTGCAAGACAATTGACTCTTTCCTGAAAAAGGAAGAGGCAGCATTTTCTTTTTCAGCAGAAATGCAGTAATGGTGTGTAAGGTGTGTACACAGCCTCGCCCACGTGCACCCCACAGCCATGATTTGCTGGTCAAAGCAGTGCTGCCCCCTTGAGAGGTATCTGGAATCTGTGCATGTGGCGTGTTACTCTAGATGAAATCTTTATTCTGACAGTACACTCAGCAGAAAGTGGTCTGTATGCTAACCCCACTCTAAGAACTGTATTTTGTTTTCTTGGGTGTTTGCTCTTAACAGGTTAAAAGCAGCAAGGTGAGCAGCAGCTCTGGTCACACATTCCATGGGAAATGGGACAGTGCCTGGCCAGCAGGGAGCTCTCCACCCACCCCAGTCACTGTCCAGCAGACTGACATTAGGGTTATTGCATACAAGTTTCACATTATTCTTTTCCTTTTATTAACAGTATTAATTTTTGTGGTGTCACTTAGCTTGTTCTTGGGCTTTAGTGACTGAAACCTGTTCTCTGTAACATGCAGCTCTAAGAGAGGTGGAATTAGTCAAGCTGCAAGTTAAAAAAACTTTTCACACATCCCCAAAACACTGTTGCAAGGAGAGGAATTAATTGAAGATACAGTTGAATGTTGTGGAAGTCTGTCAATCCATTATTGGGGAGCAGACACCATTTTTGAGACAGTCTTATCTTCTGCTAGGAATGTTATGATTTTATAACTGACTTCCCAGTTTTGTGAGCTGAGAATGACTATTGTATTGTATAGTTAAATGCAATCCAGTAATGATCCATTATTAACAGCAGTTGTGCTATAGCTATTGAAGTCCATATGTGAAGTTGGTTATGAGCCAGAACATCTCATGTCATCTTTCAAGTGTTTCACGTGCAAGTCAGATCATCATCTGTTGTCTTGTACTGGCATTGCCAAAACTTGGGAGGGTGTGGTGGGGTGGGAAACCAAAAAAAAAAGAAAATATCAGGGATTGTTTGATTCATGTTGCTTGCACCTTTAGTAAGCCATTTATCTGTAATCTGCAAAAAAAAAGTCTGTAAAAGTGCTATTGTATTTCTGTTAGGTTAACTAAAATATTGTGGAGTTTTTTTGGTAACACTGACAGCTAAATAAAAGCTTGTTTGACATTCCTGTAAAGTAACTGCATCCTCTTACTGGAACTTCTGGATGAATTCACAGTGAAAGTGGGTTGCATGATTGCTTGTACTGTCAAAAGTGTACTTTATGCAGCAGATTTGCATTTTTAAAGTTACCTTTCTTGTAATGAAGACATAATACAAATAAAACGTACAAAAATGAGGAGTAATGATTCTGTTACAGTATATGTGGGTTTAATCCTTTTCAAAGCACAGTACATGACTTGAAAATATAGCTCAAATCAGCATGCTTACAGAGTATGTCCTTTTTCCAATCAGGGCAGATTCTTCTGTTTCCTTTTCTTCCTTAGCATTTGCCCTGTAGATGCTAATTCAATTATTTTATAGGGTCTGTTTTACGTATGTTCTTATCCTTCATATCCTGGATGTTCCTTCTTTCCTGGGTCCTTCTATAGCCTACATTTTACCTCTGGTGCTCTAGGAAGTGCTTGTCCAGCTCCAGCCAGTGCCATTGAGCAGCAGCAGCAGTGCCTGCAGTACCACACCAGCTCCAGAGGGCAGCTCTGGCCACACGCACCAGCAGCTGCTGCTGGAGGTGCTTCTTTTCAAAAGTACAATACTCTGCAGTTACCATCAAGTTGCAAATTCATCTGGGTGGGTTTTCTGGAGTATTTTCTATGATATTTAAATTACAGTAGAAGTTATAAAGTGAGGAGTCTCATACTTGTGCAGGATGGGAACAAAGGCAACAAGCAGCTGCTATTTTGTTGGGGTTTTTAAAGTCAAATTACAGAAATTATTTACCATACACTTTCAGTTTAATTTTTTTTTCTGCTTCTGTCTTTTCTGTGGAAAAAACAAAATCCCATGCTTGGTTTGGTGTATGTGCATTAAATACCTATTTGCATACATTCATAATGTATGCAGGAGAAACAGCTGTATATGCATGCATAGGGAAACAATATTTATACATATTCAATAAAATAGGACTTATCCAAGACACTTCTTTCTTGGGTGATTCAGACTTGAAATTATCCCTTGGTTTCCAACCTTGTTCCAAGGGTACCAAGATATTTTCTTCTTTCCAAGCAATCCTAAATTGATGACTGAGTATTTTCTCTAATTTACTTATTTTATTCCCATGATTTTTTCAGGATATAAACAGAAAATTAATGTTACCACAGATCCTCTTCCTGATAATACACCTTTACCAACTCTAATTTCTTATAAAGACCATGAATGATGTGGAAAGCATATTTTTATGGTCTTAGAAAGCCTCTCAGAGCAGTATCGTTTCCAATCAAAACTAAAATACATCATGTGAGTTTTGTGTTGTGTTTTTTTTAAGGTTTATTAAATTTATCTAAGTATATGAGATACATGAGATATGTTTACATATGATACTTTCTCAGTGTTTTAGTAACTGTACTGTATTACTTTCTAAATAGATTAAATGCCTAAATTCTTTTTTCTGAAGCAAAAAATAGCTACACCTAAAGTTACTGCAAAAATACTGACCAATTTATAATTAAAGTTTCTAGGTGCAGCCAGCCAATTATCCTTCCTATTGCCATCTTTTAAAGTCAAATTTGTTTGTTTTCTAGCTAATTGCTCTGAGTATTCTAGTTTCAAAGCAACTGGAATTCTATTACAGTTATAAAATAATCAAGTGTTTCTGAATCACAAGCTATACATTTCAATAAAAAATATATTAAGTAAAATATGTCACAATAATTACAAAGCTTCTCAGACAATGGTATACACTGTACCAAGACTACTAAAATCTGGATTTTCTGTGATCTGACAAAGAAGTCTGTGAGTGAGGAAGGAGAGAACTGGAATGCTAATCCTGCCAGGGCCAGAGCTGCCGGGGCACAGCCAGGGCTGCGGGACCCATCCGAACGCCTGGAAACACTTTCCATCTTGATTAAAGAGTCAGAACTACACAGAAAGGAAGTCACAGCAAGCATTCTATATATAAACAGACTGTATCCACATAGTTTATTTCTCACAGTTCTCCTGACAATTGAACATTATTTAAGAACATACTGTATACACAGATAAGAAGAAACATACAAAATGTTTTAAATGATGCACAACAAAATCCAGCAGTATAAAAGAATGCATGTGAACCCTTGCTCACTGCTCAGGCTAAATTTAATCACTGTTTAAATAGTAATAAAAATACAATCTTTCATGGATCTTGTGCAGACTACAAAAGAGGAAAAATTATTACCATATATATGATTTATATTAGGCAGTTTTCTTTGATGAGTTGCACTAACAACTCCAAATACAGAGGCAGAAGGCTGTGTATTTTATTTTAAAGGAGTAAATGTTGAGTATTAGAGACTTTACACAGTTACTAGCACTGGCACTTTTCACCATATTTTGTACACATCACATGATCATCTTATATAACATTACATTTAAAAAATATATCTGAGTGACAATTTTATAACATTCACACAACATGAGCTGGTTAAGGAAGCAATGCCACAGTTGCCCCCTGTAGTGCTTCACTGTTGGTAAATAAAGTTCATTGTGGTTTTAAAAAAAATTTTAAAAATTGAAGGTCAACATGATTAAGCAGCTCCGATTTAATAAAGGCCCGCAGCCAACCATCGCCGAGACAGTGAGTATTTTTAGAGTACAGCCTAGAAGCAAACACTGTCATTGGTTAAAACCTTGCCTAAAGAAGTCAGTTACTGTGCTGAAAACTATTTCACAACAAAACTGCAAGCTACTAAACTGTTTTTATAGAAATACTTCATCTCCTCTGGATCTCATTATAACCAAGTTCTTCAAAGCCTTTGGAATTTACTCTGTCTTTAATGTGTGCTCTCATTTCTGGCTCACCCTTTTGTATGTGTTTCTTTTGTTTAGATTCACCACCTAAAAGTGACTAACGTGGTGAAAGAAAATCTCCCAGTGAAACCTTCTGCACACTAGGAATGTTCAGCTGCTGTTCAGTGATCTAGAACCATGACAGCTCAAAGCTGTAGTTTGACAAGTACCCCCAGGAAGCTGTCATGCTGTGAGTGACATTTCAGGGAAAGCAGAGTCTTTCCAAAATGTGCACAGAATTAACAATGGTGCCATTGTTATTTTTCAAAGAGGATAGTAAACCCAAGATGGTAGATCTGCTTCCCATGTCATCTATTTGCTGGAAAGTAGTTTGGGTCAAGATAATTGTAACTGGTGCCCTGGGACATGCAGTAGTCTCTGTCTAAAAATGTCTCTGCTCTGTAAATAGGTTCTAACTGGTGATCTTCCTTATGAATCTCTGTTTCATGCAGACTGCAAGGGAAAGAAAAAGATAACAGTTTAAAAGTCAAATATTTTCTTTAACTTTCAGAAACAGTGATCATATGAACATATTCATATCAAATTGTATAGTAATTCATTCATAAAGTCTAATTCCCCCCTCTATTTGTACCAAACCTCTCTGTCCACTGTGTTAAAAAAAATTACATGTCCGGAATCTGCTTACAAAATGTATTTCCCACAAAGAGATGCTAAATTATCTTCCACTTCACAACACAGGATACGCGTCCTGTGCTGGAACAAAGATTTCCACCCTACACAGCAATTAGGCAGCAGAGAGGTTCAATCTAAAGACAAACAAGTAGAAGCACAGGCTGCTCACCAGTCAGAACACGAATCACAGAAATCCAAGGACATTTCTTGAGGGCAGTCTTGGCAGTGCCACCGAACACCCTGGATAGGTTCAATCCCGCAGTTATCGCACTGTGGAGCAGATGCAAGAGCACTGAGAGCAGCAGCTGGAGGCACCTCCCTTGCTGACAGTGCACCCCAGCTCACCACGTTAAACCTCTGTGTGTCCCTGTGCTACTGCCAGCCCACACAGCTGCATTCTCCTCACCACAGACCACAATGTATTCGTGGATAGAGAAGTTCTCATTCTCTAGGAGAGGCCCTCCAGAGCCCTGAGGATCCATCAAGCTTTTGCTTGCTTCCCACTCCCCAGATGCTCCACCTTGGCATTACTCTGCTGGAGAAAAGCAGCCCAGCCCTGCCTGCAGACACTCTTATCCTCAGGTGGCTCTGAGGAGTGCTGTGTCACAAGGATGTGATGTTTCACACAAGCCCAGCCTCACGGAATGCCAGCCTTTCCATGGCAGAAGGAAGCAGTAAGACAAGAGCAGATCAGCAGAGCTTGTTGAGGGGCTGTGGAACAGGGCTCAACAGGGCACTCTGATGCCCTTTCCAACTCAGGAAATGCAGTAACACATCATGGGTGGGCTGGACTACAACCCCGATGGCCAGGAAGGAAGGGGAATATACGTGTTCAGAGAAGGAAAGAGAGGTCTGGAACTAAAACTGAACAAGAAGATAGTAACTAATCCCAAGTGCAAGAGTGTGGCATGAAGAGAAAACAAAGTGAAAACAAAACATGACTAGATGAAAAATTCAAAGTGGTATAGAAGAGGGGCAGGAATGCAAAAATATTTGATTAAAGAAAAAAAAAAAAGAAATCAAGAAAATGGGACTTGCAGGCAAGGAGAGCTTTTCAAAAACCTAAATTATGAAAAGTGCTGCAGAGACAGGGCTGGAAAGGAAAATGAAATGAGGGAAACAAGCTTGTGCTCCCATACCTCATCCTCTATCCATCAGAACGTGAAGTTCTGTCTCAGCATCTGTGAAAGCCACTGGCACAGCAGCTGCTCCTGCCACCACTAAGGCACTCAGGGTTACAAACACCTTACACACAGCTCTGCCACAGCTGCACTCTCTGTCCACAAATGGCTTTCCAAGTGTGAGGGCTGATAACGAGGGACTAAGCATACCAAGAGCTGTTCTTTGAAAATATCAAGTTCAGAATAATGCTAGAACTGAAATCTGGCTCCAGTTATCTGAATTTGAGAAATTTTTGCAAATTGCTCGGATATTATAGCAGTGAAAGCCATAAAAATCCCACAAGGGCTTCAATAATTCAATATTCAAAGCACAGGTTGAATAATGTGTAGTAAATGAGGCCAAAGGCTGTGCAGAACCCAAACTGCTCTCAATGGTTGCTTATTAGGTGAGGTCTATCCAACCCACAGACTGAATTTCCTGAGGGAAAACAGTCCATAATCACCTGATTTCACAGCTTACTATAATGCATAATACAATCAAACTCAAATGCAAAGAAACTTTCAAAATTTAAATGCTTGACACTGTGTAATGCCAATTTACTTCTCAGAATAATTTTATGTAGAAAAAGCAGTTGTTAAAGTCTGGTCTGTCTAATTAACATTTCAAATTTTGGGGGGAATAAAATGCTGATTTAAAAAAATCTCCACAAAACGAAACACCAAACATGCCATGCCAATTAAAACCAAACAAAAATAAGAAGCACCTTGGTGGTCTAATAAATTAAATCTGTCAGTATCAACTGACGAGGCTGTCTTATTTTTACAGTCAATTTGAATTGAACCTTGAACTATCCTTGCATTCTTATGTAAATGGATATTAGAAAATAAATCTATCTCCGTAACACTAAAAAAACCCCACCTGTTCCAAACAGTAACCAGTTAGACACAAAATACCTTGCAAACCAGAAAAGATTTCCCTTTCTTTCATGTTTCCTATTAATGGTTGTTACTGGGACAGCACATGACTTTAACTTAATGTTTATCTTCTTATTTTTACAAAAAAATTGTTTTATGTCCTTGCCTCAACTTCTGTCAGTTATCACTTGATAAGCTTGTGAAGTTGCTACGAAACAAAAAAATTATTAACCTATTGCTCTTATCCAAAATCTCTGTCCCTATTTTTGCCCAAATTTATAATTAGAAAATGATAATTAATGAATCACTGTCAAAACAGAATGTAGTGTCAAATGGAATTCTATCATGACTTAACAAGGCTCTAACACAAGCTGTATTTTCATAATGTGGTAAGAAAGGACAGAAAGTTTATTAATTTGCATTTAACATTAGCATTCAGTGAAAGCTGAGCTAGAAAGTGAATTATGTGGGCTGTTTTTCTTAAAGAAAATGAGGGAAAACAGACTCCATGAACAAGAATTGAGGAACCAAACTTGCTATATTAAACAAAATCTTTTCATGAAATTCAAACCACATTCTCTTGGAAAACTTCTACATTCCACTGAGCAACAGAACATCTCTTGCACTCACCTTAAATCCCAGGTGCTGCACAAATCCACTTTCTGCATGCATCTGCTGGAGTTTCTGTTTCTTCAATTTTTTAAACTCTAACAGTTCTTTGTATTCGGGTAAGTCCCGATATGTTACTGGAATACTTTCTTCATCCTGTTCAAGGTACAAAAACCCAGAAAAATATTTTTATTCTAGCAATACAGTAACTAGCAAGATATGTATTTGTTCCATAAATCACTATGTATGATTAATAGTGTTTAAGAAAATGAAAGTATTATTCTAGCCTACTGGAAAAATAGTTTTAAAACCATAACAGTCATACCCAATATTAACTTCTCATCCTTACTGGTAAGAATAAAATGCAAGGAGAAGCACCATGCAACGACTGAAAGAGTAGAACTTTCAGAGTTATCCAACTCCCTTTATCCCTTTACTGTCTCTTAACAGCTTAGAAAAACAGACTGCTATTTTTTCATAAATTATTAAGCAGTTTGTCTCCCTACAGGGTAGTGCAAACATCTTTGCCAGAGAGGTACAACAAATGGTTCTCTCTCTTTCAAAGAGAGGAAGTGCAAGTTGTATTTTTTCTCATGCAGTTTCCTTCAGCAAAGGTTGAGGATCTGTTATGAAAGGACAGAAGTTCTAATTCTAGTTCAGATGCTCATTTCAAGGTAATGATTTCATTGAAGCAGCTGCAGTTGGTAGATGTCACCTGTTTTCAAAAATGAAAAGTCTTTACTGATGTAGAGCAGTTTTCACATCCTACACTGACAGGAACCTTCAGGTAGGGAAAACAACTATAAGATAGTGATTAAAATTCTTCTAATGTAACCTGAATGTGTAATTTCCATTTCTTTTTATGAATCTGTGATGACTGAAGATTCTGTATTATTTAGTACGTTTATTAAAGAAAATGAGAGAAAGAGGCTTTACCACATTTCTCAAAGGCCTTATCAATTATTTAATTGCAATTATGAACCTACATAAAGGACTAGAGTGCAAACTAGCAGAAAAGTTATGGTTAAACGACACAATTCAGTTGTGTAGTGATAAGCTACATTCTCTTTAATATAAAACAGGGATTCACCTTCCATGCAGATCTCAAAAGTTTTTCTGAGAAAAACTGCTTTTCACAAAATAACTGTCTACTGAATAAAGTATGCTTTATTATCCCTGTGTGAAGAATTCATTCTGGAATAGTAAATAGCTGTGTCCTAGAATAATCAGACTACCCACAAAATTAAGAAATTGTAACTGAAAAGTAAAATGAACTCTGTTAGGAATAGTGGGTCTTCACTTGAAAATAGCTCGTTTATACCAAAATATAATTTTTCAGGAATAGTTATGACTGGTAATAATCAGGCAATTTTTTTTTGTCTTTACACAGGAAAAGCATGTGATAATTCTACTGAGAAATCAAAGAAAACCTGATTTTCCTGCTACACTGCTTTTCTTCTAAATGACACAAAGTATTTTTCTCCAAGACAGCAACTGTCACTAAGATCTGGCTTTTAACACTAGAAACAGAATCCTGTACATTCATTTTGAATATAGTTTACAATTCCTTTTTGCTTCCAAATTGCTTATTATTTTGCACTGACTGTGAGGATCTTTCTGGTAACTGAGCTGCCCTGTGTCCTTCTACCTCACTGAAAACAATCTGGAAATGTTACTCTAGTGAAGGAAGAAAAGATTATGTCAAATTAAAAAAAAAGTCTCTGTGTGCATGTGTGGCACATACCACTATTATCACTACAAAAATGTGAAACTGCAACTTCTGTCCTAATAAAAATAACTCCCAATTCATTTATGGTGCCCACATTAATTGTAGTTAGAGCACCAGGGCAAAACCAAAAGGTCTCAGAAAATTGTTCAGAACAATTAGAAAATATATATTTAAAAACAATACAGAACAAAAGCATATTAGCTCAAAATCAGTTGCACTGCATCTCTTCTAACATGCATTTTGCTTTCCATGCCTTTTAAGATTCTTATTGGAATATGCAAAGTTATCAGGAATGTCTGTGGATGAGCTGAAAGACCATCACAGAGAGAATACAGAACATGAGCAAAGATGGCTTTTAAGACTGGGAAACAGATAAGTAAATGTAATAATTAAGGAAGTCTGTGCAATGCAGGTAAAAAAGTCACTAAGGAAAATGAATGGACTTATAGTGGGTGGCCTAAATACTTGTGTTATGCAACAAGGTTTTCACACACAAGATGTCACTAGGCTCACAAAAAAAACCATAGAATGAACTAGTCAGGTTCTTCAGTCTAAGGAAAACAGGAAAACCACAGTGATTCACACCAGCTGCGAAATTTGCCCAGCTCCCAAGCAGTAAGATATAGTCCCTCTATGATTCTGTATGGAAATGGGAACATATGTCTAAATTCTTGTTGTATTATTGCATGGGATAAATTAGGAAAGTAGTACACTTGTGATGTAGCAATTCACTGGGTTAGGATGTCTACTAGAATTTGCCTCTAAGAATACATAAATATGCTTGTTGATTGACAATTCACTCTGTTAGTTCACACTTTGAAGTGGATTTTACAAAATTCATAATTAATTCAGACAGTAAAAGATTAAAAAGAAACAGTGATGCCAATAGCATTTGAATTTTACCAGGGCTCTATGTAACCTTTCTAAAACACATCTTAAACCAGAATCCCAACTATATCATCTACATAATTTTCAAACCTCTCTCATGCCAGATCACTTACTAAAAATATGCAGCTAAAACTTCTTTGAGGTATTTCAGGACAAAATTGTTTCACTTACAGACTTCCTTTCTGATTTGGTCTAAATTCTTTGCTGTTGGAGGCTGCTATATTAATGATTTATTTAATTCATATCCAGCACACTAGCTCATAACTCTTATCATGATTTAATACTTGATGGTATCTAATGGTGAAGATGCCTAATCCTCTTAACACTAAACAAGGTTAAAGTGACAGCAAGCAAGACATTCTCTGACTGATTTAAATGACATACCGATACTTCCTCTTCTGCTGCAGTATCCATATGGCTGTGAAAACTGCATCTGTCATCATCTTCATCCATATAAACTGGAGGTTCATGAGATGTCATGAAAGTTGAAGGTTTGAAAAGATGTTTATTTAAAGGATGTTGCCGTCTACTTGATGACTACAGTGAAAAAATGGTATATTTTTAAAAACATTCCTTGGCTTTTATTTAAATAATCCTCATTGAAAAAACTTTGCCTGGAATTCATTCTTCTGCACTGAATTATCTATGATGTTTCCAATTACTTATATCTCTGTATCATGGCCTCCCACTGCTGGAGTTCTTCTCCCCTAACAGGTGGAATCCAACAAACAGTGCAATACTTTGGTAAAAATGCAGCAGGAAATAGCCCTTACCATAAAACCCCAATCATTTAAACAGGTGAGACTGAAAGCAACAATAAAAAAGAAAGTAAGGCTATTACAATTCTGAAGACTGAGGACCAGAGAGCAAAAATATTATAAAACTTGCAACAGTGATGAGACTAAGCAAGGAAGTAATTTTGTATAGGTCCAAGACTCAAAAGGTCCATGCTTGACATTAATCGACTTCTTATATTTGTGCCTTAGGAAAAAAAAAAAAAAAGTCTAGAACTATTGTCCTGGTGCAGGAGAGAGAAAGAAATTCATTGCACTAAACAGAGGATTCTAAGAGTTAGAAAGAATGACTCTGAGGGTTTTTATTGCCACTGCACGAAAAAGGAACCTAAAAAACATTAGATGAAATAAATTACTCCATTAGTGCACATCTAGAAACTATCAGCTTTAATGTCTGAAGATGTAGAATGCATGCCAGTTTTAAAAGAGGTTACTTAAAGGCACTCAGCCCCTATTACTTATTCCCTGGTGACAGAATATTAAATATCAAAAGGAGGAATTTGGGGCAAATGAAACTGACTCAACCCCTTACTTAGCTACTTCCCAGACCAGCACTTTGACATTTAATGTCAAAACTTACATTCCTCAACTTAAAAAACCCTACAGTGTGAATCAAAAACCTAAGCATGAGAAGTGTTTTTTCTAACATTCATAAAAGAGAGGATTGTTTTATACCGTGCCTAGCTGCTCATACAGCTAAAGCAAAAGGAATACTTGCAATAGTTAGTACTCTCTCCTTTTTTATCAAGATCTTTTATCCCAAAAGGTTCCTATTTCAGTTACAAACCTGTCACATTATAGTATAACCCTTGATCTCTAAGGAGGGATGTAGCATTATTTTACAGTTGTGCACAGTTCAAAAAGTAAAGGCACAGATGACACAAATGATTTAGATGGAATGCACCTGTGCAACAGAAGTACCAGGAGGAATTGAGATTAGCTCTGTTCGGTCTTAATGGAAGAGATGGAGTCTGTAGTAACAGCTGGAAGGTGATACCTCTGATCTGCAGAGCTACTACAGTGCAAAAAGGAAAAAAAATTTCTTCTAAGACTAATGTACTATAACTATTGAGTTGAATTTTTCCACTTTCTGCCTTATGAACACCAGCTACCTGTGCTCTGGTGCTTTTATGGTTTCCCTTAAGATTTCAAACCTCTCTAAAATATGTTCATGTATAGATGGCATTTCAGCCTAGCTGACACCGTGATTCACATTTTCTGTTAACAGAAAACAGATCTGCATTCAATACCAGATCTGGAGCCAGGAAAGGAAAACTGTGCCTATGCTTATACAGCAGCACTGCCACGCATAACAGTGCTGTGACCTACAAATTGAACTGAGGATTTGAATTCTCTTCCTTTGGTGAAGAATGAACTAAAACACTACTTAAAAGCAAACAATTAAAGATCATTTTCCCTGTGGGAAATATATCTCCAGATTAAGCTTAAAAGCAGGTGCACTAATGATATTATATAAGGATTAAATTGAAAATGATAAGCCATAATTGAAGAACTGAATACTAGAGTCCTAAATCTCTGATCCAGTTTTATTTTCACCAGCAGTAGGTAATGGTTATACAGGAAAATAAATTGATGCATCCTGCTTAATTTCATGTATCATTAGTTAGAAGAGACACATGTCCTATGAGTAGATATACAAAGTAACTGCAACAAGATGTTCAAAAACTGAACACGCTTCTAACCTCTCCAGTAAGCATTTTAAAAAAGCATCCTGAACAATCCCCATGGAGAAATTCAAGTATTTTCTTGTGAAGCATCCCTTTTGACACAAATCTTTACATTAAATATATCTATGTTTCTCATTTTCCCATAGGTATGTGCTTAAAGTATTAACATTCAGTTTTCATACTTCTATTACTGGCAATAAAGCAGATACACTACAGTTACTCAGTATCAAAATTAGGACAGGTATGACCCTAATTTCCAACAGACCTTGCATTTCCTTTCTGCCACATTTTATCTCCACTGGAGACCTGGAGTAACTAACCTGGTATGGTTCTGTCAATCTGTGCTCTAAGTAGACAGCTCTATTAGCAGGCTGAGAGCTCCATTTCTCCACATATGCTATTTGTTTCACTTTTTCATCACTTCTTACACAGGATACAAATATAACACAGGGATGCTGCTTAATACAAACCAGGGCAGAACGACCCAACTCTTATGACCTGGCAATAAGGATGTGAGTCACACTGCAAAAACTGATGGAAGTATTGGATATGGTCTAGATAGAAGCCTAAGAAAAATCTGTATCATGGGACCATTACTCTTGCAATATGAGATTGTTAAGAATTTTATAGAAAATATGTTTCACTCTTGATTATACTGGGTTTGTCCAGGGTGTGATCACTGTTAAAGTTAGTGAAAAATACAATTAAAATGTCCCACATTGACTGATTAAGTATTCCCACAGTGATCTCCTGCCTGACAACATTACATACAGTTTGTAATGATGGTCTTTCCAAACAAAATCAACAGGAAAGAACAAAAGGTGTCACCAGGGTAATTGTAAGTGGTAGAGGGACATAAAGAACTCAAACAATTATAACTTTCATTTTTAATACCTGTTGAAATCAGCCACACAGTATTACTGTGCTACAGAAATTAGCCCCAACTGTGTAAGCAATTTGTAATTCTGGCAGATTAATCTCCACATTTAAGGTGTCACTGTTTCCAGCTGTTTTTTCGGTTCTTCTGCCAGAAAGCACTTATCCAATAGACAAGGTGGCAGGCAGTCATGTCTGCACCCTCCCTACCTCTGTCTATACTGCACAATAGCAGATTAAAACCCTGGGGAAAGTAAAATGGTATTACCATGATGGATGGCAAACTGGAAAGGCTCCAATACAAGCCCTTATTACTGGCAGTAACTTCAGAGAATACAAGGAGACAACTAAAGGTGTGTAACACTTAAAATCATTACACAGGAACTGTGGTAGATATTTGTATCAACCCATGGACAGCAACTTTTGTTTCCAAGCTTTCAAAGGAATCTGTAAGTTCGCCTTTTTGTAGAATCAATGGGAAGTTTATTATTGATCAGAAAACATCATGGACACCTGGATTCAAACCAGCAATGGTACTCCACAAAATGCCACTGTAAGGGGTTTTGAAGAAGTTTTGTAAATACTGAGCAAACAAGCAAAACTCCAAACCCAACAAATAAAACCCCCATGAAACCTGAGACTGTCCTGTTTTACTGTCTATGGACAGTACCCAAGAGCACCATAAAGATTACTTAAATCAAAACACATGACTGATCTGCATAGAAATTTAGTCTTTGCTTTTGTAAATTAAGATCTTTTGGGGCCATATATTTTCTCATCCATTCCAAAGTCAGAAAAGCTCTGTATATCAATGGACATTTCAAGGGATGATGGTCTTAAGCCTATGCTTCAGCTAATGCGTGCTCAGTTATACATAATTTTCTATGGTTTTATTAATTAGAAGATTACTGTACAATATGTTATAGGGTTCCTTATCTTCCTCCAACTGGGTTTTCATTATCACTTCCTGATCAGTTATAGTAAACTTACAAATGAGGAAGAATTACCCCAAGACCATCATTCTACCCTGCCAGTTCAGCCTGCAATCTGAAAACTTCATGTCCCCAAAAGCAGTCCCCTATATTTAATGTGAAATCAGAATTAACATCCAATTCATTCCACAGTACTACTGGCAAAAGAAAACGATTACTTCCTAAAGTAACTTTATTAATCTGTGAAAAGTATTAATGATTCCGGCTCAACTTGCACATAAATGCAAACAGAAAGAGAGGATTCTGCAATATTGTCTCACCTTTTTGGAATATAAATATAAGTTTGGTGTTCTTCCTGGAACTGGAATACCAGCTTTAGTCAGTTTAATAAAATATTTCTGCACTCTACTGGCAACCTAGAAAAAACCAACATGCAACAACTCAGCGTCAAATGAAATGTAACTGGTCTTCACTCCAAAGTTTTGCCAGGATTGCTACATTGATTCAGAGTATCAGGAAAAGAAATCCTCTGGGCTCTACTTTGTGACAACTATTCTAACTGGTACTTATCTTGCAGTGCTGCATTTGTACTATTTCCAGTTGCTTTGACAGCTTTCAGAAAAAAAAATTACCCTTCTTTAAACATAAGCAGAAGATATTGTAAAAATTGTGATAAAAAGAACTTTAGTAGTTTGCTTCCTGCTGCAGCTAAACTCATCCTTAACAATGCCGGTTACATCATCCATAGTTAGCACACAGAAAGGTCTCCATTTATGAAGTAAGTAGGCATGTCTATTTTTTCAGATGTGAAGAAACATAGATATGATCAGAAATTAGGTAATCCAGAATACTGAAGTATTTACCTATATTTTTATCTGAAAGCATACAAATTAAATAAAATAACTTAAAATACTGTGAACACAGAACATTAGCATTTTTTACTTCTGGTCAAAATGGAGAAATTCTGTCATTTTATGGAGATGCAGAAGTACTTGGTGTCTCCTCATCTGTGTCCTTCTTCTGCTTGTGATATTTACATGTCTGCCCATTCTACATTGCTTATTTAAAGGTCAACTGCTGAGGTGCAGGAAATTTGGCCCTAGAGTACATCTCAGTATGAGCAATGTTGGTGTCACTGCACTAGCTGTACAGAATTAAATTCACGCTGTCAAGATCTAATGAACAATTACATTTGGAAACTTTGCCATGGGCATTGGGGCACAGTTAACATTCTGTATTTGAGATCCAGTGTAAGAATCACATTACTGGTGAAATGCAGGCCCCGCTTGTTACATTAAGATAAAGTGATTTCTGAGAATACACTGCATTTTCTTTACTGATATTAAAAAGAAAAGAGTGAAGATAAGGGATTACTTCTCAAAGGCTTTTACATGTTACCTGCTTTGCTGTTCTATTTCCCAGTTCATCTGCTATCTTCTGCCACCGACGGGACTCCACCTCCTCTGGCGGATACTTCAAAAGCAATTGCTCGAGCTTTTTCTAAATCAACAGCAAAAAGTAATAAATACATTTTTCCTAGTACAGGTATAAATTGTAAAAATATCTAAACACATGCAACTCTGATGTCCAAATTGCTATAAACATTATTACACAATTTGCTTTGCTTTTACGCTTACATTGCCACAGCTACAAGATTAAAGAGTTTCCTATTACCTGTTCCTCTACAGTCCACAGCTGGTTAAAAGTTTCAGGTTTGGTCTCATCACAAAGTCGCCCTCTTATCATCTGCTCAAATACAGGACATAAAATGGAATATGTGTTTAGAAAAATATAGCTGGGATAATTGATTTGAACCCTCTTCCTACTTAACCAAAACCAAACCAAAGCATGCGAATTCAGAAGAAAATTTGCCTAAACTGAAGTTTAGTTCCAGAATTTGAGTACAGGAATGGTATGTCATCATCAACATGAACATCTGAAGTAACAGTAAAGATACTCACACTGCATACTTAAAAGTGGAAAAAAATTAAAAATTACTATTTTGTAATTTTTTTTTTCTTTCTTTTTGAACAACTACCTGTGGACGACTGTTTGTGGAACCTTCTGGACCATCACTTAAAGGCAATACAGAGTACGAAATAGACTCTCCATCCTTCTTGGGATCCAAAGGACTTTTTGGTCTTGCAGGGATACCTACTGTAACCAACACAAAGGAAGAATTATTGAACTACCACACTGGTAATTTCTTTCCTGTAACATATGTCCACTCTCTTTTACCTTTGTCAAAAATCAGCTTCACTCTCCTACTGTTACGTTTTCGGTTTTTGAATTCTCTCTCAAAGTTTCCAAGGCTAGTGGTGTATTGGTCCCAGGCAATCTCAGGGAGCTGAACAACCCTCTGAGGAAATGGAAGACCCATATCAACCTGAAAAAATAAGAATGAAAAGTAAAAAGCAATATTTAATGCAATCACTTTATATCCAAACCAAAACCTGCAAATACTGAAATGCTCCAAAACTCAATGCTGCTTTTTATTTGACAGAAGAATGGAAAACAAGAATTTCTGAAGTGCCATGCAGCACAGTGTTTTTAAAGAGAAGGTGAGATCTTTCAAGAATTATACACAACAGTGCATATAAAATATGCAGCGGCACGGTCAATGATGGCTTATTGAGCATAAAACTATAAAGTGTGCATTTCACAGCTGAAATCAGATGTTTGACACTTCAATAATCTGTTTCTAGCTGTCCTTTATTAAACATACCATTAGCTCAGGATGTGTACCTTTTTTAACCCAGGAAACCAAAAGATTCAGAATGTTATCACCTGATACCTCAACTGCTCTGATCAGAGAAATCTATGCCTATTGTACACTGATTTTGCTGTCTTCTGCCTAGAACACAACTGTTGCAAAGCTCACCTCTTTATTTAAAGGTCACCTGCAAGACTATCATTCCTTTGGTCCTTTTTGGAGAAAAACACACCAGAATACTTCAAACTGTCATTAGTACTTCCTCTTAAAATGACTATCAAATGCAACACTCTTACATCATGCATGCGATTAAACTCCTCCTCTCCTTTCCTCTAGAGGGAAGACAACTACTGAAACCAAGGGGCTTACATGTGACCTGGGTGTCTACAAACCTAGGAAAACAGAACCATAACTTCATTCTTCACTGAAAACATGTTGCTATCACACTAGAAGGTAATCGTGTTTGCCAGTGGTAGATGCTGTAGCGATACAGGATTCAAGCTGAAAACATTTTTTTAGTACTCCTGTTACTACAGGGTTTTTTAAAGCTTGAAAAGAGAATGTTTCCTTATAGAAATGGATTCCCCTCTATCAGACAACATTCTATTCTGTTACCTGTAACTCAGGTATGTTTTCTAGTGTTCACTTTGGGTTTGGAATACAGACTACATTTCCTGCTCTTTAAACATACCCTACTAAATTCCCTCAAAGCACAACATTTAATTTCTCATATGAGAAAGATTACAATTTTTTGATCTGATACTTCCAGTCACCTGTAGACTTCAAGTTGTCTTAAAATACCTACAGTATAATTAGAAATTTAACAATTACATTTCTGCATACCAAAAAAAAGGAAAGGAAGCATATCTGATAAAATCACTGAAGACCTATGTCTTACAGATCTAGTAAGAAAGCAAAGAACTATTTTTGCTCAGCAATCAAAAGATTTTAAGCTCATAATTTTTAAGCAAGTATATATATATATTTATCTATTCTTCAATTTCTATAGACGCTAAATTACTAGTCATTAAAAAAAATTCCAAGTGAGACTTAGAAAAAGTCCATAGAAATACCTTCTTCTGGAGTCTTTCCACAAATCCAATAGGATCTTTCAGTGCTTCTCTCTGGTGTCTGCCTAAACTTTCAAGGTCTTGAACTGCTTGAGTACGTTGAGCCTCGAGTACAGCAATCGTCTGTAACAGTCTCTGATAACTACAGAGACAAAGGAAAACATCTCACTGCATTTGCCTTTAAAAGTGACACCCCCCAACTAAACACTAGCCATGGTTATCTACAAGAACCTACTAGATTTCATAGCTTATCTGAACCATTTCATAAACATTTTTACTGGATTATAGTAAAAATATATTAAATTTTTGACTATATGAATTTATATAAACCCATAAGGGAAAATATATTTAACTCTCCAGTAGTTTCCTTTAAATGTAAATTCTACAGTATCTGAAACAATATGCTATCAGGGACAACTTATATTCATATTCTCAATAGCTGTAACCAACAGGCTTTGTTTACAAAGTTAAAAATACTACAAACAAAATGAACTAATTTCTCTTCTCTTGAACATCAGCTTCCTTCTACCCCAATACAAGTGGCTACCACGGAATTTTAACATTTCACTCAACCATTCAATTACTGGACATGAATGGTTTAGAAACACAGCATTTTGTAGAAGTCCCAACTTAGAGCAGAGTATGAGAATCCTTTTTGAAATGTATCAACAAACCAAGGAATAAGTAATTTGCAAAACAAATTCAAACCAGATTCCCCTAAGAATACAGAATCCAAATGAAAATGTCAGTGCTCCCTCAAACGTGCCTCCCCAGACACACAGCCAATTTGTGTGTAACAGTCAGCTGTGGGACTGTCATGCCTGTACCAGTAATGTGTGCTTTCCAAACTGCTTTTCATAAAGCTCACTTAGACTCAGGAAGTCATATGACATTTTAACACAGCCTTTAAAAAAGAGTGAACTGCATTTAATACCTTTTATTAGCTTTAAAGTTACAGCTGCCCACTTCAGTTTCTGAAATCCTGTAGCTACCCATGGCCCCTGTTGTTGCAAATTATTATGTATTAACTTTGTTCATGACAATGTTTTCTGACATTGAATATTACAACTGTAATTTAGTTCAGCACAAAATACATATACTAAAATCAGGTAAGAGCTGTTCACTACTACAGAAATTTTCTTTCTGTTCCCTTATTGCTAAAACAAACACAAGCTTGACACAATGAAATCCATATGTAGTGCAGAAAAGATACAGATGTAATTACTGATGTAATTAAAGGTTTTCAATTGATTCCACTAATAATTGGGTAAGACTTTAAGTGGAGGGAAATAAACAGTCTTACGGCAAAATACAGGCATTGTACTTTCAAATATTTGAATTTCTACCTGGACATTAGACTCTGCCTCTCCATGAGAAAAAGTAATTTTTTTTCCACTCAAATATAGCATTCACAAACAGAAAATACAGCTATACTTTCTGAAGCTTGAAACTAAAATACTGAGCTTGTTTAAAAACAATAGGACAAGATTCTGTTATGAATTTATTAGTATGTATTTTTGCCTGCACATATTCAGGTTTACGTGGAACCAAGAACTAAAATGCTTGCAATAGGCCATTAATATTGAACAGTACTGAATATTTTCACTAGGAAAGTACTCCAGTTTCTTCTAATCAACATAACTCTGCATAAAACGAGGTATTAGATAGAATTAATGTGGCTATTCTTCAGCAGGTGAAAAACCAACTCCAGCAACAGCTGACAAAAGTGGTGACAGCAAATCAGAACTGGCCTGAAATAACAGCACAGCTCATGTTGTTCCAGGCTTACAGGAGTCACTGGCTCCTGTGGATGAAGAGCTTTACTCAGACCCTACACACACAGTGTGAGCTCAGGGGCTGGCAGCACCTTGGAGCCCTGGAAGCTCCAGGTAAATCAAACAGGCAGGATGCAGCTGTAACAACACAGAAGAGCTTAAAGATACCTGGGGAGAGGATTTATTCTTGACAACAAAAAGCCTGTTTCCATCAGCAGGTGACCAAACTTGTGTTAACAGAGCCACAGTAACAGAGACTTAGCAGCATGTAGAAATTTTCATCTAGGAAAAAGGCACCTATTTAACATTTTCTTCTTGAGCCATTTTACTTCATTTATTCAAATTCTATTTAAGCAAATGATTTTCTAAATGAAATTGAAAAAAAGTAGTAATTTCATTTAAAACATGTAAATACACAGAAATAAAAAGCAACCAAATTTTGGAGATTGAACTGAAGTCATAATTTAATGATGATTCTCACGTGTAAAGGGAAGAAAAAAATCGTCTTAATGAGGTAGCCTTAAATAATTTAGTCTGAATGGAAAGAGATGAATTTACATTTGGAGAAAAATAACACAAACCCAAGAATATTCAACTTCAGTTATTTCCCTCATTAAAACATTCATGTGACCTCACTGAAGTGGTCTTCGTGGAATTAAGGGAAAACACAAGAATGTCAGGAACATTCAAAAAACATGTCACATGATACTGATCTGTGGCTACAGAGTAGCATTAAAATTGGAGAGAAGGGGTTTTTGAACCAACTGTTCAGACTAAAAGGTTTCCCAGCACTTTTCATACCTCTACTAAGATATGGATTAACTTGGAGCTATTTATTTTAACTTCTATATTCAGTTATTACAAATTAATATATTCTGAAGCCCAAGAATAAGACTGCTGTTTTATCAAGTGAGTATCAGAAGTACCAAAATACACAAAAATGGATTTTGGGAGCTTTCACTGCCTGGAAAAAAAATTGAAAATTCTAGTCCTGAAATACTTAGTCTGCATACTCCATATTCTGGTACTTACTGCAGAACTGCATTCTCGCCAAACCACTGCAATCCCTTTCAACTTCTACAGGACCTTTTACTGAGCTGTATGTCTGCAAATGTTATTTCAAGTTTTGAACAACTATTTTTTCCACAGGTTTGTACAGGCTCTCTGGCACTATATGACAGTAAAAAAGTCAAGTATTTCTCTGAAAAAGCAGCAAGTTACATAATAACACACATACACTGAACCCTTTCTTGAAGTCTCTGTCTATTCTGGCCTCACTCTCAAATGCTACCATAATGCTCCTGCTGCATTATGCAAGAGGTCATGTGAATGATTTCCAGGACTATTTAAAAAATGGCTAACAATTCTACTCCCTATCTTTCCAGATACTTCGTAAGTAAGAACAATTCTGATCCAAACTACCTCCTGCAGTTGTATTAAAATCCTCCAAAATTGAAAAAGTCTAATAAAAGAGAAGGAAGCTCATTAATCTGCTGCAAAACCAGCTCCATCCTTCAACAAGGCACTCAAATAGCAACCACCTCTACATCATCCAGGTACAGTTGCATCATTTTCTCTGAAAGATCTGTCAGGAAGTACCAAAGAAAATTATCCCACATCCTTTGCCAAAACCAAACACACTCTTGAGTAAACCCATAGACAGGTCCCTTCCAATGACTTAAACTACACTTTCCTTAGTGCTAAATATTAACTTGTTAGTATTTAATATAAACATACAAAACCCAAGCAATTTTCTTTGTAGGAAAACTTTCACTCCAGAGAATGTAATTCTGTTTCCAAAATCCCAGTATTGAAATACTCTTGCAAGTTCTTAGATCATACTAATTGCCATGAATCTTCTGGATAAACACTTGAATCATTCAGCACAAAAGCAGCTTCAGAATCTCTGCTGAAAAAACCTTGATTAACATAGGGTTTGAGGGACCGAAATTTAAAAAAGGAAAGCTACTTCTTACAGATTGACACTGATCAGCAGGAATTCCTGCTGGTTCAGTTTTTCTTTTGCAGTGATAAGCACTGCACTCTTCTGGACTGCTCCATGAAGTAATTATCACAGAGCAGAGCCAGATTTCTGGAAGTCATGCCATAAGCAATTAGTTCTTGCACAATTCCTATGAATCTTGTTCTAATGGTGATTAGGGACACAGCAGCCTCCTCTCTTGCCTGTGACAAAACTTGAGAATAGCCTAGCTATTGCCTTAATGAGACCTATGTCCATTCTGATCCACTTTGCTGAGATCTACTTTCAGAATACTTCTCCCCTCCATTCCAATAGCATTTACATTTCCAATTCAGAGTACCCAGTCACATCACAGATTTCAGTTTCTCTGTGTCAGCACCTAACAGCAAGCTTTAGAAAACACGATATGAATATGGAATCAATCTGCCTTAACAACTGCATCTTTCTTAGGTTAATTCTTGATTTTTATACTAAATGACTTGGCACTGACCTATAAAAGGGGTCATCATTCAGTATTTTTAAAAATAATTCCATTTTTAATCTAAGAGTCTGTCAGTCACAGAGTCACTGCATGGTTTCTGCAGGTTTCCTCTCCCTTGAAGAGAACATCCTGCACTTTAAGCCTTAGTTGAATGAGTGATGTGAGTAACTGATAGTACAAAACAAAGATTTTAACCTTTAGGTACCTAAATCAAATCAGTGGGAGAAATAAAGTGGCTGTTGATAATATCCACAACAATAAAAAAAAATCAACTCAAAATCAATATCCAAAGTCACTTGAAATTACTTTGGCAGTTACACTTGTCTTACATCACTCACCTTAAAACGATACACACTTTTATGCCCAATTAAGAAGTTATTTATCCTCTTGACTTCTAAAATGCTGTGCAGCTGGTGGTCATCAATTTCCACTCCCAAAACTAGCTGCACTTCTCCAGTTATACAGTTCACAATATGTTAAATTATACAGTACCATCATTCTGAGGGGCTTTGACACTAAAAATGTGTACCATAATTTAGAAGTACTCATTAGTTCTTGTGCAGGTAAGAACTGTTTTACACGCAGGTATACACACGTCTCATAATAAAACACAGCTAAATTATAAATATATATAAAAACCTTGTTATTTTGTATTTCAAAGAGCTCTGACACAAAACCAGTTATTAGTCACCAGGAGAATTTGAGCAAGTCTTTGTTTCATTGCCATCTGCTGGCATTCCAGCAAAGTACAGATTACAACCTGCTCTCCCATACCCAGGTCATTTATTACCCTGGATCTTGGTCTATTAACAGCAATTAAAAAAAAATAAAAATATTAGCAGTTCTTATTGGATGCTAAGATGAGAAAATACTGGATATTAAACATGTAAAGACTCTAAATTATGGATGAAAAGGGAAACATTAATTGCACTTTGAATTTCCAAGTCACTCAAGGAGCTGTAGTTAAAGAGACTGCGTCCCTGGAGAAACCTGTGAATTAGATTAAACAAAACCCTATCATTTCAAAGAAGTGTGCTTTTTTGTTTGGGCTTTGTTTGTTTGAGTTCAGAAATAACAGAAAATGCTCCCAGCTCCTAAGCATGGCCTGAAATCTTTGCCAGTGTCACAATACAGTGATGACGATACACTAATTTTGACACTGCAGAGTTTCTTGCAAATTATTCTGATGTGCAACTTAGAGATTTTTTAAAATCTGAGTTGCACATCAGAATAATTCAATGTATAGGAATTTAATGCTGGAATTCAATTAAAAGATTTTTTTAAAATCTTAGTTGCACATCGGAATAATTCAATGGATTGGGATTCAATGCTGGATGTGTAGAGCACAGGACAGTAATGAGAAAGCACAAGAGACTGATGCAGAATGGGCCTTCTTTGATCTCCCTTCAGAAAGAGATGAGTTTAAGGGTATAATCAATAAGAGCACACATATATGAACCCCTGTCAGGGCCTGTAAAAGCACCTCTGCCTGGAGGAAGCAGCATATAGTGGGCTTTTACCTACCTAATGCTTAGACACTATGAATAAGGTATTCTATTTACAGCTTTTTCTGCAACTCTTTATTAAACTGTTTTCTACTCTGGCTTAACCTCTTTACACATACTGTCATTTACTGTACTTTCACTGAGCATATTTAATATTCATGCTTCAGACATCTTAAAAGTATTTCAAAGGTAAGTAAATAATTAAACTACATCTCTGTGTTATACATTAAACAACTAAAGTACACATTAAATGGCTTCTTCAAGTCTACTGTGCCAGGAACAGAAAACAAAACACTATTTCTGAATGTCAGCCTCACACCTATTTAAAACAAAACAGAACTAACCCAAAAAGCATTTTTAAAGGACATTTAAAAAACCTAATAAATTCTAAGGCAAAAAAGCAAATCCTACTGCAGCAATTTACCTGGATGCAAAATAACCATTTCCACTCAAATTTTACCTTTTTTTCCACTTTCACAGCTTCACATTTTGTGTTGCAACCATTTGAATAGTATTTTATTGGTTATCAACTTGAGATGTCCCCTTCTTTCTTAAATTCTTAACTACTCCTCAGAAATAGAACTCATATATTTCTAGAGGCTTCATTCTTGTCAAGAGCTGTCCAACACACCCAGTAGGATTTAATATTAGTTGTACAAAAGCACCCTTACCAAATACCCACATTTCCAGCAACTTTTCAGAATTGTTAGTAGCAACTAGGTCTCTGTGCCTCTAAACAAGCACAGAACTTGTTACAGTCAACAAAACAGCACCCATCAGTCCTCTCCCAGTTAACACAGTTTAATACAGCCTTTTCATATGACAGCACTCTAAACCATTTGCCATTTGCCTGCAGGACAGTGACATTCAGTAGGGAAAAAGATATAGTTCCCTGTCATTCCTCTATTTTCCAGGCCTGAATTGGCAGACTGACAGCACATCCCAAACTTTTTCTCCTTCCCTCTCATCATCTCTAATGACAATGGTCTCAATTCCTTTACTGAGGGCAAATACCACAGAGATTCCTCCAGCATGCCCACTTGGATATTATTCTCTAGAAAGATGCTGGGAAAGCAACCATTCAGAAGGAGCTTTATTGCAGAGACAAAGTAAGAGCCACCCATGCTCCCTTGAAACTGACCCAACTGCACAGAAATCCTCTGATAAAAAAAGCAGAGAAAGCTGACAACACTGATTATTGAACTCCTTCAACTCACTCTAAATTAGTTTCTGCAGGTTTTCACCCAAACAACACACACATACATTCAATTATTCAGTTGTATATTCTTGCTATAGGAACAAATTAACATATTCCCCTCAAGTATCTGTTACAGGGATACCTAAATATTAGAACTAAATTACAAGACTATGATCTACAATCATGAGTGGCTGAATGCTCTAATAGCAATACAAAGCATTATTCATCAATATTTTTTGGCTAAAGAAGTGGAAGAAAAGTTAGAAATAAGGAAGAAAATTAGTAAAATATATTTTTATTAGTACTCACTATAATAAACCATGGACAAACACAGCTGGAAGCAGAAAACTTGGCTTAGGAAGCATAAAACTTTCAAAGATTGCTCTAAACAGCAGCTTTGAGCTATCCAAAGCAAAATAAAGATGTGCAATAACAAAAAATGAAACAACAGCTAGCTACTCCTACCAAGAGCAAAGTTTAAAGGAAACCAACAAGTGGGACCTTTCTAACTCTCAAATGCATGTATTGTTGTACAAAGGAACAACTGTAGTGATCAGGACTCATTGCTGACTGAAGGAAGCTTGTACATATGTACTGCTCATGCAATTTCTTTTTAAAAGATTCTACTGGTCAGTTCTGCAGTTCATGCTGGAGATGCTGTCAAAACTTCATGAAAGATCAGAATAAAAACTTAAAATTACCAACAAAGCAATTTCAAGTTGGGTTAGTTCCAACTGACAAATAAAGATAATCCATTCTCAAAGCAAATGGCAGTCACTTTGTTCTTGTCTTTTCGGTGGCATCATTCTGCTTACTAATATTTTAGTGATCCCTACAAAGTACAGTAACATTAATTTATTCCCTGTTCCACCACAGAACTTTACACTGACATAACTGGTATAACCACAATTTACTGCTTCTGCTTTTAAGTGTCCTTGTGTCAGCAGCCAAAACCACAGCCAGAGCCTTACTCTCCACACAGCTGGGTTAATACATTACTGCCCCATCTTTTCTTGGCTTTCTGGGTCTTTTTTTTTTTTTTTTTTTTTAAATCAGGACCATAATTCCTATGGCATTTGGTATTTGTTTCCAACTGGTACTTCCTATACCTCAAAACCATTTTTGTTATTTATTGATCTTTAGTTTTCCAGTTTAGATGAATTTACTAATAAGCATCTTAGAAATGGTAAGCACTTCCAAATGAACATACAGAAAAACCATTTTCTACTTTTTTTGTATTAGAATAATAGGTTTCCTGTTGCTTGTGGTTGGATTTTTTTTTTTTTTTTAATATTTGTGTATTTTTCCCCTCCACGATTTCTGGTCCATGTTGACCAAAGAAATTTGAAATTTTTGTGTACTCTCCAAGAAATGGCAGCTTGGAAAGGAGGTGAGACCATAACTACTGTCACAACAAGAGACAGGCAAGCAGAATTCAGCTGTTACTTGTCACATTCCTCCATCAATCCATCAGCCCACACATCCAGAGGTGCCACATCAAGCCAGCCAACAGGGAAACATCTCTGCACTGCAGAGTTCACACTCTTCCAGCAGTGGATTGCTGCCAACAGAGGACTCTAGAAAGTGAGAACACAGATGTAGGCAGAAGAAAAGCAGACAAATCAGGAAGGAATCCAAGAGGTAAAGGACACAAACCTGAAAGAATTCAAGCTTTACTTTCCACAGGATGCACTATTTAAGTGAGGATGCACTATTTAGCTGTGTTTGCTAGTGCTGTTCACTGGGAAGATGCTGGGTTGGCAGCAAGATGCCTCTGTTCTAGGAAGAAAAACGAATGTGACAAATGTACCTGACATTTAATGGCTCCCAGAGCGTGCCCATTCCTAGGGAGCAAAAAGCTGATGCAGCACATGCCCAAGGCAATATCTCTTGCAAAGTAAGAGCTCTAGCCATTACTCAGTAATTTATGTAATTATAAAATATGATTCTATGATTACAATATTCTTAACCAAACCTTAATCTTTAGTCCTGCAAAAACTTTGTGTCACATAACTGCTACTACGAAAAGTAACTTGATTTACACCAATTCCCTTTATTCCTTAAGATGAAACAAAGTCAGAAATAAAGTTTCCCACAGATTAAAACTGACATCTCATGAAAATGAATTATTAGCTACTGATGGCTACCTGGTATCATTACAAAGGAATATTAAAGACTTATCTGTACACTGAAATAAATCCCTACTGTGTGATTATTTTAACTTTAATTCAGAGACACATAGCTGAATATACAGGCTTTACTTATAAAATGGATTATCATTAGCCAATATATTCAAAGGCAGACATGGATATTTTAATCTTTTCCAGTTAAGCTAAAAACATGGTGCAGATAGATTTAGAAAATAAGAAATTTAGAACGATGACCTTACAGTTACACTTTAAGAAGAGGCAGTTTAAGGCAGTTCTCAACTGGTATAGCAAGGTGCACCAAGTCCTATTCTAACAATTCAAATGCAGTAAAATGAACTTTGATACAAACCTACTTTGATATGATTCTTTAGGCAGAACATTTGTGATTGAATAAAACATAAAACCTATGCCACAGGAATGCTAAAACTGCTTCTTTTCTTTCTCACATTCATATAATATTAAAGGTGGATCCAAAGACATAAACAGTATTATCATCAGTTGTTAAGTATATGTAAATCTGATCATTGCATAACCCTGCATGGTTTTCAAGATCTCTGCAACAATGCAGCCCATTGTAGTTAAGAATCCACAAGACTGAGTTGTAAGAGATGTATTAAAATCCTCATTTGATCTGTCTCCACTTTAAATGACAGTGCAGCTGTTATAATTTTAAATATTATCAAGTAATAAAGATATCTAAAATACCTATCTATTGAACATATTGAATTAAATGCCTGTAGGAAATTGCTCATGCATAAGGCAGTGATCCTGCCTCCAGGTCTAAGTGGTTCCTGTAAAGCCAACTGCAGTTTACAGAGTCCTAAAAATGAATTCTGTAACATTCTACGCATGAGAAACATCAATTCCTCAATCACATTTTCATCTAGAACCCAGGACTAAGAGTCAAACAAGGATTGTCCCTTCATGCAAGCAAATACAAGCCAAACATTGCAAATCTCCAAAGGAAATAGAGAGGAAGAAAAAGAAGAAAAAAACCAAAATCAAAAAAGGGCACTAAATGAATCTGGGCAAAGGCAGAAAGTATTGAGAATAAAATGCTCCACCAGACAGAAAATTAAAGTAAGTTGCTGCAGTATGTGATAGAATTACAGCTTAAAAAGACACAGCAAAGAGATCTGAGAAGTGCGTGGGGAAAGACATATGCAAAATACTAAGTACAGCATACAAAATTCAGCAGTGTAAAAAGTTTTAAATCAGGAAGTTCAATTTTGATGAAAGTGTCTCAGGAGAAAATGCAAACATTCCTGAGCTATAACACAGAAGCAAAATTCTAAATATAAACGAAACCATACTTTTCTGAGAGCAGTTACAATACAAAAAAAATTCCAATTACGTGTGTAGCAACACAAAACATTAACAACACTTTACAACTATACAACCCCCACATCAGTCTGTCAGTATCTACAAAAATGTCTGTGTTGTGATAAAATTTCTGCTTAGAGATCTCATCTCTGTCTTTGTAGGACAGATCTATTTTAATAAAGAAGTTGTGGGAACATCTATCATTTCAGCCTTCTCTCTGAATAATAATATTTCATAATCTGTGATAGTTATTTTTTCCCAGAAATATTGATTAGTATCATTTAAACATGTTAAGATTCAAAAAGCAACAGTAATTAATACAGAAACATGACAATTTACATTTAGGTTTTTTATCCTTATAGCAAGTCTTATGAACAGCTCTTAAAGGTTTTGGTATATTCATATTTTATCAATGTCACAGTAATATCTTGGAGAGTGAAGATTCAACTGTATGAATGTGTATGTCACCAAGCTATGTAATGTAACAAGAAATAATATAAATTTACAGCCATGTAAAACTGCTTCCATGACACAAAGGAATGTATTTTTTTTCTGTTGTGGAACATCCAAAGAATTATAATGCCTTTATGGAGAAGTCTGCTTCCTCAACCTAGCCAAGATGCTAATGTCTCTCTGAACTGGCTTTTAAAAGAGAACAGATACATAAACCAGAGAAAAAAAATCACCCATAATAATCCCAAAGTGATGAAGGACAGAAAAACAAAACTGTATCATCTGAAGATGTGATATGCAGAACACCAGAACACTTGGCTTAGCCAGAACTACCACAATTACAAACCTTACATTAATAGCATGGGAACCCTAGGAATTCTTTGCATCGGGACAATCAGGAAATACATTTCAGATAAAGTGGCAGTGTTTTGGTTTTTAAGTCTAACAATTTAGAAAGTACCAAATGAGATTAAACAAGGGTATAATTAAGACATTGTTCAAAAACTCTTACACATGAATTAGAGTATCCTCTAATGAATTTTGCTATTTTTAAAACTGGATAGAGGATATAGTGCACTGCACTTGATTTACTCTTGAAGTATGAAATTCTGGATAAATTACAACTGCACTCATGTGTCAAAACATTGATTTAAGTTCTTTAGAAGGATCCTATTACTATGCAGCACCATCAGTATACCAGACTTATTCTCTTATAAATGTAAATGACAAAAAGGGATGGCCTGTAATTTTCCAGTTCTATCAACATTTTTTAAAATGAAGAAAAGGTACAACTAACACTCCCTCCCCCCAGTAGCATGCTTCCCTTTCGGAAAACAGAAATATAAGACAGAATAAAAAAAATTATCACTTCTTTTGGAATTCTGCATGCAGGCAACAAGTTAGTAGCAAGATACCAAGTCCTTCTTGCAATTTCAAATGCTTCCCAACAAGGTCTCACAAACAGGCTGCCAATCTGAACAACTACTACCCATTTCTTTGGAACTGTGTATGTCCACAAGCTATCACTGGGGTACACACCTGAAATTTCCAAGAACAATTCAGATTTGTGTTTAAGAATAGAAAAAACTACTGTTATTTTTACAGTATTGTATAATAAATACAACCCCCTACATCCCACCACATTACTAATGAATCTGTGTACTGACATCAAATGAAGTCATATTACATACAGATCCAAAATCATCCAGAGGGTCAAAAGACAACTGCCCATTTTCCCCATTCGTAATTTTCTTTCTATCTAATGGGAAAAGTGCTCACTTTGGACTGACAGCTGAAGCTGCAAATATTTGATCATTATTTTGAAATCATAGTTTGTGTAACCCATGCTAGAATTTAAAATTTTCTTATTACAATCATTTCTTCATATCCAATACTGAACAAAATTTCACTATATAAACAATGCAACTCTAATATCAAAAATCAAGTCATACTGGATTAAACAATCACCTGTGCTCTGTGCCCCATATTGACAGTAACCCTGCTGTGAACATTTACTGCATTTACACTGAACCAGTGCTTCAACCCTTCATATGAAGGAAACTGAAGATCATCTGCACTTGGCCTTTAAAACTCACAACAACATACAGAACACCTACTAAACAGCAGAACATAGAAGTCAAAACAGCATTACAAAGACTGTGAAATAAAAAATTCTGATCTACTACTTGAAGAAAAATTTTCTCCATGTAAACTTTCTTCAGTGAATTGCCCTTTTGTTTCAATAATCTCTTGCATGTTTACCACAAGGTACAGTTACCACGGTTCCACTTACAAACATTCACATGAAAGACATAAAAACAACTCAGAGAATAATGAGAATCATCATCATCATCCTATATTTACATGTAATTAACAGAAATAGCAAAGTAGACATAATGTACTTTGGAGAAAGTTGCTGCATTTGATGAATTCATCTTCCTGAACACAGTAATGCTGAGTTCTTTCCTATGACCCTCTGAAATAAGTATCTAACTTTAACTTTTATGTACAGCAGAATGGTAATTGTATAAGCTGTATCTGCAGTGTCCATTGGATATGCAGATAAATTACTGAAATCTAATTAAAGCTTGTAATTCCTTTGGTTTTCCTTCCAGCTAGTTTTTAAGAGAAAATAAATAACAGATGCATTTTTAAAGAAACAAAACCCCAAAGAAACTCAAAAAAACCAAGTTCTGGCTCAAGAATCCTGATTGCTAGAAATGTATAAACCACATTGCTGTACCATACTGCATATTAAATGGAGTTTAATTTTGTTTGAGGTAGAAACAAGAAAAAAAAAAAGGACTGAAGAGTATGAAAATTTTAAAGCCCTTAAATTTTTGTGGAATTATGTTAAATACTTCATAATTTTTATAATAATAATATATTTTTGGTAAGAAACAAAAGCAGAATTCATGGTTACCATAGTTACACATACTCTTTGTTGTGTTTCAATGCCACATGATCTGATTCAAAGTAATACACATCAGGCTCTTCCTCATCCTCCTCTGCAGTGTGGATGTTGGTACTTTCTTTGGCAGATGGTACATATCCAGCAACAAGTCTAGACTCAGAAAGTGGCTTTCTTAGTCCATCACTCCCATGATCCCCTGTATTACTATTTCTCTCTTTTTCATTCTGTTTGATTTCTTCAGATTTTTTGGGAGATCCATTGATATTATTAATACCTACAGGTACATTTTTTTCAGTAGGACTAAGATTATTTTCCTCAACCTGTCCGTTTTCTCTACAAGGAGAGTTATTTTTAGTAGGGCTACTTCTGGCAGGGGCAGCCCTTCGTGGTGAAGTTCTCAATGTGTATCTGTGTTCTTGAAGTTCCAACATATTTGTCATCTGAGCTGAAACACAATTCAGCACTGAAGAATGTGGTTCAGGTTCACCTGAGATTGATGCACTGTCATGGTGAGTATTCAGGTTGCTATTGGTGTTTTCAGCACACTGTTCCTTAGAGGCACTGCTATCTCCTACAACATCCACCTCCTCCTCCGAATCCCTTAGCAAAGATGACTGGATTTCAGAAAAGGACCCTGCAGCTGGCTCAAATGCCTGATCAGCTTGCTCCTCAGGCAGGCAGTCATTTATTGTTTTGTGGTCCTCTAACTTTACCTGTTCTTGAGAGTTTGTGCAAGGCACATAATGGTCTACAACATTGTCCTCTTTGCTGCTATTAAGCAACAACGAAGAATGGGCAAATGAGTTTCCATTTTCTGCTACTGTTTTGTCCTTGGGCGTACGGGAACCAGCATTGTTTTGCTTAGTGTTCCCATCAAGCTGACAGTCATCACAGTTAAGAGAATTTGAGTCTCTCTCACCAACTCCATTGACAGTCTGATAACCTGCAACCTCTTCAACTACTGCAGAATTATTAAACCCTTCTGCACAGACATTCACCTTTTTAACTTCCCTTTTCTCACAATCATCCAATATAAGACATCGACAAGCTCGCTTAGTCCCTGTGGAGGCTGCATCATTGTCCGACACTAAGCTCT
Organism: Oenanthe melanoleuca; assembly: GCF_029582105.1. Classification (NCBI taxonomy): domain Eukaryota; kingdom Metazoa; phylum Chordata; class Aves; order Passeriformes; family Muscicapidae; genus Oenanthe; species Oenanthe melanoleuca. The sequence goes on along the minus strand of NC_079342.1, from coordinate 15,879,434 downwards.
TATGCTCCAATGACTCCTTCTCTGCCTTAGTGGGCAAGTCCTCTTCAGAACTGTTGGGTGCCTCTGAACGTAGACAGCGTTTAATTCTTTTCAACACTGGTGAAACAGATTCTGCTTGTTTTTTTTCACTATTTTCCACAGTTTGCTTATCACCATTATCTTTCTCTGAAGTGGACAGCCCTCTCTTTCTAGGGCTCACCCATGACTCCCGAGCACTCTGCTGTTTCAAATCAGTAGTTCTGCCACCATTGCTGCCCTTCTGAGTTTGCACAGACTCTGGCCTTTTCTTTGGTGACCTGGATCGGATTTGAGGATGGGGCGAGACTTCCTCTGGATGAGCAATGCTACGGTTCCTTAATGTTCTACCACAAAAATTTTCATCCAAACCATTTAAACCCACTGTAGATCTTGTAACACGAGTAGATCGAGAAGCAGCCATACTATGGCAAGTCCCTAAAGTATGTTCATTGTGATCCACTCACTGGGAAACCTTCAAAAAAAAAAAAAGCAAACAAAACAGTCAGGAAAAAATATTTAAAAAACAACTAGAGACACAGCCAATCTGAATAATGTATTGTCACAAACATACCAATGTAAAACTGAATAAGCCCATTCAATGTATTCATACTGCTTCCTTCCGTGGTAGTTCTTCAGTGCATTAAATTTTTCCATCTCAGCTACAAAGTAGCTGACTTGGTATTTGTGGTTGTTCTGGCTTTAGTACTTGTGTGAACGTGGCTTACATTTATGCCTTATGTAAGGCTGGAATGTCCCAGTTAGGCTCTACTTACTAAAATACACTATTTTATGTATTGTACGTATGTTATAATGTATCGGTATTATTATTAAAATTTGTCTGTTCAAGTAAAAGATATGAAATTGCATTCTTAATATTCCACATTTTCCAGTTACATGGCTTCACAGACTAAGAAGTAAACCATTAAAATTGCATTTGCTTACTTGGTTGTTGCTTAAAGAAAAAACAAATCTCTCATAAATAACAAAAGAGAACTGCAATTCTAATTTAGCAGGGAATTAAAAAAAATAAGACACACCACTAAAAAAATAATTACAGTTATTATTACTAAAAATGAAATAAAATTTCTTAATCAGAATCATAAAATCATTCCAGCTGGAAAGGCCTTTGAGAGGCAATCCTATCCAACCTCTCATGCAAATGAACTTGAGGCCTAAATTCAGATTTAGCTACACGGAACATTATCCATCTGGGTCTCATAAAACACTGAGTACAGATATTTCACAACTTCTCTGGGCAACCTGTTCAAGTCCTTAAGGGAAAAATACTTTTTCGTATATCCAGGTGGGGCCTCTCCTACTTCTCTATTACTTACGACAACAAAAGCCTGGCTCTATCAGGAGTCTCCTCCAAGGTACTGGAAAGCTGCTTCCCTCTCAGCTGGTGAGACGAATCATAACTCACATCAGATTGAAGTGAGTCCGGACTCAATGATAACCTTAAAACATCCCATTTCAGAGTGTCTGCATTTCACATTTCAGGGTGAAATGCAGGAGTACTTGACCTGCCCAGTATCTCAAAATAATTTTTAAGAGAACTCAGTTCAGTCTTTCCCTCCTATTCATTTAATCTTTAGAAGTTTAATGTGTCAAACTCCAAATCACCACAGATCTGTCAGAATATCCTTGCTAATGAATAGATTCACATTTGTGCATAATGGCACACCTTCTCTTTTTCACCTACCCAAATTCCAGGTTATACAAACCAGTTCAACTGTCATATGATGTGAAGACTACAAATTTTAAATATGGAATCAAACATTTCACACATTACTTAGAAGTTCTGAAAATAACAAATGGAGAAAATTGTTTCAAGAGGTTTTTCAATATGAGCAAAAAGTGGAAAAAATTAAGAACATAAATTCATAAATTCTCTCAAATCTACTATTTAAGTCTCAGATGGTCCTAGAACAGAAAAGAAAATGGGACAAGACAAGTACACTCTCATCCAATACAATACTGTTTAACAGTTACCAGTAGCTACTGTATTATGTGTTTAGGAATTCACAATGCAAGCTGTATTTCTTAAGGAAAGCAATGTATCCTAACAGTATTGCCTGGTGTAGTTCTGGACAAAACTGTAGAAGAAAGCACATAATTTTGTGTATGAGGTATATAGCTCTATACACAACTGTGTATGACAGCACATCATTTTGTGCAAAAAAGAAAAAGACAATATGAAAGTGAAAATTTCAAATGTTCTCAAAACTGCAATTTTTTTGTGCTGCTAGAACTCTCCTGCTTGTTAGCTATTCCTGCTGCCTATGATGAAGGCCTGGAAAGGTGCACTCTTTGTATTCCTGAAATGCATCCAAAGAGATGCTGCAGCGCTAACTTTCACTCTGTCCACTTAAAATTAAGTAAGGGTGAGCTCCCCAACACACTCTGCCTTAAGAAAAAATACAAATAATATGTCAAGCAGCAAATGGTCAAACCAGCAGCTGACTGAAGAGGGCAAAACACTATGTGTTTTCTATAATGGTTTTTACACCTATTTTCCACATGGATAAACTTGCCTGCATATTCTCCCTCTTTGCACACAAGCTCAATACCATCTGGAGAGTGATGTCATTTGGGGCTGAACCCAAACATGAAAAACAGGGTTTATTTACATATTCCATTTCCCTAGGTTGTTCTAATTAAAGCTAGCACACATTTGGGGTGAGTAAGTGACATTTCAAATCAATACCAATAAAATAACCTAAACCAAATTAAAATGCATACTTTGGTTAGTAATTATTGCTGAACTCAACAGACTTTAGAAATCGTAAGTAAGAGAGAAATCTTTACTGATTTGCTGATACAACACTTTCTAAAGAAATACACCTTACACGACAAGATAAAAAGTTATTATTTCCTTAGTACAAATGTAAAAAGAACTTACCATTGCAAAACTAGAAGAAATGTAAACTTCTGGCATTTCATACAGTAGACTCTTACTGTACCACTCAAATAATATCAATAACCATTGCTGATATCCATCATGTAATCCAAATGCTTTACTAGTTTATGCCATCACATTAATCAGATTTTGAAAACTGTTGAGAAAAAGACAAATATATTAGTAAAACATTTAAATTACCACTGAAAATGAAGAAGAATGCAATAGGGCATATAAAGAGTAACAGCTTTTTAAAGAAAAAAAAAAAAAATTTAAAAAAAAAATTTTAAAAGTGTCCAACTGAAAGATCAATATGCTATGAAGTAATTAAGTATGTGACTTGCTAATTTAGGTTTCAAATGTAAAATGTCTTTCTTGGTAGTTTCTAAGTGATTCCCTGTATCATACACTAAATGTGCAAGCAAATGAATTTAGGCAGGAGTCATGTTAAAGTGCTCAAATTTCAGAGGGTACTTGAAGAGACACAAGAAAACAAGTAGTGAAAGCTATTACTACGACTAATGAATTACAAAATGCACTGTCAAACGGATTTTATAATTAGATATGCAGTGAAAAACTCTGCTGTTTAATTAACTGAGCAGATCTCTAAATTTACATTGGCTCCAAATCCCTGAATAACCTTCATCTATGCATTGGGACTAAAATGCTTTCTACAGCTCACATTAAACCTATTCTTCATCCAAGGAAAACAATGTATAGCACCTGGTTTGCAGCAGAGTGAAATATTTAGATATTGAAAGATAAAATACATCTATAGATCCAAAAGTCACACAGTGCTTTCAGTCGTCTCCAATTTGGGCATCTGTGCCAATGACCAAGTTACTACCTGAAAAAACACATCAGCAATCACATTTAATTTAAGAACATCTAGTACTATGAAGGCAACATAATTCACTAAAGAACAGTGGTTATTGAAGCTTTCTTTATATTCTGTTTACTTCATACAAGTCACCTTCCTTTCATCTTGACAATTCAAAACTTCCTGATCTGAATCACAAGCTGACAGGTTCCTCCTTCATTCTACACAGGTTTTATTTTGGTTACTGGAAATTTTCTTTACTTTCAATATAGTTAGGATTTCAAACTGGTAAGAAAAGAAAATTAATTCACCATTAAGTTGCTAACTCAAAATACAAACTGAGCTGCATAAGGAGAAGAGATTAATTATGTCTAATTGCAGTGAAATTCAGTAATAGAAGATGTTTCTACAGTGATGCTACATAAAGTATAAATTCTATTATGTAGATAACTAAATCAAATCAGGTTTCATTTATTCAGTGGGATTTCTCAATTTAATAAACAGCAGAGATCTATCATAATAAGACAAACAAAAAATGGAAGAACAAGAAGGCAAAGACAAGCACTTGAAAAGGCAGGTTACTCTTAATCTGTATTGTTGCCTTTCCTAAAGATCCCTTTAACTGATGCATCTGGAGACAACAAAAGTACAACAGAGTTTGACCAATTTTTCCAAAAGAATAACATATCCAATAAAAATACTAGCTCAGTAACTTTGGTGAAAATACAAAATATATTTAAACAAAAAAACCATTTAAACAAAAGATAACAGTGAGCCAATCAGAAGGTGGCCCAATCTCATAATTTTTAATTACTTTACTAGTCCTAAGTAAGGAACATATGAATAAAATGTTTCAGGATTGGCTGGAATAGTAATGTCAGTATTTTGTCAGATTTGTGCACCTCATCTCTCCCAACTTTCTTCTGTCCAAAACAGCTCTGTTTTATTCACAGTAGGAAAGACACAACCCCTGCTGTGTCTATTTGCCTTTGGGGACAGCTGAAGCAGTTTAGACACAGTAAAAAGATTGGTAAATTTCAAAAAGAAGAAACCAATGTGGGTAAAGAAATTTTACTTAGTCAGAATTTTTTGTCTGGTAGCAGTTTGCAGGGATGGAGGAGGGAATAACAATTTAAAAAAACCAGGAAACTTTAATCAGGATACAGTGAAATGACAGCACCTTAATTAGGCTTAAAACCTAGAAAACAACATCCACAAGGGCTTAACAAGTGAGCAATTATATAATTTTCCCCAGAAATTTCCCTGGAAAAACTGTCTTCAAAATTAACTACTATTCCTTTACATTGCATGACCAATCACAATGACATTTTTCACTTAGAACAACATCACCTTCTGTGGCAGAGAAATTCAATTGAGTAATTTAATGTTTTGGACACCACTCATTATAGAAGCTATTTATGAGATGGAATAAGGAGTGCAATGGAAACAAAATAAGCTTTTAGGTTTAAAAGCCTTTTTTCAGGGAACCACATCAAGATTTAAGAAAGAATACTGCAAAACTGCAATAAAGACTAAAATTTGAAGAGTGATAATCAGCTAAGAAACATTACACTGTGGTCTGCAGAGCCCACTAAAAATGAAGAAGTTGCAGCTTAAATAGAGTATAATGCAGACAGAACCCTGAAATAAGTAAGGGACTCTGAATTTGTCCCTTGTGGGGAAGGATCTGTGTAAGAAGCCAGTGAGGAAATGTGGCTGCTGAAACCATATGGGAAATGGTCACACATTAATCAGTACAGACAACCTTCAGAGTGAGACTGAAGTTCAACTGCTTGCAGAAATTGTCTGTACATCTTACACACAATCAAGAATTTCATGACAACATAGGATGAATTTCTGACTATGAATTTTTGCATTTAATAACCCTTAAACTTACTCAGCTTTAGACAGACTCTACCAATACACACCATATTCACATTATAACAGAATTTTTATTTAACTAAACCACAAGCCTATTTAGTAAAGTTACTGAATGCTGAACTGTGTCCATGAAAACTTCTAGCAACAAAGGAAACAAATTAACATAGAGATGAAAACCAACAGTAAAGACAGCAGAATGAGGAAAACCCTTCCTAAATAGGCAGAATAACCAATTTTTTTTCCTGGTTTATTTTGGTACTGTCTATCTGAGAGTCAAGTAAGAGCCCAACTGTTTAAAGGAATTCAGAATTATGGATGCAGCTACAAGTATGCTCCATGTGGCCCTAAGTTAGAAAAGAGACAGTGAAAAGAAGCAGACAATACCTGAACATTCTGGGTGTATACCAGACCTGAAACCAGCAAAGCAACAGACACCTCTACTGTAACTGTGGTGGAATTATATATATGGAACTTAAGATGAATAAATTAACATTACATATAACATTAAACAAATCAAAAAATAATTGTGTACTGGGGGTGGGGGAGAAAAGACTTTCAAGAGAAGTCTCCAATAGTTGTTTGATGAAAATGGGCAATATTTAAAGTCTTCCACAACACTTAACCCTAGGAAACAGAAGAGTATGTTCATCTGATCTTGAGTAGAATGAATCATTTTCATATTGAAGAGAAATAATCTGTTCTCTTCTTGTCCTTCTGAATCTCATCTAACAATCAGCATGCTCAGTGATAATACTGCAGTGATAAAGATTCAGATGTTTCCTAGTGTTCAGATATGGCATTTGTGGGTATCTGATAGCAGGAACACTCTCTAGAACCATACATCAGTAAATCCCCAAATTACTTCAGAGACAATATCTGCTATTACAAAGTTACCATTTACAACAGTAAATGTGACACACATATATAATTGCCCAAAGTAATAAATAAAACTGATGGATCTCTGTGGTATAAAATAGAAGTTCTTAAATTCTCTGCAGAACTATGGAATGCTACTTACAGCAGAACATTTTTAAAAATTGAAAGCAGCAGCTATTTATGCAAACAGAATCCAATCCCTTACAGAAGTATTCGCCCAAGACAAAAAAATTAGCACCTCTGAAAAGATAAGAATCTGCACAGACACCAGATTATCAAGATTTTGGATTATCTTCGCATCACTTCCTAACAAAGTAGTATTACTAAATTAGGGATGAATTTCATTTAACAAATTATATTCAGCAGTCTATCACATCTAGAGTATGCCAGCATCTCTTCCCACACATACTGAGTTTCACAGAACTACATTAGCAAATCAGTTTTCTGGAACCAGCATTTTATTCTTCTGATTCTACATTACATCAAAATAAGCAGTACTTTCAAATTATAGAAATAACCTCCACCAAAAGACATCATGAAAATCTTACTTGAAATAATATGTAACAATAAGCAGCTTAAAGCTATAACAAAAGCTTAAAGGCAATAAAAATTAATACATGTTACTGGAGTTATTCTGAGATTTTGGCTGATGGAGTAAGATTACATTACATATGGTCAAAATATAGTCTGCCAGAATGGGACTATTTATGTTAATCTTATATATAAAAGGCCAGTAAGATAAAATAAAGAAAGTAAAACAAAAAATAGAATAATATCTAAAAATTGACAACAGATATCAAAAGCTAGTAAACTAGCAAAGGAAATGTTTAGTCAAAACTAAAACTGCAAAGAACCAGAGTGGGTGGTTCAATAGGCTATTTTTCTTCTTTAAAAGAGATAGGTTCACTAGGCTAGACAAACCTATTCTTACACAGAGTAAAAAAATCTTTAGAAAGAATCTTCCTGTAGAAAGCTATTTCTACTTCTTTCTGGAAGAAAAAAATATGTAATGGGCAGGGAAAATGAATTGGTACTAAAATAACAGGATGTATGAAAACAAACAAAAGCTCAACCTCCTCCTAAAACAGTCTTATTCTTTCTCTAAAGCTATGAAAAAAGGTCACACCAGAAAGTTGTATGACAATGACCAGCAATGTACATCCCTTCCTTTGCACCCTTGCACTCAGCAGTGCTATCAAAACTGCTGACAGCACTGGTATTTCTCACTCTCCTGGGCTTCCTATATGAGGAAACTTACTGGGAGGATGAGTGTGATACAGGCATCACCCCTCTTCCAGCCAGACATTCCAGGATAAGATTGAAAAATTACTTCACATAGAACTAAATATGATTATACAAGTGTGACTTTACAGCAGAACTCTAGAAAAGCAAACACTATATCAAATTACTTGTCTTTAAAGCCTGAAACACTTAAACTGCTTTCAGTTTCTTGTATCTTGGCCAAATTAGAGTTTGTGCTGAAATTTTACATTGAAGCATCTGTCTCAGACTGATATTCCCACCCTGCTGTCTCTCTCCTGAATTCTCAGTCAAAATAATTACTCATTTCTGTGCACAAATATGGAAATTATTTTAAACTCTTCTTGCTGCTTAAGATGCATCTGACTGTTTCTTCAAGAAGGTTTTCTTCCTCCATCTTTTGGAGTAAGAAATTGGGAATTGGCATAGAGAAGGGTTTGCCTGAGCACAGAAATCCTGGTGGAGCTGTGATGGAGGCAGGCTGAGGGAAATGTGAATGCACAGGTAAGGAGAGCAGCTACACTGGAAGAATGAGTAGATGCTGACTGGAGAGAGAGAGACAGACTAGAAATCCTGAAGAACTGCTAGAAGACAGATCACAACTGTAAAATGGAAAACTGGAACTGGGAATAACTGGAAGGAACAGGCAGAATCCATGATTTTACCTAGTCCCAACTCACCTACACACATCACACAGCACTCTTCCCAATTATCTGTCTCAAATATCTTGGGACAATTCTGCCAACACAACTATTGTGGAACTATATTCTGAAATAAATCTACAAACAACTCAGAATTGAAAATACCATCTTTCTTCTTTTCCTTTCAGATGAGTCCAGATGAATCAAGTTTTCCTGTGGGTCATATTAAAGGACAAAGTGCTGCAGCACAAGCATGGCATCACATGGTCACAGAAAAGAAGAATATGTGAACTTTCTAAGGTGGTAACCACAGCCTTTCGGAACATGAAACCACATTCCACACTTCAACACACCACCTGGTGTGTTCATCTTTAGCATATCATCTTAACAGAAAAATGCAAAAAATGATCATTTAATACAATTTGTATTTGTGCTGAATAAAGACAGTAACTTTCAGTAAACACTCTTACTGAACCTACTTTACTAATATTTAGTCAATAAAGTCACTACTGTCTCATACAATTAACTTATCAAGAAAATTAAAACCAGACTACGTAAATAACTTCCATGCCCCAGTTAAAAAAATTATGCTTAGTCTCACTTATCAGCCATCTCTATATCCTTATCACCACTCCTATCCAACCCACTTTATCATCCTAGGTGAAAGCCCCATTCTAAATTATAATATACCTTTTTCATGTGAAATGATTCAATTGCTAATTAGCTGTCCTGTTTTCCAAAGAGTATCTCCTGTGCAGGATTACCAAAACACGTGACAAACATCTTTGAGATTCATTAAATCACATAGGTTCTTTAAAAACTCATTATAAAATTAATTACACTTACTTAATTACAGTAACCACTTATCAAACTGTTACTCCAGGAGAAGACTCCAATCGTATTTAATCTTTTAAACACAGAACACAGTTTTATATAAATAGGAAAACTATTATTTATTCCCTGAAGAAGTTATTATTATGATATACAAAAAATATCTAGCATAGAAAGACATTGTTTTTTCCCATAGGCTGCAATTTTAAGAGTTCATCAAGTACTTAATAATTCTGCTAGCAGTTTACAGATGAAAAGGAATTTGATGGAGAAAAATCAATTCTCCTTTACTTTTTCTTAAAAGCCCCACGATAAGCCAGTTTGCTCATTACAGTAGAATAATACACTGGAAATTACTACTCTGTCTGATTTACTTTTGGAGCAGTGACTACAGATCTGCTACCTTATGAAGTACACTGTAAAGTGCATATTGTATGAAATACTGTCCAGAACATATTTTTATCCCAGATGATTTTCAGTCAAGGGCATGAATTTAAATGTAACAATTAATACAGCTTTTTATATGCAAAATTAGAGCATCAGTGCCATAAGCCTCACAAGGCTGATGTAAAACTCAGAGCAGCACCGCACACACAACACCAGGTGCTCTGCATGGGCTGTGCTTTGAGGTACTCCTGCATTATACTAAGGCAAATACAAACCCAGAGTTTGGAAAAGGGACATGTGAGGCATGAAACGGTTCCTGTAAACCATTTTCAATGTTGTTTCAGAATTAAAATATTTTTGTTCTAAATTTTTCCTCAATATTTAAAATATGCCCTCACTTCCCAAAGAAACAAAAAGTGAGAAGGCTGTTTTTCCAGCTATCTACACTCATGAGAACTGTTTTAACCACTTATCTTCCATCTGATAATGCTTTTGCCTCAATCTACGCTTTTTCCCCTGTCTAGGGCATACACATTATTCTATAAGCAGACCAGCAATGGGCTGTCTTTTTAGTCCTAAATGTGGCACCATTCTGCCACAAATCCCATCGCACACCTCCAATGTTCTGAAAAATTTCATGTTCCTCTGGCCATCTCCAAACCTCAAGGATGGTGAGGCAAATTCCAACCCATACAAGCATTGACTAGACTGCTTGCAAACCATGTACAGCAGGTAACTACTGAGCTCAAACCCCTCTTAAAAAGTGGGCAACAACTTTTGTGAAAGCTGCAAGCTCTCCATGGTTCTGAGATGTTTACTCTCAGCTAAATTTAGGGGAGTTGCTAAGTTGGCCTAAGGATTCAAATATTCCTTAGTGACAACAGTAAACAAATAGAGGGACACTTAACAGTTGATCTAAATCGCACTGCAAATGCTTAAAATATATTCTGCACAGACTGGGGGCAGGGAGAGCATGTGCAACTATCCCAAAATCCATGAAGAAAAAAAAAAAAAGCAGTTTGTCACAGCTGTGCTGTGGCTGTGTGTGTCTTCTCACCCAGGGCATTTTCATGCTCCCAGAATTACAGGCATCCCTTGGCACACCAGCTGATCCTGTGTGTATAATCACAGCACCAGTCACCAATACCACACAGACGAGTTCTCACATGCATGGGGCTTGGCAAAGTAATGGACAAGCAAATAAGCCAAGTATGCTTTCAACTTGAATTTAACCACAGTAGTAGCTTGCTACCATAGAATCACAGAATCATTTAGGCTGGAAAAAACTCTTAAGATAATTGTGTCCAATTGTAAATGACTTGCCTTATGCCACTTTTTGACTGGCAGTTATTTTTAAGAGCCCCAGCTCTTTTAAATATTCATGTGGCTTTACTACAACTGACTTTGACATCTTATTAAAATCATATTGCATCAAGTCATTTCTCTGGTGAACAGCCACAGAAACATCTATTTTCCAAGGAAACTGTCTGAGGTGCTACAGCTGTTGACATGTTTCAGTACTGTACTTTATGCTAGAACCTCAATATTGTGGCAGTTCTCTAAATAGTGATCTGCAGTTAAAAGACCCATCCCTCATTCTGCCTTCTGTATAGGAAGTTGTTTATTTTCATTGCCTCATGCTGCAGTTTGGTCTAATACACAGCACAACTGCTACAGCCATATTTAGCCACAGGTGACAGCTTTGCTGCTGCAGGCTTTCAAAGCAGTTCAGAGCACATTCCTGATCTGTGAGCTGGGTGTCAGCATCATCTACACCAAGAAAGAACCTTTCTCCCCAGAAGTACTTGAAAGGCAGACCGAAATTTTCTCCCAATGCTTGGGCATCCTGACAAACTGCAGCACTTGAAAATGCTTGATCTTAGACGTTTTCCAAATTCTGCTTTGTGACTGACACTGAGCTTGCTAAGCAGAGAGGTTTCAATACAGCTCTACAGCCTGAAGTTCTCACCATATGTTCAGGCTGTATTTAGGTTTTCTGTATAAGACTGTTATGCATATTTCAGTCGACTTGGCTTGGGAATTTCCACTGGCAAGTACTGAAGGTGTTTTAAGTGCATTAGGAACTGCAGTTTTTAAAAACTCTTGAAGGGGCAGTCAGCAGCTGCTTTCTGTTTTGCTGCTGTCCTGTCTTCAGGCACAGGAAACAAAATCTGCAATATGAACACTATTACATACCCCTTCTTTTTCATCACAGCACATATACTGGTAATAGAGGCCTTTATTTAAAAAGACACTGACTTTATTGTAAGACTGCTCCCAGTTTAACTAGTACATTATCTCTTTGTAGCTGCTACTGTTCATATCCAACTACCTTCAGATAGGACAGCTGACCACAATTTCCTTGATTTAACAGTACATTGGTAGCCTAATTTACTTTTTTAGTTTTAATAAATTATTCAAATGGAACTATGACCACATCACATGTAATTCTGTTTTACTTGATTGTCATTCTGCTCTCCTCTCTTGCTGTGCTCAGAAGGTCTTTGTACGCCAGCACAGTTACTGATAAACAATATGCTGCTTTTGATTTCCCACTTTCTGTGTTCTGTCTGGCCTATGCTTACAGTACCAAGTGGAAAGACAAAAGAAGTTCTGTCTAGCCTACATTTACATTTAAAATTTCAGCCTTTTAGTTAGTCTTATTTTCTAAGTATGAACATTTTTTTCATTTGAACACTTTGGCATTAAATTTAATTAACTGCCAATGCAATTGTCCTGTAAGAATGGAGTTGTTAGTTCTTTTCCTACAGGTTTTTGCTCTTCCAGCGACCACTGACAAATAACCTTTAGGCTTGCTCCACTTTCATTTTTCATCTAGATGCAGGCTTACTCATAGGTTTAGCAGTTCCTACAGTCCTTGCATAGTAAATTCAGAACAGTCTGATTCACACTTTTTTGATCTTTCAAAGTCATAAATTTACTCCCTTGAAAGACTAAGCTGGTAGAGCACAATGTTTCATACAGTACACTATGCATCAGCTGTTTCTTCTCCAGGTATCTTATTAACGTGCTAAATATACGTATTTGATAGATTTAAAATGCATTTCAAAGCATTTTTAAGACTTTACACTGTTACTCTAAACCTACCATTAACCTGTCAACACACTGCTGAAATACAATTACAGTTTACCCTACACATGCTTTTTTCTTTTGGCTTCTTTTATTCAACTTTGTGACATAAGGAATACCCAGATATTCTGTTTTGAATTTTTTTTTCTTCGAGGTTTTGGTTTGCAACACTCAGTTTATGATTTCTTGCAACTACATGAGACAATTTACTTTCAAAACTATGCTCACTGTTCAAGTATAAAATGAAAGACTGCCTATGAAGTGAAAAATTCATTCTGATTCTATTACCCTGTCCCAGCAGCTGAATACTTTATCAAGGACTTTGTAAAGATCTCACTTGATATTGAGATGTTGTGCTACATTTACAGAGCAAAAAGGATGCACTTATTACTGCCTAAGCACATGAGCACATGTCACCTATGCACAGAGACACTTGATTCCCTTTGCATATTAATTGACTATTCACTTTCAAAACTTCTTCCTCATTAAATTTAAATGCAAATCAATTATGCTCAACATTATTAACTTCAAGCCTCTTTTCTCACAGAGTAAAGCCACACGTCTCTGCAGTCAGTACTTTGTCTCCAACAGCCGTGATAAGCAGATGGTTTAGGCAAGAGCTGCTGTGTATAATACCATTATAGCTTCCAAATATTTTTAGCTCAGAGTCCTCCTAAGTCATTATGTGATTTCTATCTATTTTCTAAACTTCAGTGGATTTCTCTTCCATTAATTTTCCTTATTTTCCCTTGAGCTTCCATAAATTTTTAGCATTCAGGCTATCCCATTACATTTTTGCAAAAAGAGAATTCTGTATTTTTATTTTTTCAAGTAGGTAAAGACCTGGCAAAAAAAGACAAGGCGAGGTTAGATACCAATACAATCCTCACAGCAACTTAATTTTAACTCTTTCTCCATTCTGACTTCAATTGGCTTTTCCCTGTTTTGCTTTGTCTTTTCTTATTAGCAGAATAAATGTTTTGTGTTTTACTCAGAGTTCCCCCTTCTACTTCAGTTTTTCTGACTCTGCCTAAGAACACGTTCTCAAGGATGAAAAAAAAAAAGCCTCATGGTATTACTAATGGTGGTAAAGCATGCCTTTGCAACTACAGATGTTGCAAATACATACACTCAGCTCTAGTAACAAAGAGGTGTGTTTGCAGTTGTATCTACCCTATAAAATACACAAAACTTCAAGGCTTTAAACAGCACCTAGTTTTCTGAAACTGAAGTAATTTTACACAGATCTGACTTTCCTCTTTTGTCTCAAGACAACAGGATTCATGACTATGGTAGTATTTTATTGATTTTACACTTCATCAGTTATTAATTCAATAATTCAGGACAAACTCTGGCCACATTTTAGTAGAATAGCAATTAGAACATTTAACCTTTTATATAAAATACATGTCTGGTTATGGTACCTAGAATTCTCGATAGTATCTATTTCCATAAATAAAAAAGCGACACTCATTTTACCATTCCTTGCAATTATCCTGTAACATCAGGTTAAAGGACTGAAGAAACATTAAAAGGCTATTCAAGTTCCAGGTTCAACCACTAGAGAATTTATTGAAGCACAAGAAAAAAGAAAAAAAAGAGATACCATCTACCTCCAGCACATTTTATCACAGATTCAGGAAGCAGGAAGAAGCTGCCAGAAGGTGGGTCAGAGAGTGTGAATTATGTAGTTTCCATACCTATCCTGAGCAAACATGAGCAGATTGCCAGGGTTCAGGCACTTCCCTAAATGGCCAACCCATCACAGCAGTAAAAAACCTGCACTCGCAGTTAAATTCCTGCTTTGTCTCTGACCTGCACACCAGGATTGCTCACATACTGTATCAAATGACAACACATTTAGAAACTTCTCATTTGCAGAAATTAGATAAAGCTTAGACTAAACGGCTACATTATTTACTATGGGCTTAGATACTGACTTACACAAACACAATGTAAAATTTACTTCTTCCCTACTCTATCCCTCCAAAACATTCAGCTACAGAGAAATATGATTACTCCAAATGTTTATGTCTTACAAGACCAAAACCAGTATGACCAGTAGCTTTCTGAATATGCCATAGATAAGAGTTTGGAATCTTTAGGGTATGAATTTGAAAATAATCAATAAAAGCAGTTACAAAGTTTGAAGTCATAATGGTTTGCTTTTGCACATTTACATTTATGGAGTAAAGATATCAAGCAGAATACTCTATATATGGTTCTTTTAAATAATAAATCACTTACAGTTTGCCCAGTGATGTCCTAAAAAAGCCTTACTGGCTCTTTCTAAGAAGCGAGTTTTTCTCAGTTTTTACAAAGTATTCTAAGGAATTTAACAGCACTATAGCAAAACAAGTGCTGTGCTTATTCCTTACTTAGTACCTCTGAAGAGCTGACATGAAATCTTACGTAAGGATTAAACTGATAAATGTAGTTTACATACCATCCATAAAACTGCTTAACCTTTTAAAAAATGTTATAGAAAAAAAAAACCCAGCCCCACTTGCCAGTTATCTTGGAGAACATCTAAAATTTCTGAAAAAAAAAAATGAAATTATTCAGCTGTGAACAACTGCATTACTCACAGCACAATGCTGTAGCCATAAAAGAAGAAAAATAAATACAGTAAGAATATATCTCCTAGGCAGCCTTTGCTGTATCTTGAACACACAAAGCCCTCATAACTCAGTGATATATTATCTCTCCTAGGGCAATAAGCAATTAAACACATTCCTTCCTTGATAACAGTAGCAAAAAAACTCCCTACATAAAACTCTCATCCCTTTAAAAACTAAGTTTTACAGTTTCTGAGGACATATCTTTGCTGCAAATTCCTAGAATTAATGGTTACTTTATCTGGTTTACCTCCTTGGTGTTCTGCATAAAGAATCAATCTCAAATTTTGATTATTTTTATTGCCCTTTTCTATACTAAATCTACCAGACAGATCAGTGTGGGATAATCATATTCAAAGCATGGTCTATGTATGCCATGGATTTTTACCACAGAGTAGTTAATATTTTATGTCATGACCCCTTTCTATTAATACTCAACTCTATTTACTTTTTTTGACACCTAGTGAAAACTGAGTTGATGGCTTTACAGAAACGTCTATCAGAAGACTTTCCTGAGCACTAATAGCTGAATTTAAGTCAGAGTTGGGCTTTTTTGCATAAAGTTCTTTTATTCTTATGCATTACTTCACATTCCTAACAATGAGTTTCTATTTTAATACCCATTTGCTCAGTTTTGTGAGATTCTTCTGACTCAAGACAGTGGTGAAATAAAAAGTCATCAGATTTGTATCACCACTACACTAGAGGAGGGTTTTTTTTTCTGCAATCACTTAAGTAATTTTATTAAAATATCACTATCGGTATTTATCAAAACTGAAATTATCATCTTCCAAACATCTGCTTATTCTGACTTAAAATGCCCCTCTTCAATTACATGCCAGCTAAGGTGGGAACTGCTTCCTCTCTGAGTTCTGCATGCACACAGTTTGGATTATCCTTGCTCAGTTTAAGAAAACATTAAAACGTTTTTTTATTGGCTCTAAGTGATAAGAAAGGAGCAACTCTGCAATGTATGTGTATTTAAACAGCCACCATGGAAATAAAAATGTAAATCCATGTGTGAGATAACAGAGTCATAATTAAAAATACGTTGGCAAGGTCTATGTTAAAGGTCACCCATCCACTGACAATGAAGGTTACAAAGACAGCAAACAGCTTTTTTAGAGACTGAACCCTCTTTCAGCAGCTGGCTTGACATCCAAAGGTTTTCACTGTCACTCCAAATGGGTAACTCTGTTAAGGATCTCATCATTTTGCATCTGAACTACTGCAATGGTCCTCTCTCTACCCCTGCTCAATTACATCCATTTAGATACTTCCCAAAAGAGCATTTCCTTCTTTATTGTTTTGTCCAAGACATCGCTTTCCCTCCACCTTCCTATCACAGCAAACAAAACCACACCCATCGACATTCCCACTCCTTTATCAACAAGGGTGCATTCACAGGCTGGTGGTGAGCCTTCAATCATTCTCTCTTTAATTTTGCAACAAGACTGCCCAGGTGAGGTTTCATTTACTGTTAAGTGATTTAATCTACAAAAAGCAGCAATACCACTCCCCTGTAACTCTCAGGCACATCATTCCTATTTTCCCCATGTATTTGCTTTGTATTCAATCCAATCTCACAGTGAGCTGATTTGGAAAACACAAAAGAGTCATTTTTCTTCTAGTTTAGGTTCCTAGACAGGCTCACTGTAATGGTGAAATGGGCACAGGTGCCAGTGGAAAACAGGGCCCACGACTTTGCATTTTGGTGACAGACAGTCCTTGGATCAGGTTTGCTGTAATGTGAAGCCCTTCTCTCAGACTCTGCCTTATGCTTTGTAAGCCTAAGTAGCACAGGTACTCCTCTTATCTTGGGAACTCTAAACTTCCATGCTGAGGATAAAAATATTTTCTAACTGACACACAGGAAGTAATTCCAGCAGGTTATTGTTTCCATCTATCTGTATTGCCCAGCTATAACCTGTATTATTCTGGAATTGTGAATGCTGGGGAAACTTTCTTCACATCTGTTTCCACACAGCAGAGGTTTTACTCTATCATTTTTTACTCTATTTTCTGGTTAACTGTTTACTTTAATATAAATCCGTTAAAATTCTACTGAAAACGTAAATGAAATCCAGTTGATGCAAGTCTTCACTAACAGAATCTGTGGCACAAAGAGGTATCTGAAGGGAAAAAAACCCTGCAAACTTTCTGTCTTCTTATTTGTTACTGAGTCAAATCCCTGGGCTCATTTTGGTATCTCATCACAGAAAATATGGTCAGCGAAACTCAAAAAAGCAACAGTTGTCCACACTTTAACAGAAGCTGACTTCTAAATATTAGAAAAGCAAACTTTCATTTCAAGGCAGTTGCAGGAGTAAATCAACCAGGGAAGCCATGCTACAGCCCACACAAAGGAAGGGCACATTTAAAGGAAGAGAAGCAAACAGAACTTAAATTGGAGCTCATGCTACGTCTGCAAATCAGACCTGCTGACAGAACAGACAGGATGAGAAGAAACGTCCACATGATTATTTGGTACAAGTCATGTAACAAAGCTGCAGTGACACATGAACCAAAACTGAAAATGGTACCAAGAATATTACACAGTAAGCTTCTCCAGAGGTCTCCTATTCCTCACAGAGTCTCCTGACCTTTTGGGATGGTTTCTTTGAGGGAATTTGGACAAGTAAACACAGACATACAACAATCTGAAAAGTTTTTTAATAGGGTAGCTGATCTAACTGCAACTATTTCAATGATGAGATACATCCTAAAAGCAGGACACAAAGGTCTGATCAGCAGAGTTACCTCTCAAGTGGAAAATCAATGAGACATGAGTCACACTGGATAAAATGACAGTAGCTGGCCTGCCTTTATCTCCAGAACCCAAAAGGGAGGCAAAACATTATCTCTCTATATTCAGAATTCTGACTGAAGGAAAAAACAACCCTTCATATAATCAGTGAATTTCAGATATTTTCAGGTCATGAGAGTGTAACTGAAATTCATCAATATTAAGAAGAAAGTTATTACCTGTATTGTTGGTGTGGGTTTGGTTTTTTTGGGATTTTTTTAGGTGCAGTCAGAACAACAAAAGACTTCCTATCAAGACCTTAACAGAAACAAATCTGTTCCTGTACACTTGTATAATCTGAATGGTCCTGACAGCAAACTGTACTCCAAAGAGCAATCCATTTATGAGAACAGAGGATTCTCAAGGATTTGCAAAATTCACTTTGGTCCAACAATTCAGACTTCCAAAATACATGTCAAGAAATCTGAAAAAGACAGATTTCACTTTGGGATGGGGGAGGTGTGGGAAGCTTTATTTGCACTAGGACATCATACAAGGAGTGAATGTTTCTCATTGTCCTTTTCAGTACTGGCTGTCAGATAGCAGATATGTGAAGAACCTTTTTCATCTGAAGTATTTCAGGAATCCTCTTAACAAAGGATCACTGAATTCCCATGATCCAGAAAAATTCTCACCTGACCTCACTTAAGAGAAATTACGTAACTACACTTTATTCTGTTAGAAACCACTTTCTCACAGATGGATTTAAAACTATCCACACACATATGAAAAGTAATTGCACTACAGCAGCCTCTACAATAATACTGTGAATAAAGATTTTTTCATTCTTTCTGCCTTTTTTAGAATGCACAGAACATAGCTGAATTTCCAGAAAATGGACGCAATAAACATCACGATTCTTCTAAAAATAAAACTCTAGTTAAAAAAAAAAAAAAAAAAAATATATATATATATATATATTTATTATATATATATATAAAACCCCACATGAGCCATACTGTCTTCTCATTTTGCCTATTTTCCCAAGATTAAATAAATAAATAGACCTGAACCAAACAAAACCAGAAATGTTGACAAGTGAGGATTGAGAAGATCTGAGAATATCTAGTTAGCTGTCTTTTTCCTGAAGTCTAGCTTTTAAGGAAATCCCCAAAGAACAGTGCTGGCAGCATAACAAGGCACAGAAATATTGTCAAATCTTTTCAAGTTACAATTAGACAGACTAGTTACTAACAAAAGAAATACAATTCCTTATCCCTAACCAGTAAAACTTGCTGCTAGTTAAACTCTGACTTTCAGAGAGATGTACACAGAAAGCACAAGTAAATGAAAAGAAGGTAATGGACAGGAAAGAAAACATGTACTAATATATTCTGATTTTACAATGATTCATAAGATACAATTTTTGAAGTTGCCAATTTTTTTTTACATGGAAAACAGGAAAATAACCCGAAGCAAACAAACCATGGCATCTGTTGAAATGTTAACAGCTTGCTACTCCAAATCCTGAGTCAGTCACCCCTATACACTGCTCCAGTCAACTCTGCAGGAACTGCTGCTCCAAACTCCAGGTTGAAGCAGCCTTTTCCAGGCAGGTCTGTCTGACAATTGCATCTCAGTTCCAGCTCTTCAGGTGGGGCTTAGGGAATACCTGCATCTGCCTAAGACTTAAGCCTTTGTGCCCTTACTACATGAGATACCATGATCCCTTTATAATAAGCTACAAAAAAGCCTCTGTGCTGCAGTGATACAGAGATGGAAAATCCCTGGAAGGCTTTCTTGAGAAAGGGAACAAATGCCTTTTCTGACATCAGTCTAATAGGGTGAAGTGTCTGCATTCTCCCTTTATTGATTTCCAGGTTTGTACCAGCAAACACTACACCAGGATCTAAACCCAGTGCCCTGTCACTTACCAACACCTTGTTTCTCAGTGGTTTAGTCACAATTTCCCATCAATTACAACAAAGATAATGCTGACAGACTATGCAGTGAAAGTACATAAAGTTTAATCCATGTAACTGGTGAGACGAAAAAATGTACTAAAAATCCAGTTACAATTAGGCTATAATAGCTTGAAAGCATAGTTCAATGTAAATCCTCTACACTTTAAAAAAATTATTGGGAATGTGACATTTGTTTCACCTTATCCTTAACCCTTTCCCTAATTCCAGAGCACAGACATATGTGACACAAAGCCTATCCCTCACCTGCCATTAACCCTGAGGCAGCTTCGTCAAATTTCAAAAATCAGAAATGCTTGAACAATGTCACATGGGATGTAAGCAGTTGATTTTGAATAGAAAAAAATGCAGAATAGGGCATTAAACAGAATTTAATTCAAAAAGTTTTATCAAATTGTTCAGTACTTTTAACTCTAAAAAGCTTAAACTCATTTGTGTCAAGGTTAGCTCCTCCAGTTTAATCAAATATTTTTAAATTACCCAAAAGGGTCCCAATGGAGAAATTTTGCAAAAAACTAACATATGTAATAGACTGAATACATTTCTGTTCAAGCTTATTTATACTGCTATTACATAGCAATGGCCATGAAAGACTGAAAGCTATTCCTAATACATGGAACATAAAGTGATTTAAGTAACAAAATTTTGACATAGCAAACCCTTCAGGAGCCTTAAGACTATATCAGTGGTGATTAACCCTCAACATACATGCCTCAGATATTAACTGTAATCTCAGTTTTACAGATGGGTGAAGTTGCATGGTGTGGTCTATTTCAGAGCCTGGAATGTACCTGACTCCCTGGCTCATGAGAATTTATCTTCTGAGCTTTGCTTCTCTTGAATGAAGTCTTCCGAAAGACTTTGACTCTAGCTCAGTTTCTTTCTTTTGGATCACTAAAATCAACTAAAGGCAAGTCAAAGATATTAAACCTGCAATGAAGGCTCTACCAAAGTTATCTTCAATACTGCATTACAGATTACATTTTAATAAATACTTTATAAAAACCCTTTAATGAACACATTTGATAGAGGTTTTTTTACTAAATCTTACAACTGTTACATCACTAATTTTTTTCTCCAGCATGTTGTTTTGTTGTTTTACTTTTTTATATCATGGCCAGTAATATTACAAAAATCTTAAAATGACCAGAGATCTAATGCTATGCCAAGGACAGAAAACTACACCTCAGTCACCTCTACAAGGAGGTTATTTAACCTTTTCTAGAGCACTTTCAGCAACAGATATCCCGTTACTTCCCTCAGACATATCTACCCCTGTGATTATCTATTCTCAATAGATAATCTTTCCTGGAACTGGAAAGTTTTTCCTGAGATTAAAATCTCTTTTTGTGTTCTTTAGGACTATTATTTCTTATCCCACATAGCGAGAACAGTTTATTACATTATTCTCTGTTGCAAACTTTACCATATTTGAAGCTACTATTATGTCTCCCCATGTCTGTTAAAGACTAAACAAGTACAATTCTTTCAGTCCTTCCTTATAGGTCATTATTGCAACTCTTCTCTTAATATTTTGAGCTGGTCCAAATCTGTTTGAAGCAGAGTTACAAGAACAGAGACAATGCATCATCTGAGGCCTGACACTGAGTACTGCAGAGGAACTTCCCTCTCACAGGCAACAACAATCCTGTTCATAAATCCCAGTGAGACTCCTGGGTTTTCACAGAATTGCCACAATTCCACTGTGTTCATTTTGTGATACACCTGCTTATTTACAGAACTGTTACCCAGCCAAGTGTTTCTCATATTTAAATTTATTATTTCTACCCAACGGTACGGTTTTGTTTTCCTCTTTACTGAACTGCATCCCATACAGTTCAGGTCATTCATCCAGTTTTCCAAGATTATTTCACACTAATGTTTGTATTCCCTCGCAGATTAGTCCTGTCCAGGCAATTAGCAAACAGGTTTTGATCTATCATCCCGGCCACAAAACGAAAAAAATAAACAGGAATAAATTCAGAAAAACACAACTGCACAAGACACACACATGCCTTCAATCTGGAATGCTCTTAAAGCATTTATTTAATAAGTAATTAAGCAGAATGGCAAAACTTCTCTGACACCTATCTTTGGTGTTTGTAGATTCCTTGGCTGTGGAGATAACATTCCTAACTTCATCACTACTGCACGGGCAGAGTATGTTTAAACACAAACATACAAGGGAGGCTCTGTCACTCTCCCTCTTTAATTCATTTCTGTGTGGCACAGTAACCCAGTTGCATAGCCCAAATTGCAGATTGGAGGAGCTATCTCCCTGTTTTTCTTTCCTAAACTAGAGATACCTCAAAGACACTTCAATTCACACAAAAAACCCCACACCACTAGCTCTGCAAAATTCAGCTCTCATGTACATATACATATACTAATAAAACTAAAACAGCAAGAAAAAGCAGGATGTTATAATTCATGTACCAACAGGTAAACGCTCATGAACAGTCCTTTCCTCTCTGACTTTCAGATTTTCTAACAGAAGTGTTTTAAACAAGGTTAGAATCACCCTTTCTAGGCAAAAAAATCAGCTACTTCTCATGATGAGAGACTATTAAAATCCCACTTCTCTACTACTAATATATATATATATATATATATGTAAATATATATATATATATTTACACTTCTTACTGATACTTTGTCAGTAAATGTGCAGCCCCAATCAAAATAAATATTTGTGTTTAAATACTGTATTTAAATCTGAACTACTAAAAACATCTTTAAAATCAAACTGTCTCTCTTGTCATTCCTATATCCTGTGATGAGGTTCAAAAGACCAGAAAAACTGGAGAGCAGCTAATAGCAACCTAAAACACTGCTACAAGGAGAATAAACTATTTTCTGAAGGAACAAGACACAAAGCAGTCAGCTGTATACAAAGCAAAAATACTGACATTCAATATCAGGTAAAACTTTAACCATGGGGTGGGTGATGGAGCTGCTGAAAACGAGCAACATAACAAGGAACTCTGCCTCAGAGGGAATGATCCCACTTTGCTTCCAAAGGGCAGAGGATTGGACTCACTGAGCTTTATGTATTTCTGTGTTTAACTGAATTCACTATAAGCATCAAAACTTTAAAGAACAGTTGCTGTAAGTTAAGCTCTAAGCTTTTGGAGGGAAGATACAATCAAACTGTCTGTGTAAGGGAAAGCAATTAGATGCAAACTGTTTACTAATATTCAAATTTATAAATTATCAACCCCAAGTATTTTGATTACAAAGCTGCACTCCATAAGGTAATCTTTTTAAAGGTCTTTTTGTTTGAAACACAATGTCCAATAAGAACACACCATTTAAAGTTCAGATCTACATTTCTGAAGTGTCATTTAAGGAAGGATTTCAGAAAACTGAAACTACCATGATGGCTCTTCTACAACCACAGCAGTTTTTTCAATCACAAACCACATTTACAGTGTTTTTAAAACTGGAACAATATACCCTTAAGTGCTAGAGTAAAGTTTACCAGGAAAAAATTCTTATCAGCATCAGCTTGACTTCCAGCAAAGAACATTTAATTTGGAAACAAAAAAAAACAAAAAAAAACCAAAAAACAAAAAAAAAAAAAAAAAAAAAAAAAAAAAAAAAAAAAACAACCAAAAAAAACCCTCACTACAGAAGTGAGAAAGTTTCTCAATTTCTGTAACTTCACTCCCGCCTACAGAAGTAGCAGAATCTTTCTTCTTCAAGGTTTTTAAGGACAAGGTCTACAAATATCTGTCTGGAATAATCCAAGTAATCTTAAATCAACCTGAGAGAAAAGGAACAATAGGTCTTACAGTACTGCACTTTTAGAACTTTGAGTGCAATCTATATATATATATATATATATGGATGCAAGTGCCAAATACTTGATTAATAAATTCTCTTGCAAATCTGGTTCCTTATGACCAGACAGACCTGTATCATCAGTTCCCACACAATGCAAATACTTTGGAAAAATCAAAACAAAGCAAACCTCAATAGATTAGCCCTAGAGATGTTAAAGAGGGGTTTGGAAATGTGAAGGCAATTTAAAAGAAGGAAAAAAAGGAAACAAGAAAAAAAAGCACAACTGGAAGCAGGGCAAACTGCAGACTTCTGTTCCAGCTTCCCCAATACTTTCAGGAACATTAAGAAACACAGTAATTTCCCTCATGGTAGAAGAGCAGAGTACAAGTCTTTCCACTTTGTATTAATCACACAACTATTACTGACCTGAAGTCAACCTAAGTACCTAAAATGATCTGGAAGAACCAGATATAGACAAATGGACCAAAAAAATCCCAACCAACCAACCAAACCCCACAAGAACTTTAAGTCTCCTGGGAAATACTGGGAAGTGTAAAGCCTTCATTCTGTATGAGACTAAGGACAGCATATCTCACTATGTAATCTCACTACACAAGTATGTTAGAAACACTGATAAACATCAGAGCAGTCACATGATGTTCAGCTGTGGAACAAAAGCCCTTATTAGGACACATTCCCAAATTCTGTGAAATAAAGATCTAGTTATTTTTGCACATTAAATCCATAATAACACGGAGCCAAAGAATCCTATTTGCTATTTCTCTTTCTTCAGAAGTGTGAAAAATGATGAGACAAGAGATATGATTGAGCTCCAAGACTAAATACCTCAATAACTAAGCTATTTAAATACAGCCTCTCACTTAGTAATTATACACTTGGAGTATGCAATGCAAAGGAAAAATCATTTCACTTAACACTGGTACAACTGAGAATTGCAACAATTATGATAGACTAAACAACCAGAAACATAAATTATCAGCAGTATTTCAATGTAAGGTCATTCACTGCTGCTCCTTACTGACACACACAGTTGCACTGCATAACACTCCTTCACAAAAAGCCTTTAAAATCAAGCCTGGAAATTCAAGGCATAGAATTTTTTTATGGAATAAACATGACAGTCCTGGAAAAAGCCTGAAACCAAAGTTGTTTAGGTTCTTAATAACTTGTTAGAAGTCACATGTCAAACTGACTTAACTGCTAAGCCCTTCTAAGGCAATGGGAAGTTTCTTGAGTAGAATGGCATTTTTCACCTGATAGTTACTTTTTTGGACATTTTCCCACATAATCTTTAAAGAGATGCATTTTTCTCCTCTGATGTTTAACACACATCACGTTTTTTTTCCCCCTTACACCTTTTTCCCACCTCTGATTAAGCAAATATTACTACTATTAATCCACAAGACAATACAGTAAGATTGAAAGATACAAAACAAAGAACAACAGTACCTTGTCAAATTCTTTTCTTAAAAGTTACACTTGCTTATGTAAAGAATCACATCTTCTTAATCCCAAACCTGCCAGTCCCTACTAGTTGACCAGTCCTTGGAGCAGCTAGGACAGAAATCAAGTATCTAACCACAGGTTGGAAATACACCCGAAAAGCATGTTCTTAAAAGGTTGCACAAGTCAGTATTTAATGTAAAATACAGGGTACACATAGAGCTTCACTTAAAAGCCTCAGTAAACAATCACTACGTAGTGATTAGCACAGCATAATGACAATATCCATGGAAAACATGTAAATATATGTACAACCATGGGAGAACTACTGTAGTTTTTTTAATAACTGGAAACATATTTACAAAATAAAATTTAGAATGCCAAAGCCTCAAGAACATATTATATTATAAAAATTTACTATCTGTTATGTGTTAACCTAGAACCAGATTAATAAAATACTCCAGGACTACAAAAACTGCCCACGTTACTGGATAATAACAAGGACAGAACAGAAAACACCATAAGGAAGAAGATGAACCATATGCTCTCCTTAAAAGAGATCGGGATTAGGAGACAAAGGGAATATTGCTGAGCTGGGACACTTGGATACGACTGGAATAATTTTTCTAAATACAAGAGAAAACAGAACTGTATGTTACAAGTTTGTGATCTAACGGGACAGATGTCACAACCTCCATGGAGAGCAGACTCGGGATGTTAGACAGCTCTTTCGGACCCCTGCATCTCAACCATCAGCGCCCGTGTCCCGGCGGGGCAGGCGCCGCTCGGGCTGCACAGCAGAAACCCGGCTGAGAGCAGGGGCAGCAGCCCGGGCCAGGGGCGCCGGGCAGGCCGAGCCGGCGGGACACGGCCGGGGCGCTGAGGGAGCCCCGGGAGCTCCGGGAGTGAGCACGGGCCGGCGGCCACGAGCGCCGCTCGGCCGGGGCAGCGCGGGGAACTCGGGGACACCCGGTGCGGGGGCGGCACAGCGGGGACAACCCAAGGGGCGCTGCGGGGCACCCGCGGCTGGCGGGCCCCGGTGCGCGGACGGGGGCGGAGCGGCGCGGGGGAAGCGGCGGGACGGGGAGAGCCCGAGGCGGGAAGGGGGGGGGAACGCGGGGCAGGCACGGGGTGATGTGAGGTGAGGCGGGGCAGGGCCGGGGCGGGGGGAGGAGGCGGCGGCGCGGAGCCAGTGGCGCTCCCCGGGGCGCGCGCCCCGCCCGCTCCCGAGCGCCCGTTCCCCGGCGGGAGGGGCGGCGGGTCCCGGTCCCGCCCCCGGCCCGGTACCATTACCCAGCGCGCCCAGCGCCGCCGCCATCCCGCACCCGGCCCGCTCCCGCGGGAGCCGCGCGACCTCGCGAGACTTCCCGCCTTCCTTCCCCGCCCGCCCCCTGCCCCCGCCTTCCGCGGCCAGGCCCGCGCGCGCGCACAGTGCCCGCGCGCGGCTCAGACACAACATGGCGGCCGCGGAGCCGGGCACGTGCCCCCGAGCCGCCGCACCGGGCGCGCGCACACGTAACGCCGGGGGGAGGCGGGGCCGCCGCGCACGCGCAGGAGGCGCCACCGCGGGCCAGCTGATTCGAACGGGGCGCGCGAGCCGCCACCTCCTCCCCGCACGCGCTGGTCACGTGGGGGCTTCCCCCGCTCGCTCCCTCCTCCTCCTTCCCCCTCCCCGCGCGGGTTCCGAACTCGGCACCGCCCGCAGCCCCCCCCAGCCCCTTCCCCCGCGGCCGGGCCGGGCCCTCACCTGGCGCCCGCTCCTCGGCGCGGCCGGGCCGCGCAGCCCCGCGCGCCGCTCGCTGCCTCCGTGCCGCCCGCACCAGGCGGCGGCTCCGCACAGCGCCTGCTCCCCTCAGCGCGGCGGCGGCTCCTTCCGCTTCCTTCCCCTCCCCCCCGCGCTGCGGCGGGACCCGCTCCCTGCAGCTCCCCCTGCCGGCGGAGCGCGGCGGCGGCGCGGGCCGGGGCGCAGCGGCGGGGCAGGTGTCTGGCGGCGCGCCCTGAGGCACCGGCACGGTCGGCCCCCGCTGCGCTCCCCGCCCGAGCCGCCGGCAGCGCGGGAACGCTCCGGGGCTGCCGTCCCGGGAAGGGCACGGGGAGCGCGGCTCGGGGGCAGCGCTCTGCCGGCTGTAGGTGCTGCTGCCCCCCCTGCCAGTTTCGTACCCCCAAAGCGGGGTTGTGAGGTTCGCAACTCCTGAGAAATTTCCAGCGCTGTCTCCCGACTTAGCTCAGGCAGTGCCGCAATAACAGGCTCCGTGGGGTACTCCAGCTCTCTGGATTATTACTAAAAATTAATCGACTGTGCTTTCAAATTTCTTGCTGTGGTGCTGCCTGGTTCTGAGCTCACTGGTGTGCGATCACCAAGAGTTACTACTACCTACAGCCCGCAGCCTGTTCTAATACATCGTTTACCTGTACTCCTACAGAGTAGGACAACAACTACTGTCTGTCTCTGACTATTCTTAAACTTCTCATTGTTTCGGTTTTTTTTTCCTGAAACACTGCAGTTATAATGCATTTGGAAGAGTTCTGTGTAAACAAGAAACACAGAGACTCACGTTATCTGTTAAATGCTACTGAAATTTTAAAAACCTTTCCTTTAATAACAATTAACATTTCCAGATTGCTGGAAAATCCTTATGTAAAACAGTTCTCTGTAACAGAGTTAAGTATTGAAGAGTATTTTTAGTTGCTTTTAAGTAGTGACTGTATCATGATTCAAGTGATCGATACTTCTGTAAAGAAAGCATATTTAATAAAATCCCAATTACCTAAATTGCAAGTCTAGTCATAGAGATACTCTTTCTGCAGAGTCTGCAGAAAAACCTCAGCTTTTCCACTCTCCCAAGCAGTTCTCACTTTTCCCTGTATCTTGCTGACTTGGAAGTCTTCTGTGATCAAATTCAAAACAACAGAAATCCCACAAGAGAGGGAGGGAAATTTTCTCTCGATTCTGTGCCACTGTTCTCCTGCAGCTCTGTTCTGCGTGTGCCCGAGCAGGAGCTGTGTTCTCATTACTGCAGGAGCACCTGTGTGCACTAAAGCGCTGTGCCTTGCAATCCATTTAGAAATATGCTCACTTAGCTGAACAGCTGCAATGGCTGAGGATATTATTGCATTGCAGACAAGCGTTAGTGCTTTCACGGGAGAACTGAGGGTTCTGCTCAGCTGCCTCTGAGCAAAATTGATTGGGTGTTTTGATGGTCAGGGTTTCTTTCAGATTCCCATGGCTCTGCAAAGACGCAGTTGAGCAGCAGACTTGACCGAATCCAGGGGCTGCCGACACGGGAGGCAGCACTCCCCCCATCCCTGCCCCACAGTCTTTCCTACTGCCCACTCAGCTGCTCATCTACACACATGGTAAACCAGCTGGATTTCCTAAACCACCAAGAAGCTGTTCCTGTTTCTGGTGGGTTCGTTTTCATCTAGAAATTAAACTGCATTGGCTCACCATGGGGCTGACGAGAGCCAGCATGTGAGATGGGGGAGGGAGTGCTGCCAGTGGAGCCGAGGAACAAGGCAATCCTCCTTTGGCAGCACTAACTTTTTGGCAATAGGATTAAACCAGTCTGACTATACTGTAACCACACCCTACACCAGGATTTGCCTTGAATTTGCAGAGCAGAACTTAAATATTAGGTTCTGCCATCTTGCCTAAGAAGCAGTGATGCCTAGTGATGGAAGGTTAACAAAGAGCAACTGTTAATGGTGTGATGTTTGAGGTCACAGTTACTGCAAACGAAAGGGATACTCCTGAGGCTCTTTCCCCACCTTTGCACACTCCCTGCTTTTCCCTGGATTTAATCCAGCCATTGTGTACCTACTGTGTAGTCTGGCTCTGTTAACCTTCCAGAGGAAAATTAACAATATGCAAAGAAGAGAAAGCAGCCCATGTGTGGTAATGCCTGAGATCAGGTTTTCCTTAACACTTCCAACCAAGAGAATTTACATTAAAACCTGGAGAAACCTGCTTTATTTGAAGCTGCCTGAGGCTCTACATCTACTCTCATGTCCCCAAAGTTCAAAATCTTTTTCACTCACTCATGCTTTCCTGAAGCCCCTTCCCCGTAGTACCCTATAGCAGCTTTGAAATAATTCCTAAGTGTAAAGGAATATACTCCTGCCCAGTAGCACCATACTGCTTTCTTCAACACATTTTCACTTCTAGTTGGTATCCCTTGTTCCTCATATACTCTACCCAAACTATTTCACATCTCTAGTTCTTGTGGCTGCAGCCTCCTCTGTGCTACAACATCTATCTCGTACCATCAACTGGTAGCTGTATTTATTATGGACAGCCTTACCTATCGGTCATTTATAAGGCAGTAACAAATTTTCAGGCTTCATCAATGTTGGCAGCAGGAAAAAAAAAATCCAAACCACAAAACCCAAACCACAAAAAAACCACCCCCTATTGTGATCAGGAGATAATGTTGTTAATGACAACTTTTCAGCAAGTTACAATGGGACAAGATAAATAATAGATCAGACCCCTCCCAAAGCAGTATTTTCTACAAGAGCAGAAGTTTTATATCCCTCCACGTTTGTGGGATGCCTCAGCTCATGTCTGTGCATGGAGAGCTGCCAACACTATAAGTTCCAGCTTTGATGAAGCTGTGACACAGCTCCTGCTTTCAGCAGTAACATCACTGTTCCCACCCATCTCAATCCATGAAATTGCTTAATTGCTTCTCCTATTATTAGAGCAAATAATATGTGATGTTTTTTCCCCCGACAAAAGCTTAACGAAGTTCACGGGTTAGAACTCACAATTGAGAAGCTGATCCTAAGGACATCTACGTTAGTTCTGACAGCTGCTCTGCTCTCTTTCCACCGTGCCCTCCAAACAGCATTAACAAGCTGTTACTAGTCCCTGCCCCAGCTCTGGTTAAACGGGCTTATATCCTTGGCTACAGCTCTGGATCTACTCTGGCTCTTCAAGAGGGCATGCAGGACATGGGAGATTACAGCTGAGTTCAGCTCCAGAGGCTTATTTGACCTGACTCAAGGGAAACTGGGCTGGACTGGCTGGGTGTGTGCAAGCACTTGGGTGACTGTGCAGTTAAGCCTTGGACAGTGAGAATTTTCCTAAAGCCAGATTAGGTTCTGTTGGGGCAACTTCCATGGCCCAAACCTAATAAACCATCCTGGAGTGGATGAGAGTGGCTCAGCATAACATTTAGATACCTCTACATTAATTACTTTACCACCTCACAAATTTTGTCTGTGGGTACTTTATGGGTGGAACTTGGAGAAAGAGAAGAAAAAGTATTTGCATTCTTGTAGAGAGTTACAGGAGATGAAGTTATAACAGCATAGTTTTTGTTGAGACAAAAGGAAACAAAAAAAAATTAAGTATTAAAACCATTTTCTGCTTGGATACAACACATCCTTACACAATCACTTCATGTATTATTACAGGTCCCCTGTTTTGTTCAGTTCTGCCTGCTTTATTCACTGGAGACCTCTACATTCTGATTTTTTTTTCCATTAATGCTACCATATATAAAGAATAAATATGAGAAAGGCTAGATTGCCCTCAGTGAAATGTTTTCACTGGCTTCACCTGAAGCAAAATCCTTTAGAGAAACAGTTCTGTGTCTAACCTTTAAGAACTATTCTGCCTGAAGACATACAGTACTGACGCATTTAGGTGTGGTTTCAGTAGCCAGTTTACATGAGACTCTTCTGCCTTTTTGGCATAACTTTCATTAAATTTGGCAATCATACTAATTTAGTGCCATAATAACAAAATGCATGCTTTTAGTAATATTTTTACTACTTCAAATACAACTTTGAAAAAGACTATAGTTGTATGGAAGTCAGCATATCAAAAATAATATTAAAATATTACTAATCAAATAATTTAAAAAATGTAACAGTGGTAAATTTCACCCAGTTATATGTAGTCCTCTGCTAAAATAAATCCACTTCAGCCATTAGTTCAGAATGCCTGGGTTTTATGTGTTTGTTGGTTTGTTTTTTTTTTTTGGTAGGAACAAGGTAGGGGGAACTAAAATTTTAGCTCTTCCTTAAAGAGAACGATCTCCAGTCACTGATAAAGGGTAAGTACATTAGACAATTCAGAAGTCTTACAACCCACACAGATTATTGCAGATTTGACTTCAGTTACTGAAGTTAGTCATATTCCATGTTGAAAAAGCAAGCTACCAGTCACAAAAGTGAACTGAATTTTGGAAGTTATGATTTGCATTTTCTGCCTGTATATTTAAAGTTGGGGCAATCTAATCCAAATTGGTCAAGAGAAGCTGCAGTGAAGTAATCTGAATCTTGTTTTTAATAATTGAATTAGTTAGACTATATTCAGTACCATGTAAATACTCCTCTCATGTGAGTATTCCCATTTAAATGGCTTTTTAAAATTTCAGTAGAGGCTTCAATGTCAGGTCAATATGAAATAATAGCTAGATTGCAGTGCATTATTAAAAAAAATCATTCCAGAGTGGAAGTCATTAAACATAAAAGCTGTACACCAAAAGGAAGATCTTTGTTTTTCAGAATGTATTATTTTTCTTAGCTTTTACTACTCAAGAGTGGGTTTCTACATTTTAAAATGGAAATATTGCTACCTATTTCAACCAATGATATTTTTTAAAATTTGGTTTATTGCAGTTTCTTTGAGCATGTTATTATTCTAATGTATGAAATTTGACTCAGGCTTCAAGAAAACAGCAATCCAGAGACTTCCAGGTCCTGGGACTTTTTACATATGTGAATCAGGGAAGTTTTGACTAAACAGGATGAGAGGGTGAGTTGGACCCTTATGGGCACAGTGGTTTTGCCTAAGGCTACTAAAACCCTGAAGCCCAAATCACCTCCATTTACCTTCCTGGAGCATTCCCACCAGCACAGACTCTGACTGAGTCACATTCCTCTGGGAATTTTAGTCCTTACAGATGTTATCAACTCAAGTCCAAACAATCCCTCTTATCTTTCTCCTCTAGAAACATCTAGAAACATCCCTTTGGATATTTGGAGCACTCTCAGGTATTAGTGGCTCTGCATTAATATTTTGAATTATGTAAAACCTACATGAAGGTGCATCAGGTCACAGAATATGCCTGTTACTGTTTTGACTACCCTAGTATTCCTTCAGGCCCTACACCACAATAAAGGGCTCTATTGTTACTCAAAACTAAACAGCACATATGTTCAATGTAAACAAAAAAACTCATAAATTAGCAGTTTTCAAGTAAGGTAGAAGTGTCTAAATAAAGTACATAAATAAAAAGACCTGGCACATTTCTGACTAGCCTTTAGGTGCATTTTTTCCAAACAGAAAAGCTTTTCAAGGACAAGCCTGGCTTGTGATTAGGGCCCTCATACAGGATGTAAAAGATTTAAATAAAATCTCAAACAAACTGCCATCACATAAGAGTGAATACCAGAATCACAGACAGTTTAAGAAGAGATTCCTGTTCAAGGCTCAAATCCAGAATGATAGTAGACCCTTCTCAGATTTAACTTAAAAGCAGAGCAGGATCCCAGAGACTGCCTCTATTACCTGAATCC
Source organism: Oenanthe melanoleuca (assembly GCF_029582105.1). Classification (NCBI taxonomy): domain Eukaryota; kingdom Metazoa; phylum Chordata; class Aves; order Passeriformes; family Muscicapidae; genus Oenanthe; species Oenanthe melanoleuca. The sequence goes on along the minus strand of NC_079342.1, from coordinate 15,846,605 downwards.
TTTCAACATCTACAGAAAGAGCCCAGGAAGACCAGACTCTGCACTTGACTCTGCAAAGGTAAGGTCACATGTGAAACTCAGATTCCTACTGATAAAGTTCAAAAGACAGATTATCTCCACTTGCCTGCTTGGTTGGACAGCAAATTAATTATACTACAGGCAAATGAGGTAAAAGAGCATATTTTCCTTACTAAAAATTAGTCAGAAGACAGGCCTGTCAAAGAGTTCACAGCTAATACATGTTTTATTTCTTGCTTCTACAGTTAAATTGTAAACCTTGGTACTACATGAAACACTTAATTGAAAATACTAAGTGAATTATTAGCTGCCAGATCATTAGCACTTTGGTGTGCATGACTGCATTTCTTTTGTTATAACTGAAAATCTCAGAGTAACCTTACTTCTGATGCTAAGGAGACACTTCATGCAGAGGTGGAAACAAACATGCATTCACAGTGTGAGCAAGTGCTGCATGTTCATTTGGGTTTGGCATTTTAACAGACACCCAGGGGAAGTGGTGGTGGGGGAAAAAGCATATCCCCATGGTAACCAGGACATCTTGTTTTATAATGTTTAACATTAAACACACCAGACACAAAAAAATCAGTCACCTAGAAAAATATTAATTTCTGAGCAAAACTATTCACAAACAATGAATATGAAAAGTTCTTGGCAATGTCCTGTGAGATATGAAACAAAAACTGCTATTTTTCGTTTTTAGCAGCTGACAATTTATTCTAAGCCTTTTCCTACGCCTATGAATCAAATGCCTCCTCTCTTCTGCCCTCTTTATTCTTCTCAACAAAGTACTTTTAGATTTACTTTCTCATGTGCTAAGTTATTCCAAAACCAGATCTTACTAGAATTTTTTATGTATAATAAATTGTTTGTGAGTTCCAAGTGAGGAAAGAGGAACAGATCTGGAAATGAAATTTCCTCAACTTCATTTGTATTATGAAAATATTTTGTGGATGATGACTGCTTTATTTTTATACCTCCCAAAGACTAGAAAAGTGCTTTAAGATTCACTAGCTTTGCATAAAGGCATATCAAAACTGCACAGAGAACCAGTCTATTCCTATTGTACCAACTTTACTTTTTTACTGATGGTTCATTTTATACTTGTATATAAATCAGCAAGTCAAGTGTCAGCTGTATTTTTACATGCCCATTCAACAATCAAAACCTGAAGTTTTAGTTAATCAACTCAATCTTGAACAAGTCAGAACAGAAAATTAATTTACTTGCTTATTCATAAGTATCCTATTTCAGTGATCAAGTTTCTATTGCATTTTTTTAAAGCCTACACATACATGCATGTACAACCTGTGTGGAAACTTGCCATCAAGTGACTTTGCTTGTTGTACCACTATCAGTCCAGGTGCAGAAAATCTACTTCAGTAATGTGTTTCTCACAAATGGACCTTCTTTTTCTAGCTGTCTGAGCTGGCACACATTTAGAAAAGTTTTGAGATAGAATAAATAATTCCAGCTTTCTGTGAAAACCATGACTCTGTGACAGTAAGCAATGTGTAACATTACATGTATTATAAGCATATTTTATCTTACTGTGTGTGGCAGTATTCACTGGTTTCTATGGAGAAGCAGACTTGTCACCTTCTTGAATGGCCTGAAGTTTGACCTAAGACAAGTCATATTTTAAACAGATATATATATATATATATATATATATATAATAAGTATATATTATATATATATATATATATATATATAAAATATATACTTATTATATATATATATATATGAAATAGAGCATGTTCAAGAAAAAAAGTCACACTTTACATTGTTAGTGAGAATGGCACTTATACAATTTTACTGAACAAGGCTACTTTTTAATCTCCTAAGATTTTGAAGGCTAATATAAACAAAGTTTGTTTGTAACTCGATTAATTTCTGTGAATTAACACTGAAAGTGATTTGTCTTTCCTCGTGACACTTCAGAAACCCAGAAGTCTTATTTTGCTTCCTGCTATTAACTGTCAGCTCTGGATGGCTTAAGTATAGAGGGAAGCCAGAAAAGCCATCTGTTAAGAAGAATGAGAAAGCCTAGTTGTTTTACTCATTTCCTGGGCAAAATGAAGACTGAAAGGTTTCAGTGAGAAAACTGCTTAGACTGCACTAAGCCAGATGTATATAGGGAATTCAAAAGGAATAAATGAAATAGAATTTTCTTTATTCAGTATAAAATAGTTGTATGGCAAATGTGAAGAAAGCACTTGGTCCCTTTTAAGCAGATAATATCTAAGTTTTTCAGGCTTAAAAATGCTTAAATCCCAGGCTTGCTTTTGCAAATGAACTTATATTATGAATAATGGAATACTAAAAAAAAAAAAAAAAAAGAGTCAAATGTTAACAGTATCTTTACAAATAAATGCCTTCTGCTTTTAGAACAAGTAGGATATATAGTGCTGGAAAAACCCCGTCACTATGTAAGTTTTGAATCCGAGATAGAGAATTCTTAAATAATGCATTAGCATAGCACATCAAATTACATTAGATTTAATAAGAAAAATTCAGGACTATTGAACTGTGGGCATATTGAACTTCTGCTTCACAAATGAAAACCCCTTCATCCACATTATAATATAGCCAATTGTATTTCTAACACTTTATGCTTTTTTATCTTATCTTGAAACAGGCTGATGGGAAAGCTGACACCCATTACAGCAGTAAATTGAGTGTCATTTGCCTATTTTTTTAAAACAAACAACCTTTATCAAATGTAGCTACTCAAGGTCACTATTCCAACATAAACCACAAAATAATTATTGTAGTGCCTCTAGCCACAATTCAGTTAATATACTGGAGAAGTAGATTATGTGCATTTTTATAAACATATATAAAATACATATGTATGTATATAAATGTGTAAGTATAATATAATTATATTAATATACATAAGTATAGATGTACATATGTATCCCTATGCACAGGACCAACTTGGGTGATACTTGCAGAAACAGCTTCCTGGACTCAGTTTAAATTATTGTGTAGCCAGACTATTTAGCTTGCACCTTTGAAACACATTACAAAACTGCCTTATTTTACTTCTGACTAATTCAGTAGCTCTTTTGCTATTCTTCTTCCCTCCAATGATACTGTTCAGCTACATACACAGTATATGAAGCAGTCTCCTTGATGCTGGGTGTTCAGATGAACGATTAGTTACATTGCTTCCAAAAAACCTTCATTAATCTAGAGAAATCAAGCTTTGAGCTGCTTAGTCCCTGACACCCACCATACAGTTTTCCCCAGAAGAAAGGATTAAAGTCACCAGACTGAAATGCAGGCTTTTAACAGCTCATATCTAGATTTCCAGGCCTACAACAAGGAGTCTACTGGATTTTTCCTTCTTGAAGTGACAGTTTTTCTGGCACCTAAACACGTTGCTGTGTTTCCTCAACTGGAAACAAATGAACAAAGAATCCAAATAGTCTGGTGAAAGGTTTATGGAAAAAAAATAATTTCCACAGGCCCTTCCTGAGATGCATTCTTTCTTTGTTACAAATCATGACAACTTTTCCCAATAAAGGCCTCTCCTTTACCTATTCTCTGAATTACTGCCTTCCCTCCAGATACACAAGCCATCCATCTGGAGTTCTCCCACACAGCCTTCCTTTAAAAGGCTACTTCCATTTCTGTGACATAATATCCCTTGTAGAACTCTCCAAGGGCTAAAAGCAAGACAGTAATCCCTTTGAACGGTCTTCAAACACATCTATTTATCTCTGCATACTCAGGGGTTTGGTTTTTTCTAAGTATGACAAAGTTCCAGTGTGAAGATGCCTTTTCCCACAGTGACAGACATTTCACAAACTCTGCTGGCCTAAAGTGTCTCCTTACTGATCTGTCTGCATCACAGATTATGTTTCACTATGGATTCCCAGACACCCAGTAGAAAAACTGACTAGAAAACTTCTAGATTTCTGAAAGAAGCTTCCTAAACCCAGCACAAGTCCCATCTGCTAAAGCTGAGGCAAATATCTTGGCTGATCTCAGAAAAAAATTGTTCAGAATTATCCAGCCATTATTTACACATTGGAAGTCTAGCATTTTCAGCATTCTTTTAAGGGAGAAAACTACTTATTTTTCAACACTGAGTCTTGTTGCTTTTCCCTAAAATAACTTCAACTTGTATTTATCATCATATAGCATTTAAAATTGGGAACAGTACAGATGAGATCTCACAAGAAGCACAGCACCAAGTAGAGCAGAATAATTACCTCCTGTGCCTCACATCTGATGCTTTTGTTACTATTACCCAGAGCAGGTTTTGTTTTAGTACCACTGGGTTTTAACTCTTAGTCTGACCTGTTGTAATACCCAGAATACTCAGCACAGAACTGCTTCATTCCCTGACAAGCTGATGTCCCTAACACTCAATCCATTTTTCTCTTGCAAATTTTACAGGGCTAGTCTGTTCTACCATTCAGACTATTAATGAAAACATTGAATAAATTCATAAACTTGATCACTGTACTGTGCTTTAACCAAGGAAATACTTTCTAAGTTTCCAAAACAGAATGTGTAGGAAAAATTCTTGTTTAGCTTTAGAATGTTAAAAAACCTTAAATAAAAGAAAATTAGAAAATTTTAGCAGAAAAAAAAAAGAAAAAAGGACTTTAAATAGACTTTAAATAAGACATCATTTCACAGGCCAAACTCAGCAAGTTACTAATGACTGCTCATAAGAAAGTTAACTTTACCTCAGTCACTAACACAAGTCAGTAGTAAGCATTTGATGCATTACAAGGGTAATGTGCTATTAACTTCAAGTTGCTTTATCTACTAACATAAAATCACATTTACAAATATTTAAGGCTATAGGACATTTTCTCTAGGGCTGTTATACGTGGTTTTTTAACTAGAATAGCATGACATCCTACAAACCAATATGTTTTTAAACTACATATAAAATTATTCAGAGGAATATTATGTCAGCATTTTCTTACTTAGGAGTTAGATCTGTCAACATCATTGTCTAAACTTAAATGGTCAAAAATATGATTGTATGGGTGTGAGAGCAGTAACACAGCATTACTTATATAGCATTAATTATATATTATTTATATAATAAATGAAAAACATTTAGGAAAGCTCCCCCCACCTATTCCACAGTTAATTTTGTGTTTTTTTTATTGATCCAGTCTTGAATAATGCTGCTTATTTCGTAACAATATCAGGCAAAAACATGAGCAAGTGTCATTCTGCATTCCAATATGAATCATTCAATAAAGTTTTGCAATATATACATTTTATCCAGCTTCTGAAATTAAAGGTCATCATGCCAATGAAAATTTTTAACAATACAATAAAAGCCTTCAAATATAAATGCTTATGAATGCAATTCAAGAGACCAGACAATTTAATTTTCTGAAATTTATATCACTCATGTCCATAGTAATTTTACACTTCACACTTCATGCTCTCAAATGTTACCCTAGAGAAGACTAAATCTTTTTGCCACATATACTATTAAAGACACTAGCCAGGTTTATAGAGTTACAGAAGACTATAATAAGATGTAAAATTTAGTAGTAATAAGTTATGACATTTGCTGACTAGAACATTATTCAGTCTATCCTAATGTCTGAGCTGCTCAAATACAATAAGTATTTGGATGTTATATACTACCCATTTCATATACTTACAGTGCAAAGTAAGAGAACTTTTTTCCTGAGCATTTAGGAAATGAAAATCCTTTTTCTTTATCTTTGATTATAGTCCATTTAGAATATACTCCTCACATACCTACTTGTCAAGACTGTACAATTAAGACAGGAAAAAGTTTGTAGATATCAGAAGCCCAATCAGGAATCAGAAGGGTTACTGAACATCTCTAAAATTTGTCCCTGTTTTTCAAGTCTAAGGATATAACAGGATTTTGACTTTTAGCAAAAAAATCAGAAATTACATTTTTCCCATTGACCAAACATTCCAAAATGTACAAACCACATGCCTTCCAAAACAGAGAAACAGCTGCTATTTAAACAAATTGCAATACATATTTCAACTTACTATTCTGTAGTTAATGTAATGCCCAGTGAGCTGTGCCTCCAACAGACATAAGAGATTAAAACCTTTAGGAATGTGTTTTGGGCATTTTGTAAGGAAGCTGGATTCCTTACAAGCTCATCTTTTTCTCAAAAGCTACAGACCATGAGTTTCTAATTCAATCTTCTCTTCTGTTTGCAATATATCAGGTTCTACTGGAGGAACAGGTGGTCTGAGTATAATCTCTGGACCTCCACCATAGATTGACTGAAGAAAATTCCATGTTTCCTCTGATATTTGTCCAGAATCTGCACCTGAAAAAAATTTAAAAATTTAATTATTCTTTAGAATAATTCTTTATGATGATTTAAGTCCAGAAGAGATACAAAAAGGAAAAAAAAAAATCCAGATTAAAATTTAGAACTGTAGGAATTCAGATCCAAATTTAACACCATAACTTTCATTTTTGCTTTAATTTGCACCAGCTGCCATTTACCTATTTTGTGTTAGTTTCATAGTCCTTGATTCTTACAACTACCTGCTCTAAATTATGCAGTACTTGCAGAAAACATGTGAAAATTCTATGATAAACATATTATTTAATAGATACCAATCAAGCTGACAGATAGTAGCTCTTGGTACTCAGGAAACAATGATTCATATTATTACAAGGACATGCAGTCACATAAATTACACAGTAAAGTTCAAGGACTCAAGATTCCTCTTTCATCAGAGGAATTAATATTGATAGTAAAGAATAAAAGTATGAGGAGCACAGTGAAATTCCCAGAGACAAAGGACTATTATTAGGATAATAATAGCTCCAGCAATGCTACTGTAGCACTGATGGGTCAGCCTGATTTCGTTCATTGATTAAAGTCTTTGCTTATGATTCCATTGCTCTGGCTAGAGGTTTGTCTCCTGTCTCAAGTCAGCATCCAACAAGTATTTCTGATTTTCCACAACTTTTTACAATGGCAAAGACAAGATGCATCAGCACATCTACCCTCTACATTTCAAAACATGGATCCTGTCTGATCTGAGTGATTTCCTCACATTAACCCACGCAGAGAGGTCACATTTCTGTTCTACCAGAATAAGCCTCCTCTTCTTTTAGCATATCAAAGCCCTGCCTGACAGCAAGCTTCCCCAGATATCCTCATTAGACATTATTAATGTCTTGTTCAGCCTTGTTTCAGCACCCTCATACTTAAAAAAAGAAAAGGTCAGCACTACAAGCAGGGGACTTCTCCCTCCACCTTCTGTATTTTCTGTACTCGACACCTGCTGCAGTGATGCCTACTGGTAAGTTTCTAAAGGGGAAGGGTACAAAGAGCTACACATTTGTTTACCTACAGTAACTCAACTATGCAAAGCTTCATCTGGAAGTCATCACACAGATCCCATGCCAGTTCTAATGATGTTATGCCTCAGTTTTACTATTTTACATTTAGGCTCTCAAGAAACAACTCTATCTCTGCAGGCACAGGGGTAGATCTTCACTCCCTTATCCAGACTGCAGCCAGTCAGGTTAAACTGAGGAGGCACAGTGAACTCAGGACCACTGAATCAAAGAAATATGCAGTACTGAATCCTATTTAGTGGCATTCTCACCTCTTTAAACTTATAAGACAAATTTTCCACATCCTATTCATCTTTATTTCTACCCAAGCTCTAATTTGTACCAATGTATCTGGAAGTAAACCGACATCTGGCTAATTTGCTAAAAATTACTGTCTCTAAAGTGTTTTCTTTTATCAGGCTTTATACCTTGTACTTGAATTCTATCATCAGCACTTAAACCATGAAAACACTAAAAAACTAATGAGTGCATAAACTAATTGTTTTTAAAACAAACTCTAGGCATTCTAGAATTAGTGAGGTTTATGGTAGGTTTATTGGCACATCCAGGGTATGCATCCAGGCATTAAGCAAAATTGGGAAAAAAATCCAGTTAAATAAATATTAATCTTATTGATGCAAATTCATCTTCCAGGCTGAGCTGCAATGATTTTACAGCTTCCTAGAACTTCTAAAGACTTCATAAAGCAGGTCATATAGGAATGTTTTCCTCTGTACCTATGAATTCCAAATAAATGGTATCTAGTATTTAACTCTGGAGAACAATAAAGAAATCTATCTTTGCAAAAACTTCTCTAACATACAAAGTACAGTATCAAATAACTTGCAGAAAAATGAGCACCAGATTTTATTTGCAGTTTTCTCCCTCTGTGAGAAGGTGTTTTTCTATTCAAATTAGGTTTCAAGGTTCAAACTACATACAGATATAGAACAGTTTCCCAATTTTGTTAAGAAAATCCATCAGATCAAGTGATACAAAGCCAAAGCACACTTTCACCATTTTCAAGTTAGTCTGCACCTCCTACATGCTCAACTGCACTCGGATTAGTCTACTACAGATACTAATTCTTAATTTTAAGAATAAAATTATTCCCCAAAAAACACACAACAGATTCATTAGAAACTGCCATTCATTTAATGGCAACAATAAATGAATAAATAAAAATAATAAATTTTCAAAACTTCAGCAATGCATAAGGGGCACAAAGCTGCAGCAATATTGGACACCTACCTTGTTTTAGCACAGCATTGCCACATTTTGTTACTGCAATCTTAGCATTATCAATGGGGCCAGGAGGATCTAGTGCAACAGAAAAATTATTAAAATTGGGAGAGCTGAAAACAAACACCAGGTTAGAGGTTCTATTTCCAAAGGGAAAGAAAACCAGCTCATTTGTTTACTGCTTGTTCTTGTACTGCTTAACAGTACATTCTAAGTTCTTAAAACCTAATCACATTTTTAATTAAGAACAAGTTTTCCAAAGCATTCATGATTACAGTTAAGTCTTATAGCAACATAAAACACAAATTAATCCTAATTCTTACCCTTATCAAAGTTGTTCTAGAGCAGACTCTGACAAGATGGTAGAGCACTTTATGAGCTTCCATTTTAAAACTTTAGAGGCATCTGAAGTCAGCTAAGCTGACATTAGTACAGTTGTTACTGAGCTATCTGAGTTTAGATGTGATGAGGTCACCTTTCCTCCAGAAGCTGCAGCATCATCTATCTAGTTTGCACAACAAAATCCATCCCCTCTTGCACTTAGATCCAATTTTCCTGCTGCTGGTAACAGCAAACATCCTGCAAACAAGCAACATTCTTTCCAACATTATCCCATTATCCCACTGCTGTGAATTATTTTACTATGTTCTGTATCCTGGATGAATTTGTAACCTATAAAACCTGTGTCTTAGATGCTTAAGAGCTTTTGCTGTCTTTGCTATCTGTCCTTCCTACAGTTTTCTACCAAAGCAGAAACAAACAATACAACAAAGATTACCTATATTTTGAAATGGGGCACAACTTACCACTGTCTTTACCCTTTACAAATCCTTCCCATTCTCTGAACCAGTGCATGCTGATGCAGTAAAATGTTGATGGAGATTCTTCTTCTTGGAATGCTCTATTAAGCTACAAGGGAAAAAAAAACCTGTGGTTTTCTGTCCTTTTATTTCTGCAAACTACTGAATTCTTTGAATCACTGTAATTATTAGTACCATAACATTATACTGTAACAGAACATTTTAAAGAACCAACCAATGACCATAAAAACAGTAAACACCTGGTGAATACCCAAGATGAGATTCTGATGCAGCAGTAGCCTTCATAGTAAAAGCTGATTTACTATTTAGTTGAGAAATTATTTATATTTCCTGAAAACAGCAACAAGTTCTTCCTAAGCATAAGTGCTTATACATCAAACACTAATAGATAATTACTGTGAAGGCTGAACTTTCAAGTAGCAAAAAAAGCAGAGATCTTATTTTTGTAAAATAAAATAGTATTTTGAATTTTTTTCCCATAATTTTATGGAAAGTTCTTTGTGTGATGAATGGCATCTTCATCTGTGTTTGTTTTTCCTCAAGTATTTTGAGCAGATGGCAGTACAATATATTGGGACTTTTCATGACTTATGGATCTTTTACATTATGAAGAAAAAAGCAAAAAGTCACTTAAATCTTTAAACAATTATCTTTTTAGCTCTGTAATTACACAGCTATACTTTCCCTTTGAAGTCATAAACATAAAGCATCAACACAACTTCTTAGGGTTTCATATAGATTAAAAGCCATCTTTGTAAAGGACAGTAGAATTTTCTGTGTACTAACAGTATCAATACTTGCACAACAGTGCACATATAATCATTGCTTTGACTGGAAAGACACTGGCTGCTAAAGCAAATGGGGTTGACTCAATCTCATTAATAATTATGAACCAGTGGTAATCCAGAGATTACCAGTGCTAATCCTAAAAATTTAAAAAAACATAGAAAAGCTGACAATCTCTGAAGTGTGATTAACGGACAAACAGAATTGAAAAAACAGTCAGTTTTGATTTTCTTCCTTTCATGAGCTGAGATAGCAGAAATGGGACTCCAATCTCTTATTTTCACTGAAAACTTGAAAACACGGATTTGTTTAAGAACTTCAGAATCATTACCAGTAGTTATTTTAGCACTCAGACATAATCCTCTAACCCAGGGAAAATACAATAGCTTCTTAATATTAATTTTACAGATTCATTACAATACTAATATATTTATTTCACATTGAATTACTTGCATTTGTTTATGTTTCTGATGCCTTTTTTAAAATTAGAACTAATGATTATCATTAAATTTTTCTTGGCACAGTATTATTGCACTTAAATCTTATCAGACTGCACAGAACAGACCACTGGCAGTGTATAAAAAACAACTGCTCATGTGGCTGTCTCCACACTATAAAAAAGCAACTTAAGATACACATTAAAAATCTTCTCTAAGTACAATTTCATATAAGCAGTTATCTGGGATTTCACAAGAACATTACTACTGCCAGGAGAGATGGGGTGGTATATAGGTATAGAGATATTTAATAAAGTTCATTTGTTACAGGAATCCCTTGGGTCTAGTCATGAATGTCAGGTGTTGGCCAGTGGCAGAATAGATAAGTGTTTACTTTTTTACCCGTATAAACATTTCCAATTCATTTTTCCTTCTTTTTTCAATTCTTTCAGACTCTATTTGGCAGGTGTGACAAACATACAGATGGTTAACAGCTGGTCCTCCTCCGTATCTGCAGTAAAAGTGAAAAACCCAAACAATCAGCCTTGTGGAAAATATGCAAAAAGATCATGCACCTGTAGGTGTGGCAAATGTCAGTATGAACAGAAGGCTGATACATGCCAGTCACAGTCATCCCAAAAAGCCATCCTTTATTTTCCTGGTAATAGTCTGTTCCCCATCCTAAGACCATCTTGCAAGTTCTGACTGCCTCATGCCAGTACAAACCATCTCAAACTCAGCTGCATCAGAGACTTCAGAAACAGTTACTATGGTTAGAACATGTCAGTGAGCAAGTATTGTTATATATACACCAGGTGTGATTTTACCAAAGGCCTCTAAGAAACAGCCTATGGAAATTCCAGCCAGTTCTGTCTTAAACATGTTCCTCCATCCCACCACAGACTCTTCATCAGCTTTGCTACCTCCCTGACCCTCTAAACTCATTTACTGTTTTGTTCTTAAGAGGTTATTCTTGACCCTTCCCTCATGTTTTCATTCTGTGAAACTTTATTCATGGAAGTCTGCAGGAGCACTGGTCCTGAGAAGGATATTTTTGCATACAGAAAATGGATAATGGAAGAAAAATTCAATACATATAGGAAAAGGAAAATGAACTGGAAATAGGATTGTTTTTATCTTTTACTTGTGCGCACCAAAACTTTAAAACATCTATAAAAAACTCCCACAACCCTCAGATGTATTGTTTAGGTGTAGGAAATTAACAGCTAAAAATATTTAATGCAAGTGCAATACAGAGTGTTGAAAGCCATCAGCAAAGCTCTTCTGCAGTTTTTTTAACTTTAGAATAAGGCATAGCTTGTGAGAATTCCTCCTTTGTAAGCACTCAAACCTGACTGACATTGAAGCATGGGGCAGTAACACAGAACACTAGGATATAAGTTATTTTGAAGCAGTACTGGCAGCTGAGGCTATGGATTCAAAGCCAACATAAAAGAAAAGCTGTCTCCAGCCAACAAGAGAACAGGAAGCTGATACAGAGAGCTCTTTCAAAAATCCTCTGCAAAGTGTACTTTTGCTGACCTACTTTGTGTTATTTCCTACATACCATACATGTTTATTGGTTTAATATTGAAGTACTACTCCAATAACACACTACTCTATGCAGTTGTTTACCTTGCACAAGAAAATGATATAAATTGGCTGTTTGCAATCCCTTCACTCAGCTGTGTGCCCAGAGGGCTGTCTTTTTCCTGAACCACTAATTCTAAAGTCTGATGTTGCCACTTGGCTCTCAAACTGTACCAGTGGATATATTCCAATTACAGTTCAAAACTTACCTGCTATACAGATTATCCCATATATTTTGAGGTAGCATTACAACGAGGTCCTCTATAAAGTTAGCTTTGTGTGGAGGAACACCTGCAGAAGGAACAAAAACAAAACCCCCAAACAATAAAAAAAACACTTGTGGATTTTAGTAAGGGGAGAAGACTATGTTAGAAGCTCCAAATAAATAAAAAACATAGAACCTTTCAATGAATTCAGAGAAACTAGAAGAAGTTTTACCTAGGTATTATCTATCACAATATTTAGAGACACCACTCTGATTTTAGTCCTCTATGTGGCTGAGAAGCTTATATAAAGCAGAAGCAAGCTAACTACATGAGTGGCTAAAATTAAAGGGCTAGAATCCATTTTACATAATGATTTCAAAAAGCTTCTTAAGGTATACAGTTAAAATGTCAGGATGATTAAATATTTTGATTATGCATGTAAAAATTACAACTGTCTATTCAAAATTCATCTATCTGCTGCAGACCTTTTGGAATTACTTCAAACAATACGAATTATTGAAAGTAGAGAAAATTTGAGGAAGGCAGAAATAGAGGGCCTTGCAGAATTAGCAATGTTGAGTTGAAGCACACAGTAAACAACAGTGGACTATGCAGGAATTCTTGGGAAGAGGGAAAACTGAGTACTTGGGCACTTGTACATCGAGTCATCTGCTGCAGCCCTGCAGAAGGAAAGCCAAAGGGTGCACAGGCATCCTGCAGATGGCTACAGGGAAAATCATCCTGGGTTAAAATTTTGGTTCAGCAACAGAGGCAGCACCTCCTTCTTCCAATCTAATGAAACTGTATTTTTAAATTAGAAAATAGGTACTACATAGTAATGATTTCTTGGAATGTTAGCACTCAAATATGGGTATTTCTCCAAATGTGTTTTGTTTACTATAATGCTCTTATTTTTTAACATACAGCACAAGGTAAAATTTTTATGGTCCTATACAAAATACACAGAATTACTACTTGATTTTCACACTGCTATGCACTGGATACTGTGCATCAGGTCAATTTCTTTCAAAGCAGCTTTCAAACCTTCTCACCGCTTATAGCCCCAAGCTGAGAAAAACATTTCAATTTGCAGATGAAAGCATTAAAGACAATGATATAGCGACAGTATTTTTAAAAAATGTGAATTCACATGTTTAAGAAGCAAGTAGGTAAGAGGAACTGTTCCTCTTTAAGAATCAATAAAGTTTATAAACAAAATCAAATGTGCAGAGGAAGAAAAAAAATAGGGTAACTTCATTCAGCATAATTTCTAATCAGTCAGCTACTAAAATGAGAAAGAATTTATTTAGAAGTTATTTACCAAAGAAGTAATAATATGAACTTAGTATAGTCAAATTCCTTTAATTAAAACAAGTATACACCACCGTTATAGCTAGAAGTTGATAAATTATTTTGAAATGATTCACAGTTAAGTCTCACCTCCATGCATACAAAGAAAGTCATTGTTTGAAATTGGTCCTGGCTCTGCAAAAGTCTTGAATTTATTTAACCACTGCCTGGAAACATAGAACTGCAGAAGACTTGGTTCCATCATATTCAGTAACCCTGATATCCTCCGTCTCTCTCTCTGTGCTTCTTCACTGCTCTTTCTATTACAGAAACAGAAATCATTAAACAAATACAGATCCTTGTGTACAGTGCAGATAACTTCTGAAAACTCTGCCTTCAAGTAAATTATCTGGGCCTTGTCTGTACTTTCCAGTTTACACGGCCTAAGAAAGCAAACAGTTGGGCTGCAAGACAGAAGCCAACTGCGCTGCAGAGGTGGAGCAGCACCCAAGGGCTGTGCCCATCTGCTCCTTTCATCTCTGCAGCCTTTGAGATAGAGCTTTATAAGCTGCACTCCTTGGCCAGGTATTCCTTCTTTACCTTCACAAGCAGGGTTACACAGTAAGCAGATCAGGTAATTCTCCTACTTTTCCCATTGTAAACTGGAAGTAACTCTGTTCTCCCGTTTCAGATCTAATAGAATCTCTCTCCTCCGAGCCAGTAACAGTCTTTTGTGGATATATTCTTTTTTAAAAGCCGTATTTTATTAATGCTATTCTTTTATTTTTTATTTGAATATGTTAAACCACAATCAAAGATAAAGTGTTCTTTCTTGGCAATACAGCATGACTTCCAAATTCCTTTTAAAAGGCGTAAGTGAGACTCATGGGCTCAGCTTGAACAGTGGTACATAGGAATGCTCCTAATGAAAGTTAAAACATCCTCAGATCACATCTCCTTTTTTGTGCAACTCTGACACAATGTATTTTGCAGCAAACTTTTAGTGGAAACTTGATCTTAGTACCAGAAAATTAAAATCTGAACACTGAGTTGCTTTTATTATCTCAAGTACAGAAGTTTCCTAGACTGAAGATGATGGTAACATGACTTCTCACCTTTCACTTCAATTCTCAGGAAGAGAATAAACTATAAATAGAATTAAATTAAATGTATAATACAATGGATAAAATTACAACATAGTAAAACCTCTGATGTCCTACATACCATCTGACAGACTTTGGACAATTCCAGTTGGAGCTCTAACAGTTAAAAACCTTCTGTGTGCAAAACCTCCCTGTGTGCAGAACTCCCTTCTTCTAATTGAAAATAAGATGGCTAGTTCTTAATTGATGCTTCAAGTTCTCTTACTATGCAGATTTCATTTTCATTTTAACATAAACACTTAAGCTCTGACACAGCAAGTGTTAAGGACATAATTGAAGGATTAAGTTTTTCTCCAGCATAGGCTTTTCTCGTTGGTCAAATTCTTCCATTATAACTCTCATGGGGCAGCTAATTCTGAAAGCTGCCCAATTGCTTAAAAGGGTATTTACATACATGACTTACGGGTATGATTGTACTTTCCATGTCTTACCTGTAGAAGAGAACATAAGCTTCTGCATTTTGCACTGTGGATTCTGATACTTCCGTGACACTCTGGTCATCAAATTCATACCACAAATTATTTAAATTGTTGCGACAATAAGCTATATAATGTCCACCTAGAGTGCAGGAAGCAAGAGTTATCAAAGAGTGCCTACAGCTGCCCATTTTACTCCAACACATAAAGAGGAAGTAAGTCTTAAGTAAGTCTTAAATGGGAGAAACAGAATCATTAGCAGATATGAGTTTGAAATTAATTTCTGTCAAACGCAACACTAGCTTTTTCTCTGAATTTCTATTAGCTAGTGGTGAGTTGAATACTACTTTCAGTACATTCCTGCACTCTTCAAGCAGTATATTGTTTAATAAAGTCCTGAACCATGACATTCAAAGATTGTCTGAACAATTTACCCTCATCAGTTACCACAACAAACCCCTTTAAAATCTATGTATGCTTTATAATAGAAATAGAAATGGAACAGCTACATGATATCGCAACCTAACTAATGTGTAACTGACGTGTTTCAAAGACTATTCATAATATATTTTAAATTAATACCACTTTTAAATATATATTTAACTGGTAATAAGTAAATAATTAAGTATCTGCTAAACTGATTATGTAAAGCACTACTTAGCAAGCACTAAATGAAAAACCATCCAGTTAAAAAAAAAAAAAAAAAAGGAAAAAAAATTCAAACAATGGATACCTTAAGTTTAAGAAGTATGAGGGGAGTAACTTCTATAAAAATTAATTAAGTTTCTGGTTAAAAATTATTTCTTTCTCCTATTTTCCAAATCACATAAATAGTGAAATCATCTAGGCAGAAATTATTTTAACATACAAGATGTTTATTCAGCTACTCATCACTACCCACAAATAGAAATTACCACCTGTTTTGGGGTTAAATGGCAGTGACAGAACATATTTTTTTTAAAAATGACTAGCATCTTTGTGGTGCTTTGTAAACAGTTTCCAAAAGCTAAAGCCTACAAAGCATTGACATGAACAGCAGTTGTGTAGAGTAGCTGATCAATTGGTCATCTGCTGGCAACATTATTTGTACATTTATGTTGTTCAATAGTTTTCTTACTTAATATTCCTAGACCTGTTAACTTTTTTCCACCTTCAATTTTATTTAGTCATACCACAAAATTCCAAAGATGTGCCAACGCTTTCAAAGCAAGCTTTAAATGTTTTGGGTCAAGGTAAAAATCACAGCAATCACCTTTCACATTCTAATTATCATTTTTTATCTATTTACCCTTCAGTATATAGTCATCATCCTCAAAGAAGAGTGCTGATGTACATGTACCAATTGCAAAGAAAACAATCAAGCTCATACTCACTGCTGGCAGTTCCATGATGGCAGATGACAGACAGGAGATCATAAGTCACAATTTGAGCTGGACTGTCCTTCGCAAGGAAAGGCTGAAGGTCAAGGCCTTCCAATGGAAAGGACACATGGGTCCCAATTTTTGTGGAAAACATGAGTTCATGTCTAAATCTTTTGAGATGAATGCACAGAATCTGTAAGAAGGAGTGACAGATTCAATCAAGAACTATATATGCTATTTGATATTACATACCTAAACTGGGTGCACCATCTTCTTTTATAATCCCAAAGGAACAGTTTTCCCTACGACCTGAAGCAAGCTCTGTGTTTTAATCAGCTGCAGCTACTAACATTGATGCAGCACTAAAAAAATGTACCTTTTCTCTTTCTCAATGCACATATTGCACTATCTTGTAATGAGGAACATTAATTCTTCCTGATTATTGAAGCTATCAACTCATACTTTGAAAAATAAGATCAGATTACTTCTTAAATGTAAAGTTACAAATGTTACTTATAGAAAAGCTTTCCAGTCTGGCTGTGGAGTTTAATTCTATAACCTGCAGTTTAAACAGTAGTATATATAATAACACAGAATAGAAATGTTACTACTGTTGGTCTGCAGACAGTAACAACATAGGGAAATGCCATTCCTGTACTTGTCATGTACAAGATTAATTTTCTTACAGGATGAACAACCACGTTGCTCACAATCTTAAACAAATGCCAATATGAAGACAGACTTTCATCACACAGCATTATAAACACAATTTACTGCATGCAACTTATTAGTCTTACCACATTCCTAATCATGCAGAAAAAGTGCTTTAAAGTATATATTTTAACAGTACCTCAGGAAATTTTTGCACTTTGCAGAATTTCACTCCGTTTCTTAACCTAAGCAAAGGAAAAACCAAACCAAATCAAATAATTAACTCTGGAAAGGTTTTACTTTATTGCACTAGATCAGCAAAAGCCTAAGCTGAACATTGCATTAGTAAACCTAAAGTATTTCTGGAATGTAGACTAGACATGGAGTAGCCAAAATGATACAAACAATGATGGTTCATAAGACAAGAAAATCTGTACTGTTGAAAAATTCAAAACAGCAATTACAATCAAGTCCCCACTAACTAGATAACTGTTTCTCTTAACACAGAGGTAAGAACTTGAGGCTTTATGAACGCTGATTATCCAGCAAAAGACAAAAAAGAAAAGAATTAAGTTTGCCTCTAAGAAATTATCTACAGTACATACAAGAAGGAATAACATTCCTGTAACAAAGGGCTTCAAGCAGTCTTCAGACCACTTCTGTTTCTTTGTTCTTTAGTATTTAAAGCCATAGTTTATTTATTTGACACACCTTAGTGACGTACTGCATGTCAGGGGAAAGCTGCTAGTACAAGAGAGGGCAAAGAGCTTTTATTTTGTCAAACAAAATCAACTTATGTCTAAATTGTAAGGGCATGAGAAAGAATTAAGCACATGTGGTAGGGTAAGTCAGTGCTTCCTGACCCCTGAATTTCTGACAGTAAGAACACAGGGTCAAATCAAAAGATGAACAGTACTGGGATCTACCCAACAGAAATAAATGCCTCTTGACTATAGAAACAGTAAAACCTCAAATTAAGACAAAGTAAAACAAAGGTAAAAGCCAGCTTACTTTTTACACCTTCCACAGCTATACATGTTATCACCTGTAAACATCAGGGAGAAGAAAACCTGCTATTATTCTCTAAATCCAAACAGTTATCCTTTAAGTGTGTACATTTGATAGAAAGAAGTTTCAAGGGAATTTATCTTTAGGTTGCATTCAATATTTAACAGTCATAGTAGAATTGACATAGCAACTATAGTAAAGGTTCTTAGGTTTTATGTCTTCAACTATGAAGCAATACAGTATAATCTGAAGAGACAATGCCATATAGTTTAAAAGGGAAATAATTTACTGTGTCCAAATTGAGGTTATGAGAATGAATATTAAAATATTGGGTTTGAAGTTTTTATGAGCCTTCAGTTGATATAATTTCACTAAACCAAATTCAGACTGACTTGACATTTCTAAAGCAGCTTTCATAGGCATTTTTCTCAAATAATCACTTGAATGAGAAACTTACCTTTCTGAAATGAATGATCCCAAAAGAACAAGGATTGACTGTATTATACTCTAACAGGTGGCCTCTGCTTAACTGCATTAAGCTAAGAAGATATTAATCATCTCATGGTGACAGGAGGAAAAAACCATACAAGAAACATATTCAGGTAATTAACCTCTTACCCTTGAGCTCATCTCTGGCGAAAAAGGCAGCAAGACAATCTTGTAAGGTTACAACTGGACCCCAAAACCAGCTAGGAACACATGAGACAACAAACCTGAAACATCATTGACAGAAAAGAAAGAAAACCAACAAATGTTCTGCCAGAAGAGCAGAAACAAGAATTTCAAAATAGATAATTAAATCAAACAAGGTAAATATTATTTACCTTTTGAAGTATTCCATAAAAAAGGCTATCCATCCCTGGGGGGCATATGCTTCTCCACATGACCCTGCCTTGACTAATGATGTCTGATGACTTGCAGAATGGAGTTTAGCAAGATCTTCCTTACCTGGAATAGGCAAGGATAGATCCTGAAAGGTCTCCAGGGTTACAGATAGCTGAAGAAGAAAATAAATGAAACACAATGGAGTTAAGCTTGAAGAGAAACAGTAATTAAACTGAATTCTGTAAAGTCCATTAGTAACTACCCAGTCACAGCATAACTGAAAATTCCATTAGGTAGGAAATTAATTATAAAAAAGTAGATTAATAAGAATTCATTTTCTAAAAAAGAGGAACTAAAAAATAATATTTTAGAATAAACTTGCACATTGTTATCACTGAAACATTTTTTAGGTCATTATTATTTGTCTTCCTATCAGTCATACAAAGCACTATGATTTTTGCCTCAGGCCATGTTACACAAAAGAGTTTCAGAAAGCTTCAGTCCATTGTTTCCACAGTATTTTACTTTGATGTTATCTTGACCTGATGTAACTGGACTCGCTGCAAGGGAGACCTATTTTCTTGCTCCTGTGCTTCATTTAGTGATCTCATAGTTACAGAGTCAAACATCAAACACATTTTAGAAATTCTTGTTTGTTTCTTGAACTTGCTCACCAGATTACCCCGAGATCTCTGTATATTTAGATCTAAACCAAGAGTATTGAAGGCATGCAAATACACCAGGGTTAGGTTTAAGCCTTATGCTGAGAAAGATGTCCCCAATGTAAAGATTTGGATATCCAGTATTTGATACTATTGCTTTGAAACTAAAGCAGTCCACTAGATATATTTAGATAACTGACTTCTTGTTTAAATGATCACGTATGTGATCCAAGTAATTCTCTAAGCAAACAGTACAGAAAAAAATGATCTTCCTTCCTATGTTGCATCTCCTCTTGCAGTAGAGGACAACTTCAGAAAGCAGCTAATAATTGCAAAAGTTAGTGTCTTTACTTGGGATTTTTTGAAAGACCTTAATGTTGTTAGTCTCAATCTATCTGATAAGACAGTTACAGCAATATATTAGATCATTGTCTTTTCTTTAAAACATTAGGTACCTGAGAACTTAAAACAGTGGCATGTATGCATTAGGATATTCAGAAAAAAATAATGAGACCTAAATAAAGTTGGAGAGCAAGCCTCTTTCTTCATCCCTGCTGTAAACCAATTCTCAAAGTGTTACTTTTCAGCTCTGAGTAAATATTCACCTCAATGAATACAAGCTATTCTAAACACAAAGTGCTGGTAGTAGCCACTATCATGATTTGAGAGAATGAGTGGGAAACACCCTTATCTTCTGAGGAAATCTGCCACAAAAAAATATAAAGTTACCAGAGAATTACTATCTTCATAAAGCAGTAAGAAAAGAACATATTAAAAGCCAGAACTTTCTCTTCTTACCCGATCACAAGTCAAGCACTGGACTGAACTTATTATAGTTCCATCAAATATATCAGAGATAACACTCCTGTACTTCTTGCGCTTCTTCCTTTTCGGTGATGACACCGCTGAAACTATAAAATGACAAAAATAAAATGCTGCAGTAAGGCAAATAAAGTGGATTCTCATTACACTTCAGCTTTGTGTAATACAATTAGAAGTATCATACATTCAGAGTTAAATTATGAGCCAAGCCCTGTTTCCTATTTACTAAATATTTCTTAGGAATTACAAGATCACATTACTGCCAGTACAGGCAATTCATGTGGGTTCCTCAAGCAGCTGGAGACAACCACCAGAAACATTTGCCTCTGTAAGTAAAACTCAAACTGCCAGTCTTGAAATCTACAGCCTATTGCCATATGATGGATTTATCTCAGCAGGAATACCTCAAGGTATAAAAAGGAACATTTTATTTGACACTTAATTTGATCAGATCTTCCTGGGAAGTTTCAACATGCTGGGCTGAAAAGCTCACGCACAAGGTTACTGTATCACAACACTGATGACAGACAGTTGAAGCAGACTAAAGGTACAACTGAAGTCCAGCCTAACAGCAGCTTATCAAAAAACCCCAGGTCTCTCAACGTGTCCTTGGGCATGACAAGCACCAGTGACTGAGCACCTCTTCTGGCAGACTCACTTCAGGTTGTCTAAAACCCTCCTGTAATGATGGAGCCAAAACTGGAGACAATAGTAGAGATGCAGCATCAAAGCTGCTGAACAAACGAACCAAGGAGGTCAATGGCTTAAGTCCATTAAATCACTGTCATGCAACACTAATGTAAAGCATTAAAAAAATAACACAAATGTTCACAGCTTATCTGGACAGGCTATTAAACGAAGCAGGATCACAATATTAAAGTTGTATTAATTTTGGTTTGGTACAATGCCTTAAAAGCATGCTCTTAAAGACAAGCTTTGCTTAAAGTATTCTACTGTTAGAAAAATCAGGTAAAATAAACTCTATATTGTTCCTCATGCCCTAAAGCAGCACTGTTTTATATGTAAAGGCAGTAAAAGTCTAAATATTCCAGATGCTTATAAATGCATCATGCTACAGTGTCAAAAGAGATACTCAGCACTGCAGGGATGTTAACAACCATGAAGCAGCCAGCATTTACCGGCCTATCTACAGTACAATTATACGTGGCCCCTTAAACCTTAATTGACTAAAATGGTGATTTACTGATCTGCTGCTGAAGAACCAATGAGCTTATTCTCTGGAGAGCATTACCTCTGGGGGAACTAACTTCTCTCTCCAAACCATTGCAATTGAGAAAATTGTCTAAAAATAATATTCTGCCTTCCTAAAATAGAGGCAAATACTATTCATGCTTCAAAAGAATTGAAAGGTTACAGAAATATAGGGAATAATCTTGCATGTCCAGCTCACATAACACCCTCCTCTCCCCACCAGAAACAGGGCTAAAACCCCCTTAGGAACAACACTGCATTGTTAAAGAAGACTTAAGAAACACAACAAAAACAATAATATGGAGTAATTCAGTACCAGAAAAGAGAAAATAAAGAGCCCCTACCTTTTTTGTGGACTTGTGCCAGTGAAGAGCACGATGGGAATGATTTTGGAGGGCTGTTTGATAAGCGTGTGTTCATGCCTTCCATTGATGATGGTGTTTGGGCTGCAGATACATCATTCATGTGAACGTCATTGATGTATTCTAAAATTGGGATTTGCACAAATTCAGAGAAAAAAAATTACTGCAGAATGAACAGACACAATGTCATGTAACTTATTTAATCACACTGGACATTTAGGAATGTAGCACCATTTCAGTTCCTTTTAAGTTAAGAACAAAACAAAAAAACCCATTCTTCTGGTTATCCAAAACCTTACCCAGTACAAATAGTTAACTTGTCCAGGGAATTAAAAATTAATTCAGAACACCTAAATTGAAAAAAAAACTAAGTAGGGACATTGTTTACAAGTAAACCACCTACCTTATTTTAGCTATACCTCTACTATAGTCTATATCTCACTTATGCTCCCACAGATTTTGGCTAAGATTTTGACTATTTCAATTGCATTTTAGCAATGCATTACCTGAGAATCTGCTGTGTATCTGTACTTTGACAGTTCCTTGGTTATTTGAAAATTCAGTGGTCTCTGAAGCAGTGTTTGTGTCTTTTTCCAAGTCGTCCATAGAATTTGCTCGTTTAAGTTTGTTGCTTGATATTTTTTCTTTCTGCCAGTCTTTGGATGTGACTGAATTGTTATCATCATCCTGAATTAACATGGTTGTTTCTGCAGGATCCTCTAAGACAGGTTTGAAAATTGTATCATTTTCTGTTTTATCACAGTTACCACAGGATTCACAGGGCTGAAAGCTTAAGTCTGACTGGCTCTTATCTTCCTCCATACTCTCTTCAACACTCATAGGCTGGGCATCTTCCAGTTCCACAACGGGTTCTTTAAGTTCCTCATGAAGCAAATCCATTAGACAACGCAAAAATTCTTGTGCATCCTAGAATTTTAAACAAATTTTACCATATTACTCTATTTTATCTGGAAGATATTAATAACAGAAAAAATACAGATAACAAAAACGAAAGCTGGCTGTTAAAGAAGAATAAAGTAAGTTCCTCTATCCAGAGCTAATGTTCAAAATAACTTTCATTTCCAGACCATGTAAGTTTCCTGCACACATTTCTTGTACATCACAAGTAATCTTACCATTCAAGTTTCCTTCAAAACACTCCAATTCCCAAAACAAATTACTTTAACAACACCAGCAAAAATGCAGCCATAGTTTACTGGAACAATAAACATAACTCAAGTACCAGCAGTGTGGTCAGACCCCAGCTCTGCTTGTAATGGAACATTTTAGAGACAGTTTTTATAAACTTTATCCAGAAAATCAACTACAAAACATTTCTTTTCTTAAAATTTGCAACTTGCAGAACTGACTTTGGATTTGGGTAATGTACAAACCTCAGTATACCTACTCACTGGCAATCCTTTCACGAAAAAACAAAATTAACAAGAACATCAAGACACAGATGAAGAGATAAACATTCTTCATTGATCAATATAATTTTCTCTCTGAAGACTGGGCATGGCTGCCCAGCTTGCAAGGCTGGGCACTAGGAGAGTGTTGGTTATGAAAATCCTGCTGTGTTTTAATTGTTGCCATGAAACCTGCTGAACATGCAACTGAATTATGATCCAGGCCTAACCTAGAAAGGTTCTCATTAAGTGTTGCTCTGCATGGAAAAAGATGTTTTCATCAGTGTTCAAAGCTGCAAGAATCACCTCCATACAATTTTTTTTTTTTTTGCTTATCAAGGCTGAATTTCTGCTTTTTCAGAAATGTAGGTGGCACTTTAGAAATTCATGAGCAGATTACAGAACATTAACATTAGTATTTAAATACTGACTTTACAAGTACATGCAGCAATTGAACAATAAAACATGTGTCCTAATTCTTCACTCCACAAACATGAAACATAATGGAAACAGCAAAATTCATTTTAATAAATGCAGATTCCCAGAAGATACTAATAAGCTTTTCTAATTACAAGGTTCACATTTTTCACCTAGTCCTAAAGCTTTTAATGAAGTGCTCCACACTGTATGAAACAGCAACTGAAGAATGCCTTTGCTATATGATTATCCCTGCCTATTGATCAAGCTACCAACCTGTGGTTCCCATAAAACACCATTTTGTGGGGGGGAGGGCTTTTTTTCCAAGATACTATGCATTTACATAAAATGCATACTGTGCATTTTTTTTAGACATCATTGGTAGACAAATATATAACAAATCTGTTATATTCTTTTTTATTTTTGAACATATTTATTTTGTTTTCTGGGACTGCTCAAATATTAGCAGGATTATTTCGCACAAAGGAGTTCAAATATTATTAACTGTATTTGCCTTAAAGAAAAGGAGTTATTCTAAATTGATGGCCTTTTGAGAATTTGATATAAAGAAATATAAAACCTTACTTAACTACTGATTATTCTATTTCAGATGATCTACACTCAAGTCATATTAACTAAAGTTTAAGCTGCATTTGTTTTAAGCAAGTATAAGAAGTAAGGTATTTTAAACATTAATTTTCTAATTAAGAGATAACTTTATGGCTTAAGCAGATTTAAAAGACATCAAAAAGTTTTACCTGTTGAGAGTAGCCTCGAAACATTGGATTAACAGTTTTAATTCCTTGAAATAAACCAGTAGGAACAACAGATCCAGGCCTAAAAAAAAAAGTTTTAAATATATAAACATTGAAAAATCCATTAAAATTCTTTTTCCATCTTTACTAGTATCATACCGTTACCTGCAACCGAACATAAATAATATTACTCTTAACAAAACATAATATTGGCATTGAACTATTAACTACATAATTTTTAAAAACCTGTCACCCAACTGAAACAGTAACTATATCAGGCCTTTCATGCCACGTTTCTTGTCAGAAAATCAAACAACAAATGAGACATACTCTTGGCACTATGCACAATTACTGTTTCTTTACCTTTGTATTTATATTTTGAAGTATTTTCTTAGCTAGATATTACACAAATTCCATAAGGAAGTAAGAAATAAGAGAAACTGCTAAACATTGATATGGAACAAAGGACACAGAAAGGATAAAGTAGTTAAACATTTTAGATGTATTTCTGGCAAATATAAACATTTTTAAGAGCTTAATGCTCGTCATCTAATCTATTTCCTGTCCTATCTTTGGTATATATGAAAAAGAATAGGTTGTAAGGAGTGCTTGACTCCTGCAAGTCAGTCTTTCCTTCCTAACTTTTTTTTTAAGAGGAATTCTGTGAACACATGAAATAAAAACTAGAAACCTAGGCCAGATTAATGCATCCCTCATGACTCTGGAATCTATTTATTATCATTTCATCACCAGAATGATTTAATACCTGCTCTTGTGCCAGAGTTCTGTCATCAGCTTGAGGTAACTTTTACAAATTGCAGGTTTCTTATCTGTTCGGGCTAAGCCGCCGCAGTCAAGAAAAAAGTGCGTCAAAGGTGGGCTGAATAAAAAGAAGAAAACAGTATTTTTTTCAGGTTGTTAAAATACAAGAGGAAATTTTTTATTTCATACAGGATTATAATGTAAGAGCAATGCTATTCTATAAATGAACAATTTCAGTTCCTACGTTCTTATACGCTGCAACCAAACATTTCCTGGTAGGACAACTTCAGCAGTACAGCCATGCTGCTGCTCAAACCTGCTCTGACATTTCTCAAAGCACCAGCATTGTCTAATGGGATTCAAGGCAATTCCTACAAGCTGTCACAGAAGTACACGTGCACCACTCCAGCAACAATCACCACGAGCCTAGTCCATAAACAGCATCCTGAACAAATCTTTCCTCTAGAATCTAACAGTGCCACAAGATGTGTAGACAAATAATTTATACTTAAATGATTCTTTCATGCAGTGTTTACTTCATGCAGTGTTGCCAACTCACACACTGTCTCCTCTCCTTTCAACCTCCTTTCTGAAGTCACAACCCTAATATATGTTGGACCCATTTCTCTCCAAGAAAAGGAGACATCCCAGTGTACTCCCAAAATTTGGCATTTCTCAACTTTCCTCATGGTGCCTTGTCCACTTCTTTATCTTCTAGAGAGATCTGCCTCAATTCTCCTCTCTGCCACTGAAGAGCCCCAGCAAGACCCTTAGCCCTGCCTGCTCTTGGCCTATGGCTCACAGTGACCCTGTGACACCTGCTCAGGACCTGCCACTCCTGCTGCAGGGAGCTTTCCAGCTGGGGTACTGCTTCTATCTCTTCCACTTGTGTGGATTTTTCCTTCATGAATTTCTCTAGAATTCCCACGGGTGACATGGGATATTGCATTCCTTCATTCCTACCATGACTTAGCACAGCATGCTCCAGATACATTCTTTTTAACAACTGAATTCTGATCCTAGTATCTCTTTATTCTTATCCATTTCCTTTGCTTTTTCTGTAGCAAAGGAAAAAAATACTAAGACTAACCCACAAATCCAGTAGCTTTTTTCAGATTTTCCTCTAATTTCTAAAACTGCATATATTTTTACTTAGGAGGCATTATAATGAAACTGGAAAAAAGCTGAGTGGCCCATATACCATAACAAATTGTTTTCAGTATACAAGACTGAGATTCAACAAATGCATGTCCTCTTCCATGGCAATGCATCTCTCCAAATCCCTTAAGTACATCTGGAAAAAATGCATGCATAAGCAAATATAAAATTGCATGAACTATCATTTTTTCCTTACCAGTTGGAAAGAGCTTGTAAAGCTGCATTCATGTAACAAGTGTTTCCAATATTTTTTAATCCTGTTAGACCTGAAATAAATACAAGTCTGTTAATCCAATAATTCTGAGAAAATACATACTAATCAAAATACTCATAGAACACTTGGGATGCCAATTATAATGCAAAATTGCAACTAAAAGAAACACAGGACCTCTTAAAGGAATACCAATCTAATTATTAGTAGTAATTAAATGTTTTGATCTCAATTGACTAAAAAACACTTCAGGCAAGTGGACTGTATTTCATCTCACTAACTTTGCATGGTTTATGACATCTGCAGAGTCTAATTTAAAGTATCAACACTGAAGTTTTACTTCAGCTTAATGACTTACCTGTTCAGTTAAACTGTTACTATGCTACATTTGTAACTAATCATATTACCAGAGTCTTCTCAAAGATTTCATTCTTCTGTCCCAAATTCATGCTAGATCAGATTACACTCAACATTCAAAACCTACTCAGCATGTCATTATCTCAGGCTAGTCCTGCACTAGACTTTTTCTATTGCAATGATACACCTTTATTTTTATTAACAGATTGCTCAATCTAGACTTTCCCATATAGTTTATTTCCTAACACACACTGTTACTTTCTTTACAGATAGTCACATGTACTTTTTCCACATATATGAAAGTTACATTTGACATATAGTCTTTTTATAATTATGCTATGCATGAATTATGCTATTCATGGCTACTAAAATATTATATTAATGATGTAATATTTCAAAATAAAATTGATTTTGTATGAGGGAACAGTAACATTGCTAAGCAAATCATGAGTAAGATCTACAAATGTAAAAAACTTGCCAAACATTCAGCAATCAGTACTGATGACTATGCAATTTTTGAAGTATAGGAACTATCCTGGTAGTTTTGGTCTATGGCAGAAAAATAAGTTATTAATAAAATCTAACATCTGAAAACCACTTGGGTTACTTCAGTTACAATTTCTAATAGACAGGACTTCAAAATTAAGTTTTAAAATGTCCTTCTAACTGTCTGAATGGAAATACAGTCCTGCTTCCTTGTATCTGAACAGGCATTTCAAATTCTGCTACAAAGAAAAAAATTGTTGTTACTGAAATTGGAAAGCAAGAATAGCTAGAGAATTTTGATTTTACTTCAGTTTTTTTAGAAGCAGCACATATTTCAGGAAGATAGTCTCACTGCATTTTTCCAAGTACTACAAGGAAAGTTTTCAAATAGACATCTTTTCTTGTGAATACATATTCTAATGTTTGCTTACTCAAAAGCATTTCAAAAGAAATTTAAAGACCAAACTTAAAGCAAAGCTAAAGAAGTTTCTTTCTTTCAGTTTGAAAAAGTGTCTTAACATAGTCACATCATCATTACTGGGAACTTTAATTCAAAATTCTAATTGTGTATTATTGCAATGTAAACTACATTCCCCAAAATATTCATAATACAAGAAGAGATAAAATTATACAAATACATGCATTGGTTGGAGAAACTAACTAGGAAGAGAACACATGGTGGCAGATGGCAAATTAGTGGGGTGGTGTCACATCCTGTAAGACTGTGCCAGACAACAGAAGGGACAAGGCAGGTTTTCTGACCAGTGCCAGCAGACTTAGCAGAGGGAAAGCCGGTAGAAGATGAGTGAGGGAGAAATGACACCCCTTGCTGTGATTTAACTCCAGCCAGCAACTCAACCTCCCAGAGCTGCTCACTCACTCCCTAATAGTGGGATGGGGGGGGAATTGTAAAACTGAGAAAACTCGTGGGTTGAGATAAAGACAATTTAATAGGTGAAGCAAAAGCTGCTTGCACAAGCAAAGCAAAACAAGGCACTCATTCACCACTTCCCCTAGGCAGGGAGCTGGTCTGCCATCTCCAGGAAAGCAGGGTTCAATCATGAATAATTGATACTCAGGAAGACAAACACCCTGACTCTCACAGTCCCAATCTTCCTTCTTCCTCTCCCAGGATGCCACATGTTATGGATTATCCCAGGGATCACTTGGGTCAGCTGTCCTAGTTGTGCCCCCTCCCAACTTCTTGTGCAGCCTCAACCCACTCCTTGGTGGGTGGTGCGAGAAACAGAAAAGGTTAACTGTGTGTAAGCCCTGCTCAGCAATAACTGAAACATCTCTACATTATCAACCTGTTTTCAGCACAAACCCAAAAACACAGCCCCACAGCAGTTACTGTGAACATAACTAACTCTTGCTCAGCCAAAACTAGCATATGCATAAATCAAAATAACTTTTCTCTCAGCACTGATGGAAAACAAACTGTCTTGAAATATATGCAATGGCACCTCAAAAACTACAGCTCAACAATCTGCTGGTCATATTTTTCAGAAAAAATGGTACTTAGAAATATTTTCTTTACCATCAAATACACATATAAGTTTTAGAATGATCAATAATAATTGGAGACTTTTAAGAAATAGTAATTATTATGTTCTCTTATGAAATGAAAGACTAAAACTTCACAGTTTGGGATTTCATCACACTAATTTTCATCTATACACTAGATTTAGTATTAGAGTGGCGTAATCTTTGATATGAGAAAGTTGGCAGTGCATGAAATCAATTATGTCAAGGAGAAAACAAATAAACAAATCCCCACACTAGGATACTACAGGCTCAGAAGAGTATTATTCAAAATGAAGGAAAGTATTTAAATCAAGAGTCTTTTATGGCAGGCAAAACAGATTTTAAAAAAGCCTACTTGAACCTAAGTGGCTACAGTACCAAGTGAACATTACTCTCACTGAACATTACTCCAATGTGCTTTGGCAACAGCCAAACTCAGGCAACAGCCTCTGCTCTGAAGGTAAGAAAGACTGCTGCAAGAAAGATGAAATTAAAAATAAACATCTGAGTTGGAGCACAAAAAAAAACAGTTCCACTTAGGAAAGAATTAGAACACAGCTGGAAAACAGACTTGAAAACACATTCATGCAATAATGCACACGGTAATGCTTTCATTACCTCTGGTCTTCAATTCATCTTCTTCCATTTCTATATCTAAGTCATCAAATACAGCTGCTAATGGAATCTTCAGTGTGGGATTACTGGGTATTTTAAAATCCTTAAAAGGAGAAAAAGAGTATTTACTTTAATTCATCACTTTTTCACTTAATTAAGCTTTCATGTAATTTAACCAACAAATCTAGAACTGGAAAATTATGTGAAAACATTTTGAAATCTCACTGCACAGGAAGTGAGAACACCAGGATTTCACAGGTACCCATAAAAAGTTTACTAAAAACCCCCCATGCTTTTGTTTTCAGATCACTGCATGATTTTTGTAAGGACAGCTGAAGGAACCAACACAAAGCCAGGGATGGCATTCCTTTGCCAAGGATAATGAAGTAGCCAGCACGGAAGAGCTAAGGCAGGAGTCATCACCTAAGCCAGTGTAGGTGTTTTTGATGTGCCACCAGATGGCTCACTACAGTAAATGAAGACAAACTCTTGAAAGAAAAATGTACAAATAGAGAAACAAACTAGTAGTCAGGCAGGCATTTATTGAATGACAAGCTCTTTTTGTGAGCACATAAATAAAAACCCTGAACAAAATGCTTCATAGACTCTGTATGCCTGTTTCCCCAGAAGACTAAAGAAGGTCAAATAAAATAGAACAGAAATTCAGAAGTCTGAACTCAGCTTTCCATCAAGTGAAAGAATCTGTAGACAACAGATTTTTTTTTTAAATTCCAATGGGAATATTCCAATTGAACTGCTGGCAGTTTATGAGAAAATTATCAGATTAATTATTAATTATTATTAACATTAAATACCAGTCTTTGAGGTAAATTTACATAGACTGAAAAACTGCCCATCTTTCTGTTCAACCTGTGCATGATGGTCTCTCTTCTACTGCTCTCTGTCTCAGGCAGAACACATTTAGAAATACTGTACTTCTGCTTGTGACTGTTAACCGAGTTATCTGTCATGTTTAAGTAACTACATTACACATGCAATAAAGAAATAACACCTTTTTTTCCAGCTACACGAATTATTCCAACCAATTGTACTTAAGAAATCTCAGTGTAACTTTCTCTAAGACAATACTTATCTAAGAAAAAAAAGATCAGAGTGAACACTACTGATGCCAGTGAAACAAAAAAAAAAAAATTATGAAAATAGAGAGGAATTAATAGAAAGTTCAGCCAGAAGAATGGAGAAGTCAGTCTCTCACTTAAGAGAAAACACAATGTTTACTGCAAAGCTACAGCTGATTTTGTTCCATTGGGTTAAAAAATACCTGCACACTGTTTTCTTGTGCTTGGTGAGACAATCTTGTACTTGGTAGTGGAGAATAAGATCCTAATTTTCTGTCCAGGAACACTTCCTTACTACAGGCATAACACCAAACACGGAGAGTAGTAAGGTTGACAGTCAGGCAGTGCTTTGTCTCCTAAAACAGAACAAAAACCACAACTGGGATTCAGAAATCAGGAATAACTAAATACTGCTAGATGCAAGCTAGAATAGATACATTAAAATTCTAGGTTTTTCAACAATGAAACAAGTATGTGTGTTACAATACTAAAAAAGAGTAATTCAGTCACTGAAATTCTAGCACAAACATTCAGTTTAGTATAAATTACTCAAATTAGCAACAAGATGCAATCAGAATCTAAGACTCTGTCATATCTGACATGCCTCTCTGTAATTAAAAAAGTAAGAAGGAAACCTTCTTATTCTTGTTAGAAGTGCTACAATTCACAGCAAACCACATTTCAAGGAATATCTGTAATTGGCCACAATGGGAGCTACCTCCTCTACAATGTTTATTTCTACTGCCTATTTACAGCAATCTGAAGACTAAGATAAAATTTTTAGTTCAATTACAGTAAGAGGTCCTCATATTAAAGCAAGAATTCTAGACTCAAATAGTTCTTTTGTTGACAGCTTCACATTCTGAAGCAATATAAGCTTGACAGATGAATAATATTTTTACTGTTCAAATCTTAGTATTTTTTAACCTCCTTGCTTAATGTGAGATTGGGCACACAATTGTTATCTTCCTCCAAATATTTTCACTAATCCTTCCTGTATTTCTTTCTTATATGTCACTATCAGCCAGGTTTACAGACAATAGGGATTCATTAGAAATTAGGACAATACTACAACTGCTGCAGGAGGCCGAAGTTCCTCCTCCCTTAACAAAATCTTGTACAAGAACAATATTTTTAATGTAAAGTAAGCTAAAATCTCATTAGGTAACCCTCTCCTACTAAAAACATCACACTTACATAAACAAGTCAAACAACTTTAATCACAAGAATATGCTTAATTCTGCAGCTTCAGATCCGTACATAATGACAAGACTTCAGAGCATGGCTTAATGATTTCCTTGGAGTGGATGCAATGAACATGACTATTTGCAGTACAGGGAGCATTGCTGGTGCAAACTGGAGTAAGCAGAAGTTGATTCATGCCAACCTCACTTCATCATCCTAATAAGTTTATTGATATTTTTATTAAAGAAGAATCCAGAAAAAGTGCTTACTATCCTCAAATTAAAATTAAGTAATAAGAAAATCAAGACAAGGATGTCACTGGCAGAGCTTGCCTGTTTTCTCCTACCTGGCAAGTACATAACATTGCTAGGGCAGTATGTAAAGCAGGAATAAACTACTGTAAGAAGCCAAGAGGTATAAAACTGTAGGCAAGAAATTCAGGGATCATCTGGTACCCAACTACTCCAGAAACACCTCATTTCTCAGTCTATTGTAAAGGCTTTAAAACTGTGATTCAGCTTTAACAGCTGATTAAAAAAAACCCATGAAAGTATTTCTGTAGATTTATATTAATGCACTTCCAATTTGTATAAATACTCACTCTACTCAAGATCCTGCTTCAAAACAAAAAATCAGGAGTGGTGGTAAAATGCAGTCATAACATCACATATTTCTTGTAAAACCTCTGTATAAGCTATTCCTTAATTTTAATATTCACCAGTGTTTTTTTAGTAATTTTAGGGACCAAAAATTCTTCAGTGAGGAACTTTAGATGCATTTACTGACAAACTGTAAAATATGGAGCATATTGCAAAAACAAAGCACCTGTCTCTAGCAATTTATACTCCCTATTTTACACCTCTTCATCTTTCCATTAATGTAACTTTTCTTCTCTTACCCATCAGGCAGCCACAGTCCCAGAAATTTAGACTGCAGTAGTGACATTAATGTAACTTTTCTTCTCTTACCCATCAGGCAGCCACAGTCCCAGAAATTTAGACTGCAGTAGTGAAGCACTACACATAAGCTGAGGTACTCAGTAAGTCTTTTATCTGTGCATCTTTAAAACCATCAGTAATTACTGTTCTTTTTTTCACTGGCATCATCTTCTTTAGAAGAATTGCATAATTATGCAACTGCACAAAACCTGTAAACTCATTCCTAAATTACCAAGACCTGCTTCTATAACATGAGAAACAATTACAATTAATCAAACCTCCACACATGTTGCAACTACCTGCTATCACTCCAAGCAGCAACCAGATGCAACAGTTAGCTAACATAGGTTATTACTTCATTGAAATGAAAGTTCTCTAACTCCACTGCTTTAAGGAACTGTGTTACCAGCACATACACATACCTGGGAATGGGTGGTACTGTGATCAACATGGGATTCACCACAGCCAACATACGTACACCTGTTCTGTTGGGCAAGATACACAGAATTATACAGAATTAAAAAGTGTTCTCAAACAAGTTTACAGAATAGGAATATACTGTCAGTCCCTTTAAAATTCACTCAAATTTCAAACTTGAGTCCTACACAAACCAAGAGACATGCACAGTAAGCAATAAAATAAATATCACCTAAAGCAAAAAAGAATGCTGCAAGATTTAGCTCAACTTCTCACACTGACAGGCAATGTTTAGAATATAATTTTTTCAGCCATTTTTATATATTTATTCATATTACTGAAAACACTTATTTTTTACAATTCCTTATTTAGTAAAGATTGTTGCAGAAAATACAAAGTTATTCCAGTGTCTGAGTGGTGAAATACTGAATGGCAACAGCCTCAGACATGTTTATATGAAAATCCCTGCATGCCCCATCTGCAATGCCTACTCATCAGAGCATTACTTTACAACTAATTACTGTCTTCACCTTTACATAAGTTCCCAGCACAACATGGCTAAGAACTTGCCACATTCTAGTTATAACATGCAAAATAACTGTCAATTTTAATCATGCACATTGCAAAATATATTTGGCTGAGTTGAGCGTGGAATCTTGCAGCTACTGATCTTCAAGCTATTTGCTTTGCTAATTCTTGCTAAGTCCTCATTTGCCTGGGTCAGGCCAATCACACTGGAGGGCACAGCAGGTTATCTGTGTAACTCTCTAAGCACGTTAATTTCTACAATCAAATAGTAGCTGAACACGGCCTATTTTCTATATTAAATGATCACAGATATTTGGTAAATTACAGATTGTTTACATGCTGGGATCTCACCAGGTTTTTCTACTGAAAAAAGTGAAGCAAGATGCCAATTCATCCAAGAGGAGAAACATCACAGCATGACATTAAGTATCCTACTGCAAATACAAGACTCTCCTATGGAAATGTTGGTATAAAATTTAGCTTTTCAGTAACAGTCTAAGAGCTCTATGTGAGAAAAAAAAAACATGTTTTAAGCTTGACAGTGTTTTCCCACCTCGCCAGGTTGATGCATCCCTGAACACCTCTTCCCCACTCCCAAGAGGTTTTTTTATACATAATTAAAACTTTGGGCCATCTAACAAAAGACGTTAAACACGGTTTCTTTCCCCCTTCATCTGTTATTGACAGAAGGAGCAAAATAATCTGATCTATTAATTGTCACTACCATCCACCTAAAAGGATACAAATGAAGGGAATTTGAAAAATTGCTTATACATACACCTAAAGGGGGCATTAGCCTAGACAACTTTCTGACAGCACTTAAAGAAAAATTGCCATGAAATGAAGTCAAGGCTATGGGGCAAAATTTCAATCTCTGTAAACAGCTGTAAGTCCAAAGAACTCACAAGATATTTTAAAAACTAAGTTAACTAAATGCTTTCCAGTTTGGATCATTGATTAGTCAGAAGCAATATATTTATATGTTCTTTAAATACAATGAAAATTAAAGTTTTTTGTAGACAGCAAGAAGAGTCAGGCAAAAGCATATTTATGACAGAGCTATATCCAGGGTAAAGACTGTATTAAATTTGTTCATACAAGTTTTTGCAAGTTTCAAAATAAGGAGCTTTTTCTTAGTGTTGCTTAAAAACTTTATTTTTATTAGAAAATTACTCTAGTGTGGAACAAGAGAACAACTTACCTCTAAGCATGCCCAAAGGTTGGGTCCTCTGACTTTACAGTCCTGACAAGTGCCCTATTAAAGTCCAACACAAAAGCAAGTTTTATTTCACTTATTTTCACCAGTAAAGCACAACTTCAAGACAAAACAAGAAAAAATACTGTAAAGCTTACTATCAGATGAACACTTAAAATTTAAACTTACTTTAAAAAAGGGATATGTTGATAACCAATCTAGGTTTTGCTCCCCATAATCTCAAGATCAGCATATTTTTCCACTAAAATCTCAGATTTATCTCTGAGTTTTCATCTTAAACCAAAAATTGCTTTTCTAAATAAGGCATAAATATGTATCATATGACATAATAATAACTCTCATAATTGGTCTTTCCTATAAATTTAACATCAGAAGAAACAACAGTGATAGAACTTCCAATAATTTCATGTTCCTTCTTGCAGACACCACCAGCAAAGGTTTACACAAATCAGATGCAACAGTAGAGAAATGCTGTTTTCCTCAGCAGCAAATTCACTGTTACAGAAATTAAGCACCATGGACAGAAAAGGTTTCATGTTTCATCACTTCCTAGCTACTTAAACGAGCTGCAAGATCCTTCT
The DNA here is from genome assembly GCF_029582105.1 of Oenanthe melanoleuca. Taxonomy (NCBI): domain Eukaryota; kingdom Metazoa; phylum Chordata; class Aves; order Passeriformes; family Muscicapidae; genus Oenanthe; species Oenanthe melanoleuca. Next base: position 15,810,753 of record NC_079342.1, on the reverse strand, counting down.
TTGTTCCGTTTATTAATACTAGCTTGAAACCAAGAGTTGAGGGACTGAAGGTTTCTCAAACTGTGGATTCTCTATCAAAAAGAACTGTTACCCAAGTGAACTCAAGCATCAATTTCTTTTTACAGTTGCTACTTTAAGTCAGTTGTACTATACTACACTAATATTCCAAATAACTAAATGCTGCAATGGCAATGAAAATGAAATTCAGTTTGGTGCTTTGCTAACTCTTCTAACCAATGATTCCAATAAAACATCACTTGTAGCAAAGGTGCTCTTTAAGTGCTGAAAAATAGTTTTTCAGCTTCATCAAGCCCACAATTCTTCTCATATTTTATTTAAACCTTACTATTCCAGTGGAGGAGCTTTTATTCATACTTGACACTTAAATGCACCTTGTAACTAATAACACATTGAAATGTGGACCTAAAAAACCTGACCAGTAACAGTGATAGGAAGAAAGTGAATTGCTACAACTCACATGAGATTTCTGTATCAATTCCTCCTTTGTTATCTCACCAACTGATTCCAAGTGTGGGCAATTGCCACTGGGTAATGACATGGCTGAAGCTGTATTTTCTGAAATCCTGTAGCTGGAATTTTCAACACCAGGGAATCACCTGTCAACAGGAGTAAGAATGAATAAAACCCAACTCCTTAGAATAGACCACAATACTAGATATCCAATATGCAACATATACATAACTTTTAAAACAATGTGCCTCTTTAGACTAAGTCAATGTAAATAACTTTTTCAAGAGACTCCAATAGCCCAAAACTAAACCTGTTGACTTCTGAAATGAAATCCAATGACTTCTAGGTCATAAAGTAAAATAATTCTGAATGGAGCAGAGATGATTTGGGTTAATTATTTAACTTTCTGGACTCTGCCATGGCACACAAATGATATAAACATTTGTTTCTAAGCCTTCCTAACAGTGGATTTGCCTATATGTTCTGGAAAAGGATCTTTGAAACACTGCTGAAGCTCTGAAGGCTAAACTGCAGAAACACAAGACTCGTTCATCACAGGATAAAGAAACTTTATCTTGGTTTTATTTATTTACAAAGGCACATCCTAGATTCAGACATATTATATATCAAAAGGAGACTGAAACTTGCAACTAACACAGAGCACTAAACACTCAGCAATGCTTTTATCTTGTTCTCTTTGCCCATCCAAGGTTTCTGGTGCAGACACAGAAACTTATCAGAAATAAAGAATGCTGCATACAATCATTTTGTCATTATCATTTCAATAGTTGCGTAGAAAGCAACAGAAGGAAAATTTAAATTTTTAAAATATAACTCTCATGTTCTTTTTATATAAATACTCCAACTGACTCATTCAGATAGGAACTATCCAATAACTTTGTTTCAGTTTTGTCACTGAATTACTAGTGATGACTCAATCTCTCTAAAGGCCAAGAAAATATTAACTTTTTCTGCCCAATTATTATCTGTCCAATGTAGTGCTCCTTTATCAAGCCTTGCAACTAAACTTCAGCTCAGTGATGTACCCTCCTCGATCTGTTTGCAGCCTTTGCCACCGTTATCAACACCGCCTTCCACTTTGCCTGTGTGCTTTGGCAGCTTTAGGTTTGCTCCTTCCACTTACAGGACCAATCACCCATTACAATATTAAGCACCCTACAGTTTTGACAGAGTGGGGGAAAACAAACCCTGACTAATGGGCATCTCAGAAACACTCCCTGGTACACTTTCAGGTTATTATGTCTGACTTTTTACTTCCATTGCCTTGCAATAAGATCCCTCTGAACCAAGAGCCATTTCAGCTCTCTTGGGTCATTTTCCTATAAATATGTGTGTATGTATAAAAATTGTCTGTTTAATTACTATAAACATTGTTATTATATTATATTATATTATATTATATTATATTATATTATATTATATTATATTATATTATATTATATTATATTATATTATATTATATTATATTATATTATATTATATTATATATTATTGAAGTATTACATATTATTTGTAATGGAATAATATGTGATACTTCATGTCGTATTACATGCACATATATATATACACGCATATATACCCTTAAATACATTTTCTTTACATATAAACAATTACTTATTTATAAATGATATATTTATTATATGGATAATTGTATATATAGACTCAAGTATGAGTGTATATGCTTCAGTCTTTTTTAATACCATGTTTACAGTTGTTCAATAAAATATTTCAGAACGTATCTCACAAGACTGAAAACACTACACTAAACTAATCGTTTAGGATTTATTTTCTAGATGAGATCAAAAGTTTCTTCCTGGACCAGTGGCATGACATTTAAAATGCATTATTCTAAAGCACAAGCTCCAGCTGGAGAAGTACTTCCTCAGTTCAGTGACTGACTGTAATCTATATGCACTGTTACTGAAAGACACTTCAAATAAGGCAACAGTTTTTCCAGCCAAACCTCCTCAACTTCCGTCATATTAGCAATTCCTCTTTGAACTGTAAGGTTTCCTTTCAGAACAGAAATGGCAACATGAATGCATGTTACATCTTCCGCAGTTTGCACGGTCTGTTAAAATGTTAAAAAAGGAAAATTGGATTTCAAATAAAGCCAGAGAACATTAAATGCAGTGAGATGATTTAATACAAATGCTTTAGAAAGACTGATATAATGGATTAGTAAAGTTTTAGGCTTAATTTTTTTCTATGGCAGAAGCTTTGTGAATGCATTATTCCAAGTAATACAAAGCAATGAAAGTATCTCATGCTTCCAGATTTGTATTTAATGTATTTAATACTTAACTTCTCATACACGGAACTGCACAAATCCAAATCTGAAGACTGAACAAACCCAAACCCAGGAGTTCTGCTCATGCCAGTTTCTGTTTCTTGGTGCAATCTGCATCTCTCCTCTTCTACAAATCATCTGAAAGGCCAAAGCTGTTTCAAACTCATATCCCTGTGGGTGTGGTCCCTATTCCTGACCATACGGAAAGCATCTCTTGTCAAATGTAGTTCATGTTACCAAATCTTCACATCTCATTATAAGAACAAAACTGAGTGGCCTTTCTTTCACCTTTTGTTAACAATTTTTTCACACACCTCCTTCCATCTTGCAGCACTGTGATAAACTACTGTACTGCCATAACCTTGGTAGTTTAATATACATAGCTGCAGATACATATTTAGTAAAATTTTATGGTAAAGTCTATAACTGTAAAATTAATTCAAAATCATGAGTCATTCTTCACCTCCCTAAGCCTTAGCAAGCCCAGGGTAGCCCCTCCCTCACTCACTGACCTTCCTCCATTTCACCACTTCCTACTCTATGTGAAGAGATTGCTTTTCTTCCCCTGCAGCTCATTATCACATCTGCTTTTACACCAGCTTCTGCATTGCGTTGGCTGCATCCAAGAATTCTTTTCTGCATTTTCAGTACTCACAAAAAACCCCAAAATAATCCAACAAGCCTACAAGCCTTTGTAATTTCTCTTACATTCCATTTTATACTCCTGTTCCGAAGCTGGATTATATCTCCATTTCATGATCCCAGTGAGATCACACAATCAGAGAATGGTTTGGGTTGGAAAAACCTTAGGGATCATCTGGTTCCAAACCCCCTACCATGGCCAGGGATGCCACTCACTAGGTCAGGTAACTCACAGCCCCATCCAGGCTGGCCTCAGACACTTCCAGGGATAGGGCATCCACAACTTCTCTGAACAACCTATTCCAAGGCCTCATCATCCTTAGAGTAAAAAATTTCTTCCTAATATCTAAACTAAACCTGCTCTCTGAGTCCAAAGCCATTCCTCTTGTCCTATCACTACAGGCCCTTGTGAAAAGTCCTGCTCCAATTCTCTTACAGCCCCTTCAGGCACTGGAGGTTGCATAAGGTCTCCTCTCTTCTCCTGGCTGAACAGCCCCAAATCTCTCAGCCTGTTTCCACACCAACTGCTTGTGATCACACTCATGCAATAAGGTTCTCATCAAATGCTTCCCACAGATCTGGGAGAAAATTTCTCTCCCAGTCTACTGCCAGCTCTCTCCATTATTTCCCCTCAAAGGTTTCAGTTCACCCATCTCAATGCTTCACACTACCCCATCCCAAAAAGTGAGCCAATTAATGCTCAAAAGTAGGACTTATCAACACACCTTTGCTTCGAGCATACACAGAGTCAAGTTTCAAAGAAAAAATTCTCCTGAAGTCCAGTCTTGGAGGGCTTTTTTGTGTTCCTGACTAGTCTTTTCATTTGCCAAGAAAAAAAAAATTGAGCCACCAGAGAAATGTGGACCATACTTCAAAGCATCATGACCAGCAGCCTATTTATTATTTAGTAGAATTCCAGAGCATCACAGACTTGTGTGGTGCCTACCATGGAAGGCCTATCTCACCCACAGAAAACTCTCATCAAACACTACAAAAATCCAACTGATCTCAAAAATTATCTTTGGCTCATGTAAAGAACCCAACATTTCCTAAAGAAACAAAACAGATTTTAAATTATTTTTAAAAATTTTTGGATTAATGATTTCATCTGCCTAGTTACAGTAGTTAACACTTCAACAGATATTGAAATAAACAATCATATGTGTTATGTATTCCACTGATGTTCTAAATATGGAGCCACTTTAACAGATCATTTTACAGAGTTCAATAAGGGAATGCTGACAGAAGATTTTAAGAATAAAAGGATTATTCTGAAGATATCAGCTACATGAAGCACCAATTGTGTCTTCATTACAGGCTTTTATTATTTTGTCAGTACAGCTCTGAATAACAGCATCTCAAACCAGTAATCTGTAAGTTCAGGCTTCTTAGTTGCACTCACAGTTATTCTACCAGTGATGCACTGGAACAATTTCATTTAACATTTATTTATATTTTACAGCAACAAAGCAAAAGTGACACAGGGTGCAAATTTGTACCTGAACACTTAAGTACTGAGAATACTAAGGAGGTCTGGAAGTTCAGTAATTACTTATCACATTAATATTCTTCACATGTAAGAAAAAAACCCACCAGCATGCACTAAAAACTATAAAAGCCCACTAAAGTGATAGCCTTAAGCATATTCAGCTTTTTAAGATACATAGTTTTTTATCACTTTTCTAAAAATCAGTGTTGTTTTTTATAAGCTTTACAGAAATTCCTTCAATTACTTATGTACATGAATGACATTTTTACCAAACTTAAAAATAGTCTTCTTAGTGTGTGAAATTAAGGTTAAACTTTCCTATTTCTTGACCTAGGTTTCTGTCAATCAACAGGCAGTTCTGAAATTTATCTCCCATTCCTCCGTATTTTTATATTAATCTATCAAAAATAAAAAAGAGCATCACATTTCTTGAAAAAATGACACTACCAATCCCTTTTACTTCATCTTATACTTATCCAATTACTTTATCTATTTAGCATAAAACCTGGTATTTTCCGACTAAATGACAAAAGCATGCTCAGTAACCTGTTCAAAGGCACCTGGTCTTTCTCCTCAGGTGCCAAGAGCTACCCACTCAAGCAAGACACAAATTGATAAGTCACTTCCATTACATTTTTCTTTTCTGCCCTCAACTACCGTTCCCACAGAGAAAAGCCATTTAAAAATATTCTGGAGTTGAGAGTATCTCCTCTTACAGGGTCAGACAGTTTTCATTTTATATTGGCTTTCAGGGCATACAGGCTACTCTTTCGATTCTTTCTTCCACCACGCTAAATCCTAACTATGACACCCATTAGCTAACCTCTATATTTCTAAGAGGATTTTCCTAACTCGGGCTTTGCCTAAGCGCAAAGGAGAAGCCTACAGTGATTTTCCACTAGGTGATACCCCGGACTTTTCCCCCAGGCTGTTCCACCCCTCATACCGATGATCCATGCGCATGGACAACTCGGGGAGCGAACAGGGCCATTTATCGGTGCATTGCTGCTTTTGGGGATTGCGCGGAACCGCTGCCGCACAGCTGCACCGTCAGCAGCGACCTGCGGAGCTCCGCGGCCGCTCCAGCCGGGGGAGGGCGGTCCCGCCCCACACGGCCCCGCTGCCCCGGACCGGGCACCGCCGATCCGCGGGCACCGCCGACCTCCGGCCCCCGCCCAGCCCTGCGGGACCGCCGGGACAGCTCCCGGGCCGGCCGCCATCGCCGCACCAACACGCCTTGGGCTGCGAGACCAGCCGACACACGGCCCGCCGCGCTCCCACCCCCCGCCACACCGAACCCTCCGCCGCTGCCCACCCGGGCCCCTCCTCTCTTACCGGAGCAGCTGGGAGGACGCACCGCGCACGGATGCCGGAGCTCAGTCGGGCCGCGACCAGCCCCGCGTCTCGCCCTTGCCTGCGGGGACAGCGGCGCTGCCGTGGCGGAGCTGGGCGCGCCCGGGCCGCGGCTCCGCCGGTGCCGCCCCGCACACGCGCGGACGGGCGGGCGCGGCTGCTGCGACGCCGCCGCGGGACGCGCCCCGCACAAAGATGGCGGCGCCGAGCGCCTCAGCGTGAGCGCTGCCCTGCCCAAAGATGGCGGCGCCAGGCGCGCACCCCGCCCTGACCCGGCCGCCCGCAGCGGGAGCTGCCCGGAGTAAAGATGGCGGGCGCGGAGTCCTGACGTCGCGAGTCTCTCTCACGTGGTAGCGGCTCCTCCCGACCGACAGCGGCCGCTTTTCCCCGTGCCGGAAGCGGATCCCGCCGGTCTGCGGGCAGCGCCGGGGCGCGAGCGGAGCCCCGGTGCTCGGCGGGCAGGTAACTGAGTGCGGCGGCTGTAGCGACCCGGGCCGGGCCCGGGAGAGGCGCGCCTGCCTTGATCCGGGCGGCTGCGGGGAGGGGCTGAGGGGCGCGCGGGGCACCCGGTTGTGTCCGCTGCCCGCTCGCGGTGCCGGGGCTGCCCGGGCTGGGGAGGGCTCGGGCCGAGGTGGCTTCTGCCCCGCGGCCTCCATCGCCTCCCGCCGGCCGCGGTTGCGGTGCCGGAGTCGCGGTCCGGAGGCTTCGCCTTGTGTTCAGCATCAGGGAGTGAGAGCGGTGCGCCTGCATCGCGGAGATTACGTCAGGCTGTAGTGGTTGTTTCTCGTGGTGTGTCTGCAAAGTAAACGAAGCGCTGAATGAGATAAACTTTTTCTGGTTGCTCTCAGATCTTTTAATTCATGCAGCTGGCGAATATGTTCCTCAGCAGTCGTGCTTTCGGAGGCAGGGTTGTTGCCGGGCGTGACTTAGGGGCTGTAGTACGGGAGCGGCCGCCTAATCCGAGCAGAGCGAGCCCTCCTTAGTCCTGGCTGTACATCTGCACACGGCGGGCGGACAAATGGGGCCTCAGCTGAACCAGCAGGTTTGCTGTCTCCACGTTAAGTCTTGCCTCTACTCAGAAACATCAATCAAACAAGTCATGTACCTGTGACAGAAGAGGTTCGAGCTTGTAGAAGAAAATCGTTCTGGGCTTCTGTTGCATAACTTAGTATGTATTCTTCATTTGACAGAGTATTCCAGAGACCATCTGTGATTGCTTTCAAGACATTTTCGCTTAATGAGGTATGGGAGAGAAGGAGCCATGTCAGAAGAAGCTGTAACTGAGACACGATTTTCTCTGAAGACAGTAGCATTACGGGTGTTTCATCTTCCCCTTTCTTGGTATTATTCTCTTAACCAGGTAATAAATACATTATCTAAATAGTTACTTTTGTTATGCATTTAATGTTTATTGTAGTATTGTACGTGCTCTTGTGAGTGTGAATTAAATTGGTAGAGAATACCTTGAAGTTAGGTTTGTTTATAACATTGAACTAAAATAAGTTTGTCTTTTTGTCTTTTTTTGCTAATAAATGTTTAGTATATCACCATACATCTGCTTTACCTGCAGTGTCTGTATATCTCCATTTTGTAACAGTGCAGTTATTCTCAAAATATCAAAATTCTCAATTTCTTTTTCTTGTAGATTTTTTTTTTGTATTTACAAGCTAACCATAACTGTCATTAAATTTTGAATAATAGTATTGAGTTCTGCTTTTAAAACCAGTCTTCAATATGACTGTATTTTATTTTTATTGAATTAGACTTATAAGCAAAACCTGTAATATTTCATGGGTCCCTGTAAGTACTTTTCTTTTACTGCATATAAAACCAAGATAAGATATTCTCAGTCTTAGCTGCATATGTTCATTTCCACATTTTTTCTATGTATTAAAAACTTCCAGACTCTCACTGCAAGATCACTGTTTTCTTTTTCATGTTGCAGCATACTCATGTCCTTTTTAAATACCACATGCAATTCCCTTACATGCAACTATTAACTTTCCTCTCTTTAGAGGTTTTCATTTCACTGATAATCAATTTATGTTCACGTTTGTACGCACGCACAAATTTTAAAAGATCTGTTTGCGGTTCTTTGAAGCATTCATGTTAACATTTAACTTTGTGATCTTAGAGGTTTTAGTCTCAGGTGTGTGTTGTTAATCTTTTCTGTGAAATACAGTAGTCTTCTGTGAAATTGATAAGTTTTGTGTCGGTGCTGTGTTTTGGGCATTTCCTTTTCCTCATGGAGTACAGTGGTAGTTGCAGATCTCAGTCAAGGCATGGGACCTGGAAGGGCAGGGTTCTCAAGTCAAAGGTGCTTGACTTGTTGACTGTAAAGTCAGTGCAGAGAGAAGTTTTCAATGTTTTTTCATATTACACAGTGGTGGTAGTATTTACCAAGTGCACAGCAACCAGGAGTGCAGAGTGCAGTGGTGCTCTGCGTGCTCTCTCTGGTATGAGGAATCACATTACACAAACACCATATGAGGCCCAAGGACTGGATCTGGTTTTCTCCCAGCAGTCTGTTTCTCAAGCAACATAAGTTTCCAAATGATTTTTTGTGAATGTGAACTGTGGTTTCTAGTTAAATGGCACTTTTCTTCTTTGTGTATCTTGTTACTTTGTATGTTACAAATTTTTTTTGATAATGGCTTTTGATACTTGTTTATGCTAGTAAGTACGAACCACATATACACCTATAGACCTATGACCAATCTAGATCCAAAATAAAATGGGGGTTTTTTTAAAACTGTTCGTTTAGAGAAATGTATTTAAATGCATGTTCTACTCAATTTGAAACACCACACGAATGTTGGCATTAGGATCTTCCACTCTTTCACAGTGCAAGAAGTAGTGTAGTTGTGAAAGGAGAGTATTTTTTTTTGCTGTTAGAGATTTAATTGAAGCCCTGCATTGTCGTGGCATTAAGAAGAAATTTTAAAAACCCAAATCTTTGTTTGAAAGTCATTTGCTTAGATCCCTACAGTCTGTGGATTTGTAATATACCTTATAGTTCTTAGTGCTGCAGTCTGTCTCTCAGTATATATATTTGCAATTAAATCACACTTTTATTTTCAGATAAAGCTTTCCCCAGGGTTAAAGAAACTTTTCACAGTAACAGCAGTGAGTGCAATATCTGTGATTTTTCTGGCCCATCACTTTAAAAGAAGACGTGGAAAGAAAAACAAGAAAGTGCCACCATGGGAGCCAACTCATCTCATATTAGAGTGTACAAAAGCAGCTGCTTCAGAAAAAGGTAAGTCATGGAACCCCCAAGTTGGGGTTTTTTTGGTTGTTTTCTTGGAGAGGAAAAAAAGTTGTGTGAGGGGATAGGTGTGCATTACTGTAGTAGTAAATCAAACTATTTTCCTTTGATCATGGAATATTTTGGTTTGGAAGGGACCTTTAAAGTTCATCCAGTCCAACCCCTGCTTGAGCAGGGATATCTTCAGCTAGACCAGGTTGATCATAGTCTCATCCAACCTGGCCTTGAATGTTTCCAGGGATGGGGCATCCATGACTTCTCTGGGCAATCCATTCCAGTGTTTTAGCACCCTCATAGTAAAAACTTTCTTCCTTGTTATCTAATGTAAATCAGCCCTCTTTTAAAACCATAAAGTTTTAAAACCATAGCCCTTTATCCTATTGCAGCAGACCCTGCTGAAAAGTCGGTTCCCATCTTTCTTATAGGCTCCTTCAAGTACTGAAAATCTGCAGTAATGTCTCCCTGGAGCCTTCTCCAGGCTCAACAACCCCAACTTTTAGCCTTTCCTCACAGGGGAGGTGCTCCATCCCTCTAATCATCTCTATAGGATGGAGCACCTGAGTGAGTTTGAATTGTTAGACTTTAAAGTATCTTATAAAAAAGCTTGGCTTCTTGTCAAAGGTGAAGTTTTAGTTGTGAGCCAGGATTAAAACTCTTTTTATCAATAGTGTATTAACAGCAGGTTTTACCATTCTTGTGTGTGTATCTCAATCAGAGAAATTCAGATCTGATTTTTTATAGAATAGGTGAATAATTAAGCTAAAGTTATTGTTACAGAGAGTGAATTCTAATGTGGAGTTTTCTTAAGTAGAACTGTAAATAAAAGAATAATTGTTGTTTACTTCTAAACTGGATTTTATTGAAAAGAGTTAATGCAATTCTCAATAGATTTGCAAAAGAAGCAGTATTTTGAGTTTGCAAGAGCTTTAAAATAATGTATTTCTTAGGTTCTAGTTGTTCCAGTAGTCGACAAAACTTGACTCTTTCTCTGAGTTCTGCCAAGGAAAAAGGATCTCAGTCCTGTATCTATGCAAATGGAGGACTTTTCAGTAAATACTCTGGGTCAGTTCAAAGTCTGGCCTCGGTAAGTAAAAATATTTTAAGGCTCTTGAATGTCTGTTAACTCTTGTTGAATATGCATCTAAAGGCTTCCCTGAGCTGAAGGAGGTTTCCTGAACAAGCTGCACAAGCATCTAGAGATGCTGAGAAACCACTGTCCTTACCTTTACACAGTAAAACCAGTTTCTAGGCAGAATGTTTGGATGTAATGTACTCTGGCAGGAATGTGGTTTTAAGGATACTCTCTATAATAACATTTTGTTTTTTAAGGTTCAGAGTGCCACCTCTTGTCATAGCTGTGCTTGTGCCAATTCTAACTCCTGGGATAAAGCAGATGAAGATGACGTTAAACTTGTCAATATTCCAGTGACTACACCAGAAAATTTATATTTGATGGGTAAGTCATAGTATGAATATTCAGAATCTGCTTATGAATGTAAATAATTGCTTGGGTTAATGGTAAAGTGACACAAAATATTATTGTGTTCTTTCTCAGTGTCCTGATGGCATCTGAGCACATTTCCATAAAATAATGAACTCATACTTGATCTAAAGTTAGTTTTCTAGAATACTTTTTCTTCCACTATTAAAGTCAAGCCCTGACACATGGGGAAAATTATCACATTTCTTAACACATAAAGAAGGTAAATATGTACTGGGAATATACTGGTATGGGCTGGGAAGTGATGATGCTTCAGTTTACATCTCTGTGATAATTATGCTTATTTTGGCTACATGTTTTCCCATGTCTCTAAACGTGAATGTAGCTGAAGCTGTTCCTGCTGTGCCCTAGGTATGGAGCTGTTTGAAGAAGCACTGAGGCGATGGGAGCAGGCCCTAACATTTCGTAACAGGCAAGTTGAAGATGAAGCAATCTGTGGTTCCATTAAGCTGGGAGCAGGAGATGCAATTGCAGAAGAAAGTGTAGAAGTGAGTACATCTGTAATCTACTGATGCTGCCCTCACAATGTGTTCTGTGTTATTATCTGAATCTTTTCAAATTCAATTACCAAACTTGACAGTTGATTCAATTTTCAATTTAGTAGTATTGTATTTAAAGGAGATCTGAGTTCATTCCTTCTGACTCTTTTGATTGGTTATTTGGAGGAGAGCATGGAAAGAGAACTAGCATTATTTATCTTTTGGCAATTGCTGATGCATCAGTGTTTGCTTCTGGACAGTATTATCAAGCTATCAAGCAGACAGCTTCCCTGCTCATAATCCCTTGGGTCCTCTCTTTCTTTTATGATTATGTGAGAGAATATCTGCTTGCCAAAGTTAAATATTTCAGGGAAAAATGATCAATTTGTGCATATTCACAAACAATGTGCTTAAACTTTGTTTTCCTCCTTTCTTATCAACTAAATGCTAAAAATATTTTGAAAAAAACAGGTATGGGTTACTTTATTTCTAGTGCGGCAAACATCATAGATAATTAAAAAATATTTTTAAATTTAGATTTTATTTTTTTATGACTCTAAATAAAATGTGTGTTCTGAAAAATTTATATATTGTGGATGTTGCAGTTTTCATCTGCCAGTGTCCCTGTGTGGTTTGTAGGAAATTATTGTGGCATGGTTTGCTCTGTGAAGGCTTAATATCCTTGGATTTTACAAAGGAATCTTACAAGCTGAAAGCAAATAGAAAGTCTTCTAATGTCTGTCTTCTTGCAGGATATCATTAGTGCTGAATTCATTCATAAGCTTGAATCTCTTCTTCAAAGAGCTTATCGTCTTCAGGAAGAATTTGAGGCCACCCTTGGGGTCTCTGATCCTGCTGCTCTAGCTAATGATATTGGTGAGTACTGCTACTTTACATCTTTTTTGCTTGTAATTATGGCTCTTGGGGGAGGACTGAAATATCCACAGCAACATTATACTTATCAGTAAATCAACAACAACAAAAAAATCACATTATTTACATTATTATGTCGTGTTTGATGAAATGTTTCTATTTTAGATAACAATGGATTGAAAGGAAATTGTTTTCTTCGTAATTTGTCATCACTATTTAAATGGTTGTACAGCAAGAATATATGACCCTTTTTATAGCATAGGTGTTCAGAGATTTTATGCATGTTCTGAACTATGAAACTTTGTATGCTTTGTCATAATTTTTTTTACCAAAAAGGAAAATTAAACTAGAAAGACTTAATCTGAAGCAGATAGCCATTGGCAAAGGTCTTATCTGTGGTGAGTGAAACTTATCACAGTTCTGATAAAGCTGTTAGAACAGCAAATGTAATGAGTAGTTGCTGCCTGACATGCTGATTAAGTGCATATAGTTTGATTACTTTTATTGAAAGAATTGGATCTGAAAGATGGGTGCTGTTGTACCCTTAGCTAACTCAAGATGAAGCATCTGTTCTCAAACAACTGTAGATTTCAAAGGCAGAGCACTCTCTGGGAGGGGTCTGTCAGGAGCTGTGTGCTGGGCTCTGGCTGGCCTGGCACGAGGTGGCAGTGCTGTGCTGTGCTGTCTCCTCTCAGCCCTCCTCATCCTGCATCAACCAAGCACAGCCTTGGCCAAGGGGGGAATTAGATTCAGGTCAGAGCTGGCTTTCTGACTCAGCTGCATACACCTGTAAATGCAACCCGTGAAGCGAAAAAGTGTTTGAACGTTTCATTTTGGTATCTGAAACTATCAGTCAAGTTGCATTGTATATCCATTATAATTAGAAGTTTATTTGTGATTTCTGTCTTCAGGCCAAATTAATAAAATGGTGCTCAAAGGATTTCATGTGAATGCTCAATGTGTTTAATTATTCTTTTGCTTTGTTACCCTGAGAGTATTTACAATTAATATGTCATTTTTCAGATGTGATAACCAGGTTCTTGTTAACCAAGAGAGTTCTGAGGCAGAAATGCAGTCTTAGTTTGGTGTAGTTTTAGAATACTGTGTCCTGTTTTGTTGGTCATATTTCGGAAGATTGGAGGTTGTAGATAGCTTAAAACAAACCATAAAAATTTCCCATGTTTTGGAAAAACAAGCTAATGTGTGTTTCATGTTGGGCATGTCAGTTCATTATTGAAGAAAATACTGAGAGTGGCTGACTTGTTCTGAATAGCTGCTTACACATGGAAAAGGTATGTGGTGCTGGGGGTTTTGTAGAACTTGTTGTTAGTCATAACTAGATCGAATTTCTAGTTCAAGTGAAACAGGTGAAGTTCTGAAGTAAGCTACCCTCAACACACTTCAGAGGCAAGATTATTTTTTTAGTTCTGTTTTGAGGGATGTTTTCATTCTTTGAGAGGAAGATACGAACCTGGGGTTTAAATGGTCAGTGTGGCTTTTCTGGCATTTAAGTATTTCCCCTTACTGCTATTTTCTTTCTTCTTCTGTGGGTCTTGGAGTGAAATAAGAAAAAGCCTTTGTCCTTAATAAATTCGTAATTGCCCCATTCATGCAAGTGCTCAAGGTTGGGCTGGACAGGGTTTGATTCACTTGGTCTAGAGTTGGCAGGGGTTGGAACTAGATGGTCTTTAATGTCACTTCCAACTTAAACCATTCTGTGATGATACTTGCAGCTTGTAAAAAATGCTTATAACCAGCTTTTGTGCTTCAGGGTTTTAACTGTTCAACGACAACAGTAATCAGAAAATGTTTAGCTCTGGATTTTTTCTCTGATACATAGGAAAGATAATATGATTTGTGGATATTTCTTCTGTTTTCTCTACCTGAAGTGCTTGTGAGCAGCCACAGCTGGAGTTGAGGCAGATGCTGTCAAGTGCTACATAAATACCTGACTGGCACTTCTCATTATTATTTATAAGAATGTAAGTTGTTTATTATTTGGTTGATAAGAAACTCCAAATTCGTTCAGAAGGAAACTTACAAAGATAAAAATTTCTAGCAATTTCTCAATTTTGGCTTTCTCTGTAAATTCTTCTATCAAACTTCTGGATCCCCTGAAACCTCTCTCGCCATATTTATCTACTGTTCACAGATGCTGCTCCTTCCCAGAACCTTTAAATATTACTCTTCCCAGATCAACATTTCCCTCTACCAAATTGAATTTAGATCTCAGTGCTGCCATATATGGTTTTTTATTATATTGTGTCTCTCAGTACTGTGAACCAGCATGGGAAGCCTACAGACAGGCTTTCATGAGGCAGGCATAAGGCTGCAGTCCATCAGAAAGGAGGCAGTTGGCACAAAACTGAAACAAAATATTCTTCCTGTTATTTCTGAGTGATGACTGTAAAGGTGTGTAGAGGGTTAAAAGCTTCCAGTACTTTCAGAAGTCTGCCCTTGAAGAAAGTGCTCCATATTTTTTTTCTATTTAGATCTTTTCTAGCAGACTGAAATGTTAGTCGAGTTAACTTGGGAAGAATGCAAAGAGTTGGGACAGAAACAATAACTTTACTTACAAGCAGAATTTCAGGTCAGAGGGGAAAATTCTCAAATTGTAGGGTTCCTTGTCAGTGCTAAATTCCTAATACTTCATATTATTATTTTGATTTCTACTGTAAAAAGGAATGCTGACATTCAAATTGATGGTGACTTGGCTAAATTCCTAATACTTCATATTATTATTTTGATTTCTACTGTAAAAAGGAATGCTGACATTCAAATTGATGGTGACCTTAAACTTTTTGACAATATTAGAATGTTTTAATGTTAATCCATTTTCATTTTTTAAATATTTACTTTTTATTGTGTGTCAGTTACACAGTTTAAAGTGTTTGAGCTATTGCAGTAAAATCTCTCACAAAGGTCTGTGCTGTTGGATGATTTTGTTGAAAGGTTTGTCTGTTTCTTTTTTTAATTTTCTTCTCACACTCTAAGATATGTCAGGCATTTTGGAGAGAATAAGCACAGCCTTTAACCTAGTGACAAAACTGTTTGGAGAACTGATTGACATATTAGAAACCTTTTCTTCAGCAGCTCATAAAACAAACAAATATCTTTGCATAATCAGTGAAGCTGTTGAAATCTTGTTTGTATATAATTTATTAACACAGACTTCTGTAATGTCTTCCTATCCATGGATTAATATCTACAGCCTGTATTTTCTTCCTGCCTCTGAAGTGCAATTGGAAAAATTTTAGTTTGAGTGTATTTTATTTGCCTGTGTACAACAAATGTTTCTAGTTATAATTCCTAGTCTCCAATGAGGAGCAGTTTGTACTAATTCATGTAGGTGAGCTCTAGTAGTACATACTGTGTTTTTTCTTTAAGTGTGAAACTGTATTCATCCCAACAAATGGGGGAAAAGGAAAGAAAACAATATTTTGAAGACTAAGAAAGAGCCCAGAGAAGTTATTCCAATGCTATTAAAAAAAAGCATCTTTTTAACATAATTTTTAGCTATTGCAGTTTGTGTTTGTGGAAATCCAGTAACTGCTAAAACATGAGGTGTCTCATACTGCAACTTGTTGCTGCAACTCCTTATTTCTGATGCCCAAGAGGTACTCAAAGTGCAGATGTTTGAATTGGATTGTATGTCTTCCCTAATCAGTAATATTTAAATCTTCCCTTTAAAGCCATTTTGTCCAATATCAATAACAATTGCTTTCTAACTTGCTGTCCATAAAATTCCTTATCAGAAAGCATCAAGGTACAATGCTTGAATGGAATAAGATTGGTAGTTAGAAGTTCAATCTAATACTGAAGAAAAAATATTTTTGCAAATGTTTTGCCTATGAAAATACTATAATGCTTGGCTTTCTCAGTTATACTCTCAGTTTTGGCAATATTCTCCTAAAAATGCAAAGTAGCTTTGCATAGACACTGCTGCTGAAAAATATTGGTATTCATAATGTGTTTTGTTGCTATTTGCTAACATGGAGTGTATTTTTCTGTTAATTCTAGAAGCTGAAATCTTTTCAACAGTGGCTCAATAAATCTTTTACTGTTCACTGACCCAGTACTGGAGAAGTCAAGGTTGCTTACTGTGGTCACTTAGCTTGGAGGTTTTTCCAAAAGCACTTCCAATAGGATGAGAAAGAGTCTGTTTCTGGTTTTTGAGGACTCTTGGTACTGTTTGCCCAACAGCTTTGCCGTTAGATCCAACAGTGCAGGCTATTTATACACCTCATTGCTTTCCCTTAAATGGCATCCCCGAGCTCTGTCTTCTTTCTGCCCACACCAAAACTCCTGTCCAAGCCCTTGTCTCTCTCATTTCTTGACTCCTGCCATGTTTTTGTCTTACCTTGTCCATTTAAAACTTGCTGGTCTGACATGGACTTAACTGTTGTTTACAAAAATCACCTTCGCTCATTTTTCGGACCAGATTATTCCGCTCTCTCTTAAGATGTCTCTCTGCCTTGGGAACTTCTCTTCAAATGAAATGCAAGCTAATCCTCCTTTTAGCTCTAAAAGCTGCTTATAATGGAGCCACAATCCACCAACATGATTTTATTTCCCAGACTTTGTTCAGTTAGCTGTTCCTGTGCATCCCTGCTCAGGCCTCCTAACACAAAATGCATCTCAACTAATTCTGGTTGTTCTTTACAATATGTGAGCAGCTGCAATTGCCTCTTTCTCATTACAAAGAGGAAAAAAAAAAAAATTGAAAAGTACATATTTACCTTCTTTTTGGGTAAAGAAAAGTAATCATTTTCCTCATGTGTTGGGGCTTGAATGAAGCCTGCATTTTGAAGCTATATGTAGGTAGAAAAAGACCTCCAAATGCAGGAAATTGGGGTTTTTTATTTCTTCTCTCTCATGTTTTTGTGATACATTCTTAACAAGCTATAGTTTGCAGATTCTTCTTACTAGAAAAGGTGTACATGCACTTAACTTCTATTAGTTTGTATATATTGTGAGTATAAATGTTCTAGAGGTAGGAAAAATCAGATAGATGGCAATGAGTGAGGATGGGATAAGTATTTATTTTTCTGGCTGGAGTTCTGGCAGTGTGAGGTTGCATAAACTGATGGTCAAGAACATGTTTTGGTCCATAGGGCCAATTCCT
This sequence comes from Oenanthe melanoleuca, assembly GCF_029582105.1. Taxonomy (NCBI): domain Eukaryota; kingdom Metazoa; phylum Chordata; class Aves; order Passeriformes; family Muscicapidae; genus Oenanthe; species Oenanthe melanoleuca. The sequence goes on along the minus strand of NC_079342.1, from coordinate 15,793,241 downwards.
CTTCTAGAACTTCTCTGAAAACAATTCTTGCATTGCAGTCTACTTTTAAGAGAGGCTTTTATGAAATGTTTTTGGGCAAAAGGAAGAATGGTGAGCCAGAATAGGCTGGAGGAGATAAAGGCAGTGATAGTTCAGAATTTGAAAGGACTTCTAAGGTAATCATAGTTTAGTCTTGGAAGTGCAGAAACAATACTTTGAGCTTTCCAATTGCTTTGGAGGACAATATCAAAATGGAGTATTGACAGAAAATGAAATCATAAAATCAGCAAATAGAGATCTCTGCACTATAATTTTATTAATTCAGTAGTTAGAACTAAAATAGGTACACTTCTGTCTGCAATTTATTTTCAAGGATTTAAAATGAAATTAAACCACCGTGTGCATGTGCACATACCCAAAAGCTAAGAAGTTTTCTTAATGAATGTGTCTACTCTGTTTAAATCTTGCTGCCCTTTAAGACTGACCCATCAAGCTGGCATAAAAGGTTGTGGTATATCCACACAGCACAGTCTTCAAGAATTGCTGTTAACCGGACTTGTTATGTAGCACTAGCTGTGCCCTGTCACTACAGCTCTGCACATTTATTTGCCAAGCATTTAGTTTGGGGTATGGTTTTTTAATTGTTTACCCTGTAATTGGAAGGCTCAAGTAGCTTGTGTAAGCATTTCATTCCTAATGACCTTTTAATATCATACAATTTTCTTAAACTTCAGTTTCAGCTTGAAATGTTTCAAAGTTGAAACTATATGTGGGAGTAAATTTATTTTTGTGGAAAGTTATAGCAAAAGTGAACAATAACAATGGAGGGAGTAAAATTTATTTGTCATTTTTCTCTCATGCATGTATTTGTGCAGTTTATTACTAAAACTCTTAGAAAAAGTAACTGGGTTTGAGATGTGTTTGATTTCCCTTTTGATGGCCTAAACTAAAGGGTTTTTTAAAAACAAGTTACTGTCTCTAATTCTTTGTGAGATATCTGGACTGTGACATGTCCCACCTTACTGAATAATCCAGTTTGTAGCAAAGTGCTGTGGTGTAACTGATTCAAGAGCACATGTCGATCACACCAGGCTTTATTCTCTCTCCTGCTATTTAAAGCTGCCCTTGTTCTACATGGAGAAATGCTGTGAGTATTTAAAGGTAAATGTATGCATATTTCCACATGGCTGGGCACTGATTAGCAGCTGCTCAAACAGATGTAGTTAAAGTTGCCATCTAGTCAATATATTAGTTATCTCTAGTAACCCAGAGTAAGATAAAATAAAGCAAGGCTTGAATTATAAAAAATATACATAACTTAGGTGATTGCCAATGGTCAGGTTGCTCTAATCATTACTTGCATTATGATTCAAGTGTTAATATGTTATTACTAATGCATTTATCACCTTATAGTGTTAGGAATTTGATTTTTAGTTCAAGTTCTATAATTGGTCTTATTAGGTAAACTAAGGATTCAGAACTCTTCATAGAGGTCTACTTTATAAGGATTCTTATCTCATTCTTTCCCATTGTTGGGGACAAGTGGATTGCAAGTAGGCCCCAGTCAGTGGGGCCCAGTCAGTGGGGCACTTAAGATATTCTTTAAGTCTTATTGCTTAAAGTTAAGCATATGTCTTAGTAATTTAAGTTCTTAAAGCATATCTGTGTGCAGCTGGGTTTGCAGAAGCCAGTCACATTCCAGAGCAGTGTCACTGGAGTCTGTAGCATTCTGTAAAATAGTTCTGCCCTGAAACTGAAGGGAGGACTGATATTATTAGGCTGTTCTTACAGAGTTTGTCTGTGTCAAACCTGCCCCATTCTGAGTACAGAGTCCAAGTGTGAGCCCAAAACACGCATGTATGTCTGCATCTTTTGATGTTTATTTCACTGAGGCTCATCGGTTGTATAGCTGGTTTTATCTTTGATAATTCAGGGATGAGAAGGTATCAGATTTTTCTGATACTGTCTTCATATATATACGTGGAATTATCAACTTCTGGACAGCATATGCTTCTTTTAATGGAAGAACAAATGAATATGTGAATTCCTTTTGTCAGGCTGTCTTTCTTGCTTTGGAATGTTAGCATCCCTATGGCACGATGTACAGGCTAAAGAAAAACCTTCCCAGAAATCTTAATTTGACAAGATCTTCTTGGAGGTCCCATACTCTTCTGCTGTGTCCAGCAGAGTAGTTTTTATGTCAGAATAGTAAAATGTTTGCTCTTTTGGGTTTCATATAACATGTTAAGAAACTGATTAGGGAAAAAAAAAGTCATTTGAAGAAACAATTAGAAACAAAAGTTTCAGGAGCTGAGCAACAGTTGCTGGTTATTATTGTCTCTTTTCATCACTATGTGTAGTAATATCTGCTCTTTGAAGGAATGCATGGTGGGGAAGCCAAGAGGGGGCAATGAATTGCCTTGGAAAGAAGGAAGGGATAGTTTTAGTAATGCACAGTATAAACATCCTGCTTTTAAGTACTCACTGACTCACAGGTGTGGAAGAACTGAGACCAGAGGGAGGAATTCACTTACTTTTGAGACTCCTCTGTCAGTCTGGCAAGGAGACTTTTCTACCTAAGCTGCTTATGCCTCTGATGTAGGAAAGGTATTGAAGGTACTAATTTCTAGATGTGGAAGCCTGAAAAATTAACCTCATACTTCCTTCTTCTCTAAATATGGCATTGCATCTTGAATCTGCTCTGCATCCCCATGAGTTAGTGTACTGTCACACTGATTGGGGTTGAACAGACCATGCCCTTTTCGCTAGAAAGTGGCTGTGCAAAAATAGCAGTAGGTTGCACTTGTTTTGGGATGTGAAGGACTGAGAAAAGGCAGTGACGTTTAAATCTGATGGCTGAGGTGTCTGGCAGGCTCCACAGGGCTGTGCTATAAAGCCTGTGGCTTCAAAGTCTCAGCTTTGAAATATGCAGCACTGGAATTCAAACTGGTCTTTGCTGTGGACAACAGAGCTGTGATGCTTTCTGAACTACAGGAAAATGGAGTACTGCCCATGAAGAGGAGTGACAACTTTGTGCTGCACATCCATCCAAGACTGTCTGGCTTAGACAACTGAGCAAACTTTGCTTGGCTGCCAAATCTTCTCTCTCAAATCAAATACAAGTACAGAAACTGCTACCTAAACTATTAGACTTGAAAACAGAAGAGTGCTCAGAAACAAAACTTTTCTGTAAAGGATAGGGATTTAAACCTTAAAATCAGGGAAAATCCATAAAGAAGTAGTGAAAACCTGTAACCCTGTATAAGTGTAGAACCATGCAGTTATGAATCAGTGTTTATGTTTTCAATGAAATGAAAGGCTGTGTGATAGGGAGAGACCTCCTAGTGACATCTAGTTTACACAAGTTATGTGTCAAAAATCTGTTTCAGGATCATCTGTCTGTAAAGCAGAGAGTCAGAGAAGTAAAACAGAGAGGTGAACACATGCATACATCTATTTTGTGTTTACCAAACTGATTTCTCAACTGTCAGCACACATGATGTGTTAATTCAGGGTATAAAATACATATCGGATGCTGTGTTCCATTTTCAGCAGTTCTTCCCCACCAGACAGCTTTGGTCTTACACTGCTGAGCAGAAGTTAAAATCTTCTGAATTAGAAGAGGGCCCACTGAGCACCCACTGAGATCAAGGCTGGAGTATCTTCAGTGGTTTGGTGGGTGTGGGAGGACTGGTGCTTTGTTTCCTAAAGGAATCTGTCACTTCAGTTTGCATCAGAGGAGTCGCAACAAAGAACCATGAGACATGTTGAATTTGTGCTACCTGTGATTTACTGGTACACTACAAGATTTGGGTAGATATTTTTAAAATACCCTGACCTGAAATACATTTTCATGCTGAAGTCAGTAAGAGCTTTGGTTTTATGCAGTTAGATGGCTTCCGCCAGCTACCCCTGATATCTGTGTTACTGGAGAATGTAAACACATAATGCAACATTAGATCCGCAGTGGTCTGTGTGGGTACCCTGCTCCATTCTTTGCTTGTTTTTTTAACCTATGGCTGTATGACCTAGTCATCAAAAGGGGCCACCTGAGGGCTGGGATTGTTTTCTTTTTATAAACACAAAATGACAAAAAATTCACTTTCTGAATTATTTCTGGGTGCACCCAGTAAGACTTCGTGTAATACTTCAGCAGCTACTTGGTAGAAGTTTTGATCAGCACTCAGAATTATGACCATTTATAAATGTAAATAAAGCAGCTTTTGGTTGTTTCAACAAGGGGTGACAAACCACTGTGCCACTTGTGACTGGCTAGAAGAATGTGGCACACACACACAGAACTGAACCATGATTCATGCTGCTGTGCTGTCTGAGCTGTATTATTGCAATTCCTTTCACTGGGCAGGAAGCCACGCATCGAAGGGGCCTGAGCACTGAACACTGGGTCCCTGCTGCTCTGAGGGTACCATGACTTTTCATAAGTGGATTCCTTTGCAAAATTTTTTTCCTCTTCAGAGTATATAAAGTTTCTCCTTTCTCCTCCTGCTTTCCTGCTTGTGATATATTAACTGCACTGATTTTCCACTGAAATTGGAGGGCTGGGCAGAATAGGGAACCATGACTTTAATGGTGGTACTTGGAACTAAAATCTGTAACTCCCAGTGAGTTCTTTACTCGTGGGTAAGTGCTTTCCTTTTTTAAATGTGTCAGCTAAGTGCCAAACTCAGTTGTGAACTCCTGCCATGTTTCATTCAGGGTTGGCAGGAAGATAACATGGAAATGGTTTTCAGAGTTTTAAAACAGCATGTGAAGGTGAATGCTTCCCAGTTGAATAATAAAAAGTTAATTTTTGTGCAGTAATGAAGGTCAGATTTTGCTCTGAGAGTTAAGGGGGTTAGCTTTGTGTTCTGTCTTACTTACCAGGTGAAAACCTACCAGAACAAAGACAAATAATTATTCAAGATTAGTACTTTGTAAATATATGTGAAAATAGCTTGGTTCTAGTCTCTTTTTTTAAAATCTTTAGTTTTAAATAGTTGTTCATAAAACCTTAGGAGTATAAAGCTAGGAGTAATTTCAGAAGCTTTAGCAGTACTCCATATTGTTCCGTTTTTTTGATACCTTAATCTAAGGACCACATATACATTTTAAGGCACTACAGTCAAGAGTCCTGGTGGTAACATCTGAAACTCTGCTTCATCCTCTTTACAAAGATAAGTGAACCCAAAATAACTCCTTGGCTCTTCAAGTAAGTAAAGTATATTTGAAGCTCATAGACTTGCTAGTATTCCCTTCCTGAAGTTATTAGAATCCATGAGAACTAGAGATGAGTGTGTGAGCAGTTGCAGCACTGGTGGGTGTGTTCCTCTTGCAGCTGTTCATTCCAGGAGTCTCTTTCTGCTCTGTCTCTTTTTTTGTGTGTTCTTGTGTCTAAGAATGTTCTGCTGGTATGTACTCCAGCTGTAACTTAGTTTTCACCCTAGTGAAATTCCATGGTGAATTTTCATAATAGTGTGCTCTTCTTCACAGCATGGGTATTGATAAGCACCTGCTTGGCCAAGGATGTTTTAGGGTATTAGGGTAGTGATCAGAAATAGCTGACAAGGCTGTTTTGTTTTCTTTAGGGAGGCTGTGCCTTGTGTGCACATATCACTTGCCAAAGGTATCATTTCACTAAGCATTACCAATCTTATTTTTAATCTTTTTCTTCCTCGTAACATGCAAGTTTTGTGTCTTTTTCTGTACCCATGAGAATTTTCTTTGAGTGAAAACACTCAAATATTCTGTATTCAGATATTCAAATATTTAGATATTCTGTATTAAACTAATTAACATGTTAAAAACATACTGGCTTAGTGATAGTTCTAGGGCAGATTAGAAAACTTGGAAGTATGAATTTTTCAGCAAAGATAGATTAAGTAAAAATTTTATTTACTCTAGAGCTTCATGTAGTCTATAACAGGCTGAATGCAAGATCTATGGAAGAACCCCTGATTCTGTGTTGTTCTGGGCTGTGGTTTCTTCATTTACACCAATTTTTTTTTATGTATGTGGAATAAATTTTAGTTAAATAGCATTATTCCCATTTATATGTAATCAACCACATAACCCAGAGTTGAATAATTTAGAATCAGTCTGGGGATATGTTCTTGTTATTGAGCCATAAACTCATATATAACAGTAAAAACAACTTAGGCAAAAGGAGAGGTTGAAAAAAGGAGAGCCAAAAAATCTGCAGCCAGGCTATAGATGCCTATACTACCCTGAGTTTAACAGTATTATTGCAATTTCAGCAACTTTTTTGTGAAAAAGTGATATTAGAAAATCACCTAAATCAATATTAGATGAGAATTAATGCAAAGTATGAGTTAGAAATAAGAAACATCATGTTACCCACCTACTCTAAGCAGACCTCAAGCTAGTACATTACAAACCACAGTTTGGTTTTCTGTTGCAGCATTTCAGATTTCAGTATGTGATTGTTTCTCAACCAACTTGGAAGCTGTAGCACTTTTCCTCTTGGTTTTAAGAGGTAAAAAAAAAAAAAAGAACTAGTAAGAATGAGCTGAAAAAATCAGACTTCATATGACTAGTGGTGAAGTCGTGATTGCAATTTGCTTAACTCTAGTAAAATCTTTGTCCAAACTTGGAATAATTTTTTCCCCCAGTGAATATTCCCAAAGACAGATATTTGTTCTATGCAGTTTTTGAGCTGTCATTCCAAGTCTGTAACTAATAAAACCATAACAACCACCAAAGTAATAGTTAAGAAATGTGGCTTTGTAGCATTTCAAGTGATGAGTAAACCATCCCAGTGAATTGGCATTTGGCCACTCTGCTATGTAATGGTGCTTTTAATGAAGTATTGCCCTAGCAACAGGTTGGATGACATTGGGTAGCTGGTTGCTGCTGACTCTTGGAGATAAAACAGGCTTTTAGGAACACATGTGTAATGTCTGAAGGTAAAGTATCCCAAAATAAATGCATCTGCTCTACTGGGAACGTTGGATGGGTCACATCAAGCCAAAGTCTGACTTACTGTCTTATGAATTTAATCCTCCTGTGAAAGTGTTTCTGTATGGTGAAAATGAAATCATCCAAGAAGCACAACAGTTGAAATCTGAGAATAAAGTAAGGCAGAACTGAGAGAAACTGTATTGCAGATGATTTTAAGAAAAAATATCAGTTATTTTAAAGGTTTTAAGGCTCCTTGTACTGTAGGAAATACTTCTGGATGTGTTATTTCAATGGAGAAGCTTTTTGATGGAAGAGGATGCAGTGAAGATTAAAAGCTTCACTTGCTCTCTGGAAGAGTCAGCAAGTGAAAAAAGGCATGAGAAGTAGAAAGTGAAACAAATTCAAGTGAAACTAAAATGTGATGGTGTTCTTTTAATTAATGGACTTTTATTTAGAAAAATAAAAGTAATGGCTAGGACATTGAGTAATTTGTTATATAAGACAGCAAAGTGAAAAAATTAACTGAGGGTCTAGATCAATATAGCAAAGTAATATCATAAAATAAAGAGATCATCAGAAGTCTATAAAAGAAAGGCAAAAACCTTGGCCAAGTCTTTTTTGCTTCTTCCAGTTCGTTGTGGATGATATTTGAAAGTCCACTTTAAAGGCAGAAAAACACAGTCACCTTTATATATGTTAGCAGGTCATAAAAGAATTTACTCTTACAATAGTATAATGTTGTGCCTTCCAAATGAAATATTGTGTTCAAGTACGGATGCAACACATTTTCAAGACTTAAATGGAATTGTCTGATAGTCTAATAAACTTTTTTTTTATTTTCAAGATAAAAATACAGACATTACTGTAAAGGATAATGCGGATGATTTCTGCCTTCGCGATACATTAAGCATTGCATCCACGGACTCCTTTGTTTCCACAGCTGAGGTAAGACTCCTAAAGATCTAAAGATTTAGAGATCTATTTGAACAGTGAACAGAAGAATCCTAATTTTTTGCTAATCATCGTAAGCAAAATTACATTTCTCTAATGGGGAAAAAAGAGCTTTTTTAGGGTTCGTTTGAACCAGTTGTTTTGGGGATTTTCTTGTGTACTGGCATAATGCATCCCCAATTTCTCCTAAATAGAAGTTGCTTTTCAAAAATAGATAACATTTTGATGAATGAAGAAGCAATCAGTTGAGGCTGTGATAGTTCCTTTCACCATGATTTATATTTTTTGGTTCTTTTTTCTTATTGCTTTACCATACTATAAAGATGTATGAAGAAGGCTTTGTATTGTTTAGATCTGGAGGGGTTTTTTTGAGAGAAAATGATAAGAAATTGAAGCTACCTGTTTGAGCATGTCCCATGCACAATATGAAGGCAGCAGTTGGAGCTGTTACTCTGTTGTTGCACTGTGATTAAATGGCTTAGGAGGAGCCAGAGGTCTGAGGCTGTTCTGGGAGCCCTGAGCTGAGCTTGTCTTGCTGGGTGGGGAGGTGAGCAGGGACTCCCACCTCCCTGCAGCCACCACTGGGGGAGGGACAGTCCCTGGAGTGGAGTGGGACTGCCAGGGAGCCTCCTGACTGGCCACACTGGGAAGCTTCCTTGGCAACATAACATACTTCATCTAACTTGCTGTAATCCTCTGGGATAAAATCTCTGGGTAACAGCCTGTCTATGTAGCTGCTACAGCTCCCTTGAAGTATTTGAAAGAGGCTGATGAGCAGTGACACACTTACTTGAATGAGGAGTATCTCCTTCTGTAGTCACTGGGGAGCTGAAGTGATCTTGAATAGCACTCTTCTCCAAAAACAGGAGAGGCAGTTGGCCTCAATAGATTCATTTTGTTACAGATATTGCTCTCATGTATGCACTACAACTAAGCTACTAAAGTCAGTTGCAAAAAGAATTTCACACACATTCTTTGCAATTGTTTTGACTGTCTATTGCAGAGTTTGTTTTTCCATAACACAATTACCTTGATTTAGTAACTCTCATTAAGTTGTGGTGCCTAGCATCCGTTCCAAATGAGAATTGTATCCATAGAGACTGATTACTCTTTGCTGTAATTTGGACAAGACTACAATTCAAGCTTGCTTCAACTCTACCAGCTCAACTCTACCAAACTATAAAACCATTATAGTTTGTACACTTTGAATCTGGTTTGTCTTTTTTCTTTTCCCATGAACTTTCTTAATGCTTTTGCAAATATGTGAGGATCAGAACAGCCCCTTATGCCCGTTTGTGCTGCTTGGCTTAAAAAAAGGCAAAACAAACCAATCAAGCTAAGGGAAAACCCCAGGATGTATCACCTCAGTGGAATCATCATCCTCACCTGAAGCTATATTGTCCCACTATCTGCTAAAAAATATTGGAATCAAAATTGAACATGTAATTGTCTTTAAGTATCCTGAAAATATTCTCCACATTTTGATACCTCAAAGCCACTTCTGTAAACTTGTTCTTCCAGGACAAAGCTATGGAGATTTTTTCTTCCTTTCCAGCTGTTCTAGCCTTTGCCAATAGAACAACCTCTCTTTTCTCAGATTTTATTGAAGAATCTGGTAAAATTCTTAGGTGACTGAAGTCCTGAAGATTAATAGAACATGAACAACTTGCAGTTTGGTTTTCAAGCCAGAACACCATCAATGTTCTGGGTTAAATAGGAGTCACTAGGCTTAAACTACAGGGTCAGTTAGCTCTCTGGTTGTATCTACAGGTCATCCTTGCATGGTGTAGGGTAAAGAAAGCTGTGAATTGGTGTTCTCATACAAAAACACTGTTACCTTGATTTAATATTTTGTCCATCCTTGAGAGGGTGTGTGGCAGGGAAATGCTTCACATTATGGCAGTGAGAAGGAACAGTAATGACTTCCCAGTGTATTCAGCTATTAGTAGAGAACAGTAATTGCTTTGATCTAACAGGATTAGAATTGACGTACCAGATACTTTTATTCTAGACATGATCATGTCAACTAGCTTCCTCTTGCTTGTCTACTGCTTAAATTTTTTTCTTGCACTGGGGAAACAGTGGGGTGTTTTAATTTAGGTTAAGAGTCTGAGGCTGTTCCAACTTCAGATTCATCTCATCTAAGGGGCAAATAAGGCAGCTCTTTCATCATATGCTCCCTGATTGCAGTTACAATACTAGTAACTCCATGTTTAGTTGTCCTAAACTCCATATCCTGTTGGAAATGTCTAGCAAAGGTTTTAAATCTGAAATTCATGTGTGTTTATACTGCTCTGTGATTATGCCCTACTGGAATTAATAATTTCACCTTCCAGAAAATTAGAACATGGCACCATTTTTTGTGGCCTCATCGTGCTGCAAGCTGTGTGTTGACAGTTCTTTGGCTTCCTTATACACTGCATCCTGTCCCAAGGAGCAGGACTAAGTATTCTGCGTGACTCTGATTTTGGAGACTGGAAACTGTGTTCATGCTTCAGTGCTGACACACAGTCAGGTCAAATTTAGCTCCCTGCCTGCAGGAGAGAGAACATTCATAAAACAAGATACAGATAGATGCTTGAATGGAAACTGATAGGGATGCTGCTCAGGAGGCAACAAGAATGCCATGCTGTTCTATTAGAACAAAATATAGGAAAGAGCTGTACAAAACTGGGACAGTTTGGCAGGGTTAGCATCACATGCCCTTTTGATGAGCTCTACAGGATAGCAGGAGGGTGTGCCAAAACTTCATCTTGGCTGTGGCTGCTGATCAAGAGGGTGCTGAGAATCACTCATTGGATGATTTTTCATACAGAGTTGTGCCTGTCTGGACACCTACAATACACAGGTGCCTGAATCCTTATAAATACAATTTGGACACAGTTGCCATCCCCATGAACAGACTGGCTTCTATTCTCAAACACACTTAGGCTCTAGAAGCACTGCAGAAGGGATGGTAAACACAACTATTTGCCCTAATTAAGTTATTAATACTACTACTGTGATAAATAGTGATATTTTCTTCCCCATTAGAGCCTGGCTGCTGTCAGCTTGTGTTGAGGAGGATTAGTATGCTTTTCATAGTCTTGTTTTCCCATCTACTGTGTTCAAAATAGCTGCCACCTTTGGCAACAATGCAGCAGTGAGCGTGCCAGATAAAAGCCTCTGCCCTCTCTTTCCTGGCTTCTTTTCCATCTTCCTAACAGAACCTCTTTCCTGCTCTCCCTGACAGTGAGCTTTGTTGCTGCTTCTTCCTTGTCAGTGCACATGCATTTAGCATGTCTTATTTTTATGTTTTGACTAGTACAATCTATAGGTCTATTATTAAACAAACTTTGCTTTTCTTGTTAAAATGTTAACTTAGTCCAAAGCTTGAGAGATTTTTTTGACTTGTAAATAAAGCCTTTGCTGCTTTTTAGCAGTAACAGCCTTCCTGTTTTCTTCCAGACCTTAGGTGGAACACACCACTTCATAATTTCAATTTATTAAAATGCCATCTCAAACATTTTAGTTACTAATCAGCATCACATCTTCCAACTCCCCAAACATTTTTCACATTCATCCTGCAGCTACTTACTTTTTTAAGGAAAACTTTTCTCTGAATGTCTTTATATTTTAAAGAGATCTTCATCAGCTTTTTTAATATAGGGTAAACATAATTTCTTAGAATGTAAGGAATACTGAATGTGCCAGTAAAGTGGCCTCTCTATTAGGGGAAGCAAGCAAGAATTCCTGAAAGAGCTGGCATTGTTTATTTTTGTTACACTCATGCAGGTGGTTATTTTGGTAGTCAACAAGCTCTTGATGCACAGCTGAGAATTTTTTCTATTTATTAAGAAACAACTTGTGGGTGGCAAATAAGAGTACTGAGCCTGTTCCTTAAACCAAAGCAGTCAGGGCATCCCAGACCTAAAAATAATTACAAGTGGCAAAGGTTTGATGCTTTAGAGCAATGATTTCAGCATCTCTTAACTGCAGATACAGCCCTAAAGGTAAACTGTCCAGAGAAAACTGATTGGCATCTGAACAATATCCATGTTGTAATTTTCAGAGGCTACTCTGCAGCATGTCAGGCCTAATTATACACAAGTTAGAGCAGCAAGCTTTGGAGTTTTGAAGATGTATGTGTTGTTTTAATGTAATGATCTTAGGTGTCCACTGCAGGTCATCATAAATGTCCTTGTGGTGGTCACCAACTGGTCTCTCTTTCTTGAGCCTTGAATGGATACAAGTAAAGGCTTACAAGATGAGAGTGCTGCTAGAGTGTTGATCATCTTTTATCTCTTCCTTGTCTGCATTTTCATTTTCTTCTCCATGTACCTCCCTGGCAGAGGAAGTAGCAGACACTTAGGGGCTGGCGTGTCCAGTCCATCATCACAAGCCTGTGTGTTCCTGGCTGCTGCCAGCACTGTTGGTAGCTGTGACACAGCTCCTTGTCATCCCTAGAGGTGTGTCAAGAGTCTCAAAGTGGCAGTGGCTGTGCACAGGTGCCACCACTACAGAATGGCAGGAAAGGACTCAGGGAGATATAAGTGTCCAGCTTGCCTGTGATGCCAGGATGTTGGATGCTGGAGCTTCTGATTAGTAACAAATGCCTGTTGAGGACAGTTATGTGGTGCTTAGGGGTATATAGTGGATTAAAAAGCAGATGCCTGAATAAATATCATGAACATGAGCCAGTTTATATAAGGTACTTACAGTGAGCCATCTAACTGAGAACTAACCTTTCTGCCCACCTTTTTCCTCAAAGGTAGCGAGGCCTCAGAGACCTTTACAATGAGGAGTTCATTTTCCTTTTGATGTCATCTTGGGAGGTTCTTATCTAGAAAATATTGTATGCTCTGCATCCTGTTAAATATTGAATATGATTTGTGAACTTTCCTAATAGTGAACTCTTCTACATGAGAAATGTGGATGTATCTTTACAAATCATCTTTAACAAGTTTTCTTTAAGCTTTCCTCTTATTTAATCTCAAAGAAAGGCACCACTGGTTGCAAGATCTTTTAAAGCATAAAAATCTATGTTACATCTATGTATTGTTATATCTATATGCTTTTTATATCTACATATAAAACACTGGTATAGCAATACATTTTTAAATACTAGAAACATCAAAAGAAAATCCATGATGACTCCAGGAGCATTAATGGTGCAACTATCTGGAATCACCTTTTCTAGTTAAACATTTAGTTACTGTTTTTTGGTTTGTTTGCTTTTTCACCCCTTCACTTTTTTCATGCCAGGAGAAGCCAGTGGTAGAGGAATTTGTTCCCCTTTCCAAATATTATTTGTTAGAACTTCAATCTGTAGTGAAAATCATCTTCTCAGTAGAAGAACAGTTAGACCTTTCTCTCCAGATATTTTATTTCATCTATTAGCATGAGAGGAATTGGTTTTTTTTTTAAAAAGGGCCTCACCCAATTCCCTGTATCAATCCCTGAGCTAATCTGTGATCCCAAAGGCAATGATCAGACATCTTCATGTGTAAAGATGTTACCACCTCAGGTGCTGGCAGCAGATGAAGGTAAGCTGCATCTAACTGGTGGAAATCACCAGTTCTAATTCAGTCACACTCAGCTTCATAAATATCTGAAGGAAGGTGTTTTGCCTGAAGTTCATCATCATACTTGCCTGTATGGCCCCAGTGGCAGGAGAAGCTGCTCAGCATTTATTTTCTTGAAAATTTTAATGGAGGTTTAACATAAGGTAATACTTCAATATGATTTTTTTAAGTCATTCTAAGATAGAGATTAATATTTTACATAGTTCAATTACCTTGAGAGTTATTTTTAAAGGTGTTTCTGTGCTCAGTTTTAATAGCCTAGAAACACAGGTTTGTTTGCCCCATGCAGGACATTAAAAAAAAAAAGAAAAAAAAAGATAGAATTAATTTTGTGGTCATTAACTAAACGGAATGATGTGTAAACATCAGAGTTACTTTTTTTATAATTAATAATATGAGGTAATCTTTGTAGTGAAATTGTAGCTAGACACTGTTTTGTGGATTAAATATGATACCCTGTAAACAGGAGCTCTCTGTATTATTTATGTGCTTTGATTTATGAATCTGGTTTTGTTTTTTGCTTTCTTTAAAAATGTCTACAAGTTCATGTTTATTTCTATTTTAACCATAGAGTTAACACTGCTAATAGTGAAAACCTTTTAGAGAGCCTGTAGTATGAAACACTGAATGCTCATGGTTTATACAATGTGCTTTGGTAACTGTCAGACTTATTTACCAGTGAAACTAAAACAGGGGTGGGAGGGTGTTACTATTTCCAGCTTCCTAAAGAATTGTCTGGTGCAATCATTCTGTACTTTGTGTTCTGGCAATTATTTTCTTTTAACAGCTTTGAGACCCATTAGATTTATTTAACTAGACAATACAAAAACTTAACTAGGCAAATTAAACACAAAAGAAAGCTTTACTTTTTAATTTTATTAATTAAAAACTTATGATGCTTGAGTAGCTTTCAGATTTTAAGAGTTACAAAGTTAAGTCTTATGACCTGTTGTATCTGTTCTGTTCACTTGTTGATTGTTACCCCTTTGAAGCAGATGCAGAAAAAGATGCATCTTTCAGTAAAACACAAGGAAAACTTTTTAAATTTGTTTTATCTTTACAAAAATGACACCAGCAAGCTCTTTAATGAACTTCCAAATAATGCTTTTTCAGCTTTCAGAGCACAGAGATATTCGTAGCACGTATGGTCTGGATTCCCTTTGCCACTGCCCCTTGTATGAAGAAGCCATGCACTTGGCAGAAGAAGGCAAAATTTATTCACGGGTCTTAAGGTATTGATTGGTGCCTATTTCATTATTTCCAGGAAAAGCAAGAATTAAAGTTTAATATTCTATCTAGAAATCACTATTTAGAATTTACTTGTACTAGGTATTTTTTCTAGCAGTTAGACTTAAATGAATATTCTTGTGCTGCTTATTTTAATGGTCTTTGAAAACTTTTCTATTTTGCATAGGACTGAAATGTTTGAATGTCTAGGAGACAGTGACTTCCTTGCTAAGCTTCATTGTATTCGACAAGCTTTCCAGGTAAACAGTAAGGAGTGATTTGTCTGTCCTGTTAAAGCCTAACTAAAGTACATGGCATTGAAACTGACTGTTATTCTTTGTGAAAGCATTTTTATAATGGAATCTGTGTTTAAATAATTTCTTGTTGCTTTTACATTTTTATCATTGTAAAATGAGATGTATTTGCAGAGAAGTCCAGCTTTGGAACCTTTGCACCCAAGCCTTATTAGGAACTTGCTAACTATACTAGAGGTGATAATTACATGAAAATTGATTGAAATGTTTAAGGTCACTTGGTATAACCTGTGAATGAACCTGTCTATATTTTCTGAACCCTTTTCTAGATAATTCTTTCAGAAACATCAAACAGAATATTTCTTGCTGAAAGTGGAAGAAAAATTTTGTCTGCTTTAATTGTGAAAGCACGAAAGGTAAAAAGATTCTTTTACCAAAGTTTTGTTGTTTATGTAACTTCTACCTGAATTCACTGTCTGGGGAAGATCCATCATATCTCTTTTTACATTTGCTTGATGCTCATTGCTTTTACTTTACAGAATCCAAAGAAATTTGAAGATGTCTTTGATGAAATGATATATTTTTTGGAGCAAACAGATCACTGGGATAATACTGAAATGGAGCTTGCTGCTAGAGGAGTGAGTTGCCTTTCTGAAAAGTTCTTTTACCATTACTAATGCCATAGGAGCTAAAAATAAATTTTTACAGTTCAGAATTGTGGGAAAGGCAACTCTTTATTGTTTATATTGCTGATTTAGAGAAATGGTATTCACCAGTTTAGTACCAGAAACCACGCATTTTTTTTAAACTTTTCCTTTACTGACAAAGTATTTTTAATATTCCTTAAAAACAATTGCAAATCTGCATGTTAGTGCAGTGTTACAATATGGTGCATGCTGAATTCCACTGCTGTAAAAGAAACCAGGTTACTTAGATCATGTTCTCATTTAATATAGGTGAAAAATCTGAATTTTTATGATGTTGTTCTGGACTTCATATTAATGGATTCATTTGAAGATTTAGAAAATCCGCCAATATCTATCCAGAATGTAGTAAATAACCGCTGGTTAAATTCCTCTTTTAAAGAAACAGTAAGTATCCATGTGTAATTATCATTCTAATTGATTGTAGGACATTGCAATGTACTGGGTATATACCTGAGATTGTCCTCAAAAGAATTTAACTGATTATATTATCAGGTTTTTCATAATAGGAATTTAAAGGTTACAAGTTTGGGTGTGATTGAATGTATTGGAAAAAGTACTTTAACTGTCCTCCCTTTCTCTGAGGAAGTAGAATTTTAGAAGGGAAATTTCTGTTAGCCACATCGTAGATATCATATCCAGATTTTGGTTCATAGACCAGAGATTCAGCAATAAGGGACCAAGTTGCAAGGAAACAAAATTAAATTAATGCAACTTAGATATTCAGCTGTTGGTTACAATTAATTATTTTTCATACCTGCCTGTTTATTTGCCAGATAGATCTCATCCCTCTGTTAGAGACAAAGGCTACTGCCATGGTCAGCTGGTACAGAAACTACTGTCATTTCATCCACTTTTATCTGTCAACTGCAATTTTCCTTTTGTTTTTGTTTTTCAATTGAAATATTCCCTCTAGAGGAAACAAAGAAAGATAACATGTATATATTTTTGTAGTTATATGGTAACATTGTGCTTTGTCTGTATTAAACTCTCTTTGCAGTACTGAAGGGAGTCAGATGAGGATAGTTAGAGGCTAGGAGGGGAAAAAGCCCAGTGCTGATACTGGTATATTGTATTTCACAGGTCCATATTTGGACAAAGCTTCATAGCTGAATCTGAAATTATTGCAAGAATGTTTTTGCTGAAATGAAAAAGTACAATTCAATGTGTTCACATGCCACTTAATATCTAAAATAGTTACTGAAGTCTGAACACTTTAATATATGAGACTGGTCCTCACTTAAACCCAGTGAGTGTTGCTAACTGTGGTAGCTGTAAAATCAGTCAAGGATGCCAAATTACATTTGAATTTAACTAATGAAAATATTACAAAGATGGATCTGAAATAGCAAGTATGAACTACATATAAATTTGTTATTTATATCAGCTGTTGTTTTATGGTTTTACACTTTGTGTTACCACAAGACTGAAACTAAAGAAAATACATGTCCTGGAAATATAGAATATAGAAATACAGTATTCTGCAGATGAGTTCTTTTGAGATGGAAAATGATTAGGGGCTTGTTTTATATTTTCTTTTTACAATTAGGCTGTGGCTTCAAGTTGTTGGTCAGTACTGAAGCAAAAAAGACAGCAAATGAAGGTAAGTTGCCCTTCAAATTGTATAGAACAGAGGTATTGCTCATATCCTAGGAATTTGAAGTTCTTTTTGTAGCTTTGGCAAAATAAATGAGTGATCAACCCTTAGTCCTGCAGACTTGTTAATTTAGACAAGAGGTTTGCCAGTTGCAGAAGTTCAGCTCCTGGTACCCTAATACCTGTTTTAGCAAAAAGTCTTAACTGAAAGATTTTCAGATTTTTAGTAGGTCAGATTTTCACACCTAGTGTAGGTCCAGTTGGTGACTTCCTGCCCCACACACACATCTCAGACTTTTGCATACCAAGGTCATGATTCTTGAATCTCACCTGCTTGTGCTGGGATTCTCAGCCCCATCTCCCTGCATGACCCCACAGCCAAATCACATCCAGTCCTGCCCTGTTACCTGCCTGAAGCACCACATTCCTCACCAGCACCAGGAATTCTGCTGCAGCCTCCCCTCAGCCCCTTCTGCATCCTGACCTCTCTGTGCAGGGACTCAGTAGAACTCTGTGCCACAGCTTATTACCTTTGGAGAACTTTATTAAACCAAGGAGGGAAGTGTTAGGTTTTTATGAAGATTTAATGCTGAATAATAGAGCTGTATACTAAATTTACTGTGTAACTTGTGTCTACAATTTTTAAATCACTAGGTGCCTGATGGATTTTTTGCACATTTCTATGCTATATGTGAACATATCAGCCCTGTTTTGGCCTGGGGATTTTTGGGCCCTAGAAATTCCCTGTATGACCTATGCTGCTTCTTCAAGGTTTGCAACTTGTTTTTAATTACCACTTCCATAAATTTAAAAAAAAAAAAAAAAAAAAAATCTTTCTGATTAAAATAAACTAAGATCATATTTATTAGTACATTTTACATTGTTAATTTGCATTTTCCTAAGGTTACTAATAGTAAGAAACCATGAGAAATAAGTACTTTCACATGAGTGTTTTAAGCCTGGAACTGTTTTGCAAAGGCTGGTTTAGCACACTCCTGTCTCAGCACAAAATAATACATAATTGGAGGCTTTGAGGGAACATGTTAAAGAAAGAGCTGTTAGCATCACAAACTTTCCTTTCTTGGAACTGAAAACAACTTTTTCCTGTTTCCCCCCCGCTAGGATCAAGTGCTTTTCTTCCTCAAGGACATTTTTGATTTTGACAAGGTGAGGTACTCGAGCATGGAGAGCCTGGCCGAGGACCTGACGCAGCTGCTGGTGCGGCACACGGAGCTGCTGCTGGCCTACCTGGGCGCCGACTCGCTGCGGCACGTCGGCGCCTGCGCCAGCGGCCACGGGCCCCTCCTCGCCAGCGGGCTCCTGGAGGCAAAAGTGCAGTGAGCCTCAAATCCTGGCAAGTGACAGGGAGTGCACGTAGATGTGCTTTGCCACCCTTTTCTCTAGTGCTGAAGCTGCTGTGGCTGGTACTGAGCAAGCATCTGGGAATGCATCGTGTTGCTAAGTATGGAAAAGGACTCAGGGAGTTTAAATGTACATCTGTGAAAAGAACTGGGGAGTGTATTACTGTATATACCTAAATTAATTTTGCAGCCCAGCTGTCGCTGTATTTATATTTCATGTATCCCAAAGCTTTTTCCTGTAATATTTGGGTAAAGTTTATTTATGAAATACTGTACTTTTGCACAAATAATTCGTAAGTGAAGCTGATGGAGTTGTTTCCTTTAAAAGCTTATAGTACAAAATGTTCACTGCAGAGTCTCCAAATCATTAGGTGTCTAGATCTAGAGGGTGTTTTGTCTGGGGTATCTGCAGTCTCTGATTCATGTGACACGTGCAATAAAGTATCACACGCACAGAACTGAACATGTTGCCCCTGCCCCAGAATTCCATTTGTGTGGGTGTAAGCAGCCGTTTTGTACTACAGTGTAATGGAGCAGTGCAGGAAATGCAAACACCATGGGGCAGGAATGACTGCCAGTATGCAATTTTTACTTTATTTTAGTTTAAAATATCTAAACATCACTAAGGTGTTTTAAAATACTTATTTATATTTGAAAAGCTATGCTAGCTTCACCAGTTAATTTAAAACTTCCATGTTTTAAAACCATTACTACTCAATGTGGTGGTAAATAAACCAATATTATTCTCAGTTCATATGTAGCATTTCAAAATGTATTTTTAAATATGTATGATAAGATTTATTAACCATGAAACAGAATTGAAGGCAATGTTTTATAATTTAATAATTTGTGTCTTCCTCCCTTCTCTGTGGGAAATAAGTTGTCTGTTTAAGAGGAGATTTAAGCAATTGTGGCCATCTCTGTGCAGTGTAGAACTGTGGCTCAGGCCATGGAACCCTGAACTTCAGATAGGAGCACAGCACCTTCAGAAGGCATGAGGCACCTTGCAGCAATGGCTTTTACTGTTTTTCTGTCAACTGAAGCCATGCTTCAGAGTTAGTTTAATCTCTAAAACTGCACTTACATGCCTTTGCCATGCAAAGCCAGCCCACAAGAATCTATCCCATGTCAAGAAATACAGAGTAATTACAGAGTAATTCTAAATATTCAGATATTTGAGCAGCATGTTGTTAAAATCTAGGATATCAAAACAAACTTTGACTCGAAACATTTCAACTTTCACATCAAACACAACCCAAAAGGATGCTATTTAAAATGGGGGTCTGTGTAATTCATAAATTTTACTGAAGCCAGCATTTTGCTCCTTTGTTGTACTTATTTGATAAATACAAAAAATGATGAAAATGTGTCATATTAGTTATGTGAAATGCCAACTGATTATAGTTTATTTAACAAAAAAAGAATATACTCTATATGTAATAAAACAAATTCCAAATGCTATTCTTGGCCTATTTCCACCATTTAACTTGCTGAGCTTGGCACCATCTTCCATGCTTTTTTTTTTTCTCTGCAATCTGTCTTCAATACAGGCATGTGAAGTTTTATTCACCCACCTCACTTAACTTTTGAGCAGAAAAGTATATTTAAGCTATGTGTATTCTGGCAGCTTTTTGCTAGTTATGAAAGAAATTATATGGAATAATAAAGGTGTCTTGTTGAGTTCAGAATCAATAGGAATAGCTGGAAATAGAAGGAACAGAGTAAGTGTTCTGCATATTTTACAGCAAATGTATGACCTATAAGTAACAGAGGAACGTGTCTGCTGTGATTTGTCTGGTCCAATAAAATGGTATGAAGAAAATTATACCTTACCATACATCACAGAGAAATAGAAATGCACTTCTTCACAGAATTAAAGGTATATTGAGATTTTAATATTATTTACAAAAAGCTCTTGAAGAAACAAGAGTTGCAGATGAGATTATAAATGTTTCCAGACACTTGGAAAAAAGTAAAACCTGGGAACTTGGTCTTCTGTCAAAATGAAACGATTGTTTTAAACAGAAGAATAAGAAAGGTCTAATCAGACAGCAAACTATTTAGAAAATGGGGAAGAACTTCATAATATCTGACTTGAACATTTGTGTCCCTTTAAAACAGGAGCACTTCTGTACACCCATAGAGCTCTCAAGAGTCCACAGAATTGGAGTGGAAATGAAACCAATGCATTTCCCATCCAAAGTAAGAAATACAGGACCTGGTTCTTATAGGATGGCACCAACAAACACTTCATTGAGAAATAATGAAGAAACTGAAAAAGAAGAGAATAGAGAGACAGGGAAATGTGCAGGTACAGGTGGAAAAGCTTTTGATCTCCTCTGAGTCTTTTTCAATATTTTTCTATAAAGCATTCATCTATTGTGAGTATGTAACCAGCTCCAGAGAGAGATGCAAGTTTAAATGGGAGGTGGCTCTCTCCTTGCAGCACAGAACTGCAGTCAGCTCTTTTACAACCTGCACCTTTAGCAGGACAGAACATTTGTTGATAACTGGCTGTGTGGCTGATGAATTTCAGAAGTACACCATCTCTGCAAACACAAGTGCCAGAGCTGCACCATAGCAGTGATACTATGATGCAGTTCTACTCTAGTTAATTCATAATCAGACTCAGAATTTTGTTTGTAGTGTCTATATTTAGATAGTTTTGAATGATAGTGTCCATGCTAATAAGAACAAACTAAATTTAAAAGCCATCCTCTTCTGCCATAACAGTCCTCTTAAGATTAGAAATGTTGAATGCATAAGGATTAGAAAGAATCAAATATTTATATAATTTGTAATTTAGTTGTAATTATAATCTTACTTTAAATGTGTTCTTAATGATTATTATTCTTCCTTTTTGTAGTGTTTGGTTTCTGTCAAAGTAAATGTGTCAAATCAAGTGTCAGTGAGAGTGTTTGTGACCTTTCTATTGCCTAAATGAACTGCAGCTGTGTATATAAAATAAAATATTTCAGTGAAACAACTGTTGCTCATATAACTGTACCTGAAACTTGAATTTGCACAGTTCTTGAAATCTAATGCAAAATTATTTAATATGGGAGGAATTTTGATACCAGATAGTCATCCTGAAATTGGAGTTTGCTGCCTGAAATGAACAAAGAATAACTATTACAAAATTTACTATATAAATGAAAAAATATTGAATGAGAACAGCTTTGGGATGTCCAGTTTCATTGCATTGTTCTATGCCAACTTGTTGTCTCACTACTGGGTTTTAGAAGACAAATTTTTTCAGGCTTATTTCCAAGCCAAACTGCTGTACTGAGCTCCAGTTGTGGACCAAAACCTCCTTTATGGAGTAATATAAATAACGAAATAGAGGACATAAAGAGGCTAACCCCTACTGCCGTAGAAAGGCCATGTACCCGTGCTTTGATCTGCCCAATTTGTTTTATGTTGCATGTGTTCATCTGCTGAAAGCCGGTGGGTCCCTGGCAGTGGGAGCCCCGACGCCCCTCCAGTGCTTCAGTACGGCTGCCCCGAGGGTGGCACTGGGGAAGGTGCCTGCTCTGCCCTTCACTAGGCAAACGCCTTTGGTGTTTTAGCTTTGATGGCCGCCGTTCAGATCTGCACAGCCTAAGGTCGTGTGGTTATTGTCCTAGTGGTGATAACCCAGCTGAAAGTTAGGCTCCAGTCCGGCAGACACAATACAAGAGAGATAGGAAGAAGACAGTTCTGCACTGGAAACCTTGCAACTGAACATGTAGGGGAAAAGTCATCTTTAAGCAGGAAAAGGAATGTAATCAGATGTAATAAAATCAGGTTTCTGCCCCTGCTTTGTAAAGTTCCCAGCGACAGGCGCTGCTTTGAGCCATCGCGCTCTGCCTCTCGCAGTCTGGCACTAGGCAGATTCCTCCCCGCTCCATCCGCGAATTGTCTCATTACTACTATTAGTTGATCGCTCTCCATGTGCCGTTAGCCGACCGGGTCCGGGCCGCCGTAGGTATAAAACCCCGCGGGCGGGCGTTGCGCTCCCTGCCTGCGGGGCCGGGCTGCGGTGAGTGCGGCTGACCCGCGGCTGCCGGGCCGGGACAAGCCGCGGTGCTCGGAGCAGCTGGGGGCTGTCCCGCTGTGTCCCGCTGTGTCCCGCCGCCCTGCGGCAGGGCCGGCGGGGCCAGGGACGCGCAGCAGAGCGGCGGCCTCGCCGCCCCGGTTATTTATAGCTCGGTGCTGCTTCCAGCCCAAAATAAGCCTGTCGGCCGGGCTGCTGCCAGCGGGGAGGGGGCTGGCTGGCTGCGCCCCCCGCGCGGGGCCGGGCAGGGCGCGCCGAGCCGCAGGGCCGGGTTCGAGCCGGGCCGGGCCGGGCCAGCTGCCGCGGCGCGGGGCTCGCCTGGAATGCGGGCGCCGGGCGCGCGTCGCGACTTTTATGGAAAGTTGCAGCGGCGGAGCGGCGGCCGCAGCCAAGGGGCGCTCGGCAGCGCAGCCCGCCCGCCGCCGGAGCGCCCCGAGCCGCAGCGCGGGCAGCGCACAGGTAAGAGCGGCTCCGCCGCCGCGGGCACAGCGCGGCTCGGCCCCCCCGCTCCCCGCAGCCGGCCGGCCCCGCTGCCCCAGCGTGCGGCGGGGCTGGGGCTGCCTGCCCGGCCGGACCCGCGGCGGGAGCGCCGTCTCCTCTCGCCGCCGAGAGCCGCCCCGCTCCGCTCCGCTGCGCTCCGCTCCTCTCTGCCGGCGGCCGGGCCGAGCACAGCCCCAGGGCTGCGGGGCAGCCGCGGCCGCGGCGGGGGGAGCGGGCTGGGGGCGGTGCGGCCGCGGCCGTGCGGG
Source organism: Oenanthe melanoleuca (assembly GCF_029582105.1). Classification (NCBI taxonomy): domain Eukaryota; kingdom Metazoa; phylum Chordata; class Aves; order Passeriformes; family Muscicapidae; genus Oenanthe; species Oenanthe melanoleuca. Next base: position 15,769,905 of record NC_079342.1, on the reverse strand, counting down.
AGCGGGGCCGGCAGCGCCGAGCGGGGTCCCTCGGGCCCGCATCCCTCGGGACGCAGCGGTTTAACCGAAGGCGCTGCCGTGCGCGGGGCTCGGCCCGCCCGGCCCCGCTGAGGCGGCCCGGGGGACGCGGAGCCCGGGAGGGCCGCCCCGCCCTGCCGTGAGGGACCCGCGGTTAGTGATATGCGGTTTATGAAAGTTAGGTGAGAATCCCGTAAATGCCGGGTTTGCAGAAACACGCGGAGTTCGGTTTTGTTGGTGTGGTCTTTCGCAGCGAGGGTGTACTGAATGCGCCCATTGCTTCTGCTTCACTCTGAAGTGATGGCTGTAAAAAAGTGGCGTGGAAAAAGATATTTGGGTTTTGTGACAGCTTGTAAATATGTTAATATCACGTTTGTTTTAGGTAAATAGGGGCTTCTTTTAAGCCAACAAATATTGAAAAAAGTACGTTTAATGAAGCATGTTAGAATTTCAAAAATTAATCAGCGAATAGCTGTATGGTAGAAAATATAGTACTCCTAACCTTAGATCTCAGGTCTTAAGAGACATTAGATCTAGAAAATTGTCCAATGAAATGATGAATTATAATTGGTCTTACTGCTGGGCCAAGTGTATCAATTAAGGAGCATGCATGAGAATATGACTGGTAGATGTAGAAATACAATTGTGAAATACAAGAGCTGGGTAGATGGTTTAAGACATCACTAAGGCATACTTTCTCTGACTGCATTTGGCACGTATTAGATGAGTAGTTTTCTCAGTGAAAGAAATCAGGGAAGCATTCATGTGGTTGTCCAGCTTTGAAAGTCCTTTAAGGAGGAGCAGTGCTGTGGTCAAGCTGGCTGCGGGGAGGCAGTGGTGAAAGCAGTACAAGAGGCAATGGAAGTGGCCCTTGCTGTGCACCAAAGGCAGCTGTAGCTGCTCAGGCCAAGGTGGTACACCTGATCCAGCTTTTACAGGCACCCCCAGTGGGGTAGGGTTGCTCAGGGGGAAGCAGCAGCGTGTCTCTAGGAAGCCCTGGACACTTCTCCTTTGTGGCAGAGGCCGAGCTCAGGCCATGACCACTGTGGGTCACCACCCCTGCTTCAGTCTGAGCTGGCCAAGAGCATTTCTGAGAAGAGGCAGAAAGGATGTCCTGTCAGTGGGGAAGATACCAATTGCAATAACACCTCATGGCCAGTATTTGCATTACCTTGATCTCTGAAGTCCTATCACTGATGTCAACACAGCACACGGTTCATCTTCAGCTGCTGTGACACTGCAGGGAATGGAGGAACTGTGGCGTGAGGCAAAATACCCCGTTTTTTCTCTTGGGGACCTCAGTTCACAATTTACTGCCACTTCCATTAGGATCAGCAGATACCATGGAACATGAAATCATGGGCAGGACATCCTCATACCAGAGCAGTCTCTGAGCCCTCACTATGTTTGCTCTGCAGCCAGTATACCCCAAAATAGCAGAAGAGAATAAGGAATCAGCAGACCTTTTGTACAGAGAAGGCTGATTACATTTTTTCTAACAGCTGGGCTGAATGGCACTGTTGCATTAGGAGTGTTTATGTGTATAAAACACAGGCATCCTTTACAATACATATGTTTTTATAAATAACACCCTATCTGCAAGGAGTATTCTACAACAAAATAAGACTCTCAACAAATGTTGAAGTGTGATAAATTCAAAGACTGAGGAAAAGATTATGTATGAAAAATTATCCGTGTCACTTGTTGGTAAGCATTCTGGTCTTCAATTATGAAGACTTAATGATGGAAATACAAGTGAGCAGAAGTAGTTTTGCATTTTGTATTTATACAAAATGTGAAGTTTAGACAGCTGGTATTAATTGTCATAACTCACTGGCTTCAGTGAAGCCAGCTCAGGATCTTCCCCTCTGCACGATAATTTTAGCATCTACTTCAGTATCTGTGATTTGGTACAACAACTGGTACTGCCATTCCAGACCAGTTACAGGGAGGACATAAATGATGACCATTCCCCTCCCCTGTTCTGTTTAATATTTTGTTAAATATTTCAATGCTGTGTTTGAACACAGTGCTGTGGACTGTGTTTGCCTCTGCTCGGTGCTTTGGCTGTGAGCAGTGAGTTTCCAACTCTCTCAATTTGATTTTCTTATATAAAGGAGTCTTCCCTGCAAGTAGATCACAAAGAGGAGACAGATGGTGAACGTAACTTAGTCCGTGCCATGAAGGGCTTATTTATAACTCACCAGTAGGAGAGCAGGGGGCCTCCTGAAAGGAGAAATCACAGAGGAACTGGACCTTTTTTTAAAGTCCTGACTTCATGCTTCTATTGTAAAGAGTGGTGTTCACTTCAGGGAAATGCTGGCATTTTGTCTGCCTCTTTGGAGGAGGATGTTTATCATGCCCCTGAAAAACAATAACTTTTTAAACGAAAGTGAATTTTATTATTTACAAGAAAGTTTTTTATTCTTTAATCTGGTTAAAGCAGCACAACTTTTTTTTATCAATTGAGGACTCTGACCTGCTTTCAGAAATGGAAATTAATTAAATTTTAGGAGATGGAGTTTGAGACTTGTGAGCTATCCAACTTTCTGTGTCCCCTTAATGGTTTTCTTTTTTTACTTTTTTTTGCCCAAAGTAAAATTTTAGGGAGGCTGCATAAAAAGTTGAAAAAGTGCTATGATCATAACAGATAAAGGCATATTTGAGGTGCTTGCCTGTCCATTTATAGTAAATGAGTAAGATGTTTGAAAGCAGTAATTTATTTTTTTACAGAACATTTCTAATCTGTTGCCTGGTTTCCTATGTATTATTTCTTTTGTATTAAATTTTCAGTTGACCTTAAGAGATCCCTCTCTGCATTACAGCCAGTCAAGTTAAATGGCATTTTCTCTTTCTTCCAATTCCAGAGGTAGGACCATCGGTCACTGAATGCACTTCTTGAGGAGTGGACCTTTCAAAGGGACCCTGAAGTCTGGTACTTTCAGTATAAAACTTGTAACACCAGACTAACTTTATCAAAGATATGTCATTTAATTGTAGGAAAGATAACATGTGGAGAGAAAAAAAAATAACACTCTTTTCAGGTGAATGCTGGAGTGATGAGACTGGGTTGGCAAAGGGTAATAAGCTGAACTTGTTTTTTGATCATGGTTATGTTCAAAATTATCATCTGGGATTTTTTTCAAGGGGGAAGCTTCAATGAGAAGCTCTTACAGCTTCTGCTGAGGTACATTGATTTTGGGAAATAAAAGAAAACATGAGACTGAATATTAAGATTGAACAGCTTTGTAACAGAAGAGATAGTTTCTGCAGTAAGGAACTAAACAGGCAAGCTTGTGTCACCTCAAAAAATAAGAATTGCTTTTATTAGATGAACTCTGGGAAAATACAAGAATACATACATATAAATGCACGATTTAATATAACTAGTTCATCTCAAAATGGAATTAGTAGGTCAAGGTTTCTTGGGTTGGAAAATCTATTACTGCATACTTCTGGAAAGATATTGGCAGATGAGGAAGGCACTGCTCTTCCATGATTTGCAGATGTCAGGACTTCCTAGTGTAGCCACTGGGGTTTTCATTAATTCATTGACTGTGACCCTTTCCTGATGGTGAGGCAGATACAAAGGAGCTTCAGTCTGCAGTGGTTGTTCCTGGTCATTGCCTCACAGACCCAACTCAAAACTCCAGGAGTGCTTCTTTTTTCTAAAATATTTTGATTGTCTTTATTGGAAATTACCCATATGCCCTGAGGGGTGCCTGAGGCAGGGTGCAGCTGCTGGCCCTGCTCAAGGTTTAATGGCCATGGGGAGGGATGGAAGTGCAAACATGGTATTATCATGTCTAGCAATGTGCTGGTGCTATATATCAATCTCTTTTAGCATCAGGGGTGGAGGTAGGATGACTTGCAGAGGCAAAATGCCTTAAAGCCAGCTGGCTAACCTTCAAACATATTAGAGTTAGAGATGCCAATGAACTGGAAAGGAGCCTAAAGTAATAGCAGATATGGCAGTATTCCAAATGGCAGAAACATATCTGCCATCTTGAAGGCCCACAGCCTGTTGGACTGGCACTATTTTGGAAGTTCAGACAGCAGGAACTTGCAAAGAAAATTTCTTCCAACATTTGCATTTCTAAGGAAAATTTCAGATTTGTTATCCCACAACTCCATTTGTCAGAGGTTCAGGTTATTGGAGCTATCACAAAGGTTCAAGACAAAGTCTTGACTCATGAACATCATCTTCTTCTTACAATTAATTGCACATAATAAACCAAACTTTGGAATAGTATCCCTGAGGCTACAGAACGCTGGTGCAGTTATCTGCCTTTCTAGACTCCACACAATTCTAACATGCTATTGTTGTCCTGAAACAATCTCAGTAAGAACTGCCACTTAGTGATTATATGTTCATGTGTTCACAGGTGAGAAACTGAAATGCCTTGGATTCCTATCACTCTACAAATGAAGGGGTGGGGTGGGGGTGGTGTGACTTTCTGTACTGATTTGTTGAAAGAGAACACCAAAGTGCTCTCCAGAACATCTCTGTTGAAGCCAAATTTGAAGAGTATAGAATTTGTAAATCAAGGCAAGCACTGGTAGCTAAAAGCTTGTTTCACATGTTGTGACTGCTTTCATTGGGAAAGACATCCCAAGATCTCTAAGAATCCCATTCCATCTGCGTAGCTACAGCAGTGCTGATGAGCATCAGTGATGCTGGTGTATTTTTGAAAACTTTACATGAAAACAACTCTTAACATTAATTATTTTTAAAACTACGCCAATGTTTATGTGTTTATAATCTGTTTGCAATTAAAAATTAGAGAATTTGAAAAATAAGAGCTTACTTTCCATTTAATGAAAATCCCTGACTTCAGCTCTTCTAAACCACAAGTAAGAAGTCCCTTCCAATGGTAAGCTGCTTTTCCAGCATTTTTGCTTAAAATGTTTAAGCCTTTTTTTGCACCATGTTTGGCACACTGACTTTTTAGACTTTCCTGGCACTCAGAAGATCAATACAATACAGACAGCAGTAGCACTGGAGTCACATCATGATTTCCTTCCTCCCACAAGCTCTCATAGACCTGAAACTTAAAAGAAAAAAGAAGAGAAAGTGCCTTTCTGTTAATTTCCTAGTAAATAAAGTGTACTTCAAAATTTCTAACAATTTTCTTCTAAAAAATGCCATGCAATTTCTAGAACACAACTAAATTATATAAATGCTTTATCTGTATGTGGCTTTCCTCTCCCATTTCATAGTTTTTGGCACTACTTTTCCCTGGAGACAGCCCTAGAAGGGACAGCATTACTTTGCACTCGTGTGTCGGGTGAAGGGTGGGGGATGCAGCCGCACCTGTGCCGTGCAGGGCTCCCCCAGCCCGTGTCCTCACAAAGACAGGGCAGCGGCTCGGGGAGGCCGGGGGCGCTGGCCCCAGCCCCGGGAAAGCCCCGGGAAAGCTCCCGCAGCCGCAGCCCCGCTCACAGCCCGGCCGAGCCGGGACAGGGCATTCCCTGCGCTGCCACCAGCGCCGGCAGCTGCAGTTTGGCAACGGTTTGGCTCCAAGTTGTTTGTTCTTTTAAATGGAAATTAGAACCCAGTATTTAGGACTATATAGAGGAGTTATGAGCATGAATAGTGAATCATAAGCTTGTTCTTTTAATTACTGTGGCATACTTAGAACCTATTCATGACTTCAAAAGCCCCAGAGGACCAAGTGAAATTGTGATACATCAATTTCGGCCTATGCAAACTTATTTACAGGAAGATGGTTAAAGCATCATTTAAAAGGAAAAGAAAGGAATAAAACTACAACTGTTTCTTTCAGGTAGAAACTGAAAGCCACCTTAAACATACCAGGTGCAGAGCACAATACAGTAACCATGAATGACATTGCACAGAAAACTGAGGTATGTACCAATTTTAAAGTAATCAAGGCAATGTAATAATTTATGACTGATGCTTGCAAAAGTAATAATTACAAATACTTGTAATTAATAGTAAAAAATAATAGTAAAGTGCAATTATACTGGAAGTCTGCTAGTATTGCCATTATTTTTAGACAATTAAAGGGGACTTGTTCAGTAGCTTAAGATTTGATGGAATCTGTGAGTTATGTTCTTATTAAAAAAAAACATGAAGGAGGAGCGCAAAATAAATGCAACGAAATATGAAGAAGGTTTAAATGTTGGTGGCAAAATGCTGGGCAACATTTACACCTGATTCTAAAATGTAAATCTACTAGGCTACTTCAAGTATGTGTTCTACATAGACGTACTGAGTAGCAGGAACAAAAACTTCTGGTGATGTTGGAAAAATATGAAATATGGCATGCTTTTAGCCAGTTTTCTTGTATTACTTTATTGAGAACATTCCTGTTGTCATCACTGTAAATAGAAAAAACTTCACAGTAATTCTGAAAGTGGGAACCTTTGGTGCCTAGACACCCACAGAGCAAGTATTGGCAAAGAAATGTCCGTTTGCTGTATGAGCATCAGAGCCCTGGTAGTTCAGCAATCTTTGCACTTCATAACATAAAATCACTGGGCTCCTCGTTTTCTCTAGATATTAAAAAAGAAAGCATATAATGTACTGGAAGTTTTAAATTAAGAAATACTACTGTTTATTTAAAAACTATAGATGGCTGTTGAAATGGTGCAGAAAAACTCCCATACTTATTGTATTATGCATCTATGTCTTTATATCCCTTTTAAATATTGAGGCAGATTGTCTCTTTGGTGACTGCTTAAGATTGAAAGCAACAATATAAATCTGTATCTAATTTAATAGTTTAATACAATGCTGAATGTTGTTTTGGATATTTTATCATTATAACTGTTTATGAACAAATACAGTAATGCTTAACAGATGATGGCTCGTGGCACACAGTTAATAATCTCAATTGCACTTCTTTTTTATGTTCTTACATACTTTCTAATCCAATCTATCAGAATATTTCTGTCCATCTGTTTCAACATTCTTTTTCTTATCTTCATTTCTTCTATATCTTCATCAAGATTCTGCTTTCTTCATCTAAACCCGTCCAAAAGTCCTATGTGCCCAAGCTTCACAAAGGTGATGTAAAGGATAAATTTGAAGCTATGCAGAAAGCAAGGGAAGAAAGAAATCAAAGGAGATCTAGAGATGAAAAGCAAAGAAGAAAAGAACAATATGTTAGAGAGAGAGAATGGAACAGGAGAAAGCAGGAGGTTATTTTCTTTGCTAATATTTTGTGTTATATTAATATTTAATATATCTGAAAATCTATTCACATTATTTGAAGACAATAATACTGGGTTTTCATTTAAGTTATAAAGACAGTTTACTTTCTGTGTTTCATCAACCAGATGAAAGAACTGCTTGGATCTGATGAAGACGATGACACCAAACTATCTAAAATAGAAAAGGGTTATGTTCCAAAGCTCATAGGTAAGAGAGGCCTGACTTTAAAGGCCACAGAATTCACTGGTGTTAGATGGAACTGCTGAGCTGTGCATTTCTTGTCCACAGGAACCGTTAAAGGCAAATTTGCAGAAATGGAGAAGCAAAGGCAAGAAGAAGAAAGAAAAAGAATGGAAGAAGAAAGAAAGCGCAGAATTGAACAAGATATGATTGAAAAAAGAAAAATTCAAAGAGAATTGGCAAAAAAGGCACAGGAGGTACGTTCATCTGAACACAACACAACACAACCATCAGGATGTAATTGTAAACATAAACACGAGAAATGTTTTGTATTGATCAGAAGGATTTGATCTTAAGATTTCTGATAGCAGAGATTTACATGGGAGATACTTAGTGGGGTGGAAGAGATATAATGTTCAGGGAGTCTTCATTTCTTTACAGTAATGGTTCTCTTTTAAGCTCTAAAGTTGAGATGTAGATGAAACTGGGCAGACATAAACCTGGTAGGAACCAGGCACAAATTTTGGTGTCATATGCATATGAGTTTACTAAACTAATTTGAAAATGTTTCTTATATTTTATCAACTCTTACTTTAGACAACCTTTGCTTCTAAGTTAGTGAATAAAGTTCAGTGATACATGAACTAAGCAAGCAAGAAGTAGTAAGAAAATACCAGTGGCAGGCAAAAATAAGACAACACTAATGCAGTAGAAATAATAAATCATAAAGATCCAGGTCATGTTTTATTCCTTTGCCATTCTGTGAATCATCATTGCATATATATATAAAAATAAAAAATATATTAATAGACTCCAACTGTTGTTGATGCCGATAAAGCAAATACTGTCTTTTGTAGAATTTTGTGAAAGGATATCAAACTTAATTCCTTCTGCAAGTTTTCTTCAGTGCTGCAAATACTGCAGTGAGAGTAAACATTTAAATGACAGACCAAAAACATATGCAAATTTCCTATTTAACCAAATGATAGTAGTATGTAATTTAGGTTTGAATTTGTTGTAAGAAATGAAAACCAGTGCTATAGGAGAAGTCAATTTTTGTATAGTCTTTTCTACTAGAATTTCTAACATTGTTAAAACTGTACTTTTAACTGGCATTGTATCTAGCATGTATTTAATTTACCCTGCAAGGCAGAAGTACATACATGTAGAATTTTTAAAAGTATGGTAATTTCAGCCCATAACATAGGCACGCCATAGGAAGCAAGCACAGCATTAGGCTTTTGTCAGGAGTTGAGTGGAAGACAACGTCACTTGAATCAGAAATAATAAATGACTTCGCTTTAGATTTTTTTTTTTTTTTTTTTTACCGAATTCTGGAATGTTTAAATGAAGAATGCACATCTCAACTACTGTTCTTGACTCAGCACTGTGTTGACAACGCTTTAGCAGATTTTGTGTGGGATGCTTTATGTCTTGTTGCCTCTTCCTCGACAAGTGACCTATCTGGATTATTCCAACAGAGCTTCGGTCATTACCAGATTTGTGAATTTATGTGCTACATACATATCACTGATACAAAGTGAATTTCCAGTTCTATGTTTGCAACTCTAAGGCAAAGAGCCAAATTAATGTAATCATATGAAATTCTCATTTAATAGATTGATGACTTTAACAATACGGGAACTGAATCAGCAGCTGAGGTAATCAGATTTTTTTAAAGAAATATTCACCTACATTTTTATTCACCTTGTTTTATTTTTGTAATTTGGGTTGGGAAAACTTAGGAAAACAGCACACAAATACCTAATTAAAGTTCAAAAAAGGAACTAACAAATTTTTAATGTATATGGAACTATCTCTGTACTTGAAATCAATATATTGAAGTCTGAAACAGAGCCTGGACTATGAATACTTTGTGGTTAGTTAAAAACATCTGAAATGTAAATATTCAACGCCACCAGAATTATTTGATATATATTGGGAATGATTCTTTTAAGTCCTCTGGCTTTGCAAAGAATTATCTTCAAAGCTCTTTGCCTTAAACTTGAAATTAAAGGGGGATTCTGACAATATATAGATGTTTGAACAGCTCACTCAGTTAACTTTTTTATTTTTTTACTAATATACCACATGGGTTTTGATTTCAAGTCATGCAAATAAATGATCATTTCAAAAAGCTGGGTCCAAAGGTCCCATTGTCTTCCACTAACACAAGAAAATCACACTTCTACTACAGTTTTGGAAAGAAAAAACTAAACCTGCAAATTCATCAGTTAACAGGGGAAAAATACGGGTGAATTATATTTTGGCAAATAAATTGTACAGAAAGAGTTGGAGCAGCAACATCCTTCAAAAAAATAATTACTGTACCTGACAAATTACATATTAGAAATTACAAGTGAGATATTTCTGTATTGAGCTATTGGCTTATTCCAGCCACAGTTTATTATCATTTACATAATAAATATAAAACTGGAAGTAGAGTGTGGTTACAATTGCTGTATATTCAAAATTACACCTGTTCTTTCCCAACCTTGTTTTTATGGCTAATAGTTAATGAAAACCTATAAAGAAATTAAGGAGTTTGCCAGCCATTATGTTTAAAATATAATTCTGTTCTTGATACTCTTCATATATTAGAAGAAAACTAGTGACTGCCACAGGCAGGTGGATTTATTCTTGTGGATAATATTCAATACAAGTAAATCTTTTGGAAGTTTTGGTGCACACAGGTTAGAACAGCAGGTTCATTAAGAAATGAGTCTATCTAGAAGTCAAGTTTCATGAAAATATAATAAATATCTTTTTGGACAGGAAGGGGATGATTCACTGCTAGTTACAGTAGTGCCTGTAAAAAGCACCAGGACACCTGGGAAGATGAAAATAACTTCTGAGAACACAGGAAAGGAGATAGCAGAACAAAGAAAGACACAGGATGAAGAAATGAAGCTAAAATATGAGGAACAAAACCAATTCCTTAAGGAACCCAAGTGCCTTTCATTTGTCAAGGTAAACCAGTCATCCAAAAATACCTATATAATAGATATTTTTTGGCTTAAGATACAACTGTTTCATTTTTCTTACACAGGGTAAAAATGAAAACAGTGAAACTCAAGAGCCTCTGTCTCCTGGCAAGCTGAAAGTCACATTTGAAGAACTGGAAAGACAAAGACAGGAGAATCAAAGGCGGCAAGCAGAAGAAGAAGCAAGACAACGTTTGGAAGAAGAAAAACGTGCCTTTGAAGAAGCCAGGCAGCGAATGGCAAGTACACGTTTTCTCCATGTTGGTACAGAATTTGCACAGTGCTTTCACATTCTTTCCCGTACGTGATTCTTCTTTCTTATTCCTTAACTTTATTTTAGCTGTTAAGACTCTGGAAATAAGTTTTTGAAAGACATTTTTGGCCTTTGCTCTAAATCAGTGACTGTACTGACATAATGCTTTAGACACTCTTACAGTAAACTCAAGGAATACAGGTGTTTTGATTTTTTCAGCAAATTAGTAGATTCTCTGTCGACACTTTTTAGTACCTTAAACTGTAAGCCTTCAAGAAGATGAGAGGCTGTCCTCTTCTGAAATAGTGCTGCAGATGGTTCAGCAACAAGTTTATGATGCAAACATTCCGTAGGAACAGAATGCTATTTCTTATCCCCATATTTATTTGTAAATGTGATAGAAATATACATCAATTACAAGTCTCCTCTTATGAAGGAAGGCAAAAAAAAAAACAGTTTTTCTGTACGTACTGACATAAACAACAACATACTATAAATTACTAGTGAAGTCCCCCGAATTTTCAGAAATGCAGCTCACAGATCCTGTTTTGTAATACTTGGAAAACCGTCTCTATCTGTGTTCTTTATCATAAGTCAGAGTTACACCAGATCAGCTATAAAGAGACTTCACTACAGATCATTCTTTGATCATACTGAAGGAATCATACACTTAGTATTAACCAGATAGTTTAGTTCTGTATTTCCTTACTTTTCCATACTCCATTTCCAATTGTATTTTTAAAGTTCTGTATTTGAATACTTTTCCCCTGTACAGTCATGATCTCTATGACTTTCTTAATTCACATACAAAATTCACATACAAAGAAGAGTAACAAGAAATGAGACTTTAATCTTGCATAAAAACTTGGAAAATATTATTTATAGAAATTTTCTAGGTTTAACAGAGTATAGTTACTCATTAACAGTCTTGGAAAAACAGCTCTAGATCACTATTTCAATTATATTTCAAAAACATTCAAGACATTTATATTCTAAAGAAACAAACAAAACCAAGAACACAGAACTTCTAGAATGCTGAAACACACAAATTCCCAACTGGTCCATACTGAGAGAGTTCTAGGTTCAGGCAGATACCCAAATTGTAGTTCACTTCTTCATCTCCACCTTCAGTAGATCACTGTTGTTTCACACCAATAACCTTGCCATTATGTCAACAATGAACTTTTTTCTCTTTTTTTGGGGAGTTGGGCAAGGGATTGTAGTGAAGGAGAAGAGTGAAGAAACTGAAGGAGAGTGAACTTTATGAAGTCACTTAAGTGTTCTAACTGAAGATTCAAGTTCACATCTCTCTTCCTTACGCTTATGCATTTATTTATCAAGTAATATGAAATAATTTATAAATTCTCCACATTAAAAGAAATTTTCTAACATGAAGCTGTACCTGCTGACCAGTGGTTGTCAAAATTTGAAGTAAACATTTTTCTTAAGAATTCAGCAGTTAATTTCCTTCAATTCTTTAATTTTTTTAGTTACAAATTTCAGACAAAAGATTTCTCTAATTCCCTTAATGGGCTACCCTACATACCAGTCCCAGGGCTGTTCACAGTATAGAGATCTGGATTATCAGTATTCGGACAGCTCCCAGTCCACTTCCTCCATTAACAGATAAACTACTCTGGGATGTCCTCTCAAAGGGGTTCTTGATTGCAGTTTACAAACCACAGGCTTCTCTTAGCAGGTAAGTGTTCACTGGAGAGAAGCTATAGTGAAGACATCAGAGTATCTCAATTCCTTTTCTTCAGTGATGATTAAATGTCTAAAAAGAAAAGAAACAAAAATCTCAGTCTGTAATAATAGCAAAATGGTAACTGATTCAGTTTTGTTATAAGACTACAGCATTTCTTTAACTGGTGCATGATGAAAGTGATTTCTATACAAACAAAAAGACTTGATGGTATAAGCATCTATGAAAACGATGCAAATAAAGAGAATAGAGTGTCATTTACAGTAAATGATCCAACAATGAGACCATAAAGTATGTACTAACTGTTTAGCCTCTTCCTGATAAAATATTGTTCTTTGAATTACACATTTGAAATACACATTAAAAACACACAGATTTTTAAAAATCGTAACAGCTATGTGTAGGATACTGAAAATTTCTCGCTCTCTTGGCTAAAAACAAAGATTAAAATGTTTCTCACAGGAACCTAACTCTCAGTGCATTTTTCTCCCCCAAGGAGAAAACAGTATTTATAGAAGATCAGAAAGGAACAGAGTTTTTATTTACTATAAAGAGTATTTTTTCTTCGAGTAAGTGCTATTTATGTTTTCCTCTATTCTCTTAAGATAAATGAAGGTGGCGATGAAGAATCTGAAAATGCTGTTAAAGAACTCCGCCCTGGTAAACTCAGACTCAGTTTTGAGGAAATGGAAAGACAGAGGAGAGAAGAGGAAAAGAGGAAAGCAGAAGAGGATGCACGACGACGCATAGAAGAGGAGAAAAGAGCATTTGCTGAAGCAAGGAAGAATATGGTATGGTATTTTGGTTTAGCATAGAATTTAATTTTTACCTAAATCTCAATCTGGAAAGAAACTCTGGAAAAAACCTTTAAATAGTTAGGAATACATGTTTCAACTCCTTCATGAATCACTTAACCTTACTATTTATTAGAAGATAATGGGATAAACTAGTGAAGTTTACCAGAACTCATCAGAGAACAATCCCTCCTCACAGCCAGCCCAGGGAGGATTTCAGATAATTTCGTCAAAACCAGCTATTATATACAAGTGGGTATTATTGGGCTAGGTGCAATATACATGGGAAGCAAACTGTTTCCAATATGAGGGTTTGTTGTTTTGGTTTTTTTTTGAGAAGAGCAATTTCTTTTACTGCTCCAAGTTTATGCCCCTATCTTTACACAGTGTCCACCAATGATCTCTTACTACTAAAGCACAATTAACAGCATAGTAGAAAAATGCACACTGCAAGTATGAATCTTCAAGTCATCTGTGGCTCTTTAGGAAGGAAAAATTAAAAGGCTGAACTCAGCTACTTGATGTTTTTAATGCTTGTTCAGAGAAAAACAAAAAATAACTTGTGGTGTTTACCATTACAACTATCTTGTAATACTATCTTGTCTCGACAAATACAGATTTCTGTCATATGCAAGGACTTGCAAAATTATACTGGAGACACATTTCCAGGGGCTTAGGACTGGCATAAACTACCTCAAAACACAGAAAGATGCCTGATTTCAAAAGCTAGGAACAATTACTTATATTAAAAAAAAAAAAAGGCTTTTAACTGTGGTCTTCATACTTATTCCAACCACTTCCACATTCTGCAGGCTTTTGGGTATAAGCCAGTTACTTATTGGTGGATATCAGGAAATACAGCATTGATGAAGTAGGGTTTGTTCAAAAAGCGGGCAGGGGGCAGGACCTGCCAGTCTAGAACCAGGCATCTGGTAGAATCTTCCTACATCCTCTGTGGCTGAACTGGGAAACACCATCTGCATCCCAGTAACATTTTCTTAATCTCTCAAAGCCATACTTGGGAGAGAAATGAAAATTTTGTATGAATACTGATACTGCTGGTAGGGCTCCCTCTGCCTGGAAGCTGGACCAAAGACAAGACCTGTGCCGAAAGACTACCTAGAAAGGCCTAATTTTACAAAATATGGCTAAAATATTAACTAACTAACCAAAGGGATTTTGTACATCACACAAATCAGCTAAATCTTTGTGGTTTTTAACCAGGGAGAAGGTGGCGCACTATCTTTTTGTCACATAGTAAGTCAGAAGTACAGAGACAGCTGCTAGTGCTTGCTCACATTCACAGCTTTTGAACTCTAGTGGGCAAAATCTCAATTGATGCTTCTTGTGGTCACTTAGGTTTAGTATCTCGAAGTGATGAGCTTATGAACTCATGCATCACCAGCAAGAGACTTTTCATGTTTCTTTGTTGATTTAGTTATGGGTAGCCTCTAAAAACTATGGGGCATCACTTTCACTATAGGAAAGAGTTTACAGCTTTGGTTTTTGACTTCACTTCTCTATACAATTTCAACAAATGCTCATATTACATGAAACAAATGAAGCATGCGCTGAAGTCCAACTGTAAGCTTAGAAGGAATATCTGAGTAAAATCTGTAGTGAATAGCAGAATTTGAGTGGGATTGGCCTAAAAAACTACTGAAAGAGCTGTGGCAAATAAAGAGCATATGGGCAAAGTAGGTCAAGAAAGTGGTATGAACTAAGACACCATAACACCAAAAGCAGAGAAAGGTGTGGGTTACAATGGCTGTAAGCAGCAATAAATAGAAGTAGTGAAAAGGCTCTTATAGAAATGTCTATTTTCTGTCCTTTATATAGACAGTCAGACCACCTTCTCAGATGGGAATGTTGCTCCTTTAATTATTTCTATCATTTGACTGGTTACTGCTGCCTATAGCTTATGGCATATTGAGCTCTCATGTCTGCCACAAGGCTTCTAAAACCTGTGCTGATTAAACCGTGACAAAAGCCACATCACCCCCAACTCAGTACCTGGACAGTGCCTGACCTCACCTCACCTTTATCTACAGAACATTCCTGTTGAGACAATCTCTGCAAGTTTATATAGCTACGTGCACAAACATATATTCATTCATGTCAGTTTTATCACAAGCTTACATTAAAATTCCTGCATAGTTCATTGTCACTGCTGGCTGCTGTTGTAGTGTTCAGCTTCATATTTTAGTACTTCACCACATTCAGTCTGGTAAAGTATTAGTTCTTGCACTTGGCTATTTTGGAAGTAATGAAAACTGCCTTTCCTAGGTCCTACTATCTTACGAATTAATCTAAAAGATAGGCCAGCTGTTCCTAATGCCAACCAAGCCTAACCCTACTCTGAAGCCAGACAAGGACAGGGGAAGGAAGAAACCTTTGCTGGTGGGTGTATAAACCAATAAACTGGGCACATAACAGCATAAACAATTCATGCACAAAGAAGAGTTTCTTCTGAATGTTCTGTTCAGTTATCCTTACTGGGAATACTAATATTGCTTTAGAACATGAATATAATTCAGATTGCTTAAGAAAAAGATTACAGACAAATATACTTCAGCATTAAGAAGAATGACATTTAAACACAAACACTTTGTGTGAAGTAAACAAGAATTAATTACTTCAGGTCCTGAAAGTGCATTTAGAGGGCATCCTCCCCTGCAGAGGGAGAATACTGCATTTTAAAAAACCACCTAATCTTCATTATAAAAGTTTAGTGCTGTAACTGAAGTCAAATACAAACCCCCAAACCACTCCCACATTATTAGAGGAATACCCACATTGGCAGTGCTGGGGCAGATGTGACACAGTAGTTACTTATCTTTATGTACTAGAAGTGTCTGAACAATGCTGAGATTTCATCACAGATATAATTAATACTCTGAATTTCCAGCAGGTACTGGATGATGAATCACCAGAAATGTTTAAAACCTTTTCTCAAGAATCTCTCATACCTGGTAAACTGGAAATTAATTTTGAGGAGTTGCTGAGACAAAAAATGGAAGAAGAAAAGAGGCGCACAGAAGAAGAGCGCAGGCAAAAGTTGGAAATGGAAAGGCAAGAATTTCAACAGCTTAGACAAGAAATGGGACAGGTTTGTACATCAAACTATATGTTAAGCATACTCTGAATAAAAATATCACTTCATTATTAAAATCTCAAAAGGTTAGGACTGAAAAGACAAATGCCTTTGAAAGAAATTTTAAATTAATACATTCAACATTAGGTGAAAGGAAAGAAAAATATAAACCCTTATTTTTAAAACACTATATAATGACATTTTTATCTATTTACCAGGAAAATGTGTTTATCCCTTGCCACCTTAGAAGTAAGTACAAATTTGTAATTGGGTTTTGCAGTAATTTCTGAAAATTCTGGACTATTACTAAAATGATTAGATAATATTTATGATACTGGGAGAACAGAAGTATCTACTTCCCAAAAGAATACAAAAACAGAAGTAGGAAACGGCAAAATTCTTGCCTTTTCCTCAGAGAAATACTGTGCTACCTACTGAGAAAAATACAGCGGGCTCAACTTTTTTCTAATTGCTGTATCAAGGGTTTGAAGACTGTCACAGATGATTTTAGAAATCACATGCAAAATCTGCTTTACATCGCAATGTAATCCCATTCATCACATCACGAACCTGATGTTTAAAACATCACATTCATGAACTTCACACTTCAGTTTGGCTGTGGGTGGCAATTCTTTATCATTCCCTTTTGAATGTTAGAGAATGACATTAATTTATTATTTTTGTTGCAAAGCTCGAGCAAGTAGTAAAGGCTTTAGCTTATGATGTTCTCAACTAATCCTGGGGAAGAAGGGAGAGACAAGGACATCCAGCTAAAATGCATGAACGCCTTTACCATTAGTCAGAAGTCATAAAAGGAAGGAGAAAAATATCAGTAATTACAGCTTCACATGTGGTTTGACAACAGGATCCACAACTGCCCTTTCTTTTCCAGCCACAACATCCTGAAATGCCATTTACTTTTTATTGAATTTTAAAAAGATAAAAAAGGCTTTTTTATATTTTTTTTAAAAACAAAACAGCTGTATTTTAGAGGATTACTTCATATCATATTGCAAGGAAGTAGAGCT
Source organism: Oenanthe melanoleuca (assembly GCF_029582105.1). Classification (NCBI taxonomy): domain Eukaryota; kingdom Metazoa; phylum Chordata; class Aves; order Passeriformes; family Muscicapidae; genus Oenanthe; species Oenanthe melanoleuca. The sequence goes on along the minus strand of NC_079342.1, from coordinate 15,752,669 downwards.
GAATTTTGGACTCTGGATAAGTAAGTTTTTTGTACAGGTCTGTGTCGGGTTTTCCAAATCCATGAAGGGCAGTTTACTGACAGCAACCCTCGAACAAGTGGCATATTCAAGCAAGGTATTTTTAAATCTGTATTTAGTTGAGATAAGATACAAATGCATTCATCATGAGATAGCAAGGAAAAAGAAATTACAGGAGAAAGGTCTCTTAACTAACAGAACTGTAATGTATTGAATTATATCATCTGGGGGGAAATGGGTAGAAAAAATAATGAGGGCATTTTCCATCTTACACATTTTGTAATTTCTGAACAGCTGGAAGAAGAGTCTGAAACTTTTGAGTTAAGCAAAGAATATGAAGAATTGATGAAGCTAAAAAGAAGTGGTTCTATTCAGGCAAAGAACTTAAAAAGCAAGTTTGAAAAAATAGGACAGCTGTCTCAAGAAGAAATACAGAAGAAGATTGAAGAAGAGCGAGCAAAGAGAAGAGCAATGGATGAAGAAATAAGAGAAAGGGAAGCTGAAAAATTTCATGAGGTAAGTTGCATTCTGTGAATGTTAATGATCTACTTATTCATCACACTAATGATGCAGGAGTGGACAAGGCTGCTGCCTTCATCAAATTTTGCTGTTTCCAAAATTAAGTTTTCCCTTCTTTCCTGTTCCCTCCTTTGGATGCTTAAGGATATCACACCTCAGCATCCCTTAAAGAAATAGCACCACTTTATTAGCAGTGATTTGGTCAAGCACAGTTCTGTTTTTCTGCTCAAAGCCCTACAATTCAGGATCTTAAACTTGCCAGTATGAGGGCTTAAAACATCTATATCTGAGAATTATCTATTACTCATCACTTGAACTGCTTCTCCTTCTGAACTGTTAATTCATTCTCCACTCAAACAATACCATTTGAAGATCAAGTCTGTCATGTATACTCACTCCTCAGGGCAGAGCAGAGAGGGTGCCTACTTATCTATACTTCAGTTTTTCAGAAGGGAAACCCCAAGAAACGGAGCTATCAGTGTAACCCATTGGTCTGTAATCCATTAGCTCAGTGCGAACTTTTGTGACAAAATGTAAAACTTTTAACAGTACTAAGCCTGATGTGAGCCTCATTTTGGCTCTTCTCCACAGGTGTCACTTCAGCATCAGCTCAAAACCTGTTTTACTTGTGAGCTTTATAATGACTGACTCTCATTGTTTGCTTAAGGTCAACCATTTTAGGTGTTGAACCCATGTTAACATCATGGTACACAACTCCAGTCACTGAGGATATACAACTGCCCAGAAGTGCTCAACTTCTATATGAATAGAATGCTAAGAGTACTTTTCTACCCATTTCTGGAAGTACGGTTGCAAAAATTTTTTCCTATCCCTGGGATGAACTATCACGAGACTTACCCTAGACTTAAACAAACCTCAGAAAAAAACCAGGTCTCTGTGTGGCTTTGCTAGTTTTATTAGAATTTGTATGTGTAAGGCAATAAATAACAGTTAAGCCCTGTTTTTAACTATTATTTTCCAAGGATGATGACGTAGATGTGACACCAGCCAAGAAATCCGAGGCTCCATTTACTCACAAAGTAAACATGAAGGCTCGTTTTGAGCAAATGGCAAGAGCCAGAGAAGAAGAGGAGCAGAGGAGGATTGAGGAACAAAAATTACTACGTATGCAGTTTGAACAAAAAGAAATTGATGCAGCATTACAGAAGGTATAAATTGCAAAATAATATTCTCCAGTCGTGTCATTTAACTTAGCTTCTAATTACCACTGTAGGCAACACTACCAGCAGGTGCTAGGAATTGCTGCAATAATATAAAATTGCTTTTGGTGTTAGCACATACTCTCTATGGAATCAAAGAATGGTTTGGGTTGAAGGGACTTTAAAGATCATCTAGTTCTGATTCCCCTGATGTAGGCAGGGACACCTCCCATTAGATCAGGCTGCTCAAAGCTCCATCCAACCTGGCCTGAACACCAGCAGAAGAATACAAGACACTGCGAAGGAAGGTCATGACATCCTCTGAATAGTCTGAAAATGGAATTGACACTCATGCCTGTATTTTACACCAACATTCCAGCCTCATTAAAATGCATTTACTGCCTGTGGCATATCCAGATTGGGTGCATTGTTATGTACTGAGGACAGACGTGGAATTTCCCCTTCCCAGAAACACAGTAACTTGTAACCAAACGTGTATCACTAACAGTCATAGTGCTATTGCCACTTTAAATGTTTTAAATCAACTTATTTTAAAACAGAAAAGGGAAGAGGAAGAAGAAGAAGAGGGCAGCATTATTAATGGTTCTACTTGTGAAGATGAGGATCAAGCTCGATCTGGAGCTCCCTGGTTCAAGAAGTCACTGAAAAACACATCAGTTGTTGACGGCGAGCCAGTAAGATTTACAGTTAAAATTACTGGAGAACCAAAACCTGAAGTTACATGGTGGTTTGAAGGGGAGATGTTGCAGGACTCTGAGGACTATCAATATATTGAAAGAGGAGAAACCTACTGCCTTTACTTGCCAGAAACCTTCCCAGAAGATGAAGGGGAATATATGTGTAAAGCAGTCAACAATAGAGGCTCAGCTGCTAGCACCTGTATTCTCACAATTGAAAGTAAGAGCTAGCATTTTAATTTGCTTAAATCTCAGATAGTCTTCTTGCATCTTTCCTGTTATGAAATTCTAACTTCCTGTCTCTCTTAATCCTTTTTCTGTTTTCTAGCTGATGACTACTAATGCTCTACTTTAGCTGGAATCTTTCTTCCCCTCAACTCTCTTACTGCATCATCTCTTTCTCTGATGGGGCCAACTAAAGAAAGCAAGGATGTGCATTAATTTGTCATTCCTGCATCAGATAAGAATATACCCTTCAAATTGTGAGAATTCCCTACTCAAAAACCAGTATCAAAGGCTAAAATTAAAAAATCATTGTATGAAAGATCAACTGAAGGAAAAAGCTGAATTATCATAGTGCTCCAGCATTTGAAGACCAATTCTTGTGTAACAGAATAAAGCTGAAGACACGATCTGGAAACATGTGTAGTAGTGTATCTTGCATGAGCACTGAATATTTAAGCTATTTTACTTTATCCCAGAGGCACTCTGCTGGCAAAGGAAATACTTCTTGATGATTTTCAAAACCCAAAGTGTACTATTTTTAAAGAATAAAAGAAGACATAACACTGCTCACCATTTTTTCAACAACTTATGTTTTAAAATGGGCTTGCATTGCAAATGTTTTGCTCTGACCAACCTATGCAGCTAACAATCTCAAATAAAAACTCCTTTAGGTTTGTAGTAGTCTTCCAAGTACCAACACTTGCTTGTAAAACTTGTGATTTTTTTATTGATTAAATCACACAGAAGCAGGTGGTGACATCTATGATTGGCTCATATTTAAAGCTGGTAAAAAATAAGCTGTAAGAAGAATATTTTCATAAAGTGCCTGTTTTCTCAATCTTAACAGAGTAAGTTTACTGCCACATCTCTAAATGTTGTTTTCTTAAGGCTACTGTACTATTTTAAAACCTCCTGACATCAACATTCATGTCACTTTGTTAACACCCATCTGAACCATTCAGATTAAGCTTCTAGAGGAGTAACTTGATTAAAAAAAGCCACGTGTATAGGCCTTGACATAAAGGCAAAGTAAGTCGCAAGAAATTAAGTTTATGTGGTCATTTCAAAAATGAATATTCCTGTGACTGAATCTGCTTTCTCTGAACAGTTACCTGCAGCAAGTCACTCTCTGACCTCATTAAGAAATGGTAAGGAGCTGCATGGTGTTTTGAATTTACCCTAATAACCACACAACATTTTACTTCATTTTTTGTGGGTGGTGTTCATTCACAGAAGTACAGGTTGCTACAATATTTTTGCTCTGAAGCTAAACAGAGCATCCTTTAGCAAAGGCAGGGACAGGAGCATAAAAAAGACAAAAACATTGCTATTATTATTTGTCAGTTTACATTTATTGAGAAAAACCATACAAAAGCCATTATACAGTTAATGTGTACCCATATTACATACAGTGTCAATGCAAGCTCAAAACCACATTTTTGTAAAGCATTCGATTTACCTCAAGTCCAAGCTGCATCTCCCTAAGACACTGTTCCCATCACAGTTGCCTTTTAAAGCCAATCTTCTGTTTACACACGGGTAGTTTCTGCAGAGAACACTTTTCTCAGGACGAAAAGGCATTTCACATGCACGCAAGAGAAATATTTGTGCATACACAAGGGTTTCATATGCTATTACTAGGGCAGAGGGAATCCTGTCAATTGTATGCTTTCTGAAAAGCCCAGTCCTCCCTTCCTCCCCCCACTTCCAGTAAAAAAGAAAAATGGAAAAGCTTTTAGCATGCAATGGAAAACTTAAGAATTACTCTGGAAAAGAACAGGGGAGAAACAGTTTCTACCATTCAATAAAATACCACTAGCAAAAAGATGAAATACTTCAAGATAGGCTGTGCAAGTGAATCGTGATCCTGTCTGCCTGGACAAGCGAAACAGATGACTTATACTTAAAACTACACTAAAGAGTATCCACCTGGTATTTCATTCCATGTCCTAATAACCTATAGGCTGCAGAAAGTGATATGAAAATGCTTTTCCTACTTGGAACATTATGCTTACTTTTAAAATTTTTCTTACTCTTCACATTCATTGTAGGACACTAAGCAGTGAGGGTGGGGTAAGCAGGAAACATTTCAAGACACCTTTTGGACAAGTTCACAGCATTTCTAAGGAAGTCCAGTTATCTTTTTGGCTACAGAGGTAACTCCAAAAATCTACTGTTGTCCCAGGAACTCTGAGTTTGGAGAAAGAGTTGAAGAAGAAACACTATGCTCTGCACAAACCAGCATTCCTGTAAGCCCTGCAGTGAGAAAGCTAGAAGCCAATACACCTCAAATGCTACACACAAGAATATCTCACCTTCCAAACACTAGCAACATCCCAATACACTGGCTTTTTCTTCTCTATCTCCTTCCACAGGCTAAAGTAACAATTGAAAGACTGTTCAAGATATTTTAGGAGTAACAGTTGAAGGAAAAAGTACCATGTAAAAAGGAAGTGAACAAATGACTCACCCCCACACTAAATCCACAGTATCAAAATCCAAATGGTACACATCTACCCTCTTCTCATGTCAAAAATGAAGTTACACGTTAAGCTACAGATGAAATACTAAGTGGCTTGAGAAACTGAAGCACAACTATTAATTCAGTTCAAAAAATTAGCTTGACTGTTTAGAAGAATATAAAGTAAAATAGATGGTTTATATTATTAAATCACAGTTTAAAAAACTTAACAGATTATGGAACATTTATGGTCAAACAAAGAATACTTTAAAGAATGAGAAGTGATCAAAACAAAAATTATACCCTATATCATTATGTATGGGATACATTTCAAATCTGTTATGCTTTTGCCAATTTTACCTTCTACATGGAGCCCTTCTATGGTCCATGCTCATCGGCTCACCAATGGCATACACTCAAAGGATTCCTCTTTACTGGTAGTAACTATCTCAGGACCTGATTCTATGAGCTATGATTTGGTGCTTGCAGCATCTTCAGCACTGTGTGTGAAAATGAAGGCAGTATTTTTGAATATTTTTCTTTGATGTACAGATAAGCAGGACTTTTGAAAGAGGAGCAGCACATTTTAGAAACAGAATAATGAACAAAAAAAACAAATAGATGCTGCTTTATGTTAAGCTAAAAAAAAACCAACAACAAAAGCTCAGAACAAAAACCTGTACCAGACCATCTGTAAGACATTTAACATTTTATACTATCAAAATATTCAGCAATTCAGTTAAAAGTATCAAGAAACAGGATACACTGACTGCTATAGCGATAAAATATTATTTGCCATACTGTTATAGATTTAACTGGTGCTCATGCTTTTTCAGTTAAAACATACTCATCTCAAACTCCAGAATCTCTTTTCCTACCATGTAAAGTATGAATAAGCGAACTAAGTTAGCTAAAGATTCCACTAATACACTATAACTGTAAGACAAGTTATCAGTGATAACAACAAGAAGTCATTCTTTACATTTAGATCTTATGGATTAAGTGGGAATAGTGCCCTATTATAAAAAAACATTTGTGAAGGCTGTTGACATTTCTAACCAAAGCAATTCCTGCATATTTTAAAAGTTTTGATTCTTTAATTGCAACATTATCTATTTGAGATAAAATAACAAAAATTACTTATTCTGATCAAGTTTAATTACTGCAATCTAATAATCTTTTCTTTAAAAAAAAAAAGAAAAAAGAAAAAATACATATTGACCTAGAAATATAAACAGTTGTTTAAAACTTGAGATTTTTCCACTCAAATGGAACCGTGAGTAACAATGCATTTGGGGAAGCAGCAGATTGCTTTTCAATACACAACCACAAAGATCTCACAGGGACAACATTAATGTACTGAAATATATTAATTTATATACTTCCTTAGGTTGTGCTTACCTGTTGCTTTTTTGCAGCAGAACCTAAGGTGGAAGGTCTGGGAAGGCACTGTGAAGTATAAATAATTGCACTGTTTGCAATTAATAAAGATTTTATACCTTAAATGAATCAAAATCAACAGCCTCCATCTTGTGAATGATAAAGAATCCAGCAAATTTAATTTTGCTCAGTTTAGTACATAATAAATGCACCATTCTGTAAGGTTATCTACAAAATACCATGCAAAATACCTGAACTATTAAACTAAATACCCTACACTAAAGATAGCAAATACTGTCCTAGCCTTCTTCAAGCTACCAGCATAATTCCTAGTTTTAAAAGGGATAAAAATAATTCCTTCTATTTCTACAGCACAATACATACATTGCTGATTACCTGAAAAAACTACTTCAGTTTTCAAGCCTTAACTTTTACTTCTCTGTGCCACCCTAAAAAGATTTATTCTCAAAGCAACAACATGGTGTTCCAAAAATTAAAGCAATTAACAGTTATAGAATTATTTAAAACATACCTACATCACTACATATCCGCAAACTATCTGAAGACAAAGACAACTCTGTCTAACAAGTGGTTCCAAAGACTTCAACGTTATGATATGCATACTTTAAAACACTGAATGACAGCTGTCTCAGGAGTACTGATGAAAAAAACTCTTACTCAGATACACAGAAACATGATTTTCTTTAGCTATTGCTAAAAGTTTTATGAATACTTACCCACAAAACTGAAATTATGTGTATGTATATACATAAGCAAACCTATGTTTCTGAATTAAGAAGCAATTATGATTTCCTAAGATACCAGCACTGTATTCCAACATAATATCACACAAGTACAGGCATTTGCATTATGTGGAACATTGACAAAAAGATACTGTTGCAGTTCATCAATTTGTCATTCTGATGTACTTACAGTGCAATGCTCCTTGAAGGAACAATCAAGGATGATACACAGCACAGTCCTCCTCACCCCTATAGAGCTAGTTCTATACTGGCTGGATCAAACCTGCACTTCAACAGACAACGGCAAGACAGACTGTAGTGCATGTAGTCTAATATATGCAAAGAGCCAATAAATATGCAAAGAGCAAACACAGGATTTCAAGAAAATCAGCTTTTTAGTATGAGCATTAGAGCAATAAGAAGTTTCAAGTATATAAAAAAATAATCAATTGATTCAAATACTTGAATATTTACAAAAAGAGAAATTATCTGCTCTGCAGGAAGTTCTCAACCACTCCCACCACTCAAACAAAACAGCGCTTTAAGGACAGACGCAATTTTTGTAACTAGTATGCATTACCACATTGACTTTTCTACACTGAATTTTCAAGTGGACTACTTAAAACTGAAGGCTTAAGCACATTACACTTAAAGTAAGTTTATAACTAGTCTGAAAAAATCCATAAAATGATTATGCAGGAACAGTTTTGAAGTATTCAATTAAAAACAAACGTTATCTGTTATAGCAGCTGCACAGGTCTGAAACAGTGGTCATGTATAAAAGGAAATTTCACTGTTAATGCAATGGAAGTGTGCCAAAAGATCATCTCCTTAAACACATGCAGTTTTAATCAAGTAGAAAGAAAATTAAGGTATCAAGATTCCTGGTGCTAGGCAGCAAAATACAATGAATGAAAGAGATCCTCCATCTACAGCTATTCTGCAAGAGGGGAAAAACATGCTAATGACAAGTTTTTAAACTCAGTAAGGTTTATGGGGGGAAAAAAAAAACCCAACTCATTTGTGTACAGGTACCTTGATTCAGCGTTGCAAATCAATCCTATAATTAATTCTGCATATACCCACATATCCAACTTACCGACACAGGAGGTTTCATATTATTTATTGTAAAGCACAAAACAGGCATTTTAAAAGTGATAAAGTATACATTGAAAAAGTACATTTATATCACAAAGCATTGACCACATAATTGCAAATACATTTGCTGGAATGTGTACATCTACACTAATACTAAAAAACAAACCATTTTTTCATTTCTACACAGAAATATTACCTCCTATCAGTAGTGATAGATATTTTGTACATTTTCAAAAACACTATTTTTTTAACCAAAATTAAGATCTTCATCAAGGCGTCTGCATCCATACATTTAACAAAGGTTTTTTCCCCCACACAATGAAGCAAATACTGTATTGTCCACTTCTTATTATTGGCCCTGTGCAGAAGAGATACATAAGAGATACACAAAAAGTTAAAGAAAATCCTTTAAATTGAGCTAACTCAGGAGTGAAGCCTTTAAGAAAGAAAAATTGGTTAATGTAAATGGTGGTGGCTTCTTGCATGGTTTTCAAAACCCTGGGAGGAGAAAGTTGTTCTTTTTTTTTTTTTTTAAAAAAAAAACAATCACCAAACATATGGATAGATAAAGAACTCAAGTTATCAGGTAAACAAAGTCATCTACTAATTATTCCAATAGCTATTTTGCTAGAAATAAAGATGCATACCCCAAAGGAACAAAGCAGGAGACATGCAAAAAAATATCTACAACCACTGAGATAGAAGCCAGCCAAACACCAGTTTAAGACTGTACCTGTGGTGCTGGAGGATGCTGTGGCATTCCCTGTGGACTTGTCTGAGCGTAGTACGCTGCCTGCTGCCTGTAGTACTCAGCCCACGCCGCGCTGTAATCTGGCTGACCGCCCGGAGGAGCCCCCGCAGGGGCAGGAACAGCTTGACCTGCAAGGAATTAGAATTACACAGCTTTGTTGTTGCAATAGAAATGAGAAAATTTCAGTATCTCAGCGCCTAACAAACATCACCTAGCAATATTCCTTCAAGGCTTTTGAATAAACTTGTGGCTGCTCTTTTCAGCCTAAACACTCATTCTGCTATTTTAATGAAATGATTCCCATGTAAATCAAAATTGAAGAACCATAAGGACAGTTTACTTTGACTCCTGATTCATAATAGTGAATCATGTTTAAAGCCTGCTGACCTGAATAACAGTAGCATTTAAATGCACGTCAAGAGGCAAAACTTTTTATAATCCATCTAGACTAATTTTATATTATATTATAGACTGCATTCATTAGCTCAGCAGATGCCAATTCGTACACTTCCCCAGTTCTGGCATCCTTCATTCAATTATAAGGTTATTGCAGGTCACATTTTTTAAAAGGTGCGAAATTTTTGTAAACATTTACTCCACCACAGAACACAGTCCCAAAACTTGCTTCCATGGTTTGTGGAAGTTCCAATCCTCTGGAAACAAGAGCATGTACAAATACACTCTTCCAAACAGCTCAGCGTTACTGCTCCTTTAACAGAATCAACTGACAGACTAAAATCCCGAACAGTGACAGCCTAATACAGAGGGACTCTTCAGCATATTAAAAAACCAAGCAAAACAACCAAAGAAAAATCACAGCCAACCTTTCAGTCGTGCTGTTCTTCCACAGGAGATCTGTCAAGGACATCCTTACTTCCTTTTTCCCCCAACTCCAGAAACACCAAATACACCCCTCCTAGTACCATTCATCTTAATAACTGCTGAGGTTTCTTTTGTAGTTACCACTAGAAAATGTACGAGACTAGTCAAAGCAGCACTCTCTATGCTGAACACCTGAACACCTGTCCACACTCACTTGCAGGCACCCAGACAGGAGTTTTATATGTAGTGCTTCATTTGAAGTTTCCTTAACTTCCAAACTAGAACTTTTATTACTGTGCTATGACACTTTTGATTTACATTCCTAAGGAGTTATTTTTCATATCAAAGTTCTACAGTCAGAATTATTCACTATCTCTGCAAGTTTTTTCTAAGATACTAGGAAAAGAAACCCCTAACCCCACAAAAACAAACCACTACATGATGTCACCCTACAGGAAATAAGCCCAAGCAAAATTCAAGTCTGCACCCTGTACAATTCCCTGTGCACCCAACTGTCTATTCTGTTATGAACAAAAAGGGGCAGCTTCCACATAATAAGAGCTAAAAGTTTTTAATCCTACCTGAAACCACCTCACCTTTTATTTGAATACGAGGCCACTGAGCAACTTCGAGGAACATGAGTATCAAAAATTTTAAGGAAGTGTTTTCTAGGGTATCAGACAGAAAGCTCATTTTGTTTGTCTAAAAATACTTATTTATACAGTAATGGGATTTCGAGAAAAACTTAATTTCTTAAAATCTTTAGAGCTGTTTTCACATTTTACCTTGTAATGTGCCACAATACAATTTACACTTCTGATCAATTATTTAAACAAAAACTAACTTTAATATGGTTACAAATTACCCCACGATACATTCATCCTAAGTTCACCATTACTTTGAGATAGTAACTGTACTTACAAATAACTGTCATCACAACTATGTCAAATGTCAAAGATTAGGGATTTTTTGTGCATTAAGACCCAAGAATCTTTGGACATTCAGCCAACTATGTCAAGGCAGCACTGAAATACAAATAATAAATCAAAAAAAGGAAATTTAACATCCACTCAAAGATGTCAAACCGGACTTCTGTCCTGATGGGTATTTTAGTTGCACCATTTCCCTACTAAGTACTGCAAGTAGTTCTGAACCTATACATGGAATTCAGCTTTTTAGTCAAAGATTCCTTTCAGTGCAAAAGCTGCACTAAGCAGCACCTGCTTGTTAATAGCCAAATTCAAAGGGAAAACTTATGGATAACCCTGATCAACTCCATACAAAGGAAACAGGAGAAACAGAACTCCTCCCCTTTAAGGAGGGCTGAGAAAGGAAACACCAGCAGATTTTACAGTTCAACCTTATCAAGGGTAATTCTAATAAGAGCAAACTGTTCTGTTTCTTCTTTCATACTACAATGCTGAGGAATGTGTTAAAAACACTTCTATTTCATTATGGAATCCTTTAACTGTATGTCAAGCCCACAATATATGGGGAACAACTTTAAATGATAAATTTAAAAATTCCAATAATGACATATAGATCATTCACTAATGATCATGATTTCAGGCTTAGAGAAAACTGTTATTTATGAGATTTTTTGGAGTATTTGCTACTCAAAGCAGTAGCCCCTGAAACAAGGGTCTGAAAAGGAGATGAGGACTTTGCCACTGTATTTCTAAGTCAGAAAACAGTCAATATTCAAGTCACTGTTCAGTGAAAAATACAGTAAAGTGCTCTCTGTCATTAGTCATACATATCACACTAGCAGGAAGCCACTTTGAAAACTCTATTATTGTTTGGATGGGAATATCCCGGAGTGTTTTAGCATTTTCAGACCACTCATATTTGACTAAATATGAGAAAATCCAAAACATCAATTGCAATACCACATGCAACTTGTTCAACTTGCCACAAGGATTATCAAAATAGGTTTCCTTAGCAGCAAAAGCAGAACTGACTGGGCTCAACAAATCTGAGTTTCAGTTCAGTGCTCCCCAAAAATGTTTGGTGAAATCAACTGTGCTGTGAAAGTTTTGAGTTGTCAAAGAGCAAGTGACTTGCAACTTCCATCTTTTGGCACAAGTTAATGGGGACAGAAGATTACAGCACTATAGGAAACACAAATGGTACTGGAAAGCCTGAAGATGACAAGAACATGCTGTTGGACAGCATTCCTGTCCATCACATCTACTACTACTTCTTAACACTGTTAATGAAGAGGGGAAAACCAGCAGTATTTAGCATTACATCAACTCCAGCTGAATTCCTCTTTTCTAAGTGGCTTTAAAGAGAAATGGTATCTGCCACATCAAGATTGTGCAGCAAAAAGTTCTCATGATTTACAGTCAAGTTACACAGGTCCAGCCATCAAGAACTCTCCTTCAGGCAAAGAACTCAATCCAAACTAGAAAAAGGAATTAAAACTGCCCTCGTATTTTAATTCTTATTCCACTGTCTTGGCATTTTTTACATTTTGCAGTTTGAGAGCAACTATTTTTATTTCCCAATGTATTTTTCTGGCTCACATTCCTCTTTGGAATTGCTCCCATAAACTCTATCCCAACTCCTTATAACTTGCTATTATACTTAATCTGAACAAGTGCAAGGCTAGTGCAACCCACACTTTCCTTTCCAAGACAGCAAATTGGAAAGATTGCAGAGCGCCTGCCAATGAATTACATTATTTTAACATATAGAGAAAGCCATCCACAAGTCTGCATTTCAGAATGTGAGCCAAACTAACAGAGACAGTAAACTGAAAAGAAATCGCTGAATGAACCATGAAGAAGAAAAATGGGAAGGCCCATCATCTCAGAAATCACAAGTTTGGGAGTTGTAATTTTCTTGGTCTGATATGCAGTTCTTGAACTAAATACTCATTATATGTTTCCTGTAGAATTCATCACTTAAACCATGCCAAAATAAAGAATAATGATAGCTATGTCTTGGCAAATAATTATCAATACAGTGGAATGTCGGTAAGAGGAATTAAGCATGTTATTTATCTTAAATCTGAATGCTTTTAATATTCTATGAGAAAACTGAGTGCACTTGGAAGATGGCAGAACAGCCACGAGACCCTCTCAAGCAAACAAAGGTATATCCCATACCAGATGCTGCTTATGTCGGGTCAGAGATACCTGGGAAAGCAGTGGCATCCCTAAGCCCACTGGTGCTCAATATCATCACCTACAGTATTCACAGCAGGACACCATGACAGAACATGACTGCAATTTAAAAGGTAATGACACCTTCTGCCAGTGCAATAAAAGCCACATACTCTTCCCTTATACAAAAAACAATGAAATAATAGAGTTAACCAGCACATTCATTTCATTTTTATAAAAAAAGCTATCAACAACATACAACCTGCAGTTTAAACACAGATTCTAGAGTGCTGCAAAGCAAATGCTATTTAAAAAAGAGCACAGTATAAATGAAAGCTAATTATGATGCTTTAGTAACCTGGGACAGAGAAAGAAAAGTACAAGAAAAAAAAATTATATGTAGTCTGAAGAGAATTATAAACAACTACCAAATAAGAAAAACAACAGCTTCACAAAGTAGATCAAAGTTGAACTTCAAAACTTCAGAAATATACTTTAAAATACTCAGATTGAAACATTTTAAAGATGTTGTCTCCCAATGATCAAAGACATCTCAGTAGGTTTGAAGTATTTCTGTAAAGCTGATTAGTAACCTAAGTACCATGAAATGCCTAAAAACAACACAAAATTCAAACCTGTTTCTCAGCAGCATTTGGTTCAGAAGACACATGACTATGCATTCCAATTTTTTTGGGGTAAAAACCCCCATCTCATCCAGCAAAATATGCAAGTCTCCTAAAACATTCCACTGTGACTGTGGAAGAGAAAAAACAACACAAAAGCCCCTGAACACTTACCCATTTTTTTGTAGTACTCCTCCCAGGCCTTGGTATAGTCAACCTGCCCTGCTGGTGCTGGGTTTGGCTGATCTCCTGAATTACATTAAAATAGTTAGACTAAAATTACTGAGGTTTGCTTCACACATAATCCAAATAACTAATTGAAATTTTCAGTAACACTCCCACATGACATGACTCATATCTGACACTATAAACCTTTGTGGTACAAGCTATTACAATTAGAAACTACTAGTAAAAAAGACATGTTTTCAATATTTAGGAAGCGCATGCCACTAGCAATACAAAATACCAGAATTCAAGTGGCAAGCCTCAGCCAGGCATAAATATTAAAATAACACAACTAAATACTACAACTGTAATTGTCCTAAACCCACTGGAAGTGATGCAACCATTTAAGCAAATGACAATCAACAGCTTGGCTCATTACATTTTTATTTATGACTGTTCTATGTAGTCATTAAGTCAGCCCACACCGCAGCAAAATTCTCTTTGCAGTATATTCCAAGATAAATACATTATCCTTGTTACTGCTGAAATTAAGAAGAGCAATCCTGAAGGCTATAAGCAATAGCTTTCCAAGGAAACCAGCTACTTAAAATAAATTTACCTGACATAGGAAAACAACAATAAAAAATTATGGGGTATTTACACCTCCAGCAATGAGAAATATGTCCATTTCATTCAATATCTACCTTGTCCATTAGTTTGGGTTGTAGCTGGTCCACTAGGAGGGGCTGCAGGTGGTGGCTGTGCTTGCTGCTGATAATAGTGAGCATAATAAGCTGCCCACGCTGCTGAATTGGGATCTGTTCCTGGCTTACCTATGAAAACAGAACATAAGCATTTATAATAGTACTACTATGAACAGAATGCTGGCCTCAATTAATCCTGTCCTAGGCATTCTTATTTTCTTCCAAGGAAAAATCCATCTAAACAAAATATCCATGTACATACTTCCAAGTATTTTTTCTTTCTAGCATAAACTTTTGATCAGGTTTCAGACCAACGTACTGTACAAAGTGTACTTTCATAGAGCTGGTGAGATAAAATAATTCTAGAACCTTTACTACTACACTTTATCTTACATGTGATAAACAGAAACAGATTTTTCAAGTCTATTTAAACAGTCGTGTTAATAAATGGTAGTAGCAATGAATCATTCCATGGTTTTACTTTTGTTAGAACCTCACGCTAATGACACTGGCACCGGTGGAGGAGGCATGCCAAATACATATTTCTGAAACAGAAGAATACAAGACTTACTGGGTATTTGCAATGCTTGTCAGTTAAACTTTAAGGTAACGGTAAAATAGAATAACATACAGCATTTTAAGAACCTGAATCCCCATACATGGCTATTAAGCACCACTGTTTACTTACAGCTTTTCAGTATAAAAAAAGTAATAGAAACAGTTGCATCTATCTCCATTGCTCCTTATTTTTATCTACATCTAAGTAGACCAATGATGCTGCTTCCTAGGGTTTTACTTCTCTGTTTCTCACATTTAGCCTTTAGGAATGGCTTATTCTTGCTGAATCAGAGATTGATTACATTACCAGATAGAGAATCCACAATACCTGAAAATCTACTATTAGAGAACATAGTATGTTATACACAACCAGCATCTATTTGTAAACAGTATTTGCAGACTTAAAGAATAACAATATCTGCAAAGAAATGCAGTCAAGTAAGGAGAGAATTTCACAAAAGGACATGGACACAGCTGATACTTTAGAGTAACTATACATGGGAAAGGAAATACAATCCTCCCTAAACATGAAACAGGTAAGGCAGTGAGTAATGGAAGATGAAGAAATCCCCTGAAAAAGGCATTCAAGAAGAAATCCATGACAACAAATTAATGTTAAACAAAATGAAAGTTGACAAAAGTCAACTGTAACCACTTCAAATGCACACAGAAAAAAAAAAAGTTAACACACTACTTTCTGTTTGAAATTACACTACTTCCATCAACAACAGTGGATTTAAACCAACACATTCTATATTTATATTCTAAGGTTACCTGCAAATATCAAATAAGCCATTGCTCAATTCCACTCCTCCTTCTCCTTAGCACTTCTCTAGAGCAGAACACCACAGAGCTGGATTCATTAAATTTCTAAAGAAATCTGACTGCAGTAACTAGCTCCACTTTCAGGTAACAAGGGCAAGCAAGGTTCTGGAGAAAGCACCACTGGAAAAAGTACTAAAATAACCCGTTTGTTACAGTGGAATGAGTACCTAAGTGAAAAATGTAGAAAATTCATCCAAAGAAATGCTAGTCAAAAGAAGCACCAACTTTAACTGCAAATATGAGAACTTAAGATTTTTAGGAGAGATATTTATCAAAAAAACAGTTACAGAATCATGAAAATGACATCAAGAGTTATTTGCCATTTTTTTTTACACAGCCTTTACGCAGATAAGTAACTTAATAAAAATAAAAAAGTGGTGTGAAAAAGGCTGCAATGTTTTAGCAGTGGTTTTACATGAAATACTTTTGCTGAAACTTTGTCACTTTGACCCATTCTACTTCTAAATAATGTCAGCAGGCATTTTAACTACTGAACTGAATGCATGCAGAGCTACCTTGTGCAGAAGTCTGGGAACTAAAACCAGCAATGGCTCTTTGCAAAGACAAAACGTGATACATACATGGAGTCTCCTTCTCCACTAATGGAACCTATGTCAGGAACAGTGGCTATCAGAATGTATCTGTCATTTACAACAAAAATAAAATTGAGATCTTTTGGCTCAAGTTCTGAGGAAACTCTACCTCAAACAAATGAGGTGTAACAGACTCAAGCATCTAGCCTTACCATGCCTTCTGTGGCTGATGCTCCATTTCCCCATATCCTCTAGTCCAACCAAAGGATGTAAACTTAAAGAAAAGCAGGATACTACAACTTTGGAAGTTGGAATTAAGTAAGAATTCCCACTCTTAAACAGAAATAGAAGAAATAGATTCTACAAAGATGGGCTTCAGAAGAAAATATGAAACTGTTATAAGCAAAAGCTCAAAATACACAACCTAGTTTTACTGCGTTAACAGCAATTCACCAAGGTTTTAGTCCTCAAAAGGGACTCAACAAAATACACTGGTGTGTCAGACTCTTCCAAGTAATTGTAATAGAACAAAACCTAGAAATGTCATAGCATTAACTGTAAAAAACCAGTAAAGTCTGTTTAAAACAAAATACAAAGCCATTTACTATTAGAGAAAGAAGACACATCCTTATTACAGAACTTTATGCAAAAACATCAATTTTAAAAGAACTGAATTGCACAAAACCGTGAAGCAAGACTTGAAAAAAGTACCATAAATAGTGATGCAGTATCAGTAACATTTGTAAAAAAGCATAATCCAACTGTAACGATTAAATTTCAACATTTCACAAGTCACACATGGAAAGTGCAAAACATAAGTAAATTGACAATCAGTGAAAAAAGCCAGAAAAACGGGAGATTTTCAGTGTTATGAGTGTATTACAAGTGAACTGTACAATGCATATACTTGCAAGGACAGAATGGATGTACTTGAAATATACCAACACTATGGTACAGCTGTGCATTTCTTACCTGGGTCTGGTGGGTTTGGTGGCTGCCAGTGTGGATAAGCATTTCCCCATCCCTGTGGAGCATATGGAGCTGGAGGACCACTGTAAAAGATCAGGTCATACACACACAGTGAAAGGCAGTCCCTGGGTCACCCCACACAGAAGAAAGCCAGCTGAAGCAATACTTACTGAGGTGCAGGACCAGGAGGGCCTGGGTTATAAGGAGCTGGATTATATGGTCCCATGGGAGCACCAGGACCTGGTGGCCCAGGAGGTCCATGCGGACCAGGAACAACACCATGGGGACCATGGGGAACAGGAGGACCCAATGGATTCACTGGACCCTGTAACAAGGGTAGCACAGAGATGAAAATTCACCCTGAGGTTCTCCATCTTTCAGCATTTTAAAAGCATTTATGTGAACACTCAAAGGTTTGACTAGTTTTAAAGACAGTTCCCTGCAGAAAACAGGCTATTTAAAGTTTGATTAGGCTTAGAGCTAGTTAAAAGGCAGATGTGGCAGTAATAGCAACTACAAAACCTCATTTATTTCAGTTTCTTCTTGAGGAAGTGAAGGATTTTACAAAAAAACCCACGTTTTTCCACAAGTTGCACTAAACTCCCCACACTGACAAGACTATCAGTTTTAAAATACATCAGTACATCTAAATCTGAATAACTATACCTGTTTGTAAGCTCAGGCACAAAAAGCCTCTAGTAAATTTGATTACATGCAACACATGCAAACAAAAGTCTGGTGAAATTGAAGGAGTAACTTGGATTAGAACTTTACCCAAACACTGACTGGAAAAAACCCAAACAATTTAGTATCACTGACATCTCTTTGAACTCATCAATTTTTTCATACAGACAAAATTGGTATTTTCAAGAACATACCATATGATGTTGAAGAGACAAACTGTTTCTATTTCAAGGTTTTGTTATAACACTTTAAATCCAGATTACCATTAGTATCAATTTATTATCTGATTAAATTAATATGGGAAGTGAAATGAAAGAGAAATCTCCACAAAGGAAGACTTGCTTTCAGTTCTGTTTAGTTCTAACAGTAAGGAAAAAAGCAGTTGTCCACTCACTCCAATTTTTTCTTCTATAAGTTGTCGTGCATAATCTATTTGCTGGGGTGTTCCACGGATAGTAAACATCTTCATGTTTGGATCCGCATTAGGTGGAGGATTTCTCTGAAGTTCTATTCTAGCACCAGACTGTTGGCTTATACTTTTAATAGTTTCACCACCTACAATACAATATGGAGTTTTTAATGACGTGCATCAAAGCAAAAAGTACTGACTCACATCAGAGAAAGTCAACTGCATGGAAGCCGAAAAGACATTAAAAGGCACCTATTCTTATGAGCCATTCAAGAACATTCTAACAATTCAAATAAGACCTCTTCAGTGTAGTATAGAGCTTTAATGGCAATCAACTAGTAGAATAAATTATTTTTTTAGACTACAAAAAATACTACTCAGAAACAGCAGCAAAGAACTCCTACCATCTTATCTGTATTTTTAATTTACGTAAACATTTAACATTAGACATTAATAACAACCGACACAGTTATCAGTAATTACAAATTTCAAACCCAACCTCCTTATATAAAGGGGTAAGGAAGCCCAAATGATGAAAAAGCCCCACATAAGCTGACAGAGTAGTTAAATCCACAACTTCTTGCAGCGCACCAAAGCCAGAAAGCTAAATTCTCTGAACTGGCTCCTCTTACAGGATCCAGAGAAGTCATATGTACCATTAATATATACAAAGTCATCAAAACAGGTAAAATTGGGCAATTAAAATTTTTAAAAAATCACATTATCACAAGTATTCTGAGTTGGAAGGAACCCATAAGGATCATGGACTCCAACTCTTAAGTGAAAGGCCCATACAGGGATTGAACATAGAACCTCAGCATTATTAGCATCATGCTCATCACACATCTCTGTAGCATGGCATTTGTCCAAACAGAAAAGCTGAGTGGTTTTTAAAATAACATAGAGATGTACATATATAAGATATATTGCCTTTTCCAATGATTAATCCAGTTTTGCCAGTAGGGACAATAAAATTGAACTCCTGTAATCCACCAGGAGGCCCCATGTTCCAGTTGCCTTGGCCTCTACCCCTTCCTCGACCACCAGGTCCTGGTCCACCAGGGTTACCAGCCTAAAAAGAAGCAGCAACAAATGAGCACGTTCTATAAAGTTACCACAAAGAAATAATGCGAGCAGGTTACATGACACCCTTGTTAAGAAAAACTGATTCACTACTCAGACCATATTGGTAGATAAAGCAGTATCTTTTTTGGAAGATCTTAATTACATTCTAAAAAATGTTCTATACAATTCTGCATATGAAAGATGAAGGAGGAAAGGATATAAAAGCAAGCAGAAAATTTCACATGGACAAAGATGTAATTTTTGTCTGGCTTCCGTAAATGCAGCAGTGGGACTCATCTAACAATAAGCTTTTAAACACTGATTACAACTTTTGATTGTAACACAAAACAGAAGCAGCAGCTCTAAAACCAGCCACATGAAGAAATGCCATGACTTTGAATCAGTATGGCCACTTGCAAAACTGTAACTGTAAAAGTAAACATTCATATTCCAGACCAAACTTTGAAGTAGATTCAAATAGCACAACTAAATCACTTTCTTTAGTTACACACACTTTTTGAAAACTGTGGGTCTTTGCAAAAGGCAGGGGAATTTAAACACTGAACAATGTTACCCAACCTGAACACTGCGAAGGAGATCTGTAATAATTTCTGCGGCATGCTGACATCTGTCAGGAGGCCCTGTGATCTGGGCTATTCTATCTGGAGTTGTTCCATCATCTGGAATAAAAATGAACTATTCCAGTATATGCAATTCAGTAAACTTACATTTAAGTCACAAAAACTTATGAACGTATTACAAACCTGGCTTAAACTGGATCCTAACACCAGCATCATTCTGAATCTTTTTAATCATCTCTCCATTTCTTCCAATTACAATACCTACAGCAAATCGTGGTATTGGAACCTAAAAAAAAAAAAACAAACAAGCAAAACCAAAGATGTTGATGCCATAGATATTCCTAAAAAATCCACACAATGAAAGGGTTAGAATTAGCTTGAATCGTAAACTAGGGCAAGACCAATGCCACTTCAGGCTTTTTCAAGGATGAATTTTTTAATATCAAATCACAAGCCTAGCACATACTGGACTAAGCCATTAAAAATAAAGTGATCTTATACTTTAGTGGTAGCAATTCCCAGTGCATTTCAGATTATAGCAGATGAAGCTTTAAGCCCCTCCCCTGATGAAGAGTTGCTAGCTTGTGACTTGCATTAAGAGCTGGACTTAAATAATTTTCGTAAAGGCCAAAGTCCAATTTCAATAATGTAGTATGTAACATTTTATACTTGGCCAGAAAATTTACTTGCTCATTTGATAAAAAAAACTCCAGCTACTTGAAATCGTTTATAAGTGCTGGCAATGAAATTGTGCATGATGCACATCACTTAGTGTTGTAAATTCAGCAAGGATCAAGTATTACATACACACCACAACCACTTCTGAAACCTGGTTAAAAGCTTTCAGCAGTATTACTTAGCTTAACATTTTAAAGGTAACATCTCAAAATACAGTGAACAAGTTTTTCAACCATGCTTACGTCTATCCCTTCATTTCCTCCTATTCTTGACCCATATTCGTTGCGCACCTCTCTAAAGCCACCTTGATCGCGAATTAACTCCAGCACCATTTCCTTGGCTTGCTAAAAGAAGAATGAAAGTTTGTTTAGGTACTGCAACATCAGAACTGATCTGCAAATGCTCCAAGTTGTGAGGCACTCCTTACCTGAACTTTGTAAGGGTCTCCAGTTATCCTAAGGGGCTTGTCTGCACCAGTGTTCTGTGGACCATCCTGAATCATGACCATTTTGACACCTGCCCGCTCCTATTTGATAAAAGGGAGGTCAACACTCATGCAAATCCAGATTCAGTACTATCATATTGAAAAGAAAATACATATATACCTGTAATTGTTTAATTGTCTCTCCACCTTTCCCAATAACTAATCCTGCTTTACTTGCTGGGATCATAATTTCTTGGACTGCATTTCCCGGTCCATCACCATGATGAAATCCAGGTGCAGGTCTTCCCTTTTCAACTATCTGATCAAGTAATCTTTTTGCTGACCTGTGAAAGAAAATACACGTTTATAAATATCATTCCTGCAAGTATCACTTGCCCACACCTATTCTGCTTGGGAATTTCTTTAATTTGATAAGTTTCTGCAAAGAGTTATAGTTGTTGTCACTAAGAAATATAAAGCAATTTCAATCAATCTGCAAAATAACTTAAGAAAATAACTGCACAATAATAACACCAGCCCAATATTGGAATACAAAAGGTGGTCCTTTACCAAACATTTAATGAGGTTACCTCCTCAAGGTCCCTGTATATAGTTACACTCATCAAAGCTTAATTCAGAACAAAAGCTGCTGCTTGATTCAGCATGCACAGAAAGGACATTTGTACTTGTAACCAACTATCACAACAGTGGACAAAAGCAAGTATATATTCACCGCATGTGTAAGGTCAGCTGCCATCAGAGTAAAATCATGATTACACTCCTGACATTAGTTAAAAATACTTACTGAACAGACTCTGGTGTTCCAGTTAGCATACATGATCTTTCAGGCAAGCCTCCACTGTCTGCATAAAATGAAAACCAACTTATCAGCAGTGTTAAGTCAGAAAGGGATTATGAAATTAATCATAATATACAAGCTACTGAATTTTCATATTTAATAAAATAGAATTATCAGTGTATGCCGTTCTGCATTTCTTTAGCCCATCATAGTCATGATTAGCACAAAAAAATGAACCTGCATCTTAAATGAAGGTTCAGGCAATGAGAACCAATGAGCAATCTCCTGGACTTCCAACCAACTGCCCCCCCAACCCCCCCAAACAGACAACCCCCCCCCGCCAAATAGTTACCAGGTGCAATCTGTATTTTACAGCCAGACTCTTGCTGTATGCGTGAGATCTGCTCTCCACCTCTGCCAATTACTTGGAGAAAGAAAATACAGAAAGATTATATGCATTAACAGCATCTACTAACATCCCCAACTATGCTACAAAAGCACATCCATACTACTTACTGAATCCAACCATCCCATCTGGAACTTTGTATTCCTCTGTCATCACAGACCTACGGCCAATGTTAAACAAAAGACGTGACTACTCAAAGAGCAAACCAGCATTATATTTATATTTCAACTAAAGCAACCTATTGCCCCACCATCACCCTGGCTCAACTTGCCCTCCCATTAAGTCATTATGTAATCACAGTTCTACACAAAGTGGTAAAACACCGAAACGAAACAAAAGACTCAAGTGTCATACAAATCAGTAAAAAGTTTTCCTTCACTCTCTTTATCAACAGATGTGCAGTACAGAAAAAGCTACTGTAGCATTTTAAGTTTCATCTATATATTCATCAAAAGATGCTGGAAATTTTGGCATCTCACAACTGTCCAAAGCATAACAGTTGGATCTGGTTGTTTAGGTAAGAAACAAGTGGAGAAAACGAAGAAGTTGTAAAAAATGTAGTCGAGTAACACTCAGTATGAAGTCTGAATTATTTTGTTTTTAGGACACTCAGCTTCCCTTCTTATTTACAAGACAGCATCACCCCCTTTCTCTTCAGATCTGCATCCAACTTCTAGCTACACTACCTATACGATGAAGCAGTAAAAACCAGCCAACGTGTTTTCTTTTTATTAAGCTCAACCCATAGCCTAGGCTGTGGAGAAAGAGAGCACAATGCAGGTACATTTTACTTGTCTGACTTGGGTTTGCTAAAGCTAAATTTCAACAGTTCACACAAGGACAAAGAATAAATGCTTCATGTGTTGATACCACTTTTTCAGAAAAACTGCTTGAAACTGCTTTATTTCAATAAAAATTCCATGTAAGATGTATTATAACTTACCTTTGCTGCTGATGCATCGGTGGCAGCTGATTTCCAAAAGCTATAAACAAACATTGTTAAAATTAAATTAAAACAAGTGGTACATCTTACAACTAAGCTTCTCCTTTGATTAAAAAACTCAATTGTATCAAACTTCTGTCCAAGTTCACTTTTAACAACTGTTATCAAAAGGTTTAAAAATGATAAAGACTCAGCTGTTGCTACTACCACTGTCAGTTTTACCAAGTAGACTCCCACTGCTTCAAGAAAGTAAGCCATAAACCCCCAGCCATTTTTTGGATCTTACTTATTTAAGTGCCACCTACCAGAATACTTTCAAACTGTTGTTCTGACAATGTTACACTTGTTTAGGGTTTTTTGGCAACAAAATAAAAATTACTTACAATCGTTCTGGGGAGCAACTTTCTTAGCATCTGGTTGATCTGCAAAATTAAGATTTTTTTAAATTTTTTTTGCCAAGAAATTCAGGAAGTGTTTAAACCTTTTAGTGTGAACTGTAAATTTCCAGTGCATTTTAGCCCCCTTTTTTTTTTTTTCCTTTCTTTCTTTTTTCTCCTCCAATTTCAGGGAGTTGATCATCTGAATAAAAGGAAGAATCTCACAAACACTCAGCACTTGGTTAGTATAGCTGAAAAGATGTTAGGTTTCTGCATGTATCTATTCAGTTTAACAAAAGGCAGCTTTCAGAACACACTGTATGTGGATAGCTCACAGATACCCAGTCACTGAAACTCAACCAACACAAGGAACAAAGTTGAGCTTTGTTGGCTGCTCAAGCTAATGATGCTTCTATAGTAAAAAAGAAAAAAAAAATCAAATCCAAAAATCAATAATAACTTAAAAAAAATTCTGACAATGACCACAAATCTAGACCAAACATCTGAAAATACAACAGTATCACATGGCAATGCAATCTCAATCTGAATGTTGACATGAAATCCCTACCCAAATATCAAGCATTTCATAGCGTAAAACTTAAAAAAAAAAAAAAAAAGCAGATTCAAAGCAACTATATCACTACTGTCCAAATCCTTTCTGTACAGTAGAGAAATAAAAGGCATCATGAACCTGTATCTGAAAAGATAATAATTCAGATGCTTCCTTCCCACCCCAAAATAAAGGCTATATGAACCACCATAATTTATGTGCAGCAAAAACTCAGCCATGTATTCCAATAAATATTTGTGTCAATCCAGAAAGATCCACTAGTTTATGTCATGTTTACATACTAAACACAGGTAATAAATAAAAATTCCTGCCTTTAAAAGGAGAGGGCATTCCCTCCCAGTGTGTTGTACTGCTCGGACTTGTCCAAGAGCCATCTACACATAAAATAAAAAGAATACATTACATATATCATCTGAAGCATCATTAGCTCATTTTTGTATATTGAAAACCTCACCTTTAATAGAAAAAAAAAATTTTACTGTAGGACACAAGAACCCCTGATATAAAGCCTTAGTTACATTCTGTAGACTGAGTTTCAATCCTCTTACAGGAAAAAAAGGCATTTCTCTTTTTTGAGATCTATGAGAACATTTCAGCAAGCTCAAAGACTTCTTCTTGTAATTTAGTTAGGATTATGTATGTATATTAACCAAACCCTGTTAAGTTCAAATTGGATGTTCTTAAGAGACAGAAGACAGCACATTTCAGGAGAAAACTTTACTGCAGTGTAAGGCAAATCCAAAAAGCTGCAACAAGTCAGAAGATTTAAGTACAATTTTTCAGGGTTCACACATGCTGTAGGCTGAACTATAAACTATGCAAAAGTGTCTTCAAGGTAAAAAATGTATTTCCCCATGTTTTTTTTAAATTCTATGCTTTTACAATGAAATGCATTAATACTTTTATTTGAAACAGTGCAGTAATAAAGGTAATGCAACAATCAAGCTTGAGGAGCACTTCCTGCTCTAATTGTAATTCACAAGTTGTGACCAATCCCACGCGACCACAAAACACTTCAATAACATCTACATAGGCATTTTGCAACCAGCCAATTTCTGTCCCTTTCCTCAGCATACATTTTTCTTTTTGCAGCACTTAAACCACATTTAAAATAGTGTAAAATAGGCTTACGTTCACTTCAGTTTAGCACACAACGGTTTAAAACTTTCCCACTAAACTGAAAATGAAAAAATACGCCATGATCTGTGAGAGGAACAAAATGTTTTAATGCTCTGCTATGGGAAAAAAAAAAAAACAAAAAACCGAATCCACAAACAAAACCATCACCTGCAATCTTTCTGACAGAGTGGCCATATTCCACAAAAATAAATGCAGCACGAATGAGTGCGTACCTCCATCCTCAAGAGGTCTTTTCTGCCCTCCATAACCGTAGTCGTTTGAATTCATTGCTGTGCCAGCATCTCCTCCAATTTTCGCTGCAATCTAAACAAAAGGCAGATGTGAGCCAAGAAAAAAACCAATTAATTCAGCCCATGTTTATTCCACGTCTTCTAAAAGATTTCAGCGATTTAAACAATGCGCATTTAATAACCCCAAATACTTAAAAAGGCCAAAAACAGTTTCGTTCATAAATGTTTTCTTAAACGTTCTTAAACGACTTGTGCTCGTCCTTCATCAGTAGAGCCTCCTAAAAGAGCCCAACGAAGCCTTTTAAACACCAAAACCTTTTTCCTAAACGGGCTTCTTTTTTTCTCTACGCTTTGTTCGCGAAACACTGTGGTATCTCCCGGCAGGGCCTCACCGGCCAAACAATTTCACATCCTAACTACACTGGGCCCTCAAATGCTACCAAAACCGCGACCGCTTATTAACAGACGAGGCGAACATTTCGCCGGAGAAGCGATGAAAACATCGCCCGTGGTGCAGAAGCTACAAATAAAACTGCGGGATAAAGAGCTTCCGCAAAGGCCGCCCTCGCTCCGCAGGCCGCGGCGCTGCCCAACCGGTCCGAGCAGGCTGGGGCGCCGCGGGCGCCACAACACGGCCCGCGCCGCAGCGCCGCCGCCCTCCCGTCCCTGCGCCGGGCCCGGCCCGATAACGCGCCGCTACTCGCCCGCCGAGATTTCGCCTCCCCGCCGTGGCGGAGGGACCGCGCGGTGCGGCTCCTCTCACCGCCGAATCCCCTCGGGCCGATCTCGGCGCTGTTCGCGGGCAATGGCGGAGCTGGGCTACAAATACCTCGCGGCCCAGGGCGGGCAGGTGGCGCAAAGGGGGCGTGGGGACGGGACAAAGCTCCCCCCAGAACACACACTGGCGGAGGGGCCCGCGCTCCCCACAGGCGAGTGCGCAGCGCCCTCACTGTTCCCGCGGCTCCGACACCGCGGCCTCCAGGCCCCGGGACACCATTGATTTTACGGAGCCACACACACCTGCCTAGCCCTCTGCAGCGCGTCTTTAAATGCATCGTTCACTCCTCCAGCCCCGCCGCCGCCTCCCCCGGGCGCGCCCGCGGCAGGAGGGGGCACCGTGGAATAGTCCGCCATGGCCGCCCCGGCGCCGCTCCGGCCGCTGCCGCTGTCTGCCAAGAAAGAGAGAAAATGGCGGCGGGCGCGCGCCTTTCACATTCCTGCGCGGCATCGTGCTCGGGGGGAGCGCGCCGAAACCTCGCGAGATCTCGAGCGAGATTTCATGGCGGGCGCCGGAGAACGGCGGAGAACGGCGGAGAAGCCTCGCGGCGTTTCTCCCGGCCCCGCCCAGCCGGCCCCCCGGGGCCTCAGGGGCCGCCCTGCAGGGGGGCGGTGAGATCGCGGTGTTTCCAAGGGAGGTGCGAGAGCTTGGAGACGGTGCTGATAGGGCCGGGAGAGTCACGTGGGGAGAAGGGAGGGCAGCGCGCGGGGGGGAGGCAGCGCGCAGTTCTCGCGTCACTTGGTTTGGAGTCGCGGGTGCGCGCGTGGGAGCGGTGGGTGCGCTGCGGGGGCTGCCGGGAACGCGCTCGGGCCCGGGGCTGAGGCAGCGGCGACGCTCGGTGAGTGCGGGAGGCGCGCGGGATGGGCCCGGGGCTGCGGCAGCGCCGCTTGCCCGCGCCGCACTGCGCTTCGGGGGTCCTCTGCCTGGGCGGGCTGAGTAGCGGGCGGTGGCGGTGGCAGTGGCGGCGGCAGCGACGCTGCCCTGAGCTGAGGGAGAGGGAGGCCGGGCTTTCTTCCCGCCTGACCGCGACGGTGCCCTGTGGAGAGGCTCCCGCGGTGCGCGGCCGCGGGCGTTGCCACAGACAATAACGCAGCGCCGTTTCCGGGGGAGCCGCCTTGGCGCCCGGCGGGGCAGCGGCCGGCAGCGGGAGGGCGAGGGGCGGCTCCGCGGCCCGTGCCGAGCCGGCGGAGCGCCGGGGCCGTTGGGCCGGGCCGGCAGCCGTCCCGTCCCGCCGCTGCTCGCGGCCCTCTGCCCGCTGCCATCCTGCGGGCTCGGCCGCTCGTTTCGAACGGATTTTTGGGTCGTTCCACACCCCGCGAAACGCGACCGGTTCTTTTACGGAGCTTCGCTCGCTTCGTCCTGCATTTTTCCACGGTTATTTATTTCATAACTGAAAATGTTAATTGCTAATGTACGATTTTTACAGCTGGGGGATTTTTTTCTTGGCTGCGCAAGCACGAGGTTTAATGAAAAACTGGAGTCTGTAATGCTTTAATCTGGGTCCTGTTAAGGTCCTGTGATCTGGTGGGGGTGAACTGTCATGCTGAGTATGGATGGCGGTGTTGTAAAGGCTTCACATCAGGATAAGGTGGTAGAACATCTACTTAGGAGTCATGGCAGTAGAGCCTGGCCAATACTGGACGGGAGCTGCTGTATGACGGCGTTCTGTACCATTCTGAGGGGGTGCTTTATAGTTTTTAAAGAATGTTTACACGCATTGAACTGTTCCTTTTTCATAGGCTCCTGGTTTACATAAATGTCCTATTTTCTTTTTAAACATTCGTGCTTTTAAACTGAAGCGTGGCAAGTCTTCTTCAGCCTTAAGTGAGTGTATTTGTTGCCAGTGCTTTTACTTGGGAAACTGTTGTTTTGGACTTGGCCTGGTTTGGGGCTGTGTGCAGGGACTCTTGGGTTCGCAAAAGAAAATATCTCTCGGTGTGTTCCCTTCCCTTTCCTTCAGTGCTGCCTTGTAGTTCCATGATGCCTTAAGGCGATTGTAATTGGGATAATTTTTATAAGACTGTAAGTCACAGTGTTGCTGAGCTCAGATTATCCTGCATTCTCCAGTGCAGGTAACTTCACTAAACGAAGCTAAAAAAATGCTAGATTTTTAACTCTCATAGTCCTATTGAGGTAGTGTAGTTAGGAAAGGTTATTAGAGTAATATATTCCAGAAAGTTAAAAATTTCCACATGCTTCTAGATGACGATGTATTACTACAGCAAGGTGAAGGTTGCCGCTGTGATACTTCCGCTGAAAAAAACTGTACATAAGAATTAGTTTATACTTTCCATTAATGTAGCTGTGTTAGCTGGAAGGGATGGGGAAAAAAGTAAGCTTGGAGAGTGGGAATTTAATTGTTATGCTTGACTCTCTGGTGCTATTGCTAAACAATATTTTTTCACTCTCTTAGCTACTAATAGTTTGACTGTGTATAGCAGGTACTTACTTGTATAATTTTGGTTGAGCAATAGTAGTTGTCTGTGACGCATTGAAACCACTCCTGGCCACTGGCTATGTGTTTTATGGCTCTTCCCTTACTAGATGAAGGGAGCATCAGTGTGCTTTGTGTTTCACAGTTACAAAATGTGCTGATGTTTCTTTGCTAAGTTCTATGAGAGAAGCCAGTAGCCATTTAATGCTGATGATTTTTAAGCAGTTGTAATGCCTTGGGCTAATAAAAACACTCTTGTTTGGTACAGTATAAGTGCTCTAGTTGAATTAATAAACAGCTGATGATAGATGAATGTTAATTTTCAGGGGTTTTAAAATCAGCTTTTTACTACTCTTTGAGGTGATGCTTTATTTGAAAGCTGAGTGTGCTGTTTAGTATATCTATTATTTCTCAATCCCTGCAGTTCTTGAAGTGACTGTAGGCTTTACAGTCAGAACATGAGATTTAGCAAATTGAAGAGAAAGATCTCACAGTATTGTGCACTATATAAATATTTTGCCTTTACTTTCACTGTTCCTAAGTTGATTTAATGACCGTTAACACTTGCTTCTGTCTGTATTTCCCATGATGGCACTTAAATCCTATCTACTAGAAAATCACATCTCTTAAGCACTCCTCTTTTCGTTTCCCTTTATTGAGTGATATTTCTGTTAAGAAAATTATCCCTATGGGATTAATTCTTTCTGTTTAATCTGTTAATGGAGTGGGGTGGGGATCTAACCCCTTAACAGTGCTAACTGCAGTATTCATTCAATTGTTTTGCTGGCATGTCACAGTGGCATACACCAGGGTGTACTGCTTTCTCACTTGCAGGAAGCTACCTGCACTGCCTGTTTTCTTAATCAGGTCTGCCTTCTAGGAGATTAAATGTGCTTGATGTAAGTAGTTGTTTGCACTGGGCTGCTAGAGCGTGAGAACTTTGGTTTTGTTGTGTAAAGTAAGGTTCACTTCATACAGTAACTCATTCTTACTAAAGAAGGATGAATAGTAGAGAAATGCACCTCTTACGTTTTAGAATCCTAATAAATAGATAGTTGGCAATAATAAGAAATATAACAATATAGGTTTTGAAAGGGCTCCCCATTATTTCTTCTAGAGATTGGAGGAAGATGTCTCACTTAACTGAATTTACTAGATTATGATAACTCCCGTGGTATTCAGGCCATAGTGGTTGCTTTTTCAGTAATCATTAGACTAAAATACTCTACTAGGTGTGTTTACTGAGAAATAACTAGTGTCAGTATCTGACAAGTCTGAAAACCTTTTATTTATGTGAGTTGTCACAGATTTAAGTAACAGATGGTTCTGAGGAAAAAAGTAAGCAAATACTGTGTGGGAAGGAATCCTTACTTTTATCAAAAGATCCTCAAGGTATTTCTATGTTAGGTCAGATATTGCAGAAGCATCAGTGTGAAAGTGTGGAACTGACACACTGCATAACCAAAGCCACTTACTTCAGTGCATGTTACATTGAGCTCTGCTGGGTTGATTGGATTTTTTTTCTGTCTTCTACAATTCACTTCAACTTTGCTCTGTGGTGACCAGACCAAAAGGTGTTTTGTTTAGCTTTGCCTCAGTACCCTGAACACCTATACTGGATAAGTGCTTATGTTCTCTGTGAGAGAAGGGTAACCACTGTGATGGCTGCACCTGCACCTGCCATGCTTTCTGCAGGCTGTGCTGAAATCTGCAGTTGGTGTCTGATGATTTTATCACTTTGGGAGATGTAGATCAATTGATTCAGATCCTGTCAGCTGCTTCTCCTGCTCTGGCAAAGCGTGTTCGGATCTGCAACATTATCAGTAGAAAACTCCCTTTAATAACTGCTGAGAGAAAACTGAGCATGTGCTCTATCCAAACAACTGTCATGAGTTTTCATATTTACTAAATGTGCACTGAAGTGGTAATTACAGTTTTTATTTGTATATTACAAATTACAATTTGTATAGTATTTGGATAACTTTTTGCATAGTGAGTTTGAAAAAAATAGTCATATCTGGAGGTTTTGGCTTACATTTAGTCATGCTGCCTTTCTTAGAAAAAAGTTTTAGTGTGTTAAAACTTTATAAGGAGGCTGTATGAATGTAGAATCTTGAGCACTCTTTCCTTGCATCTTTTATTCTTGTGAATCTCGTTTGATATGTATTTGATTTAACATTTTGATTACCTTACTGGAAGCTATCAAATTGCATTAAGCCACCATAGCATTGGGTATGTCAGATATAGGAGGATAAGTCAGAGAATAGTCACTTCTTCCTTAGATACAGTTGCAGTGTGCAAAGAGACTGTGGATCACTCTGTTGAAGGAATGTGGTGCAAAAGGCAGCTGGATAATATTAGTCAGCATGATCGTGCCATCAGTGCTCAGCTGCTGACTTGTTCAAGGAGGGTGGGTGGTTTTGTGGCCATGTCATGGGAGGAAAAACTTTGAGAGCACAGAGAATTTGCTGTTAGCATCTGCAAAATTCTTCCCTGATGGGAGAAGAGTGAAAGGCCTTGCTTGAAATAAATTGGGCAGTGGAGCTAGGTGTGGAAGTTGAATACGAATGGGGGTTAGGAAAGGCTGAGATGGGAACTGAGAGACTGTTAGGAGAACAAATGATTAATGCAGCAGTAGCTGTAGAGGATGGAAGTGTCTTAATATATCCCTCTGTCAGCAATGCACTGAAGAATGTGCCTTCAAGTCCTGTTAATTAGTACGCAAATATTTAAGGCATAATTAATGTTCAGAATTCATATCTTGAAGTAGGAAAAGCTTGATTGCTCTGAAGGGATTGGTGTACCCTCGCTATTACCCAGGCCTGATCTCTAATAGTATTTTTTCTGATATTGTTTAATTAAGCTAACAATTATATTACTTAATTTGTGACTCAGAGCATCTTATTTTTAAACAAGTTGTGCATGTGTCATAAATTTAAAAAAACCTTAAACCTAGAAAGGTAAATCTTTTCTGAGTCTGAGGGGAAAAAAAAATGGAAGAGATGGTTTAAAAGCTTTAGATGTTTAATTCTTTCAGTCTGTAAAACCATGATTGTAACAAGCTTATCTAACCTGAAAATCCTCTTGAACTTTTTTTGTGAGGAACACATGCATATTTTGTGAAAAATAGATGTTTGCAGTGAAGTTCGTGAATGCATCAGGATGTTTTTCTTTAATAAATGAATAGCAATGCTATATAGGCTAAGAAAGGTGTCAATGTTACAAGCCTAATTTCAAATACCACTCAAAAGATCAGTGGATGTTACCATTTACTTGAAGTAAAGTGCAAAAGAACAGGAGATTTTGTAAATTATGCTTAGAAGAAACAAAAAAAAATATACCTGTAAATATGTTCAGTATGAATTTCTATTTTCTGCAGAGAATATAGTAAGAAGATCCTTTGCTTCCTTCTTATGGGTTATGATTTATAGGTTATATGTTATGATTATGCCCTGTGAGTGAACTGGTTCTGTGTAATATTTTCATAAAACCTCATCATTTCCATGACTGTTTATTTGCAGCTGTACTCTGATTTATCATAGGGTTCTGTACTGAATTTTTTTAGAAGGGGCAGGGAAAAGGTAAGAGGAAAACATGTCACTTATGCATTATTTTCATGGAACTATAGAGTTCCAATAGTTTCTTAGTAGAATAGATACTGAAACTTGCTATCACTTGAGAACACCTTGAGATATTTTTCTGCTGAGTCGTTTATCTTTCTATGTTGTACCTTCTTTACCTCTTATCCAGCTATGCACTCTTTATTCTAGAGGAATAAAGTAATTGAAGATACTAACTGCAAGGTACATCTATTAAACTCCTGCTTCTTGTCTTGAAACTTTTCTAGGCTGATGAAACATAGCTTAGCTATGGGATGTGGCTGAAACATTGCAAAGATTAGTGAGCAACTATTTTGACTTCTATTACAGGAGATCGTAGTAAATATAACTAGGGCTGCTTGTCTTTGTCTCCTGTAGGTGAAGTATGTTTTTACTAACATCTGTTCTCCTTTCATGTTAAACAGCATTGTGCTGACATCTCCTTTCTAAATTCCTGTCTTTGTACCACAGTTCAGTGTGTGTGTTTTCAGCCTTGCATGTAAAACTGGCTGCATGAATCAGAGCAGCTGGGTGGGATTTTAACGAGCACACTCTGGAAAAAGCATCTCGTGTGACTATCTCCTTTTGCTTATGTAAGAACAGTGGGATCACATGTCCACGGCAAAAATGTGGCCAGTTCCTTATTTGGTAGTGCATTAATAACCTTGCATGAGCGTAACAGCAATTAAAACAATACCATGCAGCTGAGTCGCTTTTCAACTGGATTTATTGTGTTTGTAGTTTTTCTCTTCATCAAGGCTGAAAAAATAGTTTATTTTCTGCTGGAAACTGGTAACTTCTGTCACTCTTAAAGGGGAAAAAAAACCTAAGAAAACACAAGCAGAGTTTGCATAGGGATTGTGCAAGTATCTACCACCTATCCTTCATCCTCCTCCTCCTTGTGTGTGACCTATAATGATGATTACTGTCATGTTTATTCAGTTGTTTCTCAACTGAATAGCTGATAGCTTTTTAATTATGTCAGGAAAAATGTAATGCTTTTGCAAGAGGAAGAAAAATAACTTGCAGACATGACTTCTGTCTGTTCCTTAGTTACAGAACACAACTGAAGTAATGATAAAATTCTAGATGAGTTTGTCACCCTTCTGTGTAAACCTGAGGAGTATATTCATTGCTAGGAAAATATTTCTATGTGTTATGTTCCACTAATGAATGTTCCAAACTGGCAGTGTGTTGGAGCAATGTTTTTTGTTTGTTTGTTTGTTTTTTTAATAGAACAGATCCAAATACCTAGGCTGAGATAGGCTGAGAACCATTGGAAAGACAAATTTCAGGTTCAGGTCAGGTCACATCTGAGTTGTGTCTCTGTCAGCATCACAGAGACTTTTTTGCAGGAACTAATCTGTGTGGAATATCTTTATTCTACCGGTGCTCTGATTCTGTATTGCTGTATCTTTGCTAAGACAGCAGGTTATTACTTCTGTTGTTCAGTGGGTTACTTTGGTGTGGATGGAATTGCTACTGTGGTTAAGGTAAACAACAGTAAATTGTTACAGGTGATAGATACCCTCCTTTTTCTACAGATGAAAGGCTAAAAGAGGAGCTGTACTATACTACAGCTGTCGAAGTAGATATGAAATGAAACATACTGCCCATCTTAACGTTTTCTGGGGTATCAGAATTGTGATTACTGACTTCATGTAGGATGTTGAAATACATGCCTTTAAAACACCTTCAATTCCAGTTTCTTGAAGGAAAGTCAGCGAGGCTTATTGTGGAAACTTGTGCTGAGTTTTCCATTGTCCTTTTCCTGTTAATCAGTACATAGCACTAGGATGAGGTCACAGAAGTTCTCCTACACCAGGATTCATTGGTGGAAGATCTGGTAGGGAGCCAATCACAGTTCTCAGGGTCTGAGCTGCCTGGCTTTGTGTCCAGTCTCAGCCAGCCCAGAGCAAATGTTACTTTGGTTTGTGCCAGCTGGCCCTGGGCTGTGGGGTGGGGAATGCAGAATGAGCTGGCCCTTCTGTCCTTATATTTTTAAGAGAGATTTCTGCTCCTTCTGTGCTGCTGGTGTGGGGCTGAATCTGTTGAGTGAATGTCAAATTAAGCCCCATTTTTACTGAAAAGGAGTACAGAAAAATTCTTCACAAGCATAACTAAATTCCTGCTTTTAAAAAGTTTATTTATTGTAAATGCCTTCTCTCTGTTTCACTTAGGTGGAAAACAATACAGGTAGACATAATATTCATTGCTTATTATCCAAGATTTGTATAATAATAAGCACATCTGCAGGCAAAACAAGTAGATGTCAACAAATCTTTTCAGTATTTTTTAGTTGTCTGACATTCCTGCTCTGATTTCTTTGTTAAGAAGCTTGCAGTGCATCTCTTACACAGTATTTTTTCAGTGTCCCACTGACACCATTATTGAGTCTTGAGTGTTCTTTGGCAGGAATTCTATCACTTCTAGAACTTCTTCATTTTATTATTGAAACTGGCTTCTTCTGATTACACTCTGGATCTGGCAATGGGCATAGACCATAAACGTTTCGTTTCCTCTTTTCTCCATCATTTGTTGACCTTGCAGACCTTTGTGATTTCTGTGGTTTCTGGAGACTGAAGAATTCAGTCCTCCTCAATTGTTTCTTACGTGGAAATACTTGTATTTTTTTATTATCTGTAATAGTTCTCAGAACATTTTTTTATCTTAAATAATGCACATGATTTGGGAGAGCTGAAGCAGGTAGAATGTTACAGTGTAGATGTACACTGGTTCTGTAGTGTTCACATGATAGTAGAGTAGAATAAAGAGTGCAATATGGAAGCCTGTGGCTATGCATAAAGTATAAAGTAAATTAGTCCTTTGTGATGGTATTGATAACATTCAGGGTCTGAGTGTGTTGGCATTCGAGAATCTGAATGACTTGGATTGTAACAGTGTGTTTTCTTAAAACAGTTAGCAGAAGGACTGCTAAGACTTTTTACAATTAAAAGCAACTAGTCTTGGGGGAAACAGAACATACACAAAGCATTAAGCTGTTCATCATATTAAATATCTTTACTTGTTATATAACCAACACGAGAACGTTGGTGACATGTGAGTCAGAAACCTGACTAGTACAGTGTGATAAATATGTGATTAAGTCTAACTCTTCATTTGCATATGGGCTATTTCAGGATAGAATTCCTTGAGTCTTGGATAAATTCCTGAGTGATAACCATCAGAGCAACAGGTAGTTAGGACAGAAATCCAGGCTTTTTATATGTAAAACTGAAAGAAAGAAATTTGGCTATGGTATTTTTCTGCTTTCTTTGCCCCAGATTGATAACTTAAGTAGTGAACTGTGCCAAACTTGTTAAAATCAAACATTTTCTTGGAGGAAAGAGAACTTCAGCTTTGTTGTGAATGTGGGGGTTTTTTTTGGTAATAACAGGAGATATTTCTCCTTACCAAGACACTGCACTTTTCAATACAGATATTTACAAAAGTATGTGTGTCAACATTCTTAACTACTTGGTTAGGATGTTAAACAGGCGTAGTCAGTAATGTGAGAGAACCTGTTAAATGTGTTGCATGATTGACATTTTTTCTGCAACTGCTCAAATTGAGTAAGAATCCCTTTACAGAAACACATGGGTAGGAATTGAAATGGACACCGGATCTAAGTAAGGAATTGAAAAGCAGCTCTGGAATGTGTATTTTTTAGGAGTCTTAACCTGTAGATTGAAAGTACTTTGTGTTGCTTTGTGTAGCCATACTTTGGGTGTTGCCTTTCCGGTGCATACAGGTACTTGTACTTTGCTAAAGTGGTTAATCGCCCTCCCAAGAGGGAGTTAGTTGTGTTTTCATCAATCAGGACATCTGAATCCCAAGAGCTCTTCCTGTTTTCAGATAGTTCTGGAATGTATATTTAAAGTAAGTTTTTTCCACAAAAGACCTTAAAAATATATCCCTTGGCCTTTTGGCAGAATTTCATGTATGTTCCAGTAATATTACTGACACTTTTAAAAGACATATTGCCAGTGAAAAATAGAAAACATTTTTGTTGATGCTAGGACTGATATAACTTAAATATAATTAATTTAATTGTAAGGTATGTGTCATTTCAGTTTGCTTTTGTGATTATTCATTTAGTTGTAAAATCATCCCCAGAATCCTTATGTAGAGTTAAGTTTTTACTTCTGTCACAGTAGCAGTTTCCACTGAGAACTCAAGTAAAAATCAGATAAATTTAGTTCTTACTGGGGTGTGAAGTGCATGACTAAATAAAGCTTTTCTTTTAGGGCCATCAGTTAGAGTGAACTGTTATTCTCTGCAGGTTTCACTTGGCATTTTCTGTTAGATATGTATTTTCAGAAAATCAGTTAATTGTTGCTTCTGTTGTAAACTCCAAAATTTATTTCTGTGTATGTTACCAGCTACTGAATAGTTCTGTGGTGAAACTGTTTAATAATAGGATTCATGAATGAGGCTTGCATGTACCAGGTCTTATTCACAGTATAAAGAGTATATGAAGTACAAACATAGCTCAGGCAGCAACTACATCCAGTTAAAGATGGTGGGGAGAAGAATTGTCAATTTTTTTTTTCCTAGGAAAACAATGGATGATGTTACAGGATTTTTATTATATAGGTGTGCTTTCTTCAAACCATTGTAGACGGGTATAAATTTATTCCATTCATTAATGTGGGTTTGCAAATATTATGACACTTAATGGTGAAAGCTTTTCCTGGGGAGGGATTTGGCTTCTGTGCCTTGACATTTATGTGCACATGTGTATTTATAGTTGTGATCTGTCTGGAATTTGCCTTTGTGGTTTTGTTTGCTCTTTAATTTGTTCTGTGATCTAGTCCCCTGGCTTTCTCAGTTTTGTTTCTGTGGTTTAATAAGTGAGAAGTACAGAAGAAATTGCTTAATTTAAAGGAAGTAATGAGCATTTTTATTCAACTTCAGGGAATATTGACACTGTTGTGCCCTTGATTCCCTAGTTAGGAAAGGATTGTTTTGTCTAACTGCTCTGCAGAGAGAACTTACTAACACCTAACATGAAGTTTCAGAGTTACACACTAAGCAGCAGAGAATCTGAAAAATAAAAAAGCTAAAACCCAAGGCATCATTTCTTTAATGATTCAAAGCTGATGTTGTCAGTACAGTTGTTCGAAGACCTGGAAGTGCTATGACCCTGCCCCCACTTTCTGCCAAACAAGATGTACAGCTCTTGTCCATATGTATGTGAGTTAAACTATGTTTGCTCTGAGAGAATAATGGAAAAGACATTTTAAAGCAACAGTTCTTTCACTGAAATACTAACTCAAGAGGAATGCAGTTGTCAAACTCCGAAGTGGAGCTGTTAAAGGAAAAATTTTCAGCTTCCTAGTGTGTATTTCATATATATATTTAGATGAAAAAAGTGGATGTTATAGCTTGTGATCAAAGAACACAGAAAATCCTCTAGGTAAGAGATTGCTTATATTAGGCAAGTTTTCAAAATTTTACTCGATTTTCCTGACAATAAAATTTTTAATAGTCTATTTGGCATTTTAATAACTTCCTACATTTGAAGATGTACTATTTTCCCCCCCCAGTCAACATGAAAAAACTTGAACTGAAATTCCCTTTTAAAAAATTTATACTGTAACAAAAACCAGTGATGCAGAGAAGCACTGGACAAATACAGGCTGTTAACTTTCTCAGTGCAGAATAGAAGTACCATGACAATACCCTGAAGTAGCTTTTGAGAACAGAAAGATGTGTCTGAGACTGCCTAGTTTGGTGGAAAATTGTTTTACAGGGTTGACTGTAACCAAGAGCTTCATAGATACTGCTTGATACTGGAATGATGATAACTTTGTGTATGCCTGAAATGGAATGTAGCTGTTGTATTTGAATACTGTGTAAACAAAGATATAAAGGATTGATTGAGTCATAATGTGATAGAACAGTTGGAGAATTAATGTGGTAGAGTGAGGAAGAAAGTTTGGTGATGATGAGGGGGTTTTATCTGTTAAGTTTTTGAGGTGCCTTCGTGCCTTTACTGGATTTGTTTGTCTGAGAATTTCCTTAGCTTCCTTTCAGGAGCATACTTAATCAAGTCTTGGATTATGGCCTTATTAATTTTATAGCTATTTAGTTGAGTGATTTCTGGAAGGCTTGAGTGAGTTGCAGGACTCAGTGCTGCAGGCTTATCTCAGGTGAGGGTGGCCTTTGCTATGTAAGATCTCTGGGCTACATGCTCTTAATACTGCCTAATCAAACCTGATGAAATCCCAGCACCACCCTTCCTTGAGGCTGGAGGTGAAAGTCCACGTAGGTGGTGAGCTCACATCCCAGTGTGCCGCAGGTACAAGTGGGTGTGAGCAGGGGTGCAAACGCTGCAAGTACCTGGAGGACTTGGGCACAAAGTGCCAGTCTCTGAAGTGGGAGGTGACTGAAATGTAAGGGTTCTGGGAAATGGGCATAATGACTAAAGGCCCTGAGAGTTTCCAGGTTCTGCTACAAAAAGGGAAGGCATCAAGGTAGAAATACAGAAACTTCGTTTGAGACAAATTTAGGAGGAAATGTGAGTTCAGGGATTGAATTAAAGCCTTTGTATGGATTGAGGTATATTAAGCCACCCACACATAAAGTAGACGTTTAAGTAGGTTAGTTTTAGGATGAGTTCTAATGCTTTTAGTAAGTGAAAGGTTTCAAATGCCAGAGTAGCAGAGCGAGTTCTAGTGAAGGTTGAAACATACTGATATCTTCAGCAAGAGGCTCCAGGCCCACAGTTGTAGACAGGAGTTAGACATAATAAAGCTATAGTAAGAATATTGCTGACATTTTTCAGATAGAACAAGATAGGTTGTATGCGTAGTTCTATACGTAACCTGGTGTGCTGAGAAACTAGAATTCTAATAGGTTAAGGAGTGGTGATCCGAGTTTGCATCTTAGCTTGTTGGAAAAATCCTATATGAGTATGTTTGGGAGAGTTATTGCTTTTAGCCATTGGCTTATTGCCACTGCATTTGCCATTGCTTTTTGCTATTGCCTTTTGAGACTGATGTGCTTTGTAATAAACAACCTTTTTAACTATTAGCTGCTTTGTTTATTTAGAAGATAATGTGACAAAGTAGGAGCCAAGAGCTCGAAGTAGGAGCCTAAGAGCTGTGGAGTAGGTGGTCAAAGAACCTCACACCTGTCCCCAACAGGTTTTCACAGGTTCAAAAGGATTTTCCTTGGAGAAAGTGAAAAAATAAAATCGTTTCTTTAACGGGCAGAGTGCTCACAGAATAACAAATAATCCCATAAAGGAGTTCATATGTCACTCCTTTATATAGGAAAATGACCTTATGAGGATTTTTAGGGGACAGTCACTCAGGTGTTTAAAAAGATGTTCAAGCATATCGGAAGCAAAATCTTTTCATGATCTAGAAGAGTGTTTTTCTGGATATATATGGTAACAGGGAAAATAGGACTATAGCAATATAACTAAATACTTGTGGATTTTTAAGGCTGTTTTTTTGTTTTGGTTTGGTTTGGTTTTTTGTTTGTCTGTGCTTATTTGAAGGGACTGGAGGGCCAGAAGTCCTTGAAAACAGTACATGATGGATTTTCCTCTCTTTTCTTTAGACAGTAATTCTGGAGATGAATATGGGATAAAATAACAAAAAGAGCAGCAAAGAACTACAAATATCAGATATTTGGAGTTCTAAAAATCTAGCAGCTCTAATATGACAAAATTGGAAGATACAAAAGCTTACCACAATTAGCAGTTGGATTTCACTGTCTGAAGAAGTGCTGGTATGATTAATGTACCAAATTATTATTAGTATAATTATTAAATGGCCATCTTAAGCACACTAATCGTTTATTAATAATACTGAAACTTTTCACTGCTTTTAAGAGAATATCTCTGTCTATACAAACTGTTTAAAGAGCCCATTAAGCATGTGAGGACACCTATGTGTATTTTCCAAGATCTCTGTATGATGAAAGGAAGGTCTCAACGTGGAGAAGAAGGGACATGCTTTCAGGAATTGACTCTTAAAAAATATAGGATTCTGGAGTAAAAATTAATTGTGACATGAAGATCTCATACAGGGCAGGAAGTAGAAGTAATACAGTCATTGCTGTACATCCCACTCGGAATTTTAAGTAGTTTAATTTTTAGGGAATAACTTACATCATTATGGTATAACTCAGCACTTAGGCCAGAATAGGCATGTCCCCCTCTGTAGGGAGAGAAAGGATGCCTGAGCACTGAGTCACTGTGATATTGGGCAAAAAGTCCCAGTGTAACTTCATTGTTATCAGAATTTGCTCTGTAAGTTTTAAGAATTAAGGTAAAGAAACTTTTTATTTAAGGAGAAATCCTCATTATTGTGGCTTTTAATGAAACTTTTTAAATTAATGACTATGTTGTTACAAAATGGGAGGGATGTGTGTGCCTTGTTAATTGCATGTTTGAGTATTTCTGTGATACTTAAAAGGAGACGTAGTGCTTAATACAATCTATGGCAGAGAAAACGTTGAATTTAGGATGTGGGTGTCAAAGAATGTATCTGAAATACTAATTTTAAATAAATAAAACAACACTTTAAAAAGAAGGGCAGGGAGGAAAGGGTGATTGAGTAAAAAAAGTAGCTTTATTCCAGGTGGAACTCAGCAATAACTTCTTCCTTCAGCTGTAAGGGTAATTAATTCTGTAACCCTGTGGCTCTCACTGTGCCAGAAATGCTGGTCCTGAGAGATTTGGTGACAAGGGGAGTCAATTCCTTCTCTCGATACCCTTTGGCCTCTTTTACATTTGAAATCATAACTACATATATGCTAAAAGTTCTTGCTTTCTGGTGACATTTTGACTTTATTCTCTCTTTACCTTTTCCACACATATTCTAAGGAGAATGTAAAAAACACCAGATAAATAATTAGGTGAATCTTGTATACACTGGAAGGAGTCTAGTAAATTCTATTGCAGACGTTGGAAAAGAGAAGGTAATGGTGTGAGGATTAGGAGGATGACGTAAGTTAAGAAAGTGAAAGTAAAGTCCCATATCTTTTTCTGGTACTTTCTGGTTAAGGAAGCTTTTTCTCTGCCTTCTAAACAGTCTCTTTTAAGTTTGAGCAGGTTCCAGAAAATGGCTTCAAATATAATGCTCCCTGAGTCAGAGGATTAGTGGGTTTTATTGTTAGAAGGAAGGCAGCTTAATTACCTCCGTAATAGTAACTTCATAATTCAGCATAGAAATGTCTTCATATAGACAACGTTTAGATATGACCAAAAGTGTTATCTTTTTACTACTTTTTTCCAGGGAGGAGTAATTTTTCAGTTGTGTTTATCTGTCATGTAGTTCATTGCCCTACTGATAAATGCAGCTAATTTCTTGACCTATAGCTCTTAACAGAGGTACAAAAGAAATCTTGCAGGCTAAAACTTCATAGCATTTTCTCTATGGAACGTGAGAAATACTTCAGTAGTAGAATTTGTTTTAAAACAAATGTGGAAGAACCAAGTATTTTTCTGTTATTAGCATCTCATCAGATGAAAGCTATTTGTTTGGTGTATTGCCATACTTGTATAATAATCTTGGTATTTCCGATTCCATAGAAGAAGGCTGAGGCAGGATTTTGATGCGCTCTAATTTAACAGCTTGAGTTGTGGTAAACAGAGTGGTATTTCTCTGCACAGATTCATTCTTACTGCTTAATAGTACATGGTCACCTGTGGTTGAGGGTGGCTTAATTTTATTTTTAAAGAGACGAAGTTTTGCTTTCTGAAGCTTTGTCGTTGATTTGGATGTAAAATTCTTCATAGCCTTTGCTGGAAAGGATACCAGCTCCGCGTTGGTATATTTATAAAAGAGTTATGTAGAGTTGTCTCTATGGAAACAGTGAAGTAAAATGCTATAATTACTCTCGATGGGTTTCAGCATGTCTCTCGGGGCAGATGAGCGTTCGGAGCTGCCGGGGTTCCGCCGTGCTGGTGCAAGGCGCTGCTGTCGCTGCTGTCACCTCTGCCCTCACCCAGCGCTGCTGGGGCTGGACGCTCAGCGCCCAGTGCGCAGGCGCGGGAGCGGAGGCGGGGCGGCGGGGAAGTGACGTCA
Source organism: Oenanthe melanoleuca (assembly GCF_029582105.1). Lineage (NCBI taxonomy): Eukaryota > Metazoa > Chordata > Aves > Passeriformes > Muscicapidae > Oenanthe > Oenanthe melanoleuca. The sequence goes on along the minus strand of NC_079342.1, from coordinate 15,710,143 downwards.
CGGGGCTTGGCGTTCTAGAAAGAGCGCAGACACGTCCTTGGGTGGGAGGGCTGTGCCGTGCCCCGTGTGTCATCGCTTATAAATGAGCTACGGGCACCGAATGAAATACCGAGAAGCTGGCCGGCCTTTCTTTAGTGTGTGGTAGAGTTTGTTTTGTAGCAGCTGTGTTTGTTTCAGTTCGAAGTTTGATTTTTATTTTTTCTTCTCCAGCATCTCCACCTTGCTGAGACACTGGTCGCTGCTTTCTTTACAGCAAGGAAAATCTGAATTCCTCCAACAGTCAGGATGGGGAAAGATTACTATTCTATCCTGGGAATTGAAAAAGGGGCTTCTGACGAGGATATTAAAAAGGCTTACAGAAAACAAGCACTGAAATGGCATCCAGATAAGAACAAATCTCCCCATGCAGAAGAAAAATTCAAAGAGGTTGCAGAAGCTTATGAAGTGCTAAGTGATCCCAAAAAGAGAGACATTTATGATCAGTTTGGGGAAGAAGGTATGTATATCTCTGTTATACTTTTATTGGTCACTGTCATGTTGAATGAAGCAAAATAAACATATGATGACCTGGTATGTGTTCATCTTTAGACAATGTATTTGTTTGGCTTATGAGATTTTAAGTATAAAATGCATTGCTGTACTTTATTGATGGTAAAGTTTTCATTTCTTAATTTAACGGGGGTTTTTTTACAAGTCCCATCCCAAATACCTGATAGGCAAAAAGTTGCTGTACAGAAAAAAGTTTCTATCACCCATAAATAGCTTTCTGTGATCTCTTACTGCTGCCTTCCTTTGCCAGAGCAGTTTTTGAGATGCGGTTCAGAAGGCTTGTATTCTTTTCTTCAATTTTTGCTTAAGGGCAGCCTGCATGATTTAGGCAAAGCAGTCCTTCTGAGCAGAAGCCCAGGTGTCCAGCCTGTAGTTGTCCTTGGCTTTGTGCCTGGAGAGGAAAGAATTTGGCTGATGTCATGAAATACCAGAACAATTTTTTAGCTTTAATTGTAAACAGTGATAACATGCCAAGAGAATGAGGCCTCAGAAATGTCACATTTATCCTAAAATGGTTATCTGGAGAGGATGATTTTTTATTTTTTTTTTCATTTTTGACCACCATGACTTTCAGTTTATGATTGAGCAACAGAGGAAGTCATTAACATCTCTTCCCATAAATGTGTATGGTATCAGGAATTCCATTTAACATGACTGCTTCCGTTGGGACAAGTCGGCCTGCACATTGCTATTTGCTTGGGGCCATGTTTTTTACAAAGGAGGACACTTACATAGAAGTATTTAGTATTTTGGGCAAAGATACAAAGTATGGTTTTAATGTGAAATGTGGGAATACCTCCCGGTGCCTTGGTTACACTCTGAGCTTTTCTGAGACTGTAATTAGTTGTTTTAAGCGAGATGCAGAGGATTGGGGCCTGTAAGAAGGAGGAAACTTCGGTGTTTTTACAGCCAGGAACTGAATGTACCTTCAGTAACTTCTGGCTAGCTATTCCAGGATGTGTCCTTCTGCTATCACAGATTGAATCCCCTGATCTGCATGTTTGGCATTAAGAGTAGTGTGACAGAAGGATGTATTATAGGTTGCTAAATACTTTTGGTCTGGTCTGGTATTGAAATGGGGCAAGCATTCTAATGTCTTAGTGGGTTACTGTTGGTACCCAGCATGAGGTTATGCATGAGAGCACTTAGCTAAAATAAAACCTAACAGACACCTCTTTCAAATTTATAGAATGCCTCCCTCTATGGTTATAGAAGTATGATAGCAGCTGTAGTTATGAGTTGGTCTAAGACTGGAAAAAAAAGTTAAAAAAACAAGCATTGTAAGTTTGGAGACAAATGTCTCTTCAGAAGACTTTCAGTCTTCCAGTGGTTTGAGAAAGTACCCTGATGAGGAAATACTTGATCACCTATTGGGAAAGAGGCATTTGAAAAAAATTGATTTTTAGCTTGGTTTGGAATGGGAACACAGGAAGTACAAGAGAATTAACAGTGAGAGTTCTTTACAGGAAGAAATGAGATTTAGATCTCTCCATATGAAAGATAGAACAAAGCTATTGAGAACTTTCTGATTTTTTGCACAGAGACAGTGATTGTGTATACGAGGTTTTTGTACCCAAATGGTTCTTAGTAAGTTCCATGATGCTTTTATTTGTGGCTTCATTGAAGAGAGTTCCCAGGATTTGTACCTGCTTTATATCATAGGAGTACAAGCTGTGATCATTTTGGGATTCTAAACAATATTAAGGAAGCATATATCTGCTTGACTGTTGGCATGTTACCTTTTACTCAGAACAAATTGCAGGAAAATGGGTAAATCTAATTAACACTGAGTTACAGCTGAGCTACAGAGGCTGTGGAATATGCTGCATATGATAGTGAGTAATTTTCCCCGCAAGTGACCTTGTAGAAGGATGCAATTCCCAAAACATTTTGCAGAACAAGAAGCGATCAAATCAAGCAAACCTGTCTTCTGCTCTTAAGATGCTAATTCATCGAAATAACTGGTTTCAATCACGTGAAATAAAATTGGCACTGTCAGAATAACTGTTATTCTGAAGTGAGTAGTTCTAGAGCTTCAGAAACTTCATTGCTGTACAGGCTGTTGAAGTGCTAGTTAGTACCTCCTAATCTCATGGTGAATCCTCCTTACAAAGCAGACCTTTCACTCTACTGCAGATGTCTTCCTGACTCATCAGTCCTGATATCATTACACTGTACAGCACGAAAGCTTATACCAATACCCAATTTTTTTTAAAACTAATTCTTTGCTTATTTTTCTTATTTAGGTCTTAAAGGAGGAGCTGGAGGATCTGATGGCCAGGGTGGTACCTTCCGATATTCCTTCCATGGCGACCCACATGCTACATTTGCAGCTTTCTTTGGTGGCACAAATCCTTTTGAGATCTTCTTTGGCAGGAGGATGCCTGGTGGCAGAGACACTGAAGACATGGAGGTGGATGGTGATCCGTTTGGATCCTTCACTAGTTTTAGTATGAATGGTTTTCCAAGGGAAAGGAATACAGTTGGCAGCCAAGTACGTCGAAAACAAGATCCCCCTGTAATCCATGAACTTAAAGTGTCACTGGAAGAGATCTATCATGGCTGCACAAAAAGAATGAGGATTTCACGTAAAAGGCTTAACCCAGATGGCAGAAGTGTCCGAACAGAGGACAAAATTCTTACTATTGAGATCAAAAGAGGATGGAAAGAAGGCACCAAGATCACTTTTCCGAAAGAAGGCGATGAAACACCCAACACAATTCCTGCTGATATTGTTTTTATCATTAAAGATAAACCTCACTCTCATTTCAAGAGAGATGGATCAAATATTATCTATCCTGTTAAGATCAGCTTAAGGGAGGTAAGATGTGGTAGAAATGTAAATGTTTGAAAATATGACAATACCATTCAATGTGTAAAGCTGTATGATAGCTGTGAAATTTGAGGATTTGGAGGTTGGGTGGTTTTTTAAAATAGTTTCACTTTCATGGGTGGCTGAAGAGCAGAGTCACAGTGGAAAAAATAGCTGTTTTGATAAAAAATGGAATCTTATTTTAAGCTCTTTCCTAAAGAGGTGGCAGAGGATAGGGGTGCAAAGGTAAGAATAAAGGTTGAGATGTCTTAAGTCTTCATACATAACCCTTCTAGCTAATGATGTATTAGGCTGAAGTGACAAATGTAGACTAAGAAATAGATCCTGTATAGAAATCGATTTTTTTACAGTATGCTCCTTGCTGCTGTGATGAGATTGCTACTTCTGTAGGACAAACTAGAAATGTCTTAAGTATTTTCATTGCCATCAAAGTCTCCCTTTTTAGCTAATAAATTACTGCACTGTGATTTCAAGCTGCACAGATTGATTTAATGAAGATAAATAATTGTGAACAGGTGTAAGAGGAGCTATATGTCACAACAAAAATGGTATAGCTTTTTAAAATTCTATTCCAAGTCAATACATATTGTCTTTCTGAAGGAAAAGTCAGACAACTTCCCAGAGTTCCTAAGAAGTCTGAAGCCTCAAAATAATAATAATTTAAAATATGTAGCCGAGTGTGTGTAATGTATTTTTTCTTCTTAATTAGTATTGGGTGGAGAAATAAACGCTTGATTTCATTAGAAGCTTGGTATAAATTAAGCTACCTTTTAAAGGATTCTACAATAAATGTGAAGCGAGGCAAAGCACCTGAAGTACTGAGGGAGGGAGAAAAGACAATATTTAATGTTAATGTGGGTAACACAGTTCCTTCACAGATAAAAGCCTATTTAGACTCATTGCATTGTTATATAAATTGGACATTACCCACGTAGACTAAGTGTGCTGAATCAGGTGAAGTTGCAGGCATCAAAATCGTATTCTCAGAGATCCTAGAAAGAGCTAAAAAGAAAAACTTCTGGATAAAGCATGAGGTTTGCAACATTACAATTTTGGTGCAATGAAATTATTGTTTAGATTTCTTAAGGAACCAGAAATCTTCACATAAGACAGCTGTGAAATTTGATATGCCTCTGCTTATAGACACTTAAATGTTGTTCTGAAATTCAATATAAAAGAGGTTGATATTAGAAGAAAGATCCTGTGTAATGTAAATAAACAAAAAGTGAAATGGGTTTCTAAATTTCCAATGGAAATTTAGAAGACCTACAGAGAAGTGTGAATGAGGAGTTCACTTTGCTCAGCTTTCTTATTATTTGATAAAGTCTTTGAAGGACACATAAGCTCATTTGCTCTCTAGTAGCCATTGCTTAACATTCATAAATTCAGTGATATTCAATGACAAATTGAAATTTTCTCTTTTTGAAAGAGGAACATTGTATTTAAATTTTGACATCTCAGTAGCGCACAGGAGAAATGCTACTTAGAATTCTAGTCACTTTTAAATAATGCAGATTCATTTATAGGTACAAAAAAGTTCTGACCAATTTCCTTTTCTTCTATTACAATCTTTCTTTAGGCTTTGTGTGGCAGCTCTTTCAACGTGCCAACGATAGAAGGAAGAACCATACCCATGACAGTCAATGAAGTGGTAAAGCCTGGGATGAGAAGAAGAATTATAGGCTATGGTTTGCCATTTCCCAAAAATCCTGACCAGCGTGGAGACTTAATTATAGAGTTTGAAGTAATTTTCCCAGATAACATTTCTCCAGCATCAAAAGAAGTACTTAGGCGAAATCTTCCAGTTTCATAAAATGGAAGACTGTATGTCAACAGATTAAAATAGGACACTGGAAATGCAGAAGACTGGCGAGTCTGTGCTTTAAAAGTGCAATCTGTAACATCTAGTGGAATCTTTTGTTTTTTTTTTGTTTTGTGGGATGGGTGGGGGGAAAATACTGTAATGCTGCATGAGAAGAAAAGGGTTTAAGTAGAAATCATACAGGTGAATTCTGCAGTAAAAATTACAGGGAAAACCACTCATTTTGTTTTACATCTTCCTAATCAGCAAAGTTCAGTCATTATTTTGCTTAATATAATTACAGTAATTTTTTTACAAAGTCGGTGCATATTTCTGATACAGTACTTGAACCTCCAAGTACATTATTTCTTATATCCTCACTGTCTATAACATTACACATTTATTCAGAAATTTGAGATTGTAGTAGAAATACACAAAGGTATAAATATTTTAAAGAGCAAAACATGAGAGAGATCATAGTATGTTGCCTTCCACTGCACAAAGCATAGGCCAGAAAAATCAGCTTGGGCTCCTGAACAGAGTTCCCCTGTGCAATGAAAGACTTCTCTTTACTGCCCTCGGAAGTGCCAGGACTGCCCTGTGACTGTGGCAAGGGGCCTTGAGGAGCCAGAGTAGCCACTTGCTGTGGGATAGTTTCTCAGTCTTCAGGCAGAACAGCAAGAAGGGATTCTTCAAGGACATGAACAACAGAGGGTGAGCCTGCTGTCAAATGGGGCAGGGAAGCTGGTGACCAATGACACGGAGAAGGCTGAGGTACTCTGTGCTGCCTTTGCATTAGTCACTACCAGGAAATCAAGCATGCAGGAATTCAGGTCCCTGAGACTAAAGGGGAAATCCAGAACCTTCATGGTGGAGGACTGGGTTAGGGTGCATTTTACCTGGAGTCTGTGAGCCTGGCAGATTGCACCCAAGTTTTGAGGGAGCTGGCTAATGCTGTTGCAGGGCCACTCGTGTTTATCTTTGAATGCCAGGGAGATTGAGGGATGTTCCAGTAGGCTGGAAAAGAGAAAATACCACTCTCCAAGAAAACCAGGAAGGCAGATGTGGGAATCTACAGGCTAATAAGCTTCACTTAAGCCCTTGGTAATGTGATGGAAAAGAATCCTTCTGGAAAGCATTTCTGAAAGGTGATTGGGGTACTCAACATAGATGTACAGCAGGAAAATCTTCCTTGACCAATCTTACTGCCATCTACAGTGATCTTCGGGGATGTTGGGAGAGCAGTCTGTGTTGTTTACCTTTTACATCAGTAGACAGACTGGTGAAGTACAGGTTAGGTTAAGTGGGAAGCGAGGTGGATTAAAAGCTGGGAGTAGCTTGTGCCAGCAGCTGATGTACTGCCTTTCAAAGAGGCCTGTTGAGGCAGAACTGGACAGAGGATTCTCACGAAGTTCAGTGAGAGGGAATGCGAGGTTTTGTCCCATTGGGGGAGTAACCAGCAAACTTGTCAATAAACCGACTGAGCTGGCAGTGCAGTCTTGTGGCAACAGAGACCAAACCTTTGCTGGCAGGTAAGGGATGAGGATCCATCTGGACTCCCTGGTACTTGAAGGAAATAGACTTAGTAGGACAGTCCCGTATGAGAGGCTGAGAGAGCTGGAGCTTGCCAGCATGGGGAAGAAAAGACTTGGGGGAGATCTTAGCACCTGGCAGGAGGGAACGAGGATGGAGGAGCCAGACTCTTCTCAGTAGTTTGTGACAGGACTAAATGGACACCATCTGAACACAGGGAAAGAGCATTTTAGTGATAGGATGGTCAAACACTGGAACAGGTTTCCTGGAGAGTTTCAGGAGTTGCTGTCCCTGACTCATAGCCTGACTGGACATTGTGCAGTACAGCCTGCTCTGGCTGACCACGTGTGAGCAGGGGTGTTGAACTACATGATGCCAAGAGGTTTCTTGTAAGCAAGATGATTCTGTGAACTTGGACTTGGCATTTTTCCCTATGGGCCATGTTCTGTAAATCAGGCTTAGCCCAAAGATGGTGGTGCTCATGTGAGAACTCCCTGGGGAGCAGGTCTCTGTGGAAAGATGCACAAAGAACCCTGTAAAAGCATTTGTCTAGGGCAGGTATTTAAAGATCATGCAGATCTCAAGTATTCATTATTTTCAAAGGTCAAACTTTATTCCCATGAAAAAGAAGGAAGAGCTAGGTCCTACCTAAAGCAAAGTTTGCTTAGCAGTTAATGTGGGATAGGGGTTGCCCAGAAACTTTCATATGCTTGAATTGTGTTATTTTTTTAAAATTCAAATATGAGTTGTCTTTGAAGTTAAAAGGTGCAGAGAGAGATGGATAGCCCTCTGTTATAGTCTAGTTTTATAATACAATAATAGGGCTGGTTCCCTTGGTTGCAGCATGGTATTGGTGAAAGAAATGCCTTGTGGGCATGCTTTATTACTTGAGTTTAAAACCATAATACAGTGCTTTAACAACACTTTCAAAGGGTTTGGGATTTTTTTGTTGTTGTTTTTCATAAGAAAATATTTCAAGATTTGCTGTCAGCCTTTTGCCTGTGGAAATTTAGAGGTTGCCTGGTCTATTAGGTAGCCTAAGAAATAGCAGTGTTATATATGTGACAGCAGGAAATCATATGGGAGTTGGGATTTAATTTACAATAATTTTTTAATGAGCATAAGAAGAATCCCATTTCTTAAAAATAAGATTTATGTGGGGTATTGTTCAAGTCAATTTTTTAACTGCATATCTCTTCATGCAGTATCAGTTAGTTGTAGTTCTAAATTTGCAAGAAGTAAACAATTGCTGGAGCAGTATTACAAAGAGAAAAAATTTGCTGCTTAGTGCTTCTGCATATTGTTAATACTATATATTGTTTGTTGAAAAAGTTTCCATTTCAGTATGTTCCGTATTGCATTTCTTACGTGGTTTTTAAGTAAAAAGTGTAAAGTTGGTTTTTAACTTTCTCTTATATTTTGTTATGATGGCAAATGCTACAAGCTACACGACTTTAAAGCATATCAACCTAAAATACCTATTTGTCAGTTTAAAAGCTAATGGAATCAAGCATTTTGTAATCTAGGATCTTGTAACCATATCCAACTTGTAAAAAAAAAAAGTTACAGCAGCTAGGACTATTATTTTGTAACTATCTTCAGGTAAGAGGAGTAGTATTAAATTGAGGGATTGCAGTATCTTGTGTATTTAGAGGTGTACATATATATATATGTGTATAGCAAACTAAACTTTTCCAACTGTTTTCATGCTCAAAATATAAAACTTATAGAACTGGTATGAAATAAATGCTTGTATTTCTTTTCTTATGGCAAGGTAACAAAGTATATGTTTCAGAAACCAGCATGTAGACTTACTTCAAAATACGAGAGGAAGCATTAATATCTATCTAATCCAGGATTCACAAAAAATATTTTTCTAATCAAAACTGTGCTTAAAAGCTATGTTTTAAAACCCACTTGATTATTTAATAAAGCTGTTTGGGAGAAGGAAGCAAATACTCAGTCAACTATTATATTTGTAACTACTGAAAAACATGAAAATAAAATGGTCATTCATGAAATTGGGATGGGTTTTTGATCTCTTGAAGATTGCTTAGGTGCCACAGAATAAAAAAGTCATTTAGTTGCTTTGGAATTAATCCAGCAAATCTGAAAACCTCTTCTTCTAAAGATCCTTTTTTAATCTCACCAACATCTAGCCTTAGGATAACCTCAAGCTGTTGGAAGAGTAGGTCAAGCTACATTACAACCCTTTCTCCTTCCTGCCATGCAGTGGTACTCTGCTTGCTCCACAGCTTTCTGCTGTCATGAGGGGCATGACATTCTAGCACTCCATTCTTTCACTCAGCCATTTTTGTAGTAGCTGTGCTGAAAGTTTCCTGAAGCCTATTTGTGGTGTGTTGAACAAATACACTCCATTCTTTTCTAGTATGTGCATCTTATGTGCTAGTCTGACTCACCAGAAGCAGACTTTTTGGGGGTCAAATAGGTTTTCCTTAAACAGTGAAATTTGCTATAACTTAGCATGGGATTCTGTGTACATGAACTCATGTGCTGAACCTAAAAAAAATGAGCCATGAACATGGTGCTGTACATATAATTAAGAGAGAATTTAACTTTTCCAGTCAGTAAATGCTATTCCTTTGTTGCATCTGACATGGAGTAGTTCTTCCTGTATTGCTTACTGAACACATCCTATAGAACCAAGGAATTTGTGATACAGCCACTTACTGTCCAGCCCCCAAACTGAGCTAACAGCAGCACTAATCCCCTCATGAGGTGCAGAATCTCAATTCTTCATTTGTCAGATTGCTCAGCAATAGACTGTTGCATGGCATAATTTGTTCCCTTCAGGCTTCTCCAATTAATTGCTCTGTTATTTAAACAGTGAAAATAGAGACCTGTTGTTGATCCGCTTGGGTGTAGAAGGTGTAAGTGCCCTGTGCTTGTTGCCCTGGAATTACTGGCTTATCCAAGGGAGGAGCTGTACAACAACAATCTTGTTAGTCATGCCTGATTGCTTTATCAAGGACAAACTGCCATGTTCACAGCCTGCTGCCCCACATTCAAAACCCCCTATTGCCACCCAACCAGCACATGAAATACCACATAGCATTTCCCTGAATAAGGACAGATGCCCCTTTGTTCCACATGCATTCTCCACCAACACTATAGCTGTTGCCTGCCCATGATTTTTGCATCCCAAGTGTTATATGTGAGAAACTGAAGAATGGGATAGTTGTAGTGTGCAATATACTCAGAATAAAAGGATCAAATCCAATTTTTTAAAATTACATGATTTATTTTTCTTTCTAAAACCAAGGCTAATAGCAGTTTCACTTAAGTTGTTAACTTTCCTTCAAAAAAGTAATTTGAAGTAATTTTTGGATCCTCAGTATCCTGAGTTGCTGTAGGCTCATTTGGATTGATTGATCTAGTTTTACTGTGCATTAATTAGTGTTGGCAGGTGCTTCCTTAGAGGGAGCACATTCAAGGGAATCTGAAAACAGGATTGGTTGTAGTTGTAGTAACAATACTGAATCCAATTCTCTTGCTAGAACTGGAAAAAAGCAATTTTTGAGTATTCATTTAAATTTACTACATGCTATCTTGGAAATGCTGAAGTCAAATTGGCTTCAAACCTTTTTTTACCTCACTGCATAAGCAGTTTAAAATCTGCATGTAATTTCATGTAATCAGAGGTGTTCCGATTAGATCTGCTAAGAACTTCTGAATCAGGGCTGCCACGCAGTACTTGTCTCTGCCTGCCTGGTCTGACTCCATGTGCCAGAATCTTTTTTTCTCTGCAATGGTTTGTCTCTTTTATTCTGAAAGTCAGAAGATGTGGTAAGGCAGTGCTGCTTCTCTCTGTGCCTTTCAAGCAGTTTCCTTTAGAAGTGCTGAATGTTGCCTCATGAATTTTTCACTCTTCACATCTTGGGTGAGTTCAGTGCACTACTGAAAATGGAGCAGTTCCACTGAGGTGAGTGTGGAGCACAGATGTCTCCTGTAATGTGAACATCTGGCTACAATATACAGTAGAGGAAACGTTTTGAATTCATTAAATGTTACAAATACTTGGAAAGTATTGTCTGTGTAAAATCTCGGTATTTCAGAGATGTCGTCCAGTACAATAGGAAGTTTCTTAAACTTTGGTTATGTTACAGTTGCTTTATTAATCCTCAAGAGATTTATAGATATTCTGTGAGAAATGCAAAAGAGTTGCCTGAAGTCCTTGTATATTTTAGGTTTTCTTTTGGATATAAATCTATACCTAGTCAGGTACTTCGCTATTAGCAGAAATTCCTGAACTAGTGCGTGGGGAGTCTGTAAAGGACCGTGCTGTGGCAGGAGCGGTCTGAGCGCAGGCAGGGCAGCGCCGATGGCCCCGGGCTGCCGGCGAGGGGGTAGGGGCGGGGGCGGCGGCGCTGCGGGCCCGGCGTTCCGCGCCCTCTGCGGCCGGGGCTGGGCCGAGGTGGGCCGGGCTCTCTGGGGCCGGGGCGGGCCGGGGCCGTGCCGGGGCTGGGCCGGGCCCTCTGCGGCCGGGGCGGGGCCGCACCTGGCGGCCGCGATGGCCGCGGGGCCGGGGCGGTGCCGCGCCGGGGGCAGAGTCCAGCGCGGGCGGCGGCGGCCGCAGGAGCCCGGGGCCGGCGCGGAAGATGCCGCTGGGGCTGAGGAGCAAGAAGAAGGACAAGTCCAAGGAGACCTTCAAGCTGGTGGAGAGCGAGGCGGCGGCCCCGGCCCCCGCGGCGGCCCCGGCGCCGTCGGCCGGCGCGTCGCGGCTGCAGTTCCACACGCAGCTGGCGCACGGCAGCCCCACGGGCCGCGTGGAGGGCTTCGGCAGCGCCCGCGAGCTGTACGCGCGGATCGGAGCGGCGTTCGGCATCCACCCCGCCCAGGTAGGGCCGCAGCCCGCCCGCCTCCGGGCCGCTCGCACCGCCCTGCGCGGGCACCCGCTGCTCCCGCGGGCTGGGGCACGAAAAACTCCCTCTGCTGCCGTACGGGAAAAGACGTGTGTGGCTGCATTTAACTCCTGCCTGCTAAAAACAATGGTCCTCTTCACCAAAACCCTGGTGTCTCAGTTGCCCTGTTGCCAGCTGCTGCTTGACACAGCTCTTAGGTACTGCTTGGTTCCGGTTAAAAAAGGGACAACGGATTTATGAGGCTAAATATCCAGAACGAACGTATTGGAAGGGGAGGGGATGTGGTATAAACCCCTGAATCATACCACATTTTAAAATTTCAGCTGAAAGTGATGTTTGGAAAGTTTTCTGCTTTATCAGGTAATTATTTTTAAAAGGCTCGTTGTTCAAATGGAGTTATTTAAGTCTGTAACAGGATTCTTTTTTAAGCTCTGCTGCCCTTTTGATCTTTTTTTTTTTTTTTCTGAGCCATGTTCTAAACATTTGTTTGGATAATGATTCATTTGTGTTTGTAAATGCATTGTTTTCTCTTAGTTAAAAGGTAGTGGCCATATCAAGTTCTTCCTATGTGGTTCTGTGAACCTTAACCTCTGAGAGGCAAGTTGAAACAGAGGGCTAACATTTCATTATGCCTACGTGTGGCTGTACAGCTTTCCTTGTTTCCTTCTTTGTAGATGACTTTTTTAAAAGTTGTAAAGACTACCACTACAGCAGGCTTTGTTCTGAGTTTGCTGTGGCCTGACGTAGCATTTCAAGCAGTAAATTGTAAAGGGAAAGTGGCAGTAGCAGTGAATACAGTTTAACCAGTCACTGTTGCATTAAGTAATTAAGAGGCAATGCATCCGTGTCCCAAACGCTCCCAGCTGCTTTCTGACCTTCTGCTCCTTTGTTTTCTTTTCATCCTGAGCCGCTGTTCCCCTTTTGTTCTGTTCCATCTCAGTTATACCTTTTATTCTCAAGTTCTTATAATTACCAGATTGTCTTCTATTTTAGTTTTCTTCTTTACGCTGTTGAACTTTTGGCTCCACTGACTTAAGAAAGAACAGCTTTCAGAGAGAAATTTAATTTTGTATGAATGGTGTGCTCCTGTTTCTCCTGCCAGATGTATAATCTGACACCCTCAGAGGTTTTAGAGGAAGCACCACCTTCATGCATCATGGGCATATATTGCCAACCTTGTGCCAGACTGGAGAAGTTTCTCAGTTTCTTTTTCTCCCTAATGTTTCATTCCTTTTAAATTTTAAGTGGCTTATTGCTAGAAATGGATGAAGAATTATTGCTGGAGGCCCTGAACTTAAAATCTTTTGCTCTAGAAATTCAGTTGGCTTTAATAAAGTTGTATGAAGTGAAAATAGTGAACAAAAATATTTCCTGGTCCAAAGGACACATAACAGAGTGAAGAATTCAGACCAGAGAGTTATGCAACAGAATTGTGCATAGAGATAAGATAGGTCAGTGAACAGCCAAAAAATGTGAATTTATTAAAATGTATTTTAAATTGCATTATCTATTTATTCAAACTGCTTTTGTAGAGATAAATTGGTGTAAAGAATAATGCCAGAAGCTACACCTCAGCAAACTAAAAGACACTGAGGTACTCAAATGCCATTTGTAGTGTTAACTGTCTAGGAAAGTTTCAGTGACCCAGCTCTGCTGAAGCCTGTGATACCCGACTGCCTTTGGAAACAGGTCCTATCACAGAGATCTCTAGCCTGGAGTGGCTGAGCTGGAAAACAGTGGGGGGGAGTGGAGGGGAAGAGCTCTCTGTAGAGAGTTCAGGTGCCTTTTGCAGAAGTGAATACATTTTGTATGAAAGGTGAGTTCACCTTTTGCAGAAGTGAATATATTTAGTGTGATATGTGAGTTTACCAGAGGGTAGGCAAGAGTATGGATTCTTGGATAAATTCCTGCCTAAGTGTTTAAATATGATTCTGAATGAGCTATACTTGTAATCTGTCACTTCTCCTTTTGACTCCACATGGTTACAGCACCTCTTTTCCTCTTTGGATCACATCTCCCAGGACCAGCTGAGTTTAGCTTCTGCTGGAGAATCCTTTCCAGGTTCTGTGATTGACTGCCAGCAGTGACAGAGAGAAGTTTATATAAAACACAGTATTTGTTGGACAGACACTGACAGAAACTTCTGTGTAGACCTGGATCATGAGTAGGGTAGGATGAGGACAGGACAGGGTGGGTATAGCTTCAAAGGGGATGTTTGCTAGGTATCTATGAAGGAGTGAGACATAGTAGCAGCTTTCTGAGGCTTTTCCTGTACTCATCCTTTCTTGTAGGTATGTTATTCTTCACCCATCTTCCTAGGTGAATATATATTTGTTACCCCTTGAAGCCTCCCTTTCTGCCTACCCCTCTGACTTTTACCACATCAGTGTTTCTTGTTTTCTCTGTCCAACGTGACTGTTCTTTCCACAGGGAGGAGGAGTGAATATGGCTCCTAGCAATAGATTGTCTGTGTCACTATCACTGAAACTGCAGGAATACCAAAAACTCTCCAATAATGTTTTTTTTTATGTTAGAGAATTAATGCATTATTATGGCTAGGATGTGCAGTATAAATAATTTCATCCACACAAGCCCAGGTTGTGCAGTGAAAAGCATTCCATCACACATGATTCCTTATCAGATCTTTTCACACATACCAGCAAAACTCAAGGAAATTCTTGTTCATTGGTCTTAAATTATGCAATTCCTAGTATTCGATCTCCTGTTGGTTATTGATCCCTTTAACTTCGATGCTAATTTGGTCCTCATTCTTCAGTTCTTTTATCAGTCTTTTCCCAGACCAGGTCTCTCTGGCTGTGCCAGGGGGTGATGTTTGGGGGTAATGGTCCTTAATGTTCATTTATCCCCTGTGTATCTTCTGGCTAATCCCAATCTGTGGATGTTAAAATTTTAAATTTGAAACCCCGTTGAAGAGTTTTGTAAAAAGAAACTGCAATTCTCCTGCTGGGCCAGGGAGAACAAACTCCTGGCTGAAGTTACATAAAAAAATGTAAAAGTTGTGTAATTTGCAGCATCATTATTAGGACTGTTGTTTGAGGTATATCACATTCTTCTTGACTTTTAACTTGATTACTTCAACAGGTTTTCAACAAGAAAGCACAGAGCTAAAAAAAATATAGATAGATGCAGCTCTTAACTAACAACACAACCCACGCACAGTTACGTGTATGTTTCTATTTGCATAAATAATTGAAATATCCCCCCCTATTTTTTCTATGGAGGTTGAAGTAGGAAAAGTAGTTGGAAAAAGTATTTATGTGTAGCTTTGTCCTTTCAGGATTACTATTCCACTATGACTATAGCGAAAGTAGCAGAGAATGTAATGTTCCCCAGAGGGTGAAAGTGCTGGGTGCAGTCTGTATGATAAATAAATGAGCACTGGCTGAAGGACAATGTGGGTCTGTTAAAGCATTTTGTGGTGGTGTGCTCCTGTGAGAGCACATGGTAGGGCTTTAAAGTATTCAGAGTAGCTAATCAGGCACTGAGAACGTGGATATTAAAGTCCAGCTGTAGCAGGGCTATTTCTTGATCAGATAAGAAGGGAATGGTAACTCATAGAAGCTGTATGGACTTCTGGTTTGTCTACTTGCAATTTGCCTTTTGATTATTTAGTTTACTTTGAAAGGTGAAATGTGATGGGGCTAATGAACTAAACTTAATACTCAGTGGCTGTGTCTGTCCAGAGCCCTTGGAGGTTGGGGATTCTTTCACAGTGGAAGGAATTTTGCATCACAAGGGTAATTCAGGAAAAGAGAGACGTTTCTGGCAGCAGTAAGAGCAGAAATGCAGCTCCCTCTTTCTCTTCCAGTAACAAGAGTCCAGCTGCTGAGCTTGTGTGTGGGCTGTTGTTGCACAGGCCTTGCCTCCTCATACTAAACAGGCAAGCATACGGTGAGGCTGAGCCACATTAAACTTTAATAGAAGTATTTGATTTAAACCTGTTCAATTTAAACTTTTATGAAAGACTACCGACAAATAAGCCGCTGCTGAAATTTGTGTTTCTGAACAAAACTGTCCTTTTAACAATAAAAAAATCTGAAGTGTGTTTTAAAGAAGAGTCAGTTTGTGAAATCCTCATCATCAAAATGTTGAAGTTTTATTGTTATGCTTATCTGTCGAAACAAATTGCTCACAATCACGCCTACAGATTGAATACTTTAAATGAGCAAACTTAACACTCCCTACAAAACACCTCCTCCCAGCCCTATGGCAAGAATTGTTTGCTTGCTGTTTCCCTAAGCAGTGGTTAAATGTCACACCCATATTGCATGTGAAGCTTGCTATGTCTTTTTCAAATACTTTAATTGAAAGTATTTGAAATATTAGTATGGAAATAACTGGATGGAAGAACTTACACTGTAATACTTGTGTACCAAAAAAAAAAAAAAAAATAAAAGCCAACAAACCCCAAACAAACAAAAAAAAAACCCAAACAAACCCAAATCAAATCCCAAAACACAGGAAGACTGAATGCTTATTTTATAAGACTTTGAATGTATTGACCAGGTTGAATACCTGATAGTACCAAAAGCACACTAGAACTTGGAGGAGCTGGTTATTCTTCCTGTTGCTGAAGCTGGGCAAGGCTCCCACATTTTCCTTGGGAAAGATAAAGTGAGTGATACCCAGAAGATGCGTTGGTGATTTTTAGATAAGATGACATCTACATATATAGGGAAATATGTCAGTGGGTGTTATATCTTGCTCGGAATTAAAATTCACAGTTCCTTACCTCTTAAACAGAAAGTGATCTCTGTAAAGTTATCTGAGATTTTTAATACATTTTCAATAGTTTCTGAGTATGTAATCTATCAATCAACTTATTATTGAGTTCTTCTCAAGGTGTCAGCTCAATATGGGAGATGAGAGTATAATTAATGTATAGAAAATGCAATATGGTACTGCATATATACTTTATATAATACATCATGTAATCCTCTTTTTCTTAGCTAATACCATTTCTTTATATAACACACAGTATAGCCCTGGTTCTGTTGGCTAATGTGGTCTTTTCCAATTGAAAATATGGATGCAGGGAATAATCTTTTAGTAATCTTATTGGACTCATCTATTTTGTAAAGTTGTGCACAAGCCCCTAGTGTCCAGCGATATAGAATTTCCTTGTTCTGAGTGCTGCAGAAGATAACTCTTGGTGAAGGAGGTATCCTAGATACTTTGTGACTGATGTAACAGTTCTGATTTTTAATATCTTGCTAAAGTTGGCATGAAATATTCACAGCACTGGTATGCTGAGTTAAAGACAAAATACCTATGAAGTTTTAGGGTAAGGGCAGAAAATACTTAAC
Organism: Oenanthe melanoleuca; assembly: GCF_029582105.1. Classification (NCBI taxonomy): domain Eukaryota; kingdom Metazoa; phylum Chordata; class Aves; order Passeriformes; family Muscicapidae; genus Oenanthe; species Oenanthe melanoleuca. Next base: position 15,693,217 of record NC_079342.1, on the reverse strand, counting down.
AATGAGAATTGCATATTGAATTTTTTTTCTTGCTTAATTTTTGAATAAGAAAATTACTATCAAAAATATGCGAAAGTTTGAGTGAGTGTAAGCTGTCGTTTAAGTATTCAAGTATATAATCTGTCATTAGGTACCAATATTAAACTTATGTAAGGTTTATGAAAAAATACCATTTTTGGATCAATAGGTCTCAGTTGTGTACAAATAAAGCTATGCTATAACTGGTAGATGGTGTAGTGATATATCTTTCTAGGTAGATACATCTTTAGTACATTACTCTTTGCATATATGTGTTCTGAGAAAAAGCAGTTGTTCACTAAAGAGGATGAAGAATGATTTAAGTTTTATTTTTGACTGGCTGATGCTCTCTCAGCCTTGTGGTTAGCACAGAACTGACTCACAAAAAATTCTGCAGACTTATAGGCTGTAGTAGGAATGCCATCCAGATGAAGATCTATAAAGAGAAACTCTGGATCAAGTTTCTAAATATCACATTTCTGCTCTGTTGCCAATTTTATCTATTCAAAGGTGTGACAGTATTTACTAGATTGTCTGTTTGACAAGGTCAGATGAAGGATGCTAATGTCTAAAATGTGAAGACAGTGCCTGTTATTTTCATCGCAGGAACAATGAACAGAGAACCGAGTTGCTGTTTTAAACTGGCAAAATTATGTAGCTTGAGAGAGCTGAAAATGTGTATGTGGACTTAATATTATCTGTTTTAATTTTTTGGTTTAAAAAAAGAGCTTGTCATTAAAGATTTTTTTAATCAGATTTTTTTAAATCCAGATTAATATCTCTAGGTGGTGTTATATCTAACTGAAAACCTTTGCATTACCTGAGCAAATAAAACTGATGTGTGTTAAGGGTGTGCTGTTATGACTTTCATTGTTAAATAAGGTGTTAGATTGCGGTGGATGTTTGATGGATTAGATGAGATAAGCAAGTAGCCATTGAAGTCAGGCTGCTTGATGGTTTTTGGTTTTTTTTGTTTTGGTTTTAAAAACAACTAAACAAGACTCCATCAAGAAACACAATCTCTCTATTAGCTTTCAGTCTTTTAAGATTACAACCCCCGTAGCTAGAGAATCTAAGTTCTAGAAAGCTCCAGAAACTTGAATGCTCTCTGTGAAATACACCAGTAAAAGTAACCGCTCTTGGTTTGACCTGGAATCAATTTAAACAGGTTGGTGCTAGTGATGCCAGAAGCAAAGAAAAGGCATGTGAAGTGTTCTGGTGTGGAAAACCTGTGTCTCTGCCTGAGTGAAGCAGATTTTAGGGATTCTCCAAGTTTCTCTTGAGCACAGAGTTTCTCTGGTTTGGCTGCTCGCTGTGCTCTGTGGTGCTGCCCAGGAGGAATGTTCCCTGTGTGCTTCCCTTGGCCCTCCTCTCCTGCTGCAGCTTGGAGAGGCTTGGGCATGTGTCATTACTGTAGCTGTGATGGGGCATGTTGGGCTTGGCCAAATTCCTTCATGCAGCTCCATGATGGGCAAAAGCATCTCTGTTCCCAAGCAGCACAGGTGGATTACTCTCACCCTGCCTGTGCCCAGGACAAGAAAACTCCCTGCTGAAGAACTGGCATAAGTGTAGGGAGAAAAAGGACTGCCTGATACCCAGTGCTGAAGAGAAATCCCTCAGAAAATATTTATAAAGAATAATTTTTAAAGAATTATTTATAAAGAAGCAATTTGACCTTTTTATTAAGCCTTGCTTTTACTGGAACAGGGATGACCCCAGCTCATGCTGGGTAAGAGTAGGAAATAAGCAAACCCATTGGAGACAATGTGCTCTGAGCTAATGAGGGAGCACAGAGCAATAAAAAGCATTTCATGCTCTCTCATGACTCTTTTGTTTTGATAAGCTCTCTTTTTTTTCTCATTAAATTGCTTTCAACTAATCAAGTTTTAAAGTAGTCCCTAGTGATCTTAGAATCGGTGGAATTCGAGGTGTGTGAATGATGAAGCAGAAGATGCTGATGTCTGTTCAGTTTGTTTACTCTGACCTCTGGTGCAAGCTGTAGCAGCTCAAGATGCCTCTCTCAGGGCTGGTGTGCTGAGACAGGCCTTGAGAGGCTGCTCACACAGGTAGGTCTCTTTCCTCTGTTTCCTGCCTGCAGTCTGAGCTACTGATGGTTTCTGTTGTGTGTGGATGGAGATACCCCCCTTCTTCTCCAGCTGTACCAGAAGGGTTACATTTCAGCTCTGGACCTGTCACTCACAGACCTGTGCTGTCATTTTAGCTTCCTGTCAAGCTCACCAAACCTAATACACTGTTAATGTGTTTGCTTTCCTTCTGTGCAGATCATGTTTTGCACTTTGAACACTCATAAAGTTGATATGGACAAGCTCTTAGGTGCACAGATTGGCCTTGAAGATTTCATATTTGCCCATGTGAAAGGACAACGAAAAGAAGTGGAAGTTCTTAAAACTGATGACATGCTGGGTCTTACCATTACAGACAATGGAACTGGCTGTGCCTTTATAAAGGTAAACTTAATTACCTGTGCAATACTTTGATCTATGGAAGCTCCTGTTACTGTAATAGGTTAATTATTGGTTTAATGATCCTTTAGAACTATAAAATCTTTTATTATCATATATATTTTAAGTAAAGATAAAAGTTGCTTTTCTTTAGGTACATAATTCAAAATAAGTTCAGCTAATCTGTACTGCATGTCATTCAAAATCAGTTCATTTGTTCATTGCTTCTGTAATGTGTATCAGCTTTACAATGAGAGCATTGTATCTCCTGAGCTACCCTGAGGTGGTAGGTGTTAGATACTGCTTGTATCTGCCCCCTCCTGTTTTAAACTGATTTTCTGATGTCATTTATTAGATGCTTATAGAACTTTTGTCACTCATGTGATAATGAGATCATGTTCTTTCAGTCTTTGGTGTTCCCAGGGCAGAAGCCTCTGTGCTATACAAAAGTAGGGGGAAGTATAGTGGGTTTTACAGCTTTCCAGTATTGTTGCCTTAGATATGGTGAATTTCAAGGAAATGGATTAACACAATTTACCACAATGAACTTGAGTAGCAAGTATGGGCAGTAACATACACAATATATTAATCATAATTGCTTTCCTTCTCCTCTTCTATATGACCTAGAGGCTGTATGTTTTGATACTAGTAGAGGCTGAGGAAATGATGCTGCCTTTCTTGCTAGACTAGGTATTTGGAACTTTAATCACATTTTCTACCTTTTTGACATTCTTTGCTCTAATATACTCCTATTACCCATTATTAGTGAGGCATTAGCAATTATCTTTGATTACTGCTGCCCCAATCACTGTTCTCATTGTAAACAGAGCTTCTTGTATGAAGAAGTTGTATTTTCTGTTCATTCCTTAGCTACCATGGCTATAAAAGAAGACATGGTTTAGAAATCAGTTGGCTTGTCTTTGTTGTGGAAAAATGTGACTGAGGTCATGTTTGTGGAAGTCAAGATGCAGTGAAGGTTTCACTAAGCATTTTGGCAAAATCATAGCCTAACTTTTGTGTTTATAGACAAAGAACTGTGAATTTCTAGTGATGGCATCTATGGAGCCCATAACATTCAGTCATGCTGCTGCTTATGTGGCATTTTAAAAGAAGGCACTGAAAGCAGTGCTTCAGTGAGCAGTGTTCATGTGTGCAGCACTGGGCAGTGACACTCCCTTTGTGCTTGGTTGGTCACAGGCAGAGAGAACAGCCCTCACACAGACTACTGCACAATTGGAGCACACTGGAAAACCCTCACAACATGAGCCAGACAAGCTGTAATTTCCAGTAAATTGTGTAAAACTCCTCTGAGCAAATATATGTTTTTCTTTGTACTGGTCTAATAATAAGCATTGTAATGAAAATGGTGTGGTCTTCAAGGGAATGCATAAATTTTAAGGAGTTTTCAGGAGCTTACTTTGTTGCTGTTGCAGATTTAGCTAATGGATCTTTTAAACCAGCACAGAAAACATATATACAAAATTAAAGCTGCATCTTTTTTTTACTTTGTTGTTTAGGTAAGTGACTAAGCAGAGACTTAGAATAGAAACAATAGATTTGTTTTTGCATATGTACATATATTTTCCTTTGAAAATTTGTAACTGTGTCCCATTTTTATTTAAAAATTAATACTAAATTTGCTGATTGGTGGGTTGTTGAAGGTTCCTATGGGATGGTTGTAGTTATTTTCCTGCATTTTGAATAGCAGGGGGGTTTCTAGGTGTGATGTAGTAACCCGACCAATTTTAAACCTGGCACTGAACTGCAGGGTTTTTTCCTATGAAATTTAATCTTGTTTTGCCTTACCAAGGACAAAACCTGGTGTCATTCTGCTTTCACTGATTTGTTTTTGGGGTACATGGGCAAGTGGGAAAAAGTGTTATGGAGTCAAATTAGTATTCAAAGAACAGCAGTGGAACTTGAAGTGTGACTGAGTGGTGTACAAGGAGACATTATCAAATGGAGTAGGCATTGCATAGGAAATATAGATCCTCATAGCTTCTCAATGGACTGTAGAGCACTTGAAATACAGGCAATTGCATCTTAATTACTGTGACAATGTAGCTCGACTGTCTCAGTCAGTTAACTTGGAGTGATGATAAAAAGTGACACAAATAACAGCCAGTGAATATTATTTTAACAGTTTTATTGTTGGCATCCAAGTGCAGAAGAAAAGCTAAATGAATATTCAACATGTGGGCTAAACATTAATTGAAGCTGAGTGGGACAGGTTTCAAGTCCTGGTAACAGAAACACATTTGGCACATTTGGTTTCTGCTGTGTACGATACCCCCATCCATATTCACCACAAGGCTTCTCTTTTGTGCTAGAAAGAGTTAAACTCAGCCTGAAGCTTAAAATCATTGACTATAGGACTGCAGAGCTCTCACACTTCCCACTGACTCTCAGATGGAGGCACATGTGTGGGCTCAGACGTGCACAGGGGCTGGGAGCAGCTCCTGGGAGGATTGCACAGCCAGGCTGGCTCCAGTGGGAGGTGGCAATGTGTTTATCTGCCTTGTCTCACTGCTATCTCACACAAAGTTAGCCTGAAACACGTCAGTCTTTGTGCAAAAGATTGTTATTCAGGAACACATTAGAATGAAGTTTGTCTGCAAAATATAAGATATTTTACTATGTTGTAGCTTTTCTATTCAATAGCAATGTAATAATGGCTTACATGATGTATGCACACAGTGAACAAATATGACAGCATGCAACAACAATAAACAGAATCACTGAAATTTAAAGTGTGATAAATCATAGAGATATTTTAAAGGTTTTTCCCCAAACTTTTTAAATTACACTTCATAAAAGCTGTAACTTCTATTATGACCTTTAGACTATTTGTGTATTCCATGAGTAGAAGATTTTCTTATTCTTTATTATTTCAGAGGATCTCCTATAATATACAGCTGTATAGCTTGATGAGGAAAATAGTAGTTTCAGCATAATTTTTGACTAAAACTCTGGACCATACTTGAGAAGACAAAAATTCTGTTCCTATGCTTGTCAAGGTATTAAATAGAAAAACCCCCAAAACTTGAATAACTATTTACATTACTGAGATGTCTGTGATCAGTTTTAAAGCACAAAAAATATTATATTATCTAGAACCCTGTATTTCTAAATTGTGGTTGCATTCTTTTTGTCCCCAGTCTGATTGTATATTCAAAGCTTAGTAAAATACTTTGTTTGAAAAATAATGCTTTTCAAAATGTTTTATGATAATGTTATAGACAAAACACTGCTGGAATAATAAGCTCAGTGGTATTGATATTGTTAACTGGCGTTCTTGAAACTCGGTGTCACCTCTTAAAAACGATCATCTTTTGAAGAAATGTTTCTAATTCTGGTGGTTTTTGTTTTTTTTTAAACAATAGCGAATCAAAGAAGGCAGCCTCATGGACCAAACCAAAACTGTCTGTGTGGGAGATCACATAGAGACCATAAATGGGAAAAATGTGGCAGAGTGTCGGCATTATGAAGTTGCCAAAATGCTAAAAGATCTGGAGAAGGGTCAGAAGTTCAAGTTGGAGTTGGTAGAGCCTTTGAAAGCATTTGGTGAGTGACCTGACTGCCCACCTTGCTCAGTAAAACACCTTGATAGTTAAATCCCAACATTGCATTACGTTGTGAGTTTGTTTTCAGAATGCAGCCAGATGTCCACCTATGGTAACCTAATGACTACAAGGAAGTATACTTAGTTTTTTCTTTGAAGTGGAAGATTAATGAATGGGTTTTCTTCCATCTTGCTTTTTCCAGCAGTCATCCTGGTGTGGGTTACCTTAGCCTGAGCCTTTGTCAGTCTCTTTTTCCACTACATGATGTTACAAAATAAGAGCAGGAATTATTTCATAGGTACAGTTTTAAAGCATGGATCACTTCACTGATGTCCTGATCCTCAGAACTCCATTTTTCCTCTATTGATACATAATCCCTGTTGTTCTGTGGGTCAGACTTTTCTATTTCTGTACCCTTTACTGGGGTCTGTACTCTCTAATGCAGAAGGAGTCTGCAGCACTGTCTGGGATTCCCCAGAGCTCCTCCTTTGTTGCCTGTGTGTAGTCCCTCTCCCCAGCCTTTTTGTGGATCTCCAGTGATGCAGCAGGTGTACTCAGAACTGGAAAAAAGCAGAATTGCAAACCTCTGTCTCTACTTGCCACCTGAGCAAGTGCTGCTGAAATAGGAGGAATGCATACTTACTGCTAATTCTTGTATATATTAATTGTATCAATGTAGCAAACAAACAATGGAGGTTTTTGAGGCAGTCAAAATAGAGACTGAATTACAATTTTTTAATCTCAATTTTTTTATCCACTCCCCAAACCATGTAGCGTTTTCCTGTAATAAAAACTTCAAAATAGTGCTAAAGCATAAATTTATATGAGGCCTTCTGCACACCTGCAATAACAGTCAATTCAATATCATTATCTTCACTACAGCAGCAAAAATTTTAAATGTTTATTTTTAAATTTTTTTAAATGTGCTAGTAGTTTACAGCTACTGTTATACACCAGTCTTGACACTTGGTGTCAGAATAGCAGCAGAAATTGAAAATGAGAGAAATGCGAAGATTTCTTTTTGCTTTTGCTGCTTCTGTGAAGGATGAGAGTTATGAGTTGATCTCTAATGTGTTTGTATATAAGTTGGTACTGATGGTTAAGTGAATGTGTTTTGCATTATGCTAAAGAATTGCACACGTTGTCTATCACAATTAGTAATGCAGCAATACCTTTTATTAATATGGGCCTATAATTTGTGTTCAATGCTAGAAGTATTACACAGTTTGTAAAGAGCTGGGTAAATCAGCATTTGATTGATGACTTCAGCCGTAATTTAATAGTATTTACTTTAGTCAGGTGACTAAGATACCTTTTAGTCTGCCTGTGGTGTAGAGGAGGAAATGCACTAATTTCACAGCAATACCTTTTTTCTGACATTGATTTAAGAGGCAACCAGAGCTGTGTGGACAGATTTTTTGGAAGATGCATGATATTTTTTACCCTACAGAAATTAACTTGCAAGTTGCAGTGCTCAGTAGGTTAAAACATTCTGCAGTTAGGGTTCAGGCACAAAGATAATGCTTAAACTGCAGCTTAAGCACTAGGATTAGCCCCAGAGGAGATGATAGACAAGATCCAGGTCCTGCTGGACAAGGTGCTGAATTCCTGTTAATTTCAGCAGAATTTGGTGATAGTACAGAAATAAGAGACAAGCCTTTGTGTGAAATTATTTTTTTTTTCTTCCTCTCAGTGGAATGTGAAATAAGTGTAATTTACTGGTTGGTCATCCTTCTACCATGTACACACAGACTGTCTCAGCTACTCTAGGCAGGGCTTGTAGCACGGAATTAAAGATTTGTACCAGTCACAAGCTGGCCCTCTGTGAATTGTGAAAAATGAATTGAAACAAAGTAAAAGCAACATAATACAAACTCTGCATTTTAATTATGTGAACATGATAAATAGTTTCTGTGATAGCCAGGGTGTTTTACTGTGAAGTACTGCAAATAAAGGTTGTGTCAAATCATGAGTTTTAAGGTGATAATGGTGACAGAATTTGAAAAAATAGTTTCGTTGTCAGGAATGACTTTTTGAAGCAAGTCTAGCAGAAATGATGGCAATCTTAAGGATATTTTAAACTGTTCTTGAAGCAGTAAAAGGATTAAGAAAAAGTGCTGATCCTAAGTATATATATAAGGGACTGTGACATACCTATTTGTATTGTAAAACCTAATAAAATTTACTTCTCAAGGCCTGTTCAGCATAATAATCTAGATTTGTGGCTAGTTATGCAAGAATGATGAGTTGAAATCTATCTGTGCAAAATTAATATAATATGTTAAAGTGTTGCCTTCAAGAACAGGTTATTAGAAAGGCCTGATATTAAGAGGAGGAATAATCTGTTAGATAAAATAGGACAATTAAAAGCAGTTCTGCAGGATTGTCTTGTCTCTTCTAGCACCTTCCAGATTCACTGTGTAACTCTCATGTCAGTAAGTAAATTAAAGCCTTGCCACTCTTGAATGTAAAATTACATCCTGGAACAAGAAACCCAAACCTTAAATGATTCTGTGCTCCAGTTACTAACTGGGGTGCCCTTACCCAGGATTAAACAAGAAAGACTGAATTCAGGTAAAGGAAACTTTGTGTAAACCAGGTACTCTTCCTGGAGATTTATCAGCTGTGAAATAATTTTGGTAAACCAGTGGAAAACCTCCTGCAGATCTACTTATGGCTGCTTCACCTCTGTGAGTGCTGATAAGCAAATTGTTAGCTCAGCTCAATGTGGCTCATCATCACCTGCTTAGCAGGAGTGTTTGCACCATTGCATCAGTGAAAGATAGAAATGTTGCAGTGCTAAACCTGCTATGTGTTCTGTCTGTAAAGACCAGAATAAATTGGTAGTTGACTGGTAACTTCAGTCACTATCTAATATAAAGGTATAAATATTTTCTGTAGAACAGGGAAATAAAATTATGCAAGGTGCATATATAAAGTGAATGCCATAGGCCTGCTTAGATATATTGGTGGATGGAAGTCCTAGATTCTGTGCAGTTGAGAAGATATTAGAATTTAAAGACAAGAAATTGTCAGCAAAGCTATACGTAGAATAGTTAATTTATAATTTGATTTTTATGTAGTTTAGATGTCAATTAAAATAAAATGTGAAGATATTGTAATAACCGAAACAGAAACCTCATATTCTGTTGTACTGTGTGCAACATAATTTTGTTTGGTATTTTATTTGTGTTGGATTTTTTTTTTTTTTTTGTCTTTAGAAAAGCTGGAACCAAGGTCCAAAGGCAGAACTGTGTCAGAGGCTAAAATTTCCAAAGGGAGAGAAACACTTCGCCTGAGAACCAAAGGCCCTGCTACTGTGGAGGAAATGGTATGGTGTGGTGTATGCCCTTCAGTAGTTTAATCACCTAGCTTCTGATTTATTCTTCTCCAAGGCTGATAAGTAGGAAGGAAAAATATGGATGTTATAGAGCTTGTGGGACTAAAGAGAACAACTGAAGTTGACAACTAGCAGGGATAGGATGGGGCTGAAAAATCTGGAAGCAGAGAACCTATATTTAGATGTCATGGATTACATGGATAAATTTAAGGTAGATTAGATCAAGGAGTGCTGAAAAGAGGGAAGAGGGGGGAAAAAGAGGTGGGATGGTTGTGAAGAATTTGTTCAATTTCTGACACTGAAGTGTACGGGGCTGGTGAAAGGGTTGTTGTTAGGAGAGGCTGATTAGATGCATTGACATGAATTTGTGCAAAGCCAGGATTAGAGTTTGGTGAATAAATGTTATTTATTCTGGGCTCTTCTAAAGCTGAAGAGGATTTGATGGAGATCTGTATTGTCAGGAGATACAAGGCCCCTGTTCAGTTTGAATGTGTGAGCTGTGTGGCTTGATATTAGGAGGAAGGCTCATGTGTGTGGGAAGAGGGAAGGAGAGTGGAATAGTGTGTTTTATCTGTAGGTTTTGTAAGTCTAGGTGGCCGAGATGGGAGTGAGGATAATCACTGGCACATTGCTGATTGTTTTGCAGTCTGTCTGGATATAATCATACTTTTCTCTTCTCTCCCTTTATTCTAACAAAGCCAACTGAAGTTGAAGAAAAAGCAATTAAAAAAGTGGATGAGCTTCTTGAAACATACATGGGCATAAGAGATACTGAATTAGGTGAGTTTTTAGCAGATACATTACTACAAGATTAAATAATTTCTCATTTTCAATGGTCTAAAATTTATTAAGTACTTTAGTCTGTGGATGTAAGTGAAGCAAAATTTGACCAGCCTGCAGTCTCAATAACTTGCCTGTATTTCTACAAATGAGTTTGTCAGATAAAAGAATCTCCCTCCCACTTCAATCCTTATGATGTAATTGCTCAATCAATCTATTCTTTCTGCACATTATCTGTATGCTGTTGCATGAATTTTTTAGTTGTTTGCTATGACTGTCACCACTTTCTTCTTCCTGGCATATATTTTGTAGTGGATCTTGTGTGTGCCATGGTTAAGGATTCTCAAGGATAAGTATGTTTATTTGCTTTTTTTCCCCTTGGCATACACACATCAAAGTTGATTGCTAAGCTTTGAACCTGAGATCTTTGTCATCAAACAAGCAACTATTCAGCAAGGGAACTGACAGAATAATTACACAAATTTATCAAAATCTCTAAAACCTGTGTTCTGGTGAACATGAGAAAACTTATAGAATATTTAATAGTTATAAGAATCATTGATTTATAATGAAAGAAACTAATTAACCCAAACATCATAAATTCCTTAAAGATGTACCAAAATTGTCCTTGCTGTTGCTTTTCTTTGTTTTTCTGACAACAACTAAATAGAAATTTTTATTTGTGTGGGAAGAAGCTGCAGTCTAGCTGTTGTAGCCTCCTGTGGCTGGTGTAGTTATCCTAGGATCTTGTGGAGCTGCTGGTACTAAGACAAAGAGGAAGGTATTTATTATTATGGTAATATCTTAAAAGAATCAGCCAGAAAAAGGAAAGAATAAGCTAAATGGAAAGGATCTTCAAAAGAAAGCTTTCATGAGAAGAGAAGTGGATAAAGAAAAGCAGAAGAGAAAATAGGTCTGGCATGAAGCTCCAGAGGGTAAAGCATCAGGGCTGGAGGGGCCCTGAGAGCAATGAGAACAAAAGGTGGTTATCTGAATAGCCAAAAGGCCTTTGTTGGCTGCTCCTACCAGCAATCTGTTTGGCAGATTCTACTAGTTTTCTCACAGGAAAAAACGTAGGTAAAACAGTATTTGTCCTTCAGTCTAAGGCAGAAGTGGGCTTCCTGGCATAGAAGAGAGGGCAGAGCTGCCCAAAACTTGAGTTCTGTTTTGTAGGTTCTAACTTAATTTTCCCGTTCCCAGGAAATTAGAAGTTCTCAAAATTTCTGTTCCCAGCAACTCTAATGTGTGATGCTGCTGCCATGTACTACACTCCTGGGAGGTCTGTGTGGTGCTGAGCCATGTTTAGGTTGGGGAGAATTCCATGTTCATCTCACTCCTGCAACCTCTGCGCCTCAGTCCCTCTCTGGCTCAGGCTTCAAAGCTCTGAGTGCCCTGCCAGCTGTCCCTGTGGGAGCTGTTTTTGTCCTGCAGCTGCTGCAGCCCTGGCTCAGGCTGGGCTTCTGGAAGCTCCTGTCCTTGCAAGTCACTTCCAAGGTCCCCAAGCTCCTTGCCCTACAGGAATAAGCAGCTATAGGTGCTCTGCTTTTGGCATCCATGGCAACAGTCCTGTGGGAACTCGTGTTCCCTGTATTTTTGGCTCTCAGTACTGTAAACAGGATGGCTCTTGCACAGTAGACTGAGAAGTTCAGCTTTCAACACATATGGTTGAGTTAATAGCCAAGCACCTGGTAGAGTTTTCCCATGAATTCCTTGAATTTTTCTCCCCCCTAAAAAGATCTAGTGCCCTTCAGCTTTCAGCATGTAGTTTGAAAACTTAAAAAAAAAAAAATCCTTAGAAGAATACTCAAAGAAGGAAGAGGTCTTTGTTCATAGAGAGGCTCTTTTCTTCCCAGCTGGGTGGTTGTCTTGTCCTTCACCTCTTCTTTTCCTCCCCAAAAGGTAGTGAAACCAAGAGAAGCTGTCAGAAATCAAAGATTATAGGGTTCATGTAGCTTTAGTTTGCACCTTTGAAGCCATTTCCTGAAGTTCATATCTCAGTCAACAACAAACAGTGATGACTCAAACCCCCCAACTTTACCATTTTAAAACAATTAAGCAGCTCTAGCATTCTTTAGGAAAGGAGAGCTAATCACCTGTCACAAATCTGTTCAATTAACACATGTCAGTTTTTTACATACTGGATGTGGTCAGTCACCCATGAAAATGAAATAAGAGGAAAAGATTCATTCAGAGAATGCCAATCACCACTTAGCTCAAAATTTCACTCTTTACTCAAGCCAGATTAGTTGAGAATGCAAGTCATCACAATGTGCAGCTGACAAGTGATTAAGATCTCAATCATTGCTCACTTCCATGCACTTCTGTTTGTCAGAATCTTTGGATGTCAGTTAATGTTACTATTTCAACTCCATTAAAATGACACTTCCATGGTGTGATTGAATTCTGAAACAGTGCCCCAGTTTTAAGCCATAAGTTAGAAAGGAAAGAAAAACTAATGTTAAATTACAGACAGAATTAAAGGTGAGATAAAGCCCCTAATTTTTGCGTGGTTGAGTATCTTGACAGTTTCAAGAATGGCTGACTATATCTACAGACAAATCCCTAGGCTGGATCAAAATACTTGGAAATTGTTGAAGAAGATCCATGCACTTTTTTCTGGCACAATTTTTTAATTTTTATTTTCAGAGATCGAAATGCTGTTGAGGTTTACATACCTGCTTTTGGATGCATTTTTACCTTTTTACTTCCTTACTCCTTTGTACTGAAAACTGGACTTAATCCAGAGAAGGGACAGTTGGCTCTAGAAATGTATTCCTCAGCCATTTTATGGGGACATTAGAAATTGGGCCAAGGTTTGACATCAGCATTCTTTAAAACATAAATACACAGCTGAGTGATAATTCAGTTATTTTAAATTCTACGAGTGCTTTCTGGTAAAGGAATTTGAGCAGTTGATTAATAGGAGGGACTCAGGATGCAGTGTTAGTGAAAAATATTGCCTTTTTTATTATTATTATTATTTTATTTTTTAATTGCTATGGACTGTATTTAATCCCAAAAATTGTGGGTGGCAGGAAACTTGGATCTAACCCCAGAATGCAACTGGTTATAAATGATGGCAAAAGAGCTTCTTGTCCAAATTTTTCTTCAGCACCTTTTGGCTTCATCCACCAATACTTTGTTCCCCTTTCTTCTGTTTTTCTACTGTTGGATGATTATTTCCTTTCTGTTGCTCTCTTTAATATTATCAGACATGATGTATTATAGAATCCAATATCACTGAGTCCAACCTTTGACCAAACACCACCATGCCAACTAAACACTGACTGAGTGTCACACCCAGTAATTTCTTGAATACTTACAGCTATGGTTCCACCTGTGCAGCCCATTCCCATGCTTAACCTCCCTTTCAGTGAAGAAATTTTTCCTGATTTCCAACCTGAACATCCCCTGGTGCTGTCATGGACTGCCAGATTCTCTGGGAGAAAGATGTGGGGAACAGTATCAAAGGCTTTACTGGAGTCCAGTGGGACACATCCACAGCCTTTCCCACATCCTGTGGGAGATCAGGTTGGTCAGGCAGGACCTGCCTTTCCTAAACCCATGCTGGCTGGGCCTGATCCCTGTTTGTCCTGTGCATTGAGTGTGATCACACACAAGATAACCTTCCACCACTGAGATCAGGCTGAAATATCCTTGCATATTCTTTGTTTAAAAAAAATTGAATCTACTTCTCCATTTTTTACTTCATCTTTCAAATTTACTATCTAATCAAAATGTCCTAACAGGTTTAAACCTTTTTTTGTTACTCAAGCTTTTTCTCTTGGCTCGCAAATCCAACCCATCAATGTTCAATAGATGTTTTTATCTCTAAATGCTTTCACTGAAGTGATATTCTCCCTGAATCTGTTGTTTTCTTCTCCTTCTGTCACAAGACTTCCTTTCCCAAAGGATTTTATTGCATAGATCCTGAGGTATATTGTTTATGGCTGTTCATTTACTCTGAAAGAATAATGGGATTTTTTTATAAAAGGAAGGGCAGCAAGTCCAGTCAAACAAAAAAAAAACTTCAAGAAGAATTAGTACTTAAGAAACTTAAAAAAGTTTCTTCAGAAGTTACAGTATAGGATATAGGTAGCAAAACCACTAAGTAAGGTAGATAATAAGAATGGCAGGCAGAAGGTAGCTTTCATGGCTTGTGCCCCATGTGTCTGTTAAAAGTGAAAATAAGGATTTTGTGAAACATCTTTGAAATTATTTTAAAGGAACTATATTTGAAAAGCCAACATATTATTTTGTTCATATTCTGGGAAACCTAATATTAACTTCTCAGCTGAAGTTGACAAGACTTCTATTTCCTTTCACCTCTTTTAAGATTGGTGAGCTTTTCACATTTTATGTAAAAATTAATCAGATATTAACATTGCCTGAAGTGAAATGAAGAAAAGGAAAATCTGAAAACAATTGATGCTCTTTTGACTGTGGAAAAATATTCTATTGGAATGAAATTCCTGTAATCACTTATTGTGCAGCTCTTACAAGCAGTGGGGGAAAGGGAGTGGAGACAATTTGGCACGAAGCTGTCACCCTCTGAGAACCAACAAAGTTTTCTTCAAGCTGTCAAGGATCTGCTGAATGTCCTGGGAGTTCAAATGTCACTGTGTGAGCCGGCGTGTTCTGCACAGCTGTGCCACCCTGGGAGTGCAAACAGGGATGTGTTCACGGGCTGGGGGAGAGGCAGGGCTGGGCTGAGGCAGAGGCAGGGCTGGGCTGTGGCAGGGGCAGGGCTGGGTTGGGCTGAGGCAGGGCTGGGTTGGGCTGTGGCAGAGGCAGAGCTGGGCTGGGCTGAGGCAGAGCTGGGATGCAGGGGAAGGATGCTCAGCAGTGTGGCTGGGCTGGGTTAGGCAGAGGCAGGGCTGGGCTGGGCTGTGGCAGAGGCAGAGGGAGGGCTGGGTTGGGCTGAGGCAGAGCTGGGATGCAGGGGAAGGATGCTCGGCAGTGTGGCTGGGCTGGGTTGGGCAGAGGCAGAGGCAGGGCTGGGTTGGGCAGAGGCAGAGCTGGGATGCAGGAGAAGGATGCTCAGCAGTGTGGCTGGGCTGGGTTGGGCTGTGGCAGAGGCAGGGCTGGGCTGGGCTGAGGCAGAGGCAGGGCTGGGTTGGGCAGAGGCAGGGCTGGGATGCAGGGGAAGGATGCTCGGCAGTGTGGCTGGGTTGGGCAGAGGCAGGGCTGGGCTGGGCTGAGGCAGAGGCAGAGCTGGGCTGGGCTGAGGCAGAGCTGGGATGCAGGGGAAGGATGCTCAGCAGTGTGGCTGGGCTGGGTTGGGCTGTGGCAGAGGCAGGGCTGGGCTGGGCTGAGGCAGAGCTGGGATGCAGGGGAAGGATGCTCAGCAGTGTGGCTGGGCTGGGTTGGGCAGAGGCAGGGCTGGGCTGGGCTGGGTTGGGCAGAGGCAGGGCTGGGTTGGGCAGAGGCAGGGCTGGGTTGGGCAGAGGCAGGGCTGGGTTGGGCAGAGGCAGAGGCAGGGCTGGGCTGGGCTGAGGCAGAGCTGGGATGCAGGGGAAGGATGCTCGGCAGTGTGGCTGGGCTGGGTTAGGCAGAGGCAGGGCTGGGTTGGGCTGAGGCAGGGCTGGGATGCAGGGGAAGGATGCTCAGCAGTGTGGCTGGGCTGGGCTGTGGCAGAGGCAGGGCTGGGCTGGGCTGAGGCAGGGCTGGGATGCAGGGGAAGGATGCTCGGCAGTGTGGCTGGGCTGGCGCTGGAGGTCAGCACCGCGCTGCTGAAAGCTCCCGCTCCAAGGAGCCTGCTTCTCTACATCAGCTGCATCTGGGAATGCAAGTGTGCTTCAGCAAATATAGTACATGCCATGTGCCCTGCAGTGCTGATTAGACTTACTCAATACAGATGAAATTTTTTTCTTTTTTTTTTTTTTTTTTTTTAAGGCTGCTTTAGCACGGCAGTGATGTTCTGATTGTTGCTTCTCTGGGTTGAAAGTTGATCCACTAAGTTTTTACTGGATTTTGTTTTCAAGCTTCATAAATCTATAATAAACCAGTTGCTAGATTCTATTTAATTTTCTGGGAAAGTCAGTGTTTAAAGATAGCTGTGCTTGAAATTATACTGTCTGTTAATGAAAGTTTATTTTATGTGCAATTCTGAAGCTTCAGCTAGGACAGCTGGACTGTGATATAATGCCTTATTGTCTTGTTCTATTGCTGCTGTCTCTGTGGTTTTTCCATATCTCTTGGCCAATTTGTCTTAAAAATGGCTAAATTCCCACTCCCATCCTGCTGGAGCAGTTGTCTAGATCCTTACTCTTTTGATGACAGCTTTTTCTAAATATCTGGTGTAACAATACGTGTTTGCTCTTACATCACCTTGCACAGCTCTTTTCTCTCCACCCTTCTCTCAGTGTCTGTAAACAGTAAGCTCCCATCCTGCTTGATATCCAGAAATCTGTGAAGTTTCAATTATGCCCTTTACCTCATTATCTTCAGGCTTGCTTCCCTGTGAGTACGTTCTTGTGTCAGGGAATATAGAGTGGTGTTGATAGAACAAATCCTTGTTTTCCACTTACCAGAAACAATAGTCCCCTCTTTAATGCCCATTTCCCATCCAGACTTGTCTGAATCAGAGTCCTAGGAGCCTCACAGGGGACACAGAGGGAATCAGTCCAACAGGAATAAGGTTTTTTCTGGCAGGGTCTTGAGGGTCCTTGAGAGCCACTAATGGTTCCTGGGAAATTGGGGTACCCTTGAACTCCCTCCATCACAGCAGTTTATTTGTCAAGATTTATATAAATTTTCCTTGGACAGCTTTGAGTGGTTTGACACACTTTGTGTGATTGTGTTTGGAGCCTCACATCTGAACACAGTTAAAACCAAAACACCAAGTTTCCTCAGAGTTACTGTTGTTGACGTTTACAATGTGGGATATGGCTCAAGCTTGCTTACAGTTGTTAGATGTTTGCACAACAGCAAGTACTGTTTGCCAGAAATTTGTAGCTGTCAATAAATTTGAGCTGAGTTTTAGGTCAACAAAATAAAATTAAATAAATTTAATAAAACTTCATAGCAGGGAAAGTTTATTTTTGTTTTTATCACAGAGATTTTGCCATATTGAATCAATACAGTGTATGTGGTAGGTGGCAGACTGCCCCAGTGAAAATGTTTTTCTGTGGCTTCAAAATTTCCTTCCCTTTCTCAGGCACTAAATTACGTGTTTTACATTTGGACATGCCTCTAAGAAGAGGCTAGAAGCTATCAAATCCTTCACTTTGACGCTTGAATTTGATATGCTCATGAAGAAAATGGTGGTTATTTGATGTTTAACAAAAGATGAAACACACTTGCAGTTTAAGGCAGATGTGTAAAATAACCACAAACTGAAGCAGACTATGATGTTTCATCTATTGTACTGTACAATCATTTTCCTGTGAAGAGAGGCTGTGGAGCATAGATACAAGTCAGAAAATAAACTATGTTCAGCAGTGCTGTTTGTGCTGCATGTGTCTTACAGAGAATTCTGCATCCCTCAAACCATGGTAGCTTGCTACCAGCTGTTCTCTGGGCCCATCTTAACCAGGAGGAACTTCTGTGCTGACTCTTTTCACCCTTCATGGAGATGCAGGTGCTGTGATCAAGAGAGGTTTAAGCCCTCACAGTTTTCATTTGCTCTAATATCCATGGGTTGCCAGCATCCAGTGTTTGGGATAGATTTCTAAGTTTTCCTAGAGTCTGAGAAACTGCAGTGGCAGAAGGTGAGGGATGAACACAGCAAGGAAGGAGTCAGTCCCAATCAGCAGCCCCAGTGTAGCCATTTCAAACACTTGATAAATTCTGATACTTTTGTGGTAAATAAGAGAAAATGCTGGACAGTATTGGTATACAAGATATCACAGTGTAACTCCATTGTATCACTCCTGTGCTGTCATTTTCCTGCACACCAAGATGTTCCTAGTGTTTGCTGGCTCTGGTTTATTGTGCACAGCAGCAAAGCCTTTCTCTTGCTTCTGCACAATTTGACTTACCTGGCTGAGATTTTCAGCAATAACTTTTTCCCTTTCTAGAGGCAAAAGGACAAGCTTTAAATACATAATTCCTGTTGAATCCTAAATTAATCTGGTAGACTTTGCATCTCCCTAAACTGACCTTACCAGGTGTTGGAAATAGACATCCCAAAGTTATCTTGGCTCTATGTGTTAGCTGTCACTTTCATGGTAATTACATTATATTGTTTTGTTGCTCTTTAGCTGCAACAATTGTGGAAGCTGGAAGAGACAAGAAAAACCCAGATGAATTCGCAGTGGCATTGGATGAAACTCTTGGAGACTTTGCATTTCCAGATGAGTTTGTATTTGATGTATGGGGAGCAATAGGTGATGCTAAGCAAGGACGACTGGAATGAGAGCTGTGCAGTTTAGCAATCCCTGTTTGAAAATACAAAATGATTTGCAAGTGCATCAGAATTTTAATAGTTTTATTGATGTGAATTCTGGGTTCTCTGCACAAGTATTCTGACCTGAGGCTTTCCTTTGCAAAGGAGGGTTTCTAGTAGAAATGAAGGCAACCCCAAACTTCTGACAACTGCTATTTAAAACATTTAATTTGCTTAGAGAAGTCACTGTGAGGAGAGTGTCAAGGTGATATTATATTTATACAGAAATTTTATGAAAACTAGGTAGTTTTTATTGTACATACACTTTGATACCAATATTCTGAAAAGTATTAGACATATGCAACAAGGAGTTTGGATTATTTTATCTCATTATAAAGTTGTTGAGAAACTACCTAGTTTCATGCTGCAGTTCCCTGGTTTTTCTGATTTCCCTATGTATTTACCTAAAGCCTTAGGTTTTCTTACAGTTTGGCCTGGACATTGTTTTTAATGTAGGCAAATCTGGGAAGAAGCTACCCTGTTTCTTTAGAACCCAAATTCAGGGAAAAGAAATTTCTCTGAAACATGGAAACTGAGATCTTTGGATGAGAAAGACTTGCTTGCATTTGAGTCATAATATGTTGTCTGGGTTATTATTGAGGTAAGTAGAATAGAAATGCTTAAACCAGGAAGCTGCTGCTTTATTCAGATGCCATATTATTGCAATAGGAACTGCATAGGAAGAAATAAATGTTAATTTTGATTAATAATGTCTGTTATTTGGCACTGGAAACTACAGTGTATCACTAAGTGCTTAATTGATCTTTGCATATGCTAAATGATTTCTTGAGATCCCATGGAGTTCCTCTCTTGTCTGTGGTTTTTTTCAACATAGCAGTACAAGAGAGATATTGAAGGTATTCAAACCCAAAATATATTGTTTTATAGTCACAAAGAATTGTAGTTTGGATTGCAATGCATGCCTAGACCCTGAAAAATATGTTAAGTTATTCTTAGATGTTAAGATTTCCAATTATATTGTACATAAATGTTTATTTTAACTACTAATTTTTTACTAATAAATCTGAGATTATTGCAAATAAAATTGAACAAGAATGTGGGTTCTGACCTGGGAAGGTGTTATAGCTTTTTAGTATTTTTATATTTATATAAGAATATAAAATGATAATTGCTACAAAACTTTTTTTCTAAATCACTACCTGAAGAAAATGTCTTTCACTGAATTGCAGAGATCTCTTTAAAATAAAGATTATGCCAATCATTTTGCATGTTCTGTGTCAGTGATTTTTTTTTTTTTTTTGGTCTGAAACCATGACACATTGAACTGTCATTGAGAGAACATGTTCTTGTTCTCATCACTAGTTGGGGAAGGGTTCTAAACTCCACTTCAGCAAATTTCTGTAAAACTGAAAATAAAATTAAAGGAACTAAGGAGGTGGTAAAATTTTGTTCATCCCATTGCTCATTGGGCCCTTGAAGATGTATAATTTTGCAAAAGGAGTTTGAGCATTTCTTCCTTTTCAATAATTACAAGTCTGAGCCCACAATCTTCTGTCTTGTACAGGGTTACTTTAGCTGATTAACTCATGGTAATGAGGGGTTAAAGTGTTGTGGGCCATATAATTTGTTCTTTAAATTCTAGGTGAAAAGCAAAAAGGAAATGCCAAGAATTCCTTGTTGGTTTCAATTCATAAAACTCAAATGTCAAATTTTGTAGAAGTGTTTATGTACACTACTGTTAGTTACCAACATGCCACTGATTATAAAATACATTAAAATTAAGAATTCCTTTTAAAGAAAAAGAGAAAATACTATAGATAAGGCACAAAATGTTGCCTGTAGCAGATAACCTCTTGTGTTTTGGCCATTCATTTTATTTTGAGAAATTAATGCTGTTCAATCAATTTGTACTCAGGGGATAATTTCCTCATTACACTGATAAAATAGTAAGATAAAAATAATCTCTGAAGCTCTAATTCTGCAGAGAGCTGCCTCTTGTCACAGTGACTTATTTTTGTGGAGTTTATTTCAGGCCTAAGATTTAAATAGTGATTGGAATTTTACTAGCATTTACTGCAATAAAGCATGTCAATATATCTTACTTTTTATATGTTCTCAAAGCATTCACTATTTCTAGCACATAAAACAGGTACCACTACCTAATTTGGTAGATTATTTGCATTTTCCAGCCATGCATGAATAAATTGTCACATGAAAATCACACTGCCTTATAAAGCATGAAATACTTCTCTCTTTAGTAAATTAATGCTGTTTTACTAATAAAATACAGCTTTTAAAACCTAGTCAATAATGACACTAATGCCTTTAGGTGCTCTGTACAGTGAAAATGTCATTAAGTGTCCCTACAAAAAATCTCCCAGGTCAGTTAAACACACTGATTCCTAGACATCAGTTCTGTTTAAGTGCTGGTCAGAGTGGGACAATAAACATCTTGTTAGTGAGTGTTGCACATGGAGGTGAATGTTGGTGAATAGTCCACCCAGAATCTGAGGTGGAATGGCACAAAACAGTACCTCATCCCAAATGCTGTTCTAAAAGTGACTGATTCCTTACCTTTGTGATTTGGTGCAGAGCCAGCAGAGAGCTGGCAGACAGATGCAATTTGTGCCTTTACTTCCAGACTTACTGCTATGTTCCAAGGTGATGGAAAACACACCACTGTCTTTTTCTATTTTTGCAGAGTCTTTAGGTAGTCTTTAGAAGCAACAAGGGGATTTAATGAAAGCTGGTGTTCATAAAGTTCTGAATTCATACTTCTTAGAAATATGATGAGCCATGAATATTTTACACTTTTAAAGGCAATTTTGCAAATTACAGATACATCTTTTGTGACACCTTTAATATGCCAAATTATGCTTCAGTTAAACCTGATTTTATGCAACTCTATTCATACAGCTGTTATTCAAAGAACTATTAATATAATTGGTCTTTTGAGAAAATCTCGTCTGCTATTCAGATTTGAATAATGCACATACTCTTATTTCTGTATATTATTTTCATCACAATTTGTCTAATTTCTCTTTTTCTTGAGATAAATGTAATACAAAGCTTTGAAAATCTTGGTTTTTTGTGAATTTGAGAGTGCTATATTAATGTTAAAATTAAGCTAATTTGTAATACTTTTTAGATCTATTTCTTCCTGCTTTTTAATGAGGACTTCTGCTACTTTCTCTACTTTTAAAATTAAATATTGTTTTTGATGAAAACAGCTCTGAGAATGTCTCTTTCAAAGTCTGAGTATTGTAGTAAGATGATATATTATGCTTATTATATTATGCTTATTATGCTGCTTTTTTTTTTTTGCCAGGAGATATTTCAGAACAATTACAAATCAGGGCGTTGACTCTTTCCCCTTTTGAAAACAAAGGCATCTTTGCCATGAAGTTTAGAACTCAACTCTAGCAATAAGAGCTTCATCTGAAATTTAAATTCAGTATTGTTTTCTTTTCCAGTCCTCTGACACAATATGTTTGTAAGGCATTTTGCATTTAGATGTTGTTATGCATTGAAAGATCTCTGATTTGGTTTATGAAAATATGAACAAATCTACAGACTTTAATGTCAAAGAGAAAATCCTCAGTGTTTTGTGAGGATACTTTTAAATAGTGACAACTTTGAGTAAAAAGTATGCAGCCTGCAGTACAGACTTTGTCCTCAGAAAAGGTATGTATAATATATGTATAATGTGTGAGATTCAGGCACTGACAATTAAAATAGATTGAGACTGTATAAATGTACAGAAAATAGATATTTTTCCCCTATTGAAACATGCACTGTCATTGAATAGAAAGCACTGTCTAAATACAAGAAAGAGTCTGTAGATTGAACAGAAGCAATCTCCTGATACATTGATATTGTTTTTATCTCTCCTCTTGTGTTGCTTCTAAACAGAGAGGTTGTGAACTGCTTTTTCAGTTTTCTTTAATGGCACTCCTTACCTAAGTTACCTGTGATGTCTGAGCTCTTCCAGAAAAATATAGCTGTTGGTTTTGTACCTGAATCATTATTTTGTGGGGTTCTCCCAGTCCTCTGAGAGCTAATGCAGCTTTTCAAGTTATCATAAAATAATTTTAATGCAGTATTTGAAGGAGGGGAAAAATCAAGGAGAAAGAAACATCTGCTTTTCTTTGAAATGAAGAGGAATCTGGCAGGTAAATCCCTGACAGAGGATTGGGAGGTTGGGTACTTGGCCCCAGTGGTTCTGGTCAGCAGAACTGCTGCTCTGGTTCTTGGCATGCTTGCCAAGGAACTCTCTTACCCTGCTAATGTTTGACAGGAAAGTGGGCTCATGAATGTAGCATAGAAATTATTTCCTAGTGAATTTTGTAAACCTGCATGTTTTATCTTCCATATTAACTGTGATTTTTTTCTCCTTGGAGCGAGATAGGTTTGTCCAAACCCAAAGGTTATGAACAATGGTCCCCAAAGCTTTTCTGTGTTTCTCCATTCTGTTTTCTAACTATTGCATGTCAGAAATTTTCACATAGGCAGAAAGAATGAGGATTAGATTTACTCTAATATTTAAGAATTTGATTACTAAATTTGCTTTATGTTGACTTGCTTTTTTTCATGTTTTCTTTTGGAATGAATAATAAAATATTTTGTTGTTTTTTTGTTTTTTTTTTTTTTTTTTTTTTTTTTTTTTGTTTGTTTTTTTTTTTTGTTTTTTGTTTTTTGTTTTTTTTTTTTTTTTTTTTTTTTTTTTAGCATGAACTGCATTAATTAACTATATGAAAGAAATAAGGTATTTGAATTTCAGATGAGCTCTAATTGGAGAAACATATTACACCACAATATCTAATGATGCAAGTTTCTGCTTACTAAAAAGAATGTTTTATTAAGTTTTTCCAAATCTTTTCTTTGTGCTTTTAACAGGCAAATAATGGTGAACAGTCAGGGAGGAGACCTCTTAGTTTAGTGGAAAAAGCTTTTAATGACAGACTTGGAGTTATGAGTTTTGCTTGTAACACAGATGACCTGACAACGATTTGTGTAATCTTTTGACTTGACAGCTTTTCCAGTAATGGCACAGATTTGTACTTTATGTATATAAACCCACTCTGGCTTGAAATGGGAGAGCAAGCATGGTAAATCCATTGCAAGTCACAGTCTCCAGGCATTCATATCATAGTAGTGAAATCTCTTTTAAAACTCTTAACACATACTTTCCAAACATTCTTATTTTTACAATGGGGATCTTGTTTCCAATGAGTGTTTTAGCAGATAATTTTACTTGCTGAGCTTAAGTTTTGAAACCAGTAAGCCTTTTTTGAAACATCTCCAAGTAAGCTAAAATTTTAATTTTCAGATACAGAAACTGATCAACAGAATGACAAATCTCAGCTCTGTTGGTAACAATACCTGAAGTGCCCATTTGATGTTTGCCATTAGCATGTTCAAATTTGGTAGTGAAGAAGTCATTATTGTAGGACTGCAGAAGTAGAGGTTAACCTTGTCCTTTCTATGTCAACAAACTAAAATTGCATGTGGTTTCACAGTTGATATGTTTTCATTATCTATAAAGCAAGCCAGAAAAGAAAGGGTTCTACTGTGATCAGAATAAATGGTACAGAGTTACAAGTTACAAGGCTCTGAGTTGCCCAGTGAGGGGGCAGAGCTAAATTCTGTTTGTCTTCTAGCTATGCTTGAATGAAGAAAGGGTGCAGACAAAATGGTGTCTGTGGGTTATGCTGCAGTCTGTTGCTTGGGACACTATTTTCTCCATTGTCTAGATTTCTAGTCCCTAGTAAATAAAAAAATGCCTGCAATTTGTACCCTGCTACAATATGCTCTCCTCCTGTATTTCTTGCCTTTCAAATTTGTGGTTAGTCTCTTGAATGATCTGGGGAAAAAGGATTAGTAAATAGCTTTGGCATTAATCTGTATTCAGCTCTGTGTTGAACATCCATTATTTTTATGGTTATAATAAAGTGAATAGCAATGTAACAGCTGCCTTGGGTTTTCAATTAAATGCATTAATACATATGCAAGAAAATAGCCTGTCTCAATAGTATTTATAGGGAAAGGAATATTTTTCAAGATTTGTGGCAAATCATTATTATGCCTTTTTTTTTTAATATGGCATTTGGAAATATGAGAGTGGAACTGCAGGCATGCTGCTTTATTACTTGCAAGTGGAATTTGTGATAATCAGCCCTTTGCAACACTTCTTAATGACGACAATTTTCAATGCATAAAAATCAGACTTTATGACTTGATGAACAAGTCTGTAGTCAGTGCCTGGTTTAGTAAGAACATGGTTAATGCTTGCAAAAGGTCCTAAATGCATATTTACAGCTTTGCAGAATTATGTGTAAAAGAAATTTTGATGGCATGAGTGAAGTGTGTAAAATCTTAGTTTATTCTGATGGTTTGAGAGCTGGGGACATTTGCTTCACTTATTGTTTCCAAACTGCTTTCTCCAACATGCTTTATTTTCTTCATCTTTGCTCCATGTCAGAATGATGTCTTGGACAGTTTCATTTGCTTACAGCTTTCATTCTTCTTTGTGCCTGTTAGCTTTGCCAAACAACACTGAACAATAAGGGAGTCACTTTTCCACCCAGCTCAGCTTTTGTCAGACTTTGCACTCCAGCTCATTCTTCTATTCTTTCCAGCTGCATCTTGTATTTGGGGCCTCATGTTCCTGCCTATGAGTCTGAAAGAATGGTTTTATCACACTCTTTTTACAGATGTTGTTCCTTATGTGTAACAGACTGCCTGGTGTCTCTTCATATTTCCACCATAACAAATGCAATGGCAAAAGTCACCTTGACTTTTGTAACATAGAAGTTGACTGATTTTAAAAAAAGCCAACAAAATTAGCATCCTGCTGTATTATTTACTCTAGTTCTAGAGCAAGTAGGAGTTTAAGAAGTTTTCTAAATCTTCATTCCCTTATCCAGAGCCAGTAATAAAGCCTAACAGGTAATAAGCTCCCTAGGATTAGCATAAAACAAGTAGTATTACGTGTCTAATTCAGTCATTTTACTTGTAGCACTAAACTCCTTTTATTGAATTGTTTCACTGCAGAAGGATTTTAATCTTCTAATAGTAAGAATACCCAAATAAAATAATGAATAACCTTGAACCAGTTGGGCTGGGAACTTGCAGGATTGCCATCTTTCTTCCCAATGCCACTCTATCTCCCATGATCTCATACCCAAGATTCCTGGGCTTTCCCATTTACCAAAGTGGTGTTTGCTAATTTACACAGAAACAGAGGTGGGTAAGAGAAATTTTTGAGTGTTGAGTTGTTGCGATGGACCCTCATCTATCATAAACAGTTCTCAAAACATCACCTTCAAAATCATCACAGAAAGTTCTTTAGAATCCAGGGCATCTGGTTCAAAAGCCTCAAAAAACAAACTGAAATTATTTATATCTGATGCTGTCACTGTGTAGATAGAAAACAAGTGCTGTGATATATTTAAGTGGACAGACAGTGCAGATTTCATGAATTTAAGAAGTTTATTTTCTATTTTCACTGTGAATGATTTATAAGGGTGTCATGACTGATGAGAAGGTTAAGTAAGGAGAAAAAATATTTCTATTTACACCCTTTAATTTAGGAACAGGAATGTATTTCCTTAGTCTGGAAAAAGGATTCTTTATTGACTGCAGTTAATAAACCTGGATTTTCATATCGAGTTTTCACTGTCTGAGGAAGTTAATAAATCTACTCTCAAGCATCTGTCCTGAAAAGCATCTCTTCTAGGCAAGGACTAGGTAAGTATAGACAAAGTCATGCATATGATCAACTCTTAGTAAGATTTACAAGAAGAAAGGTTTTATATTTGCTTACAAGTGTGTGGGAACAAAAGCATGAGCTCTGCTTTGTGAGAGTCCATGGAGAAGCAGGGAAGGATTTCTCCTGGAAAATGTGAAATGACACTTCTCTTGTCGAGATTAAAACAAGCTTTTCAGCAGTTTCTGCTTCCTCTTCTTCCCTTGGATTAATTCCAACCAGCTTCTTGCAATTATCTCCCCATTATGTTCATGTGAGATGGGAGTTTAAAAGATGACATCACTCAGACACATATTGTGATATGTATGACTAATCAGTAGTTAACAATGCAACAATTAATTCCTCTGTGGCATTTTATTTGTCACTTAAGAATATTCCTTTGACTCACAGAGTAACTCAGACCCTGCAGGAAAAAATCTCAGCTCATTAGAGCTGATCTGCAGTTATCACTTGGCTGGTCTCTCCACTGACTCCACTTTCCTCATTTATTTTAACCTTGATCTGAGATCTCACCTCTCATTTTTTATGTCCTTTTATTTGCAGTGGAAGTCTTGCTTCCAGGCAAAGAAATAAAAAAATATTATTAAAAGAAAACTAAAAAGTTAAAAAAAAAAAAAAAGGCATTTCTTCTTTCTTCAACAAGTCTGTGTGGGAAAAGTACAAAATAAAGTATGCCCCTGTGTGAATGTTTCCCCTGAGCTCTAGGTTCAGTGCAAGAACATCAGTGTTTTCCACAGCGTCCTCATTTGCACTATCTTGCTTTTTCTTGACATCAGTCCTGCTTGTAGTTTCTCTGTGGATTTACTTATTATTTTGGAGTTCATCCTCACAAGAATATTATTTTTTTACCACTCTGTCTATTTTCAGCATGGCCCATGAAACTGAGAAGCCAATGTCATCTGTTTTTCTGAAGAAAAAAGGAAGTCAAGTCTTCTCTACTAGGTTAATCTGCACAATCTGCACAGATCTTTTGGAGTACTTTTTAAATTTTTATTCATAATGAGACTTCCAAATGATGTGGTTTTGGCTGTCATGTGGCCTGAAAGCATGAGATTATATTATAAAGTCTTGTTCTATAGCAAATCTTGTTATACACTCATTATTCTATGCAGGCAGCTGAGGCAGTGAGGGAGTGAACAGTCTATTAACAATCTCACAGAGGAAGCAGGAGGAATCAGGGGCAAACCCACTTTATGCAGATAAAACATGAATTTTTACTGCCAAATTATTAACATATTTCTAGAAATATGAAAACCAAATAGATTATAAATGGATTACAAATGTTAAGGCAGCAGAATATTTAAAATGCATGCAGGTAACTACAGTGTGCAGTTAGTGAAATTCCCTGTATTCTTAAGAGGTAATACCTATTGGAAAAGATATCTGAAACATGCTTAAGTGGTGGAGTGCACCCTGTCTGAAATGACAATAGTTGAGATATTTATGGGTAAGCTAGATTTATTCTTTTGAAAAATCTGATCTAATAAATTTTGGAGTTTTTCTTTAAGCCGAAAAATCTGACTTGTCCAAATGGAACCTTTTCTTACCCATTTGATTGAGTTTGATAGCTGAAGATATCTGTTTTGGGAGCTGGGCACTCTTTCAGCCAGAGAACAGCAAATCACTTCATTGCAATAAAGGTGCAGTCAGAGCACTAAATTGACTTTCAGTCACTTTTGAAAGCTGGGCAATTTAAACCTCTTGCATAACACCTTTGTACTGCTCTGGTAATTTCCACATCAATCTGGTTATTTCTGTCTGAGATCTTAGCATACCTCTGAAATGTGTGGATAGGAACATGAAAGGCTTCAGGAGATGCAGGGTCTGTAATGTTGCCAGATAAAGTGCTGCAATGGGTGAACACTCTTAAGGTGAAAAAATACCTCAAACAAGAGAAGTGCCATTTCTTGACCTAAACAGGAACTTTCAAGGAGCTCTTTCTATTATGAGAAAAATCTTCCCCAGTTTGATCTTCCCACATAAGCTGATAAAGGTGTCATGAATTCAAGTTAATAGGGCTTCTGCTGTTTTGGTGCTTTGCATTTATGTATCCCTGTTCCTGTATCCCAGAAGTATAATAATTGCAGCTCCTTTTAACAGAACATGTGAATGGAATGTTTTTACCTGCATCTGTGATGGTTATTCTAGGTCTTCCTTCTTGGCCATGTGCAAATAAGGCAAGATAAGTTGTATACCCCACACAATCCAAATGTAAATAAAAGGACAGGGTAAAGAAGGAAAACAGCAAAGAGGATGCTCTTAATTCTGGTGTGGCAGTTAAACAACAGTTTATCTTAAGTTCAGATCCTCCCTGTTTGCAGTCATTAGTCAGCACAGTGGGGTTTATATCTTTCCATGTGCTGCCTGTGATATTATCCTGGGGAAAAGTGACTGATGTTTGTCTTGAATGTTGCCCTCCATTCCTCCTGGCACTGAGGAAAACAGGAGGGGCAGAAAGGTGCTCTGCTGTGGGGGGATGTGTCCTGGGAGAGCTGAGAGCAGCGTGCTGGTGCAGGGCTGCTCAGCAGCTGCCCAGCTCCTGGCAAGCTGGGGGCTCTTTTGTGGGAGGATGTATGTCCTGATGTACATTTTTATGTGATCATATCGAGGCCAGGCTGTTCTGTTTATTGTAGATATCACCCCCTGCTCCGTCCTCAGGAGGAATACTCACAGATATGCATATCCCTGCAATTTTTTAGCCAAGACTGTATATGTAAGAGCTGGACATTATTTGAAAGATGAAGGATTTTAAATATTTTTAAAAAATTTTAATATTTTCTCTCAGGAGCAATACTTAGAGAATTTAAGGACCATTAAAATTATTATTGGAGGTGTATTTCTCTTCCACAGAATGATTTCCATTGCTCATGAAGAGTGGGTTAGGTCTCAGTGTTTGTCAGGTCTTAAAATCATATTGTGGATATCTACAAAACAATGAATATATAATTTAAATGATAGTGGAGACTGAGAGTCTGTTCGTGTTCCAGACATTTTTATTCTGCAGAAATTTCCAATTACTTCTTAAGCCCATTTTATATATACTTCCTTAATGTTTAAAGACAATAAATCTTGTTTTGCTACTTTTAATCTCTTTTTCTCTTCTTTTTTAAAGAAATGTTAATACACCAAATTTCATATAAATACATTAACATGCAGTGCAGCTTTACCCATAATGACAAATATCCTGGCCATTAATTGAATGCAAGCACTTGGTATTTAGCTATTTCATAAATATATCAGGACTATGTGCTAATTCATTAATCATAATACATTTGAAATGGAAATAAATTGAGATTTAGTAAGTAATTAACAAAAATGCCAACCAGTCTCTTTCCAAATTCTTCTCACTCCCCATCATTTTTCCCATACTCACAGAAATGCATTTTCATTAACTACTAGATTTTTATTTTCATTAACTACTAGATTTTTAAGGATTTTTAAGATTGCAAGTGTGAGGAAAAGCTTGCTGAGCTCATGCTTGAGTTACCTATTTCTATCATCTCTATCTTTAGCAAACGCTTTGCAGCAGATTCCAAACCATCTTGTATCAGAACAGCAATGTGAGGACCATCAATTCTGCTTAGGTAGCATTGTACAAATACCAGAATGATATTAAATGCTGTTTGAATTACACTTGTGTGCCCATGAGAGCCCTCTGAACTTTCCCTTCTGCTGGGGATGCACCACAGAGTGAGGGAGGATCTGGGAATTGTCTCCTGCAGCCATGTGGTATCTGGTGACATGGTTGTGTCTGGTGACATGGTTGTGTCTGGTGACATGGTTGTGTCTGGTGACATGCTGTATTTGGTGACATGGTTGTGTCCCTGCCTGGGGGTGCTCCCAGTGATGTGCTGGGGCTGTGCAGCTGCTGCTTCACCAAGTGCTTGTGCTTTGCCCCTGGTGTCACCCAGCAGTCGGTGTTTAGTACAGCTGGAGCTAAAACCATGCTGCTGGAAACTAACAGGGAAGTGTTTTTTCTATGAGGAAAGGCTGTTTTGGGAAGCAGTGACTCAGAAAAGAGCTCTGGGGTGAGGGAGCTCCCAGCGCAACATTATGAAGGTGATTCCTTTCCTGTCTGAACAAAAGAATAGGAAATTGTTCAAGCTGTAATTACCCACAGTACAATGGTTACCAGAATATCACGTTCAGACCTGGAAGTTTTTTAGTCAGGGAGGTGTAAAGAGAGGAACTCTGAGATTTGGAAACCTTTTTCTGCAGCAGGGTTCAGCAAAGTTTATTAAAGAGAAGATAAAGGAGCAACTTGCCCATATGTGCCATATAGATTTGATAACAGCAGCTCTCCTGTCTGGCTGAAAGAGGTAAAATGGGAACCATGCAATTAAATTTAAGACTAGGCAGTTTAGATTCCAAGCAGGCACATCTTAAACAGTGTGAGTGATTTGCCAGTGGAATGATTTAATAAAGATTGTAATAAATTTCCCCTTATTGGACATTCTAAAATCTGAACTGGATGCTTTTTGGAAGGAAATGCTCCAATTCAAACAAGATGAATACATAAGTCTTATAGCACAATTTATTCCAGGGTCACACTGGAAGATTGTAATATCCAGTCTATCCTTCTATTATGCAAAAGAAATTGTTCAGTGGTTGGCCTATGCACTTACATCATATGAAAGGATTATTTCTCTAGCAGACCCAAATAATATTAATTTAACAGAGAGCTCTCAAGTCCACTTTTGAGACTCTAGCTTTTGTCCTAGAAGGAATGGTGGCCATAACTCCTTGGGTTTTGTTGCCTTGAGTTAGTTAATCAGACCAAGAGCTGCTAATGTGTTTAATGTTGCTCATGTATCTTGAGGCAGCATGAGGCAATAATGAAAAAGGCAATTACTCGTTTTATTTTCAAATTTTAAAAAATCTACAGCAGGGGGACTGTTGTGCTTTTGATTTGAAGCAATATAAATGAGGCTTCATACACCTGATTTGTGAATAAATTTAATTGCTGGTCTGTGAACTCTTCCTGACTGCAAAGTCATAGGGAAAGAACAGGTTGCTGCTGTGGGTTATCTGGCAGAATGCAGATGTACACAGTATTTCACCCTTCCTTAATGCATTGCTGCTTCTCTCTGCTTGGTTTCTTTATTGGAATATAGAGACTAGGTGGATACTAAAATAAAGCTGTGCTATTGCAGAGCTCATATGGAGGTGATATTAGGGAAACTTCCTCAAAACAGAGGACACCGTGGCAAATTCGGAAGAGATGGGTATGCTAAATAAATGTTAAGGACAATTTAATTGGAGAAATGTAGTTTAGAATGGGCTAGTTAATGTCTAAAATATATATAATTTAATTACTTGAAATACATTTGATTTGATACTCTAAGCACAGTTTAATGCAATTGTGAAAGGTTATTCCATGTTGCTTTAGGAAATAATATTTAATACTAATGATTCTCACTCATTTGCATTTTCCTAAACTTCCTGAACTAGACATGTGTCAGCATGTAGGAGATATTGCTGCCATGCATTTCACACCTAGAGGGACTTCTCTTTATTTCTCCTCCAATAAATCTATTTATTTCCTGCTATCTCATTTCATATGAACCCTGTTGTTACAGTTTTTTTTGGGTTTTTTTCCTTCTATACCTGGTACAAGGTGAGCAGATACTCTAATCTTTTCACAGTGACAACCTCATCTTCTGCCTATGTACTTGCAAAATCCATGTAGAACTCCACAACATGCAAAATAAACTGGTAGAATTGCTCATATTGCATCAAGTTGTGATTTTGGAGGCCTTTTGTTAGGAATGTTTGTTCTCCTAAGTGGCTACAGCTGGCACACTGCACCCTGCACACCTGTTTGAAATTTGGCTCAGGGTTAAATCCTATGTTCCTGTGATTTATCATGCCTTTTATTACCAATGCATTATATGTTATGGAGAAAACACCAGAAAACCACATGCCTTTATTTGTTTAGTTTTCCATTCTTTCCATTTCAAGGTAAGCAAGAATTATGTTTTGAAATGGGTGATTCACAGCATAATCATTCCAATTTGGCAGTGATACTAAACCATAATGTCACATCCTTTAAATACAACACAAAATTTGCTAGTCTAAAGAAAATGGCCCTGTTTATATCACTGAAACTTCCTTTGTCTTATCATAGCTCTTCTTTTAATACCTTAGTTTCCTCCTCTAATGGTGCTATATATTCAGATAGCAATGAAGTCAATAAATCAGACCTCCCTATTTAATCAGGTGTGCAAATATACTTTACTTACCTGAAGAGCAAAGAAAGGGACAGGGTGGATGAGCTGACTCACTACAACAAGATTTTTTCTCATTTTTTCCCATGCATGCATTACTGCAATGGCAAAACTACCTCTGATTTGTTCATATAAAAGAAGAGCATTCCCACAAATTGCTGTATTCTATGCATCCAAGTTATTTTCCCAGTTACATTTTCTTGCTTTATTCTTTTGCATTGATTTATCGATGAGATATAAAGGTTTTAGAACTGGAAGCAAAACTGCAGATATATTTACCTTGGAGCATCTCCTGTGAAAGGCAGATGATTTGTTTATCTTCCAGAGAACACAAACTTCCTTCATTGCTTCACCCTCCATGACCACTAAAAAGATCAGAGCTCAGCAGGTGGCATAACTTTCTGAAGGGTTATTTTTTTGCCATAAATGCTCAATGTAATAGTATTTAATTGCTCCTGCTAAGCTTTTTTTAAGTGGAAAGCAAGATGGATCTCAAAATGATGGATGGAGACAGGGTCTAATGTGCATTTTCAGGAGACAAATGCCTTGCTGCTTCACCCTCACTTGCTCTGGCTCAACTTTCTGTGCTGTTTGGCCAGCTGGGCTGTTCTCAGCTGGAAGCATTGGATCAACAAATGCTAATATTGACTCTTTTCCTGCCTAATTGGGCTTTCTCTTGAAAGGCTACTGTGATTTACATGTTGAAGGTACAAAACATTGTTCAAGATATGGCTACACTGAGCATTGGTATAAAGAAAGAAAATTCAAAATCCCAACTCAAAGGCAGCATGGTTTCTATTCTATCACAGGGCCATTTGGGCTGCATGAAGAACACTTGTTAAACCTGCCTGATGCTTCAGATTTGTCTCTTATCTCACAAAACATAGAGGAGCAGAGCTCAGAGGCAGGCCAGAGACAGAATTATTGATGTTACCTCTGAGCACTGAATTGCACTGGGAAGGCAGCTCTTGTATATCTTTTAAAGACAAGATAACATGGCTTCTTTTCCAGAAATGTGCTGGAATAAAACACCTTAATTAACAGCATAGTTTTTAACTTTATATTAAAAGTTAAGTTTAAGTTTTTAAGTCCCCAAATACTCTGAAGTTTTCATTGTTGTTGTTTAATAAATATTTTCTATTTATAATTCTGAGTTGCTTACATTCCTATTTATTTAAATGAGCAAAATTGCTTTGCAGGTCTCTTGTTGTTTAACATTTCCTCTTTCTTAATGTGTCTGTTTTTGTAAAATGGCATCTATTTTTAGAGTCCAGTAAAGGTTATTTCATGAAATATTTGAAGGCATTGTAATTGAGTAAAGTCATAAGGTCAGATATTGGAAAAAAAAGGTATAAAAAATATTATGGAAAAAATTCTGACAGAACTATCCATGCTATGATGTGCATGAGGTCTGGGGGAAAAAATTCAATTGCATAGTTACAGCATGTAT
Source organism: Oenanthe melanoleuca (assembly GCF_029582105.1). Classification (NCBI taxonomy): domain Eukaryota; kingdom Metazoa; phylum Chordata; class Aves; order Passeriformes; family Muscicapidae; genus Oenanthe; species Oenanthe melanoleuca. Next base: position 15,659,259 of record NC_079342.1, on the reverse strand, counting down.
CACAATACAGAAGCTGTATTAGGCAACCTTGAATCTGGCATTTCTTAACTTTTAAGAGTTTCAAGCTTTGTGTGTAGCTCACCTCCTGTTGTCACCTAACAAGGAGAGAATTATGATACAACAGATGTTTAACCAGAAAGAAGTCCAGGTTCCTTCCAGTAAAGATAACTGAAGTAAAGCTAAATTACAGTAATATCCAGCATAAAATGCTTGTGTCTGTGTTGTTCTCTTTTTTATTTACACTGCTGATTTCCTTCCAATGCTCACAGCTAACTTCTGCCATTTATGTTAAAAACACATGTTCTGAAGATTGAATGCAAATTAACAAACTAACAGTGTGAATTCTCAGCTGGATACACTGCTGTGTGTCCACTTTTAAGTCAAGCTTTCAATACTGTCTCTCTCAGGATCTTTCTGGACTAAATGTCCAGGATAAGCACGTTGTGTGATGCCTGAGCAACTGGCTCAGAGAGTTTGGGTTCAGGGAGGCTGAACCTTGCAGCTACAGGGACACTGGGGCTGTAAAAGGCTTGCCAAGGTGGGCACTGCACTGCAATAACACTGCCCCTTTCACATCTGGGCCTTTATTGCAGCATGGGAGAACAGCTGAATCAAAATAAATACAAGAAAAGCATGCAGGATGAAAAGGCTGAAGCCTCTTTCTGGGCACAGGAATGGTGGAAGTCAGATAACCAACAACAAGACATTGACAAGGATTTCCAGAGCAGGAATATGAGGATCAGGGTGGTTAAAATAGATGGGATGCTTTAATCCACAGTTTATATACATTACAATCAGTTACCTTCTTAATTAGAAATACAGTTGGGAAAAGGGATACATAGTTGAAGGACATTTTACTTATTTAGAAAAAGGAAGCACAAAAGAAAGGAAAGGTTTCTTCTTTTTGGCTGTCTAGGTTTGACAGGGGAGTGTATCCAGAAGGAATCATGCAACATCTGGCCAGCTGAGCTGAGTGCCCGCAGTTGAGATGTGAAACATCCATCCTAGCCCAAGATGTCCTAACAGCAGAGGAGTCCTGGCATGGCTCTGGGCTGTGCTGCCGTGATCTCATTTGCAGGAATTCTCCCTGCTCGGCCGGGAAGGGCCCCACTGTGCTGAGAGAGGGGAGCACTGCGAGTGCAAGGCTGGGAACCTCTGGGGACTCCTGGCGTGGGGCTGGTGGAGCTCTGCTGTGCGCTGGTGTCAGAGCCTGTGGGCCACGTCAGCCAAGCACCAGCAGAGCCAAGTGGTGTGTGTATGTGTGTGTTATAATTTCCAGCGTGAAGAACAATTGCCTCCCTGTTTCATAGAAGAAAACAAGTGATTTTCAAGAAGAAAATCAGCGGCGGTTAATGGATTGCTCAGTAAATAGCCTGGAGGGTCCTGGATGAGTCAGAGCTGTCCAGCAGCATAGCTAACACACAAAACTTCTCTACTGTTCTCATCTCTTCCACTTTTTTTTTTAACTTCAGTGTGATGTGAAGAATTCTTATAAACCAGTTATTTCTCTGTTTCCTAGGTACTCTTTCTGTGGAAGAGACCCAGTGAATACAGTGTGTCCTTGCTCCTGCTGTAAGATCAGTTCATAGGTCTGGTACCTGTTTCCTTTCATGACTAAGATTTGACATGTACCATTCTCTCCCTTTTCATCATCCTTGCATAGTCTTCAGAATTAAATTTGTTTTGTCAGTTTCTAGGGTGCTCAGTATTTAGCTGACTCTTAGGTAGGTCTGTGACCAGCTCTTAGTCAATAGTCAATTGATGAAGCAGTATAGAAATTTCCAAGATGATGCTGATGATGATGATGATGAGAGTCCTGCTTTATTCTTGCTTTTGCAGCAGTTGGTGCAATGGATACTGAGTTAGTGAGTAAGGCAATGGTTTTAAAGTATTTTTATGAAAAAGTAACTTCCCAGGCTGGATTCAACAATACTGTGACAACAGTATTCCTGACTGGAATTGGAATATGCTTTATTTGATTATTGGTAATTTTCTTTCAAAAAAACCTTAAACCAAACCAAGCCAAACCAAACCAAACCAAAAAAAACCCTTTTGAATGGGAGTGTGGAGCCTCTGCTGGGATCTTTAAGATGGAGTTTTTTAGTGATATTCTGAAGCTTTAATAGAACAAGAGTTTTACAGGAGTGGGCTACTTGTTAAGATTGCTGCATTTTATATTTTCAAATTATTGTTTGCTGAACTGACTTACATGCAGGTTTTTTAAAAAAACGTGGCCCTGTATGCACTTATACTGCTTTTTCATAATATTACCAACCAAATGGACACTATCAACATTAATGAGAAGAGCTAATAAGAGCTTAGGTGTGAGGATCTGCTGATGCTGTTGCAGACTGTGATGGTGTAAGAGTATTTTTCAGCAGGAGGATTTGTCTGCATTTACTAAATGCCTTTTGCCAGATTTATAGTTTTAAAATTATATGGTAATATGAAATATAATATATGGCATAGAAAGATTTATATTGACAAATGAACATTCAGGAAAATGAGTGGGGTTTTAAATTGATTTTCTATTTTTTAATCTCTTTAACTGCTTCAGGAAGCGAGACACAGTGAATCATTTAATTATTGCACAAAACCAGTCATCACATACCATAGAGAGGAACTGGCCTTACTGCAGTCTGTTGGTTCAAATAAGCAGCATCTTGAAAAAATTACCCCATAACTTCAAGTAATACTGTTTTATTATCCATGTGATAATAGTGGTTATAGTAGAAAACAGAAATGTGGCACAGTAGAATGGGTGTATTGAAGGTTTGAGGGAGACAAATTTGAAACTAGAGTGACTATGTTTTGTCCTCTATTTCCTCTTAGAAAATGTAATTGAAAAAAAGACATTATTTTTTTTCTTAAAAAAAACCTGGCCAGTGAGAGGTGTTATTAATTACAAATATCTTAGATTAGCTGTTTTTAAAGCCATAGGCCATCACAGCACTCTTTCTTTCTGTTCCAGGATTTTATAATCATGTAAGTGTTGTTAACCTGGAAGAAACAGGAGCTGGTTTTTATACAACATATGTGCATTAATAAGTTAAATGAATGGTAGGAATTTCCTAGCTAGAACTGAACACTGGACACTTAACTGGTATGATGAATTCTGAGTTGTGGTGTGCTGCATTCCTGCCAGAGAATCTGAGCTCTGAGTAAAAGGAGAGATAAAAGGCCTCAGCAAATGGATGGAAAGTGGTTACTCAATGCAAACAAAATACAACCAAAGTGGTTGAAGAAAGGATCTGAGACTGCCACAGGTATTTTCTTTCACTGAATTATATGCCATGCACTACAGAGAAGATGGCAGTTTCTTCAGAATACAGGCAGCCTATCCTGTTTGTAAAGCTTTCAATTACAAATTGGTTATGAGGAAGATATTCTAGACATTGTTTATGGTTTACCTCAAACTGCTTCTTCCTTTTAAATTATCTTTCTCTTTTTTAAAAAAGAAAGAATCATTTCATTTATGCAAAGAGTGACTCTGCAAATGATTCTTTATTTCTTGCTTTTATTTGCATAGGAGCATAAACAGTGCCATTAACTTTAAAAGGACAGTCATACCAATTACCTTTGTAGTTTTTTTAGGACAAGTCCTAGTTACAGGTTTTTACCATGGTTCTAATCCATACAACCAAACACAAGTAGTGAATTATACTCAAAATACAGGACAATTCTAGAATGGTTTTAAGAAGAAATTCTTTGCCTTTTTATTAAAAACAGCAGAGCAATGTTATATGTCAACACATGTGTTTGATTTGGGTACATTTTCTGCTCTGGACCACCTCATATTCTTTGTTAAGAGCCAGGAGTGAGTGATCTCATGAATGACTTTCCAAGTGCTGCTAATGCAGGACTTCCTTGCCAGGTGCTCAGTGTGCTCCACTCCTCTTGCTTTCAGTTGTGGTTGAGGGCATGCTGCAGTCTCTGGGTTACAGCCCTATTGTCTATGAGTTCAAGTCAGCATTGCCAAAAGGAATATGATGAGAGAAAATAAACAGCACTGAGGTTTACTTTGAGGATCCCCTAAATTAGCTAGGTTTTGGGTTTTTCTACTTGGGAATATAAAAATCTACATCTGGAAAATATTAGTGTAACATAAAAATACTGTCTGCTAATTTCACAGAACAGTCTTCCTGAACAACTTGTGGGAAATCAGTTTTATGTTATAGGAATAAGGATCTAAAGTCTCCTACTGACTTAAGAGCTCTCTGGAGCAGTAACTAACTCAGCTTTCCTTCTTGTAATATGACCCAACCTCTGTTTCAAAACTCCACATTGTGGCCAATTAATTATCAAGTAGTTTCCTGATAAAGCCTCAAATAGGCTAATACTTGGATATAATACTGTGCATGGTTGTTACTGACAGTATCCTTCAATCCTGAAAGCTGCAATATGTGCCTTTGAATATGTTTTAAGAAAAAACAGATTGGGAATGTGAAATGTAGTCGTTTGTTGCTTTTTTTTCCCCATTAAAATGCGTAAGTGGGGTGTCTGAGAATGAAGAAAGAGGAATATTTTCAGCTTTAAATTTTTCAGCAAGATGACAGCTTTTAGGGAGTGTATTCACAAGGGAAAGTCTTTCCTCTTATCCTCTGGGGATGCAGTCAGTGTTGTGGGAAATGTGTTCCTTGTAGGGCAGAGATGGGTAAGAGAGTGGAGATTTAGAGGTGTGCTGGTTTTCATGGTCAGAGCCCAGTGCTGAGGAAGAGCCCTCCCTGGGGCTGGGGCTTTCCCAGCAGGAGAGGAGCTGCAGGAAGGGTCAACAGAGCTTGGGGCTGTGGTAAAGTCAGTGCTGCAGCTTCATGGCTGGATTATCCCTTTTCTCTTCCACTACCACTGTAGGTAAGAGGCTTCCTCCCTTTGCCTTTGGAGTCATGACTGTAAAAAGAGCTAATTGAATTTCCAGCCAAGACAGAGTGACAGTGCTCTGGAATCAGTGCAGGCTGCTCTGAGCCTTGGCTACTACAGTCCTGGTTGGTAAGTCCCTGTTAGACTATCTCAAAGGAAGGAAAAAACTTGGTTTATGTGTTATGATGATAGCTTAATACTGTCTTATGTCTGATTATTCTGTGCTTCTCTAAGGAGGTTTGTCCCATTCTTCCAAATCATTCCTATTGTGTACAGTTAAAAGATGTGTTAGCTCAAGGATTGATCTATCAGTTTATGAGATATCAAGCTGTGTTTAGATGAGTATGATAAAAGCTTTGTGAGTGTCCCAATAAAATATGAAAAGCAAGTTCACATTATATGCTCAGAACAAAATGTATCTATGTATTGAAAATGAATGGCCATGGTCTAGAAGTCTCAAAAAGCACAGGGACAATTTGCAATGACAGATAGATAAGATGAGTTGTAGTAAATTTCTAACAAACGGGTATAAAATCAATTCAGATGGGCTAATAATGACAGCAGCAAGTAGACAACACTGTAAAATTCAAAGTTTAAAAATCAGAATAATTAAAGAATATTTGTAGTGGCTTTTTGTCACTGCACTACCAGAACAGTTGTTAAATTTCAATTTCCTGGCACTCTAAGCTTCACATAATACAGAAGTTACAGCAGAGGTGGCTGGTCTCTCAGTATCTCTGAGCAAGGTAAAAAACTTACTGTGTTGAGATTATTTTCTATTTTTTCTTTAGATTTTAGGAAGAAATCTTAGTAAAACCTACTCCCTCCAAACTATATTTTACTTTACTCTTCCTTTAATCTTGAGGTCTGCTTTGAAAAGGAAGTGCATTGCTGAATGATGGTAAACAAGTTAATAGTGAGGCAGCTTTATCAGAATAACCTCTGCATTTTCAAAATTCCTTAACCTTAGAATTAAAATACATTTCTGGACTTGCACTCTGAGGCCAGCACAGAGATCTTCAATGAGCTGAAGTTTCCATCAGCTGTGACCTCAGTGATGTTGCAACATTCTGCTGTAAAACTCAGATACTATCTAAGGTGATAAATGTATCTGAGTGCTTGAGAAGGATTAAACTTGTCTGGGGAAGAGCAGCCTAGCCAAAATGTTGATTAAATATATGGGGCAAACCCGACTTTTAGAAAACAAAATAAGGAGATGCAGATGGATCCTCTCCTTTCAGAGAGCCCTTCTCTCCTCCAATCAGAGAAATTAATTGGGTTCTAGTCTAAAAAGGTACTGTTTTAAATGATTACTAACTACTAGCACTTTTGTTCTTGACTTTTTGAGTGGGCAGCACATCATCTAGACCTTCATATTCATGACATGATTTCACTTAGTTAAGCAAAGGGCATATGGAGGTTTTTGGCATTTTCTCAGCCACCATGTTGCAATCTGAAAAGTTCAGAGCTGCTGGAGCCTGATGTAGTCCAAGAACTACTGGGAGAGTCAGAGTGCTGCTGTGGTGCTGGGAGAGCCTGGGCTCAGCTCTAAGGAGCTGTGACTGACCCGTGCTACAAGCACTGTGCATGTTCACCCACCAAAACTTTGAGGTTCAGTAAAATTTTTGCTTAAAGATTTCCAGTTTAAAGTAATATTTTGTGATGGAGGTTTCACTTCCTTTGAGATAAATGATAGTATTTCTGGTAATTTTATGGCCTATTGTGAACCAGCCCCAAATTAGTGTGCACATTGTCCTGGTGCAGTACAGTTCATATCTAAGTTCTGCTGAAAAAACATGTATAAAACTAGTGTTTTTATAAAGCACTGTGTAGGATGCAGAAGTACAATGTTGTTGTGTCAAGTACTTAATATTTTCACACTTCTGGACAAAGCTTATGTGCTATCTGAGGCTGCAGTGTATTGAGCTGAAGGGAAGACTCTATGAATGTGCTCAGCATCTTCAGTCTGCCAAAGGAGGATGGTTGGTTTTGGTCTTGGAGAAATCTGACTGAGCACTCCTGCTGAGCTTTTTGGGCAATATAATTTATATCTTATGATTTTTAGGGAGTACAGGTGAGTCCCCACAGAGGCTTGTCTTCCTAAAATGGGACTGAGGTGGAATATAAATACCTTCTTCAGAAACCAGCAGATAGTTATACCTACATCTTTTCATTTACTCTTTTCACGGATTTGTTGATCAGACAGGAAGCATTGGCTGCTCCTCACTAGGTCTGTTTCTGGTGACCACCGTTTCTGGAACAAGTTTGTTTGATTAGCCATGGATAAAGAAGTGCTGTTTCTCCTCCAGGTTACGAAACCAGATAGATAACATGTGGAGTAACTTCAGGGCAGGGCTCCAAGGGACCTTGGCTGCATCAAATGCAGGACATTACTGATGTGTCCTGGAATTTGAGCTGGGGAAGCTTCTGGGAGGATTTACCAAAGCTGATGTCTGACAGAAAACTGAGCCTGTGTAAAAGGAGTGTGCACCTCATGTGCTGTTCTCCTCAGAGCAGCATCACCTCTGCCTTCACCTGCTGCATCTCCTCTTCCTCAGAGTGTGACAGTCTCTGCTTTCCCAACACAGCTGGTTCTTCCATGGTCACAGCCTGCACAGCCTCCTGACACAACAAGGAGAGACAGGGGTGTTCTAAGAGGAGATGGATCCATTTGCATCTCATACTCTTTTCCAAATGTCTGAGTCTTAACACCATCAGTTGCTAGGAATTCCTTTCCTTTGAATGGATTTTATTATGCAACCCATGTGTGAGGAGGTTTTCTGAAGGCTCTTTCCCAGAACTCATCCTGGCTACAGAAGCCAGGCTCAGAGTTTGCTGGTTGGTTTGGATCCCCTCTGATGGGCCTGATTCTTTCTGTGATTGTGGAAGGACCTTTGACAGATACAGAATGGCAAAGTCTTGTTTTACCAACTTAATTTAGTGAAGTATAAGCTTACTTTTGACTGTGTTTTAAAATGAATATATACTTGATGCTTTGATTAAAAATCATCAAAACACAGAATATGCTGAGTTGGAATGGACCCATGAGCATCATCAAGTCCAGCTCCTGGCCCTACACAGGACACCCCAGCAATCACACCATGTGCCTGAGAGCATTGTCCAAATGCTTCATGAACTCAAGCTCAGAAAAGCCCATGAAAGCACATATTAACTATGGTTAGACCTGGTTTGGTGCTTTCATCCATTTCCTGGGTTTGTGTGCAGTTTTGTTGCCCCTGTGTTAGGGACATTCTCTGTGCTCAGAGAGCCATCCCACACCTCTGCAGCCACAGAAACACAGCCTGGGTGTCACAGGTGTGAGAAGGTGGGAGCCTCACAGCACTGGATGGGCAGCAGGATGTCAGAGGTACAACTCCTAGTGAGAGTATAAATAATTGGGTTTTGTTTATGAGGTAATTGAAAGACTGGAAACAATCTCAACTATATGGTTGAATAAGGAAAAAGCAAGTCTTTGGTTAATGCAAGTGAAGCAGAAGTTTTAAATATAGCATTATTTAAAATATTATCAGAACCCACTTTTTGGAACTTCATAAACTCTGTAAAGGAGATTATGGTAGTTATTACTGCAATGATAAATTTCGTTCTTCTGGCTGGATCAGGCCTCTAGCTGTGATCTGTGTATTTTGGAAGTTGGAATTCAACTCCATTGAGGGGAAATGCTCTTCTGCAGCATTTCATTTCTTTTCCATAACAACACTATTAAGTGAAGCACCACATGTTGCCTATCTTTATACTGCATTCTACTTTTACTGCTATAATTATTTGTTACATGTTCACTGCTTGTTGTCTGCTATGAGCTGTTCAGCCTGCAGCTATGTTATTGGTGTTAAAAATATACTGAATTTTACCCACTTTCCCCTTAGTTTTCCCCTTACTCTTCCTATCACTTCATCAACCCACACAATAAATCTGTATCTGGTATTGCAAACAGATAGGAGAAAGAGAATGATGCTCAAACAAGTCTGTTTCCTACAACTGTAATTATAATTTTCAGTTCTGAGGAAGAGTTGATAGGTTGATATCTTCAAGCAGTTGCTGGTTTTGCTATTCTCAACATCATCACTCTCTGAAAACTTTGTAGTTGTCCTCTTAAAAACTTCTACTAGATTAATGTATTCAATTATTATTCATTAATTTTCTTACTTTGGGCTAAGTTTGTGTGTATTATCTGATTCTATAATATTGTAGTTTTTGAATGCACTAACTAAACTGGACAAGTACTGGGAAAAGTTAATTTTAATTAAACGTTTATCTGCAGTCTTGCATTGGGAAAATAGAATATATGAATATAATAGGATAATATAAATATAATAGAATATATGAATTACAGCTGCTGTAGTTACAGTATTTTGGTGTAAGTTTGTGAAGGGGAACTACAAAAAGCAATTGCTTAGAAGCATCTGCCATGGTATAAAATGGCCAGATGGAGATCACTGCACTTATTAACTGGATCTTGGCAAGGGGATTGTGTGAAAGCTTCTCATCTGGTACTGTGCAGATTTAGTTGGCTTTGCTTAGGTTTGCCTTCAGCAGTCTTTAAGTTCATTTTCAGGTTGTTTAAGCAGTGGTATATTCCCAGTGAAGTAGGTAAGAAATGCTCACCCACCCTGCTATTGCAGATCAGGATTTCTGGAAGGGAGAGTAGCTTGGAGCAATATCCTCAATTGTTTTAACCAGCTCCCTAGACAGATAATTGACTGATTTTTTGGTTGTGATGTTTGTTTTCATTTGATGCTCTTGTTTGTTTGTTTTATTTTTGTTAATCCTTGACTACAGAAATACATTTTAGTTGTATCTAAACTTGTGTAATGGGTGTATCTATACAAATCTATTAGATATTTAATTTTCTATGTTGGTAAAAATACATTTCATTAACTTATAGCCTTATTCTGTATATTGTTTTGCCAATGTGAAGCCATTCCTGATTAAAATGGCTCCACATGTGAGCTGTATCTGTTTAATAGATCATGAATTTTACAGATTAATTATTAGGTTATTATAATAGAATTCAAATTTAATCTTGAATGTTCACCACTAGGCTGAGAAGATGTAATTTGTCTCAGCTGGAGCACTTGGTTTGGATAGATCACCATTTAAAAACTGAATTCACAAGTTATTTATTAAGCCCTTGAAGAATCCAGTAATTCTTTCCACTGGTACTTCAGAGATGTCCCAAGAGAAAAATTCTGCATCCATCAAACTGCAGCTCCATGGAAAAATTAAAAGATAAAAAGTGACTTGCTGTTAACATGGTCTGATAGCTGAACATTTTAAATTTTATACTGTAGTCCTTTTGCTAAGTAAGAATTCTTTCTTCTTAAAAAACATATGAATAGAAAAGAAATTAAATTCTCAGCCATAACAGTGAGGCTTTATGATGCAGATTTAGAATGTCAAACCCTTCCTCAAAAATCAGATAATTGCCTCATAAAATGCAAATGAGAAAGATCTCTTATTTCAAAAATGAGAGCCATTATCTAGAATGTTCTTTTTCACCTTGTTGTTAAAGCTCATTTTTCACTAAGTTCTAAAAGAATTGTATAGCTATTCAGCAGTTCTCTGAATCCCCAATCTCACAAATATTTAGTACATATTTAACCTCAGGCATATAAGGGACAACTTTTAATAGCTTGAAGATTGGCCAGTATGCAAACACTTCTACAGTTGTTTGTGTTTTGTTTTCTTTTTTTCTCCATGGGTTTTAAAATGGAAAAATAGAAAATACTTCAATTTAAAAAAAAATACTTACTGGAGAAGATGAGGAATCATGGTTTCATCACACTGAGATCCTGCAAGTCAAGTGCTGCACATCAGACATTTGAGTCAACTATATCTTGAAGACTTAGGGATGACTTTGAAATCTTTATATTCTCTTTGGCAGTGTGTTCTTAAACTTTCACTTCATGTACCTTATTAATGTTCTGGTGTGGCTTGCTCATCTCCTTCTATTTATGATACCTTCCAGAGGTTAATTACACAAAATAATTGTGGCATTGTGTAAGATGAAAGTTGAAGCTCATGTTTGGGTTAGGCTATGAGCAGCAGCAGACTTCAGTGATTTTCTGGAAGGTCAAGCCATAAAGGAGAAACAGAAGCATTGTGCAGGGCAATTGTCTGTACTGAAGTGGGAATTCTACCACAACTTGCAGTGAGCAGCTCAAAAGCAATGTCAATAAATGTACTCTTCTGAACTTCAGAGAAATACTCAATTTATTTTACAACCCTTTTTCAGGGCCAAATTTATTATAAACATCTGCCTCACAGGAATGCCCTTTACCTTAATACCACTTTAATTCAGATGTAAGTCCTTGTTTTAAAATACTACTTAGACTGGGAATAAAAGGCTTTTGCAGCCTGTTTTTATTCTTTTATCTTCCCTTAATGAGTCACTATGCCCTTCATTTCCCTAAGTCCTTATGCAAACTCTGCAATGAGGGAAAAAAACCAATAATTTGAAGATTTAAAACAATTTTGTGTAAAGATTTTGTTAGCACCTTGAAAATGCCAACTAATTTCTTCTTGCTTTCTCAATCAGCTTTTCAAAAAAGCCTACTAAATTTGTTCCAGTTCTTCAAGTTTTTCCCTAGATAAAGTTTCCACTGATTTAACTGGCAATCTTGCTTGAAAATATAGTTGCAATTCTTTATTTTTTCTTTATTTGTTACTTTTAGTGGTTATAGTGATTTGAAATCTTGTTCTTTTTTTATTGTTCCTATGAAATTTATTGGTAGCTACATTCTGTAACTCATTCAAAGGCCTTTGTTCCTTGGTTGCACAGGTTTTATGACCACACTGTTATTTCAGAGATGTACTATTTGAATCTATCTTAACTGCTGTCTAGACTTCCAGTCTGTAGTAATAAATATATTATCTCAATATTTCTGATATTTCTATCTTTAACATGCTCCTGGCTTAATTTATGGCCATTATTATTACATCATGCAAGATAAATTAGCTATATAAATGAAGTTCTCAATTGATGAAAGCTAGCATAATTTCTTAGGTTTTCTTAATAAGTCTTTGCTGGGAAATATCCTGTGTGTAAAGTTTGTGCAGGACTGTAACAAAGTGCTGCTCTGTGGTACCAGCTCCTCAGGGGCAGTGCCCAAGGGCTGTTTGAGTTCCTGACTGTGAGTCTGCATGGTGCATCCTGCTGCTGCTGAGCACATGGTTTGCTGTGCAGAGATCTAAACTGTGCAGTTTGCTGGAGCTTGTGGTTTAACCTGGTGCATTTATCTTGTTATTTCAGATCCCCAGCTGCATTGGAAATTGCAGTTTTGTGGGGTATCTTTTCAGTGCAAACTTCATCTTTGTTTGGGGAAGGTGAGCACTGTGTTATATGGATTTTCAGGTATCAAAGGAAGACGTGTCTCTAAAATTTTAAAGGCTAAAGAAATATTTGTGCTCCTGTCAGGGGATGGGAAGCTGCTGTGCTAGTGAGATGTAATCTGATTTGTATCAGACAGGCAAATTGTCCAGAAATTAAAAGAATCAAGCATTAAGGTCAGGATAGAATAAAATTATAGAGTTATCAGGTTGGAAGAGACCTTTAAGAAGAAGTCCAGCCAACAAGCCAACACTACCACTGTAACCCCTTAAACCACTAAACCTTATCACCCAGAATGAGAAATGCTGAATGACTGACATTGCTGGAAAGCTGAAGTATGCAATACCTCATGGTACTCTGAGGAGAGTGTTTGCAGTAGCTGAATTCACTCCACAGCTTTTGTGTAGCTCCATTTGTTATGAAACTACATGGGGACACTGGGGCCTGTTCCAAAAAACTGTGCAACACCTCCTGAAGATGCTGTGTAGCTGTTAATGGACTTGATGGGACATGTATCAGCCTAGTGGTTACATCCCATCATTGTCCTTCTGTTGCAGGAGGTGGCATCTGTGCAGAGCAAATGTCTCTACCATCCTTCTCCCTGAGTCATTATAAAGTGGTAAAACTACACCTGCTCAGTTTCCAAACTATCATTTGCAGGTAGAAGCTGAATCTGTTACTTAAAAGACTTGTTAATATGACCAAAATGTGGCAAATAAAATCCTTATCCTTTGTGGTCTTCAAGCCAAGTGTTGTGAAGGAACTTGTCCAGAAGGACGACTAGGCTGCTCTGCTCAGATGGTAGCTCTGGTTGGGGTTTTCAAACCTCTTTGATTTTCTGACATACACAGCTTGTGTGTAAAATAAAATAATGACAAGCCATGTCTGGATCAGGCAATTCTCTTTTTTACAAGCAAAACAGAGCCAACAAGTCCTTGTTGAGATATAAAAGTAAAAAGCTTGGTCCTCTGTCCTCTTTGTGGTTGTTAGCAGAGGCAATGTTAATAGTACCAAGAGGATACTTGGGATTTGTCACAGGGAAAAAGCAAGGAATATCTGATAGTGTTCTTGTTTCAGGCATTATAAACACAGATAATCTGAATTCCTACCCAGTAAAACAATGATGTGAGGTAAAAAGGCTTTGTGTACACAGAGTAGTTTCATCTAATTAGCACAGCATAGAAAAGAAGAGCAGAGTTATGGTGACCCTGGTGTTTTCATGTGTCCAGTACCAAGGTAAGGAATTCATTATTCTTGGAGAACTTATATTGTTTAAGAGTTGCCAGCACACATTGATGTCTTGTGATAGCTGGATCCAAGGTGGCTTCTCCTGGTGACAATCCTCCTTGTAACACAAAAAGTCTGTTGCCTTTTCATTTAATGATACACCAGAAGCTAAGAAAAGGCAGCTTTAACCAGTCAGTCTGGGATACATGCATTTTTAGGCTAGCCAAGTATTCTTGTCCTTCTTGTGGCTTTGCTTTTGCTTCCCTTGTGTGTTCAATTTTATTCATGAAACACTGGGGGTATAAATTGTCTATTGCTGCAAAGAATTCCTGGATGCAGAGTAGTGTGAATAGCCAAGAAATCTGTAATTGTTCATCCTGCCTAGACTTGGGATGTAATTCCTTCCTCAGGTCTGCCCAAATTAAAATGTTTGGCTGCTATGTGTGGGGGGGATTAGTGGATTTGAGGAAGCTGGTGGATTTACAGTGGCCAGCAGTGCAGTATAATGCTGTAGGCATCCTGTCAGATGAACCATGCTGGTTCTGGGAGTACTGGGAGCTGGGAGGCACAGAATGCTGCTGCCACAGCTCCTCCTCTGAATCCTCAGCTGTAGATTTACTCTTTTCTGCACCCAGCTCTCCTTGCAGGTGTCTCAGGGACATCCAGCTTGGCTCTGTCTAATTCTCTGGGCACGGCAGCAGCCAGCACTGGTTTGCTGTACTCACTTGAGATCAGGAACTTGCAGAATTTGGGTAACCAGCCCTAAGGGAGGGTTGGGTGGTGCAGCATAGCAGACTCCACCAGTGGGAGAACTGGTGCACCCTGATCCCAGAGCAGCCTGGGCACTGTGACACAGCCATGGAACAGGATTAGCACAAAAAGCAAAGCTTGGTCCCTTTCTTCTAACAGAATTCTGTTTGGGGGGTGCCTGCTGATTGCTGAAGCACTTTTTTCACCACAGTGAAAAAACCCCTAAAACTAATAACTGCTAAGTATGAGTAAGAGCCAGATGTGCTGACTGGCTGGGGAGGATGCTGCAGGCAGCTGGCCTTCATAGTATGGCTTGCTAGAGTTGAGGATGGAATTTTTCTATTAAAGGAAGGCATATTACAATTTAGAGACATCTTTTCATTATTAGTGCATTAGTAATGACTTGTGTTTAAACTGAAATAATGCAAAATGGAGCACAGGATGGGACACAGCATCACAGTGTCACTTGCAACCTCAAACTGCCAGGGAATCATAATGCAGATTTCCTTTTATTATAAATTCTTCTGACTAAATTAGGAAACACACCTGAGAAACCTCAGGTATTTAATTAATAATTTTCATTTTGATACACTTTCTAAATGAATTAATTGCCTTTTTTTATTGCTTTCTTAGTGCCTTAGTTACCTCAATTACTAAGGAATTGACTCCAGGGAAACTTCAAAAATATCCTTGTGGCAACTTTTCATGACTATTTGGCTTTTATTTGCAGATGTGTAAAGAGATGCTGCAGAACAGTGCTATATAGGGGTATAAACCTTTATTTATTTCTTTCCAGTACTGGCTACTCTTCCTAGATTGCACAGTCCTGGTAATAGAAAGGCTGATGATGGACTGTTGGAATATTTGTCTGTGTTCTCTCTGGCAGCATTTGCCTTGTTGCTAAACTGCCTATTTTTCCACTCTTCTTCCTTAAGAGCACTTAATAAGGGTTAATGCTATTTCATGACTTGTTTCATAATCAAGTACTGCCAATTCTAATCTGCTCAGTTCCTGTGCAATTAAGTGACCATACACTTGTTAACTGAAAGTCAAGTGACTTCTAAAGATGGTCTGATTAAATCAAGTGGAAATGTGACCTTGTGTTAGTTTTTTTTTTCTATACACATAACTCTATTTTTTTTTTCTGAAGTTTTTTTGGTTGATTTGGCAATTTAAAATCCACAAATATGAAGAAATATGAAATCCTGAGCACACTTTCCTTTACATTACTAAGCCTTTGATCATGTTTTTAATGTTTTACTCTGTCAAAGTTGTCCTTTTCATACAAAAACAAAGCAAAGAATAATAATTTTGAAAATACTCAGTGATTAAAAAAAATCAATTAATTTTCCTAAACAATTTCATGCTGTAATTATAATTGTAAACAATTACATGCTGTAATAAGATGATATTTTACATAAAGTGCTAAAATTCTATGGATAAAACAATTCCAGTACCTTATAATTTTTTTTATTTCTCTGCTAATGGCTAAAATATAAAGTTGTTTATTTTTTGTTGCATTTGAATACTCTAAATTCTTTTTAAAAAGAAGTGTTTATCTTACATAATTTATCATAATGTATATTTGCAAATTAGATACTGAAATATCCATCCATATACATTGAAAGGTAGGTGTATGTATAGATAGATAGTGCACATATATAACTAAATATATGTCTACAGGTGCTGTAGCACAAGCCAGGAACCTATTCAGTAGCAATTCACTTCTGATTGGAGCCATAGATCACCAGGTGAATGCAGAGGGTGAGTGCAGAAGGGACTGAACCTGCTTTTATGGTGTACACAGCACAGATAATATTTAGTGCTGGCAGATGGAATGGAGTGCTCAGGAACAAGAGCACAGCAGATAAGAAAACACAGAGTGTAGAGGGCATAACTCTGCAGCAGACACAGTGTTTGGGTGAGGAGCAATATAACAAACTAATTATGTGCCAGTACAAACAGTCCTGAGCAGAAGTGCTTTGAGCCAGGCTCTTGGTGCAGCCCAATTTACATCACCCTTTTCCAGGGAGTAATTGAGCACCCAGCCCTAGAGCTGCTGAGCTCTGAGCATTTCTGTGAGCAGCTACTGCACACACACAGCCCCAGAAACCCTCTCTTCAAAGCTGCAGATAATGAGGGATTTTTGCATTTATCTATATGCAATTAAAAGCCCAGCGGCATTCACGGTTTGAAGATGATTGTCACCTTTTTAGCATTTTAAAAAAGGGAAACTCTAAATTTCTTTTTGTCAGCTAATAGGAATAGATTTATTACCAAGTAAAAATTAATGAAAATGAAACTGAAAATTTTAGATCAACCTCAAATACTAAAATATTATTCTGCAAGATAATACAATTGTTTTACCTCTTTGTCTCTTATTAGAATACTTCAGCATGTTTCATGTGATGGGAAATTACTTTCTGGGCCAGTAAAAAATCACAGGTTTATCTTCACAAATTGGCATAAATTCTTACCTTCTCAGGCTCTTAGAATTTTTTCACCAAGAAAATGCACAATAAATTTTCATTTGAAGATTCACCTCAGAGTGGTATGAGCTGTCAGCTGTCTTTAAGCTCTTGAAGACCATGTGTATTTTTTTAATAATGTCTCATTACATCTTCTCTGTCTGTGCCTTTGAGTTCACTTATACACACAGCTATTCTACCCCTTTACTTTGCATTAACTTCTGCCAGATAATGGTATGTTAGCTTTTTTTAAAAAAAATTATTTTCACTGGCATGTCATATAAGAAATTACTACAGAAACCAGAGAATTAATTGCCAAAATGTGGTTCCTCTGGTTGTAATTAAACAATTGAAAGAAAACACATTAGTAAATGACAGTAAGAAAAAAATTCTCCAAATTTCAGGAATAGGATATACAAGTTACTAGAGTTTTGGCATATTTTAATATATACAGGAAGTTCTTTATTCATGAAGAAAAATAATTTACTTTGTTATGTCCCTAGTAGGAGGTTTCATTGACCTGAACTTGAAATGAAAAATAGATTTTAAACTGTTGATTCAAGAGATCTATTATCTTTAAGTAAGAAGACTACACAGGATTACTGGGTTCAATTTTTGTCTCCTACTGTATATGTAATAGGATATGAAATAGCTCTGAACCTTCAGTGACTCAGTAGGCAAATTTAAATTGCCATAGCTGTACTTTTTTTTCCCTGTGCACTGTGGTGTTCTTATTGCCAAAATATGATAGTAAAAATATTTAAAAAAAATTAAAGAGAAGAAAAAAAATGCACTCGTGTAAATAACTTATAATTGGTCATGTTTCTTCTGCATTTTGCCAGTGGCTTGAATGGGAGAGGATAGAGTCTTCCTCCTGCTGAAAAGGAACAGGTTAAACTTTTATTGCAAGATTACCTTTAAATTGTATTGTGACTGTGAATTGTGGTCAGAAAACTTCCTGGTTTTTGTTTGTTCCAAAGTATCAGGTAGGTATTGGGGATATATCTCAGTAAGTACTGAAACAGCTAAAAGGCTGCTGAGAAATTGGCTCTGTAAATTCTTGCTTTAGGGTCCCAGTGGGTCCCTTGCTTTGGTGCCTGAAAATAAGTGAGAACTCAGTGTGTGAATGTTCTGAGTCAGAAGGTTCTTGTGGAGTCGTGTGTGTTTGATGTGCTCCCTTTGTGCTGTTTTACCTTCATTGAGACACGTTGATAAAAGGATGGAAGAGTCTGAATAACCTGCCTGTGCTCCTGAGAATCCCCTATTCCTCATGTAATTGCCTAATAGCTTGCCACAGAAATGTTTATTTCCAAACAGTGTCCCTGTATTGCCTTTAGGACCAGCAGATAGGGTGACACTATTCAGGTGGCAGGACATTTTTGTGTGCTAAAGTAATTAAATGCAGACAGAAGCCATTCTTAGAACAAATGAATTTCACATCCAGAGCCATGTACTTCTCTCTGTGGGGAAATTAAATAATGATGTATTCATGGGGGACTGGAGATATTTAATGGAGCTATCTGCCAATACAGTCCCTTTCCAGATTGCTGCCATTTCTCCACAGGAATTTCAGGACTACTCCAACTGGGTGCCCTTTAAATCTTGTAACTGAGATAACTAGAATAACCCTTTGGCTCTTAGCTGTTTTGTAATAAAACATGAGAATAAAACATGAGAACAAAAGAAAATTAAAAGAAAAAAAAAGCAAAAATTTCACAAAGTGAATCTTACAGGATTCTTTCTTTTACTGTTGAAATTTTGGTTTTGTTCAACAGTTTTAAATAGTTGCTTGATTTCCAGGCTTCCAAATCACAGAGAACAGTCAGTAAGATTTCTTGCACTTTCTATGTGGGAAATAATTACTTGCATATACACCATTTGCAGTGACCTCATATTTGTGGGTTGTCAGTGTCTCTTCTAAGGACTGGATAACTTTACATTCAAGTTTTTTGAGTGCCCTCCAGTCTGGAGTGTATTGAGCTTTTTAATGTGCATGTGTGACTAACTACAGTATCTTGACATTTTTGAATGTGATACTTAAAGATTTCTGATAAGCACAGCAGGATTTACCAGTTCTAGAAAAAAAATCAGAACTGTTTAAGCAGAGCATGCCAAAATTTAGATACCTCAAGAATATAATCTACTGAGAGCTGACAGAGGAGTTTCAGATTGGATATTAAGAAAAATTTCTTAACTGGAAATGTTGTCAAGCACTGGAACAGGCTGCCTGAGGAAGTGGTTTAGTCACCATCCCTGCAGGTGTAGATTTGGCACTTAGGGACTTAGGGCCATGTTTTAGTGATGGACATGGCAGTTCTGGGTTAATGGTTGGTCTCAATGATCTTAAAGGTCTTTCCCAGCCTAAATGATTTTGTTATTCCTATTGTCCTTTGCTGCCTGGTTTTTGTTGTGTTTATTTTTTTTTTTCCCAGATACTTAGCACGTGTATTCAAGATGTCCCTACTTGAAGTATATATCTCAACTGATTTGAAATATGGAGGCTGGGAAGCCTTATAAAAAAAAAACAAAACAAAACAAAAACAAAAACAAAAACAAAAACAAAAAACAAAAAACAAAAGAAACAAAGGGTGCTAAACTGTAAAAAAGGCTTGAAATTCAGCCTTGGATTTCAGTATGGTGTGTTGCCCATTTTTTAGTAAGTAAAATGTGGATAGTTTTGTTTACATCAGAGAGGAGATTTGCCAAAGGAAATGCAAAAGGGTCTGTACAGAGGAAAAGCAGCTAACAACTTATAAGTAGTAATTATGTGAATGATTTAATGCAGAATGCAATTATCTGGTGAAAGGTAAATGCATTGGAAATGCTCAAAAGATCAGTTCCCATTAAAATACAATGAATGATACACCTAGAAACAAAAGAAACAGGCTTTGATGATACAAAAATGGCAGCTGATATCAGTGAGAGCATTTGGAGCTGTAACTTACAAATCCCAAACCATTTTCCCTCCTGCCTGCTGCTTATCTCTGAGGCTGGGCTCCCACTTCTGCATCCTTACTGACTCCATCCAGAATCCTGAAAAATGGGAGGGCAGTGACAAATTCAGCCACTCACTGCGACTGCCAGAGTGTCAGCAGCAGAGGGAGAGGACAAAGCAGAGCAAAGGAAGCTGGTGCTCACAACAAGGACATCTAGCAGCTGTCTGCCATGGGCTGGAGCCCGTGCTGCAGGGGTGTCCTGCCAGCACACTGATTGCAAACTGGCACCCATGTGCTACAGAGATGGGCAATCAATAAATAACATTGTTTTGTGCACAATGAAATGAGTCAGGATGCTGACAAGGCAGGGGATGATTCATATTCATCCTTCAGAGCTCCATCAGCTGCAAGCTATTTTGCTTGCCCTCAGGAATTCATTAACTGGGATGGGGAAACAGATAGTTATTACTGTGGTACTGCTGTGCTTGGCTACTATATGTTAATTTACAATTGTTCCATGTTTGAGGAAATTGTTGCTTATTCCTCAGGTGGCTGTAGTAAGGATCCTGTGAGGAGTTGCATATTTTAGGATGTGTGTCCATTAGATTGAATCTTTCTGCCATTACAAGCCTTGGAAGTGAATAACAAAAAACAAAGCAAATTAACTGTAGTCTGACTTCTCCTCTGCTACAAGTCCCTTTCTGAGGAAATATTAACATGATTTTTCTCAGTCCTGCACCTAATATTTGAATTCTTTCACATAATTTTGTGCCTTTTTCTTTCTTCCTAGAGTGTGCCGGAATGTCAAGGTCCTCCTAAGCTACACTTTTTCTTCTCATTGCAAGAGATATGCAAAGAAAAAGTGTAGCTCAGTTTGAAGTTATAATTTCCTTTATCTGTATTTCTTCATGGCCATGAAAGAGAGCTCCATTCACTGCTGCATCCTCTTCTTGAATATGGATGGAGCTTGTTCATCTTGTGCCTTTTCTCTGCTGATGAAGTCCAACTCTAAATAACACACTAAATAAGACTCATCAGATCTGTCACAAATGTCACATGAGAGTGTTACAACTTGGAGAACAGAGGCACAAATTTAGAAATTAACTTGTGTGGTAGAAAAATTGCACAGTGGTTATTCTGAGAGGCTGCTAAAATCTCCAGGTGCCCTGGTTAAATTTCCTTACCTGGGAGGCTCTAAAGGCAAGTTTTTATAGAAAATTCTTATGTGGCCATACTGCATTGTTTAAAAGCTCTTATCCTCCTGTCTTTATTACAGCTGGAAAACTGTGATTAGAAGCAAATGTCTAATTTGAGAAGGCCAGTTCAGGGATACAGTTGCTGTCTGGCACAGTTTTCTGTCCTGTGTTAACCTACACAACCATGAGCAACCAGCTTTGGGCAGCATGGGATCCAGATGGATCTTTTTGCTGAGTCTGGGATTTTGTTTACAAATGTTCCACTCAAAAAAAACCCAACCAAACTTAAAAATTCCCCCACATACAGTTAATATAGTCATTTAAAAACTGGATTTTAATTTCATATGTATTTAACACGTCCTGAAGGTAGAGATGCTGAATTTTCCTGCTAGATTTTAACTTCATTTTAACTTTTTCTGTTCCTTGGTCTAATTTTTCCTTTGAATATGTGTTTTGACATGCTCTCTGAATATTTTTTTTCAGCTGAGCTTTTTTTCCATGTTTCCTAATGAAAAGAGCCTTCTTGTGCTTCTCTCATTGCATTTGTGTGTTACAACACATCACTGCAGGAGGATTATGTTTGTCAAACAAAATTAAAGCTTATTTAAAGAACAGACTTCTCCAGTGCTCTGTTGGCTCCTGGAATAAAATTTGTGACACAGGAGACAAATTCAACATGCTTTTGACTAAACTTTGGATAGAAGAGTTTTTTAATTTCTACTCAGGATGTTGCTCGAGATGGAGTGTCAGGAAAGAAGTCTAATTCCTGTAGCATACAGGTGAGTATTTACAGAGAAAATTGTTCTGCAATAATTGCCAGTATATTCTATGCTTTGCCATCCAGTAGCCATAAATGGCTGCTAAAACTTTCTTGTGGCTACTTTCTAGATGCTTTTACATTTAACCTTCCCGTTATTTTACTTCTTCATTTTTATCTCATTTTTCATTCTGCAGTTAGGAACAATAATTTTCTTCATTGTTTATTAAAAGATTTGGAAAGATGTATATCTACTCTTCTTGAAACAACCCTATTAATCAAATTCTGCATAAAACATATATTCTACTTTAATATGGTTCAGATTACCAAATGCAGAAATATCATATTTTCAAATGGAATTTTTTCATCGTATCTGCTCAAAATACAACATCTGAGCATGGGGTATGCTGAAATCTCCAACAGCAACCCAGAATTACATCTGTCTATCTGAAATCCCTGAAATTATCTTTTATTAATCTATTATTAGGAAATACTTCCTAACTGCCAAATTGCACTGACAGCAGTTTGAAATACACACCTTTTGCTCAGTTGAATTGTTGTAATTGCTCTAGCAGTGTGAACAGCTGTCTCTGTGCCTGATATGGCATGAGTGAAATAGAGAATCATTACACACCCTCTGCCACTATTGCTATCTGGACAAAAAATCTAGCAAAGGGCACCTGAATATGATGCAAGATTCTAGCTTGATATAAACTTGACTTGAAGAGAGTCACATATTTAAGGTCTTTGACTGAGAACTAAAGACTTGACTCACAATGCAAAATATCCTCAGGAAAGATGATTTTGTCCAAGAGTTTAATTCTAATAGGTAATTAAGTTTTTTTATTCCTTTTCAAGTTGCATTTGATGCATGAGTTGTTTACTGCCTTACAGGTGGCATGATATAAAATTTTGTGATGTATGAGAGAAAAAAAATAAATCAAAGGCTGGTTAGTGGTAAAGAGAAGTTAAAAAAACTATGTGGAAAATTATTTGAAAATTAATTGTATGAAGGAGCTTGAAAGAAAAAACTGGAGATTTGGTGGTCAGGTCAGGGAGAAGTGCTTGAGACAGAAACATGCAGAAGGAAATAGGTGTTAATGTAGTTTTACCTTTTACCTGTGTAATGCTAAATCTGAATAGATGCAGAATGATCTGCAATTTGGTATTTTAAAGATTATGTAATTTATTTTCTTCATCTCTTTCTTTTCTGGAGTCATCTCCACTACGTCTGATCATCTTTGTGTATTGGCTGTTTTTTGGGAGATTCCATTACTGTTCATTAATCATATTTAGGCAAGATGAATCCCCAAGTTCCTGCTTGAACAGTACATCCAAGACTGTATTGGAGACACCCCAATATAGTTCTCAAATAGATTTAATTTAATGTGATTTTTTCAGTTCTTTGTATATCATGAGATTTGAGAGTTGATTGAACAAGCCTAACTCAATGCTTATGTTTCAATTTTTTCCAGTGGAAAAAACAGAACAAATGATTCTTGATACAAAGCAGAGTCTGCCTGGGGTCTAATTTTATATCACAGCTATAAATGTTACTCTTGCCAAGTCCCATTCACTCCCTAGAGTGGTCACTTGGTTTGCAATTTTGAGTTTATGCTTGTGCTGAAGATTTTACTGTGTGCTCTGTGGTCAGTCTCCAGCACTGCCATCATTAAACTCCTTAAAGCAAACCCTCCCTTTAGAAAGCAGTGCCCATGAAGGAGGAATTAATCACCTCTTGCCACAGCAGTTACCAAATCACTCAGTGGGGACTTGTTCAGCAAGGCTCTGTTTCTCCAATGTTTGTTTATTTCTCCTATGTCTGTTTAACCAATACTTCTGAAATATTTGTAGTCACCAGTTTTTCATGGTTATTGAGTGTGCTGTGTGACTGGAGTCAGTTGATATTAGATTTCTTTACACTGTGTTCCTTGCTCCCTTTTGGAATTCTGCAAGAATAATGTACATCTTCTGAAATTTCTGAAGACACTACTTACTGAAATCTGCACAGGCAGGTTTCATGGTCAAAATATATTTTCTGTGCTGGTTGGCTGATCCAGCTACTGACCTGCAGGCAGCCCCTCCAAAAAGGCAGCTATGCTTATTACTCAGTCCAGATTTGGGGTAAATGGTCAGTACAGACATTAGATATCCATACATGTTGATTTTTCAGCAATGTATGAGAAAGTTCTTGGTTTGATTATAGTAACTAGTGAGTGACTTTGTAATTTAAATTTACCTAGATTCTTTTCCCATTGATGCCTAATTGTTCAGTTGCAAATTGGTTGGGATATCATGTATCTTCATCTGGCTCTGACTTTGGACTCAGTTTGCACCTTGACAGACAGCAGCACCACTAGTCATTCTGGATCCCTGGTGTGACATGGCATTGTTTTTAGGAGCTGGGCAAAGATTTTGTATACCCAGAAGTAAATGACATATGATCTCTGTCTTTTTTATTCAGCCTTCAGGGAAAGTGATGAACAAATGGTTGTATCTTGCAGAGAATGAAAGACCTTTTGCAGAAAATGGCTGGAGAAAGGTCAAATTTGTGACTATTGTATGTTGTGAAATATACATTGTGAAACTAATGAAAAACTTATGGAATTGGTTTTTACTGAGTAGAGGAAAAGCAGAATCAGGCACATAGGGAGAAGCAATAAGTATGGAATATGAACAGTACAATAGTTCTATTTACACAAAGACTTAGTAAAACAAGCTGTGTTGTTTTAGCTGAGTCTGCCTGATTTGCTATCCAAACACAATATTACTGATAATAACTGGCACCTGATCAGTAGCACAGAAGTGGAATGTTGTTGTGCAATGTTCTGTTTTCAGAGCAGTTCCCTTGCTCAGTGTTACCAGCCAGGTCTGCCACACAGTGCTGGGAGAGGGCAGAAGCCTCTGATGTTCTTTTGGAAGATGTGCTTAATCCTGTGCAATAATGACAAAGCCATGGTGTTTCTGACTGCCTGTGCTCTGCTCCAGAGGCTGCTGCAGCTTTGGTGAGAGTGAAGCTCAGCCTGGGCTTGCTGAGAGCCTTGGGCTGCTGCAGTGCAGGATGCTTGGTCAGCCCTGGGCACCTGCATCCTGTGCTGTGCTCCCACTGAAGAGCTCCAAGCAGCCTGATCCTGGGATGCATCACAGCTCTGCAGGCACCACTGCAAAGGGGCACCTTGATTTGCTCAGAAGCAAGTGGGAACACATAGGATCCTTTAATACAGAGTGCTTCATCCTCTGACAGTAATTTCTCCTATATTTCTTTGTTGTTTGTTTTCCAGTTGTATTTCTTAATTTTCATCATTTTTTGTACTCTTGTAATGCTGTATTGATAACATGCTTTAGAAACTGCAATATTTTGAGTTTTTCAGTATAGTCTGCTTCTATTAGTATGTTAAAAACCCTGTGCTCACTCAAGCTAATGGAAGGAAAAAACTTTGGCTCTGTGAAAGGGCTGCATACTGTGCTCTGTAGCACCAGGGGACATAATTCCTCTTTTTTTTCTGATATAACTGGTTTCCAGAGGTTGGCAAGCCTTCATCTTTTAAAAGATGGAGGTTTTTTTTTAAAAAAAGAGGACTGCTTGGTAGAGGAAGGCTGTAATTCTGCTCTTTATAGCTCAATAGTTCAGTTTAAAATATTTTAGAATTAGCAAGCTCAGAACTTGATAATTCTAGGCCATGACTGGGGCATCTTTAGGAAGCTGCTATTTGTGCTATGAGTCACTATGAGCTGGCAGAGGAAAGGTCTAGACTGCTGCTTGTGGCTCTCCCAGGCTCCATTTGCTGTCATTTTCCTATAAGCTGAGACCTGACACATGTTTCTGGGTGATACAGAACTGGGGTATTTTGGTACTTCCAACACTTACAGATGTTTTGATGCTCCTCTGCTCTCCTCCCTCCCACCCCCTGTATTTGGAGGTGTTTGCTTCAATGTCAGACACATTTGACAGTTGTTTCTTCCACTTTTCTCTAAGTACAGATGCATAACACTGCTCTCACCAGGAAAAATGGGGGTTTCACTCGTGGTCAGAAGGAACTCTGAAGTTTGCATAATGCTTTTCTTTCCTGGAAAATTTTTTTGTTCCTACACCGTTCCATATCACTGTGATTTTGTAGCATGGCTTGTGGTTTACTCACAGGACACATTTTGTATAGGAAAAGGTTTCCACAAAATCTAAGTGCTCTGAGGGACATAGATGGAGGAATTTCAATTTTCCTTTTAATTTTGGGTCACCAACCATCCACCAGGAGCAGTTTTGCTCTGCAGCTGTTGCTGGTTGGGTTAAATTCAGAAGCTTCTTCTTATACATATCATATCAGTGGAAAAAGTACAACTGAAACTCCAGTATCCCAATCTACAAAGAGTCAAACTTGTGCTTACTTTGGACTTCTTTTCTCTAAGAGAGTGTTTCCAGAGGAAAGTCAAACTAAACAGGTTCAAATCCCTTTGAAAGTCTCATCTAGAATACATATAACAGATGGAAACTTGTATTTTGTCTGTTATAAATGTAAACAAATGAGCCAAAATCTTCAAGGGAGCCCATGAATTCTAGATGTAGAGGGAGAAAAGTAGTTGGGAAGGAGCTGAACAGATAATATTAGGTCAGTCACTGGCAGCAAAGCCAAGAGTAGCAGCAGCTAAAGCACTGTCACATGCAATAGTGCCTTTGTGTCTAGAGCTTTACTGGGCTTAGAAAATATGAATATGGGAGGTATTGAGAAGGAAAATGTTGTATATTTATATACTGCTCTTTGCTTTTGTTTTTTTGTTTGGTATAGATCTGGGATATGCTTGGTAGCCCCAGTCAGTCCTTTTGTACCTCTGAGATCTGGAAAACTGACAAGTCCTCCCAGCAGGGGTAACAGGCAGTTAACACAATAATACCAAAATTAATTTGCCCTACACCATGTTTTTCCTGAACTCAGTCTGAGGTCCTTGGGAAAGGGAGAGGAATGCAGCCATTACTGCACATCAGGCTGCATTAAAGATTTGAGAGCTGCCAATGGCTCTCTTGTTTTCCCCATTTTATTCTAAGCTGTGTTCAGCATTCCCTGCATCTGTAGGTCTGGGTAGCTTTCCCTCACTGTAATGCCATCAATGTCAGCTGTGATTACTTGAAACAGTGGCTAAGCCTGCCCTGTTTGCAGACATGCCACAAAGCCACTCTCTTTTATTGACTCAGTGATTGACTACAGACCTATGCAGTTGTAGGCAATTGCCTAAAGTAATGAAAATTGTATTGTAAACCATCTAATTTCTAGTATTAACACACATCAAACTTATTTCTGTGCTGAAGGCACAGGCAACTGCACCAGCTGTGGCCAGTGGTTGTTGTGGGTGTGCACTATGAGGAAACCCACAACACAACCTGGTAAACTCACACACACTCTTGTATTGAAGCAAACATAATCCCTGCAGTGCTGCCTGAGTAATGCTTTAAGTTAGATAATACTTCAAATTAATTGCCAATTTGATATCAAAAGGCTTCTTTTCTATCGTATGAAAATTCATAGAAGTCTTTCTTGGAACCTTGAAATTAAAGAGGAAAATCATCAAAGTCTTCATTCCATATTGAGATAAATTTGTCTCCTCCTTCATTAAGTTTGAAATTAGTAGCAAGTCTGCTTTCTGCTTTTTCAGTGCCATGCAGCATTATTTTGCATTTGACACTGAGCATGGACTGTTTATTCCTCTGTTTCATCACAAGCTGCCACATCAAAATGCTGTTCTTTCTCTGGTAGAACCTTTTTCAACTATATAAGTCACAATTATACCCTGGGAAGTGACACCGACAACTTCACTGTAAATACATTTATTTCATGTCCTTAATCATTGTGCAACATATTTTGTCCAGTCCAAAGAGGCAAAGATGTCATTTTCTAAACAGCTGGTGTTGCTGCTGGGCATGAACATCTGGATCTGGAGTTCTCTTTGCATGTCATCAGCAGCCACCTTGTTCTGGCTGGGGCACGGGGTCTGTACACCTTGTGGAGAGATCAGATGGATCAGGTAGATTGTGCATTTTAAATACATGAGCTCATATACACTGAAATAACCACAAGCAACACATTATAGGACTGTAATATATGTTGCAAATATTTTCAGTCTGTGTCTTGCTAAGGGCATGTTGGCATTTTCTGTGCAGTGCCTTTCTTGGAGTGAGTTCCATATCTCCACACAAGTTGGGATAGAGCTGTATATGAAAGGCTGCTTCCTACTAAGTTTTTGGGATATTTAAAGATCTTTTGCTGTGTTTAATTTTGTTACTATTAAATTTATTACTAGAGAAAGTAATTACCTAGGAAGAAACATAATTTCTGAGCCTTGAAATTAAATGTCAGTTTTGGGGAAGCTTCCAGATAGATCTAAGAGAATTAATTGGAAATGGAAAAGACTTTTTATGTCTGTGCAAAATATTCCCCTGCCTCTTGCCCTAATTCCTCCAGGTCATTTTCTGTACTTTTGCTCATTTTAGCATTCACAAGCTTTTCCACAGCTGTAGCCATTTTATTTGTGCTTGTGTACCACTGACTGTTTGTCATATCTGACCTGTGTGCAGCAGGTTGCCCATCAGTGACATAAAGGTTTAGTTAATATAAATTTTAGAGCTTCATGAGTGAAATAAAAATGTCCTGATTGAATGGACTGTAAGCCTGGCAGGATATAGAATAGAGGTAACTTGTTTATGCACTACCAAACACAAGCACCTCTACTACTGATTAGATTAGTACCTTTGGGCACTAACATAAACATTTGATAACAGTGATAAAACTAACTCCATCGTATTCCAGGCACAATAAAAAGGTAGCTTGGAAATACTTTTGGCATTGATCTGTTCTTTTGAACTGCTCCATAATGGTATAAATGGTTTTAGGCACTGAACAGTGCTAACTTACTTGTCCTGCTGATTTTGGGTACAAAAGGTGTATCAGGTGGCCACATGTGCCTACATTTATTTGGGGTCATTACTATCCTAGCTGGGATATGGGTACCAAATACACATCTTTCTGGGTTAACCAGAGCTGTCTGCTGGGTGCATCATGGACTGTAAGTTAAGTGGGAACTGTTCCACACCTTAAGAATGAAAATATATTGTGAAATTCCAGCTGCAGATAGTGTGGACTAGAGGAATTACACACAATCTCAAGAAGCCACAGCTTCATTGCAATATTTTTTTAATCTGTTCTGCTGTTTATCAAGTGACTGCCAAGAAGTAGGAGGCTCTCATCTTGATTTCTCACTGAAATTAGGAGTAGTTTGTGTATGTCTTCCTGAAGACTTTCTGAAACATCCCAGCTGGTATGATAATTTGTGAGCTATTCAGCTTGCCTGAAATTCAGCTGCTAAATTGTCAGCTGTATTCCTTGTATTCATTGTGTTCTGGTCTCCTAAATGAAACAGCTGTGAATGTATTTACAGCCTGGGAAAGCTGGAGCAGTGATGGAAGTTTGCAACTTTAGTCATTGCTCATCAGCTGACGTAAAGGCAAAACCAATGGGGAGCATGTGCTCACTCCCTCTCTAGCCTTTAACCATGCCCATGTGTTGCCATTTAATTTGGATGGATCAGAGAAATCATTGTTCAAAACTTCTGATAATTCAGGTTTTTGAGGGCATGTTAAATCCCAAACATTATACCCGAAAAATCAGTAAAGACTCTGGAAAATACAGGTATGTATATTCATGGCTGTGGTGAAATATAAAATAACTTCTCAAAGCAAAGAATGAAATTCAGAAAGCAAAGATCAAAAGTTATATAATGATTAGTCTCTAATAAGGAAAAAAATCTAAAATGTACTACTTTCAAGCATCCTGAAATCCTGTTTCCTCAAGCAGGCATTCCCACAGATCCTTGTACAAATACATTAAAGCAGCTTCTGAAACTTTAGTGACGACAGAGAAAATGTTCCTGGATTTGTATTTGTCTAGAGAATTCACTTTATTACCACAACGTCCCAAATGTCTTTAGAATATTTTATTCTTGTGTTTGGTTTAGAAAAACAACATCTAATTGACAGCAGTTATCTTAGAGCGTAACCAAAAGATGGCAGCAATCCAATATTTTTTTCTGCCAAGCAGACAAGAGACAGTTTATTTACAGCTTTATGAACTCTGCTGTGTTATAGGAAGGGAAAGATGCTATGGATTCTATTTACTATTGGAAAGGAAGTAATTAAAACAATTTGAGAGGTAAAAAAATCCTGCAGTTTTTTACTAATGTAAGAAAACAAAGCAGAGAATGAACCACATTGAGATGAACTCGCCAGACCAAAAAGAAATATCTTTTGCTTAAATGCTTTCATGTTGGACAAAAAGACCCAACCAGACCCCCCAATAAAGAATTAGCTTCCCAAAACACAAGGGACTGGAGATACAACCAGAAAGAGGCAAATTTCCTTACCCTTTAACAGTGAACCTGTTGTGATTTCTAGTGTGAAACCTTAATATCTGTGTGCCTCCACTTTGGCGGTGACATTCACCACAGAAATTACTAGATTAATGACTAGATTAACCAGTTGGTCTTCTCAGGCCTTCCTGCAGCCCTCTGAGGTCCAGGAAAAGGTTCACTTTAGTGTGAATCAGCTGCTGTCTGGTGGCATGCCAAAAGGGCTGAAATTGTGCAATGCACTAACATGCACCTTCTGCTGGGTTTGGATTATCAGCGCAGCCAGGGAGGTGATAACAAGACAGAAGCTACAAAGAGAGCTTGGGGAAAATGGGGAACTAACTGTTCATTGGGCTCACAGTGCAGAAAAATCCCCAAACTATAAACCCTCAAATAACCAAGCCCTCAAACAAAGAGCCTTACTCCCAGCCCCAAGGATTTTCGAGTTCAAACACCTCACAAATCATAGCGCATAACATCTTTCAAAACAGAAAATCCCTTGGGAAAAAGTTTCTCATAATTACAAATTTCCTTGCAGGAGATTGCTCAACAACTCTTAAGCAACATTTCCATTATGTGCAAAGCCAACACAAAAGCTTGTAGTGCTCCAGAGTGCATTCACTTGCTGGTGTAGCTGTGTGAGGCTTTGTAGGGTCAGTGTGAATTAGGGACACAGTCCTGGTGACTGATCCTCACACCTGTGAAGTGGCATTGTCACCTTATTAAGGTTTTTCATACATTTCAGCAGGACTAGTGCCCTGCTGTTCAACCTCACTGCAGAAATACTTTGGGTAGTTGAAGGCTGTCCTGATCAGGGGGATCACTTATTTTAAATGATGGAAATCCCACTAACATTTTCCTTTGACTTAGTATTTGTTTTTGGTAGCTCAGGGTTCCAGGCTGAAGTCAGCCATTTCATGATATGCCATACACACACTTTTTTCTTCTGAACAGAAGCAGGGTGGGTAGGACTTGCTTTTTCCTACATAAGGCTTTAAGAGAAAAACAACAGGAGAAAAGTGTAAAAAACACTTCAACAACTGAAAAGTAATGGAAAATTTGCCTGCTTTCAAAAACCTTAATCTTCTGTTTGTGACTTTTGACTGACCCTGATATTGATAACTCTAATTACACAACTCTGAATTGCTACTGAATTTTATTCCTGAGGGGGGAAAGTGAATTAATTCTGTTTAACCTCTTGCAGAAATTACGGTTCTTTCCTTCATATCCCTGCTGTGTTTTATTGAGGCAGCTACTACCTACAGCTTTTGTTCACAGGCCTGCAACTCCTGGTAATTTGTGCAGTGCAGTCAGTGTTGACCCAAGTTTACAAGCCAGGAGGGTTTGACATGAGCAGGAGCAGTCTCTGAAAGCAGAATGTGGTGTGGCTCCAGAAGAGGCACATGAACTCCTCAACCTCTTTGTTAAATAAACAAAATATCAATGCTTGTGGTGAGTTAAATGTCTGCACTTCACTTCAAGCATTACCTGAACTTTCAAAACGCAGCACCCTCTGTTTTTATTAAATTCAACAGTTTGACAAAACTTGGCTGTCAAAAGAAGTGATGAGTAAAGAATGGTGTCCTTTATCAAGTTGAAAAAACAGATGTACAAACCTTTATCTTTTCTTGGTGGCTCATGCATGTACCCTTCATGTGGATGGTGGTTCCATTACTGGTTTCACTAAGTCTGTTACTTTTTCTCTAGGTGGTAATTAATTTTTATGTTAAAATTCAAGTCTTTTCTTCTTAAGAAAAAGCTGCATAGGAAGAGGATCATTCCAATAGTTATCCTAAAGACTAAAGATTGTTTATTTTTTCCAGAGGTACAACATGAACAGACTTTTTCCAAAAAAGCAAAAGCATGAAACTATTTAGAGATTTAAACAGCTTCAGAGGAAATCTGGACTATCACATTGGTCTACACTAAACCCCAAAGGAATTCAAGACATACATTAATTTTTCTTTAATACCTTTGGCCTACTATTTTTAGGTGAACAATTTACTTCTCAAAGTATGCTACTCCAGGCAATACAAGATAAAGAATATGTCCTAGGATATATGCTAAGCAGAGTTTGCCCCCATGGTGTCCCAATCTACTGCTCTGGTCTGCTCATGGGATGAGCGAATTTTCTTCTTGTAGTGTGCAGGGCAGTGTTAATGATAAAGTAATCCATATTTTAGATGATTTTCCACAGAAAAAGGTGAAACTTGTGAGTTGTGGTCCTTATTTCACTTGATCAAGGAGCAAAATGCTGTAAGTGAAAAGCTGAGAAGAGGAAACTCTGAGAAGGTCACAGACATGAGGTGACAACAGCTCCCTGAGGCTGAACATGTCACTTGTCCCCGATCCAGGCAGAGTGCTGGCCACAGCTGGCTCCTTTCTTCTAGAGCAGGGCTCAGAGGACACAAACCCAGCCCTGCTGCTCTGCATAGCCAGCCTGGCACAGCAACGATCCTGGGCTGCCCTGGGTCTGCTGTGACCCAGAGCCACAGGACCACCACCTCTGGTGCACAGAGCAGGCACACAAAGATGTTTCTTTCTTAATGCTTTCTGACTCTGGCTGGCTGGTATTACTAAGTATGTCTGATTTATTTCTCCCTGAATGAAATGTTTTGTTTAATCTCAAATGATCTGTCTTAATTGGCTGAGTATGTGGAAACATTTCAGTTTGGGACAGACCCAAAACAATAACCACTAACTTGTTCTTTTTGATTGTTGTTGGTTTTGTGTTTTTTTTATTTTCCTGTTGGCTACTGAACAACAAGAAAAAAGCCCCAGTTATTTGCATGTTCTCTGTTTTAACATCATCTGCAGAGGAACTCAGTAGGATTAGGTCTTTATTTGAACCTGAAAATCAATGTGAAATGTGATCAAAGTCAAAGACAGCTCCGAGAAACAACCAGAACAGAGAAGACAGGGTAGCTTGCTGTTTTAGATGTATTGAAACTGAATTAATATTGGAATTTCTTAAAAGTTGATATTATTTGGGGATTCATGGTTTCCTTTGATTTGGCATAGAAATAGAGCTATAGGTGATGCACACATTCTGTTTCAGGATGGTGTTCACTTGTCACTATGTAATGTGAGCAGCTGGTTTAGACCAGGATATAAGGACAAGTCTTAAACCTGTTAAAATCAGTGGTTTTTCTGGACCAGGACTTCATATTTTAATTCATCATCAGAATTACCATTTCCAGACGGGATGAGCTTCAAAATCTTCAACTGGGATCTCTGGATCAGCTGTGTCTCTAGTGAACATAAAATACAAAGTAGAGAAGGAGACAGCATGAAAGACAGGGAAATAATTTTTCATGTTTGTCTTACAATAATGCAGTACAGAATAGAAATGGAAATAATACTGTTAGAAACTACCCAACACAAACAGGGAGATGAACAAGAGAGATGAACAAGGGCTTTGTCTGTGTCTTGCTGCAGAAAGGAGTCAGGTGTGACTGGAGACCCATGCTGCCTCTCCTGCAGAGCCAAGCAAAGAATGTGGTTTCTGCTGCATCTACGTCAGTAGTGTTTGACTCTCAGATGGAAAATAAGAATTAAAAAAATTCCACTCTTGTTTGTCCAAGCACAAATTAAATAACTGTAATTTTCTTTGTCTTCTGTGGCATTGGGGAAATGGAAATAGCTCACTTAGGTGCTGGCTATGAAGGCACTCTCCCTCTTCTTTCCCTTCCTCTTCAAGCACTTTGTTATTTCAAGTTGTCATTTGATACCTTGACCACCAAATTAAACATGTAACTACTGCTATTTTGTATTGTTGTCACAGGAACAATGCTAAAGCAGTTATCGAGGAAGCACAGCTTTGATTAGGTGAAACACAGCTGCCAAGAGTAGCTCAGATGAAGAAGGTGATGAAGAATGTGGAGTAGAGTTAGAAGGTGATGTTTTGGGCAGGCTATATATGTGATTAGAGTCAGTCCAGGGGTCACATTTGGTAAATTAGCAACTTTTATTTGTTTTTTGTTTTTGTTTAAAAAACACTCGATGCTGCATAGCATTTGAAAAGGCTAAACTGAAAAACATAGCAGTCTCAATTACACTTTGGAAGAGTTCCTGTCAGAGCTACTTATGTCTGTCTCCAAGTTCAGGGTGTCAGATCACAGTGAGGTTTTCTTAACAGCAAGAAGGGCTTAGAATGTCACTGAAAGAAAACAGAACGGAGTTCTGTGGAAAATAGTGAATAAGTGAGTAGCTGCATTTTTTGGGAAAGCTTTTGTAAATGAAAGAAGGAGAAACTAGTCAGCTAAAATAATCTCATGCTGTAAGGAAATGCAATTTCTCTAATCAGGTGTGTTTGTGGTACTGGTTTGACGTTTGCAGGCACTGATGTGTCCCCAGACCATGGGCACAGCACTGCCTGTGCTGATGGGTTTGCTAAACTCTGGTTTCACAGCTAGTGGTGTATACACTTGGTGTGTAAGATAAGAGGTCCTGGTACAGCATTATGCCCTGTCCATCTGCCTTCCTATTCCCTCAGTTTTGCCTCAAAGTGGTGCTGGGACATTTACAGTGCAGGTGTGGTGAGAGGGAACTACAACTTTTTCTCCTCCAAAACTGCCTGCAAAGTAGCCCACTTGAGCTTTATATTGTGAGCTACTTATTCCAGAGAAAAGGTTTTCTTAGGAGCTTGAGTTGATAATTTTTCTCCAAGTTTTACTGTTGTTGTTGCCTCTAAACCAAATGTCACATTACCTCACTTTACATGTATTGTATATATTACTTTCTCTAAATCTTTGTTGATGAGCTATCACTATGTAAAGAGAATCAAGGAAAAGAAATTATTGGGAAAAATTTGGGCCAATTATGTGGTGAAGTTGTGTTTTCTCCCTCTTGTCAATAAATTGAACTTATAATGATAATGCTAACAATATTTGGGATATGAGTGCAGCATAATGGCCTCCATCTGGTCATCACTGACAATAATCTTCACCTGCATTAGGTCTACCTACACCCTTATTGTTCTTTTTACAAAAGATGCAAGGATTGGAGCTCCCTTCTCTGCAGGTGATAAGGTAAGGATTAGTATACACTGGCAGGGCAATGTAGTAATAACAAATTATCACTTCTTCCTTAGTTAGGATTTCCTCAGTCCCACTTCTCAAACTTTCTAGCCCCATAGTAAATTACATTATTAGTTTATTTATTTTTTTCCTACAGTTGTGCTACTGTAACTTAATGAAGTCTATAAGTCTCTTCTTTATTTCCTTTATATTTCCAATATAAGTAATTACCTAGGACTTTTAATTAAATTTGGATAGCTTATGATTTAACAGGATAGGGTGCTAGGCCATCTTGTCTACACTGAGAAAAGTTAGACCAGATGATCCTTAAAATCCCTTCCAGCCTTGTATTCTACAGTTGGAATATTGACCATTGGTCTGAGTCATCACTTTCCACTATAATTGTGAACTCCACTGGCAGTAACCATAAGTGCAGCCCTTGGAATGTGGCTAACAGATTTAACAGGCACAAAGACTTTGAAGCTGGGATTAGGAATGTTAAAAACATCCCAAAAAACTCATAATACATGGACATGGACCAAAGTCTAGAATGGAACAAAATATGTGTCTCTCAAGATTGGATTTCCATTGTGGAGCAAACACACAAACTGAGCTGATAGACATTGAATACTTTTCAGCTGTGTTTAATTTTCCTTCATCTGTTAACCAGGAAACAAGTATTATTATTATTGCATTTTATACAGGGGGGATCAGAAGTAGAGAGAAATTTATTTAAGGTCATTCAGGAAGTGTACAGCAGAAGAGAGGAAATCAGGATTTTCTGAGTTCCAGGCCAGGACACTAACCATGGGACAGCTCATTTCCTCTCTGTAGAAGACTCTGCTGCCAAATTGCATGAGATGAGAACAAGTCCCTCTTGTTTATATTTCTTTAAAACAAACCTTCATTAGGACTAGATTCAATACATCACAAATACATTATCAAGATTACCATGAAATGTTTATAAATCTCTAAATCCCAAGGATAGGATTGGCTCATGTAGATGAAAATGAGATCACAAGACTCAGGGCAAAAGCAAGTTTTCTGAGGAGAAGAGTAAAGTTATTTGCTGATGTAAGGCAAATGAATTGAAAAAAGTCAGAGAAGTTCTGAATTGGGGAAAACTTGTTTGTATGATTGAATATGTCAGAATAATTTAAAAGCTCATTTATTATGAAACTGAATCTGCTTGTTTAAATACTGCATCTCATCTAATCCCCTGAGGCTGTTTACATAAAAGCAAACAATCTGCTAATGTTAAAAATTTTACTCACTTCCCTCATTTCCAGTTCTTAAAAAAAAAAAAAAGGAAAAGAAAGAACACCACTTTTGTGCAACATTCTTAAACTTACAGAGATTGTTCTTTTGCAAGAGCCAAGTGTTGCTGAGCTGTCATAGTCTGCAAAAGATGTTGCTCAAGTAACATGGAAGAAATGGAAAAAACCTCTGCTTTAAAATCAAATCAAATGAAACTGTTTGTGCTTAGTATTGTGGATCCTTACTGGATTATAAGTATTGTTTAACCTTAAATACACTGTAGTGATACTCTTAATTTTTACAGTGATGCTGCATTCCTCACCTTGGTTCCAGGACAAGCAGCTCCCGGATGTAAGTCAGGATATGTTTTCAAAACAGTGACTGTACAAACACAATTTGTCTTCAATCTTCTTTTTTTTTTTTTTTTTTTTTTTTTTTTTTTTCCCTGGCTACTTGTATACTTCAGCTAGCATCAGACTGATTCTACAGTAATTTCTGTGTTTTTCCTCACTTTTTAATGAAGGTTTTCTAATCTGCACTGAATGTAGGGCTGCATCTTGCCAGCATTGTCCCTTGCATGGCTCTGCTGCAGTGACAGACATACAGGCTGCTCCCTGTTTTGCCTGAGAGTGAACAGCCATTCATTTATTTGGCTGAGTGCAATCCTGCTCAAGTCAATGGGGGTTCTGTCTTTGATTTCCATGAGTCTTGACTTTCAGCCTGTGCCTCAAATGAGGGTCAGAAAGTTCCCAGGCACAGCAGCTAAAGCCATGGATTTGATTAAATCTCTGCAAACTGGCATTGCTGGTGACTCAGCCAGATCTGCTCATGGGATGAGACAGGTGAATGTGTCTTCTGGTGTCCAATGGCAGCCACACCCACATGGCCAAACACAGGACTGTCCATGAATTGACTGCAATGGAAGATAATAATCTTAATCTAAATAATTTTTAAATTTTTTATTCCATTTTTTGGTGTTATTCACCTATAAATCTAGGCATAAATAAACAATTGAAAGTACTTCACCTGGGCCCTTTTTGCTATTTCATAATAATGAAAATATGTATCTTTTAAAAAATAAATGTCTGAATTTCTCTTGCTTCCCTAAAGAACATTACATTCTTGTTTACTGTCTGTCAGGTAAATACAGATATAAAACTTCTTTTTGATTTCTATTCCTTTCTATTCAACATTGGAACATAGGGAAGAGTGAAGCTGGAGTAAGGCTCCCATAATAGCCTTCTTTATTGCCACCCATGTCCCCAAAATTCTATAACCTTCCTGATCTCTGTTACTTTTCAGTTAAACACCACCTTGCATCCCCCCTATCCTATTAACGTGGCCACTTGTCCTTTACTCCCTCTTCTTTCTTTGGGAATTATTTTCTTTTCTTTTTCAGGCTTATCACTTCATATAATTAATTTTTAAAATATATTTCAACAGAACACATCACAGGAGATCAGCTTTATCACACAAACAACTGTTCTCCCAAATCCTTTGGGAAAGGCAGGATGATTTCTTTGGCCAAGGAATATACTGTTTTGTCTTCTGGCAGGTGAGTGGTGATTATTCTAGGCTGGCTCTTTTCCCTATTTCCTTATCAACAGTTTTGGTACCTACACAATTTCTTTCTCCTAGGTCTACAATAAAGCATAAGAATTCTTGACATGCATCATTTATCTCCAAGACTAATATAAGCTTCAATACCAGAATATTATTTCTCAATTTTACCCATCATCTTGTTTTATATGAATCTTGCCAGTAACTTACAGCACTGCTGCATCTGTCAAGATGAGTCCTCTGCTGTGCTTAAATGTGATATTTCTAAAAATGCTTGAAAATGGTGTGCACTTTTTGTTAGAAAAAAAAATAAACCCAAAACTCTCAATACCTTTTCTTCGATCAGATTTTTCTCTATACTGTTGGCAAGGTCAAAACAGGAGCTCACTGCAAAGATTAATTATCAACCAAGACACTGATGTTGGAATGCACAGCCTGTTTTCAGCTGTGGCAGGAAATCTCAGCTCGTACAAGGGCTCTGCTCTATGGAACCTGTAAAGCAGCTCTGGCTCCAAACAGGTAGGGCTGGAATCTCAAAGCTGTAATTTTTGTTGGATAACAAAATCTTTCCACCAGTGACCTTGAGCTCTTCAGCTCAGTGAGTTCCTGCACAGGGTACTGCAATCTGACTTCTCAGAATTGGGAATAGGGGTAATGGGGGCACATATTGCAAACTCTGTTTTGATAAGTAGATAGGATTTTTCTCCCTAGAATGGGGTTGGCAAGTTACTTGCTTTTTATTCAAGTGTTTCAATGATTTCACTGCTTTATTTATTTTTTATTGCTATCAACTATGATGTAAGACAGGTCCTTGGTTTAACTGACTCCTTTTGAAAATAAGACTATTTTCAATTTTTCTGTTAAGACTGCTTTGGAGATTTTTTGTCTTTTGCTTGGTCCTGTGCTGCTGATGGAGAATTGGAGATTCTGCTCAGATATAGTAAAAGTAAGGTTGAGCTCATGCCTAATCTTTCAGAACTTTGTGGTGCACAGTTTTTAGGTAGAGAGTAACTACTCAGTTTGGATTATTTCCTCCACAAAGAACTATATCAGTAAATTAGGAATCTAAAAGTGATTGCCACAGAAACTCACAACAAATCCACCCCACAATACAGGCAGTTTGAAGATGTCTCAGTAGCTATGTATTCCTCTGGACCCTAAAGAACCTTCATGGGAAAAGAGGCTTCACTGAGTTTGTTATTAAGGATTTTATTCTCTCCTCCTTCAAAAAAATTTTTTTTTCTTGGTCAGACATAATTTCACTGAAGAGAAACTTCTCATCAGCTTTAAGCAGAATCAGGTACCACTTATGGAGACAGAAGAGTTAATGGAAGAATGAACTACATTCCAAGAGAGGCTGCTGTAGCTCTCAAATGTACCATTTCTCTGATCATCCCAGAAATCATGTAACAAACAATAAGAGACATGCATTATTCTAAAGCAATGATTTAGTTTCCATAAGATTTAACCAGCTATTCTAGAGCCAGTGGTGATACTGATTAATTCATAGGCAGGTGGTGATCAGAACCATTTAATATCCATTGAAATAATATTAAGGTAAAATCAGGAATGCTTTCATGCCTCAACATTGCTTGTTACTGTTATCCAAGGGGGGAAATTTTTAAGAAAAAGATCAGGTAAAGATGGATAGTGAGTCTAGTACAGAACTGTAACAAATAGTCAAGTACAGGAATTTGTGAAATAAGGACAGTATTTATCCTGAGGCTGTCTCAATGACTATGTCTGGAGTGATCACAAGGAGGCAATCTGGACATTTAAACAAAATAAAAATGGCTGAGTCAGATGATCCATGGGAACTGTTTGCTCTGTTATTAGTCTGTGGCCAAGGCAAAGCAGTGGATGTAACTTTTTCCCCTGCAGAGAGGAGGAAACCAGACGAGTGTCTGCTCCAGATGAGCTGCAGCTCCCTTTGGCAGAAGGTTCAGAAGCAGGAGGTGAGCACTGTTTGCATTTGCTGATGAAGGGTCCTGATCCTGGTTTTCATGTGTCATGGTAAAGTGGTTGAGACAGCAAAACCCCACCTGCAGAGCTGTGAACCCTCATGGAGGTTAATTTTGTGGTCAACACAGAGCACCAGTGATAATGCACTCTATGACATTTAATCAAAATTTCAGGGAAAAGGATGAGATGTAGACTACAGCTGCTCAAACCTATTGGAATTGCTCTTTTCCAAATGCAATCAGGCTCTGTGTTGAGTCTGATTCACAACATCCTCCATGTGATTCAAGTGTTCAGGGCCCTTGCATTCTAAGGATAAGGTTTTGTGTGCAATATGAGCAAACAAGGAGCATGAAATAGAAATGTCAGCTGTAACAGTGTCTGGTCGTAGAAAGATTCATGCTGTGTTAGAATTTTAATTCCTTCCTGAGTCAATTACTCAGTCAAATTCAGACCCACTGGAAAAAAGAAGGCAGAAATTAAATTTCTAATGCAGATATGCTCCTGTCAACATCACAAACATGGGAAAAATATCGAGTAGCATGAATCTGAGCTTTAATTAACTATTTTTCATCATAATTGCAAATACAAGCTGATTTAGGTACAACTTTTCACTAAGAAATGCCCCTTAAAATTTACTAAAGCAGGTATATATTTTCTACTGTTATTTTAGATCATTTTTCTCATCAGGGGAGGGATTTTGCTGTATTACTTTGTATAAGTGATTTCTAGCTTTTTTTTATTACCCTGATGTTCAAGCCTGAATTATCCTACAAAACAAAATCCAGATTTTCTCTCAGTATAACAGTTTTCCCCAGGTTGGATAACTTTTCTTTCTGGTATGTCTAACTGGTCACCAGAACTTGAGCATGGTCCTAAGTGCTTAAAAGTATTCAGCTTCACCATCCAGAGAAGGGATGTAGAGGCAGTTCTGGTTTATGGCTGAGTGTAACATACCTGATCTATAAGCTGAGTCTGCACAGAGCCCTGCTGCACCTCAGGCATTCAAACCAAGCAGCAAGGTGCACTCCCCACCCTTGTATCACTCCTTATTTTCTACTCCTGCACTCTCCCACCCTCTTGCCCATATTCTTATGCTGCAAAGTAGGTAAAAAAAATTCCTTTTTTTTTCTGATCCTAGAAGATTACATTTTAAAAAATACTTTCATTAATAAATAACAGTCAGAACTGGTGTTGGAAATGGTGATGTTGAATGAGCACCATTGGAATTAGTGAGTGAAACCAACCAATGCTGAGAGATGGATGTCAGCCCAGGGAAGG
The DNA here is from genome assembly GCF_029582105.1 of Oenanthe melanoleuca. Classification (NCBI taxonomy): domain Eukaryota; kingdom Metazoa; phylum Chordata; class Aves; order Passeriformes; family Muscicapidae; genus Oenanthe; species Oenanthe melanoleuca. Next base: position 15,618,257 of record NC_079342.1, on the reverse strand, counting down.
GGCAATTGAACTGCACAGCTGAAATCCTTTTCTTGGGAAAACTCTGGTCCTAAAGCCAGCCAAAAATTATATAATTCAATCCTGTAGTTTATCAGGTCACTCACACATGGCCACCTCGTTGTGATTATGTATGAAAGCATGAAAAAATGTAACAAAATACTCTGCTACAGAATTGTTCTCATTAGCCCATATCCATTAGCTTGGAATAGGATTTTTCTAGAGAATAACTAATTAAGTTCTTGAACCCTGTACAGAAATATGTCAAGCAATTTTTTTTTCTTTCAAAAATAAAGTGAAATGGAGATTCTACATGCCCATAATTTCTCATTGAAATGGATATGACCGATAAGCTTTAATATTTTTATTAGTAACTCACTGCCTAAATTATCTACTAGTTAGAAAGCTGTTATTGATGTCCTGTATTGTTAAACCATTTTATTGTCTGTATCCACACCTGAAATTCAGCAGCATGGCTGAGTTCTTTGCTAGCATTTTAATGAAGCAGGTTTTAATTACAGCTTCTCTCTTTTGCCTCCTGCACCAGCAAGGCTCTTGGGTACAGCTTGTCCTCAGAAACATTCTAGGGAAATGTAACATGATTTTCCTCTGTTTTAGTGAGGGCTTAATTGTGCAATGGTAAATAACTTAATTTCTCATTTAGCAAAGCCTAAACCAATGGTGATGCTGTTGCATGGTTATATTCTGTGTTCCAGTCTGTAACTCATTTTCCCTCTGACTCAGAAAACCACTAATTCTAAGGAAAATAGTTCTTTAACAGAATTTAGCATTTTTAATAGATTTTTTTTCTGTTAGCATGTCTAAAGCTGCAGTGGTTAGCCCAAACCCTGACTCAGCTGTGTGACAGTGTGGCAGCCTGTGACAAGAGGGCTGTGCCATGCACAGCTGAGGATTGTCACCACGAGGTCCTGGCACAAGTTCTGTGTGCAGTTAGGGGCTCTCTTTATAGAGAGTGCAGACTAATTTGTTGTTTGCTCAAGATGATGAGGCAGTAGCAGGACCCTTTGTTTGGATCATTATGTTTTGGGTCATTACTGAATTTTTGAAGAGAAGATTGTCCCACAACCTGTTACTATTAGATTGTTTTAGGTTTTGTTTCGTTTTATTTTGTTTGGTTTGGTTTTTTTTTAATGTTGGCTCAGTTAAGAAAACTTTTCTCTCTTCATGGATTCAGCTACAATTTATCTGCTCCCAAAAAAGATAACATAAATTTAATGAAGGTATTAACAACTCATGGAAATTGATGTATTCCATTCACATGTGACTCTGAATATAGTTAAACTGCTACACAACTAATTAGGGCCTCAGCAACTTACCTCCAGATTTTATTCTGTTGTCCACATTCCTCACCAAAAGTAAGGACAGAGAACCTGAGCAAAATTAAATATTACTTGCTGTAAACAGCTGACAAAAAGATCACAGTGAATTTCATCAAAGAGTAGGTTCTGGCAAACAAAGGACAATGTTCAGTGATCTTACAAACCTCTGAGTCACTTTGGCCTATTCTTTAATACTGTACATTGCTTAAGATATTTGCTCCTCTTCCTGTGACATTTACTGTACTGGCCTTGCTAGAATTTTTTTTTTCACATTCAAATTGTGAAAAAAATTTTTCGAAGTAAAACATGGAAACATGAGATTTGAAAACAGTAATTTTCCTGGCCTTTGATCATTGAAGGTATAAGAAAGAGTCAGTGGTTTCATGCAGCTACAAATTCTCTATTTGTATTTATTTCATTCAAGTATGGAATTTTTAAAAGAATTATTACTCATTGATCTGTATAAAGTATGATGTTTTCATGGGATATCCAGTCCCAGATCAACTGGAGACTTAATAGTTCAGTAAAATTTAAACGCCATGATTTCATTCATTATGATCAATCATAAAAAATAGAAAAAAAATTAGAAAAATAGAAAAAAAATTAGAAAAATAGAGCTGCCAAGGAAATATATTCCACACAATATACTCAATGAACAACAAAGCAAATTTTAAATTGGTACACTCTTAGAAAGAATAGAAGTTCTGTAATCAATCTAAAAGTGTTTTATTGTTATGGGTGATTTTATATTTTAATTTAGAATGTAGCTGTTATTATTTAAGAAGTAGATTTTAAAAACTGATAATATTTATTTTCAGAAAGTGGGAAACATTTAGTAAAAACATTTTCTCTTTTCAAGCATTGAAATTTCTTTTCTTGTCTTTCATAGCTTGCTAGTACCTTCCCAAAAACTCCAGTGGCCTGTGCCACCACTATGAACCATGATTTCTTTCTAGAAATGTTACCTTTCCATTTTCATATGAAAACCAAATCTACTCATGCAAATCTTGTCTGCTATTATTCACTGTCACTTTTTTTTTCATTGGCTGTTAAGAAAAAAATAATAACATAAATGCAAAAAAAAAAAGCGCAAAATGAAAAAAACCCACCCCAACCAAACAACAAACCATCTCTTCCAATGTAAAAATTAATTAATTAAATAAACTGGAAAAATACTGACATGGAATCTGTGTGGTTGGACTGGGCTGCCAGGTTTGGCTGTGCTGTTCAGTGTTGCATCAGCACCTTACCAGAACGCATCACAGCCGCCCACCTCTCATTAAACTACATTCTTCTGATATTTTCTCTTGCTCAATCCAGTCCAGTTAGCACTAGTTTTTCTCCTTGGGCTTCACCCTTAACATTTTCTTTCTTGTTTTTGGTATTTATGCTCATATGGAATATAATTTCATCTCCCACTTAATTTCTGCTTAGCCAGGTTTGATTAATTTACAGCATTCCCTCAAAAATCCACATTTTTCATTCCAACCTCTTAATTTTTACCCTTATTTAATTCTTTCCAATCTCTTGGTAATTTGTGGTAGCAGGGCAGAGCTATATAAATTTTTCTAGATGTGAGGAAGCAGTAAGATATTTTCCTAAATAATTCTTTTTTTATCAGCTTTTATCAGAGATAATGGAAGATCTCCAGAAGACCTCAGGAGAGATCCCATAATTAGCAGTGAAAACTAAGAAAAAAATATAGGAAAGACTGATTTTCTTGAAAAATAAGTCAAAGTCTGGGAGCTATTTAAAATGAAACATGGAATTCACTGTCAGGTTTTACTCCTTGAGTACAGCTCAGGTGCACCAGGACCCAGAGCAGTAAGGGCTCAATGTTTACCCTTCATCCTAAGGGCTGAGTAACTGTCAGGAGGAAATAACTCTGATCTCATACTGGCAAATGAAAGCTAAAAAGCAAAGTAGAAGAATCAAAGCTGTTTCTCAGGATGGGATGAAATGTCCTCTTATAAATGCCTTGGCAGTTGATTGCTTAGGCAATTTCAGCAGAAATGGTGCTTGTCCAGCAGCCTTACAGACCCATCCATTTAGTATTTTCCTAAACCCAAATCAGGCTTCTCAATGGCTGTCTTGTTTCCACTGCAGTGCAACACAGTACTGTGGATTCATTTTGTACTTTTTTTCATCTTACTTCTGGAAGGAAAACATTTTTTACTGTTTTACTTCTACTAAGTATACAGCCCTGCCTAGTGCAGCTTCCTGAGCTAGAAAGTAGAAGTCTGATGCATAATTTCTTGGTTTACTATTAACTAGCTATGACCCCAGGCAACCAAAATGTTAAAATGCTATTAATTGTTTTGTTACTAATCAGAGATTAAGAAAATAAGCCCTTCTCATGTTTTTACAACCTGTAGTGCTACTCATGGACTCAAAAGCTGCTGAGGAAAGCCCAGTTACTAATTCTTTAAAAGTCAGAAGTCAGACTCACTCTTTCTGTGCTTGCTGTCACTTATATCTATGTACAAATATGAGTCCTTGGAGGTCTCCAAGGACTTTGAGGACACTTTTTGTTCTGAGTACACAAAGCCAAACTTTCTCATCAAGCACCTGTACCTGGAGAGTGTGGCTGCAAATCTGTGACTCACAGATGTTTTGTCTCTGCCCCTGCCCCTTCACAGGGACCCTCCTGATTACTGAATCCTTGCATCTGGAATTTGCTCAGTCAATCCAGTCCTGTGGAGGTTCCTTACTGAACCTGAACATTTCCTCTGACCAAGGAATTCAGCCCCTTGTCCTTCAGGACACAAAGCCAGGGAAAATCAGTGTGTTGAATGTACTGCATGTGAATTCCCCTTTGCTCTCTTCCTTCACAATCAGCTCTCAGGCTTTGACACTGGGATTCCTCTCCAAACACTTTCTTGCCCTTCTCTCTTCTCTCCAGTGAAATTCCACTAATGCAATTACTGAAAATATAATTATCTTTCATTAGCTCTCTGCTTATCAAATCCTACTGTTTATCAAGAGTAACTGGCTTACTGAGATTTCATAGGTAATTCTGCCTGGCTTAAGGCTATATCTATATAGACTGTATTAATTTAGTAAGAGCTGAATGGTTACATGGCTGCCTATCACATTAATATATTCTAATTAAGGGTATAAACTTGTTTTCCAGCTTTCTTTAGCACAGATGTTACTTGAAGTAAGCCAACACTGTGAGAACTACTTATAAAAAATTAGATTATTGTTAATTAAATCTTTCCACAGAGATACCTCTCGACATCACAAATGAGTGCTCTTTCTTTTCATTAATGTGAATTTATTTCTTCATCAAAAAATTATCTTCTGCCAGGAAATTTGAACATTTTCATTTAGTTGAAAACCTCGGGGCTGAGTTCCTGCTTCTGGTTGTGGTTTGTTGTTGAGTCTAAAGCTCCTACTGTGCTTTAAGATAAGTATGATTCTAGGGAAAAAACAGTGTTATGAAAACATGAATTTTTTTCCAAAATTAGATTTGTTTGCCTAAGCTGTTGTCTTACTCTAATTTTATTTAGTTGACTTTGGCCTGTAATGGAAGTCTCATCACTTTTGGATGATAAGACATTCAGATAACTTTTTATTATTTATCTGGAGCAATCACATATTTTTGTATCCCTATCAACTTGTAGCTGTGGTGGCATGGCTCAGGGAGAGAAATGTTTATTTGAAACATAGTCATTGGCTATTCTGCTTTTTCTGCTAACCAGATGCCTTTTACTTTGTTTGTAGCCCAGCATCTCATATGTTACTTGAAATCTTCCTACTGCTTTTTAATGAACTTTGGATTTGTATTTTAAGATACACTTAAAGAATAACACTGAAGTAGTTTTACCTTGAAACAAGAAAAATGATAAGAGGAGAATCAGAGAAAAAAACCCCAGAAAACCAAATGAACATTCCTACTTATGAATATATCAGAATAGGATAGAATAGAATATTTCAGAAGAATAGAACAGAATGGAATGCTGGAAGGGGCATAAAGTGACCATCTAGTCCAACTGCCTGATCACCTCAGGACTGAGTAACTTCAAGCATCTTTTTAAGGATGTTTCCACATGACTTAACTATTGACAAGCTTGGGGTATCAAGCATTGCTTGAGGAATAAATGAATATAATAGGTTAGGATAATTTGAAGGAAATTATTTCTTTATTTAATTTGACTTAAGCACACTGATCAAAAAGAATACTTGATGAAAGATTTCTTCTGCCTTGTTTTTGCATTGTCTCCATCCTGGAGAATGGAAGAAGAGAAAAGGAGATACTATGAAGCTAAAAAGAGTTAATTTAGTATAATTTTGTAGAATGTTTGTTCTTTGTCTCCAAATACTAAAGAGATGAGTCATAAAAGAGAATATTTTGCCCTATATATTTAAAATGAAAGAAAATTACATTGTTATTTTTATGTGTAGAACTATACTTCCACTCCTGATTAAGCCCACTTACTACAAATTACCCCAGCCTGAACAGGCAATATTCAGTCAGTAATGGCAATATGTGTTTCCTCTGGCCTTTTAAAAATTTGTGTGTACAATAGTATAAAAAATTTGATATTTTATATAATCATAACGAAGGCAACCCTTGGTTCTGAAATGTCAAATGTAACTTTTAAAAATACGCTAAAAATGTTTAATCTGCTATTCATTAGTCAGATAAATGGGTACAGAACTGCTACATGAAGTTTCCTATAAATTCTTGAAAGAATGCTTTCAAATTCATAGGTTTATAGGAAGAACATCCTCAGTGATACACCTGCTCTGTAATCACATTTCTATTATTCTATTCCTCTTCCCTCATTTCTAAGGGCTGTACTTGTATGAAGTAATGCATAAAGCTTCACATAAAAAAGAATCAAACCACACTCAGAAGGATCTTAATCATCTCCCATGTATGCCTTGTAGCATCATATCAGAAAATAAAGGGTTCAAGGAAGTACCAGATACAAGGTTTGCAAATGAGGAAGAAGGAAAGGGAATCATTGTCCTGCAGTTCTTTCTGATGCAGCCAAATTAGTCACTATTTGTAGCAATCAGATAATTTTAGAGAACAGTATGTGATTAAGATGAAAGTGTATCCCTAAGCAGGAATAAATGCAAATCAATAAACTGACGCAATGAAATGTTTCAGCAGCCACTTCTAAAATTCAGCACTGGTTGTCATGATCCATTGGGGAATCATTTGACCAATATGAGGCAGCCCAATTTTTATGCTTATGTAAACATTGCTCAGAACAAATGTGAATAATGCAGTATAGAATCAATTTTTGTTGCTGCATTGAATATCCTGGCAGATTGCAAATATTCTTAGACTGGAAACTTGTGGGTTTAGTAACGTGTTGCCATTTGGAAGTTTTGTCTGTGTCTTTGATAGCTGGATGATGATACTTGAGCTCTCTCCTCCTCTGCTAGCACAGTTTGGCAGTGATGACTCAGTCAAACTCAGCAGTTTCAGCAGTTTAGCACTTCAGTTTTGGGTTTGCCCATCAAGGAATTATTTTGCAGGTCTGTTGGTATCAGAAACAATTTGCTTGGTAGCAATAGTACCATCAGCCATTTGATGACCAGTTCCTTGGTTAAAGGATGGCCTCTGAATGGACTTCTTGTGAGATCACATTAAAACAGAAAATCTATCTTTGCTATTTCCAGTCAAAATAACTACACTGCAAATATGAATGTCACAAATTATAGCAAACCTCTGTGTCCCCTCTCCCGCCTCCTCACCAGGGAAATTGAGAATATTTCCTTTTTTTTTTCTATCTATGGCAACTCTTACCTCATTTGCCAGGAGCTGTGTCTCATTATCAAGAAGCAAATAATTTAAATTCCTTGCTGAGAGGGATGTTTAGTAAACAAATCACCATTATCCACAGCTGTACTTCCAGTAAGAGCAAACAGTCCCTTTTCACATATCAGCAGGTGGAAATCTCTGCAGAAAGATGTATGTTTGTTGTTATGATCCCTGATGACCTTTCTTGGTTTATTTCTCTCTGATAGTGAATGCTTACTGGCATGTTGGTGGTTTTAACCTCCTGAACTGATCTGGGGCTTGTTGCAAAACTCCATTAATTTATATTTAACTACCTAGAATTTCCTCCTTTAGCTGCACTGGCCAGTGTCCCAATTCAGGCAGTACTTAAGCCACAATTTGTGACTGTTTTACTGCTTCATGGTGAGGTATGAAGGTCAGAGCTGTGGTTATCAGAATGACAAAGCCACGGGTGAGCTGTCTGCATTCTGCTGAACCACACTTTTTAAAACACTTGGTGAACTGTCTTAACATATTTTAAAACACATATTTTGAATATGACAGGATACAGCAAATATTTTATCCCTCCTCCCTCAAGAATCAAGCAAACCCAGGGTCCTGAGACACATCTTTAAGGGGACAAATTCCAACTTCCATTACTTGCTTCAGACACCTACATGGTCTAACTGCACCCAGTATGGCCGTGCATGTGTTCTTACTAAATCTGTTTCCTAGCTTGGGCAGAAACTTACTGTCCTGTCTTAACACTATCAAGCCAGGATCTTCAGGATACAACAGTCACATAACACTTTTTAAGGAAGCTGTACTTGGTAAATTGACATGGGTGTTTAAAAGCCTATGAATTTGTGACATCCTTTATTGTGTGCTTACTGCCATTTTACTATGCACATGATCACCTTCCACATTACTGACCTAATTTTCTGATTGCATTTTCCAGTCAGGAGGTGTAATTAAATTCTCAAGAAAAATTAGCCCTTATCAGTCAACTGTTTAATGAAATGTGATTGCAAATTGTCCTTCACTACTACATCATTTAAAACCAGTTTCTTTGAAAATCTGCTGTAAAATGAAGTTAACGACCTTAAAAAAGACATGGAAATAATTCCTCATTTTATAAAGAGAATACTAAAAAACACCACTAAAAACCCAAGAATTAGTAATGCTGGTGCTCTTAACAAGTGACTCAGATTTTCCATGACTGTAATTTTTTATCTCCTGCTTCTGCTGTCTGACTATTGCTAACTTCAGAACAGAGCAAACCTCTGCCCAACCTCTCAGCGTTGGTTATTGACCTTTTGAAACTCATCATTTGCATTAATTTATTTCTTTTCTCTCAGCCATATAATACTTAGAATGGTATGGATGGATCAAAATATGTACAATGTTTCTGATGTAAATCCCTCCTAGACTAAATCTCCTTTTGTATCCTCATGTGGATATCAGCTTTTTCATTTGCATAGCTCATTCATTGTGTATAGTTGGATCTTTGACAGAAGTTGTTCTTTGGGGCATTAAGTCCAGAGGAGAAGGAAGTCCTGAAGGATTGCTGATTTTTGAAGAAATAAAAGGCAGTAACTCTAACCCTCTGAGGGGATGGATACTGTAAACTCATTGTCAGTGCCTGTGGCCTCAGAAGCATTTTTTGTCTCAAACAATTATGGGCTGAACAAGGTGGCATTTAACTGAAGGATTTTCACTGACAGCTTTATTTGACTGAGGTGCCCCAAATCTGATCCTATATTCACAATTTCCCTGTATAGTTATTTTGATTTACTACTTTTGTCTCTGAAATATAAAGGCTTTTATATCACTGCTATTTCACTAAATAGAAAGATGACACTTACTATTGTTATGTACAAAAAGGAAAAGGTTTCCAGTGTTTTGCAGCAAGAACTGTGAATATAATAAAAGTATATAGTAACTATCATTGAAGGCTGCACAAAAAATTTGGGTGGATGAAAAAGGAGAAAGAGATACTGTTCTTACTTGCATTTTACCAACTTTGTTGTTGCTACTGAAATGCCTACCTGTTCATTTACAGCAAGGTTGTTTGAAGCAAGTATTTAGTGAAAAACTAGTGCAACACTTGAGTATGTTCCTGGATTTGTAGCAGGAGGCTTTGAGGATTTGATTACTGTACACTTCATTTGCAAACCAGCAACGTGGTTCTCCATCCAGAAGTTTTTTGTCACATTTCCTTTCCACTCTTTGGTAACCAGTAAGTGGACTGCAATTGTCACAGGACAAGAGATGCCTTTTTATCTCTGTATCTCTTTCTCTTTATATATATTAAACTTTTGGTCTTGAATTTAAAATCATTGAATGTAAGCAGGGAATTCTGATTCCTTCAGTCAAGTTGAAACTTGTAGCAAAAAGAATATTTATCTTCCTGATTCTTGGAGTATGCAGGATTTAAGGGTTTTGCAACACAAGCAGCCCAACACATTGAGAAGTGCTGAAGTCAGTGAGCTAAGCCAAGGCACCACCTCAGTTCTTCAGTCTTTGAATAGATAGAATGAGAAAGCCTCAGGAAACACTCCATTGTGGCTCCTGAACCGACAGCTTTTGTTCTCAGACATAAAAAGGAGCTCAATCAAACCCAGCTCCATAATGGTTCACTGTCAAACTGTTGAGAGGAGGAGCCTCTGCCCTAATGAAAATGACATTAGTCCTTCTCCTGTCCCACAGCTGTCCCTCAGGTTTTGACCTGTGAAAAGACTGCTACTGCCTAAGCAAGCAGTGGCTGCCCATTCAGAGGCACAGAGGCTGTGATGGGGCAGATTTGGTCACTCCTGAATTCATTAGCAATAGATGAAAGGAGCTGACCATTGGTCAGTATGAAAAACTTAGTTCTGCTGGTGCCAGTTTTCACCCCTCCACCACCCTCTGAAATCTCCATCCTACTTAGCCATAGTCCTACAAACCCTCCCCACTCCAGAGAAGTCATTACTTAAGTTATTCCTGTATCAGAAGCACCCAAATGTGTAGAGGCTGAGCCCCAGACACATCCATCCTGCTTATGCTGATGCTTAACAAGCTGCTGTCCTGCTCACAGCACATGTGATGTGGCACTTTGTGCTCTTACAGCTGTACAGGTGCAGGAGCACTCTTCAATGCCTCTTGTCTGAAAAGCGAGATGGAAGCTTATATTTACTTTCCTAACTCTTCTTGCCTTTTTTCTCCATCTCTGCAGCAACTGAAATGCCACTCTCCCTCCTTTTGGCAGGCTAATGCTTTACTCAGGATGCACTCTACAAGCTTGCCTTTCCCTCACTACATTTTTACAAGCAGGCTGAAACAGATGTCTTGAGGTTTTTCTGTTCCTCCCTTTGTCTTGATCTATCTGATAATGCTGTTTCAGCTTCTACCACCCAGACTGCAGTCTTGAAGTAGCAACTTCATTGCTTCTTTTCAAGAAAAATCTTCCCCCATTTCAGGATCTTTGGGTGAAGAAATCTGGCTAGGGAAGAAGGGCATGGAGCAAGCTGTTTGTAGTTTGAGATCTCCATCTCCCTTTATCCCTGGGCAGGGGAACATAAAATAAACTCTTCTCTGAACTTTAATAGGAAATAATGTATGTTGAGATATTTTTGTTTTACTGTTGTCTTAAAAAAGAATTTATGGGAAATTATTGGTCCCAATCAGACCAAATTGAGCATTTTTGCTCATTGTAAGATAAAATGTCAAAATCTGACAAGCATTTTGAAGAATAAGGCCATCATGTGGTGCTTTAAACTGTTTATGTATGTGACTTTAAATACTGTTTGAAGAAATAAATTTAGCTAGCCTGTACTTCCTCACTGGTGGATTAAAGAAATGCAACTTGTATTATTCAAGATATGAAGGTAAGCAAAAACTGGTATATTTGAGAATTTTATTTTTAAGTAATTGTCTTGTGGTGCCAGGAATAGTGCCACTCAAGACTGCCTGTCAATGAAAACAAATCCAAGTTCTTCATCATTGTAGCCCATGCATGATAAATTCTGTAATATTTTACAGTTTTGTTTCAGAATTTGACATTGATTTTATATTTTGGCTTATTTCTATAGTAAGAGTTCTTAATAAAAGTTCCCATTCAGGCCTCTTTAGTAGTACTGGACATCAATGGATGAAAGAACTTGAAAGTCATCTATAACTTCAAGTTGTAACAGTTTGAGTGCAGGATCAGAAACAACCCTTGAATTTCCAGCCTTATTGGTAGTAACATTAATGCCTTGCCTGGATGTATTCTCATTGTATTTCTGCAGTGGAGAAATGGTCCAAGGAGCACTGTTAGCTCCACTTGACTGGGAGGTGTGAGGGGCTGTGTGCCCAGGGATGTGCCCAGGGATGTGACAGGGATGTGCCCAGGGATGTGACAGGGATGTGACCAGGATGTGCCCAGGGATGTGACAGGGATGTGACCAGGATGTGCCCAGGGATGTGCCCAGGGATGTGTCAGGGATGTGACAGGGATGTGCCCAGGGATGTGCCCAGGGATGTGACAGGGATGTGCCCAGGGATGTGTCAGGGATGTGTCCAGGGATGTGCCCAGGGGTGTGACAGGGATGTGACAGAGATGTGACAAGGATGTGCCCAGGGATGTGCCCAGGGATATGTCACGGGGATGTGTCCAGGGATGTGCCCAGGGATGTAACAGGGATGTGCCCAGGGGTGTGACAGGGATGTGACAGGGATGTGACAGGGATGTGACAGGGATGTGCCCAGGGATGTGCTCAGGTATGTACCCTGGGATGTGCCCTGGGATGAGCCCTGGGATGAGCCCTGGGTTGTGCCCTGGGATGTGCCCAGGGATGTCCAGCCACATCCCTGACAGCATTCCGGGGCTGTCCCTTGCCGAGCTCAGCGCGCTGCCGAGGTGCGGAGCTGGGAATAAGGACGTGGAAAGTGAAGAAGGGGTGAAGCTGAGGCCGAGGACAGGTGTGGCCTCTTACCTGCCCCATGAGCTGCTGCTGCCGTGGCTGCAGCCTGGCGGGCAGGAGCCCGCCGTGCCTGGCCGGGGCGGCCCTGTGGCCCGTGGCTGTGATGTGACACGGCAGCCCGGCTGTCCCAGCCGCAGACACGGCCGCAGCCCGGCACGGCCGGCTCCGAGCGCTGCTGCCTCCCGGGACAGCGGGCGAGGTGCGAGTGCCGCGCCCCGGGCACCGGGGCACACGGGCACACGGGCACACGGGGACACGGGGACACGGGCGGACAGCCCCGCAGCCCCGGGCCGGAGCAGCCCCGCGTCCCGCGGCGGCGGGCGGGGAGCGGGCGGGAAGGCGGAGCGGGGCGGGCGCGGGCGGCGCCGGCGGGAGGGGGCTCGGCGGCGGCCGGCGGAGCTCCGCGCTGCGCTGCGCTCCGGCCCCGCGGGACCGAGACCGTGAGCGGCGGCGGGGCCGGACGGACGCCGAGAGAGGGTAGGGAAGGAGCGGTGTCGCGGCGGGGACAGTGGCACTTGTGCCGGGCTCGCCCCGCCCCCGGCGGTGGCGGCGCTTAAGGGAGAAGGAGGCGGCGGGGGGCGCGCAGCTCCTCCGGCACCAGCGCGGCTGCCCCGGAGCGCGGCGCGCCCGGGCCGGGTGCGGGGCTGGGCACAGGGAGCCGTGCAGGGCTGGGTGCGGGCTGGGTGCGGGCTGGGCACAGGGCTGGGCACAGGGAGCCGTGCAGGGCTGGGTGCGGGCTGGGTGCGGGCTGGGCACTGGGCTGGGCACTGGGCTGGGCACTGGGAGCCGTGCAGGGCTGGGTGCGGGCTGGGTGCGGGCTGGGTGCGGGCTGGGCACAGGGCTGGGCACAGGGAGCCGTGCAGGGCTGGGTGCGGGCTGGGTGCGGGCTGGGCACTGGGCTGGGCACTGGGCTGGGCACTGGGAGCCGTGCAGGGCTGGGTGCGGGCTGGGTGCGGGCTGGGCACTGGGAGCCGTGCAGGGCTGGGCACCGGGCTGGGCACCGGGCTGGGCACCGGGCTGGGCACTGGTAGCCGAGCAGGGCTGGGTGCGGGCTGGGCACTGGGCTGGGCACTGGGAGCCGAGCAGGGCTGGCTGCAGGGACGCTGCTCAGGGACGCTGTGCAGGGACGCTGCTCAGGGACGCTGTGCAGGGACGCTGTGCAGGGACGCTGCTCCGCTCCGCTCCTCTCCGCCCGGTCCGAGGAGTTCTCCTGCCGCGCTCCATTGAGCGCTCCCGGGCCGCAGAGATGCTCGGTCCGGCGTGCCCCGTTCCCGATGCAGCTCAGTAACCGAGAGGCTTCTGCTGCAATTTGTAATACGGGTTGCTAACGCCTGCTGGTTTTTTACCCCCCGCTACTTATTTTTTTTGTTTTTCACCCCCTCTGCCTGGTAAGGTTTTGCTGTTAGGAATGTCCTTGGAGTAGAGATGGGAGATAAAGTCTAAAGTAACTTGCAGAATTGGTGCGTCTGAAAACCAAGTTTGTGCTTCAGCGAGGGCACTGGGAACTTGATGGCTTCGGTGCTGGTTAGGTTAAAGCTTTGAAACATGAATTTGTGGCAGCAGAATTGTTTAGAAGATGCTAAGACATTGGTTTGAAAATAAATGTTTAAAAATTGAGTGTGACTATGATCTCAAAATGCTCCAGTTTCAGTATTTCACTTTTGACTGTGGCTGGGCTGATTAAATACCGTCATTCTTGGAGTTCGTTGCAAAAACATTTGTTTAGCGTAGTTTAACCACAAGAATTGTTTGTACTGTTTATCCTGCTATATGTACATAACCATGATATATTTTATACATTATTTTGTATATTTTATGCGTGTAGAACTCTAAATTTCCTGTAGGCTATATTTGCATTGTGTAATGCATGCAGATAATTGTTTTATCCTGTGAGTGATGAGCTTAAAATGTGATGCCATATCATATCACTCAGAAAACTGGAAAATTAGATTTGTACCACAGACTAATACTAGGGAATTTTTGCTTCAAATGCCATTTGAACAGGGCTATGCCTTTTACAGCGTTGTGTATATTTGTTTTTAATATTGCAGATGCCTTTTGACTGCAAGACTGCTGAAATGCTTTGAGGGCTGCGTCTCCTCTCCTAATCATGAACAGTTCAAAATCACCAGGGCTGGCTGGATTTGGAGTCTTGAAAAACTCAACGTGCCACACGGAGAAAAAGATTTCAGTTTTCTTTTCCATAATCTTCATGACGGCGGGAATTTTGTCCAACAGTCTTGCAATAGTAATTCTCATGAAGGCATACCAGAGATTCAGACAGAAATCAAAAGCCTCCTTTTTGCTTCTTGCCAGTGGCTTGGTTGTCACAGATCTCTTTGGTCACCTCATCAATGGAGCCATTGCAGTGTTTGTGTATGCATCAGATAAAGACTGGATTCGATTTAACCAGTCCAACATTCTGTGCAGTGTTTTTGGCATCTGCATGGTTTTCTTTGGTTTGTGCCCACTCTTCCTGGGCAGTGTGATGGCTGTTGAACGGTGCATTGGAGTCACTAAGCCAATATTTCACTCTACAAAAATGACTTCTAGACATGTGAAAATGATGTTGACTATGGTATGTCTGTTTGCTGTTCTTATAGCTTTGCTGCCTATTCTTAGGTTTAGAGCCTACCAAATTCAAGCATCGAGGACCTGGTGCTTCTATAAAACAGAACATGTTGAGGACTGGGAAGACAGATTTTATCTCTTACTTTTTTCTTGCCTTGGGTTCCTGGCCCTTGCTATTTCATTCCTGTGCAATGCTGTCACAGGAATTACCCTCTTAAGAGTCAAATTTAAAAGTCAACAAAGACAAGGCAGATCTCATCATTTTGAAATGATCATTCAGCTCTTGGCTATAATGTGTGTTTCTTGCATTTGCTGGAGCCCATTCCTGGTAAGAGCCTAATGTATTTGCCAATGTTTAATGCACATCACTGTATAAAAGTTATGTTTTTTTTGTCTCCTGGTTTTAAAGCACTTAAGTTGTGATAACAGCTCCACCCACTCAGTGATATTAGCATATTGCCCATAATGTATGTACCTATGCATCCATAATCATCTGGTAGTTATTCTCCACTTCTGATCAATAGCACACTAAGCTAAATATATAGTGATTGTGAGGATTGTATTTCCAGTGCTTTGAAGCAGACAGTGGTGAAAGAATCATGGCTAGAGTCTTTCAGAACAAATACTGAGCTCTTCCAAAAATTCAGTGAAATCTAGCACTGGAAAGTCTTTATTCTGTACAGCGTAAATAATTTTTTTTTTTATTTATGGCAGTCTCTTTGCTGTTATTTCAACAGTTTACTGCTACTTGTGAGCTTTGTTAGGGCAGATAACAGTTAAGAACCTAAAACCCTCCCTGCTGTGACTCCCAGAGGTCAGTGCCAGTGCTGGTAGCACCTGCTCTGCCAGTCTCAAGGGGCAGGGGAAGTGATACAGGAAAGAATTTGGCAGCTCCAGTAGTATCATGGCATTGTAAAGCTGGTGTTAGCTTTGTCTCCTTTTAGTGTAGCAAACTTGTCTGAAGAAATTTAGTTTTTTTTTTTTTTGTCAGAGGATTTGAATCACAGGTCATGTGGAATCTTATTTTCTTCCCTAGAAACAGCGTCCTGTAGTTTTCCAGTGATATAAATGAGGAGCAGTTTTGGTTTGAGCTAACAAATACCAACATTTAAGTCTGAGATCTGTATCAGATGCAGCTATATTTCATCTGCACACTATGGTTGAGTCTGAAGTTACCTGAGTTAGTTCAAAATTAGATACTGACTCTAGCCTAGCTACAGCAGTTTGGTATAGCTGGCAGGTAGCATTTAATTAATCCAGTATCTCAGTCTTCAAAGTGGAAGTCTAGGTATGAATTTGTGCAATCATTGAAATGCACAAAAACTCTTTCACTTTAGTTCAAATCACAGAGAATTTTTCTAGTCTTGCTCTGCAGCATAGTTTAAATTCATGTTGGCTTCTGTCAGTGTCGTGGCTGTAGTGTGTGGAGCATAAAGTTGTCAGAGCAGCAGAGCAGGTTTTGTAGAAAACTTTTTTACAGTTACTTCAGAGACCATCTGGTCTGGTTTGGGGCAAGCCACAGAATGGTTTTCAAGAAAATCATCTCATATGATGACTTTCCATGAAAAAGCAGCATTATTATCCTCTGGTGACATTTACTTTCCTTTAAAATAATTGTTAAAAGCAGGGATTAATCTGGTTTTGAAAAACCCTTGGGTTTTTCAAACCTTAGCTCAGAACACCTATAAGTTTTTTAAGTTCAAAAGAGATACTTCACTTATTCAACACATCAAGGTACTCTAAATTGCAACCACTATGGTTGATTTAGTTATGCCATTAATTTTTAATTATGATCTATATTACATATATAAAATTATAATTTAAAAATTGTGGCAATCTAATGAAATCACAGCACTGCTTTTGTTAAAGTATTTAACTTCATCTAAGTTGTAGTTGAAGATGAATTATTGGTCTAGCAGGAATTTTTTTCAGGCCCTTTTTGGAGCTGGTTCTTGCATCAGTTTATGATGCAGGCCAGTGAATTCATTGCTTAATTTTGGACTTGGTGTTTTTTGGGTCTGTGTTGCAGAGGGGAGTTGGTACTCAAGGAATTCTGGTTCAGGCAAACCTGCTGGTGCTTGCTGTGCCTGCTGGGCTTGTGGTGCTTTGCCTCTGGATCTCTTTTGAAATGAGCCAAACTTACACCACAATCAGCCTGGCATCATGGAAAATGTGGACATTTCTGCAATGGGGACAAATTTAGGTTAGAAAGGAAAAGTTAAAAAAAAAAAGAAAAAAAAAAAGAGAAAGTAAGTGTAGTGTGGGATTACATTCTTGAAACAAAGTTTCAAGAAAGTGAACAATTAGTGTTCTATCCATAGAGTGGGAACTGCAAAGGAAGAGGGTCCTTTGTGGGTGTTTCCTTTCTTAGCTGTTAGGATCATAGAGTTTATATCAGTTAATTTGCTGATTTATTTACCTATTCCTTGTTTTGCTAGCAACAGAATACAAACAGAATTACAAGTGTGGTGTTAATTTAGCAAGATTTTTTGGCCTGCAGTTGAATAAAGCTTTGTCAGAATGTACTGCTCAAGTGCTACATTAAAGTGATCCAGAATTTATCAAATTGCATGCTTTATGACTAATTGCTGATTCAGACCTACTTGTCTAATACATCTTAAAGATCTCAGGGCTTTGAGTTTGTGAAAAGAATGGTATACATTCTATAATATAATCAGCATATCCCAAAATGAGTATTTCTTGACATAAATATGAGCAGGTGTTCATAGGTGAAATTATCTGGAAAAGGATATAAACACATGCTTGTTCTGTGATCATTTGCTTCTTGAATTTTTTTTTCTCCAAGCTGAGTCTAAAAGTCAGAATTTGAAGTCTAGTCTTTGAATTGTGAATCCTACCTATGTCCTCTGTCCCAAAGAGTATACAGAACAGAATGTTTCATGAGAGTCAATTGCCTCAAAGTAAATCAAAGTTATTAGAAACCAAATAAACTTCTGGAAGAGAAAGTGGAGGAAGGCAATGCATTTTTACCACATGTGGTTTGCAGATACAAGGGTTTGGATTCATTTGGTGTTACTCCCCATCTGATGGGGGGGTTTGATTTATTTCCCTTCTGTTTTCAATCTAGTCTGGTATGTCCATTGACATATGTGTATGGCTACCATAATCAAGTCTATCCAATACTGTAATCCAACTGCAGATTTACTTCACTGTTAGATTTTAAATTAATTTTATTTTGTTTTCCAAGCGGAGCTAATATTCAGACATTGTCACTGTCAAGTGATAAAATCATTTTCAGATGTCACTAGAGTCACAAGACCCTGGATTGTCCTTTATGGTGTCTGGTATGGAATTGATCTTGACTTTTTCATCTGCTCAGTGATAGTGAAGTTGTCTTGATGCCTATTTATAGATGTATGTAAATGTGCATCTAGCTAACACTTAATATTATAAATAATAATGTATAGTATTGTAATCAATCACCACCTCTGTCTTAAGGTTCCTGAGGATTTGGATGGAGGGTTTTTCAAAAGCAGAGCCCATGGCATGGCTCTTGTGGAGCTCTCCCTGTGGCTCTTGGTCAGGCACCTCCTTCTGATATCTTTATTTTCCTTTTGATTTCTTTCCCCATCTCATCTGTTTTTCAAAAAACAAGCAGCTTTTTCGAGTTTTCTGCCACTGTGATAGAATCTTCCCTTAATGAAATATGAGAATGAGAGGTGGTCCCTGCTTCTTCACTTATGGGGGAACACTGATGCCTTTTGAGGAGTTGATAGCAGGAGAAAAGTCACAAAAAACCCCAAACAATTGAATTTAATGAGTTTTATAGTAATATATATAGTCAATGATTTGCAAGGGCACATTTGTTCTGACAATCTAAATAATTCCAGGTAAATGTGTTCTGAAGACAGTAACTTCAACTTCACTGTGTGGTGTCAGCTTTCCTCATCCTTGTGATGCTTTGCTAAGGCAAAGCAGATAGTTGGGCAAAGCATTTTGTGACAAGCACCTCTGATGAAATACATTGTTATATAAAGCTGTTTTTTGGCTGTGACTTGCCATCTGGCCTGTCATGAAACAGCTTGGTTTGGAGCTGTGCTTGTGTGAGCAAATTCTGACATCGGTATGTCGTGTTCTGTAGGGCTCTAGGGATAAACATATTATAAAATTTGTTTTTTTAGAGTAGCAAAGAGAACTGCCAGTAACTATGGACAGGAGAGTTTATTTGGGAGTGAATTTATTTACAGGAACAAATTATGATACGGAGAAACTTCTAATCTTTTTCGTGTGTGAAACACAGCCTGGGAAAAATACTTTTACTTTCAAATTATTCTTGTTAAGATCTTTTTCCATGCAGTTAACTGATTAAATTCATTCCAGTTTTACCTCCTCTCTACTGCAGAAAAAAACATTCCTGTTTTTTTTTGGAAAGAGCTCTGTTTATTTCCAATGAATAAATCAACTTTTATTCAGTTGCTTTTTTTTTATTGCTTAGATTAATTTTTATCAGTCCCTTCTCATGTAATCTCTTCTCTTTCCAATTTTTTATGCTAATTGTGTCTCCCTGAAATTGCTCTGACTTTTTCTTGTCCTCAGGCTGTCTCATGCAGGGTTGATGGCTGTTTTCGTGCACCTAGGGCTGTGTTCAGACTCTGATTTACTGAATCACTGAGCTCAGAAGCTGCTGGTGCTGCTCTGAGTGGTCCTTTCAGAGAATGTGCTCTGGGGCTGGTGGGAAGCTGACAGGGAGGCTCTCATTGGAATGCCCTTGTCCATCCCACCCTGGCTGTTCCACCAGCTGTGTTGGGTGCAGACAGGCTCAGGGCTGGTGTGTGCTGAAGGAGGTCAGTTTGTTGCAGGTTTTACAATAATTAACTTCTGGGCCATGTCCTTGTGTACAGTGTAAGGTAGTTGGATGTACAAGGCAGTGCTCTGCATCTTGTTTGAGTGCTTTTGCATGTGTAGCCATGTATATATACACTTTGTCAGGGTTCATACCTGTGCTGCTCTTGAAGTGTCTCCCTCCATTCTTGTTTTTTCTCTTCTTTATTAAGGTGGCAGTTTACCTTTCTGTTGCACTGCCTTATGCTTATATGTGCATCACATACATGAGCTTGTTGCTTTGTTAATGCTGTGTGCATGCCTTCATTGCTGGTTGTATTGCCCCTACAACTAAAGAGTTACTAAAACATTTATCCCCTGTGCTCCTGTGGCTGGTGGTTTCTCACAATCAGAAAGTGCAGCTGAGGAGAAGCAGGGAGATGTCCCAAGATGCAGGTGCATGCTCTGCCAGTGAGGACTCAGATCTCATCTGGGGCTGCTCTGCAGAAGTGTGTTATTTATTATCTTACTATTTGTTAGTCAAAGCTGCAGCCACCCTGAGCTTGTTGTGCCTGCACAGGCACTGTCAATAGAGAGAGTGATCTTTTCATTTGAAAAAGAATAAATTAGGCTTTCAATTTCCCCAGGTGTATATCTGAAGAGTGAAGATGGAGACACTCTTAAGTATGTTCAGCTAACCTTGCAGCTTTGAATGCTGTTGTAAACTTTCTGAGGGGAAAATAACACTTACCTGTCCTTTTCAGGGCTCAGATTTTAGAGAAGATAATCAGTGATGATTTCTCTGCTTGTGCTGGTTTTTGCCATTGAGTTCTTGCCTGCTGACCCTGCACAAAGGCAGGATGCACTGTCAGCAGAAGTGGTTTGTGATGGTGTGGGCACCTCACCCTGCCTGTGCTGGGGGGTGACCTGTGGGCAGGTGTGTGGGGAAAGAGCTCCTTGGACACTGTCTGTGCATCCCTGGGACTGTGTTAGCAGCACACTGCTGTCACAATGGCTTTAGTAAATCCAGTTTCGTGGGGAAAGGAAAAAAAGCTTTTTGCCAGAGCAGGCCTGCTAGATGCACCTCTATCTCTAGTCCACAGCATTGATGCAGTGATAGTTATTGTTGGCTGTGGGAAGTTATTTCTCTTCCAGACCTTGCTGTGTCAGAGGAGATCAGTTTGAATTAATAAAATGCTCCCTAAGTTCCTCTGAAAAAAAAAATATCTCGAGTTTGATTGTCTTTCATGGTCTTTTGATTGCTTGCTGAGTTTCTCAATAGATCCATTAACTCTGTGCAAATTCAATTACTGCTCTTGCTTGAGTTTCTCCTAGTGTCTGATAACTCAAGGTTAAATTGCTGGAAGATTACTGTCTTTGCTAATATTATGGCCCAAAAGGTATTTTGAAATACATAATTCATTTTATGGGTTAAGAGGAAAGAGCACTCATTTTGATTAAAGTTTTTGTCTCAAGACAGAAGTTTTTTCCAGCTTAGTTTCCCATGGAATAAGGTTTATTCAGCAGCTCAGATGATTTGAGTGTGCTTTTGTTTGTCCCCATGAAAATACTCCTGGAAAGAATTTGCTTGTATTGGCAGAGAGAGTAACAAAGTTTAATAGAATGCATTTAAAAGTCCAATCTACCTAGATGTGTTTCTATGATACCAGAAACCTTTGGATAAGTTGTTCATGCCTTTCTTAGTATTGGTTGTAGAGAACTTTCTTAAATTTTGCACTCTTAAGTGGCACAGCTGCCTAATTTCACCAGGTCAGATGAGAATTGGAATGGCATTAATTTTAGGCTATACCTCCCTCAAATGAAACTGAATTTTAAAGGTACTGCTTTTGGTGTTCAGAGTTGGTCTTCCTATTTTCATCTTTTACAGTACACAGAGATCTTACAGGCCTTATCCTTTCTGAGAAACATGAATCATTTTAACAAAAATATTTATAAGCATGGGCCAGGATGTAGTTATCATGGAGTGCTTAGAAACTCTATAGTAATTGTGGCTATATTTGTAATTCAAGTGTTTACCTCCCCCTCACAGAAGTCAGGAAAGTGCTGGAGGAGAAATGGGCAGTGGTGGTGATATGAGCTAGGGAAGGAAGGAGGGCTGAGACTGACATATTGCCCTTTACCAGAGTCTTCTGGGGATGCATAAATTTAGTTGTTGTTATCTATGTTTACTTGTGCTGTTTGGGAAAATTT
Source organism: Oenanthe melanoleuca (assembly GCF_029582105.1). NCBI lineage: Eukaryota > Metazoa > Chordata > Aves > Passeriformes > Muscicapidae > Oenanthe > Oenanthe melanoleuca. The sequence goes on along the minus strand of NC_079342.1, from coordinate 15,596,673 downwards.
ACGTAAAGCCTTTTCTGTTAATGCAGTGCCATCAGAACACAATAAGATTGTTTGTTTTGGAGAGAAAAAGTAGGGAAAGCAGGTTTCCAGTCATGTGAGAACATGGCATTTTTCAGAATAATATGCTTCTGGTTTTCATACATAATTTTTTCCTTCTTGATTGTTAAATTTAGATGCTATATACACAATTAAACTATAAAGCACAATATTTTTATTTCAAATAGACATCAGAAACTTTCACAGAAAATGTGGGTTGGTTTTTTTTCCAGTTTTGAAGTTGCCATCTCAAGAAATCAAATGCTGAAAACTTCACCAAAATAAATTTGCCATTCATAACCTTTCCTTTCTTATTTCATTTGGTTAAGTTTTTGGATTCTGTGCCTGATACTAAAAAGTCAGGCAGTTTGACATTCATTTTGTTGTTTGATATAAGAGAATTCTTCTTATTTCCTAGATATTACACTTATTCAGGCATTTCTTACTTGAAAATGTCATACAGTACATAACTATCTTTGGAAAATGTCATACATGGCATAACCATTTTTGGATGGTTATTTTAGGAAAGCTGTCTTTCCTGACTATCTAAACACTTTAAATGGTAAAGTTGTTGCTGAAAAATCTCAGGGAGTAATACACTCACATGGAAAAACTCCAGAAAGTCATTCATCCTCATCAGTTTTAATGACAGACATCAGGGTGTAATACACATTCATATGTTCTGTGAGAGAATATTTATTATTATGATTATTATGGTGTTAATTCACAATCTGAAGTGTGGCATGGTGCTTTCTAGAAGTTCCTTGTGTCTCCAGTGCTGTAGAATTGGTTGATGTCTGAGAGGAATTGCTGGGTTGCAGTTTGGGCTGCAGGCTCCCCTGTGAGCACTGTCCCATCACCAGGGGTGACAGTGAAGTTTCAGTACTTGTGACTCAGTCTTTGGGATTCATTTTCATACTGGGTGAGGTGAAATAGATGGACAGTGGGATGGACTGGAGCTGCTTTGTACAGGATGGTGCTGTACCGTCTCCTGCTGTCCTGGACCTGTGTGTGCTCCTCAGGAGGTTTGGGCTTCCAAAATTACTGGAGTGGGGTAGGATGGAAAGGATGCAGTGAATCTGCTCGAGATTAACCTCATGACCCATGTGAGTACTGACATCAGGGTGTGATGGGGAGGAAGACTCTTGTGCTGAGAGGAAAGTGACCTGCTGTATTCCCATCTGCTTCACTGCATGGAAAGAGAGAAAGAGAAGCAGAAAGGAGTGGTAGCAGTTTGTTTTGGGATTTACAGTTCATTACTGAATTGGAAGCAAAATTGAATCCACCTTTTACCAGAGGAGTGCATTTGTAGAAATAATGAGAAATAAATCACTTCTAAATGAAGACTTGATTTTTCTCTTCCATCCTTCTCCTGAAAGGTGGTTGAGCTGCACAGCAGGCTCTTGCAATTTATTTGCCAACATAAAAGAAAAAAGTAATAGTAAATTATATATTCCAACTTGGTAGATATATTGCTAATTCATTAGTCTTGGTATTTCTGATCATAGCTGCTTAGTTTACTCCTTCAGAAAGATACACAGAATAAGTCACTTTAACAAAGGTGATCTAAAAAGAAAACCATCCTGTCTTCTTTTGCCTCCAGTCAGATTTTTTCAAACACTGCAAATCAGATAGTACTGAGTGATTAGGTGACTATGACTGCAGTCCATCTTCAACAAGTGCAGGATCCCCAGTGGAGGTTTAAATAGAAAATAGGAAAACACATCTTCATTGAAAGGGTGGTCAGGCACTGGAATAGGCTGCCCAGGGAAGTGCTGGAATCACCATCCCTGGAAGTGTTCAAAAGGAATGTGGATGTGGTTCATAGGCACATGGAAAAGGTTTCCTGGTGGGTGTGGTGGTGCTGGGTTAATGGCTGGACTTGGTGATTGTAGAGGTCTCTTCCAGCTTTTTCAGCTGTTCTCTAGTTATGGACCTCTGCAGCTCCTCTTCCCCCAGGCTGTCTGTATATTGCTGCTTTTTTCTTCATACAGACAGCTCTCTTCCTCCCCAGTATCATGTGCTATTTGTGATTCTTTCTTTGGATGTTTGTAGGGTATTAGTGGGAGAAGTTCTGTCGCTCCTAGATAAATTAGAATATTTATTTAAGCATTAAAAATATGATTTTTTTTTGAAAAGCAAAGTGACAATAGAGAAGTAATAGTTCATTTCTGGGGTTTAAAGCTTTATCCAACTGGCACTAATGGAAGAATAAATGAATCCCAAACACTTATAATCCTTGACTTCCTAAGTACTTGAAGATGGTCCTTATTATAGATATTAGACATATTCTATTGTTTTCTGGTCCTTAAAAGTGTACTGTAAAGCTTCTCTAGCATTTCTGGATAAAGAATTTTTTAATTCTAGCTATAAACTTTTTTTGTGCAGGAGGTTTTTTGTTATGGGCCTTGTTCTTAGGCAGGAATGCATTCCTCACGCTGTGGAAACAGGCTTTTTTGTAACTTTAAAATATGCAGCTCAGGAAACAGGTTGTTTATTTGACTTTGGTATGGACACTATGTCTTTTCATTATGAAGTGAGTCATCTGCTGTTTCCAATGCTAGAATCTTTTCTATCCATATCCACAATGCTTTCCTTTCAAATGAGTTATCAATTAATCTGTGAGAATAATTACATTGCTAGCTAGTTGAAGTATTTCTTATTTTAATGGTCAATCCAAGATAGAAATTTTTTTGATTATTTAGGAGAAACAGAGGTAACTTTGAATGCTTTATTCAAGCCCAGCACAAATTTATCCTACAGCAAAACTGATGCAAAATATGTAGTGTCCAAGGGGAAGTTGACAGAAAATAAAAACTTCACTTTCATTTAATGTTTGCTGGGTCATGCACACAGATCTGTCCCTGCCATCTTCTTATGAAACTTACTTCATAATTTCTTTACTGCCAACTTCAGTGAGAAATTGTCTGGTCACAGACTAAGCTGTGTCTGAGAAAGGAATATGAGAAAATATTTTTATTTGCTTTGTGAAAAATTTTGTGTTTTCTTGTTTTCACTATACTTTTTTGGACTTTTCATACCTCTTTCACACTTCTGTAGCTTAACAATATATTCAAAATGTTTATGCAATTCCTTTTTTTAAGAGGGGCAAATTGTGAGCCAGTGGATCCACTCTTAATTTTTGGTGGCATTATTATTTTATCATAGAAATATACATGAGAGAAAAGGAGACTTCCTTATTCTGCTGCTACTTCTCAAGAGCTGATCCTGCCAAATTGTATGTAAGGAATTACTACATGTGCTCTTAAAAGTACCCTGTGCATTCTAATGTGGCAGAAAGCTGGCTCATATATTTTGTCATCTACAATTCCTTTTGAAATTGGCATTTTTTTATAAAAACACTATGCTCAGTTAAAATTTAATTGCTAAGCTAAGTGATTATCTGGTATATAAAAGTTGAAGATACAGTTAATGTTTTTCTTTTAGAAAGGGGAAGGAAAGCATTAGGGAAAGGCATGTTGCAGAACTAGAACATAAAAGGCATTATGTGGCATAAGTAGAACAGTGTGTGTACTAATATTTTGATGGCAGAAGTGCTGCACTGCATATTGTTCTTGGAAGCTCTTGTTTTTAAACTGACTTGCAGAATCACATTAAAACTAAAATGAAACATACTCAGCTTTGTTGCAACAAATGCTCGGCTTGTATAATGCAAGATCAATATAGCAATGGTACAGGCAATTTGCTGTCAGTGTTTTTTTTTTTAACAGCTCTACTTGGGAGATATAAAATGGTACATAAAATGTGAAGATATATGCATTTTTATTTCTTTCTCACGCTATTTTGCAAATTTATTTTCTTAAGGTCTGTGTTTATAGAGTAGCACAAAATGACATCTTGTATGATCCCTTGCCTGGTAGACTGAAGCTGCTTTTGTAAAATGAAATGTGAAAGTTCAAAAAACTCTAGAAATTCAAAGTAAGTGAATATTTTTTGTTTCAGTGGATTGGAACATAATCAGTAGAGTTCTGCCTTGAACCCTCTGTGGTTTAGTAGAAGGGGATTTGCACCTCAGGGTTCAACATAGGCAATAGTGACAAAATCCAAGTGTTCTGTGAATGCTGAAAAATCCATGTACTTCCTCCCATTAATGGAAATCCTCAGAACTGCTTGTAAGGAAATCCAAAGGAAGAGGAAGAGGCTTGGGAGGGTCTGCAAGGTTCCCACAGGGAAGTGGAATCTGAAGCTGAGCTGCAGAAGACAAGAATTTCCGATATTTGTCTGTTCTGCTTTCCATGTCAATCTCTTGGTGACTGGGTTTTATCCAGTTTCCTGAAGTCAAGGATAGAACCTGGATTTAGAGCCTGTGAGGTGATGCATCAAAAGTCTCATTTTTGTCTTATTTCTTAACTAGCTCTAAAATCAGCTGCTTGTTTTGACTGGCTGTCCTTGAGTACTAACAGGAATGTGACTAAGCAGCACAGCCTTTGAGCCTATTGGTTGTTCTTGTGTAGATCCAATTGGAAGGAAAATTAAATTCGTGCTGTTTATGTTTGGAGAGTGGTGTGAAGCCTTGGAGCAATTTTTTTGTTTATTGCCCTGAGCTTTGTCCCTGAGGGAAATGGTAATTCTCTGATGCTGTCTGCTAGGTAGAGAATTGAAGAAGTCAACAATTTCAAAATGTTTAAAAAAATTTTCCATCAGACTTTCTTTTTGCAAAGTGAGCTTTGGTTGTAATGAAGCTTAAAATTGGACAAAAAGTACGTAGAATTTTAATGTATTGTGTCAAATACACAAATCTGATTTCTCTCTCTATATTTTTAGGGACACTGAATTCTCATGTCCTTTCTTAAACCAGCAAGGACTTGTATGAGTCAGAGTAACTTTATATCTTTCAAGCAGGTACCTTTGGTTTAAAAAATTGCTTTTGCAGTTATGCTTTTATAGTACCTTTTCTAAAGAAAGTTTGAATTGTCATAGTTACATCATGTGATACTTTTTTTTTTTTTTTTTTTGCAAACCAGGGAGACATACTACAGCTGTCTTCATATAAACAGTGTATAAATCAGCAGAGTGCTACTTGGATTCTTACATTTCTAAATATGTCAGAAAATGTCATGAGTTACGTTTATTATTTACCAGCTGTGGATTAATTTCTTGAGTCATGCTGCTGAATCTGCATGAATATTAACTTCAGTTGTGGAGATCAAAGGTGATTAGATATGATGCAATAGTGCTGCCTCTTCCCCACTGCCTACAGAATTCCTTTGTCATACCAACCTGGTGGACCTGCAGGGAAAGGAAAAAAGGGTTTGAATTGGTTCCCTGACTTTGAACCAATTATTGACCTCTATTACTCAAATAAAGATAAATGAAGTGTTCTTTTTGTGCCCATGGAGATGGTGCCTCTCTCAAAAGTCCTCTTGGCACTGCACCAAGTTCTGCTGGCAATTTCTGAACTTGAACCATTTCAGTGACATGGATTTCTCATACCCAGGGAGAAAATACAGACTGTCTGCTTGTCCTGCTGCAGTGAGATCCTTTATTGAATAGCTGGTAGTGTATTAGTCCTTTTCATAACTTATGGTTTCAAACTGGCTTTGGAACAGTATTTTAAGAATTTACATTTAAATAAATCGACTATGAAAATGTGATGGAAATAATAATTTATATTAACTTCATTCCATTCCACCCCTCTTCTGCTGAAGTTTAAGTCTTGTTCTAGAAATCAGCAGATGGTTTTAGAAAGGCTCCAGAATACAGTCTCCTCTTTGCACAGTTTCTTACATGATTTTTCAGAAGATGTGAAGGGCAGTCTCTTTGGAGGAGTGAGAAACTCTCTCACTTCACACTCAAAGTGATGGCAACATGTCCTGCTGCTCTGCCGTGAGTATTTTAGTGTAAAAATGCTCATACTCAGGGCTGCAATGAGATCCTCTGTCTATTCAATTTCTGCATGGAAATCTTGGCCTCTCAGAACTGGAAAAAGCTGGGACATTCTTTTATATTAGTTTTAGAGATATAAGAAAGAAAATATTTTTAATCCTCTGTGTAATACTCCCAAATAATGTTAGTAATATGGTTAGGAAAATTGTATTTTATAAAACAAAATTTGTAGATAATTAGATTTTATCTTATTGTTTCAAATCCCAGGGACCTACAGCTGAGTTGCTTAAAAGTGTCTGTGACATAATCTCTACTTGCTGTGTGTGAGTTAGATGTATTATTTTTTGTATGTCCAATGTTCAGAAGAGGCAACTGAAGTGTTCTGGATGAAGCTTCTCCAAGTGTCAGAATCCATTAATTATCATTTTTCCTGATTTACTTCATGCAAGTCCATAATCAAAGCAGAAGTCATTTATTTTGACCAGCAAATGAATAGATTCACTTAGAGGTGATTACTTCTAAATGCAAATTCCTCCTAAATGCACACACTTCTCAGATGTGCTCTAAGTAACAGGAGAAAATAAGTTTAACAAAGTCTGGATGGAGCTAGTTTTCCTTCTGCGTGTTTTTCTGGACATGAAATTGTAATGGATTTGGCATTTATTAACTCCAGAGAATATGAGAGAGGAACAACAAATGAATTTTTAAGTACATCAAGAGGCAGAGTAGTAGCCTGTATGTCTGTATTAAGTCACACATGCTGTATGGGATAAGGTCATTGACCTGTGAGCTCTGTTGAGCTGTTGTTTGCTGCACAGTCCTGTTTGCAGAGTAAGGAGTATTCTGTCTGAGTTTGCCTTGTGGTATTGGACTCTTAATAAATGAAATGTGAACTGTACTGAAAAAACATCCCCTGTGAAGCCAAAGGAGTTGTTCAAGTTTGGGTGGGATGCTGATGTCAGAGAGGAATGTGCCCAGTGGTTGTGGGGTGAAGAGCAGATTCAGGGAACTGGCTTGTGTTTGTGTTGGCTTGGGGCTCAGACATTCCTCCTGCTCCCCACACCAGTTCCCAGCTGTGCTCCTGCCAGTCCTACCAGCTTCCTTAGCAATGTTCCTGGGGGCTTCCTTTGCTGCTCCTGGAGAAGCCATACAGAAACACTCCATCAAATGCTTCATCAGACAAGTTCAGTGTCCTTCTGTGCATTCACCTTGTACCTTTCCAATTTATACTCAGATGTGGTGACCTGCAAGCTATAGGTGGGGTCTGGAAATACAGAGAAGCATTTAAAAATTGTAGAATGGGTATGCTGGCATATTGAGCTTTAGTTTTTTCTCTTCATTCTTTATTATTTAGATGTTCTGTTAGGTTTCTTTTCAGTGCATCTTTTTGAAACTACAACCCTGCACTTGGACAGCCTGACCCTACCTCTCATTGCCCAATAAATCAGTGTGCTCACAGCATCAGTTGTAAAATATCCTGTTTCTTAGTTAAATAGCTGCAGTGGTTTAAAGGCTTTGGAACTAAAAGCCTTACAGTGTTTCATCTTTCTACCAAAAAAGTCTTCATGTGGTTTTAACATTAATAACAGGGAGACATAATTTACCATCTTCTGGCAGATTCCTGGCTTGGCAGACGAGGCTTTCCTCGCACAGCACTCAGGTTACAAACCAGAGTGGCAGCCAGCCTGCCAAGGAGGTTTCTGCAGGGCAGGAGTCCCAGTGCCCGAGTTTCCTGGGCTGTCTCACAGCCCAGCTCATTGCTCTGCAGAGCAGAGCCCAGAGCCACAGCTGGGGTGGCCCTTGGGTGTCCTCAGCCCTGCTGAGCTGCTCTGGAATTCCACCATGTGGAGTTACTGGCTCTGGCAGTGTTGTTCCTGGTGGAGGTCTGCCCTTCCAGAGGTGAATGAAACCTTCTGTCTCCCCACTCACAAGTGGCTTTTGTCACCATGGCTTAAATTTTCCTGCAGACCTCTGAATCCTCTGGTGTCAATAAATTGTGTTCTGCTGCAGTGTAAAAAATGTGAATCTTCTTGTTGAAATCAAGGTACTTTGTTCCTTGTGCAGCCTTTAACTAGCAAAATGTGAAAAAAATAAATAGCTTTTATAAAAACGTGCTGACCTTCAAGTGGATACAGTTCTTGAGAAGATCCATTTCTGGAGCAGTCTTGGCATGCTTTGTTGGATCAAATTCTGGATTAAGTTTTTACTTGTTGCTCAGGTCAGTCCCTCCTTTTGGAGGGTATTCCCTGGCTGGTTGCCATCCTCTGCTTAAAGTTCAGCAGAAGCAATTCAGCAGAGGCACATGTATGTCCTTTGTAAAACATTAGAGGATTTCTAGGATGATAAATGTTGTATGCCTGAAAGTTTTTACATTGCAATTTGGGATGCACTGATGCTGTGAAGGTGTGAATATTAGAGATAATGTTGAAACTATTTTATTCATTTTCATGCTCTCTTTATATGTTTTTTAAATGTACAATTTTAAAATACTCGATTTTCAGGTAATTTAGATGCTGTCTTGGTGTATTTTTTGATGGATAATTCTAAAATCTTCCCCTTTTCAGGTGACAATGGCCAGGATTGGGATAAATGAAGGTGGCTCAAAGGAGACCTGTGAAACAATACTTTTTGCTCTCCGAATGGCCACGTGGAACCAGATTTTGGACCCCTGGGTGTACATCCTGCTCCGGAAGGCTGTTCTCAAAAACCTGTACAAGATCACCAGCAGCTGTTGTGGTGTGCATGTCATAAACTTGCACATGTGGGAACTCAGCTCCATCAAGAATTCCCTGAAGGTTGCAGCAATATCAGAGTCACCAGGAAGTTCCAAACAGATAAACCTCCAGCCCCTCAGCTCTATGGGACAATAAAGTTTGACTCAGTCTATGAAGAAATGATGGAGGCAACACTCCTACATGAGCAGTACCTTAAAATGAGTTCCAAGGCTCAGTGGTTTGGCATTTGTTTTAAATTGTGAGTGGTTTGCTGTTGTTGTTTGCCAGTTTGGTATTGCTACTTCTAAAGATGCCCTTGAATGTTTTAATTCACTTTTGAATACAACCCTTCCAAAACTGGTAGTGGAATGTTAAATCATCTATATTTTTCTCTTTCATGTACTAAAGTGAAGAGGGCTCTTAATAAGACTCCCCACCAAACCTTTCATCTTAACAGGCTTCTTACAAGTGCAGAAGTGATCTCCAGGATGATTTTCAGAAGGGATAGATTTTCTCCTACCAGAGATACCCTCAAATCCTTTGCAAAGTCACTGTTTTCTGGAATAAAGTCAAGCATCCTTTCCATAAGGGTATTCTGTGCTTCCAGGCATTGAATTTCCCAATTGTATATATAAAAGACATTTTGCTTTTGTCCAATTTATTAAATGATCCACTGTGGTTGGTTCATTGACTTGACCTCTTAATTATTTACTGTTCCATGAATTTTTGGGAGAGCTGCAAACTCTGCATCAGTGTTAGAGTTCCTTTCAAACCACTGGCAAAGCCTGAGGTTCCATGTGGGAGCACAGAAGCAGATGAGCTCATCCTCCTTATAGTTATGTTTTGAGGTGTACTGGTGAGCTTTTAGTCCTTTCAGCAAATTTTGTTGAAACTAGCAGGCATAAAGCAGTGGTTAGTCTGTGAAAGCAGTAGTGTCCCCCTCCCTCCCAAGTTAAGGATGATTCTGGAAGCATTCCCCTAGTGCATGTACTGAAATACTCATGTGTACATCTGCCTCATTTGTAAAGGGTCACACATGTGTCATGAAAATGTGTGTGACCAAATGGGCACCTCTGCAGGGAACTGCTTTGGGAGCAGGGTTTGGTTTGTGAAAACAAACTGAATGCTCAGTTTTTGCAGGGTCTGTGTCTGAAGAGCTGAGAGCATTCAATAACTTGAAGGTACCAGACAATTTTCAGGACAGCTTCACATGGAAGGCCCTTCACCTTTAATGCTGCTAAAAGAAACTTTGGTTTTTGTGACTGTGTGCTATTCAGAAGCCAAAAATGAGAGATATTGCTTAAAGATAGGTCTATGTTATTTTTACCTACTTAACTTCAAATAACTACATTAGCAAAGTGTTGGTATATTTGAACAAAGTAGTTAAAAGCAGATTCACTAAGAAGACAGTCTGAGGGACCAAAACTATTCACAAAGTACAAATTCATGTTGTATGTGAGAATAGTTTGTAAGTCAGGAAATGAAAACCCAAAAGGTTTAAATATTTCTTCTTCTTCTTTTTTTTTTTTTATATTTTATTTTTAAAAGCTATTTCCTTTTTGTTTTAAAAAGGTTGAAAAATAAGTGGGTTAAATAACCCTGTAATGAAATGGCTTTATTTACCCTAAAGAATTTCTGTATGTGATTTTTTTTTTCTTAGCCAGAGGGCTGATAAATGGTGGACAGGTTTGATGCTGGTAAAAGTTCTGCACTATTGCTTCATGTGAGTTCTGCTGAAATCTGGAAGCATTCAGTCAGGGCTCAACTTGGCTTTTTAATTTTGTAGAATGTGATATCAGTGTATCTGTTGACATAAATTATTTGTTCCTTATGGAAGATTGTTGTTTTAGCAGCTGCAAAATAGTGTTGGTCCATAAATTGTTGAGATATTTGATTGGTGAATGAAGCTTGCCAATGTTCCATTTTGTTGTGTGAATAAATGTAGCTTATGTTGTTCATTCTGGTTGGCTTGTAAAACAACAAAGCAAAGTTTATATGTATATGTGATTTCTTATATTTTGTGTACTGATACACACTGAATGTAAATTGCAGAGTCTCATTAAAAGTTACCAATCTGTATCTGAGAGTTAAGGTGTTTTTGTGTAACAAAAACGATCCTAAGTTTTTAAAAATAATCCTTATGACAGAAAACTGTGCTGGATTCAAGCCAATTACCATTCCCTTGTGTGAAGGCAGAGGGGAGCCCAGGGAGAATTCAGGGGACAGGTACCAGTGTTTGTACATGGCTGTTGCATGAACAGCCCAGGGCATTTGGTGGTCTGAGGCAGACAAGTCATGTTCTAATGATCCATGCTTAGAAAATGCAAATAAATTGGAACTGAGGCAGTTTGGTGCTTGGGATGAAAGTATTTTTATCCAAGTGTCTGCCTGTGTCTCACATACACTGTGAATCCTGAAAACAAAGTGAGTTTTGCTGTTGATATTTTGCCTTGCTCAGTGATGTGGTGGCCTGCAGAGGCAGCTCAGATACAGCCACCCAAGGACCTGTTACCACTGAAAGTGATTGGATTATCATTTCATTCCTCTCATCTCACAGAAGAGCCAGCAACGTGCTGTGTGGTGTGATTAGCAAGTTACATGTTTTATGGAATATGAGGTTATTAAAAAAGCAGTGGGATGGCTTCATATTAGGATCAGAGTATTGCCCAGGCAGGGAGCAAAGGACACTGTGCTCAGTGCTGATGATCTCTTCAGAGGCTGGCAAGCACTCATGAGCTGCCTATTTACTGCTGGCAATAATTAGTGCCTCCAGAGCAGGCAGGGGCCATAAGTGCTCTGGTGGGAAGAAAGTGAATCTCATTTCTGACTAATGACTGAGGAAATCCTCAGAGTGGGAGAATATTTTAATCTAATTGGGGTTTTAAGCAATGGCAGGCCATATAAGGAAGCACATTATGCTAAAATGAGGCCCTAGCCTGGGCTGAATCAAGGGCTGAGGAAGGAAACCATCAGTAACCAGTTGCTCATCACTGGGATTATGCAAGCATCTGTAGTTTGTTACCTGGATACAAAGATGGAGACCAAGGTTTAAGGTCTTTTAGATGTGATTCTTGAGACAAAGAGTCCACCTTGTTTGCTTATTTTCAGATTTCTGTATATTAAGTGTTTTCATTAGTTTAGTCTGATATGTTAGCAACAATTTCAGGAATAGCACTATGTATCAGTTCTGTGGGATGGTGATCCTTTAGGACAGGATGTTGGGACCTTTCAGATGTGCCTTACCTGCCAATGCCCTGCTCAGGATGCTACAGGTAACTCAGCACTTCACTGAATAACAGCATAGATCAGAATGAGATTCAATTTTCTTGGGAAAAGTGCTCAAATGCCAAGAGAATTTACAATGCCTATGGTGACTTTTATTGCTTCCTTGAAAAAACCTAGATGCTTTTCAGTTTTAACTTCTGCAATCTGCCACCATTAAAAATGGCAAAACTGGTCTTTCATTTCAGCAAATGACTTTCTATTAAGGGTTGCTGCATAATACTGAGGAAAGTATTTACTCTTTGAACAGATGATGTTTTTCTGCTGAATGTCAGTTAATTTTGATACTTACTAGGAAATTGTTAAATACTGTTTAAAAAGTGAAGTAAGAGAGGGCCTGTTTAAAATGCTATGGTGAAGAGTAGCTGCAAGGAAAAAAGCCAATGATGAGTTCTACTACCCCTTGGCCATCAGCTTGTATTGAGGGTGTATCCCAGGTGGAAAATAGTGCCCATTAAAGCTGTGCTGATTGGTTCAGTAAAAACGTGCTTTGTATCCTCATTAAAATGACTTTTTCAGGAGTGTTTCTCCTCAGCAGTGGCTGCAGCAATGTGGGGATTTGTGGTGACAGGTATTGTGCATCTCACAGGTTGTTGTCTTGGACACTGGAGCTGGGCAAACAATGGGTAAAATATCATATTTGATTCTCTGCATGGAACAGCCACTATCATAGCTTACTTTTTTTATCACAGCTCATTTATTAGTATATCCAGCTGGATAATTTGGAGGGAGATCTTCTTATGTCCTAAACAGAACAATTCAGACTATCAAGTTAACTGTTCTTTCTACACCAAAATGTTTGCTGTTGATTTTATTCAATTGTTTTTGGAGCCCATGCCCTTTGTGGGAGGAGCTAGTGAGCAAGACCTGCACTTGCTTATCATTAGAGATGCTTGAATGTAACTCACAGATTATTTAACTCATACTTTCTTCAGGCTCTTGCAAGCTTTCCTGGTTATTTAATTAGGTCTCAATTTTTTTGGTGAAGGCTGAAAGGCAATGACAGTTGCAGGTCTTTATTATCTGTTATTGGTTTGTCCTTGGTAAGTAGTAATCCATACTTTTTCTGGTTTCCAGTTCACTTTAATAGTGTCTGGGAAATCAAAACAGATTTGTAGTCTGACCCTTTTGTAGCTGGTGCTCTGCTATTGCAGATGGATGCAATGAATGCTGTCTCTGACCCCTGAGTTTGGGTTCGTGTTTTTTGTTTTGTTTTGTTTTGTTTTGTTCCCTTAAGGGATGCCACAGGAAAAGGTTCCATCTTTCCATCTGGTTCTGGAGAAATGCAGAAGTGATTTATGTTTAGCAAAGGTAGGCAGTGCAATCGAGGAATAGATCTGCTGGTGGGGATTTGAGCAGAGCCTGAAAATTGTGCAAGCCCTAAACCATTAGGTCTTAGTACAATTTATTCATAAGAAACAGAAAACAAACAAATATAATATTTGCAGCAAGTTACAGGAAGAATTAATAGCACAGAAATGCCAAAGGTCGAGTCAATCAGGACTGCTTGCTGTAATAAATCTGACCCTTCCTGGGGGGAAAAGGCTTCCTGTAAACACTTGAGGAGCTCCAAGTGATGATGCTTTAAGGACAGACTCATCTACTTCACTTGTCCCTTCTGACTGCCTCTTGTAAACCAAATGACGTCTGAAGTGATTGGACAATGCTTAAATATTAAAAATGTAATTTCAAATGCAATTTAAAATTTGTTTATAATTAGGATAAGTTAAAGGGTGACAGATATATGAAACACTTGGTTTCTTAGCAACACATTCATGGAGTCTTTAAAAAAAGTTGTGTGGCTGCAGGAATATAAACATATATCTATCTAGCTGTTTAATTTCAGTACCATGGTTGCAAAATAAATACTTTCTACAGAAGTTTACAAAAATAAATCCATTTCAGCTTTTTTTTTTTTTAAAAAACCACCAACTTTACTTTCAGTAGGAGGTTGACAAGTTAAAGTACTTGAGGCAGAAAAATTGTTACCATAAAACATCTGTATGAAGCAGCTACCCTTCCCAGAAAAATCTGTGTGTGTATCTACTTGCTTCTGAAGGCAGCAGCAGAAAAATAGCAGAAAAATGCTTTGAATTCTTTCATAAAATATATGTAATATATTTGTAATCTGAAACAAATTCCTTTTGGTTGCTTCCATAAGTGTCATCTTGGAAAATAGTTTATTTCCCAAGAAATAGTTTATCTGCTTTCAGGGATCTGAAGGGAATGCAAGATATGATTTACAGATACATAGAGAGCAAGCAGGTTTCTCCCCAGAGCCTCTACAAGCTATTTCAAAAAGTTCCAGTTTCAAAGAAAGTTAAAAAATTGCCAAGTGGAAGTTAGCATAATTCATATTTAAAAAGTTACTTTTGTTCTTAAAACACTTCAGGTCATCAAGCACAACCTCTGCTTTTTGCTATAATTGAGCAGGGGTGGTTCTTCCAACTTGCATGCCTCTCCTTTATTAAGATTATCCTACTCAATGTAACTAATTTTAGCAGATGATATTTTTATCAAGGGAAAATGCATTATTGTTGCAGGGATATCCCCATAATGAACCATCATCTACTGTGTGAGAAAGCTGTACTTGTTTTTGGTCAGCAGTTTGTGCTGTGTGTTGTCGTGCTGGTGCTGAAATGTCAGCAGTTCATGATAAATGGTCTGAGTTTAGGGTGGTAATCTGCAGAAAAATAACATCCTGAGTCAAAGCCTTGCTAAGGTTATATGTGAGTGCTGGTGGCTCCTGCCAGTGAGTAATTAGTGCTGTAAGGTCATGCATACCATGTTTTGCTTACTTCATTTTTCTTTGTCAGTTATAAAAATTAGAAATGCCATTTTAGTTTTAGAGCTGTGAGTAACAGGAGAGTCAATCCAGGATGTGTGTGTCTGTGCTCCAGATGTCTTCCAAAGAAATACAGAACTACAATAAATTTATTGTGTAAAGGTTTAGCAATTAAATAGATTAGGAGTTACCAGTGATATTCAAAGTTATTACTGGCATGCCACTTGAGAGTAATAACTAATTATAAATGTTCTTACTTACCCCAAGTCTTACTGACTATGTGCAGTCAGAATGATGAAATTCTCAAGCCAGCCTGTGTGGAAGGTAGGGACAGCTCTTGGGAGCAGGTCCTTATTTATATATTTCCTTATTTACTTGAGGCACTTTTTTTTCCTGCCTCAGATGACTTAATAAAACCATCCTGCAATGTGGTCAGTAATTTCTTGTCAAGGACTTCACCTAGACTGTAACAATGTCAGAGAGAGGCGAGTACACACAAGTAAAAAGTCTACATAAATTCAAGGAACATTAGCATTTTCTGTGGAAAGAACTACTGCTATTTTTGTGAATTTGAAGAGAAATTAAAGAAAGTCTGGGTGATTTTGTGATGGTATTTATTTTATCTCCCTACCTGATAGGGGAGAAATATTCTTTTTCATTTCAATTGTTATGAAAGTGGAACTCATTTCTGAGGAGACCTCAGGTTCTATAAAGCCTCATACAGTAACAATGCCCCTTCAAATGAAGATTTATTAAATGCAAATGTTGCCTGATTGGGGCTGAATCAATTATTTTTACTCACACGAAAAAAGAGTGTATTTGGAATCATAGAAGAAATGCACAAAAGCAATGCATTAGAAAGAGGAAAAAGCTAGCACTTCATTCAACACTCCTATTGCCAAACTGTCTTATATTTTTTATTTTTCATCTTTCCTCTATTTTTATGCCTCTTCTCCATTTTAATTGCTTTGTATTTTTGTTGTCACTGGTGGGGATTTATGGCAGGAGTAATGAGAGCTGACCCTATTACCCTTCTGGTATGATTTTGTGTCCTAGTTCCTTCTCTACTGCTTATCTTTGGGATGATGAAATGCTCATCTCCACTGTTTTGTTCACAAACAGCAGCAAGATCAATGTACACAGTCTTTCAGAATGAGAAGTGATGTAAAAACACAGAGTTACAGCAGGATAAACAGATGAGAAGCACTTTCAGTCAGTGGCCATGCAGGGAGGGTGTGACATGATGCACAGTGCTCCCTGTCCTGCACTGTCCTCAGCCTGTCTGCTGTGCACATCCAGGGCTACAAGCACAGCTCTTATGACCTCTTTGGGAATATTTCTGTCTGGGGGGCACATGCTGCACAGAGCTGTCTCACCTGGGGGAGCGTGGGACATGCCTGTAGTCCCATCCCCTCGCTAGGAGGGTCTTTGGCCAAGGGAATCCCAACAGCTTTGCTGCATTTCCCCTGCATTTTCCATAGGGAACAGCAGTGAGAACATGAGGGGAATGAGGACTGTGCCACTGGTTAAAGGGCTTTTATGAGCTGTGCTTGCTAATTCTTTTTTTTTTCCCCCCCAGTATTAATAAATATTTATTACTGCTAGCAGACAAAATGAGAAGTCATAGTGGTCATGCTCTAAAAATGGATTCTCCAATGTCTTTTCAAACTGCCATAATCCCTGCTACCAGTTTAGAGTGGCTTGTTCTGGTTTGGGGATGAGTTCTATTTACTGAGATGGATTCCACTGCTACTAACCCAGGATGATTCACATCAGAGTTTTTCATGAGTGCCTCGTGTCTGCTCGCCTCACTTTAATGCCTCAAGTAAACACAACAGCCCACAACTGCACAGCCTGCCTCAGATAAAAATAAATGTGTCAGCAGGGTTAAAATGATGCTCAGTTATGTCTCTGGTGCTCAAGATGTTCAAGTTTTGTCATCCAGAGGAAAGGAGGGTCTGGGTGAGTTCTTCAGTTATGGTTATGAGGGAAGTTTCTCCTTTTCTGGGGAAGATGGGTGAGCAGACATCCCATTCTCCCCAGATGTATTAATTTATGCTAAAACTTGTTCAATACTTGCTAATACCTCTGTGTGTATGAGGCATCATGACACTATTTTACTCTTCACCAAGAGAATTTGGGGGTTGCAGGAAAAAATGTAGTCACAGAACACAGACTCCACAGGTCTCTGGCTGTTTGTGCATTGTTAAAAATGTACATTTTTGACCCTTTTTTTGACTCTGCTCAATTTTTTGAGTGCAATTTATTTATATTTAAAATATTTTTAAATTAAAAATTCTCTACAGTAACAAGGATCTGACAAGTATTTATCAAAATCTTTGCAATTACTCTAAAATTAATAATCTCAGAAAAAATTTCCACATTCATTAAAAGACTAATCTGATAGGTATCCTCTTGACACAACATGACAAAACATAAAAATAGATCCTTGGTTCTTTAAAAATATCCCAAGGCTCTGAATGAACCTGTTAGAAGACTTCATTGTCTTTCATCCAACAACAAAACACAGATGCCTTTTCAGTGCCCAGACTGGGTGTTGTTATGCCAACATCCAAATCTTCAGCCAGCTTCATTCCTCCAGATCACATATTTTCCTAATTTATTCAAAACTCTTTGCATGATAATTGTAACTAACTTGGATCTTTCTAATTAAAAGTGTTGTGGGACTCTAAGCAGAAGGAAAAAAGCTGGGACTGTGGAGAGGGCAGAAAAAGCAGGACAGAATGAATGATTTCTTTAACCTGTTTGTTGTATCACTGTAGCACTCAGGGTAAAATGCCAAGTGTAAGATGTTCCCTAACTATCCACATTGTTTTTTACTTGTGGGATCTTGGGATCCTCAGTAAATGTAGAATGAGACACAGTGTTCTGAAGGCACTAGTGAGAATTCCTTTTACTAATACCTAGTTCTCTTTTAAAATTTTAAAAATTCTATTTTAATAGAAAAAATAACCTGAAAGGTGTGATACAGATTTATATGAAGTGCAACTTCCCATTACACTTCAGAATTCAAAAATGGCTGAAACACAATTTATTTTACTTTTTCACTTATTATTTGATGTGGAAATTCAAGTGCTGTCCTCTGTGTTGACGCCACATTTTTTCCCCTTTTTCTATTTTTTTGTGCCAAGAAATGTGGCTTTTGATTCTCTTGAACACTTAGGAATATATTTGGGCACTGAAGCCACGGAGATCTTTTTTAATGATGATCACCTTATATTAATGTCATTATTCTCAGTGAAAAGATAAAGGGATTTCCTTTCAGTTATATGCCAGTAAGTCTACATTAATGATACAGCAGTCAAAATAGGCAAAGAGGCTCCCATGGTTTTAATTTTTAAAATATTATTCAAACTCAGCCACAAAAAGCCCTATGAGCTTTTATATTTGAAAAGCAAAACTCCTCAGGAAATGTAGGGCTGTATTCTTAAGTCTCCAAAGTACAGAGAACTCCTTTCACATCCCTCTTCAATCACAGTAAGCTGATCTCCTTGTTACTGTGGACACTGTGTGCTATAGAGTGTGTGTGGTGAATAGAGCAGATAAATCCCTCCTGCCTTGAAAAAAAAACAGCTTGAAATAAAAAAAAACCCGAAACAACCCTGAAAGTAAACTAAGGGAGAGCTACACCTTGTCTCCACTGCTTAAGTTGTGTTTGCTTGGGAGAGACAGTCCTATTTGTGGAAGAACAGATTTTAAAAGTTCAGAGTCCAAACTGTGAGAACAATAGGAGCTAGAAGTGAATCCCTTATCTGGATGCCATTAGTAAATGCTGGCTGCTGCCAGCAGTGTGTGAACACCTCAGCCACTCTCTAAAGCTTTGCTTTGTACTTTTTTTATCTGCCTTGGAATAATTTGTTGAAAGCAAGAAATTGCTTATTTGAGCTGGTACAATAAAGATAGGTATGTAAATAGGTATTAATATGCTTTTAAATGGCTATTAAAATGAGGGAGGCATGATTAAATCTGCAGAAAGATTCAGTCTTGGATTTGATTCTCTTCTCCCAGTGATAGAAATAAAAAGCATTTAATGTAAAAAAACCCCACACCATGCAATTTAAGGATATGCCAACACCACAAGCACTCCAGTGTGCAGTGGAGTAATACCTTATCTAAGTTCAAGTAATGTAGCAGGAATATCAGGAACAGTGCTCCTGCAGTATGAAGCCTTGAAAGGCAGCAGGGATTTTGTAATGGAATCCAAGAGATGGCCTTGAATTCATTCAGGAAATTGGCTCACAATAAATGTACATAGTTCAAATGAACATGAAAGAAATTAATATACTGAAAAACTGACTAATTTAGTTCTATGTTCTGAACCAAATCTGAATTAAAATGATGGATCTTATAGGTAATCTAAGTAATATCCTACAAGTAGTGCACAATTGTATTACTTAGTGGTAGATTTAATAATTACAAGAGAGATAAGATTTTCTTGCAAGTCCTTTTCATGTAATTTAATACAAACCTCTTGTTAGGTTGGATTTTATGGGGCAGGAATTCTGATCCTGTTTCTAGCTCCAATGGCAGAAGAAACCTGCCTGTCTTTGGTTATTTCTTTGCTACAAATATGAAATAGCAGTGTAAGGCTGACTTGAACAGAAGGGGCAGAAATCTGGTTTATAGACAGTGTCAGCCAGGCTTGCTGAGCTCACAGATGTGTCTGCCTTGAGAGCAAGCAGGAAACAGAGCCCTGGGACAGGTCAGCACAGCTGAGAGGGCTCCTGAGGCAGATCTCAGGATGGGCAGTGGCTCATGCTCATTCCTGGTGCTTCAGGAGCAGCTGCAGGATCAGGATCAGACACCATGGCCCCAGAGTGGTGTCCCCAATCACCTGTGCCACCCCTTTCCTGCTCCCTGGGTGGCGGGGGGTGGCTGAGCTGGGCAGTGCCTTTGGTCTGCTGATGGATTCATCCTCTGCCCCCGACCCTCACAAAGGATGCTCGCTGTCTGCTCCTGTGCAGGGAGGTGGCAGGGAGCCCCTCTGGGGTGCTGACAACTCCAAACACAACCAGTTGCACTCGCTGGAGTTTGAAACATTAACCTTTAGCTGGAAATAGTTGTGTTGGATGGCTTCCTGAAGGGAGTCTTTTTGGGACAAAAAGTCAGCTAAGTGGTTCAGCTGGCTGTGAAGACAGGACTGGGGAATATGTTATTTGGCTCCCAGCCTGTGGGAAACAAAGCTGAGGATTGTTTTGTGGTGCACATGTACATGAACCATAAAATTTGGCTGCAAAGGCTAAATTATTAGGAATTATTAGGAATTATTAGGAATTTTCTAACTTCTGAGCACTAAATTTTAAAACCTTCATGTCTTCAACAAATTTTTTATTAGTTGTAAATGTGATAAAAAAAAAGCTTGCCTTCATTAAAAAAACTTGATCAATACAAAACCCCATCAGAAGTTAACTGAGGTGTTCACTAGGCAGAAAATAGACTTTCTTTGGGCTGCATCCATTCTGAATTTCTCTGGAATTGCCACCTTTGTGTCTTTCACGAAGGGAGCAATATCTGAAGATGCTGTGGTGGGGCCAGGTTGTAACAGAAAGCACAAAGTGCTGTGTGGGAAATGAGGTTAAAGAGCAGCACACAGCTCCTGGTCCTTGGAGTGCTGGAAGCCTGAGCTTCAGGTGTGGTGTAAAAATGGAGCTGTGCTGTAAAAACACCTTTTTTTTCAGCACTGAGTAAAAACAGCTTTAACAGGAGAGCCTCCATCACTGAGTTACTCCACTGACATAGTTATGATGAAGAGGTAAATTGGTTTCTATATTTTAGGAGACAAAATTTCTAAGTCAAAAGTACAGTTTGATTTTTTGGAAATAAATCTTACTTTTGAGCACAAAAACTTCTAGCATTTTTTGTTGGAGAGGAAATGTTTTTTAGTTCTTAAAAAATGTAATTTCCTGCTCCCTCTGTTTTCTAGTTCTACAGAATAAAGTTTAATCAGATTATATATAGAGAAGAATTTAGGAATATATGGAAAACTTTGATTTTAGAAAAAAACTTGTTTCAAACTAACCTTTCCCCCCCACTAAATTTTATCTGCTTTCACATAAGATACTGCTAGTCCCATAACTGCCAGCAGTAAACTAATCACATCCAATTATTTGTAAATGTTCATATCTTTATCACAGGAATATATACTTTCCTGGGTCCATAGACCAAATTCTAATGAACATGAAATGATAAAAATTAATAGCAATATTGAAGTAGTAAGAGACAAATTATTTAAACAATTTTTTCTCTTGAATGGAGTGTGTTTGTACATGAACAGATGTATACACACAGAGAGACATGGATATGTATAACATGGCATAAAAGTTTTAATTTAAAAGAATTGAAAAAAGCTCCAAGCCTTCCCTTTATAATTATTAAAATGGCTTTTTATGTCAAGAGAAGGAACACATTCTGTGTGAAACAATTAATTATGTGAAAATAATCTATGTAAATAAAATACAACAATATAGAAGTCATCTGGTACTTTTATTGCTGCAGAGGGAAGAACAAAATATTTCTGTTCCCTGTAAAAAGGATTCTTATTTGCATCATTTTAGCCTGATGTATTATTATCTTTGTCTGAAATACTTTTATTAATTATGTTGTAAGTTCATCTTGGAAAGTTGTTTGGACTGTGCACTGATTTCAATTTACCTAATAAATAATTTCATTGTATGCAATTTTGACCATCTTTTTACTCAGTTATAATTAGGAAATCACACAGGAAATGTGGAACTTTGCCTGTAGCAGTGCAAGGCATTACATTGTTCTAAGTCAGTTTTAAATACAGTGAAAGATGATGATATTTATTCTTCCCTGCAGTCTGATCTCTATTAATTTTGCTACGATTATTTCTAAATGAAGTTGTTTGTTTTCCATCTTGCTGTTTGCTATCATAGAAAAAAAAACACTGAACATTAAAATGCTGCAGCTGAAAAGCCAAAGCCTTTATCTTACAGGAATTTGGATGCATTTTGAATCCCTGTGTGTAATTCTGTAATTCCTTCAGTTAAATGTTGTTTTTCAGGTAAGACCATACACAAATGACTTGGACCAGGAGCAGTAAGTTTGAATGTGTTTTGCCCCTTTTTGAGATAAGAGGGATGATGATTTCAGCTGTTTTTCTTCTGAAAAACATTTTATTAAAAATATTGGTTTTTTTCTTCTTTCTGAATCAATATTTTTAAACATGATAAATTTCCAGCTACTCATAACCAGATGGGATTGGTTTTCCTTTTAATATTGTGAAGTGTCTCCAGACAATAGGAGCAATTAGCAAAGTGCTGGTGTGTCCAGCTCTCCATTGTGGCATCCCTAAGGACCTCAAAGGGAGTGCACTTGCACTCAGGGGATTGTACAGACAGGATCCTCATCCCAAACCCAAAACAATTGAGTGTAATTTTCTTTCCCATCTGCATTTGCAATCCCAGCAGGATGAAGTTCATAGCTGAACAGATGGAGTCATAGAAACTCTCACTATGTCTGATAGATTTTGAGATTATGACAAGGTGGTTAAAGCCCAGCTGTCAGCCAGAAAATCACAAGCACTTATGAATGCAGGGCCCAGTGGATAACTGGAGTGATGCCTTGAGGGGCTACCTAGAAGAGAGGAAAGGAATAAAGCAGGTATTTCTTAAAAAGTGGAGGCAGTGGAAACTTGTTACCCATGAAGAAAGATGGAATCATGAATTGCTGCTCTTGTGGGACCATCAGTTCATCTTGTTCATTCTGCATCAGTGATAAAATTCCTCACGTGGAGAGGAGCAGCTGAAGTCTGTCTGGGTGATGGCAGGAACAGCTGGAGATGTGCTCTGTGTCGCAGCTATTTAAAAAGAGAAAATCAGCTTCTTTTTCCAAAGTCCTGAAAAGGTCTAGAACTGAACAAGAAAACAAGCTGTTGGTCATACTTTCCATCTGATCCGCAGGTTTAATGCGTAAAACGGGAAAATCCCTCTTGGTAAAATTATTCTCAAGTGTGCCTTAAGCATATTGTATAATTTTTAGGATGACTGAAAAAATTCTGAATTAAAACCATGCAACCAACTAACCAACTACCCACATGTTTATGTAAAACAAAACAGAAAAAAATATTTAGGTCTTGCTAATGATCCAGAATATTTTACTGGACCCTGTGTCAACAAATCAAATGAAGGGAGGTTTGGAAATTTGACATGATATGTAAACAGAGCTGTACCAGGGCAGATGGTGAGGAAATACTTTCTTCATCCTTTTTGAAAGAGAATGGGAAAGTCACTTTAACCTAATTTTATTTCGGTTTTCTTTTGCATTGCCTGGAAACGCTGTATGCAATATAATGCTGTCTTTGTGCAGTGTCTGCATAATAACATTCCTGACAAATGCAAACCAGGTAGGGCCTGGGTAGTCATTAAGACACAAAACTTTACTGACTGGATGTGTCTTCAAGTTCCACATTTTAGAGGAAAACTCTAGTCACAATGATTATCAAGCAAATCTGACTGGGAGATGTCACATGTTTTTCTTATTTTTACCTCTCTGATTTATTGAATGTGTATGTTCACTGTGGTGTATGAAATACTAACTTGTTGGTAGGCATTTGGAAGTTTTATATCTACAATAATTTCTGAAATGAATTACAAAAGGTTCCTTTTTGTAGCATACTTAGGTATCCCCTAATTGTTGCACATGCAGTGGCACATGGAACATCATCTGGGAGATAGCTGCTTGATTTTTTTCACAAATTAGATAGCTTACATTTTTAAGGAGGAATTTAAAGATCAAGGAGTGTATTTGAAAATACTATTTGCTGTTGTATATCCATGAAATAGTATTAGCTTTAAGTGCAGACACCCATCATGTGGAATTTATTTTTGCTTTCCCTTTCATCTGTATTTGCATTTTCTCAGTAATGTGACCAGATGTCTCAAACAGTATATTTCTGTTTTTCAGTTTTCAGTTAAATAAAACTTAGTTACTTAGTTTGCTTTGAGATAGAACTTTATAGTTTTTGCAGTTTGTAAAACATTAATAAAGATGATTTATCCACTTCTGTCAGAGAACTGGAGTAACACATTTGAAATGACACTGTGCTGAGAGCTGCTTAAATTCCTGCCACTGCATGACAGTGTGCTATCAGATCTGGCAAGGACTTCATTATAGTGTCTTCCAGATTTGAATCTATTTTAAGGTGCCTGAGAAAAAAGCATCTGCTAGAATGAGTTGGTGGACAACTTAATTGTTTATATTTATCTTGCAGGAGCAACATGGTAAATTGCAGATAATGAGAAGTAGAAATGTGCAAAGATCAGTTATGACCTGGAAACTTTTTGGCACTTTGGAGTATTCCTTTGGCTTGACATCTGAGTCTGCTTACTGTGAAGCCAAGAATGTATGCCTTTAAATTTAAATGTTGTACTGCCTTTCAGATTGTAGTCCATTTGTCTTCTCTTGTAATATTATTCACCAGTTACTGAAAAATTCCTTGGAGTTACTGTTACTCTGGTTATCCTTTCTGTTTATGCTGTGAAAACTCTGTTGATATTCCCAAATTCTTGCAAAGTGATAGAATCCTTTGAAGTTTTTGCATCTTCCCCCAAATACAGAATTTGTTTAGTGATACTTTACCCTTTTGTTTTGTTTTACAGTCTTGAAGATTGATGCTCAAATTTCTCTCTTTATCTCCCACATTATTTTGAATTCTTTCTTGTCCTTGGTGTCAAGATTCTATTCAGTCTTCAAACTTGATTAACTTTTGCTTGCCAGCAAATAATTCCTAAGATTTCTAGTCCTTCTGAATGTCCTGTGGTAGACCCAAAATGTAATACAGTCTGAAAGAGTTCAGATACTTTACTTTTAAAATAGTCACAGTTTACTTCCATTTTATACTTTGTAGAAGGATAATCTTGTAGGTCAGAGTGTGGTAGGTGTATGTCAGTACACAGTATTGCAGTTGCTGTCTGTCTAACCAGACCAAGGCTTACAGAAAACAGTGTCAGAAATAGAAATAGCCAGATATCAAACTACCTTCTGCTTCTCTATTTTCTCTCTCATTCCCATTACTTGCTGAAAGTCTCTGCTCCTGCTGTTCCCACATTTCATGTTACTTTAATGCTGTTGGGACATTTTTTAAAAGAAAAGTCTTAGCTTGCTTTTGCCTACTGTGATGTTTTTCCACAGTTTCACACGGTCTGATGTAGACTTGCTTCAAAGGATTTCTAAGTTGCTATGTCACTTGACACTTGCTCTTTCAGTCTTCTGCTGCTTTCTTTTGTTTTGTTTTGTGTCTGTGATTTTGTTTTTGCTCACCATGCAGGAGATGGGGTGACATGGGTTGACATATGGGGAGACAACTTGGCCT
Source organism: Oenanthe melanoleuca (assembly GCF_029582105.1). Taxonomy (NCBI): domain Eukaryota; kingdom Metazoa; phylum Chordata; class Aves; order Passeriformes; family Muscicapidae; genus Oenanthe; species Oenanthe melanoleuca. The sequence continues at coordinate 15,571,655 of NC_079342.1, read as the reverse complement.
GTAAGACACAAATCTATAGCAGCCTCACCATCTGTGAGTGCTCCAAGAAAAAAATGAGCAAACATTCAGCCCAAGCAAGCAATCCCCAACACACAGAATCTGCTGCTGACAAGAGGAATATAATGGAAATGGAGGAGGTGGTCAGACACAGTGAAAGTGTTTATGTGACAAAATAAATTAGAAAAACCACAACAGGGCAAGCCCAGCAGGGAATCAGATTCCCTTTATTTACTTCTTGTCTCTGCACTAGAGGAGGAAGGTGGCCTCGAACTGCTACAGCAAAGGCACGAAACTCAAATTACAAATCTGTGCCATGTGTTTTGTAATGCTTGAATATAACACTTAAACAAATTTGGGTGTGGAGGTTTTACTGCTTAATGAAAGGCTGTCATGGAGATCATCAGGTTTCCAAGAAAACTTGACCACGAGGGCGTGATCAGGAGCTGATGAGAGGAACGCAGGTGTTTGCAACAATTGCCCTGTGCTTGCTTTGCTTGGGTGAGGTGATTTACATTTTGTGCAAGAACTTTCGTAGATTTCTCTAGAGAGCTTCTCTGTGCCAGCAGTGCTTTTTCACAATAGCACATTTCAGAGTTTGGTGTGGCTGGTTCAGTAAGCATATTTGCTCCTTTTTATTCTGGTCCTTCCAATCAGTGAAAATACTACCCTCAGCTAGCATCTCTCTTTTGTGTAGGGACCAGAATGAAATGAAACTGCAGTGAGAAAAAAGTCAAGACAAACTATTTTTTCCTTCTGTTTAACTTTCCCTCTTTAAATCTTTCTTTTCTCCTGTTTCATACTCTCAGCTCTTCCTTCTTCATTTTGATTTCTTGTTCCTAGATGTTACAGTAGAAGATATGACCATCCTGTCCTTCAGAACCAATGAGCAGATTAAAAAAAAAGGAGGAAAAAGATGGTATAACTTTTGCATGCTATATGATGTATATGTATAATATATATATGCATATATATGCATATGTTTGTATATGTATATATATATATAACATATATATGTACAAAAATGTTTAGTTTTTCACTTTTCCTTTTCCTGAGCAGCAGAAAAAAAAGGTAATGTATGCATTACATAGACACAGAAGATAGAGTGGGTTTTCAGTAGTTTGATACCATGTTTGTGTTTGATACACACAGTGACTGCTGGGATATTTTATTCCTCATGATAAAGGTAGCAGCTTCATGGCCAATTCTCAATTTTGCTCTGCCCTGATTCAGATCCACGTTTCCCTGGTGTTAGTGCACTCACTGGGTTTTGGCATTTATTTATCCATGCTATTTTGGCATAATTCCTATGTATTAAGTCTTAGAATTAATAATATATTGATATAATAATTAATTACTGGTGTATTTTTTATTTCTGGTGAACATGATGGATAGTTACAGGATAGTGCTTTAATGGAGAATGTGAGGCAATATGTTACTGTGTTGAAATAATGTCCTGAAACAATGCAAACACCTGCTTCCTACTAATTATGAAAAAAGCATGAGGGGTTTTTTTAATCTTTGATTTCAATGCTCTGCCCTGGCAGTGGTTCAGTATTCTAGAGTGGATACTTCCAAAATGATTGAAAATTACTTCAAAACATCTCCAAGTTATCTTTTTCCTTTGCAGGGATTTAAAAAGAATTGGTACAAATTCAAGATTATACAGACAAAAAAAAGTTTGGAGAGAATTTCTAGGTGGACAAAGGAAGAACATCAGGAAGACCCAGTATTTATTAAGAATTCAAATTCATTTTCTCTTCTCAGCCCTGGCTACAGTACACTCATTTGAATATCTCCTGCTTGCTTGACTCTGAAGAAGCAGTTTCTATTTGTTATACACAAATCCCTGTATGAATTATCTAAGTCTGAACAGAAATTAATGACATCACTTGTTCTTCAGTGTCTCAGACAAACTGTATATCCTAATGCTCTGAGTCATATCTGATATCTACTTAAAAATAGAGAATAATTTCAGAAAGGAAGTACAACTGAAGGATACCATATTTCATGTTTTATATTCTCTCTCTAAGGATCAGAGCAGTAGAGTTTCTGTACCTAAGAGGTGTTTTCTATGACATGTGTGAAGGAAATTCCTACATCTTTGCATAACATTGACTTAGGATTACATATGCAGGAGGAAAATTTTAGAACAGTAGAGTTTCAGGAAGGATTCAGAGGATTCACAGTATAGAAATAAGGCTCATTTACTGGATTTTATGCCTTAGGAATGGCTTGAGAAGTGGAAGATAGGATTTGTTATGGGTGGAGAAACAAACTTCTGTCAGTGAATTAAGATAACAAGGTTTGTACATCTTGTCTCTGAAAGAACTCACTGGATGCAGTTAAATTTGTCTTTCTAATGCTTCAGACTGTATTCATAAAGCCTGTGTTATACAGCCTTACACCGATGCTTTACATGGCTGTAAGGAAAGTTTTTTTATTATTCATCAATGGGGAAATTCACCTCATGGAAGTAAAGCCATCGGGATAAACCAATTAGCACATTAAGACTTAATGAGCAACAAGACCAAACCAATTATATTGTCATTAATTAGTAAGGATTAGACTAAGAGGTGATAAAGTGTTTTTCACCTGCTTGTCACAAAGCCCTTTGCAAGTCAGCATCCTTTTCCCTCGGGGAGACACTGATGGGCTGAAGGTCAGTCAGGTAAAGGGAAATAGAAGATGGTTCTGGGGCCCAGTCCTGTGCCCAGGGCAGAAATAGCCCAATTACACTGACTGACCTTTTCTAGGAACATTACTAAAACTAATATTATGGATTGCTGCTGAAAAACATTGACTTCATAAGCCAATTCCATTTCAAATTATTTTTTTACAATCAATAATGTTTGGTTTCCTATTACCATGAAATTACTCTTCAGCCTTGGTCAGAATATTCAGCAGTGGAAAAATGATCTTTCCTTTATTTCAGAGGAATTTCAAGATGTCACAAGTTGACGTGGAAAACCCAGATGTTTTTAATTCTGAAAATTGAGAAATAGATTTTGAACAGGAAAGTTATCTTGTTTGGTGTGCATCCTCAGGAAGAAGGATGGCAGAACATCCCCCAGTTCTCTGCCAGGCTGTCATTTATATAAAAATATGAGCGGAAACGGTTTTGGGGCATCTGTGCAGAGCTTTAGGAAGATCTTGAAGAAATCAGAGGAAAGTAAATAACCTCCACAACTCTTGCATCTTTATCAACTATTAAATCCTCAATCAGACCTCTCAGAGCAAATCAGATAATTTACATTTTTCACAACCTTTCTTATGAAAGGCATAAGAGGAACTACAAAGATAACCTACCAATATAGAATCTCAAAAATTAACACAGTAGTCAAGAAATGCTAATTTAATTTCGGCAAAGATGTATTTTTAATTATTTTTTTTTTTTTTTACCCCACTCTGTGATGTGACATACTTGGATGCCATGCTCAGTAAACAACATTCTGGGATTTCAACACAAGTGTGGAGGAGAGCACTAGACCTTCAGCTTTGGTGGTGCAATGTCCACTTGGCATCTGAAGCAGAAAACTTCCTTGGAGGACAAGTGCATATTGCAACAAGGTATGTGATACTTCCCTCAAAAATGTGAGTGGGAATCTGCTATTTATGCCCATGTAAAGATGTGGCAAAGGGTGTGAGGGATCAAGAGTAAGTAAACATATTGCCATGAACTCTGACCTTAGGATCCTGATGGCTTTAATCAGAATCTTGTGTGGGAATATTCTCTCTTTTGGGTGATGTTGCCAAACTTGATCTTTAGAAAGAGCATGTCATTTTCCTGCTTTCTAACATATGAATGTCTAGTAAACTCATAAGCCAGTGTTACTTGGGTAGGGAATTTCCTTTTAATCTGAAAATATTTTTAGAAATCTTCTTGAAATGCATGATTAAAAGTGGTGGCAGTGTGATAATTTTATTTCATAGTGATGTTTTATCCTTGGTCAAGGAAAGGCCCTTTGGATTTCCTCCAGTACTCTGTGGTTTTCTTTTCATTCTGAAGAGCTCTAGAGTCACATCAAAGCCATAACAAATTACTGTAATTTGCTATAATTGAGCAGGACTTCTGTATATTCAGTGGGCAAATAGCTGGAGTGGTTGAGATGCTGCTGCTCCTCTCAGAGAGCACGAGCTCTGGGCTGAGACTGGCATGCAGCTCACCAGGATTTCAGCTGATGAGGCTTGTGTGCCAGTGAGCTTGTCCTTGTTTCTGTGTGTTTCATTTTCCATTCTGGTCACAGGAGTCCACAGTCATGGAGCTGCTCTTTCTCCATTTTGGCTGTGATTGTTCCTGCTTCATCTTGGGTGCAGCTGAGGCTGTTTCTGTGCCTGGCTCTGCTGCTCAGGTGCTTCTGTGCTGGTTTGCTGGAGCCTGGGAGGGACAGTGCTCCTGATATCCCTCCTGGACTTTGTTTTGGCAGCAGCATGGGTGTGAGCACCTGGACACCACACCTCAGTGAGAGAATGGAGCATGGGAAAATCAACCACCTTAAAACTTCTAATGAGTCAGGAAACGATGATACAAAAAAACAGAAGAAGTTTGCCAAAAATGAAAGGTGAAAGTAGAGTTTTTCATCTTAAATTCTCAGTGCAAACTCTTTTTTGTTGCAGATGAGCTGCATTTCTGTAGAAAAATCCAATTTTCAGCCCATCTCTTTAATCAGAATGTCACAGCACAATCTAATTTCCCAATTGTTGATGACTTTTTTTTTTCCCTAGTAACCTGGACAGTCCTTTCTTCCATGTATGTGAAAAGGGGAAAAAGTAGAATATCCAAATGCCTGCTTGAAAATGCTGGAGAAGGCAAGGAATTTATGTATATAAAGCCTGTGCTATCATGTGCCTTGAAAAGCTCACTTGACCATTTTAAGTAACACTTGAGTAACACTTCAAGAAAATATTTTCCAGCTGTTGTTTCTGTCTCTTCACTTCAAAATGTTATTTCTAGCAATATTATTCAACAATTCTGTTGTATGCTGTGAAAAACCTCTCATGTTCTGCTTCTGCAACTTTTCATATTACCAACTGTTTTTGCTTTTTCTAGGGAATCAGAAAATAGTGTAGGTAGGAAGAGACCTCAGGAAGTTGCTTAATCCAAACCATCAGTCTAAGTAGGTCTAACTTTAGATCCTGTTGCTTAGGACCCTGCACAGTCAATCTCTGATTATCCTCAAGGATGGAAATTGTAACATCACTGTGAAGTGCTCCTTGATTTCTGTGGTGCAGAGCTTGGGCTGAATGAACTTTAGGAGAAAAACCAGTTTAACACTCAGCATTCAGGTGGTTACCAAAATTGGGATTCCTGTGATGAGTCGGTGGCTTGGAAAAAGACCTTGATAAGAAGTTGGATTTTCTGTGTGGCCTTAACTGGCATGATGAAAAAGTAGTGCTCAGGACTGTAAGGAAACAATCAGTACTGAATAATTTAATCATTATCTCATCAGTATTGCTGCTGTGTAGTCCACTAACATCAGATTATTCTGAAAAGTCAATTTTGGTGTACATCTCAGTAAAACTGTGTTTTATTTCATGTTTGAACTTTGGGGACTTTGGTTTCAATGAGACACTGCTGTAATTTTGAAGAGTACTTTAATATGTCAGTCTTTACTGATAGAAATGAACTTCAAAAATAAGGTTAAATGGATCAAATAGTAGGACACTGCCCTATAATACTGTAAGATTAAAGCACTAGGATGTGCTTTTTATCTTTATTTTTGGTAGAATGTATACTGCTTATGCACATCTGGAAAGATCTCAATGCAGTTATCTACTCAGGGTTTATTTCTAGTAGCTACATTTACACGTCTGAACTTGTTTTAACACACATTTTAGCTCTACAGATACTAGTGTACTAGATGTATATAGGATATTTGATTTAATAAATCTATTTCTACTAAGTTACTGTAAATTTCCATTAATGTATAGAGTTCTCCCAAACTAAGCTATAATAATATATCTTTTATAGAAGAACTAAGGCAAATGGCAGCACATTGGAAATATTGTTTTTGTTGTTCTATGCTGCCATACAACAAGAGATGGCAAAACTACTTCAGACACATAATCTCATTTAAAAAAAAGTTAATAATATATATGTTTGGTGATACTGTTTTTCTTTTGAGATCACAGCATATATCTGAGATGATGTTTCAAAGGTGAAACACAGATTTTACTTTCTCACGTCTGTTTTGGAGTTTGTTGTTTTCAGATGCTCTTTTTAGCAGTGGACAGGGTTCTATGAAAACAAACTTATTTCTTAACATTTTTCCTCCTGGGAGAGCTTTACATCATCAGGGTACCAGTGAGGGGTGGGACTGAGCATCTGATATCAGGAAATCCATTCAATTCTACCGTGACCTGTAGTGTGGGAAATGTGTAGTCACATTGCTTTCCCAATTTCTCTGTCCTGTTGGCTTCCTCCCAAACCAGATTTAGGAAGAGCAGACTCATCTGGAAATGTACTTTTTCTCGTTGTCCTTGTTTTTGCCAAATTTTCAATTAAAAGTGTTCAGCAAGCCAAGAAACCTGCCTCCCTTCTCTGCTCCCACCCCCCTTTTCTTAATATTTATTATGTTTTTGCTATTTGCAATATTTTTTGTACATATATAACCTCACTTTACGCATACACACATAAATATTTGAGAATATTTTCCATGTAAAGGCTTGATAGGAATAGTACATAATTTCTAGAGAACAGAGAGAGATGCCAAAGCTCCTCTAATGGGACAGCTATGGAGTTTATGCAAGGATGAGATTCCAGTCCTGAGGAGCTGAGCAGGCCTTTAAATATGGATCTCTTCCACTCTTTATGAGCAAACCACCATGTGGAATGTGTAAATTCATCTTATCAGGAATCTCTGTCTTTTAGGAGAAGGGATTTGACATTAATAAATGCCAAACCCTCAACATCCATTGTAAATGATACTCTTGTCACTCATGAGCTTATTTTTCTCTTCTACTTCCCCCATAATTTTTTGGGCCTCCCTAGGAGAATGGGAGGTAATTCAGTTTCATGGTGCTGTTAAGAGCACTGCTTTAAAACACAAAGCATGTAATAACTGCCTCAGTAACAGCCCAGGACTGGTGACTCTCACTGTTAAATGAGCAAAGGAAAATGGATTTTTCACACACAAAAGAAAGCTGCATATGTTAGACCCTATCCAATGAAAGACTCAATTTGATCACTGAAAAGCTATTCAGGTATTCTCTGTTCATTTACTTGTTAGTTTTTGAGGTAGGATTAAGTCCTATGAGCCATTGTGCTTCCTGTAGGAACCAGAGCATTTCCAAAGAAAAGGACCTGAATGTGAATCTGACCTATGGCCCTTCTTAAAGTGTTTAAATGAGAAAAAGAAACCATGAATCCCTCTGTCATCTTGAAAATGTTTAGAACTGAGATGTACTCATGAAGTCCTTTCCCTCTGCACCTTGAGGAGAGAGGGTGAATGGGCTCTTTGTGTTACCTCTGAGTGAGAATCCAATAGTATTTAATATAGTGGTAAAATGTATACTGAGCAGGGAGGAGGGATGATTTTTCTACCATGTGTGATGTGAGACACGTTGGTTAACATCAGGGAACTTGCCACAAAAAAGCACAACTAGAAAATTGAAGGTAAAAAGGAAAATGAGCTTGCTGGGACTGGCATTGTAACACTCACTGGTAAGCTCACAAAGGAAAAGTATTGCCTAAAAAACCCCATGCAAGTGAGGAATCCATGCTCTACTTGAACAGTCTTCCAAAGGATGGCTTATGTGAGGGGTTAGGGCAAAACAAGTGCCTTTGACAAAATATCAACTTACTGTTTTATGTAGAAATAATTAAAGGGAATAAATACCATTTTTATACCCAGAATTTGACAGAGTTTCATTGTAGAGAAGGCAAGACTGTATGCTATAGATTAACCTGTGAATTGTCTATGTAGCCAGATGAAAGATGCATTTAGGATATTTGGGTTTAATAATTCTATTTATAAGTTACTGTAGATTTCCACTAATGCATACAGTTCTCCTAAACAAAGATGTGATAATATATCTTTTATAAAAGAGCTAAGGCAAATGAAAACACATTAGAAGTGTTGATGTGCTGCTTTCAGTAGAGAATCCACATATCCTTGAGGAGGTGAGGAGGAACTGGATCCAATGATGCCTTAAGTTTTAGCTTTTATATTTTTTGGATTCTGTATTGCATGTGTGTGTGACTCTGAACTTCATGTGAAACAAGTTCTCTTCACAGTTTAGTTAGACAAAACAATCCTTTTCCAGCCTGAAAACCAAGGGCACCATTGCATCTTCAGGCCCAAAAAGTGTAAACAACAAATTGAGGAGAGCAATCTGGGAGGATGGGACTCCATAACCCCAATGTGTAAAAGGGCAAAAACTTAGTGTGAAAATGTCTGACATACTGTCTGTCTTGGGTGGAGCCATGGCCAGGCTCTTGTTCTGCCCAAGGTGTATCTCAGAAGGCCTTTAAATAAATACCTACTTTATTCCTTTAACACTGTCTAGCCTCTGTTCCAGGAAGCCTCTCAAGGCATCACAAAGCCACAGTCTAGCTAGACAAGCCTTTATAAAAAGCACTGCCATTAGGGAAGTTTGGGAAGTGAAGGAAGGAATCTATGGAATTTAGTGATATAAATGGAAGGACTGAGAAGACACTTTTAGAACTTAGCAGTGTTCTGAAGTTCTTCATTCCATAAAATATCTGAAAAGCATGTTTTTGAAAGCAGTGATTAAACAGATGTAATGATGATGCTTCTTCAGCAGCTGTTTAGCTGTGAGGAATGGCACAGCATAACTCAGAAAGTGAGCCAGGAGCAGAGGCATGCACTACTCCAAATATTGACCCCAAAACATTTCCCTTTAAAGCTCTGGTCTCTAGCTATAAGGAGTCTAGAACTGGAAACAGCAACTGTGTATTTCAAACTATAGGATTTTCAAAGTACTTTTTTGTTTCTTTGGCACAATTATGACATATTTCTGACCAAGCAAGTAGATTCACAGTATTCACAACTCACAGTATTATATCCTTTATTATAATTATTATTATTACCAGTAGTGGTAGTAGTAGGATGCTGAGACTTTCTGATGTCTTGTTGAAGTTCAGTTTCTTTCAGTCTCCTTAACTATAAATATATTGGACAGAACAAAAAGCAGTCTGAGACTGAACCTCATGTTTAGCAAAGGGAATAATATGCAGATATAGATAGGACTTAGGCACCTCCCACAGCCAGATCAAGCAGATAACACTAGAAATTACTTTCATCATGGCTCAGCCTCCCTCTTAGCCACAACAGTTCAGAGTATCCAAGAAGAAAATGTGAGCCCACTTTTGACATGTTTTCTTCATGTCTGAAATTGGACTGGTTTGTCTTTATTTCTCAGTACTGGCAATCAGAATTGCATGTTTGCATTTCTGCAATGATGGTTCTCTCAGCTGCAATAAGGAAATGCTTAGAATGCCCTAGGAAGATGTGCTGCGATGGAGTAGAGTGTGTTGTCCTTGGACTCTGAGCTCTATGAATTTTTTTCTTGCCTTTCTTGAAGTTCTTGTCAAAGGAGATTGCCCAAGATTTGGTTGGATTGAACATTCACAAAAAATTATGCCTTTTCTCTAATCACTGTTAGACAGGCAGCTAAATAGGTTAATGCAAGAACACTGGGAAAAGAGAGTCTGGAAATAGAGTAAGGACATTTATTTGAAATATTGAAACCAGAGTTCCCTGTCTCCCATATTTGATCTACATTAAAGGCCTATTTCAATCTCAAATGTGTTTCAGAGATCTATTAAAATGATGTGCCAGGAACTAAAGACAAAATCTTCAGCACGTAAATGGAAAGATTTTTTTTTTTTCCTGTAACTGCCAGCCTAGCAAATTAATTTTTGGCCCTGGAAGCCAAATTATGTTCTTTATTTCTATTTCATTACCCGTTATGAGTGGTTAGCAGGTCAAATTATGCTCCCACAAAAGTGTGCAACCTTTTCTGATGTTCTTGCAGCATCAAAGTAGGAGCAAAACTGGGCTGTTACCAGGCAGCACCTCTGATAGCCCTGCAGAATAATAGATTCCCTGGAGGAGCAAAAGGCTGGAACTCAGTGGAACAGGAAATGGTCTTAGGGCTACAGTAAGGTTGTGGGGCTATGTTTTTTAAGGCAAAGATTAGGGAAATAACTGCTAAGTATGATACTGCAGGAATACAGAAAAAAAGAGCTGTATTTCCTTAGAGACACGTATGTATCTCCAAGATTTTAGTTTTTACCCTTCACATGCCACAAAGTAACACTTGGTACAGGCTCCTGCACACTTTTACTGTTCATATGTGACAGTCAAGGGCTCTTGGCTGCAGCTCAAAGGATGGCTGTCTCATAAGGATATTTCTTCCAGAGGGTGCTCTGTACCCTTCCCTTTCTGCCATGACATGTTTCCCTCTGCCCTGCCCTGAGAACCTCCTTTCTGGGGCTTAGTGGAGCAAGCTGTTTCAACAAGTACCCAAATCTGTCCCAAATTTTGTTCAAACGCCTCCAATCAGAGTGCCCCAGCAGTGCCTAAGCTCTGCTTGCCTGTCCTGCTGTGTAAATTGTGTAGCTGCTGCAGGCAGCTGCTTCCCACAGCTGTGCCAGGTGCAGGGCCACAGGGACTGGGAGCTGGTTATTCATTCCCAGCATCAAGAAGGATTTCTGTGGTGGATCTTCTCCCAGGTCAGGGCTGTGCAGTAGTTGCACTGAGAGCTGTGGAGGTTGCAGTGAGGAGTGACAGCATGTGCTGGGGCCAGGCTGTTGGGACAGCACAGCCACAGACTTGGTCCCAGAACCTGTGAATTAATTCAGGAATTCTGCTTTGTCTTCTGCTAAAGAAAGTAACAGGGAGAAATAGATTCTATATATATATATACATAAATAAAGTGAAACTAGAGTATTGCAGCTATGCATCATGAATAAGGCAAGGGTATTGTATACCATAGCGCAGACAATATACCATGAGGGCCATCTTGTGGTCAGAGAAAGTTTATTTTCTGTGAGCATAGGAAAAAAAAAAACTTCCAGAAATTTTTTTTATGTACCTGAAGATACTGTCAGCTCCATTGTAATTCTTAGAACCATGGAATGGTTTGGGTTGGAAGGGAGCAATAAAGGTCACCTAGCTCCATCCTCTCTGCCATGGAAAGGGACCTTCCATTTGACCAGGCTGCTCAAAGCCCCTGGCCTAGAACATTCCAGGGATAGGGCATCCAGAGCTTCGCTGGGCAAAAAATTCCAGTTCCTCATCACCCTCACAATAATGAACTCCTTGAAGGATGCACAGGAGCACCTCTCGAGCTTGTCAGGGTCCCTCTGGATGACATCCCTCCAGAGTGATAAATTTGGTTCTGATCAGCTGTAATGAATGGAGCTGCTCTGCTGCTCCATTAATCCTTGTGGTCATTATTCCTTAAGTGACATACAGGATTAGCTGTGATCCCATGCCAAAAAACAAAATAGGATGTTCCATGGGTTTAGAAGGCTGCTGTAGATTAATAACTAGAGTAAAGAATTTTTCCTTGATGGATATTTTATGCCTATTTGCTTTGGAAATTTCTTTCATCCTTTATGTTGTATAAAAGCTTTTTGAAATCCATGGATTAAATACCATTCTAGTGCTAGAGTTAAGAGTGCTATTATTTATTGTCAAATAACAGTCCAAAAAAAGAATCAACATTCTTTTCATGGTTATCATATGATGAACCCACTCTGTGTGAGATAGAGTTCTCAGCTGCACGTCTCTTTAGTTCTGTATCCCTGCATTCTGTGTTCTTGATCACAAACTAAAAATGCTGAATTGAAAGGAGGACTGTCCATTCAAATTAAATGTATTATCCAACACAGACATAGAAAGTTGAATAAGATCTACTGTGTATTAACTGATCTACTCAGAATTACTCAATTTCCCTTTTTTTTTTTTTTTTTTTTTTTTTTTTTTTTTTTTTGTGTGCTTCCCAGTGGATCCAGATGCCTCCCAAAGAACCCAGGAACTTTTCTTTACTGCTTTCCTAATGGGAACCGTCTGCCAATGGTGCTGGGCAGGCACAGCTTTGCTTGGTTTATGGGACCATGATCCATGGTCTATTAACCAGGCTTTTTTGGTTCTAGAAGAGGTGTGTTTACAAAAAACCAGCCCCTCCATCTGGTGCCATTGGCTGTAGGTCTGCTGTAGATCACTCACAGTGAACAAATATTTTTCTCATTTGTCAGTCAGCCTTTGTCCACACACAACTGACTTTTCTAATAACATTAAGTGTTCCTTATTGTACTGTTTTACTGCTACTTATGGATTATTTAATTCTTTTAATGGCTCTGCAATGGTTCATTTGCTTTCTAAAATTATTCTTTAAAGTGCTTGTGCAGATGGGGATAGACAAGGTTGATTCCTCCTGCAAGGAGCTGTTGATAGATTCAGAGATGCTGGCTGCAGAGCACTGCTGTAAATATTCACTATCTCAGCTCTGCAGGCTTAGCCTCTTTGTAGGGTGTTTGGGAATATCTGACAGTACAGAGTATAAAAGCAGAGCAGTGGAGAGCTGCCTTCAGCTTCCAAATGAAAATGACTGATTATAAAACCAGTGTTTTAATGGCATTGTCTCTCTCAGGAACATTTGAAAGTTAATCCAGCAGAGTCCCAAACAGATTTTATGGACCAGGCACATCTGTGGGTTGTAGATGCACATGTCACTCACTGTGCACCAATTCCCAGAGCCACAGCTCAGGTTTTGCAGCTCTCTGCCCATGTCCTCAGCAGTGCTCCCACTGCTGGCCTGGAGAGACCAGGAACCAGCCAGGAGAGACCTCACCTGGGAGGAACCTTCACCAACAGCAGCTTTTCAGTGAAGGCTCAGCTGGCCTTGATGTTCTGATGTTCTGTGTGACCCAGCCTGGCTCCTGGACACCTGCTCAGAGGAGCAGCCATCACCTTTGCAGCAGGGAGATGAGAGCAGGATGGGTAAGAATGGCACAGTGTCCCCTGAGGGATGGATTCCCCACCCCTTTCAGCTCCTTCTGTGCAGGCTGCAGCTCTGGTGCCTTCACAGTGCCCTCTGCTGCAGGCTGCTGCTTCCAGTCTCTGCTCTGCCTCACCTGGGAAGGGAGGAACAGCTCCCAGCCAGACCCAGCACCCCAGTGCAAAGAAATCCTGACACAGCACAGGGCTGTGTGAGCTGAGGGAGCTTGGCATTTAAATGTATTTAGGAATTTTAATTTTTTTAAAAAGCAGAAAAGTTTCTTGCATCTACCTGTCAGATTACACAAGTATAGAATGCTTGTTAGAGATATTGTGATCTTTCTTGTGATGCTGAATCTCTGAGGGTCTCAGAGATGGAGAGCAGAGCCATGTAGGAAGTGCACTGGGTATATGTATATAATTAGTGTACACAACACACTTTCTTATGTTCCTGAATGGTCTGGTAAGGAATAAAAATTAAAAAAAAAAAAAAAAAGGAACCCTTAGAAATTCCGACTAGAATTAGTTCAAATAAATGAGATTTTTCTTCAGATAAAGGTACAAATATTGAGATAGATGTGCATATATGCAAAGTTGATTGATTTCTTTACTCCAGTAACAATCGAGGTCCTTCAATTGCAAAACACCTGGATCCAAACTTTCTTGGGACTCTGTCAGCACAGGATATGTGAGGAGCTCAGGGGGCACTTTGACACGTTTCTGCAGCTTTTGGAGGGGTAAAGGCTCCTGACTCCGAGGCCAGTTTGCACAACGTGGCTGCAGGACTTTTTTATATCTAGTTAAGTTTTCCCCAGAAGATGGAGGAACCTGCTTTCCATTTTCAGAGGGAACCTGTGCAGAGGAATGAGGAATCCAAGGCTGCTCAGGGCAGCAGCCACAGCTGACAGCCTTTGGGAATGGGGGTGCTTCTTGTGGCTGGACTGTGCTGCTGGGTTTGGTGTCCTGGCCAGGAGAGAGCCTGAGTGCCCTTTCTGACCACATCAACAGGATTATTAATCCCTTCTGCTTTTTCCTTGCACAGGAAGAGTGGTAGAATGTAAGTACTTCTCCCACTTGTTCATTTCCATTTCTGAGAGCGTTTGTAGTAAGTGGTGAGCACACAAAATTACAGCTTGGTAGTGGGTGAGAAAGCTGCTTGCTGCAATCACAGTGAGACAGACTCTTGACAGCAGACTTTGGTGCTTGCACAGGAAACCAGAAAAATAAGAAATGTCAGGAATTATTCTGATGACATGCCCAAAGCTTTGGGTGAATCTTGCCAGACCTCAGACCAGATGTTTAACCCTCCCATCTTCTTATGACATTGCCACTTGTTAAGAAAATGCCCCCATGTAAACAAAATACAGGGTTTTTCCATCTAGGACTGTACTGAGACATTTCAGAGTGTTTGGTCTGCTATTTGGAGGCATTGTAGTTGCATTTCCCTTGTAGGGAATAATTGCCCCTTTGCAAAAAAAAAAAAAAAAAAAGTTAAATATCTCTCTACTTCTATATATACCCTCTAAGGGAAGCTTCAGAACATTTTCATATCAATAGTAAAGAACAGTGAGCATGAACATGTTCCTTAGTATTAAAATGTTAGCAAAGATAGAAAAAATAAACACAGTCATGAATGAGGCCTCATCAAATTAATTGCTGAAATCTGGTTAATACTCATTGATATTTTTGCTTGTGCCACAGCTGGCTGATATTTTATGTAAGGATATTGTTCAGAAAGGGCTAATGCAATTGATTGATTATTAATAGTTACTTTTACAAGAGCAGACCATAATGTTATTTATTATAAATAACATACAGGCAAGCAAATCAGTGTTAGCAGTGTAAATCTGTACCTGGTATTTTATATTGCTTTACTTTTAGCTTTCTGGAACTCAAGACTATTCATGTGTAAAACATGCTCTTGATATTTTAATTAATTAGCTTATCTAAACCAGTAATGGAAAGTGGAACTTGTGGCTTTGGTGCTGTTTGGTTTATTATTATCCTGCTACCTTTTTGGCAAACAATGCACAAATTTCATGCTGTAATAACTCCCCTTGGATTAGCTAAGGAGCAGAAGGAAGGGAAAAGAGAAAGGGTATAGAATGAGTGCTATGTTTGCAACTTGTATTCACTTTTTTGTCCCCTGTGACAGTATAGGTTTGATGTAATATTTAAATACAAGCAAAGCAAAGTTATTGATACAATTTCTTTCTTGTGCCACGATCTATTTAGGCTGAATTCTGTTGACAGCTGAGTAACACTGTTACCTGCCAGTATGATTACAGCCTTCATTTTCAAATCCAATTTGCATTTAATAAAATGAAAGATGAAAGCAACCTGGCTGAAAGTGCATCATCAGCACCAGCTTGCTGAATAATGGATTTGAAAGCCTGGGAAGAAGTCACCAAACTAGTTACAACGTTGGAGTGAATCTAGGTCAGAGAAACTTCAGCGTGACTTATTGCAAGCCCATGACATAAATCATCCAGGAGAGGCCAGAGAAGATCAGCTTCTGAGCTTATTTATGGTGGGAAGATTGGCATTAATGAGCTGGAGGAGCAGAATGCATCCATCTGGGATCACAACCCAGCACGTCCTTCAAGGGATGGTGGCTCCAGAAAGCTGGAGCTGCTTGTACAGCTTGGCATTCTGGGCTCAGCTGGCACTGCCTGTTCTGGCATTCCCCTGGTGCTGAGGTGGCTGAGGGGAGCCTGTGGCTGTGTTACAGATTGTGGTGAACCAAAACCCAGCCCTTTGTGAAAACCAGCCCTTTCTACCACTGTGATTCGTCTTTTTGGGCACAGGCAGAAAAATGTTACAGCTTTGGTTCATGTGGGTTGAATTGTTGCTGTTTGCTGCCTTTGGGCAGAGAGGATTGAAAGTTTGTGGGCTTGGGACTAGCCTAGTTTTCTTCTCCTCTGGGGTATAAATATTTAGTGCTCAGTTGGACAGGGACGTTTTCCAGTGCAGTTCTGTTTTCAGCATGATTTCCATTTTAGCTTCCATTTCTAAATCACAAAATGTTGCACTAATGATTTTGGGTGCAAAAGGATGGAAGCAGTTGGATTGTGGGAGTTTGGATATCATGACAGTATTAATATGTTATTTTCTTTCCTCTATCTGATTTATTTGTAAGGCCTGTTACTTTACTGTCATTTTCCTGGCTGGATTTCCTGTTTTATGTTCTTGTCCCAAAGAATTTATTTCTCTTTTGTCTGAACCCAGTACTTGCAAGTGTCTTAATTTTGTTTTTTCTTGACATGCTCCTGTGATGCTTTATTTCACAAAAAAGTACACCTGGCAGGGAAGCCTTGTTCAGCCCATCAGTTCTCAAGAGTGTTTATAGAAAAAAAAGAACTTCCTGATGTTTCTGAAGGCGTAAATGTGTTCAGCCACACCTAACATTCACAATTGTAAGTTATTTTAGTAGGTTTTTTTTCAGGAAATGATAATTATACAACAGTAATTTCTTTCAAGTTTTACTCTCATATGCATTGCAAGGCATGCAGGAAACTCTTTGGTTTCAAAACTTTACATATTTTAAAAGGACTAAGACTTTGGTTATTACTGCTGGCACAGTCTCTATAATGCTTGTCATTTTAATAAGATTTTAAAAGTTAAGCTGTATTAAACATGCTTTTGAAGCAAGGAAAGAGGACTTGAATATACCTAAAAAAACCTACATAAATCTTACTGGGGAGCTGATGTAACTGGAACCAGGATGTCAAAACTTTCAAGGGCCTGACATCTATCAGCAGGACCTTAAGTGAGGGGAAGCTTTTGTTCAGGAGAGCTGATGAACAGCTCACTGATGCTAATAGGGCACTTTTCATGTACTTTGAGTTTTTGGACTTTGAATCAGGTCTAACATTCTCATTGAAAGTGTGATATTGCAATCCTTCTGTTGCCATAAGAATGACACCTTCTTCAGAGGAGATTATTTTCTTTTGGAAAGGGAGGGAGCCATGAAGGAAATAATTGATAGTCTTAAATCCTGTACTTTGGAAATTCAGGTTCTCTTTATAATCCTCACAGAATGAGAAAAATTACTAGCAACTGCACAATACTTACAGTAGACCTGATAATGGAGTAATTATTTTACAGAGGAGCCCATTCTTTATTGCAAAGATGAGCATTTAATTCTATCTATGCACAGCTTTGCAATAAAGGTAATAATTTCTACCAGAACATGTATGATTAAATGAGCAACTCAGTATAGAGTTGTCAATCTTGGATGTTCTGGTAGCAAGGAAAGAACAAGGACACCTTGTCTGTGATTATTGTTATTGGGGTGGGGGTGGACAGAAAGCTCTTACGAATATTGTCTCAACTCACCTTAGCTGTATCCTTTAGATCCACAGAAGAGAATGGGGGATAAGGGGAATTAAGGAGATAAAATGACTGCCTGCTTGCTGCTGAACAAACCAGTCCCTAGGAAAAATGAAGTAGAAGTCTAAGATGGGGGAAATGCATGATCTGTGCCTGAAGAGAATAATATGGAAGTAGACAGAAAAAAATTAGTACAACAACGTTTAAGAGAATAGCATTATCTAAAATTACAGTGCCTTGAAGGCAATAAAAATATTTTAATATCTTTAATCTATGGGATTTTTTTAAAAATTAGTAAGAATTGGAAAAGCTAAGTTCTAATTAATTTTTTTATATATGCAGGCAATTATATTTTTCTTTCTAATGGTACATATGCGTGGATTAGTAATTTAAAAAAACTATTTTATTTTTTGCTTAAAATGATAATTGCATTAATGGTTCATAATCTGTTAATAATAATATATATTTCATGTAGTTTGGTTAAAAGACATGCTCCAAAGTAGAAAAAAAAAAATGCATTAGAGATATGCAGTGCAATCTTCAGTGTACTGGCAAAACACATGAATGGGCACAGTGGAAGTGGAAGCAAATTTTTAGGAACAAGCATTTGAGCTTCACAGTTTAAATCAATGATGTGTCTCTGGAGAGCTGTGGGTCACAGCAGCAGGAACTTCTGTGCCCACCCAAACTTCAGCCCTGGGAACATTTCAAGGCTTCAGGGCCAGCAGCTTTGTGTGCCCAGCACTGCAGCCCTCTCCACACTGCAGCAGAGAAAGGAAGCTCATTTTTCATCCCTTAGGTTTTGCACTGTGTGGCACAGATTCTGATGAGCTTTTGCCTCCTGTTGTGTAAGCAGTGGAACTCTCTGCAGTGTTTCAGTCTGTTGTTGTCCTGTGGCATTGAGTTCCTTGAATTCCACAGGCTGCATTTGCATGAATTTTGGCTTCTAACTTTCCTGTTATTTCTCACTTTGAGCATTAGTTTGGGAAGACAAAGGAGTGTGATCTCTGTTTTCTGAGCCCTGCTGCAGCAAGGACAAGGACAAGAATGTATTTGTTGGTGAGCACACAACTTAGCAAAACGCCATGAGCTGTGAGAACTTTGAATTTGCTCCTTTGTTGATCTGTTATCCGTGTGCTGTCCTCTTTGCTCCATCCTCCTGAGGGTCTCTTGACCTGGTGTTAGTACTTTGCTGCCTCTGTTTACCCGGCTCCTTGTAAGTGAGGTGTCAATGAACATGTAAAGGGACTCTGTGTTCTATATATATTGAAAAAGAAGATGTTTCTTAGTATCAGGTTTTCTTATACAACCTGAGAACATTTGCAATGGTGCATGTTTTATTATAAAATGACTGTACAGATAATTCTGATCCCTATTTAAAAGCCATGCAATAGCACTGGGTTGTATGTAAATACATTGTCACCCAGCTACCAAAGTGATGAACCAGGTTCATGAATCTTTGTTTTCTTTGCAACTGGTAACAGTGAAAGCCATCTCATTTTGGCATGTGCTATTCATTCTGTCATTTTCTGCCCCTTCAAGCTGCTGGTGTTTTCATTTCTGTATTGAAGCTTACAGACCACAGAGAAGTCCAGGATAGAGCCCAGCCCCTGCTGAGTCACTCCTGCTCATCAAAAGGTATAGATGAATGCTATAGAGCTGTGGATTTGAGGTTTAAGGAAATCTAAGCCTCCACAATGGAAAAAGTACCCTGTAACAAAAATATTAATCCCAAATTGCTTCAGAGTTCAAAGCTGTAGACGAGACTGGGAGTGCTCACCCTTAGTTGTGTACATTTTTTTCAACACAGAGATGAAAGAAAGTAAGTGGCATTCAGAGGAACTTCACAATCCTTTTTTTGATGAAGACTGTAAGATATGTGTGAGAAGAAAGGCAAGGGAGTCTCAGCAAACCTGACGTCTTTAAAAACAAAATGAGTGAGCCAAGTCTATATAGGCTTTATATAGATGTGAAAAGGGTTGCATTTAAATTTCATACTGGTTAAATGATTTTATAAATGCACAGGAATGGGCTATGAACCCTTGGCTTTTGTTTGTTCAGAATCTACTTACATGTTTTAGTGTGTATATATATGCATAGAATTGGTGATTAGGTCCTTAACATCTCTGCTAGACATTTTCAGCCATCTCAGCTTTTCTACTTTCCATTCTCTGATCAGCTAAAATTTGATCCTGAAAATCCCATCCTTTCTCCAGTGATAGTTTTAAGAAATAATGGAACATAATGAAACAGACATCTTCCAGTTTGTGCAGAGCAGATGAAGTCACTTCTTTAGAAGCAAATATTGCATGAAGAAATATGGTTTTCCAAAGAAATAGCCCTTATAGGGAACATTTTCAAGAAACCCACAATGAGGACTATCATTGAATAGCTGAACCCAATGTTTGTATTTATGAAATCATGTTTTATTAGCGAGAGCCACAGTGATGAGTTTCAGACAGAGAGCAGCAGCGAGGGTGTGACCCCAGCCCTTACTCTCCATCTGCAGGCTGGGGGACACACTTGCAAGTGACAGTAACACCAGAAATTAAAACATTCCCTTGACATCAGAGACAATAATTCAGTCTTTTTTTTACAGATGAAAACACAGACACTTGCTTGCCACAGCGACAGAAATAATTTCAGAACAAGTGTTAGGGAGCACTCCGTGGGCTACGATGAGCTACAGGTTTATTGTGTTTTGTATCTTTTGTATCATTTTTATTTTGCCTGGATTTAAGTTACTTAGGGAATCTTGAAAGATTCTTTTAGATTATCTGGGGCTGAAAGGAGATAATGTTGTATGTATTTGATACAAGTATAAGCATCCTGCCACATGAAGATTTATTTTTCAGCGTACAGGTAGATGTACTCAAAGAGACCTTTTGATAATAAAGAATAAGAGATGTGAAAACAGCCTGACCCACTAGTCAGGAAATTAGCAATCTGGGCTATGCATACCTGGCCAAAAAAGGACAATAACCTTGTTTGGGGGATGTTTTCTCATCTGGCTGAACAGGGAAGATTTATTCTGGCAAAGCTTCCAGTATGAATAGGAGGGCAAAGGGCAAAAGCAGGGTGTGATAGAAAAATAATTCAAACAAGGAAACCAACAGCTGGTTTGAGTTGGGTCAACCCATATTCTAGTTTTTGACACCCATGCACAAAGAGGAAAATGCAAGTTGGCTAGAAAAATGCACAGGTAAAATTGTTGTGCTCCCTAAGCGACGCAGTTTGACATTCCAGAATTCAAGAGGTTTTTGCAGACCATAAAAATGTCAGTACAACAGTCTGCTGTATGATCAGTCTTTATAGAAACTGTTTAAAATATGTCTATAAAAAGTTTATAAATAATGCAAAATATTAGTGAGGACATAGATATGATTTTACTCACTCAGGACTGACTAGTCTAGTAGTTTTTGATGCCTTTTTAACTCTTAAGAAAAAGTAATTGCAAAGATTATAAAGTCCTTGAGACTATTTAAAGATTTGTCTTGTGTTTCTTTTCCTTTATCTTAAAAATGGAGATAAAACCAGTTGCTTTTACTCGTTTGCCTTGTTTGTTCCAGCTCTGGGCCTTGAATTTCAAGAACCATAATTTCTGTTCTGTCATCTCTCTGACCTCAGTAGCCCTGACCTCAGACTGGTGTTTCCAAGCACTGCAGCTAAAACTATAACAATATTAATGTTACCAGTAATAGCCATTGCATCTGATGTGGGAATAGATCTGTAAATATTTTTATTTTCACTTTCCTGTTCAGAAAAGAAGTATTTCTGAATTACTGGAATGTAATTTTTTATCTCTTCTTAATTAGAACAGTGTCCCTGGTTACCTTGCTGCTGCCAGTAAAGCCAAGTGTTGTCATCAAGGTCTGACTGTTAGCAGTCATACAGAATAAAACTGATGGTATTTATAGATGTTTTATTAGTCAAATTATATTCCAGCTGAAAGGTTTGCTAAAGATGAAATGGATTTTCATTGCACATTTAATAGGAAAGAGTGCAAAGGAAAAGTATCCTACTATAGACAATGCACTGTATGCAAATTTATAAAATTGACCCTCATTTTGGAAACAAGTCTCTAATCTTGCTGTGCAAGAAACACATGCTGCACAATAACAGCACAGCCATAACATCAGGTTTTAAAAACTGCACGTTCAGTGTGACAGAATTCCTTGGAAATTATCTAAATCTCATGGAATGTGAGCCAAAGGCAGGTTAATCTTAAAAAGCTCTGGTTACCCACTCTGCACTGCTCTGTCTCCTGGTGAGTGTCTGGCATGGACACAGATTGCATGGCAGAGAGTCCTTGCAGCAGCTGCTCTTGACTGTGGTTGGGAAAGTGACTTCTCTTGGGAAATAACTAAAGTAGATTCTAGGAGGTCATCCAGTTGTCTTTGATGCTTGAATTTTAGGTTCTTACCCATTCCTAAGAAGTCCAAGTGCCTCTATGCCTCTTGCATGCTCCCCAGTCTTGTGGTACTGACCTGGAAATGCAGCTGTCCAGAAGATTTCATCCCCATTGTAGAGAGGGTAAGATATGTTAGAAAAGACAAGGACAGATGAAATATAACATACTATTCCTTCTCAAATGATCTTTATTTAAAATCCTTGAGGATATTTATTCTAAAATCCTTTAGGTTGTTCCTTCCTGGATAGGGGATTTTTAATTTAGCTTTCTTTTTACTGCAACCTAATTAAATATTACTTGATATATAATATTACATCATACAGGGGGTATGATGCCCCAATTAAATGGATGACTGCTGTAATAATAGAACATCTTTGAAATTAAATAGAAAGGTTTCCTGTTCCAGGTGCAGGCAGTTCCATGGATACCAAAGATATGTGCTGTCCCAAAGACAAATGCATGAGGATAGTGAAGCTGCAGTACTTACATTAATGCTGCTGTTCCACATCTCTGTGACCCAGGGAATACAATAGCTTGAACTTCAGTGAAAGAAAGAATATCTGCACTGTGCCATGGAGGGGCAGTGCAGAGACATTCAAGCTGCAGCAGAACTGAAATAATATAATTGCACTAGCACTTTGCAAATAAGGCTTGCCAAGAGGACTGGCATCATTATCTAACCTAGTGATTATGGAGCTTGGCCAAGAGTGATGTATTCCTGGTCCCAGTCTCCCTGTCCTTGATTATTTCTGGCTTGTATTTGTATTTTAATCCAGATGCCATCTGATGTTAGGTATTTGAACATCCCAGGGAGCAGAAACAGAGTCCCAAGTCTTTTCTACTCAAATCCAGGTTTGTCCTTCTTTGCAGACTCTGCATTCCCCCCAGGAAGTAGAAGCCTTGGTTTCAGCCCTTCTCAGCAGGGAAAAGCCTGGAATTCAGGTCTGCCACTTCCTGAGCAAATACTCTTTTGGGTATAATGCTGAAGGCCATGCCTGTGAATAAAAACTTGGCATACATTAAGATTGCTCAAAGCATACCAAATAAATCAGGCTCTTCAGGAGGGATAGCTAGTTGGTAAATCCCAAGCAGCCTTTGTTGACAGAGAAGTGCTTAGATTGTCAGCTCAGCTTGGATTTTTCAGAAATCTAGTGCAAAATCCCTTTGTGTCTTCAGTTTTCATTACCCCCTGAGCTGTGAGGTGGAGTATTCGTGTTTGGCATCCAGGATGAGGTGCTTTGCTGTCCTGTGCACCCATAGCAGCTGCACCCAGAGTCCTTTTCCTGTAAGAGGATTGTGGCCAGAGAGCAGCAGCAGTGCTGGACTGTTTGAGGGCACTGGCCTGGCAGGGGACAGCACCCAGTGAATCAAAATTCAAAACAGGAGACTGGTGAATGTATCAAGAAGGAAAACACAAACAGATTCCCAGTCTGCTTACATGTTCAAAAGCTGCTTCTTAAAAAAAAAAAAAAAAAAAAAAAAAAAAAAAAAAAAAAAAAAAAGGAGAAGAAAAAGGTTATAGCCATAACAAAGAGGTTAATTTTAAAACAATTGTATAAGCCCAAATTTTAATTCAGTTTTGAAAGGAAACAGCCTTTTAATACACACTTGAGCAGCTAATGTCTCATCCTTGTTAGTTTCCCAAAAAGGTGATGCTAATTGCTTACAGCCAGTAACTCCATAACAGTGACAGCAAGTTCTTCTGTGCAGCTGTGCTGTGCTTGCCTAACTGCTCAGGATGTCCTGGAAATAATGTCTAATGCCAACAACATTTGTGTCTTGGTTCTTGTCTCAGACATGGGAAATTAGAAAGCTTGATATGCCTGTCCTGGGTATTCAGGAAGTTCTTACTTCTCTGGCATCTTTTCCCAGTGTTCATTCTCTGAGTTACAGAATGGTTTATACACACTAAATCTATTTATGTGTTCATAGTATAAAGATTGCCAGGGCTTATTTGCATTTGTGGTTTATAAAACCTGAACATGATTTCCTGAGTGTGTGACAGTGCCCTGTATTGTCTCCTGATATGCTCTGAGAACCAACCTCCTAATGACTTCTAGCCTATTCCTAAGGCTGCTTACATTATTGTAAAGTTGTTGAGTTACCTCTAACAGAGCCAGCAGCTCACTGTGGTGTTTTATTCCCTTGTGAGATGGTAAAGCAGCCCTTTTTCTAGCTGCATTAGCTGTCTCACTGCAGATAACTCGGCCCAGATTTACACAGGTGTTGGATGTCACAGCTGCATGTCCCAGTGGCAGCAAAAGGCACGTGGGACTGCTCAGTGCCTGCTGAAAAATGACACTATTCAGATTCCAAATTTACCACTGCAAATTAGAGGAGTGGAAAGTATGAGGCAATGAAGGATGGGATTTATTTGCATTCTCCTGATTCCTGTATACTGTTGTGACTGCTAAATATATTTTGAGATCCCCTGAGTCTTAGTGAGAATGCAATATTTTTTTTGGCCTTAACAAG
Source organism: Oenanthe melanoleuca (assembly GCF_029582105.1). NCBI lineage: Eukaryota > Metazoa > Chordata > Aves > Passeriformes > Muscicapidae > Oenanthe > Oenanthe melanoleuca. Next base: position 15,547,469 of record NC_079342.1, on the reverse strand, counting down.
GAAAGGAAGAAAATGATGGATGAAATTGGATGTCACAAATTTTATTTAAACATGCTGTCATTGATTTGCATTTTATTTCTTGGTCCAACTGGAGTAGGAAAATCCTGCTTTCTCCAAGTTCTATGATTACAGGAGTACCCCCTAAAGAGCTGATAAAACAACTGTGACAACTCAAGATAAATAATTGCTCCTGGCTAATTGTTTCCAAACTACAGATGCAATCACATAGTCAAAAATCATCTTGGCCAGTTCATGGAACAGCTGTTTCATATAGAAATGCTGTGATTCATTTTGTATTCCTGTCCATTATGTGCTCTTGGTGAATTTAGTGCAATTATGTGTAGAAAAAGGTTGTTACTGTTTTTGAGGAAGGCACTGTAAACTGTCATTTTTCAGCACTGTATTTCTGTCCTGTATTATTCCTCTCTACAAGAAGCAGCCAGAAAGGTGTGTCAGAAAGACATTATCTTCAAAAACACATGAAAGGTGTCAGTCTGATTTTAACACAATTTTGTGCAATTTATATTTGTTTTCTGTCACATTAACTGTTAACTGTCCTGTTTGGTAAAAATGCATGCTGATAGGAAAAAAATCCAAATGAGAAATGGCAGGATTTTCTAAAGAAAATTGCTTGTGAGAAATTTTTGGGGCTGTTCCTTCTATTGCAACAAATAAACAAACTGCCATCCCAATAAACAAGATTCTGCCCAAATCTGGCTCTCCACCCATGGGAATGGATGTGGAACTGAAGCTGCAGTGATCCTGTCTGTTAATTTTCCTGGGTGTTTGCTCTCTTATCTCACTTTCCTTCCTATAAAATGGGATATTAATCCTTCTTTCATGCAGAGAATTAGTTGGGTTTTGTGCAGTCCTTTGGTACTATTAATGAAGGATTTCCTCTGCAATTTAACTCATCTTTCCCTCTTTGCACAGACAATCCTCACTACACCAGGAACCTTTCTTTTCAGAGTCAGATTTGCTGTTTTTCATTAGGAGCTGATGAATGCAAGAGCCAAGATTTTCCCTGAGAATCTGGAAGCGAAGCTGAAATCACTTCAGTGAAAAGTGATCCAGCATGGTGAGTTTTATATCCCTAAATTAGCACTGAAGAGAAGGGGAAAACTTAAGAAGTAATTTCACAGAAAAGCCTCAGTGTGCTGGTGAGTAGGAAAATAAAGTATTCTTCATCCATGAATCATGCTCACTCCCAGGGAGGAGAGATAGATACTTATTGTTCTTGCCATTTACCCTCTAGCCAGCTGTCTGAAGAAGAGTCATGCACCTATAGCCACATCTTGAAAATATCTTCTCTGCTCTCTCGAGTTGTTATAATGGTTAGAACAGAGAAGAATTGTGAAGGACTTCATTATTCTCCCCATTTAATTTTGCAGGATGCCCTTTGGTGCTCCTGCTCTGCAGCACAGCAGAGTCATTCTGATTGATGTATACATCTGGTGGACACCAAAATAAGGCTGCCATTACTAAGAAATACTGACTTTGAAGTCATGAATTACAAAAAGAAGAAAGAAAGCAGTAAGAGCATTTTGAAAATATGAAGTAGCAATGCTTACTAATTTAGCAGATATAGCACAGAAGGAGAACACCAAAAAGCAAATAACCCCCCCTAAAGTATGGGACTCTAGTGCTAGCAAGCACCAGTTAGTCTTGTCTCCTATGGATACAGCTGGATGCAGCAGCAGGAGTGTTATTTTCTCCCTGCACGGTACAAGTCACTTCCACAGGAGACAATGAGCAATCCTAAGAGCTGAGCACTAGGTGTTTCATATTTGCTGAATCTCTTGCTTTGAGTCATTGATTTCTTCACATCGAATCTCATCTCTGGCCCAGTTAGTGAGCCATTAAGTGAGGAGTCTACTGTGTTGATGAAATAATAATTCTGTTTACAGAGAGCCTTCTCACCAAGGCACTGTAGGTGCAGCACACTGTCTGCTTAATTCACAGTCTTTTAATTATTAAAGCTTTTCTACCTAATGCCTTTGTGAAAAACTGAATTCTTGTGTGAGCTTCAACCAGAAGCAATTGAGAGAGGCTTCCTGGGGAGCAGTTCCTAGAAGGCTGTCCATTTGTTTGGTGCCAGAGCATACTTTTCTCTAGAATGAGGAAAACATTTCCTTCTTTGGAGGAAGATGTTCAGCCTTGTACTCAAGCACATCGGCTGAGGAAAATGCAGCTCTTCTCCACTTCTGCCACTTTTGTCCCATCAGGGATCACCATTCTCTGAATACATAAGTCATGGGACAATTCAAAAGCTTTTTTCACCTTCTAAAAAATTAGGGTGTGCTGAAATGATACATATTCCTCAAAGAATAAATTTTATTCAGTTAGCAGAGAAAAAGATGAGCTTAGGAAAAGTAAGGGCTGGCATGAATTGCTGCATCCATCCCAATCCAGAACAGCAGGAGTTTACCCACCCAGCTGAGGAGTTCCCTTGAAGGAAAAAAAATTATGTTCATATATTTTTTGGACAATCACCTTCTACAAAATGCCTTTTTTTTTTTTTTTTTTTTAAATCTCAAGCATAATTAGGGAAGGAAGGAGAAAGAGAGTGAGCTATGCTGGCTGTTAGGTGATGTGCTGTCTCATTCCCTAACACCTGCACACTGCTGGCTTCAATGTGAGCAGTTCTTTATGTTCCACTTAACATTCTGTGGGGGCACTTGCAAAACCTGTCCAGAGCTTTTCTTTCCTGGGCCACAAAGGTACATCTTTGTATGCTTGGTGAATCTAATCCAGGAGGGAAAAAGATTTAGCTATAAAGGCAAAAATTTTGCTTTAACCTTAAGGGCTTGTGTCTCCTTTTTTTCCCCTTCTGTGGACATTCATGAAGTTTTTGCAAAAAGAGACACTAGGTCTCTGTACATACCTTGTGTGGGTGTAAAGACACCCAAAAGCACAAAAAAAGAAGGATGTAAAGGATCACATGTCATAATCTTAAAGTGGCATTATTTGTGATTTGCATCTGTAGACCTGCCCTTGGGCTAATACTGGGTGATTAATTGGATATGGCTCTGAAGTGACCATCTACAGGAGCATAGCTGAGAAACCAGCTATGAAACCTGGTGACTCTCACACCTGACTGCTGTGGCTTCCCTTAACCTGTGGGAAGAGCTGCTGGAAGCTGCAGCTCTTGTAGCAAAATTTAGACTTCAGGTCACATTACTGCTTGTTTTGGAAGTATGCTTTGAACAGGAAGAAAACCTAGCAGGGAACAGATGATAGTCCATGTTGGCAGGAATGAATTAATTTGCTTTTTACACTTGTGTGAGCATTGGCTTCAGGAAGCAGTGTCTGTTCCCACTGCCATGGCGTGTCCTTGGTGGCCATGTCAGGGGACCACTGACAGAATAGGTTAAGCTCATCAAGCAGAAACATCTTGAAAGTGCCAAGCTGTTTTTTTTTAAATGTTCTTGCATTTCTGTTCTCTCTCTCCCTGTGTTTGGAGGGTCTCTGGTTAAGGGATGGTGCAGAGAGTGTATTTCAATTCTCATTGTGCTGTCCCAAGCACTTTCTCTGAAAGCAATAGACTGCAGTAGTAGATGAACAGTTCTGGTGGCATTAGCCCACTGTGAGCTGTTTCCTGAAGCAGTTCTGGGTGTCCTGGTGTGCTGACAGAGGGCTGGAGCTCATGTGGGAAGGGTCCCCAGACCCCCAGGAAAGGTGTTAGTGGAAAGCAAATGTCATCAGCCAAACTGCACCCACGTGTCACCATTGCTGGTGTGAAGGCAGAGGAGCAGCTAACACTTACAGTCTCCTCAAAAAATGTCTTTGAAAATGTTTTACTAAAATTTTTACTTTACTTTTGTCACAAAAAGCAAGGCTAGAAGATAGTTTAAGGGGTCTTTAAGATAAATCCTTTTGTGCCTTTCTTACAGATTCAGGTAATTGCAGAGAGATTTGGGATCTGTCTAAGTCAGATCCTGCCCATTAAAAAATATATCTCAGTGTTGGATTTGACATGCAGTGTTGACATCCTCCTTTCTATAGTAAGTCAGATGATATGTTTAGCAGACAGCTACTTTGACAACTTTCCTTCTGAGAAGCTGGAGGAAAATGCTGAAAATTTCCTATAGCTTTTGACATTTTGTGTGCTTGCTGGGCTAATCTTTGTAAAATCCTGATGTTGGGAGGTCACTTACTGATACCAGAGGCAAATGCAACTCCATTTCATTGCAGTTAGGGAGCTGGACCTCCTGTTAACAAAAAATATTGCCTTGCTTACATTAAAGGGAAAACAGACTCACCAGCTTCTGAACTTTGATACCAATTCTGCAGGATCTTTCTAAACCTATCATTTCTTTCCATTAGAAAAATCACCTGTGCAAATCTTTCAAGAAATTATCAAACAAATACTTTTTTCTCTTCATAATTTAAATTACATCTTGAATGATTCCCTACAGAGTTTTTTTGCTTCCTCCTTTCACTTTGCTGCACTAGGAACTACCTTCTGTATCTGGAATAGTTGAATAGCTAAGCACCCATATTATGGGATAATGACTAACTCCACATACAGACCCTGAAGCCATTATGAAGAGTTATTGAACAAGGCTTGAGCTGCCTATGTCCTCATTCAGAGTGAGATGAAAGCCAGACAAGAGCCTTGTACAGAGAGTCAGTCTGGATGTCTCATTGTATCACCTCCTGCATTAGCAGGAAACACCCAGAGTGAGATCTCAACACTTTTCTGGAAGCCTTCTGACTGGTTACTGTGAATATGGTTTTTCAAAATAATTCTTTTCCATAGAGTGTAAAATATCTGGTTTGTTTTCATTTGTATTGGTTTGAAGAACATCAATGCATAAGCCATATTTGTTCTTGAATATCTAAAGAGAGTATTTCATTTGCTCGCAGTTATAAAATTTTTTAGGGATCCCTGTTATAAAGTGCCCTTGTATTTTGGGAAAGTTCCAACCATTAATATTTTTAGTGTGTCTCTGGTAGAGGATACCATCACAGTATCCTTTCTGAAGGTACAAGTAGGCAAAGAGGCTTCTTCTCACAAAATTAGCCATAATGAACACTGATTATCTATTAATGCAGTGGGATTTATTTTATTAAATGGCTTGGTCATGTTTGCCCTCTAGTGGCAGTGAATTTGCAGCTGATGGGCCCCAGGAAGTGGCCAAGAGGAGCAGAGAACATCACTAAGGGATTTTATTTAACTCTGCTGTTTGTTTTGTGGTTCTATTTATCAGCCTCCACTGTGAGCATATCACTGTAGAGGGAAGGCTTCCTCTCACCTAGAGGTCAGGGTGAAGTGTGAGCAAACCTAATTCCTGCTGCTCCATTCCCTCAAGGGTGAAACCATAGAGGAGAGCACCAAGTCTCTTATCTAAAGGTTAATGCAGCAGCAGCTGGCAGGAGCAGAGGGGGCTGCAGTTTGGTTTCCTGAGGGTTTGCTGTAGGAATCTGTTCAGCTTGTTGAGACACACTTGATTATGTAGTGCTTTCCTGACAGCCCTGCTTACTGACTAACAAGGGAAAAATAAGCCCTACAAATAGCATAATGCAGAATTCAGGCAAAGAGAAGAACTCAAAGTAGGAAAGGTCTTTTCATAGGAAGAAAATCTTCTGGGGAGAGAAGAGGGTAATGAAACCCAGTAGCTGTGAAATTGCTGTGTGATCACCAAGCAAGAAAAGTACTTGGTTTGTCATTCAGAAAAATTATTGCAGTTTTCAGTCTTGAGACATTAGAATAGTAAGACAGACTCTGCCACACATTTTATTTCTCATATACCATTTTAAAAGATCTATCAACATTTTTGCAGCAGAAGAAAAGTTTTTTACTTTTTTTCCTTAAGCACATATTGACATGGAGGAAAGCAGGAAGGTTCATGTTTTCAGTGTTAGTGCAACTATTGAGGAAATTGACATTTAAGGATGATGTAATGAGGAAATCACCAGGTATCTTCCTGAGGGGCTGACTCTGGGTGATCCCACTCCATCTGTATTCCAAACACCTATGACTCAGGGCCATTGGTTTTTAAAAAGCACTATTTATTACTGTCTTGATTGCCTTAGGATGAAGTGATTGTAGAACAGTGGAAGTGTAATGAGAGTCTTATTGGATGAGAGACTTCCCAAGCTAAAATATGAGTTTTGGCAGCTTGGCTAAACAAATATATTTCCAGCTAACAGTTGTGAAAATCTCACACTGTCTCCAACCCAGAGGTTATGCAAATGTAAGCTGTTGTGGCACTGCTTGTCTCTTCTGCTCCATATGGAGCTGCAGTTAAAAGGGGACTTGATGACTGGAACAATGGTGAAGGGATGGACACAGTTACAGGAAATATTTTTATTGCTGTTAGGGGGCCATTCAGGCATAGAGTTCTGATCACTGATTTAAAATAAAAATCCAATGCATATATAAATAATTAAAAAACCTCCTTTAAAATGAGACTTTTAAGGAGAAACAAGCTCGGGAGGAGCAAAAACTTCTTCTATATTTCAACTACTCTTTGGTACCATGCTGAAAACGTGCAGCAGCTGAGTGAAGGTGACATTCAAGTGTTTGTAACATAAAGGAGTTACCCTTAGAATTGATAACAGAAGCTGTGAAAGAAATGAGAAATCCTCCTTAATTATTTTGATATTTATATTGATACGATATGGAGCCATCCTATACTCTGAGCTATGATTCTGCTTGGTCAGGACAGGGCTGACTCTGTAGGTGTTTGTCCTTGTAAAGCTGCAGATTTGGTAGAATACAGAGCACAGAGCTTTGCCTGTGCCTATAACCTAAACCATGACCTGTTATCCAGCCAGTCTGTGCCTAAGCATTGAAAGCAAGCTGAAATGGGACACTAAATGACATGCAAAAATTTAGTGCTTTGAGCTTCAGATCCTTTGAGAAATGCAAATGAAGTGACTTCATCACAGCATCCCCAAAAGGCTGCTCTGTGCCCTGCCCCAGAGAAGAAGGTGAGGCAGAGAGCAGCCTGCAGGTGCTGCAGAAAGAACCCACTGCCAGGGCAGTCTGGGGCTGTCACAGCGCTCTGCCAGGAGGGGATTTCAGCATCCCAGGATTTCTCATGAGCGGAGCAATCCATTTTGTCTGTCTACCAGCTGGCCAAAAGGTGGGGGCAGTGCCAGGCTGCCTGTCTGCCTGGTGCTAAGCAGCTGGCCCTGGGCAGGCTGGGGAGCCTGCAGAGCCAAGCTGCAGGCAGGAGGCTGGGCTGGGAGCTGGGCTGGGAGCTGGCAGCCCTACCCAGCCCAGGAGGCACTGCAACCCGAACGGCTGCAGCTGGGCAGCTGAGCACTTGGCAAAGGGGGCAACCTGCCTGCCAGATTTATTTTGGTCTGTCAGGCAAGGTCACCAATTAATTCCTCTGGAGCATTGCAGTTTGGTTGCATTAGGATTTTCCAGTGTGAAGCTGTAGTGTTGTAGAGACTGATGCCCGGCTTCACAGAGGAAAGGAAAAGACTCACAAACGATGCAGGTGCTTATACTCAAGACTGAAATCCTTGATACCCCCTTCTGTATTTTTCAATAGCAAAGTTTTTCACTGCCTAATTTTCACAAGCTGTAGAGCTCTCCAGCATCCTAAAAAGCAGCCTTGCCTTTGCTAAGAAATGGTGGAAAATCTGCAGGGCTCAGCCCCTTTTCACATGTATGATGTGAAAAGCATCACACAACTTCCTCTTCCCTCTATACTCCCCCTGTGATTATGCTAATACCTATTTTCATACACTGATTTAACAGGTTGAGCAATCATGGGAGATGTGAGCCTCCTTCCCTGGCCCACCATCTCTGCTGTGTTTCAGAGTGGGCAATGCATGAGGCAAAACCTAGAAGGTGATTTCAGGTATGGAAACCTGTTCCCAGGGAGCCCAGAGCACTGTGGAATGGGGTGTGTATGATGACATCTTCAGCATTTCCTGTTGAAGTCTTGGTAGGTATTGGGCTGGAGGCAAAGATGCCTTAGATCCCACCTGAAGTGCTTTACACTCCTTAATAATGGAATTCAGTACATTGCCCTGGGATGGACACTGTGCTCTGGCTTCAGACACAGGAAGGTCAGAACTTGTAATCCAGGGGCTTGGAATGCCAGAGACAATGGGAGCACCATGGTTCAGGGTGTAGATCAAAAGGAAGTGGTGCTGTTTCTCAGAGGTGAAACACTCAGAGACTGATGTGTCTGCAAAATGTAGGCAGGTTAAGGCCAGGGTGAGACAAGCACTTGTCTGCCCCAGCCTGAGCCTGTGTTAATCTCATATGCCCATAGTGAATCTATCCTGTATATCATCCCCCAAATCATGAACAGATCTTGAATTCATATTTTTCTCCAAAGCACTGTCAATTTTCCTAAAGATCAAATGTATCAGAGATGGTGGAGAGTATGGCTTTTCAGTAAGAGTATACTTGGGTTAGCTGCTACTGGAAAGATTTTGACTTAATTTTGCCTACAGTATGCAGATGGCAATTGGAGTAATCCAAAGTAATCCATAGAGGTTTTGGATGCTCAGGCTTGGGTGTTCTGGGACCTGAATCCAACCTTGCCTAAAATCAACATCACCATTGCAACATCCATGGTGTCACATGCACCCCTGACTCAGCCTGATCAGAGATGAGTGAAAGGCACTGCAGAAAGAAAGTCCAGAGAGGAGAGGGAGCAAGTTTGTAAATCTCCAAAATCTTCAGCTCACTGATATTTCAGCCTGGGGTGCAATGTGAATTTGAAGATGCCTGAATAGATGGGGCACAGTGCAAGCTGCAGCACTGCCTGCTCTCCCAGGAACAGGGGGAGGCTGTGCTGAGGTGCCTGCATTTGTCCTGACCAGTGGATGCATAAACAGGGAAGGGAAGCTGGATGGCAGGAAGAGACAGGCTACAGATTATGAAGGGAAAGCTCTGCGATCAGATCTGCCAATAATTCCTGCTCCCAAACCCCACCTGAAAGGCAATTTAATATTAGTGTGCTGGTTTTGCATAGAAGTGTTTGCTGTGAATTACAGCTAAGTGAAAAAAGAGGGGTAACCAGATTTTTTTCTGTACATTAAGCATTTTCAGGTACCAAAATAACAACATTCTCTCACTGATCCAGGATGAACTGTAAGTACTATTTTGAACAGTTTTGGATTTTCATAGTAAACTGTTCTTCCAGTATTTGCAGTATAATTATTGCCTATCCAGCAATACCAGAAATAAGAATGTCTTATGCAATGTCTTTTTCCTCTGGGGACAATGTGAAATTATACTCAGAATGGTGCCAATCTGTAATGTACTTACAGGAAAAAAAAAATCACATAATAATCAGGTGTGACGATAACAGGGAAAAATCATCCCACCCTAAACCCTGTTTAGAATTTATGTAAAATTACCTGGAATATATCAGACCTATTAAAAAACTGAAAGGAAAAAAAAAATTAAACTACTGTAACTAAACAAAAAAGCCAGTAGATGGCATGAGAGACCTTGAGATTTGACATAAAACTCAGATGGCCACTAATAGCTCCTCACTTCTGCAACCTTCTGAGCTGTCTCTGGTTTTAGCCCTAACCACTGTATTTGCTAGATTCCTGAGGTTTCTTATTCATCAGCTGCACTTAGATCCGCACAGTACATTTATTTTTAGGGACAACTAAAGTTCATTTAATAACTCATTCAAACATGCTGAGTAAAAGCCTAGCTTTGTTGAGTTTAACCATTGGCTTCAGTGGGGTTAGAATTGTAGATGCTATTTTTTTAATGCTCATGCTGTGGAGCTGGCATTTCATTTCCAGGAGGGGTCTGGTATTAGTGGTTTTGTCCTTTCCTATCACACTGCAGCACTTTTCTCTGGAGTAGAATGATCATGCTTTCCTGAGTCACTGTGTCATTTAAAATTAGTGAATCAAAAGAGCCAGATCTGATGGACAAAAGGTTTGTTGTCTTTGTCCAGGATACAAAAGGCCTTTTTGCCTATCTGTCTGTAATAGCACCATCCAATTCTAGGCTTTTAGGAATAATCCACTAAGGTTTAACCAAAGCTGACCGTGAACAAATTAAGTATATTGTTTTGATTTTTTCCAAATGTATAGTTATTTTACAGTTGGATGAATCTGAAAATGAAAACTTTCAACTTAGCAATAAAATATACTCATGTGGTTAGGAGATCTAGTGGAAAAATTTACTTTTCATTTCCAGAATCACTGAAGAACTTGCAAAAGACATATGGGACTATAAATTCATAAGCATTTCTGACTCCATCAAGTAGGTAAGTAGTCATATCTTTCTGATGCAGAAAATGAGACACAGAAGTCCCCAGCTTCATGAAAATCCACATTACAGAGCTGCAAGGGCAGGATTAGGACTCAAGCCTGGCTTATGCTTAGGTCTGCATTTTTTTTCTGATGCTTTTTTAAAAAACAATACTAGAGTACCATAATTGCAAGATTATATTACTTGGTTACTGCAGTAAAGTCCAGAATTCATTAATACATACAACTGAGAAGCACTAGGAATGAAAAGCAGAGTGCATAAAAGCTCAGCCTGTGTAGCACACATTTTAATACTCAGTTGGGTACATAGCTTTGGCTTGCTCCATAAGATAGGACAGGCATGATTTCCAAATGAGGTTTAAATCTGGACTGCAGATATTCTCCCAGATGGGTTGGAAATGCCTGTGTGGTGCATTAGAAATTCCAAAAGGGCTTTTTCACACTTGTACTGCTAATGTTCTTAATTCCTTTGGCAAAATGAGCTGGTTCTAAGTCTTTTGCTTTGCTGTGCACACTACCAACCTCAGGCTTTTCTAACATTCATTGCATTGTGATTTTACAGCTGCAGTGAAGCCTTTCAGGCAGTCAAAGGCATTCAGCTGTCTCAGCAAGAGGGCACTAACGAACAGGAGCTGGACAGAAGGGAAAGCTGCCCCTTGGAAGTGGAAATAATGAGAGCTGTGTCCTGCCCATGCCCTGTGCAGACCAGAGAAAGGTCTGTGCCTGGGCTTTGCCAGTGACTGCTTCCCCTGGCTGAGCCTGCACCCCAGACAGGCTGCAGTGCTGGTGTGGTGATGGGGAGTGAACTCCCTGCCCTGGGAGCAGAATTTCTTCTCTTACTAATGGCTCTTTGCTGTTACTAAATCCCTGTTTTAGTAGTTGAGCATGAAACTTCATTTTTCTTCTCTCCCTACTACCTTTGTCTTATCTGAAGTGGTTGACTGGCAAAAGTTTCTCTTTTGTAAACAAGGGGATTAAAGAGAGAGGTGTTGGATTAAAGATGACAGCCTGATCCTATGAAAGTCAATGTCAAATCTCCCATAAGACACAGTGAAAACAATACCAGCAAGAAAAGAACTTTCCAGGTGTAAGACTAGTGTAATTTTAAGGGAAAGTGGAATGCAATATTCTTCATCTCCCCTCTTGTTTGAAGCTATGTTTTGCAGTCTAGCACTTCTGATGAGTTAGTAAAACACAGCTTTGTGCAGGGAGTTTGTGAACGCTTTATTACAAATAAAAACACAGGGCAAGAATTCATGTTACTGGTCTTAGTTTGGAGATACATGCATGAAAAAAGCTGTTAAATAGAGCACTGGCTATTTGCATATATTCTCAAATACAATACATAGATCAAATTAAGGCTGGGGGAAGAGGAAGAGGCAGGTAACTCTCCCCAGGAGAGAGGCTTGGGGCAGAGGCAAATACCCTTGCTCCAGAGTATGCACCAGGCATGAACAAACTTGTAATGGCTTACTTCTGGAAGTGATGTTATGGCTGTACAGGGAGGAAAAATGGGCCTTTTCTGAAAGTGGGTGGCAAGCTGCAACTCAAAAGAGAGTAAAAGGAGTATGTCCTTACATTACTCATGCTTCTGCTCTTGAAAGAAGAGCAAGGGAAGTGTTATGCTGCAATTGTTGAACTATTTAGTCTTCAATCATCTTTCTGATAGATCAGTTTTTAGTTAGAAAGAAAGGTATTTTCTTTAATTACAGTTTTCTGCCAGGGTTTGGTTCAGTTGTACCTTGCCCATGCCAAGGCTTCTCTTGGAAGAGAGTGCTGGCTGCTATTGACTGTCATGGCAAACAGAGCATGGTCCAGTGCACGGCTGATTTGTGACACAGGCTGAAGAGACACTGTGCCACTGCTTGGGGCTTTGAAGGTGCCACCTATTCCTGGTCCCCTGGGGTGGGAGGGAATTGCCTTTCTGTACAGGGAAAGCCAGCAGATTGACTCTTCACTGGTCAAACACAGTCTGACTGTCCTGCTTGTATTTTATTTTAGCTTCAGGATGCTATTGATCTTACATATCTTTCTATATATTGCTTTTCGGAGTATTTGGAATGCTACTTGATGTATTATTGTTCCCTGAAGTTTTTGAAGCCATCATTTTCATAAATATACAATAGGAGATGGTAAAGCAAAAAAAAAGTTCCTATTCACACTTTTAGTTAGTTCATGAAGCAACAGCACATCCATTGAAATTTAAATGAAAATGGGGACTGTGTCACACACTATAGCTCTCTGGAAAGCTACAGTGGGAGTCTAGCAGTCCAATTCATTCCTTTGTAGAATGTACTAAGGCTAATGGTCTTGCTGGGAGTAAAATATATTTTTTTGCAGAACGATTCCAGGAACAGACGTTGCTCTTTACCAGAAAACATAAAAGAAAACAAATGCTTACTGTGTCTTTAGTATGCTAAATATGAAATTCTTTGCACAATGGAATGTTAGCAGTAGCCGTAATCATGTTTTCCTTTCATCACCTAGTGAACATAATTTTAAGAGCAGACTGCTGTAATTATATTGCAGATAAAAGGGAGCAGAATTTCTGTATAATATTATAGTTGGCCTGATTGTTTTGTTGATAGGGAAAAATAAAGAGAGACCACATGAATACTTATTTAATGAACATATTTATTAAGCAGTGCAGACTGTACATAATGCATTTGACTTTGCAGTAGGCTTACTTTCTTCAAGCACCTTTCTTAATATTTTACTACAGCTATTATGTTCCCTTCCTATCTGTCCAGCTATTCAATTATTTGTGTAGTATGTCTGTAGCACAACGCTGAAGTGTTTAGCTTAACTGCAGCTGCCAGTGCAGGTACAATCAATGTCAGCATCCACAGACTCCACAACATCCTCAGATGCAGATTTCTTATCGCTGCTTTTCTGCCATTCCAACAGGCTTGCAGCAGTTTCTGTCAGAAGAGTGAAGCCATTGTTAACTAACATCAAGCAAATTAACACATTTCAAAGGAATACTGTTTTGATGGCTGTCAACTCCCTCATCAAGTAAAGAGTGAAATCCTGCCCTCACGACTGACATCTGACTCATTGACTTGGAACAGGATTTTCATCCCTGACATAATTACTGTAATACTTCCCTAAAACCAAACTGAATTCCTTTTTGTGAAGCACAAAGACAAAAGGAGGCTGTGAAAGCGCTGGAGGTGGCCCCTGTCAGTGTAAGACCACCACGTACCAACCCACATCAGCAATCACTTCTGCTAGTGCTGCTTATCTCTGGGTATTTCAGCTATTTGTCCAAGTTCATTTCTGAAGGGTAAGCCCTCTGGAGAATTTTCAGAGGTTCATAAACTTCTAATTAAAGTTTCCTGTATATTGTGAAATCTGGCAGAGCATTGTCAGTTGCAGTATTAACCTTACCACACTGCTTTATCAACAGCATCTTGAATAAGCCATATTCCTTAATGCTGAAATAATCTAAATGGAATAATGATATTCATCCTGCCAATAAATATTCCTAGCTAGTTGGAGGTTTATCATTGCATCTGGAAGAATATTAGGACATCCATTTAGATTAAGTTTGTATAATGAGAATGCATAAAGCTTTCATAATTTTACTTCCATTTGTTTTATTCCTTGGTTGGACAGTACATTTATAACATTTCCCTCATCACAGGGAAATGTGGACACTGCTGTATGAGTTCAGGTTGCATCAGTCACTTATCTTCTGAAAGGTTAACACTCTCATGGCTAAATTACTGTCCAACATTAAATGCAGGTTTTGCATAATAAACTGGATAATAAATATTTCCCAGAAAGATGCTGGAGATGCTTTTAAAAATATGTATTATGTTTTCAGGCTGTGAGAAGAGAAATGCTATAAAATGTCTGAATTCTGTTTTTTATAGACATTATTTCTCTTGGCACACTGTGGGTCTGAGCACATTCATATCCATGTAGGAAATAGTTTCCTTGCAAACTGGATCATGGCTGAGTAACTGATTCCCATGTGTAGGCCTTGTGGCATGTTTGAAATATAAACCAATATGTGGGCTTAAACTTGGAGTGATGCCTGCCTCAGGTTCCTAAGGCCACAGCCTTGCTGATTTGAGGACAACAGGAGAAATTGTGCATTGTTGTACTTCATTTTATCCTTGATGGTTTGAAACAGAAAACTATAATGTCTTAATTCTCATATAAAGAGTTGAGAGAAGTTCTATGTCCTGCACATGCATGTTCCTAGATTGAGAAAGGTGAAGATTTCTACTGTTTCTACTGATTCTCCAAGCCATCAGACAAAGAAAGAAAAAGAATAGTTTTTAAGTGCTGGCCTTGTATTCCTATTGATCCTTAGCCTAAGAAAAAGTAATTAATTTATCAAGCTAAAGAGTAATAAATGGCATACTTTTTCTTTTTTTCTCCCCCTCCTCCTCTTTTTCTGCTTCCTCTTCAGGACAAATAAATGAATAAATAAATAAATAAGGCCTTGATTAGAAGTATTGCAAGCAGACTTTCCAGTCTCTGCTTCAGTAAATGAGCAAGAGAAGCCTGCAGTTGCTCTGAAAGCAGCACTGGCTGCAGCAACTAACATATCTTTTTTTCTGATTTTCCTCTTTTCTCAAACAGTTTTGTGAAAGAACGAGACAGCTTTATTATAGACTAATGTTCTGAGGCAGTGAGTGGTCTGGGGTTATGACACTTCAGAGATACAGACTTGGATACACAATAGAAATCTGTGAAACATGGATATAACAAGATTTTGGAAAGGTTTTTTTGTAGAGGGTGGGTTTTTCTATTTATGAAAGAATGCATCCATTCTCATCTCAGGGAGCCACCAGAAAACTATTAACACTCTCTCTGTGCTACTTGTTGAACTGGCTGTTGCAGATATTTGGCTATTATAGAGAGGATCCTCTCCACTTTTCTGGGCTGATTCAGCACATTGCAGATATTAATAACATAAGCAAAGTACAAAGTTCTACACAGATGTTTAAATTCAGACATAAAATACCCTGTGCTTTCCAGAACTACTCAACACAGGGGTGCATTGGCTCCAGTGAAACTACACTGGATTATCCCAGACAACAATGGATTTGGCCAACAATGGTGAGCAGAGAACAAACCACTTCAATAGATACTTCCTAATGGTAGGTTTCTCCTGAAAGCTATATAGGTAATTAATTAAAAGACATAAGAAAGAATGAACCAGAAATATCTGTACGTTTCAGGTTGGATTCTTCTTTCTTGATTATATAACTTCAGTGTGAAACTCTGCCTCATATCCTTTTTCTTTTTTTTTTTTTTTTTTTTAAATCTGGGGCATGAGTGTGTGTATAAAAAAAACCCTTTAAAACCAAACCATTTTCTGGAACAATCTAGAGAAACTTCCAGAAATGTGTTTTTGCTGATGTATTGCACAGTGGCATAGCATGGCAGTCTAATTACAGCACTCATGTCCCACTACTTGACTGACTTTCAATTGCCTTGCCTGCCCTGGTCTACACGAAATTGCAGGCTGTAATGTACATAAAAGGACTCAGTGTTGCTTATCTCAACTTTATGGAGATCCTGAAGACATGACAAATTTTATTTTGTGATTTTATTGATCGCTGCTGCCCCTTTTACCTCCTCAAATGTTTTTCTCAGATGATGCTACCTGCCATCCCCTACCCTAGCTTTTAGCTGGCCAGCACTGTCAGCAGTTATAGCAAATACTAACAGGATTAAAAACAGCAGCTCAGAGAGGAGCCAGAGCAATGCAGGTCTGTGCATGGCTGTGCTGTTTTTTGTTCTTTCAAGGGCTCTGACAGCTCCTGCAGTACATGACACATGGAGGGAGAAAAATACTGTACCTTTTGGGAAGCAGTGGAAGCCAACCTTTACTGAGGCTTTTTCAATTGGAGTACAGTCTTTCATACATTTCAGTACTGGGTCAACAGAGTAGCACGTAGATTCCTCACCATCAATAGTAGGATTTCGATTCAGCTTCACATAACTGCGCTGCAGCTTGCACCCTAAGAGGAAAAGGAAAGGTAGTTAAAATTGTAGAAATAAATCCCAATCGATCCTTGCAATAATAAAGGTCCACATTTTCTCTTCAGCTTTTATTAAAACACAGGTATCTGACAAACCATTTTCACAGTAGTGAGGTTATCAAGATAGGACAATAACAAGTTGAGGAAGGAGTCTGAAAGGGGAGCTATTTTTAAAATCTAATTGCACAGCATAACCCAAATGGAATCATGTATACTCAGTTTTTTAGAACTACATAATACACAGAAAATAACCTCTCCTGTCTGAAAGCTATTAAGAATAGATACTGCAAGCACAATGGCTACTTCATTGCATTAGGAAAAATGTCAACCGTAGTGAATGGATAAAAAAAAAAAGGCAGCATTTATATACTAACAACAAGGATAATTTTTGTATTGGATGATTTTTATAATGCTGCAATTATCTCACTAGAAAGGTATAACGTAACTTAACAGGATCCCAGCTACTACTCTGTTTCCTGACACACAGATAAGTACAATTCTGCTGCCACTGAAGTCAAGGAAAAAGCAACCATTAACTTCAATAAAATTATTTCAGGTCCGAGGTAAATGGAGACCTATCAAACAAAATTGTATTGATATTATGGGAGTCTAACATTGTTTTTCCAGCTACACGTAAGATGAAGCTCTTTAGTGTAGGAGTAGTTCTAAATATTTTCCTGAGATTTCACCTTCACATGGTGCAGAACAAAAATAAAATTTTTTTGTGCTTTGGAAATTTACATGGGTGTAGGATCTGACACTGCATTCATAGTCTGCATCTTGTGTGGTGAAATTAGTCTGCAGATAACAGCTGAAACTGCTTTGATACAAGGGTGAAAAATCACACTTTTTTCCAGTGGGAACAAGATTAGGGCTGATTTTGCCTTGTAAGAAAATAAGTGTAAGAAATAAAAATATATTATTTAACACTGAATTGCACATGAGACAAAGACTTTTGCTGGAGTATATATCCTTTATATTCACAAGCTGGGTTTTAAACAGTCAGTGGTTAATAAAGTTAAAATGGATACACATTGCTATTGAAATTACTAAGTAAAAGATATCTACTGATTTACAAAAAATATTTTCTTGCTGTTGGCAGAGGAAAAGTGAAATCATAATCTATCCAAGCATAAAATTTTTCCAGATCCACTCACCACCAGAGCAGGTTTCTTCTAGCAATACCCATGACTGAACAAACGCAGAACAGCTGTGTGCCAGCCTATGGTTTGGCATGAGGAATTCATTTTCCTTTTCTCTGTCATTATTGCCACAAACTCCACAGGTCTTTCCTCTCATCCATGAAGCAACTGTAACCTGCAAAACAGCTCATCTTTGTAGGGAGTGCTGAAGTGTTGGTCTGTCACACCAGCAAGGTACTAGGCAGAAAGAAAGCAGAAAACTTGAAAGTCAGTGCAGTACCTTAAGATTTACACCATCAAAAGTCACCTTCTTCAGTCCAAGTTCTGGAACTTCCACAGTAACAGTTTTTCCATCTTTATAAATTTTAACATTGCCTGTGAAAAGATGGTGAATCATACAGTGATCATCTTAAACTAATGGAGAAACTGCAACACAAAACCCACCACAATGCATTTTCCTTCACAATGACAATTTTGCTGCTACAGTTATATATATATTTAAGTGGAGACGAAAAACAAAAATAAAAGAAATAATATATTTTCAAAAATATTCTACTGCTCTTACCTATAGCTGGAACTGACTTCTGTATCCAGTGTGCTAAATTTTGAAATTATAATGACAGTGGTGGTGCTCCAGCAAAATGTCTGAACTAAAGCACCTCTCTGTGACTATAACATGAACTTTTTTTCTGAACAATCACCAACCCGGGTATATTATGAGAAAGGGCTTTATTCACCTGTCTGTTATGCTGGAGGACAGTAAGAGTGTATATACGATAGGAAATATGAACATAAGTCATAGCAAATCTTAAAAAAACTAGTCTTTAGTTTTCTCTTTGAATTAATTCCAATTGTGTTTTCTTTACACTGAGATTTTTCTGTGAAATTTATAAAATCTTGATATTTAGTTCCCAGGTCAGTCCTGGAAAACTGGGTATCCCAGCTTACCTTTTTCATACTCAGAACCTCCACTGTGTGATAGAACTTGTTCTTCATTGCATGCCACAAGGAGAGATGAATTTGAGGCAGGACAGATTGTGATGTTCCTTCAGAAAAAGCAAAAATAAAAGAAAATAAATTAGTGGTTAATTTAAAATGTGAAAAGTATAGATATTTGTGACTATCTGAATTTGAATGAATGAACAAGCAGTTTTATTTCCAAAGTGCAAAATTCATTGGGACTATGGGCTTTATTATTCAGCCTTTAAAGAAAAGACAGCATGGGGATTTAGTGAGTAAGTTATAACATATTGGTGGCTGTGGAATTAAGAATTCAAGACAATAGAAACTACACCATAGAGTCTCAGATGAGGACCCCTTCTGGAAATTCTCTCATTCCCCATATGTCTCAGTGAAAACCAGTTTCAGCTAGAGACTAGGTATCTCCCACTCCTAGACTAACTCCTTGAGAAACTTTATACCTAATTTCTAAGCCTCAGTATAAAGCACACTTACGCTAATGTTGTATTTATGTGAACCTCTCTTGAGAAAGATTGAGGATCAGCCTTTCTTGTAGTAATGATGAATTTTGGGTGTTCAGTACAGTCTTGAACTGCCACCAGGTTGCAGCTTTTATTGAAAGAACATGAATGGCTCACACCATCAAATGTTTTGAAGTCTCTCTCCCTGATTTCGCACGTGGCTGCAAAATAAAACCATAAAAGAAATGGCAGATATGATCACTGTATGTGTTGCTGTGAAGTACTGAAAGACACCTCTATAAGCCTGAAATACCCAGCAAACAGGAAGAAAACTTCACCTCCTTGGCAGAAGCCAGTCTGTAAGGACATGAGAACACTACAGAATAACTACCTGCTGTACACTATACTAGTATTGATTTTGATTGCATGCCAAACACAAAACTCAAGCTAACAGGGACTAAAATACACAAAATTCTTGAGAAACTGGATGCCATAACAAACTGTGGTAAAAATTCCCCATTTCCCACAGGAGTGCTAGGCACCAACCAGGTAGAGGCTCCTTTTTGAATAAAATAAACTGGACAGAAAATGCACGGACTCTCTTGTTCCCATCACCTGATGTCTCTCAATGCAGAGCTGGCAAAATACAACCTCTAGTCCTTGAAGACAGGAGGCATTCCCAAACTCTGAATGCTTACAGCAGTTTGAAGCCTCCTCATTCACCTGCCAAAAAACCTGCTTCTCTGTGAGGGAACAAACTGCTGGAAGCAGGGCTGCAGATGCTGTGCTTCCCTGTAAGACCATTAGAAGGAAAGCCAGGGCCTAGTCATGGCAGAGTATGGATCTAAACCCATTGCTTATTCATGAGACAAACATATAAGTAACATTTACATTGATCTTCTTGTGCTATTTGTGAAGCTATTTCAGGAAATAAATTCCAGGCAGTGATATCTCGAGTCTCGTAAGCTGGAGATGGGCCTAAGGGCAGAGTGAATGGCAATCGGAATCCCTGACAATAAAGTGTTACCTGAAAAAGCAGAAATGAAAATACATTAAGATAAATTGAACCATATGCTCAAGATATGACTGCAAAAAAATCCTACTCTTATCTTGGAAAAAAAAACCCCTTGAAGATGCATTTCTACAATTGCAGTTGTGTTAGTCTCTGCAGAATGCACCCTAACCTTCAGCTTTTGTGAGAAATCATTATCCTCTCTTCTAGTCATACTTGACTTTTTGAGAAATTGTTAAGAACATTGAAAAGTAACTGATAGAAATGAGTTTAAGTGATAATTGAGCGACTTCTTAAAAAATAAGGTAACGAGTAGAGTAACTGAGATGATGGATGTGTTTGCAAAAATGAATATCATCCATTAAGGGCTGAAAACCAGCATGTTCAGCATTGGGGTAAAATCTTTCACTGTAGCTACAAGTTATATTTGCCAAGAGAATCAAAGGAATGCCTAATGCACCGACATCTTCATGGTCACGTTAAAGATCCTGCAGTACTGAAGCAGCACGGGGAGTTAAAGACACACAGGTTTCTGTGCATGAATAGCTAGCTGTTATCAATTTACCAGAGATCCATAGGGAACATTTTTCCCAGAGAAAAGGAGCACTGAGTGAGTGGGACTCTGCAGACTGAGAGGGTGGCTGGCTGCTCCAGTTTGGTTAGAGCAGAGCTGTATTTGTGGCTTGCTCAGAGAAACTGCAGATGTGGGGCTGGAGTGCCAGCACACACAGATGCTGTTTGTGGCTGCAGCAGACTGAAAAGTGTCCTCAAGGCCCCCTCTATCTGCTCTGAGACCCTCATGCAAGAACTAGTCACACTGGGTAAAAATGCACAAAGGTGTGAGTGCAGAGCAGCCATCCTTGAGACTATTTGGCTTCACTGCTGTTCTCAGAATGCAAATAAATTATTTTACTACATAGTCTGATTTTCAACTTACTACTGTGCTGGGCCAAAGCAGCACAAAATCAAGAGAACTGTTGTATGCATTTGAACACTCATCTAATATAGTCAGGTATATAGTAACTTCTCTAAAAGGGAATGTTTTGCTCTTTTTGTTTCTTTACACTGAGTGTCAAAACATTCCAAGCTGAAAATCATCCAAGGTAAGGAAAAGCAAAATAAAAATTTAACGTACCTCAGGAGCTTTAATT
This sequence comes from Oenanthe melanoleuca, assembly GCF_029582105.1. Lineage (NCBI taxonomy): Eukaryota > Metazoa > Chordata > Aves > Passeriformes > Muscicapidae > Oenanthe > Oenanthe melanoleuca. Next base: position 15,526,520 of record NC_079342.1, on the reverse strand, counting down.
ATTGTATCAATTGTTCGTGGAGATGTTGCAGCTGCCCTTACTATAAATTCATGAGATGGATTTCTCTGATGTACTTCTGAGAAGCCCAACACGAGTGCTGCACCAGGAATGTATTGCATGAATCTAGAGATAAACAAGATGTGACAAACTCAGGTGCATGAACAAAAGCACCTATGGGACAGTGAGGACTACTGCAGATCCAAAAAATCAGGAAAAAATGGAAGAACTGTAAAGTCAAGGAAATAGTTCTTTAGGTCAAATTAAATGGTTGATTTATCCAGAAGAAACACACTGGTTTAATTATGCCTATTTAAAATGGCTATTTTTTGAGACTAAATAGAAGAAAATTTTAAAAGAAAAAGGCATTTTGAACTGAAATAGTAGATAATGTAATACTGAAAATGAAATCAAGCATACTTTTTAAATATTTGGAGGCTATCATTTAATATGAAACATGTGGAAAAAGTAGAACACATTCATAAAATACTTGTGCACCACTGAACTTGTGGTTTCTATCCAAGCACTTCCTGGACAGTTTGGGTTGAAAAATTTAATCCAATTCTTTCAGTGTTTTTCAAAAGCCAAGTAGGATAAAAAAGTAAAATAAAAACGAAGGAAATAATGAATTACATACTCTGTGCTTGTCTTTTTTATCCAGGATGGAAGCTTTCCCCATTGCACCTTCAGCTGTGCAGCTGGCTTCCTTGCCAGTTGTCCTGTGGTAGCCACTGCTGCTATCCTGTAATCCTGGCACTCCTTGCCCCATCTCAGCCTGGCCTTTGTAAACAGGGAAACAGTCACCCAACATTCAGAAAAGAGTTCCAGAATGAACCTTGACTGTTTCAAGGTACAACATTTTCTTTCAATTTGTGCATTGATCCTTCACATTTCCAGTCTTTTACTCTAAACAGGGAAATTTTGACTTCATGCAAAATCCAAGGCATAGTAGGAGAAGTTTTCTGGTCTGTGCAGAGCTACATATCCTGTCTCAAAGCAGCCACTGAAGCATTTGAGATTTTCTTAGATGTGGTAATTTCTTAATCAATATGTACTTTTTTCCTAGAAGAGGACTGCACTATAATTTCTCTTTGCCCTCACCAAAACATCCTGATATGAACCCACCTCTCCTTATGCTGAATTTGTTAATTGCAGCTACAAAAAGCTGAGGTTTATAAATTGTTGCACAAACATCTCTTGCTCTAAAAAGCTCTTGGGAAGCACAGCACACAAATATGCAAAAAAAGTAAGGACCTGTTCCTTCATTTAGGATGCTCTCTGGCATCAACCTGTTACCCAACTTTGCTTTTTCCATCTTTTCATATAAATCCTAAGAAATACAACATTGTAAATATATTTGAGTTATGAGTTCTTTTGAAATCACAGAGCAGTCTGACTTGGAAGGGACCGAGAAGAATCATCCAACTCCATCCAGAAAGAGCTCAACTCCTAAGTGAATGGCCCATACAGGGATCAAACCCATGTCCTTAGTGTTATCAACACCATGCTATAACCAACTGAGCTAATCTTGGGGTCAATAAATTATACACAGAAAAACAGGCAGATTCCCAGACAAGAAAACTCATATTAGAACAAATAATAAATAGTGATGAAGAAGTCAATTTTTCAAATATTTTTATGCTTCTACTGGTTATATTTTAATTTATCTTGAAAATCAATATTTTTTGCCAGATTTCGAAGTGTGTATTTTTTTTTTCATTATTATTTTTTTTAATTCTAAGGAATGGTGAAACATTTCCTGAAACTTCCCCAACTTTATGAAACATTTAAGAATAAGCATGCCTTTCCTGTTTAATACTCCTAATCAGCAGATTCTCTGTGCCTGCTCTTTGTAGATGTCTCTCTGTGCACTTACCTGTGCTTTCAGAGGCACTATCACAGCATCAGCACACGCTTTCCAATTGGTTTCAGCCAGCTGAACCACAACTAGTTGCACATCAACTTTGGCAGCATCAGAACGAACATATGCTGTAGCCTGATAACCTTGATTTCTGTTGTCACTCCTTACTGCCTGTGCCACAACCGTAATGCCAGGTGGAATTACGTCTCCCAGGAAGTTGCGCTGAAAAAGAGCCCCCAACCATCTGTGCTTAAGTATTTCTGTGTGCTCACCAGAGAGCCTGCAGTCCAGCCAATGTGTGCTGATAGCAGGCTGCAGTGTCCTTCATCACTTTGGTTTGCAGCACATATTTCTGTATCCACAATAGCTAAGGATGGATTTAGTTGGTAACTTCATTATTCAAAAACGTGATTATTTTGGTGAGGGATCCAAGGTGTTTCCAAGATATCTTTATGCATACAGCAAGATTTTATTCATTATTTTAATGTTTCAAATAGCTGCCTACAATGTGTACTAGAGACATTCAGAGCAGTATACACATTCACAACTTATTTTACTATACTACAGTTTCTTCAAGCCAATCAAATATTTTGAAATCCTGCTTAGTAAAAGAATTCCCCTAGACTTTGCCTGCATTTGCAGAGCTATTTATTCTATTATTATGTAGATACCTTTATGCAGTATAATTATAGAATACTAAGTGCACAATAAAGGTAAAGACTATCTGTGCTTAATGGGCCTTCACATTTACCAATCAGTGATGTCCATGGAAAGCCTGATTTCAGTTATACTCTGCATGCACTCATGACCTCCAGTCCACATTTAAAAATAATAAGGCACAGTTATTTATTTCTTCCTCATTTTTACCTAGAGCAACTGATTTTGTATTCTGGGCTTTCACAGGGAAAAAAAATTCTTTCCTCTTTAACTCACAGCTACATTCCCTTCAATGTGTATAATTTCCAAATCCAGCTTTCACATACTGCAAATACCTTCAGAAATGAAGGAAAGGAAACAGGAAAACCAAAGCCTGAACACAAGGGGATTTGGAAAAAAAAAAAAAAAGTTGGGTTTGTTTTTTTTTTTTGTGGGGGGAAATATCTCAATGAGCTTTGACTTTCAATTACACACTTGACTTTTAGTGTCCCTCCTAGCCCCTCAGCTAGTGGCACCACATCTGCAGCTGAGCCTGGGTACCACACACAGGCTGTACCTCACGTGTCAGGCTGGAGCCATGGCTGTGGTCATGGTAGTGAATGCTGACTTTTTTGCTCCTCTTTGAGCTGTGGGCAGATTTTTTTCCGTGGTGGTGGCTGCTGCTGCTGCTGCTGCTGTCACTGCTACTGCTGTCACTGCTGCTGCTGCTGTTTCTGTGGCTGCTTCCCGACTCAGAGGAAGATGATGATGAGCTGCTTGATCCTTTATGATCTGGATGCTATGAAATAAAAATAGGTTAAAAATGAGATAGCCTTTAGTTTTAGCCTTTTCTGAAAGACAGACTGCATAGACACTGATTGCAAATGACAACATCAAGCTGTTTGTGTCTCATGCTAGGGAAAATGAAAAGTGGCATTTCATAAGTAGTCAAATACATCCATATCCAGAAAAATAAAATAATACAATTTTATAAATAACAGAATAAATCATCTTCCTCTTTCACATGCAGGATATATAATAGCTATACAGGTAACACTTACAAAAGCCATTCCGTTATCACCCTTCTAATATATGCTAAAAATACTTTTGTGCCATAATGTGTACTGAACCTGGTTTCTGAAAAAATCTGTGTCATGATTTTGCCACAGTTGCCTAAGAACGGTGGACATAACTGTTCCCATTGGAAGGCCCCACTGTTTTGTCATTCCCCCATGGTCTTTGTTAACCTAGCTTTGAATGCATTTGTGAGTCCTGACCCAAATTTGAGAATTGCAAGTGCTGCAACACCAAAAAGACACAGTGTAATAACATATTAGTAATAAATCTGCTTTTTTAAAATTCATCTTCAATATTGTTATTGGGCATTATGGAATGGTCAAAGGAAATGGCCCCAACAAAGCCCTTCAGTAACAGGCTTGATGACATCAGCTGCAGCTACCGTGGCAATGTGCACTTGGATCAGCACCTACCCAATGGATGTGAGCAGGCTTGAAGCGGAGACTGTATACTTTTGGAAGGTGAGATTCCTGCAAAATTCCAAAAGAAGTTATTACCTACAGCTCAGTCAAGCCCAGCTCCTAGCAGAAGTCAAAGCATTAGCTGGACATTTTACCCATTCTGTGGAAGTGTCGCGAGTGCTGCCGCTGTTGGCTCGGCGCTTGCCGTGGCTGCTCTCAGCTCGTTTGCCAGGCTTGCTCTGCCAACGGGAAGCACCAGTGCTTTCACTGCTGCTGCTGCTCTGTGCTCTGGGCTGCTGCTCACCCACACTCCTCTCTCCTTCAGCAGCACTGGCAAGTGGAAATGATGTGCTCTTGGACTGCTTCTTAGCCTTATGCTTTATACCAGATGCTGTGCTACTGCTGCTGCTGCTACCTGTGCTGCCTCTGGTACTGCCTTTGCTGCTGCTGCTACTGCTGCTCCTACTGCTACTACTGCTGCTGCTGTCCTTGCTGCTGCTGCTCCTGCTGCTCCTACTGCTACTACTGCTGCTGCTGTCCTTGCTGCTGCTGCTCCTACTGCTACTGCTGCTCCTGCTGCTGTCCTTGCTGCTGCTGCTTTTGCTACTGCTACTATTGCTCTTACTGTCACTATTGCTGCTCTTACTGCCACTATTGCTGCTCTTGCTGCTACTACTACTGCTCTTACTGCTACTACTGCTGCTACTACTGCTGCTCTTATTGCTACTACTACTGCTCTTACTGCTACTACTGCTGCTCTTACTGCTACTACTGCTGCTTTTGCTGCTACTACTGCTATTACTGCCACTTTTGCTGCTACTACTGCTGCTCTTACTGCTACTCTTGCTGCTGCTACTGCTGCTCTTGCTGCTACTACTATCACTACTACTACCACTGCTACTACTGCTGCTACTACTATCACTACTACTGCTACTGCTGCTGCTACTACTGCTCTTGCTGCTGCTGCTGCTGCTGCTGCTACCACTGTCCCCAAAGGGGTAGAACTTCTTTCCTTTGGCTTTGGAGTGGCCTGTTTTCAGATTTATCTGGGCGCCCTCCTGTGATGCTCTGCCATCAGAGTCGCTGCTGGAGGGGCTGCTCGTTGTACTCTCAGCACTTCCACTGGCACTGCTGGCGCTGGATGATGAGCTCCTGTATTTTCTTGTTCCCTAGTCAAGGGTAACATTGGAAAAAAAAATATTTTTCTGTGTTCCTGCAGAACAACATAAGTAAAATCAAGTGCAGACACCTCTGAATCTCTGCTGCCTGAGAAGCCAAGGTGTGTGCTTGATAACATTCTTGGAACACATCACAATAATTCAAAGGCTATTTCATAATAATGTGTTAAACCCACACACAAACAGAACAATACCCCAAACACTTTGGTGATAAGGAGTGTGTGCAGACGCTGTTGACCACACAATGACATGTAACTGGTATCAGTAATGACAATGCTGTAGCTGTCACTGTCTCAGGGCAGGCTGTGTAGTTGGTGTCAGAGCATTTTGCTGCAGTTGCAGTAGCTGTAAATAACAGACTATTTTTTGGCCACACAACAGCTATTTTATCTCTTACAAGAGATTTTCAGAAAAGCATACAAAACCAACCTGCTCTTTCTAATGTCTTTCACTTGCAGAAGGATAAGTACAAACAAAAGACCTGCCGAAAGACTTATGTCTTTCTTTAGTCTGTTTTTATTTTCCACTTTGGCATAATATCTAAACAAAGGAAGCTACTTAGTAGAAGGAATAAAAACAAGCTTTGTGTAATGTCTCCCACAAATCCAGAAGTGGAATTTCGCAGCAGTACCTGATCATCAGTGTCAGCAAGGATTTTCTTCACTTTTTTAATTGCTTCTTTTCTGGAAGATGCTTGTGCCTCTGGATCTTCAAATGTCACTAGACGTACCATTTTTGTAGGAGCTTGGTCTCCTGCTTGAATTGTGACTTGTATTTTTTCAATAGGTGCCTCAGTGTAAACTGAAATTGCATGACATTACTGTTACTACTAGCAACTGAATGAGAGAATAAGCCAATTTTACCACAATTTATTTAGCAATTTTTTCTCAAATATAAAAGCTCAATGATTATTATTGGTATCGAGCAACTTTGTTAAAAATTTTCTCTAATACCTAAAGCACATAATGGCAATCAAATTTTTAAATATTACCAGAATACTGGATTCTTTTCAAGTCAATAAACAAAATGATCAGCAGATTTAAGTCAAGTGAATTGGATTGCTTAAAGACATAAACCATGGGTTAGTGAATTAAACATCAGACAGCAATTGAGGCTCAACTCTTGAGCACTAAAGAATGGCCCAATGGTTAGGCCATTAGTTTGGTACTTAGGAGACCTAGATTCAGTGGCCTGCTGTGCTTTTATTTCTTATGATCATGGATTAAGACATTAAGGACTAGGTCCTGGCAGGGTTAATCCATAATTCCCTTTTAGAGTCTGGGTTTTAGAATGTAGCTACAGGACACTGCATCAGATCTGTTGCCCATGTCCAATTGCTTCGTGCTTGCATCCCAAATCCAATGATTCAGGATGCATCAGACACACTCTGCAGGCACAGATCAGCTCTGCTTGACGCTGGCCATGCTGAGTGCCATTGCTGGGAGAGCTGGGAAATTGCAGCTCAGGCAAGTGGGGTAGGAATGGATCCCTGCTGTGAGCATGGTCTGTTGCCAGTACTGGCAGGCCTGGTACATCTAATTATAGATTTAGTGGTACTTAAGATGCAGAAAATATATATGTACATAGACATCTGTATCTATTTATCTCTATGTGTGTGTAAATACCTTCACCCACTATTTTCCTTTTTGTGCCCTCTTGTATTTACCTGGCTTGAAGCTCATTCTCAGGGCATGCTCTCCAACTAGGTAATAAAGAGGCAGGTTTTTGATAAATGCTGCGTGCACGCTTTTCTTCTCAATGCACACTTGAACTCCAAACGTACTTGCATTGAAGCACAGGGACTGAACAAATGGCTCTTTTTGGGAAGAAGAGTGTCCAGAAGAAAAGGGATTTCCAGATGAAACATCCTCTGCAGACTGCCTGTCCTATTAGATAGCAGACATGTCCAGTTAACTCAGACAACAGTGAGAGGAATACCTGCATGCTACCATGTTATGGCAACAGCTACCTGTACTCTGCAGGGGGAATTAACCAGTTTATTCGAGATAGCAAGGCTGTTACATAGGACAGCTTGGTTTTAAATTGGACAAAATTATCATCTGAATGGGTTGATTAGGCTACCTACCGTAGAAAAAGGCTTCAGGTTATAAGAATGGAAAATTAATCACAGATTAATTCTAAATATTTAATTTTGTTTTCCTGGAATTTTAGACAGTGTTAACAGGTTCTTGATAAAACTGAGTGTGCCTTAGACTGACAGGAGTTTTTTCCTTTGATTTTCTATGTGTCAGACAACAGAATGTTCAACAATGTCCCCAAAAATTCTGACTCAGATGAGGTCTGACATGAATGTGACACTATATCAATTAAACGTTCAAAACATATAATCTATTAGAAATTTCCACTAAAAACTATGTAATTTACATGTAATAAGCAATGCTTGCAGAAGAAAAAATTAATTAAAATTGGAATCAAATCCATGAAATGAAAACTATGATTTCCTGAAGCAATGAAGCAAGTACCTAAAGACACAATAATCACAAGCTTTCGTTTCACATAAAATTCAGATTTGCAATTAGTTTTTTATCCAGTTTATCATGTCTCACAAGATCCCAGCCTTGCACGAACCCTACCAAAAACCCTGGAACTTCTAGTGATACTGGGAAATGCTCCAGCCAGTGCCATTTTCTAGTTGCTGTTCATTTAAGAATAACTGTGGATGCCAAGTTTTCAGGAAGGGCAGCACAGAGGCACAAAGCAGAAGAAAAGCATGTTCCAGGATATTGGAAACTGCTCTCAGTGATAGCACGTTTGTCTATTGACTTCTCTGTGGGAAAGTGCTGTTCCTGTCCTCTGTTCATCTCTAATTTTATCTGAAAACCCTTCAGACTTGCAGGATAACAATGAAAACAGAACAAGACAGTGCATTCCTCACCTCTGTCAGTCTCTCACTGAATGAATTCCCACAGTGATGCCTTCACAACACTGCCCATCTTAGAAACCTATCCTGGCTTTTATGGAAACCTGGCTCAGGAAGTCATGACACAAACTGCACTCCATCCTTGAGTCAGGATGCTTGTAAGCATTAAATTTGGCTCCATAAGTCAAGCAGTGGAACATCTTGTGGAACATTTGTGACTGCCCCAGAAATGAGATACTTGCATAATGGTTGCAAAAAATTTTAAAGATTGTGGGCCTGTAGATGGCAGTGCAAAATTAATTACCAAAGAAAATGCTTTTGCTTTAGAAAAAGTGTTGCAAGTTTGATGCATTACACTCCAGATTTTAAAATAATGTCACTATAAAGCTATTTGTGTTATTAGATTGAACCTGACTTATTTTGAGTGAAGCAGCATCGGTCAGAGATGAATTGTACCCTTTCCTACAGAGAAAAGAAATGGTTCCCTACTGTTTAGAAGCCCAAAAAAAGAATAGTCAGACACTACATCATTTACCCTGATGTTTTCACTCTCTCCTGATGCAGAATCTGAATTGAAGGACGTCTTCATTATGTTGGGCACTGCTTCAGGTAAAAGAACTGGAGTTGTCTTGCTAGCAGCCAAATCCCCAATATTTCGTGTAACAGCAAATGTCTTAGACCTGCAGAATAAACATTAGAGGAGACCTGTATTGATAAAGCACTACTGAGGAAAAGACCTAAATAATGCCTTGTAGCCTGCACTCAGCAACAAGTATCATCCCTTGCAAATTGCTTTACAGATATTTACAGCATCCTTCCTGTTAGCTGTGTTTTCAAGGACTGCTAAGAGTCAATAAAGACACAGACCAATCTCAGTGGCAGGTAGCTCAGTCAGGCTTTTAGAATCAAATGCACAGGTTAAAAACATTATGGTTGGTTGGATCTCCATACCCTAATTCCATGAAAAACAGCATGCTTACTTAGAAGTCTGGCTGTGGATTACATTATTAAATTTTTGAGTTTTCTACTTTGAGCTCCGGGAATTTTAAATTTTTAAACTCATCTTGTGTGTATTCACTGCACTAGCCTTAGTTCTAATTTCTTTTGACATTATATTTGGAAAAATACTGCCATAACTTCAAAAAACAACCCGGGGACAGGTGACTACTGAATGCTGTCTCCTGCCCAATTTTTATTAAAGCAGAATTGGAGAAAGGAGCATGAAATCATGAAAGCAAGTGTCTCCAGCTTGATTTAAATTTACAAATACTAATGGCTTGGCCATGACTTGGCAAGAGGTCAGGAGAGTTGAGCAGGAAGGTTAAGAGCCTATTTATGTAAATGTGTTCAGTACATTGTTTCCAGTGTTGTGAACTCTAAGTGTATTAGGCAGGATCCCAGACAAGTGATAGAAGGTGCAGCATAAGACTGAGGCTCTCATGGCTAAATATTCTGAGCCCCACATTCATACCCCACATTCCTAGGGAGCTTCTTACAGTGCTGTGAGCTGTGAGTTTTGTTTTGGGTCAGAGAAACGTCTCAAACCCTGAAATGTTTTTGAGAGACAAAACCTATTTCCCTCAGCTATTAACACTGTGCTACCTCTACCTTATTAGCCCTTTATCAGCTAACATCCATCTCCAAATTCCCCATGTGCTCTTTCTCAAGGATGAAGCTGATCTCTTTGCCCTGGGGCTTTTGTGGTCTTCCAATGGAGGTGGCTGCTGTGACAGTGAATGGAAAGATGGTCTCAAAATGGTCTCTATTTTAACACGGTCCACACTGTACTAGCCTGAGCAATTCCAATCTAACCTGTTTGAAAGATGAATTTGTATTCATTTGATAGCCCTCTCTTCCTCTTGAAGGCTCCTACCGTGCTGTGTGCAATGTAAAGCACACAATTGCTCTTCATGTGGAACACCTCAATAAAACGTGTGTCACCTGTGGGCTTTGTTTTCTTTTCCATCTCTCTCTTTTTTTAGATAAGGACATGACAGCAACGCTCCACGCTGGGTGATAGGAGAACCTTGAAGAATGGAATCTGAAATAAAATATTCTCCCTAACAAGCTGAAGGGATAAAAGAAAATACAAATCAACTTGCATTTCAGATGGCTCATCTGGGTAAAGAGACAAAAAAGGAAATAGTTTTATTTTAATCCCATTCAATAATTCAAATGACCACTGAACTGCAGGCTGGATCTCCAAGCAGAAAGCCCTGGGGTTTCTTTTCCAATTTTTTTAGTATTTTTATGCCAATAGTCTACTCCTGCCACCTAATGAAAGCGAAGGATCGATTCCTCCCTGTTGAGCACAGAGAGCCGACAAATGTGGCTGCATCACAGGTGACACATGTCAATGTCTGCAGAATCACACGGCACAGTAAAAATAGGCTACAAGAGCCAGCTCTGGTGCTTTAACAAGAAAAAACAGTCACAAAGAAGGCCTAAAGCTATGGTATGAAAGAATCTCTTCTCTCTGATCCCGCACAAGGGAGAAAAAAATAGAAAGGAGATTTTCCAATATGTATTAGTGCGTTTTTTGGATGAGAGAAGCTGTGCTATAAGCCAAACTCACTGCAGGGGTAAGGGACAAGCAACTCTGCTATGTTGGACCCACTGATGTTTCAGAGAGTGTGGCCTTACACACATCTCTAACATGGGCACAGAAGAGCTCAAATGTCTGTTTAAAACAAAAAACAATCAACAAAAAACTGTTTTCCCAGGTTTTAAGACACAGTGTGACATGCCATGCAAATAAATGAGAAACAAGATACAATCAGCCAGCCAGATCTTTAGCTCTCTTTCTGATGCAGTGAAACAAAATCTTCTGCCTTTCCTACACATCTTCCTTCCAGCTTTGGTGCAAAGGTGTTATAAAAACAGAGACTTGGAGCCCCACCTGTTTCCCTTTTCTGACCCCCAAACACATCTTGCTGCCTCAACAAGATCCCTGAATATGCTGTCTCTTCTGCATTTTGTGCTATACATGGTGTAGTCATGTTGGACAAAGAGTTTTCTAATTACCTTGTTCCTTTTATAAATAAGATGCCTATTTGAAGCAATTTCTGCTTATCTTACAACTAAAATAAGCAAAAAACCTTATGGTACAAGCTCTATTCGTGATTATGTATATACTTCAGTAGGCTGTCATTATAAATATGTGGTATATTAGCAAAGTGCATTCTTTGGCAGCTCTCCATGTTTATACTTTAATCACAGAGCTCTAATTTCCCCTGAAATTTATTTGATTTTTACTTCTTGTAAATTTTGTTTAAAAGTATGTTGAAGTAGCCATCTGCAGTATACTAAATAATTACGTTAAAAGAGCCTTAAAAATAACCATTATTTTTAATTAAATTTTGATAGGATTGAATTGAAACACATGCTATATATTCTCTCCATAGTAGAATTAATTACTGTACTCTGATTTTTGCTATAGAGAGAATTGAGCCCATAACGTGCTGATTTGTCTTGGGAATGCAACCTCTCTATCACCAAAGTTTTCTTTTCTGTTCTTTTTTTGTTTTTGTTTTTGAGCCTGTGATTACTTACTTGAATTTCTCTTTGGCTTTTGAAAATTTATATAAATCCCACTGCTGTGACAGGTTATAACCTTTATGATCCTTTATGGTGTGCAGGATAGAAATGAACTTAATGCTGTTGAAAACTGTTTGCTTCCTGTGTCTGAATGTGAGAGATGATGAGGAAAATAGTAGCTTATTCTGTCTAGCTTTAATGACATGGGACTGTCATTAGTAACCTGTTGACCATCAAGACAGTGCTCAACACTACAATATTTTGAACAGAGGTTACAAACACATGAAAAATCAATAGCTTTCTAGGACTATTTCTTTAAATGGGGAATTTAAAGTTAACAAGGGAAGGTGTCACAATACCTCTAAAATATTGAGTTCATTTGGATCTTTATTATTTGGTAGATATATGCAAGAGGAAGAAAAAGACTATGTTAAACTAATTTTTTTAAACTCAGTCTATATAAATATATATAGTTATATCTATATATCTATCTCATTTCTCTCTGCCATGTCTGCTTGTTTCTCTTCATACATCTAAGATTTTACTTTGCTTGGTCTTTGACCTCCTCAGTGATGTGGTTCAATGTTACATTCTCTAGTTATTGCTTTGCCTTCACTTGCACTCATTGCTGTTTCATTGCTCTGTGTGGTTTCCACTGGCCATTTGTTTTGTAACAGTGAATGGGAATGCTTTTTGGAGAGAAATTGATGGTGCTAGAAGTCATCTAGTGAGTATTAGCTTTCTCATATACTTGACATTATGGAGCTATTTCCAAGTGACTACTTCATTTTATGAATGGTAATGCTGCAGGGTCTAGAGCAGGGCTTGTGCTGGAACTCATGGGCTTCTCTGCTGTAATACCTTGTTTCTGATACTGACTTGCTTTATGCCTTATGGCAATGCATTTAACCCTTTTTGTGTCTCATTTGATCTCCCCTTAAGTCAAAGGAGGAGAATATTTTTTATTTATTTGCAGGGAGGATCCTTCTGCTAATATTTCTCTCTGCTTGAGGCTCTAAACCCTTGATCAGTATTCAATGTTCTCATTTCAGTTCAGTGTGCTTATTGAGCTCATTAATATCTGCCTCACCCTCTCTAACAGTGGGAACTAGTGAGAGTTATTGCCTGATGTCCCTGATGACCTTAGGAGCAGCTTGTCCTGGCCTCCATAAGAAACAACCAAAAAAAACATGCAGCTAGCTTTTCATCTCTGAAATGCTGAGACCCTCCCTACGTCTGCTTATTACAGCCACACTTGATGGAGTGGAGGAACTGTGTTAGGGAGGAGGATGAGATGTCAAATGCATGTCAAATGGTCTGTGACTATTGAAGGACAAGGGAAAATAATTATTAGCTTAACTGGTGGCTAAATTGAGGAGACCTGCAGAGTCTCTGGGCCAGCAGCCATGAATGCTAATTGCAGCTCTTTTGTTACGGCTGTATTCCTAGAGCAGAAACTTGTTAACATTTCAGTGGTTTGCATGATCACCGATTTCTGTTGTCAGTGAAGCCTTTTCCTTTGTGATGAATTTTCAGCTTCTCTTTCTCAGGTTTTTTCATGTGTGAAGGTTTTTTAAGTTTGGTCTACTGCTTTGATTCCTTGGACATTCTCTTTCTGTTTCTTCCTGCTCTCTGTGTTTGTATTTCCATCTGTTTTCATTTGTTTGGCATCTGGCTACAACAGTTTTCCAGAGTGCATTGTAATTGCATGCACTGATAATAAATCAAGGAGACCTAACGGGTAAGAATACCAAATGGCAGCCACAGGGGAACAAGGTAAAAACATACGAGACACCAAACCTTCTATGCTTCAAGGCATTTAATGCAAATTTAGATGGGCTAACTGTTCTAACTCATAGGATTCAGCTGGTTGATATTTTACCTAGTGTTTCCAGTTCAAATATTTGTATCAAGATAGAAATTTTATATAATTTTTGTTTCAGATAGCTTATGGATCTCAACAACTGAGATATAGTCCTAAGGAGGACTTTGAGGTGAAGACCACACATTTTCAAGCAAAGCTTTGGTGAATGTCACTTCATTTAAAAGAAACATAGACTATATCAATCACCACCACTTATCCAAGCTTTAATTCAAAGACAAGATTCCTGAATGTATTTGGGTTCATTTACATAATACACAGAATAAATGCTATGTCTTACCTTAGGCTTATTATGTTAGTCTCATCTTTACATGGAGGCATTTCAATTTTGATACTTTTTTCCCTCATCTGGATAGTGGCAACAACATTCACAGGTATACGAGCATTCATTTTGGTGCGTGCTTCCAGCCCTGCCTGGACTGTGTGAGTGTTGATTCCCATTACAAAGGTCATCTCCTTGGCCATGCTGAAAAGGTAGAATGAGGGAAGGTGTAATTATGTTCATGCAGCAAACAGCTGTTGAATATTTATGGCCTCTGTCACTTGAAAATATTATTCTTTTATTTTATACATAATACTTACCTTAGACTTGTTTTGGATCTCAGCTTAATGTTGGCATTTAGTAACTCAGTCAATCTGAAATCAGACTTTGGAGAAGGCGTAATCTGTGCTTGAACTATTACAAAGAAAGCAAAGGAAGGGTTAAAAAAGCCCTTTGGTCCTAGCAAGAATGTTTGTATTGCTAAAGCAATGAGATTTGTTACCATTTCCTGCCACTTTTGTGACAGAGGAGTAATAGAAGCTGGTCTCTGTTGGGAAGCCAGTGCAGGTGGGCACAATGCGGCGGATCTCAGAGGACAGGAGAGCTTTGGTCCACTGCTTCCCTACCCCACTTTGAAGGCTACTGATTATTCTCCTTAGTGAAGGGATTTTTTCATCAGATCCATGCCATGCCTGCAATTACAGAGTTCAACATGTCTAAATAAGCAGAACTTGAATATCATGATCCGTGTCATTAACTATGCCTCAGGGGAAATTCTGCCAGCAATGATTATAAATAATCCTGATCAAAGCTTGACCTTATTTGCCTTGATTAATACTGGAGACAAAAGAGCCAACCATGAATTTATAAAAGGGAGAGAATAAGCAAAAATAACAGTGTTTTACAGCTTTTGATGCCTGGGTAATGGTGCTTTAAAAATGATACCTGCAGTGCATTTTGGATGGCGTTTTTATCAAGTCCACCAAAAAACAGCTCTTGGCCAAACATCTTCAAGTAGCCTGACACAAAAGGTTTGTCACTGGAGAATGCCTTCCAGTCAGAGAGCTGTGTGAGAAGATGAAAAAAGCCTGATTCTTCATAACATTTGAGAAACAATATTAGAGATTTTCTTCTCCCCCAGAATTTACCGTTTTCAGGATTTTCTTGAAGTCATAGTCAGTCTCCCAGTCCCTGTCAGGAGAGGAACCTTTAGCAAATATCTCCTGCAGTCCTTCAGCTGTTATTCCTACCTGTGGGAAGAAGTAAAGTGCAGATGCCAGTGGATGACAGTTGTAAGAAGGGATGAGAGGGCAAACTGTGGGTAGATTCAATTACCTCCAAGGGGTCAGCCACTCTTCCAAGGAAATGTGTCCGTAGCTGGGACATTGCCATAGCTGGAATTAAGCTACCAGCATTATTCAATACCAAATATTTAGCTGCCAGCCCACTCATAAGGAACTCTGCAGAGAAACAGGCAGTGAGACACAGCACAGTTAGTTTTTAGGTCAGAGTGTGCAGATTGTGTCTATTTACTAATTTAATAATCAGCATCATATGAGCAAGGCCAGAAAACTCAGCTGTAAAACTGGTGTTCTAAAACAGTTATAAACAAAATATTGTGGATTCAGAATATTTTTAAACTAATAATGGGCAAAGCTACAAGCTCACTGATCCTTGCATGGTGGTTACGCCATTTTTTCAGTTGCTTCTGCTATATCATATCATAGTATGGTTTGGGTTGAAAGGATCCTCAAGGATCATCCAGTTCCAACCTGCTGCCATGGGCATGGCACCCTCCAGTAGACCAGTTTGCTCAAATCCTCATCCAGCCTGGCCTTGAATACTTCCAGAACTGGGGCATCCAGAACTTTTCTGGGCAAGCTGTGCCAGTGTCTTATCACCCTCGCAGTAAAGAATTTCCTGTTAATATCTAATATAAACCAACTCCCTTTCAGTTTGAATACATTCCCTCTCATCCTGTCACTCCATGACTTTGTGTAAAGCCCCTCTCCAGGTCTCTTGCTGGAAGGTGCTGGAAGGCCACAATTAGGCCATCCCAGAGCTGCCTCTTCTCCAGACTGACCAGCCCCAATCCTCGTAGCCTTTCCTCACAGGAAAGGTGTTCAACCCATCTGATCATCTTGCAGGTCCTCCTTGAGACTTGCTCCAGCAGGTCCATGTCTGTCCTGTGCTGAGGGCCCCAGAGCTGGATGCAGCTGGATGCAGGTGGGGTCTCACAAGAGCAGAGGACAGGTGCAGAATTCCATCCTTGTCCTGCTGGTCAGGCTTCTTTTGCAGCAGCCCAGGACACGACTGGCACATGGCTGGCTCATGACCAGGCTCTCTTTCTCCAGCACCCTGAGTCCTTCTTGGCAAGGCTTATTTTGATCTGTTCATTCCCCAGCCTGGATTGAGATGGAGGGCTGCCCTGACCCACAGGCAGCATCTTTCACTGGTCTTGTTAAACCTCCTGAGACTCCTATGGGCCCACCTCTTGAGCTTCTCCAAGGTTGGAAAATATGCCTGTCCATATCTTTTACATCCAGTAACACTTTATAAAATCAGCTTGTGAAATGCTTTTGTGAGACATCATTTAGGGCACCTTCACAAAGGAGATGAGAAATGAAAACAGAGTTGCCATCCTTTGCTAGTAGTTCAGGGAAAGTGATACAGATGTCCTATGAGGATAGATGGTGAGCTATAGATTTGTCTCTCAAATGAGTCAAAGACTATTTAATGCATGTAGTTCCAAATGCTATAACACTTACATGAAATGCACCCATTATTAAATTATTGTTGACTATTGAGTGAACTTTGAGCAAATATTTTGTTTCTATTTATTTCTCTACTTAGATTTATCATCTGTAATGTTCTTAGGTAGAGACAATCAGTGTAGAGCACAGTCAGGAATTCTTCTCAGTCTTGACACAGTTATATCCTGTCCTGTTTTACAAGTTAAAGTAATCCCACTGCTTTTCTAAGTTTCCTTAGGTTTCAAGAGGAACAAGGCTGATGGGATATGTAGGCATCCCTGTTGTGCTTCCTTCTAGCCCTTCCTCTCCTGCTCCTACACCATTTGGAGGATAAGGAAATATGTATGAACAGCAATTTTGCCACATTGCCTTCACTGTTTTGCTGTATGAATCTACTGTGCTATCCAAAGTGCTGGGCACTATCTACCTACAACATATGAGGTTCAGAAACAACTCCTGCAATCAAGACACAGGTATTTACACCACCCCAATTTTGTCAAAGGCATAAGTGGAGAACATTCAGTAGATAGTAATGGTGATCCTATTAAAAAAAAATACCAAAACCAACAAAGTGGTGCCACACTGGGACATTACTAAAGAGTTGACAGAAAACTTGGAAATGCAAAGACTAGTTTTTCTCTGCATGAGGTTAGCCAAAGCAATGCCAGGCATTCCATAGGCAGGACACTAAAACTGAGGCACAGTACTTTAAGTGAATTTGTTAAAACTGTCTTTTATGTTCTTACCACAAAACCCATTAGTTAAAAAGTCCATGGTACTTCCCGATATTTAATAAGAAGTATTGCTAATAAATGAATAAATGATTATATGCAATTCATTGACCTGAAGAGAGCAGGAATATTTTCCATACCTCAGGTGTTACATAGGGCTAATGCTCCAAGAATATATTTGCCATTTCACTGTGAGAGTTTGATGACACCTGCATGTACCTAATTAGATGTCTTACCCCAAAGATGAAGGAAAGAAAACTTAGAGAGCAAAGAAAACAGTCTTTGGTACATATAAACACTAGTACACATTTAATTATATGAACCTGTGCATACTGAGAGTCAGATTCTCACGGGCCTGACACTGAGCAGAACCTGAGTCACCTCTTTGATTTCACTAGCAATGAGTAGAACATGAAGCACTTTTTGTGGTGGCCATGTGTGACAAATTCCAGATTAGAGATAGATTCAGCTGACATTATTGCCTGTCATTAAAAATTCAGCATAGAGCACCACAAAGATCTGTGATGCTGAGGGCAGATTTTTGTTTTTATCAAGGAAATAGGTGTTGCATTACAGCCGTCACTATGGAAACTCCTCCAGAATGGACTCACAGAAACACATTTTACCTGTGGCTAGTGCAGAAAGTCAAATTAGAAAGCTGGAGGATGGATCCTCTTCCTATACTAGTGTAGCTGGAGATTGACTTAATTTAGCTGAGTTTTACAAGTCTAAGATTAGGGTGTGTGAGAAAAAGAATTTTTTTTTATTCTTCAGGATGAGGACCTACCTATCCATGGTAGCCAAATTACTGACAATGGTCTTCATCAGGAAGTATCAATTCCCTGATATTCTGCATTTCCAAGCTACAGCCAAAGTAAAGTATTCCATTTCACATAGCCCCCTGGCAGCACCTGTCATACATATTGCACCGTTCTTTCTCACCGTGTGAAAATTTGGGCTGAATTTTGAAACCAAAAATTAGAAGACAAAATGAGTGCCTAAACCAAGAAACACATATCTTCATGTTAACAGAAAATGTATCTATCCCTGAATGTCATTTAAGTAGTACAAAAGTTCACATGATATATATTAGTGGCTGTGTTTCTATGGGCACTTGCTGTCTCCATCGAGGCAGCAAGCACATGTATAATATATTACTGTGATTCTTGCAGTATGTATTAGATTTATTTCTATTATAGAGCACATTAAATGGTCATGAAAAGTCCATGAAGCTGGAGCAATAATAATATTTACAAACCACACCCCCTGTCTCCAAAAAGGAGGCAGAAGTACTTGTACACTCAGCACTGTGGATTTCAGATGTTTCAGAGTCTCTTAATATTGATTACTTTGAAAAGAATCTTAACACTTAACAGTGAATAACAGAAGTGCTAAAAACATATAACTGCTGATAAACAGCATGTGTAAAGAGCCTGTGTTTTGAGTTATAGTCTCCCTAGTCTGCCAGCTACATATGCCAAATCACTGAGGCTGTTGTGGCCATTTACATAGGAGAGTTGCTTAAAAAAATCTACTGAGAAAAATAAAATACATGGAAAATAGCAAAGGCTACCATGTGGCTGAACAAGAACCTGTCTTCTAATCTGGTCTTTCCATGCTTTAACTACATTTTTATGTGCAACTCTGATGTAACTGGCCAGTCTCCAAATACCCTACACGGATCTGCTCATTCTAGTAAAGAATCTTGGTAGGAAGAAGCAAGAAAAATCTTTAGTCAATAAACCTGATGTAGCTGCTCACGGGTGCAAGGAATTGTCACATCTGAATGTTTGCAGAGTTTTCTGTTTCACTGGGCACAACTGTTGGGGTGAAGAGTATTTAGCATCACATTTGAATGCAGCCAGAGTTGTAGATGTTCAACATGGGTAGAAATTAATCCACTTCAGCAGTAATTTCGGTCCCTTCTGTTTGTTTGGTGCTGAACAATGGTATGAAATTGTTAAGCACCACTGAGAATACAGCATTTGATACAGGAGCATGTGCCTCCCTGACTAATGAAAACAGAGGGTTAGAGCCCCACAAGCCCTCTGGTAATTTCATGCTGGCAGTGTACAATGCAAAACACACAGGGACCTAAACACTCTTCAAATGGAGAGCCTGAGATTCTAATATTTTTTTCACTGAAGATAGGAAAATACAGAAGAACAACAGGCAGCCCAACAGCTGGCTAGGAGAATTGGGCTCTCATACTATACAATTTTTTTCCCCCACATATTTACAGCATATATTTCTCTACAAAATCTTCTGGATCTTACCTTTAAAGATACTGAAGCGGAAAACCTTGCTGAACTGATATCCAGATTTGTCAAATTTGGGACTTAGTGCTCTGATAGCCATTCTGCAGGCAGACGCCCTGAAAAAGTTCGGCGAGCTCATTAACATTTCAATTAGCTTGCAACAAGTGCTTCTTCTAGGAAAGGAATTTCCCTTACATCACTTGAAGGTCTGGGGCTGTGCTTCTCCCCAGGGCCCTCAGGTGAGAGTAGATGAAACTTGCCACCTGCATGCTGGATTCCTTCAGCACAGCATCAGCCAGTGTCATCACCACTGGAAGACCAGGCTTGGTTTCAAGCAAAACCACTGCAGCTAACATTCGGATTCGAGGATGAATTTTTTGATTCAGGAAAATCTCAAGGGTAATAGCCTGGACCTGAAAATAATAGATACATCCAGTTTGACTGTGTTTTTGAACATTTTGATAACAACCACCCAACACCAGTGAATGGTCTGTTTCGTCACTAGCGCAGTAAAACTTTGAATTATTTAATTATTATGGCAACATTGTTTCTGGTTTCATAGTCTGAAGGCTGGAAGGGGCTTTATGGTTATGTAGTCTGTCTTCCTACATGATCAAAGTTAAGGAACTTCACTGGATAACATCAAATCTTTGAACTCTTTTTGAGCTATCACAGTCTAGGTAAAAGAGATTTCAGGAATCCATTACATACCTGAGAATGATTTCAGTGATCACTTATTCCTATGCATAAAGGTACAACTTATTTCTAATATTTCTTATTTCTAATAGTATTTCTAATATGAACCCCAGTTCTCCTGGGGTACTTTCTGCTAAATAATAGAATAAAAACTAAACAAATAAAACCCCAAATTTTTACCAGAAATCTCTATGCCATATAGGCAGCTTAACCCAAAATTTAATGCAATAAATGTAATTTCCTTAGTAGTACTTGTGGTGGATATGTTTACCCTCAGCAATATTCACTTCCAAGATCAATTTTGTACTAGAACCTTTGCAGTTTCCAGGGAGGCACAGCAACCTTTGGCTTTAACTTTAAAATGGGTGTGGATGATGTGCCATTGTCCTGGCAAACTCTGCACAGCCCTGTCCTGCCTGGGAGAGTGCACATCCATGAGCTGTAATAAAGAATGACCCAGGAAACTACAGCAAACTTTGGGAAAACCCTGAGTGATATTATTAATTTGAATATGTTGATTATCAAATACCAGTGTAGAAGACGTGACAAAGATGCAGTAAGCCTAAATCAGGCTTTTCAAATTAAGCAATAAGAAAGGTCATGAATTATAAGTATATTTAATCCAAATATGGGTGTGCACCTAGCTGCAAACCAGGCATTAAACTGTTTTTTTTGACAATGTAAAAAGTGGTCACAATCATTAACTTGTTCCAGATCAATCTTCTCCGAAGAAAATGCATAGAAAACAAAACTGAGTGGCCTGGGGCACCTGTGGAAAGCCAGGCCCAAGAGCAATCAGAGATGCAGCATGTTCTCAAACACCAAATTGGCTTTTTTCCTTCCCCAGCAAATACTTTAACTTCTACCCTTGCAATTCTCTCTCTTCCTTTCCCTGTATTTCCCTATCCAGCTCCTGCACACCACTAAATTGTTTCTTTATTCTTCTGGTTAAAAGCATACCCTGGCACACTATTGTCTGTGGATCAATATGTGCACTCAAACTGGGAGGCACATGCAAAAAATGAGTATAATGGAAACAATGATTAGTAGGTTAATAGTTAATGAAAGCTTTTATTTTACTTTTTATGCTAAGAATTTACTTATATAAAACAAAAAAATTTCAACTCCAGGAAAAAATCTTGTGAACCTTGAAAAGGTTTCCTTTTAAAAGCAGCTTTCTTCAAAGTGAAAATGATTGTAAAGTGATGCCTGTGGTAGATGAGAGTAGGCTGGTGTAGGCTTTGTTGTATGTGAGTTCTAACAATTATCTCAGGGACAAAAGTCACATTTAGTAAATGTTCTGTTTATGACTTAAGCCTGCACAATGTCTGTAAATTTGTAATTAGGATGCAAACCCCTGGTATCTATTTACAATAAAATCTAGTCTTGAATTACAATTAGATGTGACACTTGGTATTAAATGTCAATTCTCTGAAAACCTTGTTTTGTGGTTCCCTCACATATAGAAGGTGAAGTAGCACTAAGCACATTTGGGTCAATAATTTAGTTTTATGTCGAATGTCCTTGGAAAAGAAATGTTTGCAATGGAAATACTGATTTGTCTTCAACAATAATGGATGTACCCATTTAATGGGATTTTTTTGTTGCAGTCTGAAATACTCGAGGTTAATGTCAAAAGAAATAAGACATGCCTACCAAGGAGTGGTTAAGTAATTTTTTTTTTAAATAATGTTATCTTTGGAAAAAAAAAAAATCTGTTTTTCCCTCATTGCCCATTATCTATTAGCAGCCTTGTAAGTGGAAGTCACAAGGGCAAAGGAGGCAGCTTTGTTTTCTTACCATTTTGGGGTCTTTTAGGCCTATGTTTTTCAGGGCCATCACAGCAGTTGCTTGGACCCTGAGTGGCAAATCTGAAGCACCAGCTGCATATCCTGGCAAAAACTTCTTGATGTGCTTGATGCTGGCTGGATGTCCTACATTCCCAAGGGCTTTCAAAGCCAGGGAAATTTCTTCTGTGCTAGACTTGCTCAATGCTTCTCCTGCAAAGCCATGAAGAAGCTGAAAAATGAAAACAAATATGTTGAGTTCCATTCCAGGTCTTATCTAAATTCCATCCACCAGCCTGTTCTGGGGTTTGACTTTCATAATTTCCATTTGTTCAGTTAATTTATTTTAAATATTTTCAAATTCTTTTTTTCCCTCATGAATAGAACATTTTATTCATAGAACAACTATAGCCAAGAAAGCTGCAATGAACAGCTTCTTCATCACTATACCTTAAAGTTATCAAAAAAGATTTTTAAAGGAAAAAATAACAGCTAGGACCTAGTGCTCACTGCCTTTCAGGGTAAGTTTGGAACCCTGAAATAATGCTGCTTGAACAACTCTCATGGCTGAAAACAGGTGCAAAAAATACAGGTACAGTTAAACCTTCAGACCCTTAAAAAAGATTCCTGAAGATATGGCTGGTGGTGGTGCCCTTAAGCAGCTATGACAGCCTCTGTTCAGAGTGGATTAATAGATGGAAAATGAGATCACTGCCAAAAAATCAGCTCGTTTTACAGCCTTCATTGTAAGCAACTGGATCACACTCCCATTAGTGTGGCAAGACTACAGGTAGCTGTCTGAAGGCTGAATAAGAGCAAAGAGCTAAATCCTAATAGATACCAGTTTTAAATGGTAACAAATGGCTCTAAAAAGGAAACGGAGATGTTAGAGAATAATTTCAATACAGATTCTGTACTTTAAAATACCACATTTGAGATGCCTTGGTGCAGAAATAGTCTGCTTGATTTTGATAAAAAAATGAAGGGACATCTGAAACGCATTGAATAAGCCTAAACAATCATTTGCTTTGGGAAAGAATTTTCATTCTCTGGCACAGGGCTTCTCAGATTTAATTAGCTGAAGAGCATTGGTGGCAATTGTAACACAGGAGACGTTTGTAGGAATGTTTGCCATCCTGTGTACTACAGGGAAAACATCATGTCAGGCACACAGTGTGTTTGGAACACCCTGCTCTCGCTGGGGATGGTGGATTGACGGCTGCCAAAGACTAAGCACACATTTCTCTTCCCCCCCAGTTACTGGCTGAGCAGTTGGCCCCTATAAAACATGACATGCATTTTGAGGACTGGGAAATGCTATTTAATGACTACTCAAATTGTTTTGAGGCCTGCTGGTTAAAGGCAGAGGAGAACAGGGAGGGTGTCACTGCTGTTATAACAACCTTATAGCCTGTGTTGGTGGCTGGGCTCTGCTTCTGGCTGGGTTATATTAATTCTGACAAAAACCTGGGCTTTTGTGTCACTTAGTTAAAATATAAATATGCATAATACCTGTATTTAAAGTATTTTTGAGCAATGTCACGGGACTTCATTAATAATTGGCAATAAAGCACTCAGAGATACTCAGATAGAAAGTGTTATGAACTGTTTGCTTCTTCCTCTCACTCTCTTTGGTGTGCTAATCTAAAGATAAAAATGCTGTATTTAACCAACTGGGGTTCCTTTCCCCAAAGGAAACACTGTAGTGAAGCGAAATACAGCTTTCTGAATAATGAAAAAAGAACTCAAGGCCTAATTTTTCTTTTAGATGGTGAATAGCAAAGTGGTTACCTGGAGACACTCGGAGCAGGAGTCGGAGGAGGAGCACTGCTTGTGGCACAGGGACGCGTAGCTGAGGTGGCAAACCTTCCCCAGCACAGAGCTGGAGCGAGGGCAGTGCTTCTTCACAATGAGCTGGGGACAGGGAAGTGCTCATTACTACCATTAATGAAGAGAAACTCTATGGAAAAATATGTTTCTGCCCAATGAAAGACAAAACCATGCTCTTGATATTTATTTTGTTGATGGATTTTCAGTTAATCTGTGGATAGTACTTTATTTGACAGTGTAATTATAAAGTAATTCCAAGTAACATCTGGAAGGCAGATCTGTTTCTTTTACTGTGTTTCAGATTTAAATTTGGCATAGCCTATAATCCAAAGGGAAGAGATCACCCAGTTATGGAATGGGAAAAATGCACATTACTAAAGAAACAATCATCATATTTTATGACTGCCTCAGCTATAGGTAAAATGAATTTGAGATTTGCTCACTACTTGGGCAGACTGGAATATTTTTTATAAATGTAGGAGCTGACAGGAGGCACCAACCCACTGGTTTCTTGTGTAGGAAGCAGAGCACCAGCACACAGTAACAGCTGGGCTTTCATGGCTGTAACTGAGGCTAAAATTCTAGTCTGTAGTTCATTGTCTCTACCTAGGGTAGGCAGAGAGAAGTTCTTGCATCTGAGACTGGGATTAAACCCTGCATATACAGGAAAAATTGCAAAAATAGACTTTCTCCTACATGGCCTTTGCATTGATATAATTCCCTCGGTTTTGACAGATCTTCTCAATTCATACTCATCCTTCTAGGTCAATTAGGACAAATATGTGGATATAACAAATATGTGTTTCTTGCTTCCTTGTCTTTGTAGACAGTCAGAGATCTAATCTGATATAACTATAAAGTACATTTGGAAAAAGAGAGACTAGAAGCCACTGCTTGCAGCCATAGCCTCTGTTCCTGAGGGGTATTTTAATCTTTATTTCCTGCTTCATTCTGGACTAATTTTTGCCCTTTTGATTTGCATTCTCCTCTCCTTAAGACACTCAGGAAACAAAGCCCTTTCAACCTCATTAGAGGATATAAAACCTTTATCTTTCCAAAGCTTTTTCTACCTTGTCAAAGGAATAAATACAACAGATGCTAGAATCAGCAAAGAGTGATTTGAGAGCGTTCAGAGTGTCCTACCGTTGCTTCCTCCATCACATCCCGAGTTGGGGTGCTGGAGAGCAGAGCCACCAGCACTGTTTGTGTCACTTCCCAGCTGCTGAGCTCCTGCCTTTCCATCTTGTGCCGCAGGAACCTGAGCGCACGGTGACTGGCCACCGCAGGAATTATATCCAAAATGTGGCGCCTGCAACGGGAAAGGCAAGCAGCATTTTCCAAGTCTGCCAGTGGGCACAGGCATTGCAGAGGGTCTCCAGCAGAAGCAGCAGCACCTTTGCTCCCTGTACCTGTAGGCTGGCCGGTTGGAGAATCGCTTCCACACCGACTCGTAGTTCTCCTCGCTGGCCGCGCGGAAGAGCTGCAGGAGCTTGAGAGCTTCTGCTGGTGCATCACTGGGCAGCTGCTCAGAGGTGGCCTCTACTAATTCTTGCAGGCATTCCTCTATCTGCAGAAA
Source organism: Oenanthe melanoleuca (assembly GCF_029582105.1). Taxonomy (NCBI): domain Eukaryota; kingdom Metazoa; phylum Chordata; class Aves; order Passeriformes; family Muscicapidae; genus Oenanthe; species Oenanthe melanoleuca. The sequence goes on along the minus strand of NC_079342.1, from coordinate 15,501,177 downwards.
GATGAAAATGCAGGAAAATGCATTGTTTCCCACATGCAGGGATTTAAATCTCCAACAAAGAGTCTGCCCAGTGGCTGGGCTTTACCTGGCTTTCCACATCTTCTATTTTGAATAAGTGGACAGGAAGCTGAAGCAATTCACTGCCAAACTGATACTGAAGAGACCCACGATTCTGGTACTCTTTTGGTGGAACCTCTGCCTTTTGCTTCTGCACATCAGTCAAAGTAAGTTTCTGCCTGGAATGGAGAACCCAGGAAAAAAACATCACAAGATACAGGGTACAAATTAAAAAACCTCAGTAATTCTGCTTCCCTATAGTGCAGTGCAACTTCAAAAGGTTTTGTTATTGAGGGCAAAGTTATTTCCAGACAGATGCATTTGGACATGCTGCTCAGAACCATACTATGAGAAGGTGTGCTCTTGAACAGCAGGGCTCAGATCAGAGCCAGGCTTTGCCTTCCTTCGGGAATAACTTGGCTTGAGAACTTACAGAAGAGGGAGGTGAGAAGCTGTGGCCTGAAGAGTATCAGAGAAGTACATGTTGTGTCTTAAGGAGTAAACTATGGACTGCAGAAGAACACAGATGGGAAACTCACTCAGAAATTATAATTTAATTTAAACATTTTAAGAAGTTCATAAAAGCTGTTATGTGTCTGTGTCTCTCCTGGAAGCTTCAAATGGAATTGAAAGTTTTTAGATACAATAAGAAATGCTACAATCTTCTTACTTGAACTATTACAATTCCCTCCCCATTTTGTTTGGTAAGCTGAATATCCTGGGGACTACATGAGAAGGTTCTCATGAAGCTTTAAATTGGATTTATCAAACAAAAAGGGCCACATAAACTCAGGACTAGTCCTTGGAAAAGTGCTCAACCTTTTGAAAAGTTTTTAAGAAGCAACAAACCTTCATCATTTGTTATTAAGAATAATTCCAATGAGAGACTTCTGTAAATATTTGCTATCTTTTTACATTTTCAGCTAAAGAGATGCAGCCTATCCTACCAGTTATGTTTAAAATGGGTCATTTAGGACACTATAATAAAGTTAGGCATTTGTACTGAACAACTGAAAACATTCCAAAAGCAATATTGCTGTACTATAGAGTCTCTCAAAATATCTGTAGAAAATTGGTGTGTTTATTTTGGAATCTCTATGATCTTCTGTATCATTTCTATTCACTCCTTCCATATGGATTGCAGAGAGCTGCTGTAGAAAAATAGCACATAACTGCTTTACAGACAAGCCACTGGAATTTGAATAGATACTGCTACAGAATCAGTAGTGATTTTTTTTCTCTCTTGAAATTTTATACAATATTATTGAAGGCCATTTGGGTTAGTAAGTATAACACCAGGTACACTTGGGCAGATTTTAACTCCCCCTTTCAAAGTGTGATGAATCTATTATGCCTTCATTTTCATTGTTTTGGGAAGAGATATAACTGCCTAGAAGAGATGGGAAAATGCTGTATTCTGAAGAGAAGAGCAAATGAATGCTAAAGATGGGATTACAATGGTGAAGCAATAGTAAAACCTCTCTTGGCCTTGAAAGGTGCTGCAAGAGTCTTATACTGAGCAGGTCTGAAAACTCAGCTCCAAGTGCTTTAAGGCCTTGATAGATGATTATTTTTAACAGGGAATGCATTGTGGAAATAACTTTTGAGACTTGAGTGAGATAGTCACATCTTCCCAACTATCTTATATTAGTCCCTTTCAGCTGGGTAATGATAAAAATGCAGAGAAAATGGGAAAAGTAAAGGTGCTACCCTTCTGAGAGCTGAGAAAGACCTTACTGAAGACAATCTCTACAGGCTGCAGGAGAAGAGTGTAAGGCATCATAAATCCATTGTCTCCAGACTAATGCTGACTCACAAAAACCTATAATTTCATAAAAGCATTGCAGTTGTGTCTATCTACACCTTGATTGCAAAAGATAATAAAGCCACTTTCATTTTTTATGTTTGTTTGTTTGTTTTGGCGTTTTGTTCAGTTTTGTTTGGTTAGCCAAATTGAACATGTTCATTACATAAATGAAGTTAATCAGTAACTTACTGACACAAACTTTTCATGTTGCTATTTCCAAAACTGTATATTATACCAATAGATCCTTGCAGAAGCTAATGGAGCAATGAAGGTTACAACAGATGTGGAGTGGGATTAAGAATACCTTCTGCACTGTGACATTTATGCAAAAAGCCTCTCCCTTCAGTGAGGAGAGTCCATAATTAAATAGGTAACTGAAATTTTTCTCAATAAATGAATTTGATAGATGAACAAATTTTCAAATACTGAAACTTGGAGTGCTTGAGCTAGGGGCACAATTTCATAGACAACCATATTCTTGTACTGCTCCAAATTTCTTTAAGAAATACGCAACATTTGCTGTGAAAAAGCAAATGCATTTAACATGCCTTGTGCCCAATTGTTTTGCAATAAAACTCAATTTCCTATCACGAAACAGGTTTGATGGGAGATTTGCAAGCTGCCGATGGTATTTAGGAATCCAAAGTCCAATCTAGGTTTCTTGTGAACTAGTCTCCATGGATCTCATACTGCATTATTATTTTCCAGGGAACTCTCTTTCCTGAGTAACTGTCTTTCAAACCATTTTACTTCAAATATATTAGTTCACAATTTCTCAGATGGAATTACATTTGTTTTGGCTTTTATGGCATAAATCAAATATCCCTGAGAAATAAAATAGTCAAGTCCTGCCAAGTTTAGCTAACAAAATTTGGATAGTGATGTGCATGTTTCAGATTTACAACTAACAGTGAAGGTTGTTTTTATGAGCTGTTTGGGATTTTATATAATTAAATTGTGGTAAACAATAGGCTGTGGAAGTAAAGGATTTATTTCACTTACAGATCTTCACTCAGATTTCTGAGTTGCTGAATTAAAGGAATGTGTATGGTACCTTGCTTCTATGATAGCATTTCCTCCTGTTATCTCGTTGAAGGGTGAAAACTGGTGGATTTCCTCGACATCAGCTTGTGTAATTACAGCTTCACTGCGTGTATATTTAATTTTGTAATTGTACGTAGCAGTTGCACGGGAATTCTTGTTCCTCTTTATAACACAAAAAAGCAATGAAACAAAGAAAATAAAAAGTCATTGAACTTTGAAATTCTGTGACTAGAGGCTATTACATCACCCACTTCAACCCATTTATTTTCCAGGGCTGTTTTGCTCATTGGCCATAAGAGCAATCTGTGAATTCTGTGTGCTCGCTTCCATGGGAGAGGTCAGGCACGCTGCCTCTCTCCATTACTTTTACTGCTAAGAAGTGTTAGCTGCCTTTTCCTTTTCCCAAATCTGAGTAATTGGTCATTCCCTCGAGAAGCAGAGAAATTTTCTGAGGAGAGCAGCTGCATAAACCACACAATTTTTTATTTCAAAGACAGGATTATAATAAAATGCAGCAGTACCTGTCTTGAATAGCAGAAAATGGACATAGTGACTATTTTTTTTTACTCAACAGAATAGGTGAATTAACTCATGCTGATAATTAATGGTTTCCAAGCCAGCTAGTTTGAGCTAGCTCAAGTGTGCTTGCAGCATATGACAGTGTGCAGCCCAGACCTCTGCTTCTCTGTGGGATCATTTTCAGACAGAAAGAAGATATTGACAACTGGATATAGCAGATCTGATTCTTCCCTCATTTTTAGTATTTCAAATGAAGAGATTGTGTGGATATCAAATGGTGTTCTGCATAAGAATGTAGAATACATAGACATAATACCACTCAGATTTACCTGCTGGCAGGTCTGGCATGGATGAGTGTATGCTGAACCTGTGACAATTTGAACTTTCTCTTCACAGCTGTTCAGATCCTTGGATTTGGTCACATAGACTACATTTGCTCTCTTGTTTTCCTGGATTGCATAAGTTGTGTTACAAATACCTCCAATCCCGGCCTGGAAAAAATGAGAGCAGGATCAGAGAAGTTCACTATTATGCAAAGCTTCAGTTCACCACATGAAATTCCCTGTTTAATTCTGCATTTTCAAAATTACTAATGGAAATGAATGCTTTATTTTTCCTTATATTCTTCAGAAGCAAAAGCATGATGACCATTACACTCATTACGTTTTTCTGGGTACAGGTCTTTAGTAAGCCAAATCAGAGCTACACAGAGAGAAGTAAACCTACCCAAAGTTTCACTTGGAACCTCAGGAAAGGGGAGTAATAATTTTCAGTTAGAGCTGTTGATTATGAAGTATGATTTGAGGAATATTAATAAATAAGTGTCAAAATAATTTGATCAGTCAGAAAGAAATCTTAACAGCAAAGTGTTTCAAGGCTGGAGATGACATTCTGCCCTCAAAACTTGCTTTTACAGACAGCTTACAAATGCCTATGGAACAGGCTTTGCAATATCAGGTGATTGTCACAATATAACCAGCTATAATTAAAAAGAATTTCAGGATAACAGAGTTTTGATTGAGGGTCTTCTTGAGTTCACAGTTTTAGCAGAGCTCTTCAATAATATTTTGAGCATATGCATTTATAAGAGCTCTTAAGTCTCCACAGTCAGTGAGATTTTTGTGGAAGAAAAATGCTTGATTGCATTTTAGGAGGAAGAGTTATTTTCCTGATTTTTTTTTTTATTTTTTTATTATTGTTATTTATAGCATAGCTAGTGCAGAGACCAGCTCTGGGCTATGTGAGAGCAGTGAAATGGCCACGTGCTGTTTAGGAAGCAAGATATACCCTCTTCAGCTTAACAGAATTCCCTGAGACACTGCCTTTGGTAAAGGCTAGAAATAGGAATTGCCAATCTTTCTGAAAGTCTTGTACTCTGCAAGTACAGGTGTGGGTCTCTGCACAGTGCACGGTATGGGAGAGACCTCCAGACTTTAAATGGGAACATCCAGCCCAGACTGCTCAGTGGGATGATGTGGATTCCTGCCTAGCTGAACTTCATGCCTGGTTGCAGTTTATGGCTAGCTCAGATACCCTGAACTCACAGGATGGGATGTTACACTTTCCCAGGTTAGTCCTTTAAACCTCCCTGCAGCTCAGATTTTGGGACTAATAACGTTTATCTTCCTTTGCAGAGTGACTCAAGATTGTCAAGCAAGAGTGCCAAAGCTCATTAATCAGTTGCTGTCTGAGAAAAGCAAAGAAAACGTGGAAATTTTTCTAGGAGGTGAAGTCACATCTACTGCCTAGCAGTGAGAGTAGAACATATTGCTAACTGAATTAGAAAGAATTAAGATGAAACTCGATATGAGGAAATAGTGTTGCACAATATCCAACAACACCACCCGGATTTTATGTGCAGCAACCAGCATTAAAAAAATTAAATCATCTAGTTCCTTTCCCAGAAACAACTCCACTTACATAAAAATAAATTTTAAAAAAATTAGGGTTACTCTGGTCTATAGCTTCAATAAAAATAAAATGAAAGCATAATAATTTCAAGGTTTTTGCTGATCTCTGAATTGTCTGTAGTCTAATCAATGTAAATATGGTTTCACAAAAACTAAACACATTGCAATTTCTGTGCTGAATAGTAATATCAGATGATTGACCTTGACTAATATATTAAAACTTGAAAAACAGTGGAAAATTCCAACAGAGCATCAATTGCAACTGTCAAAGCTGTTACAGTAATGTTATGACATATATACTATTTTCTTCCTAAAAGAGGAGCTAGAAGAGATTAAAGTATATATGATTGGTAGAAAAAGTCAAATTACTGTTATTTTGACTCTAATATTAAACTGCATTTTTAAGCTTGCTTTATATAGTGTTCACATTTTATGTAGGCTTCATCTTTCACAGTTTACTTTCTCTGGAATCACAAGCCAGATTTTCTAAGGGTTTAATTCTGCAAATGTGTTTTCTGAAATACCTTCATCAATCAGTTTAAAAATACACTCTTCTGTTGTCCTGTTTAAAAGCATATCTCCACCAAACGTTGTTCCATATGAAACAATCATATCACCAAGTTTAGGTCTTTTTTGTAAGTGAAGTTTATGTCAAGGATGAATTCAGAAAATGCAGAGGAAGACCCTGAAGTGAAAGTTTATTTATGAAGCCACCACAATGGGCAAACCCAAAACCCACCTCCTGTAAGCTGTATGAATTCTGCGCCTTCTTTATGCTCAGCTCCAGCACGTTCACAATCCCTCTGTAGATGTTCAGACCATCCTCTGAGACAGAATCAGGAGCCATGATGCTCCCAACGTGGCCATTGCTGTACTCGAACTGGATGGGGGTGCTGAGCTGCCCAGTCAGGACCTGGCTCAGTTTCAGTGAGCGGGAGAAGGAGCTGCTGGGCCAGGCACCGTTGAACTCTGCAGCTTCGACCGAGTGCACCTGCAACACAGGGCCAATTAAACTCCTCCTTGTGTTCTTTTTCTCCAGGTTTTTCAATACACATCAGCAACTAGTGTGGACACTGCTGAAGGCTCAGGGAAAATTCCAGCTCGGATCTTTGCCAGGCTGGAGACTTTCTCAGAGATAAACAAGAGAAGGCAAAATAAATTAATAAATTAACACCTAGTGTTGATCACAGAGCAGTGCATGTGCTACGTGATGTTTTGCTGAAGCATGTTCTCAAGAAGTTTTTCCTTCTTAGACCAATAAACTTTTCTATTCTGTATTGCACAAACTATCCTATATAAGTACAATAACCTTTCAATAAAGTGCTGCTTCTTTCTGCCTCAAAAGAAATCGTGTGTGTGTGTATTGCTATATTCGCCATCCTTAATCAAACAGGGACAATCTAGAGCTTGAATCACATCAAAAATACACTTGGAAATAACACAAAGCCTCTTCAAAGGGGAAACTTACAAGTTGTAATTTAGCATAACTAGTGTCAATACACATATTTCATTATATAAAAGGAAAGAGAGCACTGCAAATGGCTGATATTTCCACAGCCACTGCACTCTGCTCTGTTTCACAGACAATCCATATTGCCAAAGGTTGGCTTGTGCAAAGAAATGAGCCAGAGAAGAGCCACATGAAGCAGGTTGCTACCCAAAAGTAGTATGGAAGATCTGCAGGAAATTGCAGGAGAAAGTTAATGTTGCATAAAGCATCATTAACTCCTGTTGTGAACTCTGTCATTTCCCTCACTGGGGTCACAGAGCTCAGGCAGCAATCTGAAACTAATAAACACATGGACTCCAGGCCAGCCAGACATGCAGAATTAGCCTGAGCAGTGGACAGCAGATTACAGAAATTGTCCTTCCCTACGTGTTTTGCTGTGGAACCAAAGGCTGAGGCACTGGCTCCAACCCCACTCTGCACTTCAGGCTCCAGCCTCAACCTCCAAACACATAGAAAGTTGTGCTAAACTATGCATAACTTGAATAATTCCTACCCCGTGGGAATGGGCATGTTTAGCTTGGTTTCTCAGAGGACCCTTCCCTTCTATGTATTTTGACAATTTAAAGAGACTTTTCTCTGACACCTCAGGCTGGTGATGTGGTGCAAGACACGGATTAATTTCTCAAAAAGCCCCACAAACTAAATCCTCATACAGCAACTCGCAGGAGACTGCACTTTCATATTTATTTTTGTTATTGTTGGTGGAGATCACTGCCAACCCCAGTAACTGAAGCTTCCAGGGAAGGCTGTTAGGGATAAATCCCTCATGCTGCCTCTTGGACATGCTTCTGGCATATTGCATCCAGGCAGGTTTGGGACTGCTCTGCAGGGTCAGGGCGAGGTAGTTTTCCCCAGCCCTCGGGGCCCAGGCAGGACTTGGGCTGTCTGCTTGGTTTTGAACACAGCTGGCAATTCTTACTTGTAGGTTTGTGATGAAAAAATTGTCAGCTGGAAACTGCCCAGGGAACACAGCTTTTTGTTTGGGCTGAATGTGAACTAGTAGGCTGCAGATGAAAGTTTAATTCCCTGAACCATCTCTCCAAACTGTCTAATTTAAATATAACAGCAGCAAAATAAACTTTTTCCCAGAGAAGGAGGGAATAAATCTACTATTACCTTTAGCTTAGAACTTGCACAAAAAGTTTGGTTTTTTTTTTTACCTTTTCTCCTTTTCTTGCCTGAAATTATTTCTGAAATGGAAACTTTTCACAAATGCAGTAACACCAGTAAAATTACGTTAGAAGGTTTTAGAGAACAGGAGTCAAATTTTGGTGAAGATCCACCCTGTCACACCAAGAGCCATTTAGGCAGGAGTGAAAGTGGATCTGGGATAAGGACAAGACTCCTTCTGCCTCTTTTCTGACAGGGAAACATTCTACTCACCTCTGCAGATGCTTGACTCTCATTTCCTTGGCTTTTTTTTTTGTTTTGTTTTGAAATCCACTCCCTTAAAATGTCGTGGAAAAGCAATATTTCCCATCTAGATCTATTATAATTTGAACTTACAAAAATACCTAGTAACAGCAGGCTGATTCAGGCTGGAAGGCTACAACATTTACAGGCATTTATCAGACAGTCACCAGTCTTTCTAATCTAAAGTTTTCCATATGCCAAATTAAAGCCTTTAAAAATACCATTTTTCTTCCCCATATACATAAGACTTAGTGGAGTTTGTGTAAAGAAATTGAGGTGTGCATTTCTATACAGTCATTATAAGTAGGATAGGCTGCTGTTAAAGGCAAAATTGTATTTCACATAATCAAAACCCTCAGTAATTACTCAGCAAGCAGTAAAATTATACAATTGAGGATGACAAAGAATGCCACTCAGGACCCTTCAGAAAAAAGAAGGATGACATTAATTATGCTAAATATTGAATCACATGCAACTACTGTCGCATGTTTTATTGTCTTTTGTCTGCTGGTTATGAAATCAGTTGATTAAATAATGCTATGTTGTACAGTTTGAAACAATTGGATTGATCCAGTAATAAATTATTGTGCATTTCAAATTACATTCCATGGTCTCCCTGAGCCACAAAGCAGAAGAAATCCTTCAAGCCCAAGGTTGGCTTGAGCTGAGAATTACCTTGCAAAGTGCAAATAGAATTTAGGGCACTGGATAAAAAAATAACAGTGTTAGTTACATTATCCCTGAGTAAGCACAACACATGATGAAACCTGATTACTTCACAAAAGCTTAAAAAAGCAGCTAAGTATGATGAGAATTTTACCTTTCAAATTGAATACATTTTCTTACCCTAATAAGACAAAGTTTTGGCCCAATACCACTTATTTCCACTTTACTTTTTATTTTTATTCCAGCTCTTGCAAGTCCTTTCTCTGGAAGTCCACTGAGAAGCGTGGTTTCATAATCAAATGTATAAACTTTGTTTTCACTGAAATCAGGTTCTGCAAAGAAATGGTTCCCATAAAATATTACACAGAATGTACAGAACATATTAAAATATCTGCATTAGAATATATGGAACAACAAAAAAAAGATGAATTTGTTCATTTTTGCATTGCACCTGAACAGAATTAGCTGTTGTAAAGCTATATTAAACCTTGATACGCTTTTCAGATTCTATTTTTAATTTCACTCATTATAATTTTATTAGTTGATAGGAAAATTACTTACGGTAATTAAGATGCTGGCTCCCTGAAAGAGAAGAAAAAACAGAGGAATGAAACAACAAAGAAAAAAAACAACCCCAAAATGTTAATGTATTGTATGAAAGGCTATATCTCATCTTGCACATATAGCATAACACTTTCTAATTAACTTCACTTCTATTTCAGTGCCAGCCAAACCCTTTTTTTTAAACAACAAAAGAAGTAATAAAATATTTTTTCTATAACTTGTTAAAGTTCATGTCTGCAAGTGAACTATATTTAGATTCTGAAACCTTTTCCTAGATATGCAATTTTAAATTCACCAAAGCAGATAAGTTAGGTACTTACCCCCCAGGGTTAAAACCAGGGCTAATATCAAGCCCCTCATGATGGGGATAAAGTAAAGGTGAACATGATGAGTTTCTCTTTTATAAAGCCATGTGATATCACATGTTTCTTTTGGCACATTAGTTTGACAAATACGAGTATTCTAGAATGCATATTGATCAATCAAAAAATAAACATTTCTGAGGTCACAAATGCTGACAACTTCAAATCACATCCTGATTTCAGCTACCTTAATTTCCATGTGGTTCACCATGTTTGTGAGCCCTGTGAAGTTCAGCAGGACACCTTGGCAGGTATATGCTGGAAAAGAGATTTCATTTTCAAAATATCCTGTTTGCAATTAACCCCCCATTTCTCTACATTCTATTTATAGAGTAAAACCCCCCTAAAATTTAAATTATACAAATACAGTTCCTCCATCATAACTGAAATAATTTAGCCTTCTTTCAGTCGTGTCTTCAATCTCCTGATATTTTACTCTTCACAAGGGTCACTGCTTTGGAGACAAACCTTGAAACTTTACTTTAGAGGAGAATTTGTGTTTGATTTTAGAGGTTTAGGCTTGAAGCACCTTCCAGCTCATAGGCATGCAATGAGAAACTGCCTTTGTGTGGTATCTGCCACGTCTGTCTTTGCAGGCATATCTTGTTACCCACACCTGGAAAGAAAAAACTTGTCAGTATGACCATCACATCAGCCTGTGGCTAATAGTGAAAGTTTATACTATGAAAACAGGAGGGAAATTAATCTCTTTGTTTATAAGAAGAATCTAATAAGAAGTGAGTTACATTTCCAGCAGGACCTCAGTGAGTTGTGAGAATTGGGAGCTTCTCACGGGGCTTTTGGTGCTGTCACTCTTGGGGAAATATATCCAGAATTTCTCACTTGTAGCAATAACATTTAGATCAATCCTCAGCAAAATTATGTCAGGAGGGAGTTTGCTCCCTAACTTGAGTTATACGTACTTTTCTTGCAAGTGTTTAACATTTACTTTGAATTTAAGCTTGTCTTTTGTTCAATGATAAATTAAATATCATGCAAAAAACCACCTGCGTGCAAAGGTTACTGAGGGGGCAGGAAGGAGAGCTCAGGAATGCAAACCTGGTATTTCTGTGAGGCTGTGGAAGGTGCAACACAGCAAATGCTGCACTAAGGCAGGCAACCAGACCTTGTCCTCCAGGAGGGGAACAAGGATTTCTCTGCTGGTGCTATCCATCAGGGAGGAGAAAGGGGAAACCTAAACCCAGGTCCTGAGTTCTTCACCTTCAGGCCTGAGGACACACTTGCTGCAGACCCCATCAAACACTCCTTTATTATTGCTTCATTTACTTGGAGTGATGCCACCTGACTGAGGAATCAAGAAATTCATTATTGTGGTGCCAGGGCACCTGAGCTGGAGTCAGGGATGCAGTTGCATGGTCCCTCTGCTCCATCACTGCTCCACCAAGAGTCAGATGAGGGCTCCTTCACTACCCAGACCTGAAATCTCAAGGATTTCTCAGCTTTCCTTCATGGAGGGAGTGATACAGTTGTATGGCTAGTCAGACCTTCCCTGATATGAAATCTGTCTAGTAAAATATTTAAATATACAGTAGACATATGAACCATTAAAAGAGATTAATAATTGTGGTTTGGTTCAGTGTGAGCTCAGGTGGTGAAAAATTAGAGTGCACACAGATTTTCCTTGATGTTTTCTCCTGGGGTGCTAAGTCATGTGAGCTAGGACAAGATACACCATGTCTGTGAGCCCTGAAATTCAGCAGCACACCTTGGTGCTGTGAGATGTAGTCAGAAATTCCCTACAGTTTTATTTTTTGCAGCCAGAATGGAAGTAAATGCACAGCAGCACATTAACACTTTAAGTGATAACATGCAAAACTCCTGCTTTGTTCATCCTGCTTTAGTGACACTGCTCATCAATGCCCCAGCCTGACCTCTGCAGTAATAAATACTGTGCTGTCATATTGAGCTCAACTACCTCCATTGCACAGGGCAGAATGTATAAGATAAAGTTAGATATATGCAGAACTGTATGAGAAAGAATATTTATGTAAACATTGTTATTAATAGCACATTGAAATTCTGTGTGAGGGACATATACATATTAAAAAAGAACCATAGCATTTTTCAAGTTTAATAAAAAGTTTTATAATTAAGGTGTAGCCTGAATAAATTTGTTCTAAATAGGCAGTGAAAATAGTGCATTTCTTTTTTTCTAATGAAGCACACTGAATCTAAGCTTACAATCAGCATGTGGATACCTGATTGCTAAAATAACAACTATAATAACTAAGATGGTGCAGGCTGCCGTTTTCTCTTCATTTACAGCAGGTACTCTCTCTTTTTAATAACTCCTCTCTACCCAGGCTTGTTTTCTTGTGGGAGAAAAGAAAGTGATCTCAGAATTGTTGTACCCATTATTACTTTAAAGGAGCTGCTGAATGAACACAGTAAGTAGAGAGGAGACACAGCAAGAGTTTGAGGGTCACAGCACTGAGCTCTAAATCCTTTCTTCAAAGTAGACACATCATTCCAGCTAGTTCTGAGGGAATAAACAGGAGATCTAACATTTTAAGGAAATGGATAAAAGGAGGAAAGGTAAGAGCCACACTTTTTAAAGGCAATACAAATTTTCTTAAACATTCAACAGGTCATGTTAGCGAGCAAGAAAACACATGAAAAATAAATAATCCTCAGTCAAACAGGCCCTCCATAAACAATTTCCAAGTGCCTAATTTGGTTGCAGAGGAAGGAAGTTTAATATGGGCAGAGGCTTTATACAAAGCCTGTATATTTTCAGTTTTTTCTTCTTTTAGGCATAAACAATGAAGATAAGGAATTGTTAAAAAGCAATGGGAAATATCTTGGGATGTTTTTATTTTAAAGAAGCAAATATATGGTGTTGAGTGTTACAGAGAATGTGATGGCTGTATGAGTAGTGCAGTAAGAGGAGGCAGACTGCCTTGATTTTACAGGGCACATGCACCATAAATGAAACATGAATACAGCCTAATTAACCTGATTAGAGCTATTGCTTCTACACAGCAATTGTCTTTACATAACACATTCTGCTTGAGTAACAGAGTCTTATTATCTGCTGTTGTACTGCCACTGAGCTCTGCACTCTCCTTGTTCTGTATTCACATTGCTGAATTATGGTGCAGTGATGCCATTTCCATCCTGCTAATGTATAGCCTAATGACAAAGCAGAGATTAGCCAAACAGCTCCCAGGCAACCATAGCAGGTTAAAATAGATACAATCAGTTGGTGAAGAGATTTTTAGCCTTCAGATTTCCTCATTTCAAAAGATTTTTAAAATTAAGCTTCACTCCTACTTGATATTTAACATTCACTCCTTGAATTTTTTGCTCAAAACATCCAGCATTTGTAAGTGTGGCATAGCCTCCAAGATAATGTTTGATATTGTCTCCAGAGACATTGTCTGATGAATAAGAATGTGTTCTAGGTTGGGCTAAATTGCCATATGCTGATTCTAGTACATTCACAAAGGTATTTTTTTCTCCATTAGATTGCTTTAAAAATGATATTTTTTTTTAAAAAAAAAATTTTTTTATTTTTATTTTTTTTATGCTGGCACACCGCGAATGGAGTGATGACAGTGGGAATTGGATACAAAGTTTGAAAACTAAAACAGGTAAAAATGCTCTTTATGTATTGTCTAGCTTTTGGTGTATGCGTGGTTTGAAAGATTCTGTTGGTCTAGATCTATAGAATAGCTGTAGAATTCTATTTTGATAAATTTGCTTTTTGCTAATATGTGCTGCTTAAATAAACCCACATTTTGGTGCATTTTGTGAAGTAGCTGGTGGGACTGTTCCTAAGGCCAAGCATGCACTTCCTGTCATTTCCAGATAAAAGAATGAAATTAAAAAGAGGAGTGTGCAATCTAACTCTGACACTCTCAATCTGAAAACAGATTGTTTTGATACAACTTAGTTTTACTAAGAAGCTCAAAGGTTTTTATTTGTATTCAAATATGGAAAACACATTCTGAAGCCTGACAGTCCACCTCTGTGGCTATCATCACTGGCTCATCAGCCAGCATACTGATTCAGAGGCTTCAGGATTTCCCCTCCCCTTGCAGGATATATTATTTCCCAAGCCATTCAGCAGGGTTAAATGTTAGACAGCTTGCATCTGAAGTTTGAGTCATGTCATATTTGAGGACTGCTGTTTGCTGTGTAATTCCATTGCACTAGAAGATAACTAATAAGTTTATCTTAACCCTGAGGCTTCATGGTCACAGAGTGATTAGCTCCTGTGGGTTGGTGCTGGCAGGAAATTGGGCAGCTCTGAAATTCAGCAGTGTCAGGAGTCAGCTCAGTCACTTTGGGGGTGAAATGGTGATGGCACAGACAGGACACAGAGAGCTCTGTGCCCTCAGGTGCTGCTGGTACTGCATGCCTGGCTACAGGTGGCAAGGCTGGTAACTCACCTGAAGGGAAGAATACTTGTGTAGTGTTTATTGTGATGAACTAGCACTGTGTGAAGTGTGGGCACTGCTGCAGGGAGTGAGGAGAACCCAGACCACCCCATGTGCCTCAGGATGGAAAGCAGGAAGAGGGAGAACACCTGGTTTAGCCTACTCAGCATCACAACCCTTTTTTCAGGAATAAACAGAACAGAAACCAACCCACGACCCTCTGCCATACTGCATGAGGATGCCTTTCTATCCCTGGAGGAACAATGCCCAAGGCAGTGGTGGAAGAATTTTAAAAAGAAGAAAATTCTCCAAACTTTCATTTTTCTTTACAACAGTCAAAGTGTATTACACTGCAAAACTTCAGATTCTCCTAAGGAAGGAATTTGGATTATTGTTTTTTTATTTTCAAAATACAGAGTTGTAAAAATATGTAATGATTTCTTGCAATTATTACTTATATTGTGGTACCACCCAAAATGTGCAAAATTTTTTAAGAATGAAGGAGAAAGCACTGATTTTTTCATACAAGTCAATATTCTTAGGTATAATGATGATTTTTTTTTTTGTTTGTTTCATGGACCTTCATCTTAGTAACATATTCCTTTATATCACAGAACCACTGCAAGAACAGAATGGGTCTGGATCATCCCTTTCTAGTGCCAGAGTAACAGGCAGGTTTATGGTGTCAGGAGGAAGCTCACTAGGAATACACTCTCAGTGTGGAATATATGAGGTGAATGATACCTTAGTTTCACAGCACTGGGTCACTGTGACATTGGGTCATGGGTCAGATAAGATAAGCTGTGTATTATTCCTAAGGAAGGAGCAGATAATACCCAGCCAGTTCAAACAACAGGCATTGACTTTACCTTCATAAAACAGGTAAAAAAGGCAAAATCACCCACCAGTATTTAATGAATGATATGACTTCCAAAGTATAAAAGGCCTAACTATATACAAATAAGAACCTATTTTGTTTTTAAGTCAGTGTGAAAGTTAGTTCAGTAATAAATTGAGCACCATGTTTCATCAGTTCAAAAGAAAATTGCTACATGGTTATTCCCACAACAATATGTATTAACCATCATAATATTTTCTGTATAAGACAGTTATAGATAAAGTAGTAAATGGAACACTGATATTCATACCTGCTTATCAAGGACTGCAACAGTGGTTGAACAGTGGTTCAACAGTGCCCATAAAAATCAGAGAGCAAACTAAACTCTTGAACACACCTTTGGCTAAGACCATGAAGATTTAATTTAATCCCCCTAGTATAAAGAATTAAGTCTGAACAAATTTGTATATCCAGGAGAAGCCAGATCTGGATGCAGATCCAGGCCCACTGCCTTGCACATTTACACAAGTGCATTTCCTCCCATCTTGCAGAAAATCCCTTTTGACTGGGAACAGTTCTAACACTAATGATAAAGACTGTCTTTTCCTGCAAGAGGAACATGTACCACTAAAATTCTTCTCTCTGGTGTGGTATGTGCAGCCTTGATGTGTAACTACCCAAAATCTATTTTCAAGACTTTTAAAGAGAAATATAGGAAGGAGTTAAAGGCAGGCCCCTGGTCTCTGTACCCTGCACTGAAGTTAATGGTATCTGTTCATGGAGTTTAACTGGAGCTACATCTAGTGTATGCTGACACTAATTTGTTCTTTGAGAAGTCACTGTAACTTCAGTGCAAACACTCAAGGAATAAAAACAGTTCTCAGTATAAATAGGGCTTGAAAATCTGCTCTAGGATGGGCACCTCCCAGAACATTAAAAATGCTATATGAGAACTTTATTTCAGAAACCATCCAATTTTTTAACTATTCAATTTTTTAAAAATAATAATACCTAAATTAATTTCCTTTTTCTCACTTTGGAGAGAACACTAGGAAGATTGTTATTTTCTTGGTTTTCAAAGGCAAATAACTGGAAAAGAAACTTCTAAATTTAATTTTCAAGGAATGCTTGCACTGATAAAAAATAATGTCAATCTCAAAACTTAAATTTGACATAATTATCTTTTTTATAAAATTCTTCAGAGAAGGTAATGGAACAAAGCCAGAGAGATTCCATGGATTTTTTCTGTAGTTTTGTCTTGTTGGCTTTCCTTTCCCCCTGAAAATTTATTGGTAATTCATTCACTGCCTGAATTTCTTCTGGAATACACAGATGTAGCTCCAATTAAATGGAATTGGTTCAGTTTACTCCAGCTGTGTATTTAGTATTTTACAGTTTCTAACATAGGAAGATGTTGGTTGATACCAACTTCTTGTTTTTCTAGAGACTTTCTAACAGGCAACTAAGTTCCCTTGAACTGATTATTAGTGCATAAACTCTCTAATTGAGGGCTTATACTGCAAAACACAAAGAACCATAAATACAATTTAGTAATTGATTCAAGCATTCCTATTCATCTTCCCAGAACTTCTGGACATTGTGACACAAGTGAATGGAAATTTGTCTTCCTCTTGATTTAAAGATTGAATTAAGATCTTTCCTACAGCAAATAAAACTATTTCTATTCACATATCTGTGAGTTTTCTGAAGTGAATTTTAACTTTACCACTCCATTCTGTACTTGTGCACTTTTAAATATATGCAGCATATACCAGAATCAGGTGTAATAAATATGTACATTTAAGCACATATATTTTTAACTCCAAATTAATTATACAAATATTTTATACCACTTGTTTTCTTGGTCCAGCTATCACAGACATCTACTCCACAGTGCAGGTGCCAGTGGCTGCCACCTCACACAGAGTCACAGCAGAAGGACCTGTTAACACAGCCAAGATTCTTAACACAAGATTTTTGTGTCTATAAAGCTCAGCTATCTTTCAGCTATCAGCTATCTATTTTAATAAGCATTAAAGATTTTTTTCAAATCTGCGGATGCTCAGCCTCTCCAGACAGCTCCTGGGTTTTCTGCAGCAGCAGTGTGCTTGGGCAGATGATGGCAGTGCCACTGCTGACTTGGAGTTAAATGATGCAATCATTTTAGGTAGAAATGGTGACACTAAATAATTCAGTGTCTTTCTGGAAGGTAGCAGCCCTATAACCTTTCAGCTCTCCTCACCAACCAATCTACAAAGAAATGTTGCTATGAGAAACTATGGAGGAGTGTGGGAACAGCTCATCTTCCAAGTATAAAAGTAACTGCTGGGATCAGCAAAGGAAAATTAAAATATGAGACATACAGCTGTAGAAGAAAATATGCTCTACATGAAAGCACATCAGCAGCTCCATCTGTAGATTTCTACTCACTCAACGTGTTGGGAAACGCATAGAAAAAGATAAAAGTGCACGTACAAAGACATAGGCAATGTCTGAAGAGAGGGTAACAAATGTTCTGTCTTAATGAAGCATGGAAAAGAAACCAATCTCACAGTACAGTTTGAAAAGCCAGGCCAGTCACCTGGGAAACAGGAAAAAAGGACAGAAAAAAAGGCAAACCAAGAAAATAGGCTATCAGCCTAAGCCTCACAAAGCATTCAGGAAATATAAGTGCCACAGACTTGTAAGTTAGTGGTTAATAGGCTCTAAAATTGTAGAACTGTCTATGGCACACATGGAACCACAGGCATGTGAGCCAGCCTGATCACTGAAGATTACTGGAGCAGCAGGTTCAGAGCACGTTGAAATGAAGACCATTATAGGAGTTTCTAGACACCTTTCTCTGACTCCAAGGAGCAATTTAGCAATGGGTTTGAAACAGTCTGCCTTTCCATCCTGAAGTTAGAGCAAATAAGATTTCATTGCCGTTTAATGGGTAAAATTCCTCATGCAGGAACAGTTAGACCTGGGGACAGTTCTTTAAAATGGACCTGGACTGAGAGGATGACCTCCAGCTGTAAGAAATAAGGTTCAAGGACCACAACTGAAGGCAAATGAGGCAGTGTGATTCCTCAGAAACAGTGGGAGGAATATCCCTGGAACAGGCTTGAGTTGCCTGCCATGAAAGGTGGCACAAGGTGTGAGAAGATTTGTGACAACTGCATGGAAGTGCAGGTTCAGAAAAGCAGGTTTTTTATGATAAGGGTCAGGGTATTTTTAATTTTGCTAAAAAGCTCGAGACACACAGGATGCTGGCAGCAGCTTCAGACTGATCTGGAGAGCAGGAAGGGACCATGGAGCTGTTCGATTTCTCATCAGAGCACTTTGCCCTCACTGTCACTCATTTGGCTCTAGAGCCTTATGAGATCTTTAACCCAAAACAGGTGGTTTTGTCCTACTAATGAGACTTAATTGGAAACCTATTGTTTTTACAGAGAGACTCTTAGGTCTCCTCAATAGGCAGATCGAAATAACATGAGGGAAAAAGGGATTTAATCTGAAAGACACGAGTGACATTTTGTCCATGTTATTACCTCAGTATTAAGTAGTTTATTTTTGTCTCTCTGTCTTGGGGAAAAATGGTTTGAATTTGCCCTTGAATGTGAAAGACGATAGAGAGGTTTTAAACAGTTTAGATAAATACCCAGTAAAAATTACTCTGGAAACAAATGAGAATAATTTGAAGCTACACAATAAAAAAGATAGAGATATATAGAAAATTCTACTTTCCCATTTTGAAGTCTATTTAATATACTTCAGATTAGAAGGCTGGAAAAAGGTGTCTACTTCAGTTTCTTATCTGAAGCCAGGAGCAAGTGCACAATGCAGAAAAAAGGAACCAAGAAAAACTCTTTATTTTTCTCTTTGATGCCTTCACAGATCCTTCAGAACAATATAAAAGAGCTTCAGATATTTTCTTTTTCTTAGTCTTGCACTTCTGGAAGACCCCTGAATTTCATATATTCTGCTTTTTTCAGTTAGCTTTTCTTTTTTATCCAGAAAATTTATTTTAACATCTCCCACCATTTCTAGCTTGCCTCTTGCTTTGTCACATTATAGACACAGTGACTCAAAGTCAAATGAGGGCAACAATATTCTTCATATGGCTTTTTGCTCTCTGAAAAAGCCCATCCTGCAGTTCTCTAAACTTCTCACTTATATACATTATTTCATGGGGGCTTCAGGAAAGACTGAGTAAAACTAGAGGGAGATGAGTACTCCTGTTAGATGCCCAGAGAATGGGAGCTCCACTTAAATCCTTTAGGAACTGCTGCCTCCTCCTGTGGTGCTCTGACAGAGATTTTGACCTTGTTGCTTCCCCTCCCTCCTTTGGGAACTCACACAGATGTGTCTTCCCACACTGCTCACAAAACTGGTCTTGTGCTCACCATAGGCATTGCTAACAAATGAATAAGCAAAAAAAAAAAAAAAAAAAAAAAAAAAAAAAAACCAAAACAAAAAAAAACCCAAGCCCAAAAACCCACCCAAAGAACCCCAGAAAGACCAAAGTGGAGCTGCCTTCTGTGTGTTGTGTTGATTACCAGGGAAGTTAACAGCTGCCACAGAGATGCCAAAAGGCAAAAACCCCACCCTCACCTCAGCATTATAGCACAAGGGAAAAATGGAAAGTGAAGAATAACAAATATATAAGAAGAGAGTCCAAAGCTGGTGGTAATTCATGTGCTGTGGTGGGAGGATGGTGCTCCAAGCAGGGGTGTAAGGACAGAGAGTAGAATGCTGACTTATGAGCTCCACTCCTAAAAACATATTATTGTTTGCTTGTAAAGTACCAGAGACAATACTACTTGAGGTGTATCTGCTTGAAGGAGGTTAACAGGAACGCCATCTCTCCCCACATTTCTGTTTCTCATTCTATTTCATTAGGTAAGGTCTCTCTAGCAACAATTTATCATAACCCCATTAGCAATCTCTGACAACTGCTTTCTCTCCAGCATTGTTTTCTCTCAATTCTTATGATCAAGAAAGACAGTTCACCGTTTTCTCTTCCCTGGTTTTCTTCCATTTGTTTTGGTTTTGGTGTTTTTGTTTTTTCTTTAATGAAAGCCTGCAGTATGTAATGAACGATTGCTGCCAGGAGCACATTGCAACGTGTCTGTGTGATGATTATGTGAGCGCTCACAGTACAGGAGAGAGCCTTTGGGGCAACTCAAAAAGTTTTAAAACACTTGATTTCATTCAGGGAAGAATCAAAGAGTTTCACCAGAAGAAATTGTCTTTGCACATATAAAAAATGAAGGTTTCTAAAGGGATCTTTTGGTTAGATGACAGAAAACCTGCATTTTGTAATACCGCAGGGGTTCTTTTAATAAGTCACTGAAAAGTTCCATTTGACAAGTCAAACCTTGAATTTTTTTTTCATACTTATTATAGCCAAGGAGGTGCTAACCTAATACAATGGGCAAAGGAGTGTCATCACAATACAATAGACCAGACAGAGTTAGTACAATGCTGGGCAATAAGGGATCTCACTATAATGAGTGAGAGAAGCAGTGTCTGCAGCATAAGAAGCTTGCTTCAGAAAAGAGAAAAGAAACGTGTTTGGTTTGTTACTGGTCACTTTATAGCTGCAATTGTAACCCAATGCAATGACCTCTAGATGCTTAAGAGTCTTTAAAACGCAGAATAATTTCAAAGGTTCACAGGCCAAAAGAAACCATTATGGGACCTAACTGGGGGCCTCAGAGACACAGGCACTGTGAGCTACAGAAGTATTAGAGGATGAGAGGAGAGAGTTTTCTCTTGACTTTGGTTTAATTATATTTGACAAAAATTTGCATAAATTAAGTCAGAAGTCTCTTCTTTTCCCGTACTTTTTTTTGGTATCAGTTTCCAAAATCTTTACTAAATTTTTGGCTCTCAAATCACTTTATTCCATTTCTACTCACATCCCAGCTCATGTTCAGATTTCAAGGTGCACTAGCTCTGGCATCAGGACAATCCTATAGAAAGTGTGAAAGGCGTTTGGCAAGAAGAACATTCCCACCCACCACATCATTCTAAAGCACAACACGGGCAAAGGATGCTCAGAACAAATCCATACAATGTGCTATATGTAAATCTCCACAGGTTTTCAGCAAACTACACTCTGCAAATTTATGTGACCTACTTTTTCAGATTGCTTAGTGCATAATAGCATCCTTGCTGTCAATCACAGGGCAATTGCAAGTATAATATATGCCCTTGATGTGGAAAGAAGAGAACGAGGCATAACTTGAATAAAAATTGGGCAAGACGTAGAGGAAAATGACGTAGGGATGAGTTCAAACTTACAGCACAAAAATACAAATGCTTGGTTGGGGAAAAAGTGCTGCTCATTCCCTGGAGACCAGAATGAAATATATGGGTAGAAGGGAGTAATTGTAATATACAGAGATACAGTTTGGATTACTTAGATGTGCATAGACAGGCATCTGAAAGTCCAAGCAGCAGCTTTCCTGATTGCCCAGAAGCTCTGATGCAAAGCTTCAAACAAGAGTGACATCACAGAATCACAGAATAAGCTGAGTTGGAAGACACCCTCAAGGATCATGGAGTCCAGCTCCTGGCCCTGCATGGCACCATTCCCAAGTCTCACCTGTGCCTGAGTGCACTGTCCAAAAGCCTCCTGAGCTCTGTCAGGCTGGTGCTGTGAGCACTGCCCTGGGGAGCTGTTCAGTGCCCCAACACCCCCTGGGTGAAGGACCTTTTTCTTATATCCAGCCTAAACTTTTCTGATGCAGATTTGAAGAGAAAAGGCAAACACAATATGTTGGAGTTACTTGGTGCAGTACAGTTTAATAAGGAGTGCATTTCTGGACCTAACTTTTAAAACATTTTTAATAGTTTAGTACTAACAAAAAATAGCATTCTTATTCAGCACAGGAAAGCTGTAGTGTTATATAAGCTTTAATTCAAACATGGCAAAACACATCCAAACTGCAAATATCACTAGAATGGAACAACACTTTTGACTTCAGTAAGACCCAATTTACAGCTACTAAGAAAAAGAAACTATGAAATATTTCTGAGTTCCAATTGCTAAATGGCCTTCAGGAGTCAGAAGAGTTGGTTTTGTGGTTCAGGCAGTAGATAAAGCCTGAGAAGAACTGGTTTCAATTTATGGATCCGTATTGGTCTTGGAGCAAATCACACTTAACACAAAATGTGGATAGTATATCATGCCTGCTGGACTATAAACACTTTAAGGCAGGGAAAATCTCTCACTAGGTGAAGACTCGGTATCTACCTCAAAGAAATATCTGTCTTGACTGAGAGGCTGAGGTATTCCTATATTAGATATACTGATCAATAACAAAAACAAATATTGCTGTCTTTTCCCAACCTCCCCTGGTTGCTGGAGCTTATCTCAGACCTGAGATTGGGTACACAGATTTTCTTCTGCACTTGGCTTTGTTGGGGACAGGCAGTTCCTGCTTGCTGATAAAGATCAACAAGGCTGGCAAAGAAGAAAATGAACCAGGGTTGTGAGGGAAATCAGAAAGAAGGAGGAGCTGATGGAGGAAAAATATTAGTGGAGATATTCTGGTCTGCAGATGGTGAAGGGCCCTTCTACTTCACCGTCTGGCATTAGCTGGAACAGAAAGTTCTCAGGGAGTTAGAAAAGCTTGCTTTCACCTCAAAAATAACCCAAATAGAGGGCTAATGATCAAGGGGAAAAAATGGTTATGCAGCCAAGTATTCAGAATTCAGAAAGCAGAGAGAAAGCATAAGCAAGAGAGGATGAGAGCTCTAAACCTCTTTTTTTTTTTTTTTTTTTTTTTTTTTTTTTTTTTTTTCCTTTCCCTAGCCAACATTCAGGGCAAAAACTAACCCTTGCTCTGAATTCTCTTCACCTTGTTCCTTGTGTTTGATGCCTCATCCAGTCCTCACCATCACACTTCTCTCATCCTTTCCTTTCAAAAATCCCTGCATCTGCAATATCACTGTGACTAGGACATAACCTGGCACATGGGATGAAGGCTAATGGGTTCAGTAGATTTATATGCTTTTTGTTCTCAAGGGAGATGGCATAGGTTAGAAAATGAACTGCCCCCTCTCTATCAGTGTTATATTCTTGCTTCTCTGAGGGATATTTGGGGTTTAATGTGGTGGGAAGACATGTTACAGTTGGATAAAATGTGGTGAGAAGTTGGTTTTATCTGCCTCCAGTTAGACATGGAGACAGAAAGGACAGCAGTTTCTGGACATTAGGAGGAAAGTTTGTTTGGCAGGGTTTTTGAAACTCAGTCACATATTTTTTTAACAGCTTACAAGATAGTGTATTATAGGATTGAGTGAGTGTTTATGATCTGTGTTGGGATGCAAGTTGCTGGTGAATGGTTTCAGCTAATGTCTGAAAGGCTGGCAAGGATGAAGGAGGCACAGTGTAGGGCCCTGAACCCTGCAGAAATGGATGCTGACCACCCTACATCTGCTCCATGGCTCCTCCTGGGGAGGAACAGTAGCTGCTACCATTCCATGGGGGATTTCAGCACACAGTGATTACCTCACTCTGGTGTTTTTGGAGGGGGACAGCAACCTCCTTCAGTTTATACCTACACGTGTATTTATTGCTGAGGGAATCTAGTTTCCCATTAAGTGCCTCTGAACTCAAATAGCTCCAATCATTCTGCTTTCATTCTTGTGAAAGCATGTAAGGAAGGACCCACAGACAAGTCTGCTTCTTATTCTTTAAAGGCTTTGCAAAATATTCTTATTTAATAAATGTTATCTTTATGTAGTAGTGCTATCTTTTCATAAGCTAATAGTTGTAAAGCACTGTCTGCTTTGCTTAATGATAGTACTTTCCCAATATAAAACAGGTCTAATGGGTGTCAAATGTGAAAGCAATATTCCTGCAATTTATCATTTAAGCCTTCTTTCACTCTTTTGGGGTGAATTGTTGTATTTTTAAAAGGAAATTGATTGCCTTGAGTGAATTCTTTTGTTCTTCTACATTAACAATTCATGAATGAAGCCAATAGCTGCAACACAATCTTCAGTTCCTTGTCCCACCAATAACCTCAGCTGTATCCTGGAGGGTAAACTCACACTGCATCAATCAGCTGTCTCCCTGCTCTGCAGCACAGCCATGTGAACTGTGGCTTACACTGTGTTCTCCTTTGCTCCCCTGACTTTTGGCAGTAGGGAACTCCACAAAAATGAATTAACTGCCACGAAGTTTTCTGCTGTGCTGTACTTTACATGATTGGAAAGTTGCATTACTAGAAAGAATCTAGACATTTACTCTGAAGTTCAGCACCAAATGCCAATGGTCAAATGATCCTGGGCACCTTTCTTCTCTGCCCTCCTCTCTTCTTTAATATTGATAAGCATTGGGCCAGTTCAATTAAAAAGATTCTGGGAGATTAAAGAGGCTTCTGTTAAGGAACGTTTTGGACTACTTATTTTGTTTTTTTTAAATAACCCAATGACAGAAAAATAACCTGAAACCAGGCCTATAAAAATGAACTGGGAAAGGCAAAGAGGGCAGCAACTTAAGAATACATTAGGATTGCACCTGCAAATGAGTTCATTCACTTCTTTCCATGAGCAAACCCTGTGCTTCTATTCCCAAATGAGAAATAAACACCCAGGGCTGGTCAGGCAGACATCCAAATGCCAGACTCAGAGTAGCTGTGTGCCCACAAAACTCATACACAGAAACTGGGAGCTGTGAATGTGGACTCTAGCCTAACTTGCAAAGCCAGAGCTGCTGTGCAGGAAAACTCACCAAAGTGCTGTCCTGGCTGCCCTCAGCCACTCAGAAAACTTCTCTTGGGTGTGTCCTTCCCCTCCCTGCTGCTGACCCTCCCTGGAAAGCCACCTGTTCTCAAGCTCATTTCCCTCCTTCACCAGGTTTTATTTTGGCTGAGTCTCTCATGAGCATGGGTATCATGTGCCTTTTGCTGTTTTAGCTCCTCTCCACCCAAATTTGTTGTCCCTGTGCAGCACAGGGACCCACACACAGCTCTGCACACCCCAGGGCAGTTTCACCCAGGACTGACACCCTGGCCTCCCTGGACACACTTATTTCTATCTCACTTTCATCATGGTACTTGGTGTGGCTGGTTGTAACAATCTGTACAACAACAAAAAAGAAACCACTGCTGGTTTAAAAAAAGCAACCAACCAAGCAAACCAAATATCTTTCATTGAAAAAAGCCATTTTTTTTTTACCAAAGCCCAGTAAAACTTAGCAAACAGTTACTTTATTTCCTCAGGAAAATAAATTAAGATGCAAATAAGTAGATCCCCCTTTGTCATTGAAACTATATTTAAGAGAAACTCCTCTGGCCTAGCTGCTTTAGCATTTGAGTTCAGTGAGATAGAGGACATACAAGAGATTATTAGTTTGCAGATTGTAAGATAATAAGCAGTACATCTGAAAATGCAAACCTGAGATGACTCTTCTTACAAATGATCCTGGGAGAAGTTGAACAAGTACAAGAAAGAAAAAAAGATAAGAAAGAGGCAAAGAAATGAATGACAGACCTGTAGGCTGTATGAATAAAAATCTAAGAAAAGACCAGTGAAAATAATTCATTTTACTGATTCACCACTGAAATTTCTTAAAAGTCTCCAAGAAACCTGATGTTCACCTGAACCTAATTGTTTTTCCCTAGAATTATCCACATTTGAAACAAATATTGCCTAGGATTAAATTAAAATGTTTATTTTAGCTGAATTTTATTTTAAGCTTTGATTTTGGTCTTCTCTGAGAATTTAGAAAATAAAATAAGTACTTGAAAATAAAGGGATTGATTCATAGAGATCACTGCTAAAATAGAAGAGAAGAACAAGTAATGGTGGCACCTTTCACAACATGGATCAGAAACAAAGTCTGGGTTGTAGAAAAAACAGGCTTAGATTTCACCTCTACCAAAGCTGCAGTGCAGACATGGACCTGCCTTTCCTTTCCTATGCTCATGCCATTTATTCAGAAAAACATTCTATGAGAATTTATTTACATGCTCATTATTCAACATGATATAAAATTATATCCATACTCCCAAGCTGCAATCAGGGTCCCATGCACACCAGGAGGAATTAATGGGATGACCTCACATGGTGGGGAGAGAAGATCTGCATCCTGTTCTTAAGCTGTGGCAAGACAAAAAAAGGCTAAAGTTTTCTTCTTTGTCCAAAGCATTCCCTGGAAAAATGGAACAGAAATTCCAAGTTTTGGTACAGTGGCTTTCCTGAAAAATATTATATTCTACAAGACACACTATAAAGACTCTCTCCAATGCCCCTCCACCCCTTTGCTCCCTGCACTGGCTGTGCTGAGACTCCAGGAAAGCTCTGACCAGATAACCTTGATCGACAAAACATTTTACAGAGACAAGGGCAAGGTAAACTTCCCTGGACCAGTCTGCAGTGTCATAAATGTTTGCAGAATTGACTGTTCCCTCCAGAGGCAGCCCCATGCCTCGCTGTCCCTGCTGCATACAGATGAAGTCACCAGGTGCCTGTGCTGTGGTGTGACCTCCTGTTTGGAGACATCCATCAGCGAATTGCTCTGTGGTAGTGGCTGTCTGAAAATCAGCTGCTACATGAATTTCTACTCTGATTTCACTAAAAACCAATCAATAAGGGCACATAGCTTTAGTGTTCTCATATACCTGCTCTGTGAATAAAGTAAATGAAATATTTGCACAGACTTTTGTGAATCATTTTAAAGGGCCTGGCCAGAAATTGGAACATGTCAGGGGCTCTGAGGAGGAGACTACAGACAAGCAGCATTGTATGCACAGGAACTGCAAAGTCCTCTCTGCCAGGTGGAGGAAAGGGAAAATCAACCCAAATATCAATGAACACTTATAAAAGATCCTGAAGGATTAATTTAGCATAAGTTAGTACTGCTAGCTGTCTGATGCTGGACCCTTGTGCACAGGTAATTCTGATGCAAATAAAGAAGTGTTATAGATAACTCTTCTAATATAAGCACATATCCCAGCTATATCTGTACTTGCATAGAAATTTGTGAAATGAAGTTCTCTTGGCATGATAATTGTAAGGATATTATGGGGGCATTTTTTCTTTTTCTGATAAAAAGCAAAACCATTGACCAACCCTATTGTTTTGTAATTATGGAAAGATTAGGTAGGAAGTGGAAATAATGGCTCACTTTGTATTCTAATAAAAAACTGAGGCAAAACAAACAAAAGTGCAAATAGCAGTTTCAGAACAAAAGGAGATTCCTCTGTACTGAGTGTGTCACTAAGCATAACATGCCCCAGCTATTGAAAAATATCCATGACTAATTGGAAATCTTCTGAAACAAATTGCTACTGAGGCTCATACAGAGCTATCCCACTTGGACCAAAAAAGACTCATTGCCCCTGGTGGCAACACTGAGAAAATGGAAATACTTTTTATTTTCTGAAGTTCATTCTTAGGGATTGTCTTTTAGTTTACAGACAGTACGTGTGGCTTTGTGAGTAAGATCAGCAGTGCCAGCGTGAGACAGGGGGGCTATTATTCCTAAATGTTATGTTATTGTTCTTAAAACATTATTCTGCTAAGAAACAGTGCAGCAAGATAAAAAACAATGGTATTATACTCAGGAGAAAAAAACAATGGCTTTAAAAAAAACAACTCTGGGAAATGGAGAGGAGGCTTTGCAAAAGAGCTCTTGTTTTGCTTTGCAAGGGTTTACATGGGACTGAACACACAAAATGGCTAAAAGTGGAGAACAGAGCATTTAAATGAGCTTTTCAGAAGTTTACTTAATAGATACATGTTTTACACTGGGGACAGATGATAGTAACTTTCCTTGCCCTGGGTTTTTGATTCTGATAAAGGTGTGGGTAAAAGATAAGCATATCTGCTCATGTTTATTACTGTTCTAGTGAGAGAAAGATTTTTGATTAAAACTGTCATTTACTTTTCAGCTACAGAAGTTATATGCTAGTCTTTGGTGTTCAAGAAGAGTTTTGTTACATCATCTCAAGCATTAAAACTGTTGGTGCCCTGTCTTAAAATCCTTCACCTTCTTGCCAGTCCTCTTAATTTTTGTTGCTGTCTTATTCCCTAACTCCTTTTCCAGCTGTCCACAATTATAAAAGTAAATTATTTCAATATGATGCAAAAGAGTAAACAAACCCTTACCCTGCAATTGTTCTAGGCACTGTGAAAGAACAAATAATCATTTTGACAGGTAGACAGGAGACAGGTCAAAGTGACCTGCTGAAAGTCTGCCTTCAAGAAAGGGCAGCAATGCAAAGCTTCTTTCCCTTTCTTTTCTTCTACCTTTGTTTTCTTCCCTTCCCCTCAGTCTGCAAAATTTCAGGGTGACCCAACAGGATTCATAGACACTGAGCTAAAATTGTGACTTTGTTGACAGCAAACCATTTCTGAGGCAGATACTGCATAAATAGGTCATCTTTTCTGCATTTTGGAAGTAGTATTATGAGATCCTTTTGCTTTTGCATAATGATATAGACCCATTGCCATTTTCTCAATCTATTACCATAAAATACTCTGAACATTAACTACTTAGAGATATGGTAATAAGAAACTTTCTTTCATGAGGAAAAATTTGGACATGGGAATGGGAAGGGTACAGCTCAGCAACTTTTTTTTTCTACTTCTCATACTGGAAGAAGATATACCATCCTGTTAAAACAAGGAGGGTTTGAAATAATTATTTGGAGCCCAAAATCATGGACCTTAAAAAAATTCATGCAATTTCTGCAAAATATTCACAGAGACATCTATATATATTACACATATATCTTTATACAAATAATACATTTTAAAATTATTTTTCAGGGCCTCCTGTGTTTTTCTTCCTGAAAATTCATTCATGTTCTGAAGCTTTGGCCACCCCCAGGCTATGGGGATGAGATTTTTCTCCCCCTAATGGCAGCTAGCACCAATCATCCCTTTCCAGCAGTGACTCTGTAGTGTGTGGCCAGCTTACCCTGCTCTGGGGACAAAGGGCAGCTGGGACTGCTGGCCCTGTGTGGTTCAGGGGACAGCAGAGGGAGCTGGGGCAGGCAGGAGGCAGCTCCTGGCCACAGTGTCCTGGGGCAGGCTGGAGTCCTGGTGCCCCTGTGGGTGGGGGACAGTGGTGGCCAGGGCTGGCACAGACCTGGCTGTGCCTCCTGTGCAGGGAGATGGGCTCCAGGAGCACCACCAGCCCACACTGCAGGCTCTGGGCTCTGGGAGCTCCCAGCTGCACGTTTCTTGTGTTATTACTTCTCATGCTGGCAGGCTTGAACTACCAAGGGTAATCCTGGGACAAGCTACAATTACAACTTTTTTCTGTTGTGGAGACATGACCTTTGACTGTTTGATTGCAGCTGGCTTTGGATCAGGGCCTGCAGCCAAAGCTGTGTCGCTAGCATAACATGCAACACTCTCTGCAGAGCCTCTAAGCATAAGCCATCACTTCTCTGTTCTAAAACACACATAATTGCAATGAGCTGTGAGATCCTCCAGCATTTCACAGCATATAGAAGAGATTTATTATCAAAGATTTTCTGTTTCCAGATAGAGAATTATACAGAAAGCCAAATGTTTAGCTTTCATGAAGAAATGCAGTGCAGTATATGAAGGGGTGAATTCTGGGCTGTGTGTGTGTCTGCACATGGGAACACACCTTTTCCATGTACTTGGTAGTTCTGTGAGAACAGATCTTCAAAGGAGCCAGAAAATTGTTGTAGATTTACAGTCCAGTTTAGGTTAAAACACAACTACTGAAAGGTGATATGGGCATTCCACATACTCTTGCTAGATAAATTTGGGTCAAGCCTTTTACATACAGAGTGATGGTAAGTTCTTATTAGTAATCCATACACAGGATTATACTTCTGAGTTCATGAAAGAGTTGTGGTTAAGACTAGTTTGGCAGTCAGACTGCTACAAAGGTTGTGTTCCCCTCTCAGCTTCAGGCACAGCACAGGCTGTCTGGATCACTGAGACTGCCTTCAGCTCTTCTGCTGTGCGAGCTGGGAGCAGCCTGCTCTGACTCTGACAGCAAAGCAGGCCTGTGAGAGGAGCACTGCAGCTACCAGTGCACTGAATATCACTGAAGCTTCCAGCATCAAAAAAACCCCAAAAACTCTCTCAAAAGCAGCTGCCCTGTCAACCTCTACATAATCCAGTTTATCTGTCACACATGCTTTGTAAAAGCACCAGCCTATTAAATTCAACAGAGTCAACTTCAAACTTGCTAAAATGGGAACAGGACACAATGAACATATTTTGGTCAGGCACAGTACAGTATTCATGGCCTTTCTTCCCCTCTACAGTTATGCTACAGATGCATTTTATGTAAGTAGATCTTGTTAGACAAGCAGACATTTTCAAAACATTGCAAATGCAACAAAGTATAATGAGTACACTTCCAGAGAGGAAACTCTGCTGTGCTTCAGACCTTGATTGGGCAGCTTGTTGAAACATCAGGTTAAATAATTTTAAAGTGAAGTCCCTTATAGAGGTTTTACAGCAGTGCTCTTAACGACTGAAAAAAAAAAAAAAAAAAAAAAATTGTCAGGAAACAAAATAAGGTCAGCTCTCATTTTCTTTTAGGAAGTACTCCAACAAACCTATCCCCAATTCTTTTTCCAGGCATGAAAATTCCATGATTTTTGTGTAGAATTAGAGGGATTATATGCTTTCTTCTTCCTCTCCAGCCAGCATCCTCCCGATGCTACCTCACCTCCTTTGCTCCGGCCCTAAATCTTATGCCCTGGGTCTGGTGCTGTTTCCCACCGGGCCCCAGCAGCGCCAGCTGTTTCCAGCTGCAGCGGCCCCCGGCAGGTGGCACTCGGGCTGCGCGCCCCGGGGCTGCGGGGACCGGGCTGCGGGGACGGGGATGCGGGGATGGGGATGCGGGGATGGGGATGAGGGAATGGGGATGCGGGGATGGGGATGCGGGGATGGGGATGAGGGAATGGGGATGAGGGGATGGGGATGCGGGGATGGGGATGCGGGGATGGGGATCCGAGAATGAGGATGCGGGACGGGAATGCGGGACAGGGTACGGGGACACGGATGCGGGGACGGGGATGCCGGGACGGGCCGGAGCGGAGAGCGCTTTCCGGGCTCATATCGCGACAGCAGCCTCTGCCCGAGTGTCGCCGTGTCGCGGCGGAGGTGGGGGCTCCGGGCACAGCTTCCCGGAGCCAGAACGGGCTGGGGGCCGAGCGCTGCAAAGAGAATTTAAAGCGCAGTTATTATCCCCAGGGGGAAATGCTTGCATCGAGAGGGGAATATACGTATGCATACTGTAACTCCTACTGGTGTTAATGGGAATTATGTGTGTAAATCCCCGAATTCCAGCGCACAGAGATGAGAGTGTCCCTGTAAGGGTCTGAATTATGCATTTGAATTAAACCTGACTGTTGGGAAACACATAATGCTGTGGCTCTTATTATAAATTTATACTTAGTAGGACTAAGTTTCACCTGAAACAACAGAGCCCGAAGTGTTATTTGTTCCAGCACATTATTTTGTTAGATGTGATAATCAGCTCACAGCAGGACTGTGAGAGGCTACTCAGCTTGTTGACAATTCTGGGTCCCATCCAACTTCAAGCAGCTTCTGAAGCAGCTCCAAAGGCTGCAGAGGGGGATCCCAAACCTGGCTCTTCAGTAAGACATGGCCATTACTGACTGTCTGCAGTCCCTGCCCAGCACATCCCTTTCCCAGGCACAGAGTTACCTGTCCTGTTCTGTTTCATGTGCACTCCCTCCCCAAAGCAAAGACTACAGGTGAGACTCAGCAGAGGTGCTGCTGTTCCCAGCCCCTGTATTTTGCCAGGTGGATGAGATATTTTTTCTTATGAGCTAAGTGCCTAAAAAGCAGCTTGAGGTGGAGGAGGAGCTTCAAATCAGTTCTCCTTGACTTGCTGGGCTACTTTGTAGATTATTTCAGGAATTATGTGACCTAAGGGTATGACTTCCATTAGCATTACCTTTGAATTAGGAAGGTGCCCTTCACAGGAGCTTTTGTCCCACATTCATCATCTCAGCCTCAGATCTGTTTTAATCCCAAGGTATCCCTTCTCTCGAGGCTGCACGTTTTCTGTCTGGTCTGAAAGGAAGGAAATCCTGTCCTGACCCTCATGTGTCAGCAGCTGGATTTGGTGAGTAGCCATGGTGCTGCAGGAGGGATGCCATGGGGGAGTTCCTAACAGGGAAACATGTCCAAAGAAACCATGTCCATGGCTTCAGCCTGCCGTGCTTTACCTTCATCACCTTATTATGTGGCTCAGCACCGACAGGGATGCAACGGTGCTGGGTGTCAGCATGAGCTCCAGGGCCACTGTGTACGGGATGGTGACAGCCAAACAACTGCCAAACAGCCCTCACCCCTCCCATGTGGTCATTTTCTCCTCCTTCCTGTCTGTTTTTGTGCAGTGCTCAGACACTTTGCTCCTCTCAGCTCCCCTGCCAGAGCAGCCATGCGTGCCCTCTAATCCTGTGCAGTCCCAAGGTGAGGCTGAGGCAGACCAGCACTTAATGCCACCCAGATTTAAATACCAATCACAGAGGCAAGGAATTGCTTTACTGTGAATGAGTCCTTAATCTGTTGAGTTATTTGGAACAGCACAGTTAATTATTTTTAAACCTCGCTCTCCTACCTTAAGCCTGGGTGTGTCTCCAACAAATTCACTTTCAAATCTTGGAATAGAATAGAAGTATTGCCAGTCCTCATTAAAAACACCACAAAAGCCACAGCAGCAGTGCTGTGCTCCTTGTAATGATTTGTTTTACTGATAGATCAAACAGCCTGTTGACAATGGTTGACTGCAACCAACAGCCTCTTCTAAGATAAAGAAGTTTTACATTTTATTGATTAGAAAACAAATTGGGTTTTTGTCCCTTTAAATTTTTTGTTGGCTGAAATTGGGGAACTTAGGTCTTTGAAACTGCAGCTTGCCATCACATTACAATGAATTATAATCCTAACCTATTCATGCTTCCTCAAAGGTCCGACCCATTTGCCTGCCTTGCAAGCATGTTGTAAAATGCCCTGCATTTACATACATATTTTCAGGAGCTTTTTATTCAAAAACTTCAGCAGACTGGAGAAATAGAAAGGGGCTGAATGGGCAAGAGTTCTCAAGATCCTGGAATTTTAAGAGTCGTGAAATATTTTGTCATGAGCTGAGAGCTTGAGGCAGACATTTTCTGATAAGGTTCTTAGTTTTTTATTACACAGGAGTTGAAATTTTTAATCCTTTCTGGCTCTGAAGATCTATGTTCCTGAACATCCTGGGGATGGAGCCCATATTGCTGAAATAAATCTAACGCTTTTTAGATCAATTTTTAGGGTCAGGTCTTACAGAAGCTTAAGGCAAATGAAGATTTTTAAAGACCAATTGCCAATATAGGGACCCCCAAATCTGCTCTCAGCATCTTTCTTGCAGCCCCAGATGTGTCCCTGCCTGAATCCAAGCTGTGCAGGCATCTCCAGCTCTGCCTGTGCCTTGGCAGAGATGGAGCAGGTAGATGGGGATGTGTGACAGGGGCACCCAGAGACCCCTGCCTGGCCAGTGAGCACTATGACCATCAGCACAGAGTGCCCCAAAAACATCACAGTGTCAACTTCACTCTTCTAGCAGAAAGAAAGGGAAGGAAGAGAATTGCTTATGCCTTCCCTGACACATCTTGTGGGTAAGAAAGGTGCAGCACCTGGCTGTCAGTGAAGCTGCACAGTTGAGACAGCAGCAGGAAGGAGCCCTGGCTCCTGGTCTCCAGTCTCAGGGCTCTTTTTGTTCTGTCACTCTTCCTGCTCTTTTTCTGCTCACCCATAGCAGTGATAAATGAGGGGGTGGGGTGGAGGAAGTTTGGGAAGGAGCTGTCAGAGCACAGGCTTCCACCTACTGTCTCAGGCACTTCCAAAGGGACGGAGACATTCGGGCCCCTCCTGGGCCCAGGATTTCTTTCTTCAGCAGCTGAGATTTGTCAGGAAAACATGCCCCTACTGTGCTCAGAGCAGCTCATGGGCAGGCTTCTGGCAAACACTCCCAAAAGTCAGAGATTTAGATTTGAACCCTTTTGAAGCTGGAGCACATGCTACCTGGACCCACTGCTCCTGGTTATGAGGAACTTTGGGATAAGTGGGTCAGTGTCACCATTGCAGTTTGCAACGAATCAAGAGTGTAAAAAATAACCCTTCTTCTGTTATTATGCAATTGGATGTAAGCTACATCTCCCAGAAATGCTGAATCTAGCACACAATTGCCTTCCTAATCACATCTCTTATAAGGATAGACTATTCCTGTGCTCTTCCTTTTTGTATATGAGACAAAAATTCAAGGTATCAGATAGCACACCTCCTGAAAAACATCATTCTGGCCTGAGCATTTTGTCCATATGACCCTTCCCATGTTCTCAGCCTCAGCCTCTTTCAGTAAGGAGGAAACACACACACACAGAGTCCACAGCGAGCGACAAAGGAAAAGTGAAACTCAGTTTCCAGTTGCTTTAGGGTGGGCAACTTGTGAGTTGCTGCCCAAAAGTGATGAGGCACCAGGAAGCACTGCTAGTGGTCTGCAACCACTGTGGCACTTTGACCTCTGCTGGAGCTCTGTCCCTCCTAGATCTGCACATCTGGGCTGTCAGCCTGGAAATTGGATCTGAAACCCAGCTCTTCAAACTGGTAGTGCTTACACAAATGGTGACCTGCTGATTATACCCACAGTTTGGTGCTTTGTATCTTATTTATTAAAAAAATATTATCTGAAGTGGTTTAGTAACTCCATCATAGATTTCAGTGGGGTGTTTGAGCTTGGGAGAGTGGTTTGAAGTTTTTGACCCAGGTACATGGGTTACTACCAGGCGGTGTCCATTCACTCACAAAGAGAATCAGCTGAAAGCAGCTTGCAGTGCAACAGTTCATGCTGCCTCTGTCCTCCAGGGATGAAAAGTACTTTGGTTTCCTGTTTGTGGATCGGGTGCTTTCTCCAGTGCTCAAGTCAGTCAAAGGAAGAAAAAAAAAATTAACAGAGCTTTATAGAAATATTACAATCTTTCCCAGAGTGGAGGCAAAACAAACAGAAGTTTAAAGTAAACAATCTCTACCAGCAGATCTTTTCCCCTTTTATTGCATGAATTACAATGCCCTTCAGCCAGCAGAAGGCAGAGAAAGTTCTGCCAGGAAAAAGAGTTATTTGAAAAAGTTTACTTTAAACTTTTGTTTGCTTTGCTGCACGCACACACACACGCACATAAAAAACAAAATGGAAAAAAGAAGAGAGAACCTTTCTTCTTCCACTCTAGTGCTAGGTAAAAGCAAATGGATTTCTCTTTATTGACTGGTATGTGATTGGCAGAAGTAAAGGCAACTTTCCTCATGGTTATGCCTCTGTGCTCAACCATGACCTGGAAGAACACTGCGAGAGATGAAGTAGACTGTCTTGTTCACCAAGGACATGCAGAGCAGTGGAAAAAACAAAATATGACTGTCTCTGATCATTCCACTGATATAAACAAGCACAAAGCTACCAAAGCCAAACAGCACAATTTTATTCTAATATAACTGCTCAATGAATCTTTTTCTTCTAAATCTCTGTCCCTTTTGTAATGAGGACAAAAATTGCAGTCTGTTTTCATTCTCACTCTTGTAAATCTGGAGTAACTGGGAAAGAGATAAAAAAGCTCTTTGTTGGCTAGGACAAAAATTCTGACTAAAAAGTAAAGTGTTCTGAAAACAAAACCCATCACCTTTTGTGAAAAATATTCCCATTTCTGATCGGTTCTAATGTTTTCATTTGAAACAGACTTCTTGATCAGAAGTTAATAAAAGTGTGTTGTGAAATACTCAGAGCATTTTATAAAATGTATAACAAAAATAGGTGGTTTCGTGAAGACTTCATAATAGACAGAATAACAAAAAGAGACAAAGGAAGATAAAAGGAGAGTTCTAGCAATGTATAAGCAGAGGGGGATAAAGCTGAATAGCACTTGGATTAGTGCAGCATGAGTTTGTTTTTAAAGTACATCCCTTTTCTGCACTACCACCCTCTCCTGTTTGCCCCACAAGCCTGACCTTGTTCCTCCCCATTTCAAAAGAGCCGTCCCTTCTTATTTCCCTTCTGACCTGCATTCCTCACTGCTGGCTGTAATGCGGCGATAAAGGCACCAGTAAACCCAGCCAGCTTGCCTAAGATCACAAGATATGGAGGGTGATGTTAGCAAATTAACTGATTGGTATAAAACAAAGGGGGGAAAAAAGTAGCCAGGAAGCTGAGAACTTTTGAACCCATGTAAAGAAATAGTGGCAGAGGAGCAGGCTTGTCTGTTTCAGGAATAGCGGCTGCAAGAGCCAAGCCTGAGACTGGAAGATCAGCCTGAGAGAGAATCCCTGGTAGGGGAGCAGAGCTATGTGAGAAAGGGGAGTTCCTGCCTTGCAAAAGGAGGGACACAGTGGGATGCTCCTTACTGCTGTTTCTGCCCTTACACCTGTACCCCAGACCCTCCACTCTGCAGCACCTGCAGAGACAGCAAAGCCTCTGTGTGCACTCCCCGTGTGACTGTGTGCCTGGGCTGCTAAAGAAAGCACACTGCACTGAATAGAATTGCAGTTAAGGATTTGAGACACACAGTCTCATTTTTTTTAGTACTATTAACTGGCTCTCCTGCTTCTCCACCAGCACTAAGGGGGTTAATGCCTTCCTCCTGGGCTGGCCTCCAGAGATACTGCTCTCTGTGGCTCCAGCTGGCTTTCAGAAATCTCCAAAGTTTTTGTGTCCTCATTAGGGACAGATGTGAGAGTTACAATGTGAAATGTAGGGTCCCTAAAGTAAAGGACTGTGAAATCCCAGGAACCAGTGGAAGGACTCTTAACTGTGCCAGTGGTACAGATCCCAGAAAACATGCCCTCACATAATGCTGAACGTAAGGCTTTATTGCCAAGAACATCACTTTCCTTCTCCCCCTTCACTTTGCCGCAGAATTCCAGTGCAGCTTTCCCTGGGAGCCTCCCACTTGGCTTTTGCAGCTGCCCAGAGCCCCACCTGGTCCTGGCTCTGCTGGGCACACTGGGAATGTCCTGAGCTGCATCCCAGGTGTGTCCCTGTGTCCTGACAGCACAGGCACAGCTGCCTGCCCCAGCCAGAGATGGGCTCTGATCCTATCCTGGAACCAGCCCTGCTACTCCAGCACATTTGTTACAACCAGCACCTCAAATAACAAGAACGCATCTCAGCCACTGCTTTGTCATGAAAGTGGACAGGGTTTTTCACCATTTTCTCAATAATTCATAATCTGTGTTGCTCCCACACCCCAAGCCTCTGAGTGCTACTCAGATTCCTCAGCACTACTCCCCTTTTCTTTTGGCAAATACAGTTTTTCAGGTAGGGAACCATGAGGTTCTCTAGATGACAGCTCTCCACTATCTATTTTGTACCAGAATTTACTCTTTTATCTTTTCCCCCCTCTTTGAAAGCTTTACATGTTAGGGCTAGGACACATCCATGCCTTTGTTTTGCTGCTCACCAGGTATCACTGTTTTTGCCTGTGTTTGCAGCCCTGGCATCCCCTACTCCCTCCAAAGCCAAATGTGGCACTCCATCCTTCTCAGCTCTGCTGGGAGCTGGAAGTCAGCTGTGGGAGCTGGGTGCACCAGAGGGGGGTTTCTGGGCAGTTTCTGGGGGTTTCTTCCTGCCAGGGAAGAGTGGACACCTGGTCCTGCCCCATCCACTCAGAGAGGGAGCAAATGCAGTACTGCTCCTGAGAACAAGGAGACAAACCCCAAAGTCTTTAGGAGTCGTATTATAGGTATTAAGTGTCAATCATGATGAAGACAAAGCAGAGCTGAGCATCAGAAGGGAGATTATCCTTCAGCAGGAGATGCACTGTAATTTCAGGGAGCATATACTTTACTTTTTTCTGCTTCAATGCGACCCACCTGCCAGAGAGGAGTACAAGCTGCCTCTCCCTTAGCTGGCTCTACACTAAATGGGTTACAGCTGCTACTCACTTCATTTAGGACCCGACCCCTTGACGACAGAAGCCATGACTTGTGCACAGGATTCTGATGAGTCCTAGCTGGGTACTTGCAATTGGTATTTCTGCAGCTCTCTTACACGGCAAGGAGCATATTTTCAGCTTAAGAAGTGTGACCTGATGTTTCATCTTGAGCATAAATGAGCTCATGCTAACATGGCTAAGGTGGGCATTTGTAAGTGGAGGGAAAAACCCCACATATGTTAAGTGACAGGAACAAAATTAAGAATGGCTGAGGAGTGGTAATCAAAACAACTTGAAGTTCACTTAATACAAAAAAAAATTGAAAAGGCTCATAAACATCATGGAATGAAAAACAGCTAAATTAATTCCACTACTGATAATGAGCAGGAAGCCCAGTGCTTGGGATCATGAGTTTATGCAAATCTGTTATTACTGCAAATTGGCATCCTAAGACCCTGATCATACAACACTTGCACATATGCTTAACTTTATGCACATGAGCAGCCTCATTAACGCCAAAGGCTTAGTCGTGCATAAAACTGAGCAAATGCATGAGTGTTTGTAAGACTGGGATTTAAACACAAGGGAGAGAAAACAAATTTACTGTATCATCAACAATTATTTCTGAAACCCAGCAGAAGCCAAGGTGATGCCAGAAGTCTGCATAGTGCAGAAATATTCAAAGAGAGAGAGGAATGGGATTTTGAAGATTTCTGCCTTTAACTCAATCCATTAGACCAAATAATGGTGGGCCAGACACAAAGGAAAACATCCCTGCCCAGATTAAAATATAGCTGATTTTAACAAAGTAAACTGGATTGTCTCTTAAAAACATAATCTTCAAACTTAGTTATTATAAATAAGAGCAGTTTATAATCAACTTGGATTTGACTAAATTATTCAGCAGTTCTCACAAAAGTCTTACAAATTTAATTTAAATGTTTTTAGGTTTATGTGGATACAGAACTGACTGCAGCATTTATATAAATAGTTACAATAAATACCAAGGCTTACATTGGAGGAAGGTGCCTATTGCACTGCAGTGAAGACTGATGGTCAGTCTTGGAGCTAGTTTTAATTAGAATATTCAGCAATGCTTTGGGAAACAGAGAAGTTTCCCCTGTGTTTGATGAAAATACACTTTTTCCTTGGAAATCCAGAAGAGTAAACACAAAAAAATTTGAGTACTTACCAACAAGGAAGAAAAAAAAATCAAGGAGCTGTAAAACAACATCTGTAGAAGTAAAGCTTCTGCCAAATTTAAAGAGATAGTTCTGGAAAAGGAATTCTGGGAAAATGCAACCCTGCATTGGGAAAATGTAAAATAAGGCCTCTACAAAACATAATTGTTATCATAAATAGAATCAGCAATAATTTAGGTTTCATGATAATTTCAGCATGCTTTTTAAGCATTTTTTTGTCTCACTTGGGGAAACAAAAAGTACATTCTTAAATGTTACTTTTACTGTTCCTTTTTGGTGTGTGTGGATTTTGTTTTCATACCTTCTGTTCTTCTGAGCCAGTAGAACTGCTGCTGTCAGTATTGCTGTGTAGCAGTAAAGTTGATGGGATTATTGTGTTTCACATTAGTCACATCCTGCAGCTTATTCTGAGGCAGCAGCAGCAGCAGGGCCTCCAGGGTCCATGTGTGGCTCCTGGCAAAGCCTGGACGAGCCAAGGGCTCCTGGATCTCCGTGGTTTGTTCAGGAGGGGTGTCATGGAGATGCAGTCTGAGAGCAGCAGCCCTGTCCTGCTGTGGCTGCATCCCCAAGGACAGGCTGCCCCACGATGGCCACGGCGGCTGGGCTGCCAGGAGCCAGCAGCTGGGAAACGCTGCAGCACATTACTCTGGGAGTTTGGCTGTGTGTAAATGGACTATCAGTGATCAGCTCCTCTCCAGTCTGCATCCATCTTAAAGCTTAAATGATACAAAAATTGCATGGGATGACTCTGGTGAGGTGGCTTCTGCAATCTCACAGCACCGAATGCAGGAGAACCAAGGGAAAAGAGTAACACAGGCTGGAGGAGGTTGTTGGCCAGTGGCCTTCCTCCCTCCACCTCTTTTCCCAGAGGAAAGACAGTTTTAACCTTCTCCATGGGTTTTGACTTTTTTATCTCATCTATACAGATTCCAGAGAAGGAGGCAGGGCTTCTCCTGGGACTAACTGGCACATGGCAAGAGTGTGGTTATGAACTGGCCTTTAGGGAAATAGTATGATAAAGATTTAAAAAGTGGTATTATTGATGAGACAAGTGATGCTGGAGGTGTAGCAGCTGGAGGAATCAGCCCTGAAAATATCTGTTCTGCTTCATGTAATCATGTGCAGCATTGCTTTATGTGTGTGGTAAACAAGGTGCACAAGTCTCCAAAGTCCTGGTGCTGGAGCATCCCCATGCTCTGTCTGAGCTGAAGGTCTGTGACAACTGGAGGAAAGTCTGAAATAAATTTGCACTGTATTTATCTTGTTTTAAATAACTCCCTGCTTCATTCCAATAGGCAAAGAGCACACAAGATCTGTTTATTAGCACAGCTCCAGCAGAATGAACCTCCCAATGGCTATGGTGACAATATTGCAGTTTCTGTGAAACACAATTCTAATTCTTTGAGGGAATATTCATTTCAGAATAACCAAGTCTTTACCTTATTTATTGTATTATGAAACACACCTTGAAATGCAACACAAATTACTGTTTGGTTTAATGGAAAAAATTTCTCCATCGAGCATTTATTTTCAGAATGAAACTGGAACATTTTACTTTTTATCTCTCTGGTCAATCACTGATTGTTTTTTTACTTTTTATTTTTCCTGTAGGAAAATCCCACTGGCCATGTAATTTAAAAAGTGTGTAATCTTAAAAAGTGTTGAACAAAGTTCTTAGTTTTCAAATCAGTCAGCTAGTTGCTCTGATAAATAGATTACATGAATTTACTTTTGGAGAAACAGTTTGCATAACAAAATTGTAACTAATGCCTGATTGTTATTTTTCTGATTTGATACCACAGATTAATAGAACAATCCAGAACAATCTCAGAGGGTCATCACATCCACCTTCCTGTCAGAGTAGGGTCAGGTTGAGATCAGGTTGATGTGAACTTAAAATCCTCCAAATGTTTTAACACAAGCATACAAACTCTCTGGGCAATCCTTTCCAGCTCTTGACTGTCCTCATGGTGAAAAGGTTTTTCCTCATATCTGTTGAAACCTCTCATTTTTTCAGTTTACATCCAATGTCAGTCCTGTCTCTGCTGGGCTGGGTTTCATGCAGCTAAGGGCTGTGACAAATAAACCCTTTAATTACTTGTCAGTACATCTGCAAGCTCTAGGAAGGACAATTGCAATATCCTTCAGGGTCTGAGGCAGGGAATCTAAAAAATATTTCTATTCTTTATGTGCTGTATTAAAAGATGAAAACTCATCCTTGTATGCAAGGAAAACAGAGTTTCAATGAAGATCTGACCCAGAGACAGGAGAGCAGTTTTCCTATAAAAGATGTTCTTTCATTACAAAGACTATTGTAAGCTAAACATTTATGATATATTTTCTTTCCAAGGAACTTTTTTCAATCTCCCTGAGCATGCTGAAGTCATTATATAGTTACTAGAGATGCTTTGTCCAGATCAGCTTACTGTAGGTTACAGTTCTGCAGGAGATTAAAAATGATGGGCTGGTAGATATCCTTCTAAAAATACTCTTTTAAGTAATATGTATCTGCATTTCCCAACTTTAGAAGAACATATACAACAGCAAAGGAAATACAGCAAATAATTGAGGGCAAATGATATGTAACAATGAGAACTTTTACCACAGTGTTTATTTAAATGAATGGAAATGTCAAAATGTAAAAGCAAAGCACTCCAATTTATTCACATATTTTACATTCAAAGGACCAGGAGATTTCTTTAGTATTTTTTTGAAAAATAGACTACTCTCTTTTCAAAAAACTTGACACAGGCATGGAACACGCTTAATGAAGCCTATCATTGCAGTGCATACAATGAAAACTTTGTGTATAAGGAAAAAAAAAGATAAAAACCAAAACTGACCATTACTAGAAAAAGATTTCCTTTAATATAAATAAAATTCAGACTAGTGCTTTATTTTAACAGACAACACAACAGTGGGATTTATTAACAACTACATATTTACAGTGCCTCACTGGCAAAAATGCTGGGCCTCATCTGAGATCCTGGACACTTCCTGAGAAGGCAATGTGGGCAGGAAATTAGGGTGAAATTAAAGCATACCTCTCACATAAGTCAGAAGCCATAGGTGGAATGGTGAATACATTGTGTTTGTGCTCTGATCAGCCAAACTCACACCTCAGTACTCCCTTGGATTTTAGTAGTTCTAGAGATACTCCTAAGGTTAAGTGCAGGATTGTTTCAAACCCAGGAGCCTCAGAGGAAGACAACTGCTTGACTCAAAGATGCTATGAGAAAACTGCTGTAATTGGAATTTTACACGGTGCAGAGCTGCATTACCTTGAATTTAAATCTGTGTTCTTCTGCATGGGTGATTTCTACCACATTAATTTGATCCCACAAAATCTGGATTCCAAGTATGTCTATGAAGGAAAAACCTGTGAAAGCATCTTCTTCCCACAGCCTCCAAAATCATAGTGCCAGTTATGCAGATCTCAGTCTTTTTGGCAATTAAATAAAACAAGAACCAGATCTTTTTCAAAGTATTCACAAAATAATCTTTCAGTTATAAAATGACTGTCCCACCATTCTTGTATCAGATCTGACCTCAGCTCTTTAGATATAAACAGTTCTTTAGAAGTTATAAAAATAAAGGATTGATTAATATACAAATATATATTTCAGAGTGATAAGAGAATAATATTAAACAAATTCCTTTTTTAATCTACTTTAAATTAAAAGAAATGTTTTCAAAAGTCTAGGCTGAAGCAGATCTTTATCTATGGACTCTTTAATGGAACCCATTCCCTGCAGATGGTCACATACAACTTAGTATCTGAAGTTCATTACTACAAAAGGATGGTGAACATGTTTCCACTAGCAAAGTACTTCATAAAATCTGCTGTGCCAGTTGGTTTTTGGTATCTTGCTTTCAAGAACTGCAGATATTTTTAATATTAGAAACAAAACCTCAGTCATGAAGTCTTGAAGTTCTTTAGAAATTTGCTTCTTTATCTTGTCTTTATTAATATTTGTTTTGCAATGATCCAGATTGTTTTGTATACTGTTAGTATACAGAATAATAAAGATGTTCTGCATGAATGCACATGTATGTACAAAATCATTAATTCAGTTAAGAGATATGCCTGCTCATGGGTCATGTCATACTTTCACAATACCATATTTTGCAGTAATATCCATGTAGGTTGCTTCTTTCTTCTGCTGAGATGGTTTTGGGTATTTTCCTTCCCTTTATCTCAAGCAGCCAAAACAGCAAGGAACATTTTTGAACAATCTATAATATTCCTCCTGAATCTGAAATAAAAATTTTGAATTCAATTATGAAATAGATTTATAATAGATTGCAATGTCTTTGAGCTAATGTTTTACTGCTCCTGTCACTAGATATTTTAAGGTGGGGCTGACTTTTACTTTAGGACAGAACACTGAAGAAAGTATCATCCCAGGGTAGTGTGAGTGAATCTTGCTAACTGAAAAGACTGGAAGTTTTATTGCACACATTGTATTATTTCATCAGGTTAATGACAATATTGCCAGTCTTACAGTTAAAAAGCCCCATTTTCCCATGCTTCATACTTCATTTTTAAAACTGGAGAAAATATGTGAGAATGTAAAAACTGGAGAGAGGTGCTGCCTCCACTGAAAGCAGAAGATTAGCTACCTGGACAGGGTAGGAACATGAGACAGT
The DNA here is from genome assembly GCF_029582105.1 of Oenanthe melanoleuca. Taxonomy (NCBI): domain Eukaryota; kingdom Metazoa; phylum Chordata; class Aves; order Passeriformes; family Muscicapidae; genus Oenanthe; species Oenanthe melanoleuca. The sequence continues at coordinate 15,457,301 of NC_079342.1, read as the reverse complement.
GATTTCCCACAAGGAGTGGGGTACCTACCTTCCTAGACAATACACAGAGAAAGATGAAGATGAACATCCCCTGGAATGCATTGAAGATTGTAAAAAGATAGGCAGTGACCACAGAGCCCTGGACCACATGGAGGACCCCGAAAATCCAGGTAGCCCCGAGGAGGAAGAGGAGAGCAAGGGCACCTCGAGCACAGGACCTAGACAGGAGGAGAACACGGTGAACAACATGCAGGCTCATGCTGCTCTCCTTTTCCTCCACTTTGGCTGCTGAATGCTGCCTTGGAAATTTTTTCACAGCTGCAAAGGTCTGAGAAGTGCAGGTGCAGGGGCTGCTCTTCAGGGTGTGCTGTAGCACTGTAGCACGAATAAAGTCACATAATCACTTTGGGAGAGCAAAGGAGTAAAACTGGAGGGCCTTAAAACACTGGCTTCTTTAATCTTCAGATATGTTTTCTCTGGTGTACTGCAGCACCATATGATTTGATTTAAATCTACTGTTAGTGTAATTCCCCAAGGAAAAACATATGTCTGTTATGAAGCATTCCCCCACTTCTCCTCCTCCCCCTTATCTTCCTCAAAAAAACAACCCAGAAAAATGTTCAGTATGCTCTTAGGTCAGTGCATGTGCATGACATCAAAGGATTCCCAGGCTGCCTCTCAGGTTCACTGCAGAGGACGGTGCCAGTTGTAAAACCAGACCCTTTTTTAAATTGTCTCTTAAAAAAAAAAAAAAAAAAAAAAAGAAATTTTTTTTAGAATGCAAGTACTCTCAAATAGTTCCTGGGTCAGCATATTGATGCATTAAAATTGCAGGAACTGATTGGCTATGATTTTTTTTTTTCCAAGATGCTGTAGAGCACTGTTCACAGACTTGAGTAAATTACAGCATGTTGTCTTGGAAATGAAGCCACTGATTACTTTCTTATTCCTTCTCAGCTCAGTCATTGCAGGACTTCCTTAGAACAGCAGACATTTTTAGCACTGTTCTCCTGAAAATGAGTAATTTTCGACTTCATTAGAAGCAGGTCACCACATGAAGATATGAAAGGTGAGGAATAAGAGAAAGTAATCAATCAAACAATTGCTAAATCCTAACTATAAATCTAGTGCAATGCATTGAAACTGCAGGAGTGTTCCTAAGCAACACAAACAGTACGTTGTTTTCAATGTTCCCTGTAGTACACTTCAGCTTTTCCTGCACAAACGCTTTTCAAGGTCCCTATAAATCAGTTTTAAAGAGAGTGAGTTGATGGAAAAATCATAGCAGCATGCAAAGTAAAGAATCTGCTCCATCCCCCCAGTGCCACAGAAGCATAATGTCCTCCTGCAGACTTTTCCCAAGTAACAGGAATGGCTCCCATCTCTTATCACTTGGTCCCATTTCAGGTACAGTTCTGAATTCTGTTTTGCCCTGCATAGAGAAAATACTGGAAAATACTTAAGATAAAAGGACAATTACTTCTTTAACTTTGCCATCAGCCTTTACCCTCTGGTTGAGATGGGACACTTGTTTTCTTTGTGCATCTTTCATACACAGCCTATCATACAAGGTATTGCTCAGTGGGAATAATGATTGCAAAATTTTCGTCAAAATTTATGTAAGGGTAATAACAGAAAAAAAAAATTTCTACAAATCTCAGGATATTAAACTATTACCTTTGAATACTCATTATCATCTCTGTCTGTATTTAAACCTGCAGAAGGTAGAATTTGTGCTGAATGGCAAACTTACCTTATATTTTCATAACAACTGACTTCTGGCTTTAACATTGCAGTGTGTCGAAATACTTTATAAATAATCACTCCAAAAGCCAGCAAATTAACCTTGGGGGAATGAAGAAAAAAATTTTAGTTCAAACCATTCAAAACCAAACTTTTGAATGCCAATAACTATTAAACATTTAATGGAACAAGTCAGATAAAATTTCTGTGTATCTGAAATCTACAGAATCCCATGCCAGGAGAGGAAAAAAAAAACACCCTGTACTGATTCACTTCTATTAAAAAAATATGATCCCTGAAATAAACATTGATCAAGCAGGGATGTAACTCTATCTTATCTCAACAGTATCACTACCAACAGTCTGCAAATGTTTATTGATTTTATTGGTAAATCTCTTCGATTTCCTGCTGAGATTATTTTTCCTAAGTAGAGAGAAGGGAAAGAAGGAAAGGAAAGGAAAGGAAAGGAAAGGAAAGGAAAGGAAAGGAAAGGAAAGGAAAGGAAAGGAAAGGAAAGGAAAGGAAAGGAAAGGAAAGGAAAGGAAAGGAAAGGAAAGGAAAGGAAAGGAAAGGAAAGGAAAGGAAAGGAAAGGAAAGGAAAGGAAAGGAAAGGAAAGGAAAGGAAAGGAAAGGAAAGGAAAGGAAAGGAAAGGAAAGGAAAGGAAAGGAAAGGAAAGGAAAGGAAAGGAAAGGAAAGGAAAGGAAAAGGAAAGGAATTTAAAAAAAGGAAAGAGAAATTGAGAAACTCCCAAAAACCTGTCTGCCCTGTGGGGTTTTTTTAATGTGTGTCTTTTGTTGCTGAATAACATTAATAGCATCATATGTTTTGAGGTCTTTAAGGTATGAAAACTTCCAAGTGATACAAAAATCTTAGAGGCTTACACAAATAATTTAAAAAAATCTAGCTTTTGTTGAAAGGCTTCTTGCTGCATATCTTTTATGTTTTTTTCATAGAGGAATAGTTTAGGTATTTTTTCCTTGATTTTTGTACAACAGCATTGCTTGATTTGAGTTTGAAACAAAGAAAAGCAACTAAAATAAGCAATTTTTCAAATGATGCTCACTTGTGGTTCTGATCCTCTCTTGGCTTGGCTAGGCTTCACTGATTTTCAGTTAAATTTACACTGCATTCCTTTAAAAATGTGGATGGTTTCCTTCTTACTATGCAGTAAATATATTAGAATATATTTAAAATGCTAGTAAATGAACTAATTTTAGCTGTGTGCCATTCGGGGACTATTTGTAAATCCTTGGTTGCAATCCCAATGCCTTGGTCAGTTCCTGTGGGCTTCCAGCTGTAGAATGAATAGAATTAATGCCTTCTCCAAGTTGTTTCTCCAGAAAGACTGTATGGTTTTGCCCCTGCTTCTTTTTTCTTTAAAAAAAAAAAAAAAAAAAACCAAATCCAAAACCCAGCCCAAACAAACTAACAAAAAAAAAAATAGTCTCTGAAATAAAAAAAAAAAAAAAAGCTGTTGGAGCACAGCACAACTTGAAAAGGAATAATTTTCCTTTGTTAACATTCACAAGGTATGTCCTTAGAATATTTTTGTTGTGTCAAAGGGGGAGTATCTGATATTAAAGCAGACTCTGCTTTAATTAGCTGCATGCTCATAGTTTAATACAGCATAATGTATTTACAATTTGATAAGACAGGAGATAGAGCTGATGAGCAGTTTAGGGAATTAATCCTTCATTGAATACCTTGTTCTAGTGCTGATCGTGAGAGCTATTCTGAAGCTCCTCATATTTAAAATTGTAATCTATGGTATCTCCTAAACCAGCAATTTTTTAAAGTTAATTATGAGTCAGTCAGCAGTTGTGGATAATTATATGCAGACTTACTTTTTATCTTATATTTGTTGGCGAATAATATATCAAATAACTTCATGCATACACTGTAATCTGCATAGCTCCCCTAATGTACTTATTAATTTGAAAAGGGTAGCGGGAAATGCGATCAAAATACCATAAGCATGGAGAGCACACTGCTACCTCTAGAAGCTGCCAGAAATGGGTTCTGTGAGAAGCTCCATGGGCCAGCCTTAGTCACACAAACAGCTGCAGCACTGGCAGGGTTTTTCTGAGCAAGGTTGGGGCGGGCAGCAGGCTCCATTTCTCCCTGTCCCGCTGGGGCTCCTCCACACAAACACTATTTGCACTGTCCTTTTCACAGGATAATAGGATTTGGCCTTCTGCATTAAAGTAATACCCATTAACTGTGATCTTTTCATTCACCAGCCCATCCTGATGGGAATAATCTGTGTGTATCAGGGGAGCGGGAGAGGTTAACACCAGCTTCTTGGAGTCAGCTGCCAGAACACAATTATTGTACAATGTGTCTCAGGTAGCCCCACAGGAGGTAGTGTTACAGGGTAATGAGGGTGAACTTCACTTCTGAAACACCCCGTCATTTCCAAGATTTATTAAAGTCTTAAGTCCGTCTTTGCCCCATTTTTAAACACTCCATTAATAAAAAATTTCCATAGGAGAGTGAAAGTGCAGAGACTGGCTAAGTTAGAAGCCTAAAAACTGCATTTGTCCTTTGAGGGAGGATGAAATGGATAACAACAATGTAGTAACTACCCTGTGACACAGAAATGAAGCAAAACTCAAGGGTAAACAATAGCATGAACTCATGGGTAAATCCAGGAGAAAATCTAGCTAATGCAAACAACATGCCAAGTGTGGCCTTTGGAGAAAACTGGTAATCCAAAAGTTATCCCAAAAGGTATCCTAAACTTAATGCATCCTGCTTCAACCTCATACTCTGCATGTTCTTTGCTATGAACTTTCCAATGGCCTCAACTCTTTCTGGGAAATGTAAAGTAAAAAGTTCATACTGGAAGGCAGGACTGAGTGTAAACACTAATAAGTTGGACTTACTAGGACTAAAAGGGAAATAGAACTGATATCCCCAAAGAGCTGTATGTGCTCCAACAAGTGGAATGAGAAGTCAAATCACTTAAAATGCCTGGCCAAAGATACAAGCACTTAGGACATTTGAATTTGTATCCAAAACTGAGTTTCAAACAAGCAGAAATTGAGGTAGTAGGCTGTAAAAGTAATCTAAAATATAGGTGTACACAAGAAATCCTGTCCCCTGGGACAGAGGGGCTTCTGGATGAGAGACACTGAAACATCTAAAAAGTTTCAATTGCTCCTTACAGCCAAATATTGTTTCATACTTACTTTGGTTGTAATCATGTGTTTTCAATTTTTGTAATTAAACCACAGTCTTAAGATCTTGTTGAATAAAGCTTGGATGATATTCTAATTAAGACAGCCTTGAGGTGATGGGCAAGGGGAATGGGAAAGGCAAAGTGAGAGGAGAGGGAGAGCTGGAGCCGCGCAGGATGCGCAGGATGCTGTGACACCGAGCTCAGCACAGCCCTGCACAGCCCGGCAGGGCCAGCCTGGGGACAGTGACCTGGATAACCAGCACAGTGACACCGAGATCAGCACAGCTCTGCACAGCTCTGCACAGCCCTGCACAGCCCGGCAGGGCCAGCCTGGGGACAGTGACCTGGATAACCAGCACAGTGACACCGAGATCAGCACAGTTCTGCACAGCTCTGCACAGCCCTGCCCAGCCGGCAGGGCCAGCCTGGGGACAGTGACCTGGATAACCAGCACAGTGAGGGTGCAGCTGTGACACCCAGCACAGTGAGGGTGCAGCTGTGACACCCAGCCCTGCCCAGCCGGCAGGGCCAGCCTGGGGACAGTGACCTGGATAACCAGCACAGTGAGGGTGCAGCTGTGACACCCAGCACAGTGAGGGTGCAGCTGTGACACCCAGCCCTGCCCAGCCCGGCAGGGCCAGCCTGGGGACAGTGACCCGGGTACCCAGCTCAGCGGGTGTGCAGCGGGCAGACCCCGAGCGTGGCCGCAGTGCTACCCAGGGATGGTGATGCTGCAGTGTGACACGGCGAGTCCCGGCGCCTTTGTTCGCAGTGCTATTACACGGCTGAGCAGGCAGAGGAACTGCTGTGTGTCCTGAGAGGGGCTTCTCGGCAAGTCTAATAGACTAGAGGGGAATTGCATTGATTCCCAGCCCTGAACTGAATAATTTTTTTGTATTTTATTTATTTAACAAACCACCCCAGACTGCTATTGGGCAAACATCGCACTCAGTCCTTATCATTTTACAAAGGAAACCTCTGACTTTCTCCCTACCAGGGCAATTCTCTGAAGTGCTGAACATCCTCAGCCCTGCCTTCTCTGCAATTCAGAGGGAATCATGTTTCACTCATCATTGCTCAGGTGCACTACAGGATTAATTTTAATAATTAATCTATTCCTTTTTTTTTTTTTTTTTTTTTTTTTTTAAGTGGTTAATCAAAGTCAAGGACTGATACAGAAAAAGCCTCCACTCACAGCATCTTCAGGGAATCAAGTCTCCTTAAAGATATTTGTAAAAGTATTTTTAGCCTCCTTAAATTCTAGAAATGTTGTGGTATATTTATGAACAAGTGAGAAATTTAAAATACATTTGTGTGAAATAGACATTGAACAAGTGCAATTATTAGGGTGCCATGAAATCAGGATTCTGTAGATATGGGCAGCTACATCTACATGGCTGCATAACCGTGGATAATCTCTAAAGAGACACAAACCTGTTTGAGCTGGGTTGTGCTGTACACCCGAGATGGAGTTTAAAGGAAGAATGGCAAGAGTGGTATTTCTCTCTCTGGGACATCACATATGAAAAGGGTCAAAAGTTTTTAGGGCTGTAGAGTGATTTCTGGCCCCATTCAGCCAATATGCAGAACTCCAGTTAAATAAACACTCCCATTGCCACCAGCATTGTCAAGGCTTTATCACTACACACCACAGAGAACAGCAGTCCCAGGACATTCACAGGCACCAGTGGACACTGCTGCAGGTTTTGATCTGCAGATTAGCTCTTAGCTTTGTCATGGATGCATTCTGTGGTAAAGAGCAGGACAGTGAAATTTTCCTGCAGCTGTTTTGGGGAGGATGATACAGTTCCCACGTTCAGAACCATGATGTTTGTGGGTTAGGTCCAGCAGGCACACAAGGCAGAGTTCAGAGTAATCTGGAGTGGTACAAGTCCTAGGATCAGATATGACACACAGCACTGATCTGGATAATTTCCTCTTGTAGGAGAGAAAAAGCAATTTAGAAATCAAAGAAATTTCCTGGTGCTCTTCTAATCATCTTGTCAACAAGAAGGAGGCTTTGCCAAAGGAATTGTCCTGGGGAGCTCTGTTCAATCAATCATATGTATTGTAGAATAGGATAGGAAAAGCAGTGTGTGGAGTTAACCTGCCTCCACCTACATCTAGGATAGCTTTGAAAATCTGCTTGCAAACCAGCATCCCTCCCCCTGTCTCCTACTGCCATGGCCACCTGAGGTGCTGCTGCAAGGAAGGAGAGCTGGGCATGGACAGAGCAAGATGCTGCTGCTCTCAGGTGTGGGACTGCCCAGCAGAGCACTGAGGAACAAACTCATCCATTGTCTCAGCAAATTACCAACTTCTCTGTTGATTGATAGTATTTTGGAAACTAAGTAATAATGTAAAAATGAGCATGTACGTCCTCAAATCCTAAATGTTCCAGGCTGCTGGAGTTCTGCTAATGACACATTGCCTAGCAACAGCTATATTTAAAATAGGTCCTTAATTCTGCTCTTAAATGCATGTATTTTGCATCCTGGAAGAGTAAAGTATTGTTCTGGCCTCAAGTAAATATGATGTTACTGCTTCACACTGCATTAAACTCTCTCTGAGTAGATACAGAATGATAGTTATTGTTGAACACTGAATAGGATGAACCACACAAAATCTAATAAAACTTGCAAATAAAAATATTTGCACTCGTGTTGAAGAGCTGTAATTTCTTTCATAATTAATTACAATTAAATTGTAAGACACTGAGTGAAGTGATCTATCATCATTTTGCCCCATCAAGGTAGCTGAAAGCTGTCAAATTTGACAACTAAGACATCTTTTTTCCTTCTTCCCCCCCCTTCCTTTTTCAAAGCAAGACAAAGAGCAGTTGAAAGCTCAGAGGGGAATGGTCTGTCTTTCGTGGCAGCAGCTCAGTTAGCACCTGGACTTCTGGTGAAATTAAATGGATCAGGACAGGGCATTCAAAAAAATTTCATCCAATACCTTTTTTCTTGAAAAATGTCAGTTCATTAGCACTAAACGACATTTACTGTTTCAGACTGTATTTTCACCAGGAAACGTTTCCTGACTAGGATAGCTTTTCTGAATAAAACCAGAAAGGACACTCCTAAACAATGAAAATCCCTGTGGACAGCACATTTATAGAGGATGTTGGAGACATGGGGCACAATTTTATGTTTTACTTAATATTCAGACTAGGCTGTGACCCTTGGTTTCTCCAGGCTCTGTATAGTTATTCACTGCTACTGCTGGATCTATTCCATGCCATATAAATAATGAAATATTCACTGGAGCAGAAAGACCTGGATTTCCCTCACCCCCCAATTCCTCATCCAGGATTATCTAAAGAAATTTTTGTTTTTTAAGCACTGCTGTAATTATTTAACGTGAGACTGAGGTTTTGAGACTATTTCCAATACACATTATTTATAGAATGAAAAAGGAATTCGTAATTTCATGTAGGATATCTTTGTGTAAAAGATACACCCCAGCCTTTCAAAAGTTATTAAAACATTTCAAATACCAGCCTTTAAAGGCTCTCTAGTGTTACAAAGAAGAGAAGGTATAAGAAAGAAGCAGCTAATTCTAAAGACTCAGACATACTAGTTCTGATTCAGTCTGAGCACTTTACATTCAAACTTCAAAAATGAAACCCCCAAATCATTCCCTTTTCCTTTCTTAGTCTCTGTCTCAATAATTGATGAAACCATCTATATGCTGATGTCAGATCTCACAAAAAAGAATGAGAAAATTTCTCCTGCTGCTCTCTTAGGCATATACTTGAATTTTTTACATATATCATATTGAATTTGGCTCTTTCAAAAAATGTCTGAAGTTCAGAGCAGCTGTATCTGTATCAGTCTGTACAATGACCCTCATTATGAGCTTTTGAATTAATGAGCTTGTGATGGTCTGAGTTCTGCCATTTCTGCAATACATTTCTGTCTTTCTGGCTGGCTGGCTAATGGCTGGGTAAAAGGACAACATCCAGTGGGTCATGGTTATTTCAGATGGGGGAGAACAGAATTAAGCTATTAACAATACAACAGTTTAAGCTTCAAAATGAAAATGTATGCTATATTAATTGCATAAAATTGGACACAAGCTGGCAGTCAAACAGCCAGGGTTTGTCTGCTGACTGATTTATCTCATTACCATGTCCCCAGTGAATATATCTTCTGGAATGCTTTAAGTATACAACAGCAGTCTTATCTGGGAGTAGGAAATGGAACAAAAACATTAATGAACCCCTTTTAGGCTGTATTTTTGGGAAATATTTTCAATTATTCAGGGGTAGACTTTTATGCTTCTGAGATTTTAATGATTTCACTTGTTTTAAAAGTTAAAACATAGCCAAATGAGTTTATTACAAATCCTGACTCAGGTAAAAAAATGTTCACATAAGATTGCTTTTTATTTATGAATACTTCAAAGTTTTCTTTTACATACTTCATGCTATATATATAGACTCAATTAAATGTTTCCTTTATATTTTTAGAACACTTAAAAGAAGATGTAAATAAATAAATAAATGGGCTTTCTATGTTTTTCATGAGGGTAAACAGCTTTGCAGACTTGTGGATTCAGTGTTATTTCTTATTGGAGTGCAAAACTAAACACATTCTTTACAATTATTTTCAATTCTGAAGCCAAGAGCAGGAGGGATGAACCCACAGAGCTGTACCTGACCTCAGCCATAAATGTTACCCCAGTTAGATCCAGTGGTGGGATTGGTGTCTATTTTGCTTGCAGTGTAAATAATTCCGAGGTTTACTCTTCTTTTCCAGCAAGTTTTTGAGAAGATGTATTGTCTTGTGAGTTGGGAGTGACATAAATCAGGTTGTTTAATGAACTGATTCATCAAAAAGCTGAGACTACACATTGCTCCTATCCTGTGGTTTCCTTGCACACATGGAAATTTTTCTTAGGCTGCACCTGGAGCCTTATGCAGAAGCCCTGCAGGAGGAGCTTTACAGGGCAAAGAGGAGTGAAATAGCTGTATATCATCTTTTAGTACAACTAGCTCCAGTGACTGGATGAGCTACCAGGAAGGAGAAAGTATCAGGAGCGTGACAGAGATGTGAAGTCTGAGAACAAGCTGTATTTTCCATTTTAGAGGTATGAATATTTGGCAGAAAGCTATCCATACCTTCCACAATTTGCCAAATCCTCTTGAGGGTTTGGCCTTTTTCAGAAATATCTATGATTCTGCTGTGGATATGGTCACAAAATCCTATGGTGTGATTTATCCTAAACCACAAAAACTTCTTTCAGTGTCCAGGTGAGATTTCCAAGCAGAGTATTGCTGAGCAATTACTATTGTGAATTTAAATTTGCCTCTCTAAATGCCTGTCAGGGATGAACCAAAGGGGCTGTAGAACAGTGGAAAAAAAATCTGATCCAAGTGAAAAAATATGTCATGTGGATGAAGTCATTATGTAATTGCTAAGAAAGCCCAAAAATACATCACCACTTTATGCTAAGCACCTAAAGCAAACCTACAGTGTCCTTTCAATGAACAATTTGGGGTAAGCTTATATGTTTATAGTAATTGTGCTTAAAACAAGGCAAAGTACAGAACCATCAAGAAGACACTAAACAATTATAAAACCCTAAAATAAAAAAAAAAACCAACCCAAAACCAACATATTTCAGTCAGTTGTCTGGCTTTCTTGAAAAAAATATCCACAAAAGCTGATTATACATGGACTCATTAGAATAGTGGGCACAGTTCTTTCTAGAAGTGAAGGGGGATGTGTGAGACATTAACCTGCACTGGGCTGTGGAACATCTCAGGAAATCTGCAGCCAGCTGGCACATGCAGGTGCTGCTCTTCTCCTTTCCCTTCACATCCACCTGTGCTCCCTCCCCTGCTGTGTCTGCTTGGGTCACTCTGGGTGACAGAGGACACACCTGCGTTTCAAATCTAGTGTCCTTTCAGTGACTGCAAGGGAGAACTTAATGTACTTTTTCTTACAGAACTATTAAGTTGATTATTTTAAAAAACAAACACTTTTATTTGGAACATCCTTCAAGGACCCTTCAGCCTTATGTGATGAATTTGTTACTATGCAATAACATAGGATCAAGTAATTTTTCTAATTACATTACTCTAATATGACTAATGGACACTCCCTCTTTTTTCTAAGTATTTTCAGGGACCATAGAATTGGGGCTTTAATAGCAGAGAGAGGGAAGATAAAACCTTGATTCATGTGGAAGCTCAGGTCTTGCTAAGAAATTGCATTGGGTTTGGCAACATGGAAGCTGTGTTTTGGAGATTGAAGCTGATCCTGTCCACTGAACAGGGCAAGTATTTTCTGACTCAGTTATTATTTAGCACAGCAGGTGTTGTTGCTGAACAGCACTGTGGTTTGAACTAATCTGTTTCAAGCAAAGTTGCAGACTCAGTCTTTAATGCCACTATATAATTATTTCTCTCCACTTTATCCACAATGGCATAAGAAATGCCATGGAGACACCTTTAACTGAAGCCACAGAGGGGCTAATGAAAAGGGGACTATTAGTCTTTAAAAAAGAATAATAAAGGCATTGCTAGTCCCAGTAGGAATTTATTTCCACTAAAAAGGCAGACTAAGAAATAGCACTAGATACAAAAAAAACGTTTAAAACAGCTATTTCTGAACAACATACAAAAAATGGTAGAGTACATCTATCTAAGAAACATAACTAAGAATTTATCACAAAAAAAACGCCACAGAATTTTTCAGAACATAAATATTCATTGAAAAATGTGAGATGGTTCTATGTTTTGTTGTGGTAGAAGTTAGAGGTCAAGTAACATTTTTGATAATAATTCTTAGAATATCAAGAAATGTCAGGAATACTGAATGTGCAGTGTTTCACTGAAAAGCACAGATGATAAAGTGAGGAAGCTCAAAGAGGCAGTGGACCTGATGACATCAGTGTGATGTGACTCACCTCAGATGGGCTGCTTTTTTATCTCTTTTGTTTCCTTTTTCTTTTCACATTTATTTTTAAATTGTAAAAATGGTCTGTCAGACTATATTCTTTATTGAAGTTTTTAATTTTATTGAAAATGTAATATCTAAGATTCATAGAATATTTTTTATAAGAAAGATGTTCAGTTTGAATAGCCTAGATTAAGTACATGAAATTTGTGAGTATAGGAGAAAACAGCACAGTAATGGATTTACCAGGAAATTTTTCTGCATTGATTGCAGCAGTATTACTAATCCTGAATCAACCTGAATGTACAGAACTGAATAAGTATTAGAGCTGTCCATTATGATTTGATAAATGCACTAGTCCATTAATTTTACCTTTTTTTGTTGAATAAATTATTTGACAAATAATGGTAAAATTCATCAAATAAATTATCTGATGAATGCATTTTTTAAGTAATCGACTAGCCCTAATGAATATGCAGGCAGCTCCTTAATGAAAAGCATTACTCTACTGTTAGCCTGCTTTCATCACTCATATGTCACTTTTTGTATTTTGCAACTGCAATCTGTATATTTTATTCATTTACCCATTCATTTATACAAGAAAGGCTGAAAACAGCATGGTTAATCAATCACTGAAGTTTGTAGAATATTTTTGCTTTACAGTTGATTATTCATTATATTTATTAAAAAGGGCTTGGATATTCTGGGGACACTGCTCACAAGAGTTATTCCTGGCTTGTATGTTCCAAGTCAAGTGCACAAGAATGCTCTGAAAATTGCAGGGTTCATGTATAAGCCATTTTTATAGTTGCAAACACTACAATTACCAATTGTTTCAAGAAACTGGAACTTGAAGCCAAGCCAGACACCTTCAAAGTCCCTAAAAACACTCATTAGAGGAGTTAAACAAGGAATAGCACACAGGAGCTCCCTCCTCACTGCACAGCACTGGGATGTTTGGATAAAAGCCACGGAGAGGATTATCTGGATGATGTTCAATTCTGGAAATGTTCCAACCTCATAGAGCAAGTCTGTATTTTTTTTATTACAGAGGTGATCTCAACAAATGATAGTGATAGATTTATACTGTCAAATGGCAAATTGCACCTATTAATGTTAGAACACGTCACACTTCTGAGTCCTGGTTCCTCACAGAGGTGTGCCAATTTATTGTGGCAGTGGCAGTGGGTACAACAGTCAAGTCTGCACGACTCTGTCGATACTGCAAAGGTACAAATCACATTTTCGTGGGCGACTTTGAACTTGCTGCACAAAGCTCAGCTGAACAGATTTGATGGGAGAACATTGTGGGAGACAGGTATATTAGAAGGGTTGGCTAGAGCTGCACTTGGAATAGCAGTGATTCTTTTCCAAATTTTCCTTTTAATGTCTCGTAGACTTTCATAACTACAGTGTTAATAGCCCTTGGCCAACCCTTCCAGACATCATTTCTACTCCTGAGTGGATAACTAATGTATAGCTGAACCTCAAAATAGTTACAAGTGGAAGGACTTATGATGTGTCTACAGAGTTTAAAAGATGAAGTTTCCAAAAGCACCAGGGGTTCAGAATAAAGCCCTTACATAGGTCTACTCCCATTCAGAAAGCTAGGATGCCATAGGTGGGGAAAGCCAAGCTGAAATCCTCCACAATGGGAAGGAGTTTGTTGTTGGCTGATATTACATGCTAATCAAAACTGCAGCCACATCACCCTGGTGGCAAATAGCCATTTCTATTCTACACACTTATTACAGGGAGATTATTATTGTAAGAGTGTGTTACAATAGAAAAGAAAATCTTCTAGGGCTTCTTTTTATTCTCTCTTTTTTTTTCTCCTCCCATTTTTGTACCTTTTAAATCTGGGATTGCCATATGTGTGAATGTTTGTCCCTTAAAGCTTGAGATAAACTCACATTTCTATTAAAAAGTTTAAATACTTGTTATAAATAATTTCTCCATACTTGTATGCTTTGATCTAATCTACTGCATAGTTTTAGTTAAAATGGTTGTGGTTCTAAAGATTACAAATATTAGGAGGAAGAAATAAATTGTAAAAATTATCTCCAGTTTGCAGCTTGTTTTGTAAAGGTTTAAAATGCTCTTTTTTTGCTAAGTCCATCTAAAGAGTTTCTGACCTACTTCTTTTCATGCACAGTCACCAATCTAATAATAATAATAATAATTTTTAGATGAGATCAATAAGGCAATTGCTTTGCACTTAAGACTTCTAATAGAACCTTAGTATTAATAAGCAAACACCTTCAAAAGTAGTATTTCTGCTTAGGCAATCAGAGGAGAACTTAATTTGTACTCTGATAAACACTTGAGCTCCCTATGCTCCATTATTATTACAGATTTACAGCCCAAGAATGTGTGTGAAACAACATGCCCTGAGACAGCTAACCCATTGGTACAGGGGTGGTTCTGTTCTTCATCATTTACATGCTGTCTCGAGGCACATTACAGCATAATCCAAACCACAAATCTCCTGGGCCCCCTCACACAAATGGAAACCACTATTTGGATACATGGGCATTTGTCCTGACAATTATTTTAATGTTTCTATGCAAGAATTTTGTGGTGAGTAGCCCTCCAGAGAAATGGTATCCATGGTCTCCCAACTATCTTGGAAAAACGACAAATTCAATGCTATTAGTAGCTGAACTCAAGATTAAAGGTAAACTTTAAACTGCCAGATTTTTTAGCTTTCAGTATGATGGTTGCAGTGCCCTATCTGTTTATCCCAGAACAAAAGTGATATTTTCTTGTCAGAGTCTTTAATTAATATTTTTTTTTAGTCTTTTTAATTAGCTGTGGGCAGAATGGAAATATTGGGAAAAGACTGGCTCCTGTAATTAAAAAGACTGCCTGAGTGGCACTACTTGGGAGAGTTTAATCTTTGTCATGTTGGAGACCATGCAGTGTTCTCAACATGAAGGCTGGACAATGGAAAAAGAATTACTACCAGCAATGTGCTTTCCATGGAGAAGACATCTGACATTGACTTCTTCTCCTAGTGCCAGTGCCTATTTTCATAGGGTTTTCCATATTTTCCTTTATTACCTGGATAGAGCATGAGCTAAATACCTGCACCTTTAGAAAATACCCCTGTTGCAGTTCAGGCTTCATTTTGCTATCACTCCATCAAAGCAGGCTGTCCAAACCCTCAAAAAAACCCTGGAGCTGCTGAAACACCTTGCTGAAAGCAGGTTGCCTTTTCCCCCATAGTCTAGTGGCACATGGTTACAAAAAGAAAATAAATAAAATTATGTGAATACTGTGAAAATAAGTTAGCACAAAATACTTGTAGGACACACCAAAAGTAGCTGAACAACCACAGGGTTCATGCTGTTCAGCTGTAGGTCTTTAGCATGGATTCACTTGGGCAAAGGAGTGAGAAAAAGAAACTGGCACACAGACCTGGATCAACTTCTAGCACCTCCCTTTTTCCTTTTAATTTGCAGGGATTGCTGGAAGATCTGGAGTGCTCAAAGAATGCCTCAGAGCCCAGCTTGCAGGATTTGCTCCTGCAGCCAGCCAGAATTAGAGCAAAGCCACTGCAGATCTGCTCTGCCTCTGCGCCGGGTACCTGAGATCCCCACTGGGCACAGCTCAGCTGGAGCTGAACACAAGGCTACAGATGCCTGCACTTGGGGCATTTTGTGAGTTTTGATAATGTGATTTTCGTGTGCTAACCGTACAGAGATACATCACTGTGCATAAATCTTTGCTTGAAGGCATCTGAGGAACAGGAATGAGAGAAACAACAACAAAACCCCCAGCCCTGCTGCCTCCATGGAAGAAAAGATAAGCTCCAAAGAGGAAATAGGAAATTGTAAACTTAAACCTAAGAATTGTAAGAATTTCCTAGTATAGAATGATGTCTCACTGTGATTTCATTCCATCTTAGTAACCTGCTGGACACCAGGCTGTCTGACCCAGAAGCACTGAGCCACGGAGGTTCTGGTGCTTTGCTTCTCAAAATCTGCTGTGCCCACCAGGAGGCTGAGATGGGGAGGTATAACCTTGCAGCTGTATCTGGCAGGTTGTTTCCAGCTGTACCAATATGCAGTGGGAATTTCGTGTGAAATTTGACCAGAATTATGCCTGAATCTTTATTAAGCTTTGAAATGGATGCCTTGAAATAAAATTGTTTCACTACCAAGTTGTATGTGTTAGGATCTTCCACTTTTTTTTTACAAATCCTCACATTATACCAAATGGCTTAAAAAGCAACATAGTTGTAACTGACTTGACCATAGATGTGAGGCCTCACTATTGCACCTTCCCCTCCTGCTAGCTCCAGCTATCACTGTCAACACAGTGACACAGAATAAAGCCCCATTACAGCTAGAATGGCTCCTTAAACTTTACAGCACTTAGAGATGCTCCCGGGACACCAAAAACCTCTCCATCCAGAATTGAACATGTAATACCTGCCAAATTTGCAGGTTTGAAACCACTTCCAACAGGAATTAAAAAGGCCCTCTTCACAGCTGAAATAGGGCTATCAATACTTGACTGGCCTGCCCATGTGAAATAGCGGGTTCTTTTCTCTGACGTCGCAATTTAGTTTAAAATGGCTTTGGTGATGACAGGGTACACGCCAATGATAAAGCCACAGAGATGACAGTCTAATCTTACCAAGATGACCCATCACTGATAAGAGATTAAGTCACACAACATTTGAAAAACCAGATTATCTGTCTGCTAGGATGGTGCCTGTGTACACCTCCTGCTGAGCCGTGCTGAGACGCCAGCGACACACAAAGACACTTCTCTGTAAAAGCCAGAAATGCTTCACAGAATTTCTCAAACCATTGGGATAAAAGAAAGAGAGTAAGAAGAAAAACTCCTCTGATATTACATTGAACTTTTTTGTCAAGCCTTCATTTTTCAGACTAGTAAAGTATTTAGATGTACAGCATATAAAAAATTTAGAGGTACTATAAAAAGGTCTAAATTAGTCAATTCTGTCCTATAATTAGCACTTACAGCTATGCTGGCAGTGGGTGGGTGATTATTAAACACCTTTTATTATTGGCTTTATGTACTACAATAAAAAAATAAAATTATACTTACAAGAATTATTAGACATGCTGGTCCTATAAAACTCCATATAAAGTTATTCTTAGTGCTGAGCCAACATCTGAAAATTAAACAGCAGAAAATGCCTTGAAATGTGCTTTTGTGATTATTGCCTCCTTCTTTATGATGATTTGGACTCAGAAACAGTGACTTACACTTCTGTGGTGCCATAGTACTTGTATCCCAGAGCAGCAGAGATTCCAACAACCACGGCTGGACTGACATAGCCAAAGACATAGAAATTCTTGTGCAAGAAACCCTTGTTGTAGATGACTCCCACAACTATAAGGTAGAGGTGAATACCTTCAATGCACATCCATGCAAAAGCAGCTAGAAGGAAATAATGGAGTAGTCCAGCAGTAATTGAACAGAAGAGCTAGAAATTCAATCAGAGAAAGCAGGAGTCATAATTCTATTAATAGGCTTTTGTCAATATATATTATAATGTAATAGTGCATGCACAGCAACCCAGTGACTCTAAATTGGTGATTCAGCCCAGCTGTAATGCTGGGTAACAAGAACTTGGCTACATCCATTTACACATTCATTCTCTAGTGTTTTCTGTAGCAAATGATAAAATAAAGAGACTACATTCAACTTTTAAAATTAGTGTATGTCCTCCTAGAAAAACAGTATAAATGGTTTGAATAAGTTAATCCTATTGCTGAGTTATAGCTGAGTGGTCTATATGCTTGATCTACACAAAGTTAATTTGTATTATTTTGATAGCATTGTAATTAGGCATAACAAGGAATTATTTCTGAAATAACTTTTGTTATACAAAGTGTTTGTAAAATGATATTTTTCAATCCATCAATACTGGAGTGCTACCTCAGGGATAGCAGCTGACATTTTTTAAAGTGTTTTTAAATCCTATTCAGCTACTTATAGTAGGCTCTTTTGTTAATTTATGTATAGTTTTACTTCCTAAAAATAATCTGAGATGCAAAAATCAACAAAAATCTGAAAAGCAAAAGGGACAAGTCAAGGCCTCACGTGTGGTCCTCCAGCTAACAGTTCAATATCTCAGGTGTCAGCTTGGGATTGCAGCTCTGGCCTGATTTTAGAGAAAACTCTTACCCTGGGAGCCACCAACATGGCTTTGTACAGCATCCTAAGTGAAGTGAAAATGCTAAACACATTGAGATCACAGTCTCAGTAAAGGTGACAAATTTTAAATGAAACCCATGGAGCAAAGTCAATACACAGCAGCTCAGACAAGCCCTGCTTCTGTAAATGACCATTTTGTGTTTCCTGTTGCTGTACTGGGAAGTCAGGGTCACTGGTGTAGATAGGAAATGCAGGGAGCAGAAGGAAGATCATATCTTATACTGTATATTTATTTTGCAATCCAAAATCAAGGCACAAGTGAAAACTACTCACCTTATTATTGTTCATATTAATTCCAATCAGAAAAATAAGTTCCGCCAGGAAAAGGCTGCAGCAGAGGTTTTTGTGAATTGTTGTTCTAGTGCTTTGAATTTCACTGAAGAACCAGAATGTGAAAATGCACATGGAGAGGCAAATCAACGAAATAATTATTCCTAGCTGAGTGATTCTTGTAAGAATGCTATAATTTGTAACACCCTGGGGGAAAATTATAATATAGTATTTAAAAGAACAGCTTTGTAACTTCTCAAGAAAGACCTCATTCTATAATACAGCTCTTTTCTTCTTTTCTACAAAATATTAATCAAAACTGTTTGTAGAGTTTCACTAGAAATGTACACTTTGGATAATCTAAAAAGTATTGGGTTTTCATGAGACAGATATAATTCTAGGGGAAATTAGTAATAAACTGTATATATATTCCTGCTCTTGCATTTTCTGATATTTCTTAACAAAACTTTTTATTAACATCAGTATCTCCTTATAAGATTTTCAAAATCAGATCATTTTAGTGAATGACAAATACACTGGCAGTAGGATTAATATGACCCAAACATTTTCTAATATAAAAGGACTTATCACAGCAGTGACTTAGATAAGCAAGACTGAATAACTGACTTACTGAATTTGCAACATGATCAAAATAAGACTCTGAAAGAACTATCACTTCAAGCAAATGCTATTCCAGATATGTAACATGAACTTTCTCCAGAGAAACACAAGATACTTCAATACAGGATGTGAATATTTTCTGTATAAGAACACAATTTCTTTTGCTGTTTGCTATTTGAACAAAGAAATGCTGAAATACATCTGACTGTACATCAGCAAAAGGATAGCATTCAGCTGACCAGAAAATGTATCAAGTATTTTTTTAAAAAAATAAAGGATGAGAGATTCTTCACCTCCCTGCCTTTCTTTTCAAAATAACTATATAAGTACCTGCAAAGGTTTTAAATTTGAACTGAAGACTTAGGATGCTATTTAGCAACCAGGAAACAGCCTCTATCAGCATGAAACTCACAGTGTGAGAGAACTGTCTCAATACAGTATATTCATGCTAATATTCTGCTTGCTGTCAGTTCTGATACCTTATAAAGCTGCCTCCTGAGGCAGGACCTGAGCTCTTGCAGATCCCCACTGAGACTCTGGAAATCTATGGGGCTTCTTAATACAAGAAGGACATAAATTGAATGGCCATTCTCCCAGTTTTGTGCTGGTTGTGAGTGTCCCTGTTTAATAGTCATAAACTTCAGACTGATTATGCTGCTGCAAACTCTCCAGAGAGAATTTAAAGCAGATTTTTAGATGCCAAGGTTAGAGAAATGGGTGGCAAAGTTTTGAGAGACAGAAATTCAGGGCCATATGGCTGCTGACCACCAATGAATGGCAGATAAATCCCACAGCAGTCTTAAAGTGAGATTTAAAATGAAATGCAATGCTCCAAAAATAAGCACAACAGACTGTGTTTTTGGAACAAGATACTTTGCTGCATCACTGCTCTGTAATACTGCAGAAAGGACATAAGGAAATTCAAACACATATGGGAGGAATTTTTGTTTGCTTTGTGCACAATAAATTGTGCATTTGCTGAACAAAACCAAGAGACAATCTAAAGGAGGGTGAGTATGCAGGTTGCACTAAAATAAAAACATAAGGAATGAAAACAGAAGAAGGCATCAGGTAAAACACTAAATTAAAACAGCACTTACAACGGAGCCACCTGAGGACATCAAAACAGCAAAATGAGTCAGATGATTGCATTTGCATGAGATATGAGTGGAGTTGGAATGTGTCAGCTCACAGCCTTCTGTAGCCCAGTTGCCATTCATTGTGTCTGAGTAGTTCCAAAATGCACATTTAATGTCTTTATCTGCAGTCTGGAACAGAAACAAGATGTTCTGCTGATGGCAAAAGGCAGGATATTTCCCATCAAGAGACCTCTCTTCTGCTAGACCGCGCAATTCATTAAAAAATGCTTGTTATCATTGGGAGGCTGGGAAACAAAAACACGTTCTGCAAGGCCTATTCCAAGCAATTAGAACGTGGCTGGGGATGCAAGCAATTTATTCACACAGCTAAAACCCCACCAAACACGTAGTCTAACCAGATTACTGAACCCTTCTGGCACCTGCAGAGATGTTGGAATTTTTAACCTATTGAAAACATTGTGATGTATACACTTGCACCTGCTGAACATGGACTGGACTCCAAGGTTACAGCCACATGGCTTATCCATTCCAAATGAGCAGCTCAAAAACTGAGACTTATTCTGCCCATTTTACAAAGCAATCTGGGATAAAGCCAGAGTCATATCACACCTGCTATATCACCTGCTACACAACAGTGATGACTAAGACCATTAGTATTATTTAGTACAGTTAGTGCTTACTAAATCTAGTCAAAGACTAAGTCTCCCCTGTAATATAGGCTTCATAAATATATGCACATTTATATAATTATTTTTCTAACTTGGAAAGGAAGGAACAAATTTAAAAGTTTGTTACCATGGTTAGCACCTTGTCCTACTGCTCACCTCTCTACAGAGTTGCTTTCTTGTTATGTTTCTGATGATTCTTTGTGCCATGTAAGGTGATTTTTCACATATGAATGAAGCCAGCAAAAATCTTTATTTGCTGGAAGTAAACCTCTCAGTTTTAATTAAATGTGTTCAGATTTCAGAAATAACAAACTTCAAAACTATAGGTTCTGCTACTACCCCCTTATTCCAGGCTACCTTTTTTTTTGCATTAACCTTGAAGTGTTACTTCCCTTTTTTTTAGTATACATGCTTAACTGTCTGAAAAACTTTCAGAAAGAAAACATAAATAAAGAACAATCAAGATCCTGTAATATTCTCTGGTCCAGACATCTACATTTTATCCATACTACAACCCAGCAAAGATGGCATCATTGCCCTTGGTTTAGCCCCATAGCAATTCTCCTCTATTTAGCATAGTGAATTTAGGATGTCACATTTGAGATTAATCTTAGAGTAGTAAAGGTAACCTCACATCATCAAACAACAGAGTTTTGTGTTAGTTTATCCCATGCTGCAGGTATGCTTGCATCACATAAAATGATTAGCCGATGCTTTGTTTTACCCGAAGCTGATGACAAACCCCCCCTTACCTTGGCATACTTTAAGGTAAATGTTATTTTCTCGAGCTCGTAGAGCGTGGGTGGGTTTGAGCTGACTGCCACAGCAATGACTGCTGAGCTCACGGTGTGTCCCTGCCGGGAGGGACCTTTGGAGGAGCGGTTGTGCGGCGGCGAGAGCAGAGACCCGACGCTGCTGTAGCGCAGGAACACAACGGCGACCGTGCCTACCAACAAACACACCCTGCTCAGCACCTCCTGGGCTTTGGTGCAGCAGCAGAATCCAAGGCATCAAAGAAACAATAAACAACAGGCATTATTGCTGCTAGTGCATAAAGTATGCAGAACAGACGGAGCCTTTGTGGAATACTTATAAAAATGTTTTACAGACAATGAAATATAGCTTTATTTAAAGCAATGTAATAGGCATTAGAAATAAAAATGTGTGTTCCACTGGCAATACTAATTAGATGTGTGCATATGTAGTTTTCCTAGAGTAATGTATGCTTGCTGCTGTTCTGCAACTGGTTACACATGTGGTGTCAACTCTTATAAAGTAGAATGTCTCACACCTGAGGTAAATACTGGACCTTTCTGAAGTACCTGGCTTGCTTTTGTAATGACTTCCATTACATTGGACCCAGGATGGAATACAAATAGGGAAAAAGAAAAAAGTATTTTTGTATTCAGTGCTGATCTTAAACACTGTAGTGACTTTCTCTCTGGCACCACAATAAACCACATTTTTAGATATTGATACTTGGTGAGATACAGATTAGATGGAGGATGAGGATTGAAAAAATATTTTTCATGTTTATTAAATTATGTGGTTTAATTCCAGAGCTGTTTAAACATGCATTTTTATTTAGTGATGACAGTAGTTGTAAGCCCTTTCTGTAGCACTCTGAGGTACAAGCCAGGTTTGGGTCCTGCTGGTT
This sequence comes from Oenanthe melanoleuca, assembly GCF_029582105.1. Lineage (NCBI taxonomy): Eukaryota > Metazoa > Chordata > Aves > Passeriformes > Muscicapidae > Oenanthe > Oenanthe melanoleuca. The sequence continues at coordinate 15,434,978 of NC_079342.1, read as the reverse complement.
TTGACACTAAAGATTACATGTTCTTGACCCAGTGAGCTACTCTCTGAATGGAAAAATGCACCAAATTTTGAAGGAGAAGTAGCACAGAGAGTTGAAGGGGCCAAGAGCAGATGTATGATTGAGAAATGGATAAAGCTCAGACCTGTGATACCAATCTCTGGTCCAGTAAAAACTCACTGGATACTCACTGTGCCACTGGATATGTTAGAAATATCAGTCTTGAGACAATAAAGGAGAAAGGGAGATAAAAATACCTTGTCTTTGTAGTCAGCAGTGTGGAAGTTCAGCCTGGGTTAACTGCCCATTTGGCTTTTTTCTATCCAAGGTGTTTATTAACCCACCTACTCCCCAACCTTTGTTTCTTACCATTTGGATGAGGTTCCTTTCTCTTCTTTGGAGAGATCTTTATGTAATCTCCCCCTGTGTATACATGAGGGTGGATGTGTTTCATGTGGTGTGAATCAAAAGCAAAAACCTTGAGTGCTACAAAAGAAGAAAAATAGTGTACAAATCACAGCTCCATTATGACCTACCATAATTTAGAGTTGGGTTAATAAATATGCTACTGAATTGCATAATTACTGTGAATTCGAAGACTCTATCCTTGTGCAAAAGAAATTTCATTAATATAACATGTGTGTTTAAACATCTATGTTTTTTTTATTTTCATGCATACATTTTGCTCCCGTACTTTTTACTCTTTTCATGAAAAATATAGTCTCTTATTTACCTTGCCTTAAATTAGGTACTGGAAAAAACAATGTAGGTTACTTTAGGAAGAGCTATTGCTTTATTAAAAATGTATTTCTGAAAGGGGCCACAAATCACAATTATAAAAAGGAAAGCATAAAATTCTCCACTGAATAATAACATTTGATAAAAGCCAATTTTTTGAAAGGTATATATTTTATGGTTATCTATCCATGCTACCAAACACACAATGCACCATGAACTAATGATGTGTCTTGTCAAAAAGCAAACAAGCATCACCCCTTAGGACAAAAACTACATTAGAGTCTATTGAGCTCTTTACTTGCTTCATTACCGTGCTGAGTTTCAATCACTCAGGATGGGAACAAAAATAAGTCAATCAGGCTTTTTTTGAAAACAAAACAAAAAACAAAACAAAACAAAACAAAACAACAGCAAACAAATCTAAGACTTGACTGATGGAGGAATATCACTAAGCTAGACCATCTGCATTGCTTATAGCACAGCACACAAAAATAATATGAGCTATTCAATAGACCAGCTGTCAGAAAATGTTTGTATGGGCATAGGAAATTGTTTTCTTTGGCTGGAGTTTTGAAAAGCTCGTAGTTGAAGAGCTTGCACCAAAAAAAGCAATGGAGAGGGGTGATGTTGTAGGTCTTATCCCAAAATAGTTGTGTGTGGCACATATGAGAACTGTGATAAATTTATTCATGCTGAAAAATGGTAACAAAAAATTTTAGGGTTTGGGTTCAATTTGGAAATAAGCTTATTCAGTTTATCATTTTAGAAAAAAACCCCAAGGGATATAATCATTAACCTTTCAACACAGGAATTCCTCTCCATTCTCTTGGTGCTTTTTCTGCCGCCTTGGTGGCTGATGCCCACTTCCACTGGAGACCCAAACCTTCTCTCCCTGACTTTGACAGCCTCAGCCCCGTGTCATGAGAGCCTCTGCTTTCAGGGCAGGGAGTGTGGGGAGGGGCACAGGGGCTTCACCAGCACCTGGCTCTGCTCTGGACCTGCTGCACACCCAGAGGTGCTCTGCAATAACCTAACTCTGATTCTACAGAGCCTATGTCAAGGAACAAATCCCTCCCTACTTTTCCATCACTCTAATTTATTTTCAGAAAGGTGAGGGAAGAACAGGCAGTTTGACCTGCCTGGAGACCACAGTAGGAATCTTTCTCATCAAGCCATCATATAAAACAGCAAGCTGGTGAGAGACACTGAAGGACTGTACTAAATCTAAAATAAGAAATCATATCACCCTTTGGGGACATGCAGAAAAATAAAGATGAAAGACTGGCCACTGACAAAGGAATCAGCCATGCTTTATCAGGATTTTCAGAGGTGGCTGGTGTCAGCCTCACTTCTCTCTCAGTGAAGGAATGGTAAAACTATTATTACCACAGCAAAATCAGCAGGTATTGGTGGGAAGACACCAGCACACAGGGAGAAGGTAGGTGAGCAAAATGGTGCAGTTGAAACCAACCAATTCTCCTCCTGGGGAATTCCTCTTAAAATGAGAAATTCCTGTTGAGATAAAACTTCTCAAGGTAAAACTCACTAGGTACAGTCCTTATTCCAAGTTCATTTACAATAAATACACTGAACCAAAAAGAGTAAGAAAAATCTGTAGAGAGCAAGTCCAAATTTCATTCCACTGGTGTTTTTTATACACATAAAGATGCATAGGAACATTTTTTTGCTTATAAAATGAATCTAGAGTGTGAGAGTAGGGCCATAATGAGACATTTAAAGAGAATATGAAAACAAGTGCCCACAGACTCTCAATTTATTTTTTTTGTTCTGGACTCAAATGTGTAGTCTTTGAAAATTATGATACCTACACTGAAAGTCAGGTGTCAGTTACAAAAATCATACAAATTAACACCTGTGTCTTTCACATAACACCATTTCTAATCTTCATAATGATGCTGAAAAAGCTCCTCAGTTTAACCCACATCCGAAGTATATCTTAGATTAATTTTCTCTGTCTTACCTATGTCGCTTGCATTAGCATCCAGCTGGGCTGTCTTTTTGAAGCCCTGAGACACCAGAAGTGCTGCCTGCTCTGCAGTGTGCAGCAGCTTAGTCAGGCTCCGCCTCTGCCTATCCACAGGGAGAGCTTCCCAGACAGAAATCTTGTCTTTTTGTAAAAAATTGTTCACAGTGTTGACCAAAACCTGCAAGTAAAAGCACATGTTTGAGAAGAGTCTTTGGAAAAAGGGCAAAACCCAAGGCTTGATCCACTCACGTTAATGGTGGTGTTGTGAAGGGCTTCATTGTCAGAGTCACTCATGGTGTTCCACGGTGAAAAAGACAGTGCTTCAACATATGAAACCACTTCTACAGGTGAAAGAGGTCCCAAAGTATTTTTATTAATTTCTTGCAGCTTCTCCAGAGGTGTTTTCAAATGACTAATCTGAAAAATGCCAGAATTCCTGTCTTAATGGAACAAGAAAAGCCATATTTCTGCTCGTGAAAATGAAACCAATACACTGATTTCTGTTAATTAATATACTGATTTATAAGAAACCTGTGCATAAACACCTCTACTCAATCAACAGATTTATTTATTTTTATTATATTGATTGATAAATTGATTGGCAAATTATTGATATTACACGTCTAGTATAACCTTCACAAGCAACCACAATTAAAAAAACATGTGCTATGATTACAAATTTTTTTCCCTACAGCAGCTAAATTTTATTTATTCTGATGATTGAAAGTGAACTAGCAAATGTTCTGCAAAAACAATTAAATATCAGTGATATGATTACTCTGCTTCTGTATTAATCTATTGACTTTTATAACTGAAGAGGTGGGAGCAGATGGGAAGTATTTGTATTTTTTTAGTTGTTTTTTCTCAAATGCAAATTATAAAACATGTAGTTGAGTGAACTCTATTGCCTATTTCTCCTTCAGTGCTTCAGCTTATAAACTGCAAAATGCACTTCTGTAAAACAGCTAGTTTAAAAATATAGGCAGGAGAATGTGAGATGAAGATTAACCTTCCACATTTCAGTCTCATGGCTGAATAAGAGAAGAACTCTTACTTCACAATACTGGAATCTAATTAATAAAACACTCAGCATCTGATTTTTATGATCTCTCTGCTATTCAATAGCTGTTATGGTGCTTGCTTTGTCTTTGACTGCAACTGAACAGAACTAGAAAACAGGCTAAAATCTGACAGCCATTTACACAAAAGTATTTTGAATTATTGATTTTGGTTTGAGTATATCTTTTAAATAAACTCACTCTAAGAATCTGCTGTAACATTTACCATGTTTTTGCACCTAAGTGTGATAAGCAGGTATTACATTTGATATAATGTATTACATTGCAGGTAAACATAAAAAGTATGTTAATACAACATATATATAATACTAGGTTAAATAGGTTAAACAAAGCTCTTTGAAATAATATATTTTTGAATCCAGTAATTTAATCAAATTGCTTAATATCAAATGCAAACATATACAATTGCATTTAATTTATTTAAGCTTATGCTTAATTTATCCTTTAAAATTAGACAATACTGTAGAATAAGGAATAGTGTATTCATTATTATATTTTTAATTGGCTTCAGAAATCTCTGAAAAAAAAGTATTTTCTGGTGAAAAATACTCTGGCCACAGAGTATTTGTTTGTATAAATCTTGTATCACTTTACACACTCGCCTTTGAGGAGTAAATAAACCAGCATACCAAGATGTGATGGCTCCCTTCTCTATTTAGTCACTTGTTGACATTACTTTTGTAAGCTATCTTGCCTTCTCTCTGAACAAGCAAATAATTGCACATCAGTAAATGCAGCAGTGTGTAACTCCAGAAATTACAGAAACAGCTGAGTGATTACCACACTTCTGAATTTTTCATGCATCATGACTCACTTGGCTGGAAAGGGAACACACAGATTCCCAGCAAGTTATTATCATGAGTAGAACATACAACCCAGTTCAAATAACTTGAAATTATGAAAAAGCCTTCTGTAAACACGCTTAAGTTCAATTGTATGCTTCAAGCCTTTGTTAAAAACTGTTTAAGAACTATTATAATTGAAATAGGGGTTTCAGACAGAAACAATTAAAGGATTTGAAAATTAATCTACAAACCAATGCTACTTACTCTGGCTAAAGTTCTATTAATATGTTCAGCTATACAGTCTTTGAATAACTCACACTTGGCCTTTGGATTTTCTGTAAAAATGAAAAGGGAAACAAATTATACACTGCAGTTCAATCAATATTCAATACATACTAATTGCAAGAGCTCTTGTCTAGGTCATTGCCCAAACCACCAGCATTCTGAATTAATATGTGCATAAAACACAGAATTCCATTCTCAAACTACAACCACAAGGAGTTTATATTGGCCAATGTTATAGCAGGATTGGAACAAGCTGTTTTATTCAGGTAGAGAGTTTGGTCCCTTTTATGGGACTTCCACAGGTGGGGTAGAGACAGCTTGAATTTACAGAGAGGAGTGCAGATCTGACAACTGTGAGGAGGCAACCATTATTTCAAATGGATCTCATCACACTGCTTAGCAAAAACACATTTACAAAATTATTCTATTCTCAGGAATTGTAGATGCCACAGCCTTGCCTCTTTTTCATGTCTTGCTGATTAATCTAACTGAAGATAAATAGGCACTGGTGGATTTCTCAGAAGATGTATCTCTATAATAACACATAAACCTTTATAATATCATGTACCTTGGCAGGAAGTGCCATCATTTGGCTTAAACTGCAATTTTCCTGTGGATGGTTGATAACCTTCCTTACAGGAGCAGATAAACCCTCCATCCACGTTTTCACATTTTGCATGATCTCCACAGGCAACAGTTCCTTCATTGCTGCACTCATCTACATCTGCAAATATCGTGAGAAATTGAATTTTTATTAAGTATTTACACACTAACACCTTGCTGCTTTGTTGATAATAGCCCTGCACACTACAAGCAGTTTCATAATAAAATTTCATGTAATAAAAAAAAGCAAAACCAAACCCACAATCTCAATGGCAAAGCCCCTGCCAATTATAATACTTAAGGATTAGAGAGATAAGTCATCATTGATCATATTTTTATACCATCACTTTTATTGCTATATAATTCTACACTGCTTGTTTTAAAACAATATTAATTCTGTCATAACAAAATGGTTGGCACGATGCAAACCATCCAAAATCCATTTTTCAGAGATTAGACTAAATAGATTTTTTCAGCTCAGTTAGAAAAAGAAAAGAACAACCTACAGACTTGTCTTTTAAGTTGCAACTTTAAAAAGACACTGCAAAAACTCACTCTGTCCATCTTGTTAATCTAAGAACTAAACTCTGTGCCCTTTAAAGTACTTGGTATATCCTATTTTTTTTTAAATCCACATTCACATTGCTTTTGCCTTAAATGTCTTTTGTGCTTCTAAATAACTTGCCATTAGGTAGACAAGTACAGTAACTGGGTGGGGCATAACCCAGGAATTAAACCAATGAATTCCAGTAAGGGAATCCATGAATTGAACAATTTAGGAGAGCTGGGTACTAAATCCCTGGCTGGAGTACTGATTATTTTGCATTATTTGGCTGGCTAAGGATAAAGATCAAATAACTCAGTGGAGAAAGCAAACTGGGAACTATACCAAATAATTCTGGAGAATGAAGTAATGGACTGTGAAGTGCTGTGCTGGAAAGGAGAAAAAAAATGAAGAGCTTTGGGACAGGTATATCTGAAAAATGAAGTGGTACATGAGTGGGTTTAAAGTAACAGCCTGAGAACTGAACTGAAGGAAAGGAAAGGAAAGACAGTGCAGGGAATGGAGGAGAGAGGAAGACAACTCCAGTCAAGAGCTGGTATGATGCTTAATTTTGGAAAGAACTTGGTGAAAAAAAGTAGTGGTTAATTGATCAGTGGAGGAGAAGAGCTATCTGAATTTACAGTCAGCCTCTGCTCAGCCAGAGGGGTGTTAAGAACAGACAAGCAGAAATCAGATGTAGGGTGGCTGGAAATTCACTATCAGCTTCTAGGAACTAGTTTCACATCCTGCTTTTGATACAAGAATCTTGGTGGTTTTCAAAGAGGAACACAAACAGGAGCAATAATGCATGTGAAATAAGGTTATTGCTGAAAAATGGAAAGATATACTGCATGTATATGGATATATAGAGGGAATGCAAAAAATACCTGAAGGGTACTTGGGGGCTATCTGTCTATATGGACTCAAGGCTGAAGTCCCACCTCACTCTCATATACCTCTTTTTCTCAATGAGCCATTGACTCTGGTTTGCACCTGATATGTTGTGTTTTAAGCCTGGAGTCCAGAAGCTGCCTTGGAAAAGCAGTTTGGAGTCCTGCACAGACAGGAAGGAGATGTGGGGCTGGAGGTGCATTTGCCCTCCCCAGCACAGCCACCACTGCTCTACAGGGAGAGCCACCAGAAAGCAATGTGCTTAAATGGTTTGTGCCAGCATGGAAGTTTAAAGCAGGATTTTGATTTTCTGCATTAGGGCAATAGTTTATTTCCATATTTAATACCCCAAACTCCTAATGTTTCTCTTTCAGGAATTAAGCTTTGCATGATTTGTATTTGTATTCTGTGACCTCAGTATTCATAGTTATGGAGCTAACCACATTGTACATGAACCAATCTGGCAAAAGGGAAGGAAAATAGCATGATATAGTGCTACACACAGGATACCTCATAATTAAATGCTGTCATTTAAAGACATAAGGCTAGAGTTCTTACTCTTGGCATTTAAATAACCTCTCACATCAGTAAATTATAAAGCTCTGTTTGAAACAGAGGGTGTGTGTCAGTGCCTTGTTGTGTGACTGTAATGAGAGACTTTGAATGAATGAAGTGGCAAGGGTGAAAATCACGACAAAGCCAGTTTGTCTAACAAGAAAACACATCACCCTTAAACCAGAGATTTCTTTGGCCTTGTCAGCTACATGAAGGACATGTACATCTGAATAAGCCATTCATCATTTAATGCAGTGCATTAAACACCAGCAATTGACAACAATCTTTGCCAAAACTATAAAACTATTTATAACCTATAAGTAAAAAAGTAATATTTGAATGCTGTTGAGAATACTGTTGCTAAAGATCAGGTTTCCATATAATTTACTGATACAAATATTTCAAAATTGCCATGACACTTTTCTTTTCATAAACTTTTTAGATCAGTAAATTATTCATTTGCTATTATTGGGCAGTCATGCAAATTCTTTTTGTAATTATGTCAGATACTAAGTGTAATGGAGATTTTAATGAGAAGACACGATTATCCAAAACAACAACAGAAATTCAAGTATTTTGGCACATCTCTGGAAACAGGACTGCTATTTAAAGTCTGACAGAGACACCCTGTTGAGTAGATGCAAATAGACTTTCTGCTGTTGAGTTGTCCATATGGAATGGGTCCACATCACGCCTATTTAATTTACTGTTTCCAGAATTAAAAAACAACTCCTGGATGACAAAATTAAAAGGCAATATGCCTGATCTCTCAAGGTACTAATCAGCTTCATATCCCTTTTGAATCCATGAGATTGTCAGGGGCAGCCAACAGTTTGTGACAGTTGCAAGATGCAGCTTTCAAGTTCCTGCTTTGAAATGCTGTAGCTGTAGGCTTTTGTTTCTCTACATTTTGTAGTTATGCCTTTTTAACCAAATATGCAATTGTTGGACCACACATGGACAACAGCTTGCCAGTGCTTTCAGCAATCCAATTTTAGTGGAGCTTTGGGGTGAGGATCCCAAACTCTCTCCTTGATGTGCTGTGGGAGCAGGAGTGGGCTGCCAAGGCTTGGTGAGCAGTCTTCAGAGACAGCATTCCCGAGGAAAGGTTGAAGAACAGCAGCTTTTTAAACAGAAGAGCATTTGCCATAGGTCTGTAAAAAAAGCCCTGGCCTTCCAGTAAACATTCAAAACAAATCCTGGAGCAGCACTTTGAAGCTTTTATAATAGCTGCGATCAGAAAAATAATATCACCAACACCACTTAGGCTAGTGTGAAAATGGATTTATAACCTTTTATTTTATTTCTGTGCTTTGTCACTCCTCATTTACTGCAGCAGGCAAGGAAATTCCAATTAAATTAAAAGTACTGAGAGCAGTTATTATGCTCAGTCTTGCCAATTACAGGATTGTACCTGCATCGCTTTGATTCCTCACCAGCCAGTCAAGACAGCTTGATGTCTACATTATCCCTTCTGCTTATTAGTAGCTTGCAAGTGATTGAAAAGTCCAATTGCAAAGGACTAGATGTTCCCTCCCCGTGTCTCCACACTGTGGAAGGCAGCAGCACACACAAAGTAGAAATGAAAAAGGCTATGAATGGCAAAGGAAAAAGAAAAGTTAGCAACGTGGCCCAACGCCAGATTCCATCCACTGTGCAGCTCCCTTGTCACAGCAAAGGATGAGATGCAGAATGGGTGCCTTCCCAGTGCTCTCAGAAATACCTGAAGAGAGCTAATAGCATGTTCCCAGAAAAGGCAGGGTGGTGAGGATGTCACTTTCATTTCACAGATGGCCATTTTAATGTTTTTACTCTGTTGACTGGGGTGAAAAAAAGTAGGCTTATATTTCACTTTTTTTATCTGCAGCTCAACATTTGATAAATTGTGAAGTCTAAGGAAAAGTATGGCTTTTACACAAATCAAAAACTAGATTTTAATAGCTCACTTTCAGGACAGCAGAAAAATGTCTTCAGAAATGTCACATCTCTGCATTCTTATTTTTTTCTTCTCCATTTCCTTTATCCTTTTCTTCTGTTTCCCTTCCTACTGTCCAGCTCCTCCTCTATCTGCATCTTTGTCATCTCTTGACCAATTCTACCTGATAACATGGGTGAAATATTTTGACCCTCAACTCAAAACTCAGCATTCTGACTGGATTAAGGGTGAACCAACATTTCTAAAAGTTTCTGTCCCAAGATTTCTTTTGATCTTTTTGACCTTGGGGAACATTATCATTTTTACTTGGGAGCCTGTAGGGAACACACATGTACGTGCATGGATTTTGAAAGTGAATTGCACACCCATGGGTATGTACCACCCTGGCACTGCTGGAAATTCAGGTAGGTTTGAGGGCATAAACAAAGAGGGTTCATAGTGGCATACTCTCCAAAATTCAACCACTAGTTGTTCAATAGTTTTAAAGCTAGTGCCATGTACCTATATACATATATTAAAAAGAAGATTTAAGACTTTGCCAAATCTAAAAATATGTTATGGGGCCCTGTAAACTTCTGTAGGATGGATATCTGGTAGTTCTGTTCTGTGATTTGTACTTAATAACTTGCACTCTATTTACAATAAATTTTGGCATTTACTTCAGGTGTCAGCCTGAATACACAAATGTCAGCTGCTTGTGTGCAAGTCATATCTCCCACCTGTAACAGCAGAGCCACTGGGTACAAAATATCTTATTATGGTGGCTCTGATGAATAGAGAAAAAGTTAATTGTGGATCAAAAGGTTGTCTTTAGGACTCACATGTTGGTAAAGTAATTGGTACACTTGTTTAATGAGAAAAGGTGCCCACAGGTAATTTTTTAATTTCAGTGTGAGTTTTGAAAGCTCTTGGGTCCTCCATGTGGATTTTAAAGAAGAAGTAAACTAAACCCTAGAAGAGGATAAAAAATATCAATCTGCCCAGTAAAGAGAGAAAAAAAGAGAAGAAATTATTAGGCTAATGGTAAGAAGTAATGGTAAGAAGTTAAAGTGACACAAAAAAGTCAGAGAGATAACTTTGAAGACAAACTTCTGAAGCTGAGGAAATATCATAATGTAAAAATCAAAACCTGGAGCAGAAATGGTGAGAATATTTACAGCTCAATGTGCTAACTGTCTCTACCCCAGCTAATTTAAGAATGATTCATAGCAGCTGGATAAAGCAGAGCACTTTTAGATGGATGTGAGCAATGGGCAAGAAATGTCGATTAGATCACTTTCTGGCTTAATATGCAACCACTCTGCTGATATTAAGAGCAGTGAGAAGAGAGGTTGTCAGCACTCAGCAGCTCACAGGAGACATACCTAGACTGAGACACAGTCAGCATAAAGGTGTAAAGGGCAATAGATTTATTTCTCATTTTCCCATTCCCTGAGGACTTTTGCAACATACAGAGAAAATTACCAGGAGTTTGAAAAAAGAGAAATAGTTACAGCTCTTCCATTCAGACTAAATCCTAAAGGATTGCATGGTTGTTCAGAAATAACATTTTTCCACAGAACTTTTCCTCCCCTGTAATCTTGAACATGTTTCATTCAGCTGCTACAGAAACAGAAGTTAATGAATGGCACAGGAGGCAGGATAACCACTGATCTTGCTTGTTGTTTTTGATCAGACTTGAAAAATTACCAAAAATATCCTAACCAAGTTTCCAAACAAAAGATATTTCAAACTAGCTCAAACTTACAGAGGATTTTGTTGATCCAGATCTGAGTACAGAATATTTTGTCAATTTTTTCCCAGAGAATGTGACCACCTTGCTCACAGATCAGTGATACTGTGGCATAAATGGGTGAATTGGTGATTTCTATGTTGTCTTAACTATATATTTATTGTTTAAATCTGTGACATGTGGATTTAAATATATTGCAAGCAGAGTCAAGACTCAAGTGTCACTGTAAGCAATGGCAGCTGCTCTGTTGCCAGGGAGAAGTGTGGGCTGAACTGGAATATTAAGCAAGCCTATTCCAGTGCAAAATGTGGGAATTTTATACCCAGACTCCAAATTTCACAAATATGAAAGCATTTTGCTAGATATTTATAATTAAGAGAAGGAATAAGAGAAGAGTGACAATGTAAAGCTATCTGGCAGACAGTAATAACTTACCCATGCAGGAGGTTCCATCATTAGGAACAAAAATTTGTTGTCCATTGCTGGGTTTGAAGCCAGACATACATGTGCAGTAATAACTTCCCTCTGTGTTTGTGCAATTGGCATGCTCTCCACAAGGCTGAGTAGCATTTTCACACTCATTATCATCTGCAAGACACAAATTATGGAGAAATATATTTACATCTGATGATTGAAGAAAGCAGTATTGTATAAGCTTAATTTGGCTCTGCTATTTCACTTGTATTTCATTATAAGTCTTGAATGCTGAGCAGGTACTCTTGGTGTTTGTCTATATGGTTTTCCCATTGTTAAGGTTGTAATCAGGTGCTCAGCAGCACTCATCTGCCCTCATCCTCTGTGAATCAACAAGTGAGACAATCAGTGGGATACTGAAATGAGTGGTTTAATTGGATATACACTTGGAATAAAGGATTGAGACAAGTGCATGTTCTTCCATGGTTGTAACTGATAACATTTTATTCCTATCCAAAAATCTACAGGTAGAAGCTCACTCTGAGGATGTGTCAGGGAATTCTGAATTGTAAAAAACAGAGGTCAAAAGGATATAAAGAAATCACCTCCTTCATTCTCTGACATCAAAGCAGAACCACTATAGCTAACTGCACAATTTTAATGGTCTGTTTTGAAAGACTTTCTGTGGCATTTCTCAGCATTACTGGAAAACAGACTTACAAATTTATCCTACTACTGGCCTGAGTCTTCAAGTACTTTGTTTTTTCTCAGTTATCCCAAAGGTCTTAGCAAAGAGATGAGCAAGATTCATGTATTAAACCTTGCCTCTTAGCAATGGCTCTGCAAGTCAAAATTTTTGTACCTGCAAATTCACATGAACAATTTTACAGGGCTAATCTCTCCAATGATTCAGTGAGAAGGAGTGATATACACAAGTTGGAGACTGTCACCTCTGCAGAGCCTCAGCATGTGCTGTCATTATGAGCATGGGGATCCAGCAACCTTCATCAAAGGTCAAACACAATCATAAACTCATGCTTTGAGCTGAATAGTTGATCTGCAGTGACTCAATAAAACCATTTCCTCTCCAAAATCTTCCAAGGTTTCCTGTTGTCTACTGAGTAATTTTCAGACCAAATTTGAAAAAAATTTCCAAAGCTTCTTTATCCAGTCACACTACTTATCAAACACACAAAGAAACACTCACAATACTGATAAATCCATCTTTCCAAAAGCCCATTTTTTGAAGTACCCCAAAACTTTGGAACAAAAAAAAACAATGCAAGTCTCCCAAAGAAGGTGGCACTCTTGAGTGGAATTCTCTATTTCTACATCATGAGAAAGGAAAAGAGTTAAAGGCTTCCTGAAATGTACTGGGATTTTGTTCCTTTCTCAAGTAAAAGGTACTCACAGCATGATGAATGACAGGAAAGAATTCTAACAGGGAGAGAAATAACAATTTATTGCAGAACAGAAATGATTTAGGAGCATGACAGGGAGAAGAAATATGATTTCAGAAAAGACACCCAAGGATGAGCTTTAGAAAGGTGCTCCTGCTTCCTGATGGTCAGAGTTCTCACAAGCTGTTTACAGAGATAGGATGCAGATAAGGGAAGTGTCACGTAAGCTGGGGCAGTGACAAGATTAAAGTACAGCAAGAGCCACAAAGCCTTGCAGGAATACATTTCTGGAATATAACTCTGTCACAATGCCCAGTATCCAAACAGGACATTTGAAGTCTGCCATGATTTTGAATGTGACTCAGTTGACTCAGACATGCAAATATCAATTCAGAGCTGCAGTTTTCCTCAGGGGAATTTGGGTCAACAGTATCAAATGGATTATGCTCATTAAAACTAAAATGTAATGTAATTTAATGAGGCATCCAAGTATAAAAGCACTTTGCCAACACACGTCAACAATTTTTATTCTGCAGTCTTGGTATTCATGAGAATACAGCAGAGGATGTATATGATTTGGATCTTAAAGAATGCCAAAGTAAAACCTCATTAGCTTAAGTGGAATTATGATAGGGAGGAAAAAGTGTGATGTTGATCCCAGTTCAAAAAGAAAGCATGATAATATGAAAAATCTGGTTTGTCACGTAGCATTGCAGAGACCAGGTCCCAGAAAATTTTGCAAATCTCGATTACAAGTCCACTTCTAATGTAATTTTTGTGTCTGACTCCTTTGCAACCCAAATTTGCTCCCAGATCCTAGCATTTAAGGACAACAAAAAAGGAGTGGACTATCTTATTATAGTTAATATTATAATACTATATAACTACCTTTAGTATTATAATACTGTATAACTACCTTATAGTAAAATAAATTTGGTCTTGGGAAAATACTACAGGTTCTAGAGGAGTATGTGTTGACTTTGGAAAGCTCATAGGATAGCAGTCTTGGAAGATGAGAAGCAGAAGGTCACTGATGATGGCAGGACTTGATATCAAGTAGAAGGAATAACAGAACTAAGGAATAGAAAGGCTACATGCAAGAACATTTCTTTTTGGATTTTTTTTCCTGGGAGTTCAGCCATAATCCTCGATATCCTGCAATACTGTCTTTTTCAGGTGGTCCAAAGGATTTAAAAACAATATTAAAATGACTCACACAGTGGTATTAATAAATTCTCTACAATTATGCCTTGATAACTTCACCGGATTATTGGTATTTTTCCTCAATATTTATGATGTCTGCAAGGGGTGTAATGGTGACTGTATGTCCTTAGTAAGTTTGTTATTGAGAGATCTTTCAGATCATTACAGAAACATTTTGAACATGAAGAACAGCATAACTTACATTGCAAACACAAGAATGAAAATTTTAAAGAGTTAAATTCATATGGAGCTTTCTTTTCACTCTTCCCATGGTCTCAAGTAATACTGAGCAGACTGTGCTAGGGATAATTTACTGGACTGCATCCTGCTTGCATTGAAATTAATGACATAAAAGTTACTGATGTAGGTAGGCTGTGGAAAACTACTAGGTTAATGAGAAAGGCAAGAGAAGAAGGCTGAGAAAAAACAGAAATGATTTTTTACACAAACTATTCTACAAGATAAAAAATGATGGCAAAAATATTATCACGTTCTCTGGTAAACAACTTGAATTTTTTATTCAGAAAGTACTCCAATGAGAAGCCCAGGGGCTTAAAGTAATATTCCAAATTTTACATGATTTATAATGTTGTTGAATTTGTGATTTAAAGGATGTCAGGAAAAAACAATGGAATTTATAGATGAAAAAATGTTTTTTTCACAAAATTTTCTGCCTATGCAGAAAGGATACTTTAAGTGACAGCACTCATATAACCCACCTGCTTTGTTGCTACCTAATTTAATTACAGAATGTGTATTCAGTGCTGCACAGATACTCATTGAACACTGCAGGCAATATTTCGGGAATACACATTGCTCTAAAGATTTTTTGTCTCCAGTAAATGATGAAAAATTTGGAGACTTTAGAGACATGACTAGCCAAATGACAAGGTCAATTATCATAGCTAAATGGAAATGTTGCATTCGAGTCTGTTTCATACACAAGGCATTTCCTGAATGGCTGCACTGTCTTGAGGAATGACAGTGGGGGCTTGGAGCAGGTTGTTGGAATTCCAGGTTTGGTTGGGGTTTTTTGGGTTGCTTTCCATTTTTGCTTAGTTATTTTTTACATGGCAGTTCTATGATTTGGCTTGCTCTAAAATCTCATCATTACCAATCCAATTGTAAGGGGGGTTATAAATAATTTCCAAGGAAATTTGTATTGAGTAACTCAAAGATATGTGGGAGATATAGGAATGTGTAACTGAATACTGGCACAATGTTTACATGATAGAGTTGAATAATAAAATCCATTTTCCATTTTTACCTTAAAACTACAGCTAGCATGTACTTTACTGTACATAAATGTCATTATTGTTAGACAGAATCAGCTACTGTTATAATAATCAATGTAATGTAATCATACCTCTACTAGTCTCTTGAGACTGTATTATGGATGTTCAAAAGCAAAATAAAAGAAAAAATATGAAAAATTTATATACCTCTAGAGCTCCATTTTAATTTAGTAATTCTGTTTTAAAACACTTGTGCTCATTAATATGAGTACATTTTTGTATAGAGAGCATTAAATTATTTTAGAAACTCTAAAACATACCAATACAAAGAGGAAGAATGATTTGTGGATTTTAGGGTCATGATGCAGTTGGAATCTAGAGGATCTGATAAGATTTTAGGGGGAAAAAAGCCTGGAGCATTTTTTTGTTGTATTCCATATCTCTTTTAAAGGGCAAGATTTACTATGTCCTATATGGCAAATATATGGTATTTTAATAACGTGTAGTTATGAAATTACAACCTACAATTGGAAAACAACTCCAAAATTACATAATTTGGGTTTTTTTGGTGACAAGCATTGGAAAATTCTTTGAGTTATCATTATTATATTATTTTATATAGATTATATTTTGGATAGAAGATTGTTATAATATTGTTTCCTTATTTACATGAAAAATATCATGAGGAAAAGTCATGATAGTGGATTTATCAAACAGCTGTGAAATATTTTCATTGCACTGGGCACATCTCTGTGACAGACTTTTGACGATTTGATGACATATAATATGAAGAATTAGTTTTGGGGTGAAACCTGTCTTATTGATTCACAACCACAGAGAAGTTTTTCTTGTTTTCCCTTTTATAAATTTTGAAATAAATTGTTCCTTCCTTCACTTCAAGTAACAAAAAAACCAGGTGGAAATCCAAAGTTAAACAGAATGATTTGTGCATTTTCAGTCTTCCCCAATCTATGCAAAACGAGATTTTTGTAGAAATGAAGAGAATAGAAGAATTTTAATGAATCAAGAACTCTTGACCAGAGCTTGAATTTGATAACCTGAGTTTTCCCAAAGCCACACTGGAACAAGCCTAGGCCCAATGCTGTGATTTCCATGAGTTTAATGAAGCCTGTGATACTAAGGACTGCAAGCAGCTCTTACACTACAATACATGCACATTCTATTTAGTGCGGTTTAATGTTAATGCAATTAAAGCATCAACAGTTGTTTTTTCCCTAATCCCTAAAGCAGGGAAAGGCAGGCTGGAGGCCCCTGGGGCATGGCCATCTGCCAGGATGGACAGTGTGCAGTGGGCACAGCACGGAGGGGTGGGCAGCAGAGGGTGGGAGGGCAGCGCAGCCAGGGAACGCATCGATCCATCGCATCCGCCTGCCTTCTGACAGCAGCCTCTGCTGCCAGAGCTGCTGGGGAGCCCAGGGGAAACAAAACCACCCTTCCCTCGTGGGAGAACAGGCCTTGAAGTGCCTCACTTAACCCCTCAAAAGCAAGGAAATGAAAGGCTTCCTGTAAAACAAATTCCAGTGCTGCTCCCCCCGCTGTGCTCAGCCTGTCTGGAGGTCTCAGAACAGTGGGTGATTTTACATACATTACTTCTGTGCTGCAGGACTGCATCTACTGCCATCAAAGCCCCAGTTAAGAGCAGCAATGCCATTAACAACCTTGCCTTTCCTTTCTTGTGATTTGTTTCCATTAATGGCAATTTAACACAATTTGTTTATGATTCTCCAAAGATTCAGCATTCGAGCTTGGTCTAAATCAGCATGAAAGAGCAGATGCTTAGAATAACCACTTGAGACTGTAGAAACTGGGCTGGAAATCTCATTTAAATATGAATTGCTTTCATAACGGGCCTGATTCATCTTTGTCCTACACCTGGGCAGGGAACCATGCAGTTGCTGCACAGAAAATCTTGCCACTGCAAGCTCTTCCTTGTTAAGATTTCACATTTCCCTACTGCCTCCAAGAGCTTTCCACAAATGCCTTCTTGGGGTGTTTTGTAGCTTGGCAGGAGCTTTTAACTTGTTTTAACTTGGTGACTCTGCAACTAGCTGGTCTCCTATAAAGTCTTAGTACACCAAACAAATATTTTCTCTCACATCTTCATAGGCTATGTGTATATACAAAGGGATGATTTCAGATCAGCAGTTCTTTCATGTCTGGATGTACTAAAGGGCTTCACAACAAGAAAATGTCCTTAGTACTAGCTTAAGGAACAGGACAGTACAGTCTAAAAGAAGGAGGAAAGGAAAGTTTCCTACATATTAAAGTCACTCTCAGGTTGAGTTTCAGAGAATGGACAAGGCTTGGAGAGGTCAATATATTATCTAAACTGTTCCCTCATCTCTTGCTGATATTTCCAGACATTATAAATTAAACATGAACAGCATTTGCTATCAGGTAAGTGCCAGTGAAGAAATTTTCATTTGTTTAGCAGCATAGAATATCCAGCCTTTTAAACACTTGTGAAATACCAGAAAAAGGAAATCTATAATTTGTGATCACTCATATATGAAGAATGGAGTTGTGGTGGGGTTTATATCATTAAAGGTGCTGGTCCTTGACTGGAAAGAAGCTATTTACCCAGAGAAGCATTTGCAAGAATTTGAGAACAAAAAGGACAAGGTGTGAAACAGAAGTAAAAAGGGGATTAAATAATTGAAGGAGGGAATAAATACTAAGTGGTCCTTTTGCACTTTTCCCCCATCACTTCCTCCCCTGCACCTCTGGAGAGCAGAGGTCTACAAGAAGTGCATCAACACCCTCCCCATCACTCTCCCAGAGGAGACCTCACAGACACCAACAGAGATTCAGCAAGAACCACAGATTAGTTATTTATTGTCTTACTGATGCCCCTCCCCTGGCTGGGTCATGAGGGAAGGACCTGGCAGTGCTGTGAAGATTCACTCTTTCTGTTGCAGGCAAAGCTCAGAGCTGGTCAGGCACCCCCTGTTTGAGGAGAGCAGCATCTCAGGTGCCTGTCAGGGGTAGCAGACCATGCCCTCCTTCAACCTGGAGTATTCCAGGATCCCCTTCTGCCTTTCTCCAAGAACATGGCATTAATTTACCAGCTGAGAAGCTGGTCTGATGAGTTTTTAAAATGCAATGCTAAAGGAGAGAGATGTCAGAGACAGTACAGTGGGAAAAAAACCCAAAATAGGTTGAAGATTGTCTACTGGTGTTCCAAGACTGGTTTTTGAGGTCAGAAGATGGGACTAAGTGAATTATTTGGAAAACTGGCTAATAGATATGGAAGAGGAGTGGATAAAAAATGCCAGTTTCAGTTCCAGTCACATACAGCTCCTGGTTGGCCATATTGTGAACTCAAGCAACACAATGCTCCCATCTGACAGGATGTGAATGAGTGAGATGTCACCACTCAAATCTAAACATTTTGGTCCCACGCAAGAGATTAGACAGAAGGAAAGCAGCTTAGGAAACAGTCTGATTAAGGGTGAATAAAAGCTTCCAGACAACACTGCCCTAAATTTCAAGACAAAAAAAAAAAAATTTGTTCAGAAAACACAGCCAGGAAATGCATCATCACTTTACAGCTTGTATATGAAATCCAGAGCGAGGCCATCATGGTGTGGGTGAGCAAGATGTGAAGAAGGTGTAACTGAGAGATAACCCAGCTTGACTGAGGCAGGGGAACACTGTGCACTATCTGATGAGCTTTATCAAACTTGCTAAAAACGTGCAGCAAAGGCTATGATAAGGAATGGTGCTGTTCCATGTCAGGGTGTGGGCTTATCACCCTTCAGTCACTCAGGACTACATGCTGGGGTCTGGAATATCACATGGCACAGCAGCACTATGCTCCCACTGTGCCAGGCAGCTGGGGCTGGAGCACCCAAAGGCTCCTGTGCTGCTCTGGGAGCCTCTGCAAGCACAAAGGGCAGTACAAACATCTGAGGTCAGTGACACTGTGAGGTGTGTGAGCTCGTGGCACAGGTGGCACACAGTGATGCAAATAAATAAATAAGTACCTGGGGCTCTGCAATGATTCACAAAATAACTGCTCAGGCACAGAGCTAGTTGGTAAAGGTAGTTTTAATTGGAGTTGATGGGATCCATTTTTTTGGGGTTCTTCATATTATACATTTGGGAGCCAGAAATTAAGACTGGGTTGCTGAATTCCTCCCTGGAGTGGGCAGATAGGTGTGTTTGAACTAAAGGACAAACTCAGGTTCATATCTAATTCTGAAGGAGGCTTCTCCTAGCTGACTTGCTCCATTGCTCCTTGTGGCAGGCTCAGAAACACCAGGACTGTTTCTGCATTTCTTTCCAATGAACATGCTCATGTTTGGTTTAAGTGTGTGAAAAGTCTGTTTCCATAAAAGAGCCTGACCTCAAACTCACAAATGCCCAAGGAGCAACTCCCATTAACCTACACCATTGCTCTTACAGGAGCAAAGGGGCACAACCTGCCTGGAGCAGAAGTCAAGAATAAGATCACACTGCTCTTACATTCCTCACCCCACACAGATTTAATTACAAAACCCAACCTCAACGTGCTGGCAGACACTCTGTGTCAAGCTTTCTACTTCAGGATTAGACAGAATGTAATTGAGACACATCATTAGTTCCTTGGTTCACATCCTTCAAAAACAAGGAATTAACACGAATGAATGAATGGGGATAAGCTGGATTTGAACTGCTGGCAGTGTGCAGGTGTCAGTGTTTTTCTGAATGCCACCAGCAGAAGTGTTTTAGAAAGTTCACCATTATTAAATTACATAATTTCCCATTTCTTTCATTTTTGTTGCTAACTTGCTTGTTTTCACTGAAAAACGTCCTTTAACTGAAAAGTAAATGGGAAATGCACAATCAGAACATTTTTGCTTAAAGAAAAGTGAGCAGCACCGCAGCCCCCTGCTGAAAGGGATTTGGCAGTAGATAACCATGCCCCTTCCTGCAGAACTGAATGGGAGGCCAAGGAGAAGTTCTGTTTCAGCACTGCAAATAAAACTGCATTAAAAAAAAATCAAAGAAAACCAGAAATGCAACCAAACCCAAATCAGACTACAGCCAGACAATATCTGCATTCTACTTTCTTGCAGATTTTCCATTGCATTTTCCCTTTTCCATAAGGCTGGCATAGAATCCTCACCATCCATGAAAGTAGATATATCAAAATGTGAGAGTGAACTTTTGGTTACATTAACTCTTTCTTCAGAATTTATTCTGTGTACATCTCTCTCTCCAATACTCCAGTAGCCATTGTGTAATAGTATTAAGGAAAATAAGACTCAAAGTTGTTCAATTATCAATGCACCTGGTTCTTATTTCCAGCACTAATTTCTCAAAAACTCTGCTTGCAGAACTTTCTGAAGCACATAAACTCAGTATGACAGAATTTTCTGCATGTTACATCAGAGCCATAAACACTCTTGTAGAGGACATAATTCCCCATCAGCTGCAAAGAGGTTGTACATTACCATGCACCAGATCTTGTGATCTATCTGATCTACTTGCAGCAGATGTTAAATGCATCTAAAGACAGACAGTAAAAGCACAGCAAGATTAGTCTGTTCACATCCAAATCCCAAAAGCTACTAGATGGATGTCTCCTACAGACAATTGCAGAGGGTATCACTCAGAGGCAGTGATCTCTCTGCCTTCCTCAGCAATGACCCATCAAACAGCAAGTGAAACACAAAGCTAGAGGTCAGGGTGAACATGAATTCCTACATCTCACATTTCCACACTACCTTCCTGGTCCATGGGAGATAAACTGTCTGCTTACATCTCCCACTTTACCAGCATTTTTGGAAGAGAAAAGAGGAACTGAACTTTACCTAGAAGGTTTTTGCTAAATCCTAAATTTGGAACCATAGCACTAAGACAAGGGAAACAAGGACAGCTAGACATGTAGAGAGACAACTGGGCTCATCAGTGTTCAGCTTTTGAAACTGCTGCTTAAAAACAGGTAGTACATTGTGAAGCCCAGGTATCACGCTTCTACATTTTTTTTCTAAAGGACAAATCTCTTACAGATAATTTCCTGTAACATATCTGAAACAGTATTAAGAATTGCTTTTGAGATGTGCACTATGTTCCATTTTGGCTTTAAAAAAAAGAATACAATAAAAGATGCAGTAAAATTTCTTTGAGAGAAGTAGTAACTCAACATGGAAGGCCATAAAACAGTGACTACAGAAGCTATTTTTTTTTCCATTGTGGAACAGTATTCATTGATTTCTGAAACCACAGGCTAATTATGCCCTGAGTGGATGAAGTACCTCAAGGAGTCTGGTCTGGGCATCAGAGACACAGAGATCACTATTTACTTTTGCCAAACCCAACTTACAGTATGAAAGACAGGAATATCTTGACAAAATTTGATTGTCACTCTTCAGGAGATTAGATGGGGTGACCTAATCCTGCTCTATAGACACTTGGATCTATATTGCTCTTAGCTAATATTAGGATTAGGTCATTAGAAGAAGATACTACAATAGCGAATAACAGTTTTATTTATTTTATTTTTAAAGTAAAAAATTACATGTGAAATATTCATCTGCTAGAGTGGCCCACATAGCATTCCTGTGGCTTGATGACTGTGGTTTTTTATATTAGTCCTATTAGTGAGTTATCCCATTTAAATGTTCTGGAATTCAATAGCTTCTCTTCTGGATAATAGACTAAATCACAAAAGGAAATAATTTCAATCTATAACTGAGAAAAGCCATTAATTGCTGGAATACATCCAGTCTCCAAACCTGAAGATATCAAATATGATCTGGCAAGGAGGAGACAATTAGGCTGAGGAATTCTACCCAGAGGGAAAACATGCCAGCATTATTTCAGCTGGACTGATGACTACAACAATAACCACTGAAATATTTCCAGCTACTGTCAATGTTGCAAATATTTAACTCCATGGTCAAAACATCTTAACTACTGACAGTGATATTCTCAGGGACTTACCCCAGTGGATGATGTCAGAAAAAAAATCTCTATAAAATCATACAGGTTTTAATGTTATGTACTCCCATAGCTTCTACTTTTTTTTTTTTTTTTTTTTTTTTTTTTCCCTTCTGATGTGAATAAAAGCTAAATGTAATGATAGAAATGAAACAGTTTATAAAGCAGGAGAAGTAAGGTCTGCTTGGCTCTGTTAAAAGGTTGCAGGTATTTGGATGATTATAATAGTCAAATATCATCTTAGTGGAATTTGCTAATTTGAAAAGCATCTAGCTCTCCTCCTTTGTGTAGCAACCTCTTCCAAAAACCAGACTGGTCTTTAGGCCAAATTTCCTCTTTCATCTCTCCCTCCTGAAACACACATCTTTGAACTGATGGAACTCATGGTCTCCTCATGCCAAATAGTTTGGGTAGCTCTTTCTGGAGCTTCTTTTCTAAGGCATAAAATCTGAAAAATTTTAGCTTCATGTCAAACAGCAGAATGAGTTAACATACCCAGATCTCTTAATGAATTTTGATTGTGAGGGGAGTACATGGCATCCTAAATCAATCTAAAGCAACTTTTCCCTTGCTAACTACACTAACACCTTTCATTAGTTAATACATCCTAGCTTGAAATATTCTGTTTATTCATAATCACTGTTGTCTAAGTAAATTTGTAATTTTCTAGTGAAGGCTTTTATTCTCAGAAAGAGGGGCTAAGGACTCTATTATCAGATATAAAACACTTAGTAGGCAAAAATATAAAATTCCATTAAAAACACATCCAGGGTTTGGAGAGAAGTAACACTTATACTCTGGAATATAGTTCAAACGTGGCACAAGTCAGAGATAAAGACACTTTTAAGTTTGTGTACCATAATACAACCTGCCACATAAAGTGCTATTATGTGCATTTTATGCCTGGGAGTACTGACAGGAGGGAGGGTGTGGATATGTTGTATAAATGCATCTTTTGTGCATCTTTTGGCAACAGGAGACACATTGGGGTGAGCTCAGAGGTGTTCTACCACAGGCAGTGATGCTACAGCAGCGCCACTCTCTAGCCAGGCTAATTTGCCCCTTAAATCTCTGTTAATCTCAGACTCTATTGAGCATCCCAGCACAGGCACAGCTCTGCTTGCTGCTGCTTGACCGGGTTTATCCAGCACTGCACTGGTTTATCTCAGCTCAGCAGACACTCAGACTAAAAGTCCCAGCTACAAAGCACAGAGAAAACATTGCTGCCATGGTTAAAGTGAGGGGTATAATTTACATACTTAGATGACAGAAAAGGATTGTCATAAGGTACCAAGTAAATGCACATAAAACACAAGAGATTTCCACAGACTGCCATGCTGATGCTCCATCTGAGAGGGAGGCACTGCAGAAACTTAGACTAGTATTGTCCTCTGAGTATTACTCAGCTTCAAAGTTCTCAGTTGAAAAGGCTAAAATCTTGCTTCCCAAGAAAATCACTCAAAAATACAAAAAGAACCTTTCCTTCACATATTGAAATTAGCCCCTCAAAGTAAGTGCCTAAAACTAAGTTCAAGCAAAAATAATCAAGATAAATATTACAATTACTGAATCAATGGAACTTGTAGAAGCATTGTGTGGATTTCTGCAGTGTATTAATTATCCCTGAAAACTGGGCTGTGTATTGGAGATGTGGTGACGTGTTGCAAGCTGCAGTAAAGATGGTTACTTTATTTTAATCTAGTAAAACTATTACATCGTGTATCAAATGTTTTATTCATCAAAAGAAGTTATTGCCTTTTGTCCTCTGCACCCACCTGTGTATGCATCAGTACAGGCAGTTCTATAGGATAGCCTCAATTTTGCTCCAAAAGTTCCAACACAATCAAAGCACTGAAAATCCCAATCTTAGTTTGTTGGGAAATGTTCTCTGTGCTTGGAGTTGTTGCAAATTTAATGCTTATTCTAAGCATTAAACATTTCACTTAGAGTAGGTTTACATCTCAAATCTAAATTCAGACTATGGACACAAAATGTAGTGCTTGAAAAGACATTTGTTTTCAAATTGTCAAGCTGTTATATAAGAAAATAATATATTAGAGCTCAAATTCTTATAGCAGCTGCCTTGGCTCCAGATCAGGCAGTGTAAAGTTAACCTCCAGGACCTCCTCCACTGAAAGATCTGGGATACAGAGCAGCTGGAGCCAGGGAAAAGGGCACGTTGGGGATGGGACAGCATGCCATGCTTCAGGAATGCTGATATTTTACAGAGCTGACTGCTGTTCAGAGGAGTGTGTTACCAGTCCTAAAATCTCCACAGGGATTTGAGTGAGGAAAGGGCATGCCTTTCCTCTGAACTGGTGACATCCATGGCACAGCTGCTAGAGACAACTGGCAGAGTCACCCTCAGTTAAGGTTCAGGCAAGAAGGAAAAATTGTTTTCTAAGCAGGCCCCACTTTTAGGCCATTAAACTGCAAGATAATGATGGGTTTTTGAGGAGTAACGAATTTCTTTAGAACTTCATTTGGTGCCTGTTTTAGCCAAAGGCTGCTATGTTGTGATATTTTATGTTTAAAAGTACCCTACTCTGACAAGCCACCAAAGTCTTTAAAGTCTTCTCATCTTTATTGCAGACAGTCCTTTGATCTCAATGCCAGAAAAGGTCAACACAAGAACTTCAGAATTAGACTTGTTTACATCCAACATAAAATACAAATAAATGAATGTGGCAAGGACGTCTCAGGCAGATTAAATAAGGCCACGTTTTCCTAGTTCCACTCAAAATGTTCTTGTTTTTTGCCAACCATTGTGCAAGCAATATCTTCATCAAATACAATGAAATTCACTTATTGAGGCACTTTCCCCCTCAAAATGTTTCATCAATCATAGCCCAGAAGGGCTCTGTCATAGGATAATTGCAACTTGGCTTACCAACAAAGAGCATCCCAACATCCTCAGCTTCCTTATCTATACAATAGGCAGGGATGACAGCCATTTTATTAGCTGAGATATTGTTACCCCCATCAGATAAAATGGCATGTTTTGTTGCTTTGATGTTTTCTGCCACCAGAGCAGAGCTGCATGTTTAGAGAATGGCTGTGGCAGCAGCTTGTGCTCCCTCACAACACCCCTGCCCACAAGCATCTCACAGAGTGAGTCAAGCAATGTACTAATTGCACTTTATCAGGAAGGAGTGGGAAGACCAAACAGAGTTTCTGCACAGTAATTTCTAGCCCAGACATAATCGTGGAGTCGTTTCTTGTCTGAATGCTTTTCCTTGAGGAAGAAAAAATCACCAGAGAGTGAATTCCCTCTGAAAGCAGCCAGCTGAGAAGCCACACAAAAAAGATTCCAGCCATTCCTGTTCCACTGCCTCCACATACAGTATTATTAATCTACAGAATATTTAGTGAATTAAAATAACATTTGGAGTAACTACTTACCTTTAACAATTTTCCACAATAACTAAAATTAGAGCACTCAGAAATATGTATCTTGCTTCCACATGCTTGGTTAGATCATGCAGACTTTGAAGGCTAACAAAAAATCTGTCATGCAGAGCAATATGCAAACCCATTTAATTTTCTATTTAAATTCTTCCTGAGAGTGGACTTTTCTTGAATTTCAAAATAGCAAGCCTTTTAACCAGACTCCAAAGGTAGAAAAGTCTGCTTGTCAACACCGGGCTTTTCTCACTGTACCATCACTTGCGCAAGAATTATACGAAGTGCTGTAGACATAATTTAATAATTCAACATTTTCCTATGCTACTGAAGACATTCCATCTATACTTAGCAGAGGGAAGTGCTTTGGACTGTCCAGTGGACTGTATGATAAATACTGTCCACCTCTTTTATGTCAGCAGTCCATAGCACATGGCTTTGTAATGAGGAGTGTTGATGGAGTGATTAATTAAAATCATTAATCCAGCAGGAAATCTCATCTTTGGTGGCTACTCAGAGGGGTTGCCCCTGATAACAAAGATCAAAGTAAGCAAGTGTAGAGTGTTCTGGCAAATACCAGCATCTCTGTTGACCTTCACACTTCTACACATGCCATGTCCTTCTGGAGAGTCAGGCGTTTCTACTGATGCTCAATCCAGCAGCCCTGACACAATGACACCGCCCCTGCCCAACCCCCAGCCCCCAAGAAATTCCCAAATGTAAAAGATGTGGCACTTCCTTTACACTGCAGTCTCCTTTCCTGATTTTCCACCTCCATACATGCTCCTGAAGCCACCTCCAAAACCGAGATTGAGAGCTGAACACACCCTTGATAATACGACCTTGAGAGACTCAAAGATTTCACTTTCTGCTATTGACTGTCCTATAGACTGTGGGTAGAAGTCTGTAGAAGCCTGTGGAATCACTTAACCTGCCTTTGTCTCAGCTCTCCATCTACAAAATCCTTTCATTTACCTTGTCTGTTTTGATTTAAACAGAACGAGCTCAAACCCTTAAAGGTCACATTTGCTTTGATAGCAATATGAACTCCTTTGGCACCTTGATCCTGTTTGGGTAAGCTTAAACCATGTAATGAATCTTAAGAAATGAAACAAACTGAAACTTCCTTTCAAACACTGCTCTCCAGAATGTTTTTACTTCGAGCAAAGGACGGTGCAAGATTAAGTTGCATAGTTGGAAAGGCACCTTATTACCCCATTTAAAACCAGAGCTAAAAAGGAAATTCTGTCATGGATTCGAGTGGTTGAGAGGTTTAACCTTGAATACCCTTTTGGTATTGCAGAGAAGTTACACATTGCTTATGCTTGTCTCTAAGTCCTGCAGTGTTGTTTCCCTTGTTGAGCTCTGGAGATGGTCTGGAGATAAAGGTGAGGTTCTCTAGCCCAGCCAGCAGATTCCCTCCTCACAGCAACCTTCTCAAGCAGATTAAACACTGCTCTAAAGAAAAGTTTCTTCTCCTATGGAAAAAATACTCCAATGTAGAATCTAAGGTCAAAATTGCAGACAAAAAGAGGTTGTGATAGTCTATTTTGAGCAGAATTGCTTGTTATTTTTATGCATCAATGGGCACCTAAAGTCTTAAGTGTTCAGTCTTTAGAAATGCTTTCAGTATATGAAAGGAATACTTTTACTACATTCAGTATTTTGTTTTACTTAAAGCTTAAGCTCCTGTTATCACATTAACAACTCTAATACTTAGACAAAAACCCCCAAAACCCAAGTATCAGTGGCTCCTAGCAACAGAAATTTTAATCTATTTTAAATAAAAGAAAGTCAAATATTTTCATGGTTCCACTTTCCTGGTTTGCAGGATAATGTATACATGAGGTCTGATTCACAGATACATAACTTGGCAAAAAAATTCTACAAATCCAGTGGTCCTACCATTTATCTCACAAAATTATTTGGTTTTTCAATTTTGCAGACACACCCTGGGCACGCCACCCATCCAGTCTCTTGAAAATTAATAAAATATTGAATTAAATAATTGTTCCTCCTTGTTTTGTTGATGCATTTCTGAAAGGCTCCTCACATGAATGTGAGAGATGATAAACTAACAAGAAAGAGACCAGCAAATAATCAAAGGAAAGTCAGTGGCAGGGAATCACTCATTTCATTACCTGTACATATTTCTTCAAACAGCAGCTTCTGACACACTTCAGTCTTGCAGCTCTGGCTAACACCTACTGGACAGACTCAGCTCATGTGTGTCTACCTGCTTCCCAGAGAAAATAACTCTGTAACCTTGCTTCCTGCATCTAAAAACACGGAAGCACTTACCCTTCCTGCTTTTTTTCTTCCTTCTGCTGCTGCTCACTGCCGTGTCTGCCTATACCCTGAAACAGACTGTCAGTGGAAATCTCAGTGCTGTTCCCACTTCCTTTCCCTTTTAATAGCCAGCTCAGGAAAGTGGTAGTAGATTGGCATCTGGAGTATTGGGACCCAGGAAACTTCTCAGCTGCAATTGAAATCTTGTGTGTGCGTCAGGTGCACTGAGTTCTGAGAAAAAGTCAGAAACTTCCACAAATGAACTGCCTGAATCACAGCACGGTGATAAAAGGGGCTCTTTAATGAACAGAGTGCTCCTTGGCCATTTATCAAGGATTATTCAATTATCTAATAATGAAACCTTTAGATAATGAAATATGTTTTGAAAGGTGGAGGGAGAAAAAACAACAACCAGGACTTTGCTGAAGCAGATGTAAAACTGACACATCTGCCTCCCTCGACACCACCAAATTGGCTCTTTCAATATGTTTCATTTGTTCTCCTGCCAATTGCTGATCTCTCTTCAATTTACTTCCAGACTTGGAAGAAAATTAAATGTTTTGATGACATATTGGTGTTTTATCTTTGAAATGCAAAATATATATTTCAAATGATCTTAGAAATATTTCACTTCTTTGAAATGTTTGCAATTGTATGATGTTGGACTTGATCTCCATCTGGAACAAAAGAGTGTAACTCCATCTAACTAAATGAAGCTAGGCAGTTTATCACAGCTGGTGATCTTGTCCATAGTTTTTCATTGATTAAAAAAGAATAGATCATATACTTATTTAGAAATAAGCAGTGTGAAAGGTGGTGACACCCTACGTGCTTTAGGCATGCTTGAAAATACGTGTACTAGATGATTACCTAAAAATGCTTCCTAATAGCCTTAAATAGTCAAAATGAAATGACAGAACTGTCATCACAGCAAATCACATAGGGAAAGAAAAATGATGCCAGCACTAACTGCATCAGCCACCTGCTCTATATAGGTTATTAAAATGATGGAAACAGTATGTTGACTATTGCATACATGCAGGCTAAAACCCCCAGCAGATCCAATGTTTCATAATACTAGCTGTAATTTACATGCCTATAATTTATACTATACCATAATTTATACAACATTTCTCAAAAGGCTGGCTGGAAAACACGGGCTACTGACTTGGGTACTCTAATTCCTTTCTCTGTGACTACTTCCTTCTTCAGTCACAACTTGAAAAAAGAATTTTGGCACCTAAAGCACTTTGAGATAGGCCTGTGTTGTCCTTCTGGATATGCTCAGGACTGTCTTGACCCTGCTAACAATAAGTGGGGCACTCTTTATTTTGTAATGATGCCTCAATTCCACTGGGAACTCTTTGGCAAAGGGTTGGGGTCCTATAAAAACCTATGGGAGCTTGTGCTATGATCAGCACAGCTGTGGTCACTTTTATTCAAACACAGGAAGAAGAAAAGGAGAAAGACATGGAGGTAATGACAATGTCCTCTTCATTAGCAGTGTTGTAGCATGAAGGAGTTTAGAGGCAGCCCTAAACAAACCTGCCTCCCCTTGTCCTGAAAACCTCTCTAATAACCCAGCTGCAGGCAGTGCCTGAACTCCATCCCACCCCTCCTACCCAGGCTTGTTCAGCAGGCAGGAGCAGCTCAGTCACCCTGAGCCCAGGAGTGCATCCCTGCAGCTGGGCAGGCAATGTCTCATGTGCCAGTCTTGATTTCAGGCTCCTGCCCTAGGGATGCCTAATGCACTTTATCCAAGAGCTGTTTAAAGTAAAATAATCTGTCATATAAATGAATGGAAAGAGGCTCATTTTAGAAGCCACTGCCACTATGACTGACCAATATAGATGAAAGTGCTTACATTTAGGCTTTCTTAACTCAAAGCAGTGGCTTCCCTCTCTTTATGCTAACTTTACCCATCTGTAAAGCAGACACATTACAGTTTACCTAACTCAGAGAAATGAGATAATACAACTTTGGCAAAAGAAAGGCTCCATCACATTGCTTTACTCGACATAAAAAGGTAATATGAATATATGATTTTAAATCTACATTAAGATAGTGTAGACTCTGGGACATTTCTGATATTGCTTTGGCTGGATAATGTAATTTATTTTCAAACAGGTTTCTTGAAGTGCTTGATATTCCACAAAGTCAGCCTGTGTTACAAGATGTACATAGCTAATCTGCTGAGAAAAGAAATCATAAACAACACTTATTTTATTCATGAGAGCATTCTTCCAATTGGTGCAATCTTGAAGTATGGATTGGATCTTTGGATCCCATAGCCATGCCAACAGACCCCTAAATTATTCTGCTTTAAACATTCTTAATTTCCGGAGGAGGAAGGTGGTGCAAAATATTTAAGGCTGGCATATCTGGTTTAAACATCCTTATATTTTCTTTTCTTTCTTGTTTTGTTTTTGCATATTTTCATAAGGAAAAAAAATCTCATTACACCATTACCCATACTTTCCAATGTGAGTATTCTGAGCAGGGTATTAATTATATTAGCACTTAGTTTCCAAGGTGGAAATGACAGCATCTGCCTCTGATTGTCCCAGCACAGGAAATATGACTTTTGGGAGCTCTCAGAACAGGCACCCACCACTGCCAGAAGAAGGAATCTCTTGAGCAAGATTATATTGCTTCTTTTTTTTCCCAGGAGCTAGACTGAAAGTTTAGTAATATGCATAAAGAGTCCACACATAATTTACAAGTCATCCATCACATATTTTCAGTAGTATTGTTTTCACAGGATAATCCTTGGTGATGTACAAAATGAAACCTGTTATCTCTTTGATGAATGCATTTTGAAGTCCAAGGAAGAACATAGGTGAGACAAAGAAGAGAGTGAAGATTTGCAAGCAGTGACAAGAGTTGACAGGAAGGAAAACTAGTGTCTTTACAAGTGGCTTCTCATCCCCCCAAAACTTGAAGTCTTCTTATCCACACTTGCGCAGTACATATAAATAACACAAAAGCTTCATTAGATATTATACCTATAAATTATTTAAGAGAGGTAGATCCCAAGGGCTTGAAGACATTAGCCAGAAGCTGCTGCTAGACTGGGTGCTGAGAGCTGTCTCCCTGGCAGTCCTGGGTACTAAGCCACTGCTAAATGTCTGTCTTGACTGAGGTTTATGTTGTACGTGCTTGAAACTGAACCATGTCACATATTTGGCAGGAAATGTAATCCCTTCAGAAAGAGGATTTGATCCTCAGTGTGATCTTGCCATTTTCAGGCAGGAATAACTCTTGGTAAAGCCAGTGCAAGATCTGTCCATGTATTTCTGTTTTGAGTAAGGGACAAGTCCCAAACATGGGGCTATGAGAGCAAAAGCTCCTGACCCCACCAATCCACATGGCCCTGATGGCATGAGAAGAGGTGTCCTACAGACACAAACTGCACAGGGCACACACAAGATGCTCCATCTGAATCCATGCACAGAATTGCTGGATAGTTTTGAAATTGCTTCCCAAACCCCCAAGAATCAAGTGATGCAAACAGCAGTAGAATTACTATCAAGGATAGTAAGGCATGGCTCCTGGTTTGACCAGAATCAAACAAAATCACTGAATGAATGACAGCTTGGAGATCCCCCCTTAGATCTGACAGCTCCAGAATTCCTCCATCAAGCTGATTCCCAGTTTCGAGACTCTCTTTGACTTGTCCTTCTCCTTTTTTCTGTTCAGACCATCAAGGCAGCCCTCCCCCAAGGCAGCTATACCATACCTTTCTGTCTTTCATTCTGACTGCCTGCCCTAAATGGAACTAGTCCCACCTCTCTGCCACTCCTTGTTTTCTGGTGGCACTTCTCATATGAGATTCCCACTGCTGAAATATATGAATTGGGATTTACTGCTCCCTTTGCCTTAAAACCTTAGGTGTGAATCTCAGCAATGGCAGAAAGTACAATATATCTGGATGTAGCATAACATCTGATACAGTGGCTTACAAAATCTTATTAGAAAAATATCACAATGTCTTGGATGAGAGTGCTGTCAGGGGATTGCACACAGGCTGCAGGAATGCAAACAGAGGACAATGGGTGATGACAAACAGCCCTGCACTGAGCTGTGAAGGGGTTCCCAGCTGGGTTTCCCCAGGAGCTGGTGCTAAGCCCAGCTTCCTTTTACATATTTCTTAATGCTCTGGAAAAAGAGATGAACATTCTGAGAATTAAATTCATGGACGATACTAGA
The DNA here is from genome assembly GCF_029582105.1 of Oenanthe melanoleuca. Lineage (NCBI taxonomy): Eukaryota > Metazoa > Chordata > Aves > Passeriformes > Muscicapidae > Oenanthe > Oenanthe melanoleuca. The sequence continues at coordinate 15,402,746 of NC_079342.1, read as the reverse complement.
TACTTTAAAAATCAATCAAGACAGAGTTATTCTACAGAGGGAAAACAGAGAGGGTGGGAATGGGAAGAGTCTGAACAGACTCAGCTTTACAAATATGTGAGGAAGGGTTTTATGTCCCAGTTGATAATAACAGGAGGCCACTGAAAGTCCAGCCAAAAGCAGCTTACATCTGGTCTGTCAAAGGCTGGAGCAGAGAAATAACAACAAAATCAGCTAGGAGGTAATTATTAATTATAACATTTTCCCCAAAGATGCCAGATATTAATTCTTATTTTCTAGTCTCAGTAAATTTCAATGGTTGTTGTTTTCTAAGATTTTGTGTGGTTCCATGCTACAGAGTAGCACATAGCAATGAAATACAAAGCCATGTGTCCTCATATAAATATATAACATCTCTTTTCTGAGTGGTAAAAATCTTATCATTTTCTATGTATGACTTCTCTGCATATGCTATCAACATGATGAGAACAGAGTTAGTAGAAACTGACACAGAGGCAAAAAGCCCCTTTAGGAATTTCACTCTCCACAAGCAAAACAATCCACCCAAATGGAATCTGTCCAGAGGTGTAAAAGCAAAAATTAATTCTGCATGTGCCCAATAGGTCCTGTGTTACAGAATCATAGAATCACCAGAGGATGGTTTGGGTTTGAAGGGACCATAAAGATCTAGCTCTAACCTCTCAGCTACAAGCAGGCTTTCATTAGACCAGACTCCTCATGAAAAATAAGATTTTTTCCAAGCACTATGGTCTGTATGCTATGGAAACACCCATGAAAATATGCCATTGTTAATGCAATATGTGCAGAGTGCTTAACTATACCATACAATTCCATAACTGATTGTGTCATGCTCAGCACGTACAGCTGGAGGAGGAAGGTGGAAGGGGGACATTCAGAGTGATGGCTTTTGTTTTTCTGAGTTATGGATGATGGAGCCCTGCTGTCCTGGGGTGACTGAGCACCTGCTGGCTCTTGGGAGTGGTGAATGAAAACACTGCTCTGCTTTTCTTGTGTGCATGACTCTTGCTCTGCTTGTAAAACTGTCTTTTTTTCAGCCCACAAGTTTTCTCACTTTTACTTTTCTGGTTCTCTCCCCCACCCCACAGGGGAGGGAAAGCAGCAGCTGTGTGGGGCTGAGTTGCTGCTGGTTGTTAAACCATGACACACTGAAAACCTTAACAAAGGTGTCCATTAAAGATTATACTATTCCCTACTTTCCTTCCTGACTGGTAAACACTCATATGGAAAGCTCAAGCAAAATCAACCTAAGAAAGTGTATGTAGCACACACAAAAGTCTCTTCAGGTTGCTTTAAGTCATGACAGAGGATGACTTCAGCAGAGGAATGGAAACCATGCCTGGCTCCCAGTACAAATTCCAAATGTTTGAGGAGCTGATAAGAGATGATTTTAATCCACCTTTTGAAATGCATATCACTGCTAGTGGCTTCTATTTTTTTCATAGAGACTACTTGGGGAGCAAAGTTAAAAATTTCCAGGAGGAGTTTAGTTGTAGTACTATCCAAGTAAACATAAATTTTGATTTTATGCAATGCAATCACCTGCATAAAACATTAATGTGTGGATGCTTTATTTTTTAAGCAAATGTTACACCTTAAACTTCTTAGGACTGGCAAGGGGAAAAATGCCTGGGCCTGAATCTCATCTGATGAAAGCTTGTATAGTTACTTTAGAGAATGCCTTTCCAATATAGATAGAAAGTGTTTTTAACGAGTTCTCTTATATTATAATTTTCTCTCTTTTCTCAAGAATTTAACACATATTTTCAGTGGAATATTTGCAGAGACTCTTCCTTCTTCCAATGTTTCTACAGAAGTGAAACATAAATTTGCCTAAGAAAAGTTATGTTGAGCTAGTTTCTGGCAGCAATCTGGCAGCATTTTTATATCTGCACAGCATTGTGATTATCTCACAAATTCACAATACTTTAATTCTGAACCCTACTATTTTCCATGGAGGCAATATCTTCAGTGCTAGTCTGAATGCTCTGAATGTTAAGTGTCTGGCTCTGGCTGGATTCCCTACATTTTTTGTCTGTGAACACGTAGCACATGGCTCTTGATTACTACTTTTAAATTGATCTGTGTCTGCTATGAAAATATATTGCTTCATAAAAGTCTTTCAGGGTATCAGCTTCCAAATTAATGATTTTTCTCTCAAGCTCTGACTTTGAGAGCTTACAGTACAGAATCATGCAGTCCAGCTACTTGAATCAAATTGAAATCCATCCATCTGCAATTCAGATCCAAATTCTTTCAGTGCTCTTGGCTCATCTCTAGGTAAAGAGCAGCTGTTGTCCTGTTAAAGTGACTGTAAATAATTCTAACTTCAAGCTTCGACAGTGAAATTCACCCTGCTTCACTGGGGACCACTTAATGCCCAGGATGTAGCTGGGTTTGGCTGCATGCTGGTGCTGCAGTGGTGCTGCTTGCAGGTCTGCCCTGGCAGTGCCCAGTGCCAGCATTGCAGCCCTGCAGGGCTCTGTGCCCTCCTGGGGACACAGGGCTGAGCCAGGAGCCCTGGCTTGGGCTAATGTCACAGGGTGCTTGCACCCTACAGCACAGGTGAGGAGGGGAAAAAAACTAGAGCTTCCTTCCCTTGCTGTTTTCTCCTTTTTCATGCCTGCCACCGTGCCTTTTAGGGGTTGCATGTGCTCTGCAGCACAAACAGAGAAAGGCTTGTTTACAGCAGAGATTCAGTAAAGTGTTCAAAGGAAGAATTTCCCAGTAAAAAGAGATGGGCCCTAACCAAGAAGGAAAGTACTTGTTAAAGCAAGTCTATCAGAATAGCAGATGAATCACAATGTGATACAGCACTATTTGAAAGGATGTTTTGAATGGAGCTGTCAGTAAGTATTTTAATAGCAAGTCTTCAATTTCTGCTTTATGGGGTTTTTTACCACCAAGTAGAAAGCATAAGTAACAAGGAGGGATTTAGGAATTGTTTAGTGTTTGGCTGTTCAAGGAAAGAAAAGAGCCCTCCACATGCATTGCAGCTGGTGAAAATTGTCATTATGGGGTTTTTTACTCCATTTGTGAATGCTAAACACTGTAATAATGCAAAGTCCTTATGATTTTCTAAATCTCCTCAATAAGGAGGATATTATCTACTTATTTAATGACCCAGTCTCTAATGGCAAGGAGTTACTACCACCAGGAGCTCCAGTTCATTCACATAGCTCCTCTCCCTAATTAAAAGGTCTTTACAGTTTAAAATAAAGGAATAAATCAATCAAAACCCAAAACTGCCATCAGATGATAGGAAAAGAAAAGGCACTTCAGGGACAGATTGCTTGGCATCCACAACTGGGAGTGTTCTTTTGAAACAACTCAGTCCTCCTTTAGGCACCTCAGATAGAGCCAGACAGTTCAAAAGTGCTCAACAGATTTCTTTGGAAAATCCATCCCTAGCTGTGGCTTTGTGTCCTACAGCCATTGTGGCTAGCAAGACTCAGTGGTAAGTCACCTACCTCCCTGTTGGAGGAATGTCATCAGCATCACCCCTTCTGCAGGAAACTATAGTGAAATACCTGCCTGTACTCATCCCTGCTTGCTGCTACAAGAACAGAGGCAGCAGGTCTATTTTTACCACACTGCCAGTGAAGGCAGCAACAGCCCTGCTCTTGGATTTCCCTTGCTGCACTCAAAGCCACATGTACATATCACAGCACAGACTCCTTACTAGCTTGAATATCAAGCTCAAAATGGAATGTTGCTGTCTGCATGGCATTCCTTGAGGGTAACGTGCCATTGCCAGCTTTAAAGTTTCCTCTATGGTGGTCAGTCTAAGACCAAAACTTGAGTAATGATTTATAGCAAATGAAAGCTGCAATAGCTTTCTCTAAGAACAGAGAATAAAGCCCAGAGGTTTTATAGCACATCCCTCTGCTCAAACAAGAAGCATTTGGTGGTATTAACATACTACCTGTTTATTCAATAGGAAATACAAAAAGTTCAGTTAACAGTTCTTTTTTTCTTCAGTCTACAGCTGTGTAAATATTATCCCAGTCTCTCCTTTGACATCTACCTAAACCCCAGACCTTGTATGCAAAACTATATAAATGGAGCTCAACACTTGTGTAACTCACTGCTGTGTCCTGACATGCTAGGACTGAATATTTGATTTCTGTGAGACCAGTGATGCTGTATGGTGCATCCCTGACCCATCCCCATGACCTCATTTTCTAAAATCAGCTTTACTACAAGCTTCCTAGATTTAACCATAGAGCTGAGTATGATGAAAGTGTTGTGGAATTACCATACCAAGATTTGCATGACAACACTGAAAAAGCCAAACTGTAGTTCTGCATAGTTTACAACTGCTGCCCTGCACAGTTTCTATTTTGATCTGCTCAGATGAAAAGCTGTGCTAAGTTTTAGAAACTTCTCATCTCTGCTTTTGAGTCACTTTTGAAGGCTATTTGCCTTTCCCATTTTCCCAGTGGTAGCTAAGGAGATGAGAGTCTTTCTGTATGCACCAGATATCCCTTACACAATGGGAGAGATATATTGATATTTTTGTATTGCACAGTGGGTCATATTTATGAATTGATGCATGCTTCATCATAGCTCTAAATAATGGAACATTTCAGATAAGAACAAAGGGCCTGAAACTGTCAGAGTACCTCCAGCTTTCTCTCCCTTCTGAACTTACAGGCTGATTTTGGAAAGGTAGAGCTTCCTCAGGATCAATGTCACCCATGAAAATGATTTATTCAAGAGAAAAACTAAGGCATTGCCTTCATTGCAATACAATTTTCCATCTACTCCTTTCCCATCACCACAAGGAAGAATTGCAAGGCTCAGAGCTCCTATTTAGGCCTGCAGAGCTTAGCTGAGCTTCTCTTTCAGTCCATGCCAACATCCTGAAGTTTCTCTGGTGTTTCTTTGGGCCTCTGATGTTACAGGGATCAGTGATGAAGACTGTAATGCCTGCAGAGATTATTGCAACGTCTCCCTGCCTGCCTTGACACTCCTGGTGCAAGCTGTGAGCCAAGGCTGTGATACCCTCAGCCCTTCTGAGCTTTGGGGGTGCCCCAAACCCACTGCAGCATTAGGAGGGCAGGGAAGATGACTGGACTCTGTCCCAGCAGGACAATGGTTGTGGGAATGGACCCACAGCTCATCTGCACAGATGGGGCAGGAGAGCAGCACTGGTCTCCTAGCACAGGATTAATTCACCTTTTCTCTTCGTCTCCCACTGGTAAAATTCTGGGGATGGAAACTGCAATACCTCAGGCTAATTTAACGTTTTTTAAAATTGAGATGCAGACACTTTGCAACAAATAAAAAGTAAATATATAAACATGCAAGTCACCATCCAAGCTTATGTCCTCCCTCACTGTAACTTATGTAGATTGCTGCCTATGTGCCTAGCTTTCATTACAAATAAAACATAAAAGCCAGCACATATCCTGAAGAACTGTTTTTCTTTATTGCAACACCATTACATGAAGCCTAGTAACATAAACAAAGATTAGACTTGGCTGTTTTGAACAAATAACCATTTATTGTCAAGGCTTTTCAGGAGCTTTCATTTTCCTTTTTGAAAAACAAGATCCTGTGCCAACCTAGCAAATGTGTAACATTAAATAATAAGCAAAATAATGGGACACCCTACCACACTAGTTCACAGACAGCCTCAGAGTGTCACAGTTGTCCAAGCTAAGGCAGAAACCCTTAAGCAGTTAATTCAAGCAGACCTATTCAATCTCCTGTCCCAGCACAGTGCCAGGCAGCACAGGACAGAGCTGCCTCAGCCCAAGGAGCAGCCAGGCTTGTGGAGGGCCAGGAGAGCCCCTGCACCCCGGTGAATCTGCTCCATCTGCTCCGGCGTTCCCTGAACGGCAATTCCACCAGAATTCTCCGTTTTAAAGTAATCACGAATCTCCCAAGCCCAGCCAGAAGTAATCACACAACAAGCTATCCCTTAGACAATGAGCAGAGATTATTCAGCTTCCTTGTACCCCAGTAAACAGCAGCTTCCTTCCTGCCCGTGATTGGGGCTGTGATTAACCGCGCAGTTCAAGGTGAAAGAAGAATGCAGTTCCAGCCATGGATGGCTTCCTTTAACCTCAGCAAAACACAGTGCCAGATATTTCAATTAGTGTGCACCAAGGTCACAAAATCAATTTCTTATCGCCGAAAAACACACGTACTGTAAATTTCATTTTCAAGCCATAATCTCTAAATTAAATCTGTGTACCTAAAAAATATACAGTGCAAAATTGCAGTCCTTCTGCCCCCTCCTTCTCCTGCAGCCCAGCAGCATTTTCACAAACATCACCTGGCTTTGTGCTCTATATTTAGAGCACAATGTTTGGTGAGATTCTAATCTTCTTGGAGAACGTCATTATCTCTTTCTTTGGCAAATAGAGGTCCAAAGTGTCAATTACCTTCTTAAACTCTTTCATACACACAGCGCTGAGCTGGGTGTGATATTCTGTCTGCCAGCAGCTCAGTCTGCAATTTTTCACAGTCACACACAGAAAAATTGTGCACCAGCATATCATCCTAGATAAATTACACATTTCAAATGTGGTTACATACAACTTCACCGCTCCTGTATATGCTGGCAGAAGAAAATAAGAAACAACAATTAAAAAAAGGAAAAAAATCCCAAAGGGCACACTTTCCTGCAATCCAACTCTATGGGTTCAATATAGAGTTACAGAGAAAAAAGTAAAATGAGTATAGGAGATTAGTGGGCTATCATACACAAATCAGCATAGCTGTGCAGAAATGACACCAGCTCATGTGTGTAATTCCTGATGACACAGCCCTGTTCTGGGGGTGACACTGACTGACTGCACAGCCCCAAAGGCACTGCACAGCCTCTACCACGAGTCTGGGTTGAGAAGCCCCAAGGAAGTGGAATGTATGGAAACAATTTCTTTACAATGAATCCTGGTTTTTCCTTAACAAAAGCTAATTTTGACTATACAATCACAAAATGAGTAAAACTGACAATTTTGAGATTGCCTTACTTAGAAAAGTCTGCTTTTATTCACATGCCTGCTTATACACAGGTCCCTGTGTACATGGTTGTGTGCATTTAATATACATGTATGAATATACATGTTCAGGAAATACTTTTCATTCTTTTACTTCAAACCAGCAAGTGTGAAGAACATATTGTTACTGTTGGACCTCCTGGGATTACTTCAGATGTTAGAGACACAGGAAGGGAATCATATCTCTGGTAAACACAAAGTAAGCAAACTCTGAAATAACAAGTTTATAGCTCCTTAAATGAAATTTCCCACATCCTCTAAACGTGTAACATATTGATTCTTAGTACCACAAAACAGGATGAAAGGAGTATTTTCTCAAGAAAGGAAATTACTGTTATTTGGCAAGGGTTAAAACACATTTTGAATTAAACAAGTAAGAAACCATCCAAGTGCAGATGATCAGCCTAAAAGTTTGGGTAAATTTTTGAGAGAGACAAATAACTCTTTTCTACCACATCATCTACACACATTTTAAAAACTCTTTTTAGATGCAAACAGGACTAATTTAAAAGAGAGTCTGGATATGATTAAAGATATAACAAGAGGAAGTCTTGTTTCTTTCTGGTTCTTTCAAAAATGCATTACTGTATTTTAGTCATGCTCAAAGTACCATTTCAATAAAATGTAAACAAAACACATGATAAAATAGAGATTTTGTTTGGTTTTTTTTTGGCTCAAATCTATGAAGATAATGAGTCTATCTAAAACGTCCCTAAAACGAAGTTTGTCCAAGGCTTCTTAAAGTTAGGGTCAATGTTACAAATGTTGTAGGCTGTGTCCTTGGCCTGTTAGTGAACCGTGGTTTCTGGCAGCAGGAAGAAGAGCTAAGCCTCTGAAGATCCTCTGTCTCTCCTATTTGAGTGGGAAACTGGGAGGGATTTATTCGTTTCTGGATTTGACACTTTGGATGCATAAAACATTTTGAGTCAAAATTTTATGGACTCAGAGATTACCTCAGTAAGAGAATTGGAGTGAGGCAGCCTCCACCTCACCCTACTCAGCTGTACTGTTACTCCAGACATCCTGCACTGCTCTTCCTGACTCATGTCCCCTTCCATCACCAGGCACTGCTGTTACACATGCTCCCCTTTCCAATTCCTGACCTTCTCTTAAAAAATTCAACTAAAACATAATTTGAATAGTAGCTATAAAAAATGAATTCAAGGCTACAGAAGCTGTTTTGACTAATACTGTTAGCCTAGGGTATGGCTATTTTCAGGAACATAAACATAACTCCATCCTTTGTGGCTGGAAGGCAACCACACAACAGCTGGTTAGTCCCCAGCAGCCCATGGACATCACAGCCATCAAGCCCTTCCCAAATCCACAGAAAAGTGACATCTTGCACATGAAAGGCAGAAGGCATACATAAAGCTGTAGGTCCTCAAAAGGCCAGGAACCTGCCATGTTAACATTAACACCAGCACTTTCCTAGGCCAGTGGACTGTTATGCACCAGAAAATCAAATCCTCCCAGTTAATTTGTCCAGGCTTTTCAATTCCATGATCTGCCTACAGGTTTAATCTGGAATGTGAAATCAAGATACCTCAGCTGGGTAACATCTCACAACTCAGCAGTCAATCTCTGCATTTCCAGAAAAGTAAAAAAAAAAAACCCATTCAGCTCTATTATTACCAAAGAAGACACAAGGGAAGAAAACTTTCTGTCCCCTGTAGAGGAGCCATGAAACCATGAGCTCAGGTAAATATAATACCTAAATATACAACAAACAGAATGGTGCCTCCCAAAACCAAATCTTGGGATCACCAAAATGCCCAACACTTAAACCTGCAGTAAAAATTCTGAATTTGAAGGTGACTCCTGCTTTTTTCCTGGCCCCATGTAAAAGCTCCAGCAGAGTATAGAGGCAAAGCAGTAGAGATTAGGAGGTGCAGGAAGAGAAGGGGAAAGGAAAAAGGGCAAGGAGCATGCCAAAAGGGCTGGGAATTAGTGATCTTCTTTGGCCCCCTGCACAGCACATCCCAAGTTTTCTGAGCTGTCACATGCTGAGTTGAGCCCTGCTAGTGCTTGGCTGAGGCATATCTTTCTCCTGCTGTGCTATGTTAGAGCAGCTGCAATTTGCCTTTTTATAGCTTGTGGTAACTGATAGCAGTGAAATGAATTTAGGAAGTGTGTGGATTGGATCTTCCATATCAGTGATTTCAGACTATTTGGTAAACGCAGAAGTGACAACCAGTGATGTATGCCTGCTGTTAAAAAAAAATAAATTCTCCTTTGGTGAATCAACATTTGAATGAAATAATTTTCTATTGAAGAAAAGTTTTGGATAGAATAAAATTATTATACTTGGTTTTACAGGGTCATTTTAATTTGAAAGCAAAAATTTCCTCTATAAAAACTGTACACAAACTGGGTGCTGCAGAATGGCAGCAATGACACCAGTGAATCCAAACAAATTCAGTGACAGCAATAAAAGTCAATGGTGGGACTCAGCAGCATCACATTAGAACAAGGAACTGAGGTCTCACAGGAAAACTCCTTTTTATAGCTGGCAAAAGCCAGAGAGTTGGTCTTTTGACCCTCCATAAAACAAGAAAATATTGTTTGTGATCAGATATTGAGCATGATTTCAATTTGATTCAGCTGCATTTATACAAATTGCCCGGTGTTCTAACAGGGATTACATATTTTGATACAAAATACCATTTGCACTGATGTATTTTCTACCTCTGTAAAATGATAAATCTGCACTTCAGAACAGAGTTACTGCCTTGCTTCAGTAGAAAGTTTCTCTGACAGCCTAAGTCCTATTTCTGGAAGAGCTGCAACTATTTTACAAGTAACACTGATTAATCTTGCAGTATAATTTGCAAGTGACATTTTCAAGGGAATATTGTGTAGGGATATCTGGGAGGGATATTGTGTTCAGGCTTTTCCTGCTTGCCTGCCTCCCCTCCTGGAACAAACAGCACTGCTTCATTTTCCTTCCGTATTTTACAAAGTTAAAGTAAACACTGTGATCACACTGTTTACTTTAATTTCCTGCAGTGTGCCAGCAAAGCAGCAAATTGGCAGTCAGCAATCAAGAGGCAGCCAGCATTTGAAACAGCAGAGCTGCTTAGGAAAGCATCACTGATGCCAACTCATTTTCCCCTTTGTTTTAAAAATAAAATATTGGCTTCTATGAAGTTTTATTTCTACTCTTATCTTTTTTAAAGGATCTAAAATTTTGTTTGTTTGCTTTAATTTTCTTTTGGAAGAAAGCTGGAATTATGAACAACACCTAATTTTTATGTCCAACTCTTCTTATATAAAGAAATATATTTACATTTAAGTGTGGCAGATATGTTCTATTTATCTGTAAAAAATCCGTGGCATTTTTGCATGAGAGGAAGTTAACTTGTCTATAAATCAGTGGTTTCTGGGTATATCTTTATTTTTTATTCCAAGAGCTTTAGCCCATATTACTTCAATTAGGTGTATGATGTTGTGAAGCTTAAGGCTCATGCATTACAAGCAGAATATACATCTGCCCAAGAACAGTCCTAAAAAGCAAATAGATGTATTATCAGAGGTCATTCTCTTTTATTTAATACTGCATAAAGCAAGGAATATAAATACAAAAGAAAAAGTAAGGAGACTGGTATAGTATTTTGTACCTCAGAGGTGTAAAACTTGACAAGGTGACTCATTTATGGCTTTCTGGAAGATACTGTACAGAGGGAATTTATTGCTATGTAGGTTATAATTTCAATATATAAAAGAGGCCAGATACCACAATCAGTTATTCTCCTGACTATGTGCATTCCTGCATATATTCTTGCTGAAGACAATGAGATTATGAAGAGGATTAGGTTTTTGTTAGAGTGGCCAAAGTATGCCTTCAGAAAGTCCAAAACATGACCTAATTTAAAGTGGTTGAAATCTTGTGGGAAAGATTGTAAAAGGATAATTATTTTAAAAGCCATGACTTTGACACCAGGAAATTAAATTCATATCTATGTGTCTTTATCTATACACAGCAAATCCAATAATCTTGAGCTCTCTGCAGTCACTTAGCCAGCTGGCAAAGGGAGCAAAGTCAAAACTAACAAACCCCATTCCTAAGGTATGTTGACATCAGTGATTCATGATTCATCAATAATGGTGCTAGGAAATAAATGTAAGAGGACATTATTGCCTTTTGCAGCACAGAAAACTCAAGGGAAAATGTCTAAGTGTGTCACAGTGAAAAGACAGGGCTAGCAAAGAAATAACTTTTACAAGTATTTAAGAGGTGGTACAAGCAAGTGAAAGTAGAGAAACAAATGCAAACCTTTCAGTGTCAGAATGTACCTGTAAATAAAAATAAAGAGTTTCTCAGCTAGGAAAGCTTAAGAGGACTACCCTGAAAACTAACATTTTCTGTTCAACATGTTTATGAGGAGAAGAATTTGAATTGCTTGTTTCAGAATAAAGTCTCAAACCAATGACTGTTCTGGTTTAATTGTCTACCAGGATAAGCAGAATGAAGAAGTTGATTCTGTGTTATGCAAAATTATTAATGTTGTTGACTAATTATGACTCTCACAACTTATCTAAATAACCAGAGGGGCAAATATTTAAACACAAGGTACTATATAGGCTCTTTCAAAAATGCCTGTATTAGCACAGATTGATGATCTCCTTTGAAGGTGACTGCACTATCACTGTGAAAGCCTTAGTTTATTAACTGAATAAAAACAGGTAGCTATCTCTGGAACAGCAGATGCACCTGCTGCTCTTCCACAGAACAGCAAGATCTCACACACCACTGAACAGCTGAGGCTCTGCTTTACGTTTCCACATCTTTAAGCTGTTTATGATGGGGTGTAGCCTACGTTTCTCACCCTTTACAGAACCTGCCCAATTAAAATTCAGGTTACTCCCTTATGCTATTAGAGGACTAGTGCACAGTGTTAGTGATGCACAGAGTTGAATGCCACCCTAGAGAAACACTGTCTCTCTTTCAGGGCCAGCAGCCACACTGCTCTGCTGCAAGCTTTGCTGGAGGGTAAGTGACTTTGGTGGTTGTTGAGGTACTTTACCAGAGAAAATGTTGGTCTCCAGACATGAGACTTGCTTCAAATCATTGCCACTTAACTGCAAAGCACCACAAATATATCTAACATCTTGTTTGCCTGGACTGACATTGGAAATTTTATTTTAAAGACTGAGTTTTCAAACACTGAGTATAATTCTTAATAAACAATTAATGTTTTTTTTTTTTTGAATGCATGTTTTTTTTTTGAATGCATGTTTCACTACACTGAATTTTCTTTAAGTGTTCAATTAATGTTTTTATTAAATTTGAATGTAGACTTCTCTAAGAAAATACAGGAAAAAGAAAAAGTAAGAAAAAGGTATTGTGTGAGGAAAAAAAAAGAGCATGGAAGGCAAGATAAATCTGTCCTTACAAATTTGGATTTAATAATATTATAATAGGTGCATATATAATGGATGGGTTTAAGAACATCAGTCATGGCAGTGAGAACAACAGGTGTCTTTACTGCAAATTTAATTGATGATTCATAATCACAGACTTTCCAGACCAGAACAGACAATGTAGTGGGTACCAGATGATGCTGGGTAAGTAAATGCTAGTTTGATTTATTCCAGGCAGTAGTGCAAAAATTGACTTGGTTTTCTTCTTTCTCTGCATTATTCCCAAGTGTAGGCCCTTGACTCTGCAAACACACTGTGCACTTCTTGTTGAAACCAGCTGGCTTTTGTGGTATTAAAACTGAACTAGTTCAAGAGCAAAACCAGTGTTGTAAAGGCCATTTCTTACTCTCTTTTGAGCAGCTTGATAGACAAATTAATTAAGTGATTATGCAAGGTTAGCATTAAATTCAAGCAATACATTTAGAAACTACATGACATGAGAAAAGAAGAGACTGACAGAACAGAATTTGCTCAAACTTTAGAAGGGAAGGCAAAGGGCAAATAAAATGCTGCCTACACTACATAATGGGAGGTCATGAGGGCTTATGGAGGAGATGAAGCTAAACTATTATTAGAAATGTAGTGGAAGTGCACTGGGAAGGAAAAGTTACCAGCTGCAACCAGAGAAGCCTCAACCAGATATCAGAAAAAATATTTTCACAATTATGGCAGTCAGATATTGAAACAAAGGCCCAGAGAGGTGCAGATTTCATGAGTGGAGATAATAAAAATTCAGCTGGCCAAAGCCCCAAGATATCTGCTTTAAGTTGAAGCTGGACCAGGTGACTTACAGAAGTCCTCTCCAAGCTAAATTATTCCATGGTTTTGTTATTCCTAATTTTTTTTGTTATTTTAGCCATCTATATTTCTCTTTAAACATTTCCACCTTATTAAAAGGTAGACACCTTTCTTGGAAAAAACGCCCTTGAATTCTAAATTTTCCTGAACAAACATACTTCCATGCACAGCATGGGAAATGAGCTATAAAAATCCAAAATACCTGTGGGCTGTTTTCCTACATTCATACCAAACCAAAGGGTTACTGCTAAGTAGTAACTGCTAATTTTCCCAAGATGCTTGAAACAGAAAAATTGACCCAGTAGGTGGTTACTACTCATAGCTACTTTTCAGGATACTCAAAACTGACAAGATTCATGTGAATTTCTGCTATCTGCATACCTAACAGTGAAAATCAATATTACAGCTATTCATAGTGGAAGACAAATATGAAATCAGGAAAATATTTTAGCTTACTTTTCTTTAGATGAAAGAGTCATCCTAAAGTAGATCCCTTAATAGGATTTCTGGCATATTTCTCTGGCAAGAAGCTGCAGCATTAAAATCAGCACTGGCATATCTCTGTGGCACACACAGCTCCTTGTTTTGCAGCCCAGGAGCTGTTTGATGGTGATCAGCTGCTGGGAAGGGTGGCCAGGTGCTGTGTGTGAGGCAGGGAGCTGAGGGCTGCACAACAGCCACCACTGCAACCCTGACTCCAGGAATCCTGACCCACCAGGGAAACTGCTGAAGGCAATCAGCAAAGATTAGCTAGCAGCACTCATGGAAAAGGAAAGCTGGAAAACAGGTATCTCAACTGAGATACATGGCAAGCTGCATCAGAACACCAGGCTGAGCACAATTTGTACAATTTCTCAGAAACTATTAAAGGTTTTGGCTTTGAAAACATTTTAGTGTATGACACTGTTGTGACATAAAGTTTAATCCTTGAGCTAGTGGGCTCTTGGATAAGTTTTTCAAGACAGCACATAACAAAAACGTGTAGGTAAAATGTGTTTACCTTTACAGACTGTTATGCCATTTCCTGTGTATCCTTGGGAGCAATAGCAGCCTGTTGTCCCACCCTGAACTTCACACCTGGCATCTTTGTGGCATGTCATGTTGCAGCTTGGAGAAGTGCAGCCATAGTCCAGCAGACTGGAAATCAGAACTGGAACAAAGGAAAATCAGACTTGTTTCATTATCTAAAAACTTTATTCTCAGCTCTAAAACAAGATCTGGGCCAAAGGTTTCCACAAAATGAGTGTATTCCAGTAAACATCATCACAGGCTCAGTACTGCAGGATAGGGCAAGGGCCACCAGCTACAGGGTAAAGCAGCAGATAAAAAACACAGATAAACAACTCAAATGTGTTCTCAGCCAGTATAAAATTGGTAAACAGCATAGAAATTACCCAGTGATCTGGGGAAAACATTTGGATAGCTTTCAAAGCTCTCTAGTAGTTTCCAGTAAAGCCCAGGCATTTATTTGCACTCTGAGTTATGTAAGGAGCATAATCCAAACTGCCCTACACGTCCATGTATACATATACATACATATAATGTATATAAATATACATATATAAAATAATATATGTATTTTATATATATATATATATATATATATATACACACAATATCTATTAAAAAACCAAAAAGGGTTCCCTGATCAGACCTTTCATTCCTATAATAAATGTTCTTTTTATTCCCATACTTTTGTAGCTAGCACATAAGCATGGTCTGGCAGATTTAACATGAAATGTCACATATTTACATCATTATGACAGAAGCTATTTATGGTGTGGCAAATTATTTAAATTTAATCTCTTAAAATGCCATAACTACTTTCCCAATGTATGAATGAACATGGTTTTCAAGAGAAAGTAAAAAAGGGATCTCTTATTTTGATAAAACTTACAGATCACTGTACTATCACACACACCCTATAATTGGTTAGATATAAGGCATTTAGCTCAGAAAGGAAAGCAAGTTTTTTACTTTGCAGTTTACAAATTGTTAGGAGGATGTAGTGAAAGCTGAAGAACATTAAGATCCTTCTGGGTCCTGTCTTCCCCTGCATCTCTGCTTTTCCCTACCTGAATGTCATTCTGGATATTTGCTAGCCTAGTGTTACAATTTAACTGCCTCATGAAATCTCACCGAGATGTTGTTTTCTTGGACAAATTAAGACTTCACGAAAAATTCAAAAGACTAAAAATTGCACACAATTTTTAAATAATTATATATAATCCAAGTCAATTTACATATCAACGAATTTCACATTTTCTCTGTTTTTCTGAGAGGAGAGACTGTCTTCTATAGGGATAAAAACAGAAATCTGTGGGATTCTGTTGTCATTTTACTGTTTTCAGCATGTGAAATCTAAAAATTTCCCAAGTATATGGAGAAAGAGAATTAAAAAAAAATCTAAAACAAATGCACAGAAACTCATAATGTCATAATGTTACCTTTTTTTTTTTTTTTTTTTTTTTTTTTTTTTTTTTTTTTTTTTTTTTCTTCCCAGTACAAGCCACAGTGAGATAAAGAGGCATTTTGGGGTTTGGTTGTGGGATGATACTAACCATGCAATTACCAAATCCAGCATCAGCATTGATCGAAGCTACAAGCACTTCCAGTCCTGTGTACCCAGCAGCTTCCAACCATCCCCGATATAACAATTTCTCCTTGTCAGAACCCGCTCCCTCTCACCCAAAGAGAGAGATTTCACCTACCTAGGAATGGCAGCAGTTTCATTGGTGATGCTGTTGTTGTGCAGAGCCCCTGTGTCAGAGACAAAACCTCCCTGCTGTACAATATTCGACCATGTGCAAAGCACGCACATGTGAGTGCCAGGAGAGAGAGGTCCGGCACAGGCACAGCCCTGGCACTGCTCTGTGTCCCTGTCCCAGCTGCCAAAGGCTCCTGAGGCTCTCAGGCAGGACAGGAAGGGTCAGGAGGGGCTGAGGAGCTGATCTTCTGGCGAGTGGAAAGCCACAAGAAGGCAAAAGGGAACCAAGAGGCTGCGTCCTGCCGAGGGTCTCGGAGAGGACTGGGGGGTGAGGAGGTCAGAGGAGATGGAGCCTTTGGGAGAGGGGCTGGGCAGGGGAAGCTGGAGCTGGAAGGGTGACTGCAGCCTGCTGGCCCTGCAGGAGCAGCAGAGGGAGGTGAGGAAGAGGTGGAGGAGAGCAGTGACTTGCTCGGTGTTTAGGAGCTCAGAGGTGATGGTCTGCACGCTTCCTTCCACCTTTTCCTGCTGACATGAGCATATGTGAGCCCCAGACTCTTGTTTGGAATCAGTCTGGGCTAACTGCAGTTGTTTCTTCAGCTTTGAGATGGATCTTTGCTGCGGGCGAGCAAGGTTGCTTTAAGGGTAATGGGATGTAAGGGAGGTGCAGGAAATGACTGAACTCTGCTTTGTGAGGAAAACAAAGACATAGGCAGGGAGGAAAGAGACAGGAAGCTCAGAAACTGAAGGAAACCAAATTTCTATGAGTTGTGTAATAGGACATGCTCGATACAGCATTTGGCATGTCTGTGTTTAATGTGAGAGCATTGCTATTCTCATTATACCATGATGAGACTTCAGCAGGAACTTATATCATGCGCTGATATTGGCAATATTTTCTTTAATCTTGCCAGGGACAATGTGCCTACAGTCATTTCCCAGCTTTCTGGAGGTGACAACTCTCGTGTTGAAGCAATGATGTGTGCCTGTCCTTACAGATGCAAGCTGAGGGATGTGCACAGACAGCCATGCTGCTGGGAGATTGGAGAATCTCTCCAAGGTAAATAAAACACACGAGCCTGTGGAATGCCACTGTGACAGAATATGTCATGTCTGACTAGAAAGTCTTGAGGCTGGGACTTTGGTAGGTACCAGATGAGAAAGTGGCAGTCTGCTCTTGGGAATTGTCTCTAGATCTGGCACATTTTTTTCTAAACTTTTTTGGAACTATTTGCTCCCTACCCTTTTCCAGCCTGTTGGTCACTGCTGGTTGGAGCTCAGTGGGTAAAACTCTTCTCAGGCCACAGAGGTGTGAGGCATGTAGAAACAGCACGTAGGTGTCAGGTTGGCAAAAAGTACTTCTGGAATACCTTGGCAAACAAAAAAATTCCTGGAGACGAAGCTCCAGGAACCGGATGTTAATTTCTGATGAACTGCAGAATAATGAACAAAGGGTCCAGGTGTAGGAAGACTCTTTTCCTCCTGTTTGACTTTGTGATGGGGGGAGGACTTAAAGGGCAAGAGAGGAAGGGACTAGGAATTTGTTTGTTTTGCTAAGTTTTCCCGTAATCTAAGGCACGGAGACACGGAACAGAAAATCAGATGAGCTGAGGACAGCTTTGATCTGCACGTCCTGTCCCTGGTGCTGGCATGTGCTGTAAGCTCAGCTGCTCTGTGCTAACTTACAGAACATGTTTAACTGCTGCTAAACTTCTGTAGAATAATAGGGCTGAAAACCTATAATGTAGAAAATATATGTTATTGGTCTGTGTCTTATTACTCCTTAAAATAAAGATAAAATACTTTAGCAGTAAGCAAGAGAGCAAGAAGTTACAACCTAAGATTCAGGCCTTAAGAGCTCAAAACACATTTTTACAGGTCAAAGATGTACATTTCAATTTTGTCTAGACATCAGCATTCTGCAAGGGGTATCCAGATAGACTGGTTGGAGAGCAATTTCATAATCCCAGTAACAGTAAATTTATAGTAAAAATAATTTTCTGATTCAGAGGAGAAATTGTGGATGACTAAGAAAAAAACCCATCATCTTACTATTGGGAGACCAATGCCTCTTTTTCTTTTTGCTAGAAGAGCACACCTTCTCACCAGTCAATGATAACACTAGTCAATGATGCAAACTTCCAAGGGGGACTCTGCCAGTCACATCAGGAATTTTGCACCTGGAACAGTGCTGTTGGCCTGCTCCCTGCCCTCACAGGTGCTGTGGGTGACATCCAAGGCAGGGCACAGGTCTGACTGGGAAGAGGCTTGCACTGTGCCTGCAGTGGGTGAGGAGGGAGCACATAAAGAAGAAAGATGAGGAAGAACAGAGCAAGGACAGCAGAAGGTAGGCTAGGTCAAGAGCAACTGGATGATAAAAGGAGCTTCGATCAGATTTAGAAGGCAATAGGGAGACAGTGAAGAAGAGGGATTTAGGAATATCTTAATGAGATCTCAATACTGGGAGCAGTGGATTACTTTTGCATTACACTGCTTTAAAAACTGGCTAATGTGAGTGTCATTTAGAGGCTGAAGACAGCAAGGTCGCAATAGGAATGGATGTGGAGAAGGATGGACTTGACAAAGATTTTATGGGGAGAGTGAAGAGGAGAGAAGAGATTTCTGAGACATTTTGGAGATTAAACCAGGAGGATTTACTGATAATATCTATTGGCATACAGGGACAGGAGTTAAACTAAGTGGAGATGAGCAAGTGAACACATGAAAAGGAGACACTTTCAAATTTGTGCTGTCAAAATTTAAAAAAAATGCTGAGAAAAAAATATTGAGGTGTCACAAAACTGAAGTATTGATGGGTTCCTGTCTTTATAGGCAGGGAGGAGGGACATACACAAACTTGCATATTCCTGAAAGAGTGGAGAATATGTCTAAGCTAAATAAAATGAGTACAAGAATGTGGAATGTCAGTACTGCAGAATCCATCATTAAGAAACATTAAAAATTAATGGTTTGTGGAAATATTTCAAAAGTCTTTCCATTCTTATCCATGGAGAACAAAGCTCCAGTTCTATACTTAACTATGTTGCTCATTTTATACATGGGCTCATTTATCCTTGCAAGGCTGAGTTAGGAAGGCATAAGTAAATGAATATACACAGGTTAACATGCTTGACTTCAAACCACATATTTCTGATTACTCATCACGGTGATTACAACATCTTTCATGTGACTGTAGAATTCTCAAGCTGTTTTTTTTGCTGGTGAACTGATAGGAAGACATCAGCCTGCTTTTATAAATTATTGGGTATTTTTCAAGCTTTGTACCATGAAAAAACCCTATTTATTCATAGTGGTTTTAAAGGTAATTGGGATGCTGATTGTGCAGATAATGCTGTGAAAATAACATGCACAGCTGATGACTTTCTAGAGCTCAATCTTACATAGCTTTCAAAAGATAAATATAGATAAATACAGAGCACTGCTTTCATTCCAGAAACTGCCTATAGTGCCAACAAAGGAACAAAAACTGAGTGG
Source organism: Oenanthe melanoleuca (assembly GCF_029582105.1). Taxonomy (NCBI): domain Eukaryota; kingdom Metazoa; phylum Chordata; class Aves; order Passeriformes; family Muscicapidae; genus Oenanthe; species Oenanthe melanoleuca. Next base: position 15,383,294 of record NC_079342.1, on the reverse strand, counting down.
AGCTAGTATTAGGTGTGTTTTTTAAATGAGGAGAAGCATGATCTACTGTATTAAAGAGATTGTTTGGTGTGATCAAATTTGGACAACTAGCTTAATGTAAAAGAAAGAATCTCACCAAATTTGCAGTTTGCCAGTTTGCACTTTCAGATCACAGCAGGTGATCCTCAAAGGAGGTGGTGAGAGGGTGTATCAAATTGGGGGATCCTGAATGCCCTGGGTAGGGTTGATAAATCCTCAGCCTCCTTGATGTTGAGTTCTGTGCATTTTCAGCACCCTCAAATGCCAGTATCTAACCCACCACAGTGTGCTCCAGTATAATCCACCCTGTATGTGCAGAACAGCCAAAGGCATTTGCATGCAACACACACACCTCTATCACATACATGCATCAGTTACTGAATACTGGGATAATAAATATTTAATGCCAATAATAAAATGATAATTATAATCATGATATTTCAGTCTTTGCTTTTTTTTTGATGAGTGACTGTTGAGTCACCAAATTTCCTGCCAAAAAGAAACTATGATGTAAAACAGACAGAGGATGCACAAATGCATTGGATAAAGCTTCTCTGATCCTTGCTGTGGTTTTTTATATCAAATTTATTTATTGGTTTCGAATCAAGTCCTGTCACTTCAAAAATTTAGATGGTCTTTTAAGTACTTCAGAAATGTTTCATTTATCCTTGTCACCAGGAAAATTATAGGGTTTTTTCTTCTAGTCACTGAAATCTGGATACAATTGAAAATGTACTTAAATGTCAGATCAAAATAATGAATTTTCCATTATTGGTTAAAATTATTTTCAAATAAAAAAAAGTCCATGGAAAGTATTTTTCAAACACAGGCTACTCAATCATTGGGCAGCCTATCTCAGAGGACTCCAGCTCAAAAGTAGTGTCAGCATCTGTTTTATAACTGTCTCACCTCACCTTCCTGTCTGAGTGCTTTACAAATCCTTATCATTTTATGTGCAAACATCATATTCCATCTGAGCACACAGGGCTGAATAGATCTCTTGGGATGATGTAACTCTAGGCAATTCTGAAGCAATAAACACACAAAGTCACATAAACATATGCATGCACACATCCTCCTAAATCTGCAGAGCTATGTCCATCTGAAGGAAATGGCACATTTCAGTGCTCAGAGACAGTTCCTTTCTTCTCTTTGTTTTACCTTGGATGAAGTCATGAAATAAGGGAATTTAAAGTGAATGCAATGTTTCTGAAAGTCAGATTAACTGCCCTGAAATTGGGCTCTGTTTCTGCATCTGCTCTAATACAGTGGAGATGTACAGATTGAGTATAAAGTTCCCCACAGCTAAAGGGGATAAAGTAATTCAGTTTCCATGTCTGTTTGTATTCTCCTGGTCATGCTACAGTGAAATTGTAACAATAGTCACATCCCTGCAGGAGGAATAGAGTGAACTCCATGAATAATTACACCAATGGAATGCCAGACTACCAGTTTCTTTTAATGCACTCATTTTATACCAGAGCATCAGAAGGGAAGTGTAGGCTCATATCTGAACCACCAGACAACCAGAGTGTGTCCTACAGGTCCACAATGACATCTCTGTTTTTCACGTGGGAGAAGGGTTCTGACACTTCTCCTTTGCCTACCACAGACTCCCAGACTGGCAGTCCCTGTCCTCACCTGTCAGGTGTTTACCCTCTCAGTGCTACAGTCAATCTCCCAGCAGAGCAATATCCCACAAAAACCATCTTGAATTTCCTGTCCTCAGATTACACTCTGAAAACTGGCTAAATTATGATGTAGGTTTGGGGTCTTATCAATTAACTTCAATGTCTATTGAAGAATGACTCGATCCTAAGCAAGGATATTGGGATTTGGTCCTGCATTCCCATGGGGTTGTGTCCTGTAGAAATGCAGGTCAAAGGGAGCAGAGGAGCAGGTGTGACCACAGGAATGGACAGAACTGTGGTCAGAGCGAGCTATACACAATACTGGAAAAGAAGATGCTCTTTTCCATCCTCTCAGTCCCTCACAATTACAGATATCCTAGATGACAGTTCATAAAAGTTCTGGTTCTCTGCTGCTGCTGTGTTCTGCCTCACTTCTCACAGTCCTGCCAATGCCAGAGCCCTCTTCCCCTTGCCCTCTTTGCTTCCTCACCACTTTACCCCTTCATCCTTTCTCCCAGTGACTCCTCAAGAATTTGTTCATTTCCTATCTGAGAACTCTCACAGAAGGAAAAATACTTGAGGACCATGACAGGAAACAAAATAATACTCAGAGGAGGGAAATAACAAATGATCATTTAGGACGGAGAGTGGAAAGTTCATCATATGAACTGCCAGGAGTGCTTTAAGTCAAACCCAAACATCTGCATTACAAACAACAATCATATAATCACTGACTTCTTGCATTATCCCTTCCCAGGCAGAAAGTATTCTGTGATGCATGGGCCAATAAAACAATTATTCTGTAATATTCCTTCTCTGTGATATCATCTCCTTCCTTAAAGGTTGCAGGAACATGAGAATTTGCTGGGAAGTTGTAATGTTTGGAGAAAAGTTGTGTGTAGCACGCAGAGTGTAAGGGAGGCCCCTCCATTCAATGACAGCACAGATAATGCTTTGAGAGAGAGCATGGACAGGAGGGACAGTCCTCAGGCAACCCTGCTGTCATCCAATTGCTTTTCTATCACATCAGTCACTTGGTAAAGCAAGTTCCTCATGTGCACTGACTCCAGAAAGAGCTTTCTCTGGACCCCAGCACTACAAAGCAGAGAGTTTGTAGCAGCTGTGGAAAAGTTCAGAGTTTTTGTTTGGGCCAGTGACTTAGAGCCATGCTCTCCCTCCCTCATGCTGCAGGGTCATGTTTCTCTGGGACTGGGGCACTAATGACTGAACGCTGGCAAGTTCTTTTGGAGCAGTTTAAAATGAAAACCTGAAGTATGCTGAAATAAGGTTAGCATCCTTATATTAGCCTATAAACTCATTGCTAAAACTTTTCTATTATGCTAGACATTGGATTGTGGCATGTCTTGAAGAAACTCAAAATATGCCCCTCACAGAGTTGCATATTTGTATGTTGCTGGTGGTCTTGATGATCTCTTGACTTTGAAAGTAAACTTGAAAGTTTAGCTGGAGCTGTTTGACTCTGCCCTTTCAGTGGTGCCTTTTAGCTTAAATTGATGTAATTATATCCCCAAAAAGAGAAATTAATTATAAATAAATAAATCTAGTGATTGTTGTTTCCCAGCTTGGACTCCTTCTTACAGGTCTAGGGGTGACTATTTCTATCTATTTCTATACATTTGCTCTTCTCATGGCTGGAGTAGAACTGAAAAGGTATTTTTGCTCTGGACTTACCCTCCCCCCTGGCTTACAGCACTTTTCCTTCCTCTCTGCTGCTGGATAGTGAGTCCATCCTGACCCAGAGGTTAGACCTAATTCACACCCCATCAACACGCACAAGTAGTTTAAATTATTTCTTACAGTGTTCATTATCTTGTACCTGTCTGCACTGAACTTCATCTGGTATCTTGTTAGTCAGTCACTCAGCTTTTATTAGCTCCTCCTGAAATTCCTTACTTTGCTCCTTGGTTTGTATTAACTTAAATAATTGTGTATTGTCAGCAAATTTCAGCACCTTGTTATTCATTCCATTTCCCATATCATTAAATATGAGTGGTGAGCAAATAGCGGAGGAAATTATTCATGAATATTCATTTGAAGTTAAAAGCAAATTCCATTTCCACAGCATTCGTGACTAGCCCTTGTTCACTTTCTGCAAACAACTGAGTGCTAAAAATTTACTGGTGTAAATGCATGCAGGAGATTCACATTTTATCCCCCTATACAAATAATCCCTCCAAAAATTTCCACCTGCGTGTTCCTAGATAAAATTCACATTTCAGGAGTAGTGGAGATATCTCTAGAAAGGGGACAGCATCCCAGAAGCTAAGAGTATATTTGAAAGGCCTGTTCCTTTCTGGTGCAGAGGCAATCTGACACAAGTGAGAGCAGCATTTCTGACACATCCATTTCAACATCTGCTCACCCAACGCCAAGCAAACACCTGCAGCCTTCTGCCCTGTTGCCATCTGCATGGGCTCCTGACCGTATTTCCAGCTAGTTTGGTTTATGGATTGGCTACTCTGCAGCCTGGCATCCTGTGCCATGCAGGGCACGGGGCTCTCCTGCCAGCCTTGGGGCTGCCTGGCCGTGGCCAGCTGGGCACTCACAGGCTCTGGCACAGCCCTGCCCTGCTCTGCAGCTGCACACCCAGAGCTCTGGGCTGCTCACTGCACCTCCTGGCTCCTGCACACCTTCTCCACTTCAGGAAGCAAGAGCCTCCCTCCCTCCAACAGCAGAGGTTGCACCAAGCTCAGCCCCTTTTTAAACATTGCCCTGTGCATTTCTGAAACAGCATAACGAGATGTGCCATAAATGAAGGCCATAAAAGAATGAGCTATTTTTATAATAGCAGTTAAGAACCCATCCAGTGTTTTAGAAACTCTGTACGAGTTGCACAGCAGTGCTAACCTAGATCCAGATTATCTTTGGAATCCATGTGGATGCTGAAAAGAGAGAAAGAAGCGAGGCTTGTGAATGAGGCAGGCACTCTGCAATACTGTGACATAGTGCATGAGAAAGACCATTGTAGACAAGTGATTACATTGATTTGTCTTCCAAATGCCAAGAAGTTGAATGGAGGTAGCTGGTGAGCAGTTTAATTTAATTGCTCCCATGCTTTATTCCTTATTTTTTAAAAATGGTAAGTGTGCATACAAGGAAAAAAAGCCTCTTCCTAAACAGCATCACAGTTCCTTCAGTAAATTCAAATCTCTGCTCCATGTTTAGCTCCACGTGAACACAATGTCACAAACACATACTCACAGTGAACAATTTGGCCTTTTGGGTGATTAGCCTAAATTGTTTTAAGGTCTGCTCCACGCATTAGTGTAATGACAAAAACAGGACAGAATGGTTTGCAGTACTTGAAAAGCAGCAAGAAATATGTGCTTGCCTCAGTTGTATGTAGTTCTGTGTGTGAACACCCAGGTGTGGCAGGCATTTCCTGAATAAACTCCTGCCTGCAAACTAAATTTAGTGGGAATTTTGCTCATGCATAGCTATAAGACTTGTTCTTTAAAAGAACTGGAATACAATAAGTCTGTGCATGAACTGCTTTCACTAGTACACTGAAGACTTACTAAATCAGATGTTTTCAGATTAAATATTTAAAATATTTTCAAAACACACTGCTGCCGTATGTATGTGGCCCAGCCAGTGCTGATCATACCATATGATACAGCTTTTTTCATAAGATTGCAGGAAAGGAGACGTGCAGATAGTCATATGCAACTTCCTTCACAGAAATGCCTGTATTTAAAGTGGAAAAAGAAAGGAAATTAAAATGAGATTCCATTGTTTAGATGAGAAAGTGCAAAGGTTCATGACTAAATTAATGTAATTCTGACTTTGACCTTTAGACAAAGCACTTAAGAGCTCTCCAATAATGACATCATATTTATTTGGTGCCTATGCCTTAGTTTTCAGTTTAATTGCTTAAAGAATAAACCAGCTATAGAAGATATGTTATAACCCTTACACTCATCCCATCTTCTTTAATTAATTTAAATAATGATATGCTGGATTTCAGGTCACACAGCCCTTCCCTATAGCCTCACAGCCACAATCCTGGAAACATCTGGGTGCACAAATGGATGCCTGTCAGAAATTCCAGTGTGGCTCAGGGAACTATAGGGATGCAGAAGATAAAAATGTATACATTTGCTCTTCTATATTTCACATTATTCGTCAATCTTTATTTTCAAAAATTCTCCCCTAGGTATCTTGAATTATCTCTTATTTCAATATTTTTGAAGCTACCCTATCAAGAAGAGGGTTTCCGTGGAGATTTTGAGATTTTGAGTTCACTGAAGTCAAGGGAACTATGCTGCTTTATGCTAGCTGGGGATTTAGTTTGATAGTCTCATCTTTGTGAATACAGAGCAGATTGAACTCATCCAAACTTATGAAAGCCACATGAATAAGTTTGTTTGAACAATTCTGTTGTATCTCCTCTGTATTTACAGTGCAATTTAGCAGGCTGAAATTAATTTTTCCTCCCTGATTATGTTTTCTACAGACGCTGGAAAGGCTGATGAGTACAATATAGTTTTAAATGATGTGCCTTATTCATGCTTTTTTCTTTATGTTCCATTACTGTAGGATTTGAGTGGAACCATATGATTATAGTCTTAGGCTGTCATGCAAATGGACTAATTTTGTTCCATTTCCCATTCCCCTCACCGTCCTTGTCAATGCAATGGATAAATCTTGCTCTGTGTTCTGTTCCTCACAGACTTGCAGGGCTGTCATCAGAGTGGATTAATCTACTGCCTGTGTTATCACAAAATTCTCTTTCCTAACAATGACTTATCACTGAATTTAAAGCTTGATATACTTTATACTCAATCTGTAGACTTAGTCTTGCAACAAAAATTGTAATGAGAGCTAAAAATGGTACAAGAATAATCCATTCTTATCACAGTCTTTGAATTGTAATTTCATGTATTTCCTTGAATACAGTATTTTACTGAACAATACCAAGACAGAACACGATAGAATAACGCACTTGAAATTTCAATTTTAAATGTCACCTAAATTAAGCTCCCAAATTGTTTAATTAAGTGACCATGGCTGTATTAGAGGTTATTGTCAGCACAATCTCTGTGCAAGCAGTTCCTTCGATAAAAGCCAGGGTGTGGACAAACTATTACTCAACAGCATGTAAAAACACCACTAGAAACAATTATAATGGTGGGACTTAAACCTAAAATAATACAAATTTTAAAGTTACTTCTTTCACATATAATCCTTTAACTCCCCCCTTCATGCTTGGCTATTGCATGGTTTTTAAACTGACATGTGGTTATTATACATGCTTGTAATTTATTCTTTTCTCAGGGTTCTCACACTGGTCTACATTACAAGAAAAAAAATTTTAAGCATTTCTTTAACATGTGTATTTATCTGTGTGCTCAAGACACTAGATGAAACAACAATTTTGTATTATTTTCCCCTCTGATGTCAGATATAAAAGGCCAAAAGAAACTGAATTAAGCTAATCTACATAAAAATAATGATTTCTAAACTTTAAGCTATCATGTTAATTTTTTAGCATACTAGGTTTGTCTACATGGGAATTTTAGAATGAGGCAAAGAAACCTGTGCTAGATGACATTAAATGGAAAAAGGGGCTCCCACACCACTACCTAGAGCTGATTTACAGAAATTCTTATGTTAACCACTTCGTTTACAGATTTTATTTCATAGTTGGCAGTTCTGGCAAGGAACCCAGCGCAAACTTTTGTGTGTCAGCTTTGTGATTTCTCACCGTGCTGGGCGAGATCCTCCGACAGCTGGCAGGGGGCCTGAGCCTGGCTGTGCTGAGCTGCCGTGGTGCTTTCCCCAAAACTCAGCTGTGTTTGCCAGCTCCACTTCCAAACTGCCACGAGAGCAGCCTGGAAGACACACTGCTCACTTACAGCAGCCTCCAGTATCAACAGGATAATGTCTTGGATTGGCACTCATGCAGTCAGATGGATCTGCCCATGGAGCTTTGGAGGAGCAGCACCAAGACTTCAGAAGAAAGAAATCTGGAGGATGAAGTAAAAAGCAGTGTGTGGCTTCTGTTATTGGTAGTTTTGGTTTTGGATATTTTTTTGCTTGTTTTTTGTTTTGTTTTGCTTTGTTTTGTTTTTCTTTGGAGGCCTGTCTCTGCAAATGCATTCAGAAAATGCTACGTTGCTGCTTTCCTTGGCAAGCTGTCAGTGTCTGGTAGGATGAATTCCTGGGAGGAAAAGCACTGCTGAGGAATTTTATGCCAGAGAAGGTGATGATCCCACTAAGCTGCTCGGTGCTCATTTGAAGGTACAGAGTATCCACATGAAAACCTTGTTCTCCCTATAATTTAATACCTTTCTTACCTAAAATACTGAAGAAATAAAAGCTTGAAAGTCAGCAGCAAGTGGGAAATGTGGGTATTATGGATGTCCCCTACAGACATTAAGGACATTTGGCTAGGTCTGTAGCATACTGTGCTGCCCCTGGGTGAGAAATGACAGAAATGGAAGAAGACCTGGACAATTCACAAGATAAAGCCTGTCTTGAAACAAGCACACTAAAACAGACTGCCTGTTTTGCCATAAGCTGTCCTTTATGACACCCACTCCCACACATCTCACTTTGCACCCACATATAAAGAATAATTTAAAATGATAAAAAATATCTTAAGAAGTGCTCCTACTTCAAACATTAGCCCATCAATGCAGCATTTCAGATCCAGTGTTCTCGCTGCACTTCAGCATTGATGCACAGCTCAGTCTGGGGAGTGAATTTCCAGTTCTGAATTTTACAAATTTCACAACAGACACACAGAAATGATGTGCAAGAAGAGCTCTCAATGTCTCCAAGGCCATATAGTTTATGAGCACTGTTAAAAGTCTCCTTCTGGTCAGATCTCAGCATTTATGTAGAAAGGTTGTTTTTCTCTCATTATGATATCATGGGAATTTGTCACATTTTCTTGGGCTCCTGTTTGGCTTCAATAATTTTTCAGAAACTTTCCAGTGTGTTGGTAAGCACACTGGAAGTGTACAGTGATAAAACTTCTTGCTAAAGCGCTCTCTGTTTTCCAGGAAAACAGGGAAGTATTGGGAGCACTGACTGAGGCTTGGTCCTCTCTTGTCTTCAGTCACTACCACAGAATATTTTTCCTTTGACTTGGCACAGGGAGTAGGAGCAGAAATTACCATCTCAGTTTTATTTATTCCAACAACATCTTGTAGACATTTGCTTTTGTGACACCCTTCCAGATGGGACTGAGCATGCAGCTATTTGAGTCCCAGAGCTCTACAGATGTCCAGATGGAAGACTAGAGTGCACAGCAATCAGTGAGTAATTGGGTAAGTGATAGACCTGCTGCAAAGCAGCATTACCTCAGCCTTAAGGAGGATTAATTACAAAAGACCTATGATGCCAATTAATTCTCTTTAAAAAGTTGTGTGTGGATTCAAGGCACTTTAAGTTAAAGAAGCTGTAGTTAATTCAGCATTGTATGCCTACATAAATAAGCAAGGGTTGAAAGATATTAAGCACTTTACATAGCACACTAGCAAAAGTATCTGAGTTTTTTGTTTTTTTGTTTTTTTGTTTTTTTTTGTAAATGTATTCTGGAAACAGTAATAAACTGATCCCCCTGTCACCAGAGGTGGTCTTCCTAAAACATAATGTAACCTCTAGTTTTGTCTCACACACAGCACCCAATGCTGAATACTGAACATGAAGTTTGATCCCAAAGTGCTGATAAAATACAGCTGATTTCTCAGCTTAGGCTGACAAGATTTGTTCATGCTTAAAAAAATAATGCCTCAAGTGACAAGCCCTCAAGATTTCAAAGGAACCCTAAGAGAGTTTTGTTCAATCAGAAGGTAACAGAGATGCTCTTCCTGACACATCGCTGCAGTCTCAATGGAATAGAGAAACACCAAGGAGGGGGAAATACTCCTGATCAGGTTAACATGAAAACTTTTTTGCTAGCACTAATTGGAATGCAAATCTTTGTACCATAAAAAACCTGAGCTATGAATAGAACATTGGAGTTTAATTGATTAAATCTGTCAGTTTCTAAAAAAGCCAGAGATACATGCTCTGATATACTTGACTCCCAACAGTTTTATTAATAGCTATATGGTGTTTCAGCTTCCTTAGAGATGCAGGTATAAAACACAGTATATTTTTACCCTTAAGTAGATTTCCTGTGAAAGGCACACAGCAGAGTGTGGCTCACAAGGTGAGCAGGAGTGTGCCTGTCCGTGGGTGCTGGCTCTGCTGGCACAGCTGCAGAGCTGCACAGCAGTCACTGGAGACCAGGGACATGTAGGGGTTTGCCATTGTTCCATGAAAGAAATTACAATAAAAAAACAAGCTGTAAAATACCAGGAAATCAAAGAGAAAGAATAAGAGAAAAATAATGAAGTCCAGCTAATTGCTGTTTTAATTTCATCACCATTTTTCCAAATTTGTGCTCTAAGAAGGTAACAAATTTATGAATACTGCACTGAGATGTGCTCCCCTTTAGATACGTAGGACAGAGTGTATGGGTGTATGTGTGTGAGGAGGGTGTCACCCCTCTGCTCATCAGTATGCTCAAGCTTAATGCTAAACGTGACAACTTCCCCCACAGCTGCTTTCTCATTACAACTCAAGTAGGTTAGTTTCAAAATTATGTATCCAGTAAGTCACTACAGATGTTCACTGTCACCCTATGAGTCCTCTGCCTTATTTCCTCAATGTGAATTATATTTTTCTCAAATCCTGGACCAACATTTATCAGAATACATATCAGAACTTTTCAAAATTACTGTAATTGATTGAGATTCTGTAAATTCCTTACCTATCCGAAAGCAAGAATAAAACCCTACAATGAAATGCCATTAAAAATTACGGTATAAATTAAAGCTGAACTTTATGAATGCTTTTGTTAATCTTCCATCCTGCCCTCAAACTTTAAAAAATAAAAAATGATCCTATGATCCAAAGTAACAATACCCATGTATACAGCATGACACAGGGTATTATGCTGTTTCATTAGTAAGACTGCTACATGGCTTGTGTTGTGTTACTGCAATAGTATTTAATAGATAGTTCTTGCACTTTGCATTGCATACCTGGTCTCATATTGTGGCTCAAATATTTAGTCTTTAAAGAAGAGAATATGAAAAGAGGAAATAAAAAATTAATTCAATAGGCTTATATATCTACTCTGTGTAGAACCTTTTCTGATTTTCCAGCGATTCCAAAAAGTCTGAAACAGTTCCAAACCACCTGAGTCAGAATGAGAAAGCATGAACTACCTGAAAACATAAGATAGCAGTTTAAAAATCAAAATGGTAAAGAAAAAAGACCTTCAAGTAGAAAAATCCTTTCAATTTGGAATACTGGAATATCAAGATATTGAATCAGAGCAAAGCAATTTAACTTCTATTTCAGTTTTTATTTAAATTTCCATCAGTCTCTTCTTGACCCAAACAATTCAGAAAAATTGAAATGGAGCCAAGGAAAAATGCGTTGCCACCCAATCAGTGTTTTCCAACAAAATTTGACTTACCTCTACTTTCTCCTGGTGCTTGGCAAGGAGATTAATTTATTTTTGAATTTTTCAACTTCACTTTTTATGTTTTTCTATAGAAAAAAATAAACACAACTGGGGAAGAGGTTCCAGCATAAATATATATGACAGCTCATGGAGAGATAACTTGTTGCTATTAATCCTGCTGGCTAATAACAGCATAAATTTACCCTGCACAGAGCCTTTCCTCTAAGGTATGAAACCCAGGTTTGGACATATTAAATAAAAAGTAAGTGAGCTGTTAGAGTGCAGGTACATTGAGGCTGAGTGGGTGTGGGTGGGTGTGGGTGGGTGTGGGCAGCATCACAGGGAGCAAAGCCCAAAGCTGTGGCACTGTGGGTGGGTGATGTGGGGAAGGCTCCAGCCAAGGCTTCATGGCCAGAGAACTGCAGCAAGGAAAATTTGGAATGGCCACACCCCCAAGAGCCCATCACCGACCTCACCCAAGCAAAGCCTGAGGGGTCAGGGAAAAAAGAGTTCCCTGGGGAGGTGGAGGGCAGCAAACAAGGCTGTCTCTGGTCCTTGCAGGGCAATGCCTGCCCAGTGCAGGACACAGGACATGTAAATCACTCCTCCCATGCAGAGGAGCTGGGCACAGGACAGATAAACCACTCCTCCCATGCAGAGGAGCTGGGCACAGGACAGATAAACTACTCCTCCCATGCAGAGGAACTGGGCACAGGACAGATAAACTACTCCTCCCACGCAAAGACACAGGACAGATAAACCACTCCTCCCATGCAAAGACACAGAACAGATAAACCACTGCTCCCATGCAAAGACACAGAACAGATAAACCACTGCTCCCATGCAAAGACACAGGACAGATAAACCACTGCTCCCATGCAGAGGAACTGGGCACAGGACAGATAAACCACTCCTCCTACGCAAAGACACAGGACAGATAAACCACTCCTCCCATGCAAAGACACAGAACAGATAAACCACTGCTCCCATGCAAAGACACAGGACAGATAAACCACTCCTCCCATGCAGAGGAACTGGGCCTGAAACGTGTAGAGTGTGGCCTTGTTCAAAATGCCATAGCAGCCAGTTTCAGGGTTCAGGACATTTCAGTGGAGGGGCAGAGATGACAAATAGTGTCCTTTAATTAACACTGCACAATATGTTTCCTATACAGGCTGACATAACTGTCTATATTTCAAGTGGTAGGTTTATACAGCTCTGGTTGGAAATGAGCAGATTTACTGCAAATACCACCATAAATAAACTTTCCTGAACCAACATTGGTAACACAAACAAATGATTATGTCTGTTGTCTGAAATGCAGCGAAAAGCAAAATTGTGGCAGGTGTGACACCTGATAGCTAAATTGAAATTTATAGAATGCATATGGCAGAACTTCATTTTTCTTTTTCATTTAGTGATCAAAAACTAGATGACAGACAGTGTAAAATGAAAACAGATGAAATGAATTTCCGAATGGATCCTGCCAAGTTTCATTTTCTCCACAAGTTCTTGGAAAGCCCAGAACCTATTCCCATGTGCACAGCCAGAATTTGCAGATTCTGCTCTTTACCTCTTCATCCTGCCATCTGACAGTTTGCCAAGTCCTGTGTGCTGCAGAATGATTGTGAAGAGAGGTCTGTTTATTATGGTACCAAGATCATTCTGTCAGACTTGATAGCCTAATTTTTATATGTAGTATAAATAAAATATAATAATATATATCTGTACACATGCACACATTAATTATAAAAGTTTCCAAAGTCACAGTCATTATAATGCTTCCTCTGATGAAAGTAGAAAGACTGGATAATAAACGAAGTGTAATGGAAATTTGATACAAGTTTTTAAATGTGGGCTGAGGTAAAAGGTGAACATAAGCAACAGATCCTTTTACTCGTCCGATATGAAACAAGATTCTCTGTGGAATAAGTTTCAGACAGGCATGGAGAATTTATTTTTAATCAGCTTTAAAATACAGTCTATAATAAGCATGCCCTTAGGCAGCTATACTGAGCATGCCATCATAAAAAGAAGAAAAAAAGAAGAAAAAAACCTTACAATGAGGCTTAAGAAAAATGGTCAACTGGATGCTAGATTTTTTAATCTATGGTTGTCTTTGCCCCTGCTGAGGATTCCTATATCATCTTTTCATCAGGAGAGTTTGGCAAAGCCACTCAGCGGGTGCTGTATGTTGGGAGCCACAAAAATCAATATAGGGAATATGAAGGCAATTTTTAAAAGCTAATGTGTGAAACATTAAAAATCCATGCAGTATAAACCATGTATAATCTTAGCAACTCCCCAGCTCAAACGGATCAAACAGCAGAAATTGTGGTATATTGCACACTAAAGTGAAGTAACCTTTAAGGCTGAAGATTGATTCTTTTGGGAAAGTATTTACAATATGGTATATTAAGCACTTTGGATAGAAATAGAATGCCTTCTCATAACAGGGATATACACTTTTGAAAGAAAACAACTGGGCAGTGATCTCATGAGCTAAAGGAAAAAATTTAATCTTACAGGGGAAAAGCTCGAAATTTATGTCTTTTCATAAGAAAATTATTGGATAGTTTTCATTTCAGAGCTTAACATCATTCAATTACAGCTTTTAATTAGGACATATTAGTTGCAAATTTATGTAGTGTTTTCTTGGAGACAACATATGTCATATAGCACCGAAATTATTTTGCATAAAGCTTTATAAACCTCTTAAGCCTCTAATGAGGTCCAGTGCTAGAAAAAAAAAAGCCTTTGGCAGAGTTTCCATGCATCAAAAATATCCCACTAAAATCGAAGTGATTGTTCTGGAGAAAAAATTGTGCAAAACACCAAAGCATTCTACAGTCTACCCCAAAGAGATGAGAGATGGGGATTATTTGTGTCTTGGCTGGGTAGCTGGAAACATGAAGAACAGAGAGATGAGGGGACATGCCAAGGTTATGTACAAAGTCTTTGTCAAGGCAGGATCTAAATATACATCTTGAGAGTCCTAGAGGGCACAATATTGTCTCATTTTGAATCGAAGTACTCTTTCTAATTCAGTGCAATCTTCCAAAACAATTATAGCCTACAGCATATGCACAATATCCTTGAAAAAAATTAACATGTGTTTTGTATAAAATTCCCAGCACAATTATCGTCCTAGCACACTAGTATGAAATCAAGAATAAAGAGGTAGGTAAAGGGAAATAGCAATACACAGAAAATATTGAAAAGTGGAAAAAATGTAAAATCTCCACCAAATCCCAAACAGAGAACTGAAGCAGACATTCTTATCCTCAGTCCTACCAGACTGTCTCTCTACTGGCTGACCATGTTAAAAGGTCAAAGAAATCAAAATGTGAGCCTAATTGGAGCTTGCCTCAGTTTCTGTGCAAAACGTGCACAATGTCTCCAAAGAGATGTACTTTACAACTTTGCCATAGGAATAATATATTCCATGACTCCTTTCTTAATTATTTAATTGAGACCTATGGAAGTCTCTTGTTAAAACTTTTGCTGTGATGTAAAGTCACACTTTTTGTTATTTAACATTTTTGTATTGTGAATTTTGTATTTGAAGAATTTTAACTGGAACATTAAAAACCTCCTTCAGAACAGAAGTCTATTAAGTACAGAACAGATTTGCATAAGACTTCTTAAGAGAGAGAGCCTGATTAAAAATGCCCCTACAACACCTAAAATACCTGCTAGCAGTGAAGAACTGAAGGAGGGAAATGAAATTCTTCAAAATATAATGAACTCTTATGCTGTAATATTAAAGACAAAAGAAGAGAATTTTCAAAAATGTCTAGGGGAAAGAAAAATAAAAGACTCAGTAAGATTTTTGAATAACAGAGAAGGAGAAACAATCAGCAAGGATTTAGGCATGGCATAACTACTGTGTAAACACTTCTCTTCATACTTATAATAGGAATTCATCAGAAGGAAAGATGTATTGGATGCAAAATCCAAGAAAACAAAGGGAAAATGTAAAACTGATCTTCAGTGAAAGGAATGTAAACATATACTTAAGAATACTTTGGGATCTGAAGGGTTTTGCTGCTTGGGGACAAGGAGCTAGCAGAGATGATAGCAGGGGGCATCTGCTGATGGGACTGATCGTGCAGATCAGGCTCCACCACCCAAATGTTAAACAAAATGTAATGCTCGAGTTTAAACAGAGAGGAAAGAATGAGTGACCAGGACATGTAAACTTTCAACCTGGCTTTTGTTCCAGGTGAAGAACTTGAAAGGATCACAGAGGAATTAATTTATGAGAACTGATGGAGTGGAAAGCATCTCAGCAGAGTCAGCTTGCGTTTGCTGAACTCAGGCTAACATCACCGATCGACTTTTTCCACATACTGAACTGGGCAAAAAAGGATGAGGTAAAATTAATCTGGACTGCAGCAAGATGTTTTGATCTGGTTGCAATCAGAAGAGCCACTGAGATAATGGAGATGAATTGCTGGCTCAAGATGATGATATGGTGGATGGTGATTAGTTTTCAGATAGAGTATTATCAGGCTGAGTCATGGTTCAGCTCAGCCAGCACCGTACTACATAATCTCCAGTGATTTTAAGGCAGTGATTAATTTGGTCTTGGCCAAATCTATTGTTGGAATTGGGAGCAGCAATAAATATTTTCTTAGAGTTACTGTTATATCCATTAAAAGCATCTGTGGGGGACTCTGGGTATTGATGGAGCAGCAGTTATGAGCACTATATCAAGGAATGGAAGAGATGGTGAGTCACAATTTATAAAACAATATTTTAAGTGTTAGAAAATTATTACAAATATTGTGATGGGGGAAAAGCAGTGAATAAAGGAGGGGAAGAATACACATAAAATGGCCATTGAAAAGCCAGTTTTCTCCTGGGATGAATACAGGGGGACATAAGCTATGATTGTAACATAGTAATGTGTATTCAGCTCGAGCTGAGTACAAAAGGCCACCAAGCAGAGGCACTTGCAGTTTCTCACTGCTTCCAGGAGTGTGAGAGGCTGTGTGTGGGACTGAGTGGAGAATTCAGGTCAGCAGCATTCCCAATTCAGAAAGAAGCTTCAAAGCAATTCTAAATGGCCTCAATTACATTTAGAATACCACAAATTATGCATTTTATGTCCAGTGGATTTTTTGTAAATGACATCACAAAGGGAAAAGTGGTTCCTGAAATGGAAATTGAACGTGAAATGCAGATTTCCTTAGTCAAGATGCCATTGAGCCTCCTTCTCCACAACAAAGGCTCTACTTTGCCTGCCAGCAGCCCCATTCCACATATCCCCATTCTTTGTCCTCCACTTTAATGCCCAGGATAGGATTTAGAGAAAAGAACATTACTTTGGAGATTGAAATAACTAATTTGCATTTGGGTAGGGGAAACATTCAACAGCTCTGACATTTTTACTTCTGCACTGAGCTTCAGCTGCTTCTCCCCAGGTAGGGAACAGCCTCTGGATTCTGTCTTACTATTTCCCATGCTAGTCACCATTCTGGTGTTCAGGATTCTTGTAGGAGAGCTGATAACAGCAGCTCATAAGAGAACTGATCACCTTATGAATGCTCTGTACCAGCCCTACTTTCTTACAACTGGATTGGTTTGATGGGGGAAGAAAGATTTCAGCCCAGAATTGCTGGCAGTAGCAAAGGTATGCTGATTTGCCTCAGTGTGCTCATTCAGAAATCAGTCATTCCAGTCCCAGTCCAGACCTGCTGGGACTGGAATAACAAGCTTTGTTGTTCAGTGTTTTCTTGATTTTTCCTTTATACATACAAAATTTTGTATTCCCATAACTCTAACAGGATGTGTTTTTACTTTTTCCTGACACCTCTTCCTGGCAGGAAGCTGGATCAGCCTCTCTGTATTTAATGTAAATAGATATAAACTAGTCAAGACAGTGACTTTGGACAATATTTTGCCATTATTTATTTCACAGAGTTTTCTTCTCAACAGTAGGTACTATTTGCAGAGTATTTTCCCCTGCTTTTTTAGTGTCTATTCTCTGGGAAAATGAAGAAAAATGATAACATATTTGGGAGTGTCAGCCATCCTGACAAAACAAGACAAAGAAACCAAGTTGGCTTTATTTTAGCAAATAAACCATATGCCTTATATCAGTGGGAGATGTGCCCCATTGAGAGGAAATAATCACCTCTGATTTTGTGGAGATCTTTGCCAGGCTGTGGGCTTGGCTTCTGATCTGCACACAGAACATATATTAATGATCACAGGTTTGTTGGAATTATTCCTCTATGCTTATGCTGACAGAGGCCAAAGTAGATGGGAAAAAGAAGAAATAATGTTTTAGCCTTACTTCCACAGAAGGGACCTATATCATAGCATACCATAATATCAATGCAATGATATAAACACAATATTACAAGGTCGTGGTCCAAACACAGTGGTGTTCACATTTCTGGATACAGTTTCAAGAGAAACATTCCCTTTTCCTGCCCATTGGAACAGACAGTGCAGGTATTCTGACCCATAAACATTTGTGCACAGGTTCAACTTCTGCTGCTAATAGTAATCAAACCCTGCCACTGACCTCATTGCATATTTAAAGTTGAGCATAAGACCTAAGAGCTCTCAGGGCCAGAAATATGAATCAGGGTTTACATGGAGAGAACTGAGGTCCAGAGGGATGCAGTTGCCAGGAAGTGGCTATATATCAGAAGAAAAATTGAATTTAGACCTCTGAGATCCAACTAAATCACAAGAGCACATTTCCTCTATTTAATCATTAGATAAAAAGTGAGATTGAAGAAAATCTTCAATTTGTTTGGAAACCTTTCTGCCTCCATTTTGGGATCAGATTTCAAAAACTATCAAATTCAGAAGGGTGAGTTCTCACAGAAAGTGCCAGTGAGAGACTGTGATTTCCCATTTGCTTGTTGCTGTTTTTTTTCCTCTCCCCTAACAAGAATTCCTAAAATAATCTAAAGTATCTGTTGTTTATATCTGAAGAAGACAACAGTTTAAAATATGCATACCTGCTTCTAGTGAGTTGAAAGCACAATGTAACTACGATTTTATTACCATATCTTTTGTTCTCTGGGTTTCTGTTTCAAGGGTTTGATCAAAATTAATGTGGTCTCTCTACCCAATGGCATTTATTTTGGTTATAAGATTAGAAATGTAAATTTGCAATAAAAGAAGAAAATAGGAAGCTGTTTTAATGAATATTTTACACATGACTAATTAACAGAATCCCCTACAGGAATTTGGAAGTAATAAGGAATTGACTGAAAATAAATTAAAAATTAATAAAGGGGTCTCCAAACAACTTTGTTTATGAGCATTACCAGTTGCATTCTCAGTTATGAATATTTCAAGCTGCTTTACTATTCAGGATGTTTTATTCTTGGAGTGTTCATAATTTTAGAGGTGATTAGACAAAAAAAGAAGAACAACACAAAACAAAATGTCTTGAAATGATAAAGCCTACCTGGGGAAAACTTGCTAATGCACAAATAATGGCTTAATATCCATTGTTTTTGTCTAATAATACCTGTGGTATGATGTTCCTCTTAATCCTCATCTTCTAAATGGAAAGAACAGAAATGCTGGCTAATTCATTGAGAAAAATGAGAGACTTTTCCCAGATATTGTCTTGAGAGAGGAGCTGCAGTGCTGAGCTGTGCACAGCCATTGGTGCTGTAGCTGAGCCTGCAGAGGCTCTGCCTGGGCTTGGGCTGCTGCAGGTGGGGACACCCAGCTGGGGTGGGACCTGCACAGGTGCACTCTGCTGCTGGCACAAAGCAGGAGCTCCACCCTGCTACTCTGCTCCCTTGGCCTCAGCTAAACTGTACAACAAAGCACTTTGCAAGGTAATGGCACAAAAAATATACCTTTATGTGCTTATGCTCTATCTTCATTTATATCAGTATAGCACAAATATTATCTAGGAAGGGAGAGGGAGAAACTCACAAATGCCACCTGTTCTCAGATGCCTAATGTAATGTTTTAGTTAGGTTAAAATCTTTGAAATAAAAGTGATTTAAATTCTCTGGTGTTGCCTTTGATACAAAAACTGATCTAAAAAATTTCTCAGAGAACTTAGGCTAAACCATCCAACACCTTTAGCTGAGGAAGGTCAGAACATAAGCCTGAAGAATAGAAAAGAAAAGGAAATAAATGACCACTTCTAAATAAATAAATAGATCCCCTTCACTGTTAGATGATCTGAGGTGATCCAATCAATCTAGGTATCCTAATATCAAAGATAAATTACAGCAAAACTAGAATAAAAACAGAAAACACTGACTGAGGGTTTCTGGTTGTTTTGTTTTGTTGGGTTTTTTCTACTTTTCTTTTTTTTTTTCTTTTTTTTGGATTTTTTTTTTTTTTTTTTTTTTTTTAAATCTTAGGCAGACCCCAAGGAAACCTTGGAAAGCTCCTAAGTCTCTGTATACCCATCTGAACAGGACAGTCTTCAGACATCTTGTGCTGGTAACTTAAAACAATAAGAGGTAATCTTGAAAAAATCTCTCCAAGTGTGAAGTCTGTTAGTCTCTGATCTTTTTTTCCATTGCCCTTGTCTAACAATGAACCAACTAAATAAAGCTTCAAAAGGTATTCACCAATCTGTAAATGTGATGTATTTCTTAAAAATAAGTAACTGAGTACGATGATTTAGTTATCAGAAAAAGCTTTTAAATAAAACCTAATAAAAAGTAAAAAGAAATTGCAACTTCTGAGTTCTATTGATAAGGCCATTTATTAAGGACTTTGGAGCTGATTTGCTCATTTGAAGATAAGCTTTTAACAACACTTGTTGGATATTCATTCAATTCTCCACAGCTTTTGTTCATTCCCCTCTTCCTGATGGAAACACTTTTTTGTTTTTCCTCTTTTTCTTCTTCTTTATCTTTTAAGGTAGAAAATCACCTTGTGTGCTTCTGAGTGGCCTGCAAAGACTGGGCTGAAACAAAGGGTGACACTGAAACAAAAATTCAGCACCAAATTCAGCTGCCTCTTCACACAGCTGCCATTCTGTAAACATTTTGAATGTCAAACCTGTCAAACCAATCTACCAAAGAAGAAAACCATGCCTTTAGAAAAACAGAAAGATAAATACAGACCCTGAATGACACTTTGCAAGAGTTCTTCTTCAAAACAAGACCCCAAAACCAAAAGAGCAATTTGTATATTTTTCTAAGTTTTTGTTGCACTAATTCTTTAGAAAACTCTTCCTCACAAAGCACACGGAACAGGGAGGCAGACAAGAAATCAGACTTCTCAGGTCATACTGTTTAGTTTGAAAAAACTGGAAACAAATAGAACAAGAAGTGAAAAGTGAATGAACTTTTTGAAGTCTCTTATGCATAATTTCTTCAGGTTCTCATCTTACAATGAGTCTTCAGAGCAGCTATTACAGGGTCTAACTCTATAATTCATATTATAATAAAGCAGCAAGCAGGTGAGCAGTAGAGGTAGCAGTAATTTGCACTAGCCATTGTAGAAATACTTACAAATGATGGCTCTAATGGGCTCTTATGGTTAAAAAAAGAAATTATTCAATGCTGGAAAATGACATGCAGAGGAGTCTTGTGAGGGCATACTAATTGTGTATACACTGAGTCATGCTCCATGGGAGAAACAAAATTCCTTTGCTTAAGAAATAAAAATAAAATAAAAAGGACTAGTAATGATTTGAAAGCAGAAGTCTGTCCATGTATAAAGAGCTAAAAACGATAAAAAACAGATTGAAAAATGTGTTTAATTGACATTTCTAGCATCTGTTTTATTTTCATTTTCAATTAGGAGTGAAATCCAAAGAAAAGAAGTGTCTTGGCTGTGAGTCAAGTTAAATTTTTCTGGATTTAGTTTGTTTTTACCAAGTGCAGTTTCAATGCCTTTTATTTATTTATTTATCTATTTTTATGCCTCAGTGTTTTATAGCACATCTTGCATACGTGGGTGAGTTGTAGATCAGGAATAATGCAATATACATTGACATTTCCAGTAAAAGCTATAGAAATATTATGAAACTCTGACATGCCTTCCTATCCTCCCCACTTCTGCCTTCCCCAAAGAGCAGTAATTTCTGGCAGTTATTTGGGCCCATTGTCTCTCCAATTCATGAAGAATTTTGAGTTCTGGCAAACGCAATGATCAGATATAATCTAGTCTTTTATTTCAGTCTCCCAGCAGAACTCTTCCTGCAATGAATTGAGTACAATTTCCTTTCCTATCATGAACTGAAACCATGGTAGGTTTATGTCTCTGCAGATGCCACCCCAGCTTCTGTCCTTTTCCCAGGTTTTCTACTTGCATGCTGCCAAGACCAACAACTCAGGCTATTTTTGACCTGGTGGATGCTTTACCTTCACTCTTATGGACTCAAAATTTCTGGGGGTGCAGGCAGTGCAATGCCTCTGATCTCTGCTGTGGTGGATCACACATCCCATTAGAATTATTCCAAACTCTCATGGAGCCCTACATGTCAAAATTCGCACCCAAAACAAATCAGGGGGCTCATAAGAAACCACTGTCTGTGATGTAGTTGCAAGCCCCACGAAATTTTTGTCTTTAATGACCATACACTGACAAGGACAGAGCTTTTTAAAACAAAACCAACTATTCACTGTAGCTGTGAGTTTGAATAAGGTGTATTTTATTGCTCATTTTCCTTGTTGCATTACCCAGGGATTGAAATGTAATTTGCTGGTGCCACCTGTCCTATTCAAATACATTAAAATAAGAATTCTTTGCTGTATTCTGAAGAACATAGCCACTTTGTCCTTTGATCTCAAGCTTGTATTAAAATCACATTTGGATGTTTGATTTGTTTTTACAATGAGTAAGCAGGCAGTGTTTTGCAGAGGGTTTCCATAATCAGATATTCACTTCTATCAGGCACTTTAAAATAAAGTACAAAGAGTTGGCTTAGAGGAAAAGTAAAGCTATTCTAAAAGGAAGCACACTGATTAAAAATGAATAAATACATTCAAATAATGAAAGACTATGAAATAAGCCAAAATCTACATTCCAGAGCAGGCAATGTATGAGGATCACAACATGTTTACCTTAAGTTTCTATTTAACTCTACTGACAGCTACTCCCAGTAACACTGAAATGATGAAAACACACCTTTCATTCTCTTTCCCTTACATATGTGCACATATATATATATATATATGTATGTATGTGTGCATTATGACACATAGATACCAGCATTTCTTCTGCATATTTAACCCTGATTAAGGCCTCAGCCCTGCACCAGGGAGATTGAATTACCTCATCCCAGAGTTTTCAGTGGATGGTATTTCTGTGCTCACAAGGGCTGAATCCCAGGTACTAAACTGAGACAGAGGTTAAGTGCTTACACCTGTCTTGCCTGGGACCCTCCTGCTTTGATACCATTTTTAGCTCCTTGTAAGAGATAATTAAGCCCCAAAAACACTTTCATGGAAGACCTTTGAGCATTCATGTACATCAGATCAGGGCTGGAATCTGCAGATTGCTGATCAAGACCCTTTCTCTTATAACATCAAAGTATTTCTTTTTTATTTCATGAACAGTCCTTGAAACTGCTCCTTTATCCACTAAAAAACCATACTAGAGCCAATTAAGCTGTCATATGAAATTGATTGGGCATTAAACTGAAAAATCTATGTTTAAAGCCTTGCCTTCATGCAAGCTGGCTTTACAACTGGACTGACCTATAGCAAATAGTCAAGACCATCAGAAATTGTAAGATGGACCATTGTATAAATGGAACCTTGCAGTCAGTCAGAAGAGTTTGCACTTCATTGATCAGCTAAGATGAGGAAAAAGATCTGTAAGTACAAGTCTGAAAGTAAGGGAAGTTTTTTCACATCTCGTTTATCTGGACCAGAAGCTGAGATGCCTGGATTCCTCAATATTGTGGGGCTGAATTTAAACCTAAATACTGCCCTAAACAATCTGTAGCCAAAACCTCAGACAAAAAAAAAGGGTTCAACGTCTGTCATGAAGATTTCTGAATTAACATATTGTGGCAAAACTGTTGTGTATTTAACACACACACACTCAAAAAAAAGAGAATTACTTTTTGCTTGAATATTGGCCATTCCAGAGGTGCACAGGAAGTAAAAACGTTACATACTTTTCAAAATAAATTATGTTATCAGCCATATATAGCAGTTACAAATATATCTGGAATAAAAAGGATAATTTAATGTAAAACCTTTATAAACAGGAGGATTGGATTTTGGCCAGTAACATCATTTATCCAATGCCTTATCAGGTAGAAAGCTCTTTTTCCTGGTGAATGGTGCCCTGAGGGAGGGAGGATGGCATGAAAACTGAACACTGTAAATACACTGAATGATTTCTTTTATAGTGGTGTATTACTAATGACTCCCTAGTTAAGATTGGGTTGAGATTTGCATTTAAATCAAGGCTGAAACAGCCTTATTTCACACTTTAATGGTTGAGTAGTCTCTAAATTTGGCACAGTAAACTTCAGAGTAGAATTTTGCTAGTTACTTTCTTTAGTAAATATTTACTACACGGTTATTAGATATTTGCAAATGAAAGTTGCAAAGGAAACAGCTTTCTTTTATTGTCTCATTTTCTTGGGTTTTACCCTCAAGTCCAGGAAACTTCACAAGTGTCTAAGTGCATATATGTGTATGTGCACACCTTACAGTCCTTCAGGTATTTATACCTGGTAAATTACTGCCAACATAGACACTCTGGAAATTCTGAATGAAGCACAAACTGCTGTTCTGCCAAATCAGCCAACCAACCAGCTGGAGCTGTGTGTAGAGGAACCCTTCACCCAGGTTCTTGTGTTTAAAATAAGTCTCTTGTTCCTTGGGTTCACTTGTCCTTTTCTCCTGTCTGGAGCTGGGCATATAAATCTTATCATATCATCATATATCATATCATATCATATCATATCATATCATATCATATCATATCATCACTATTGTATTAAAGCTTGTTACAATCATGGATTTTTATGACTGTATACTTTGATCCTTACAATCACAACTGTAATGGGGAAATAACACTGCTTTGTTGCAGAGATGAATAACAAGATGATAGAATTAGAGAACTTACTCAAAGTTAATCAAGTGGGTTTGAAATTGGATAGGATCTGAGTGAATAACCTAGTTATTCCTTCATTCCAATCTTTTCAAACCTGTTAGCAATGCTAGCCCCATAACTCCTTCACTTCCTCACCTTTTTTATGCTGATGGCCAAGCTCACCTCTGCAGGGCAGCCTCAGTCCAAGGTGCTCCATCACTTGGATGTGAGATGTTTCTTTAGTACAAGCCAGAAGAAATTCACCAGACTGAAACAGGCAAGAGGTGAGGATTTGAATTAGACTAAGTTTAAGGTGGGTAGGGTTAAGGAAGAGGCCAAGGAGAGAAATAATAAATCAAGTGCCAGGAGAATATCAGGTAACTTCAGAGATTATTTGCCTTTCACAGGTGTTATTACTGGGATGTACAATCCAATAATCCCATCCATGGAAAAGAAAGCAAACAACAAACCTGTATGGACTTCATACAGTGTAGCAAATATTTGGTTTAATGTATAATATTACAATTGGGTTATGAATAATGGGTCAAATGTCTCTTTGATTAATTAGTGCTGGATTAGGAAACGAGTCACCTCAGATCAAATACCTTGTGGAAAGAATTAACACAGTTCTTGAGAAGCCTAGCAACTAGCAAAAAAGAAAAAAGAGAGAGAGAAGAACATGAAAAGAGCTCAAGAAATAGTTCCCAGCTTCAGAAGGGCAGAGAGACTCTAAAGAGCAGTGAACCTTGGGTGCAAGTGAGAGGTTGCCACATCCCAAAGGAGCACTGAAAAGCTGTGCCACAGGGATTTTCTCCTCTGTCCATTGCATTTCCTCCAGTTTCTCTACAGTTTGTCTGTGTGAAAGACTCCTTTTTTTTTCAATTACATAAAAGGACAAGAAGAGATAAAAGATGGGTCCAGGAAGTTATGCTGCCCAGATAATGACCCTTTCTTTGTTAAAATTCCTAAATGTGAAATCCCAAAGAGAACAAATTCAGCCTCTCATCTTCTATTTCCCTTCCTCCTTTTGTCCATGTTGCTGTCAGTCTCTTTGACACATTATTCTTCAAACACTCCCTATCAACTCTAATATTTCCCAAGAAGGAGACTCTTTTATGTTCTTCATCATCATGAAGACACCATACATTTCTTTGGGTCAATGAACAACTTTCTCTCTGACCATTCAACCTGACAAGTAAATTACACTCAGACTTCAGAAGAAAATAATACTTCTATGACCAAGATCAAACAAAACCCATACCAACAGTGTGTGATTCACCATGGGCCCTTTACTCATTTCAGTGCTACTGGAAATGTAGCTTATCAATGTTAACCAGCCTAAATATTTTCATGCTTTTAAAATCAAATGGAAATTTAAGATTTCAGTTATCCCTAATGTAGAAAGGCTTTGATTATTTGTTGCAGCTTCCACTGACAGCAGCATTTAAAGAGAAAAGCTGCCAGGCCAAGCATAGACCAAAGGAAAGTGTAAATCATCTATTCAGAAGCCCTAACTGGCTGCAAAAGAGACACCAGTAGTGCACTTTAAGTGAGTGCAAATGACAATAAAGTGCTGCAGGTCATGGAAGGGAAAGCAAGTGACTGTCAGAAAAAAGCCCAGTGATGCAGTATAGGCAAAGTAAGAGACAACTGAGGTGATGAATATTTAGATACAGGACTGAAAACAAATATTTCCAAATATTTTAACTTGATTTAAATGTGTTTTTGGTGGAGAAATTTGAAAATTATTATGGCTGCATCAGAAATTGAACTACAGGTTTGTCTTGAAGCCTTTATTTAGGCTAGGGATCACAATTTAATTCTTGTCCAGCATCATATACCAAAGGACAGCTAAAATGAGTAAATATTGCATGGTTGTCTTAATATTTGAGGGATTAGGTGCATAAAGAGTGTGGCATACACAAGTGGGTAAGTAATATGAATTGAAGAGATCAAGGTGCTAATGTGGGATTTTAAGTTTGAAGTGCATTTCACTGAGATGGGCATAGCTTACCCAGCTGCTGCATCATGTATACAGCAGAAAAGCAGAAGGAAATAGGAAATTCCCTATGAAGAACAGGACAGTCAGTGTCTCTTCTAAACAACTTAAAAACTAAACAAATTTTTAGATGTCATTTATCAAAGTTTTATACAATATTGCTGGTAAATATTTTTTGTTTGTTTTACAAGAACAACTGTGCTGTGTTGTAAGCTGAAAAACTTAGTATTAAACAAGCAACTTTATACAGTTCCTCAGCTTAATCAGAATTACATCTTAACACAGGCATTTCATATGGCTAGAAACAGGTAATTGGAACCCCAAAAATAATAGGAAGGACTTATCATCAGATACTGTGTCTTCCTGCTATAAGGACAACCATAAAAACAGTGATTCATAGTCATGCAAAGAGATGCTTGGCTGCTGAAACATCCTTCAGTGGTTTTTTTTTTTTTTTTTGTTCCATAAAGATTTTGAAGATGTAAGTTTTTATTAAAGTTTTTAATTCTTGGAGATCTTTGAGTAATTTGTATTTTAGGAAGGTTTTTTTAAATTTCTTAAGGTTTTTCAGATTCTGGATTTTTTTTTTTTTTTTTTTTTTTTTTACTGCACACAGAAACAATAGCATGCATTGCAATCTGTGGTTAGAAATAGTATACAGAATACACATCCCTTTTTTGGGCAAACTGAAATACTGAGATATGGAAATTTAAACTCTTCAAACAGTTTGTTACCTGCCAGAGTATGTAAGATGCTTTCTGCAAGTCATTCTGTTGGTCCATCTCACCCATTTTCTTTTTCACATCAAGCTTTCTACCTTAGTGTAGGAAGTGTGATAGTGTACTTTTCCTTAAGAAAAATAATATTTTCTACATCAAAAAACTACATGCATGAAATCAAGGGTAGAGCTGAAAAGAAAACAATGAATAACAAACTTGCAAAAATCTCAGTAAAACAAACAACCCCCCTTAGTTTTTGAGTTGGAGGAGAAAACTTATTAGCAAATTCAGGCTGATTTATGGAAATATTTTTACTCAAAAAATGAAACATTTTGTTTTGACATATTTTGAAATTGAAATATTCCTTTATGGCAATACCAAAATTTTCCAGTTTTTAGTCTTTGTGGACCTACACTTTTTCTTTAATTTTTAGTTTGCTTACATCTGTTGCTTACAGCAGAACCTAAAACAAATACTATGGTTCCTCCACTTTCATTGGTCTCTGCCACTTGGCTTCAGCTGGACCAGTGTTTATTGAATGAACAAAACCCTATATTCTCTGTTTAGAAGGGAGAAGACCACAGGAGGAGAAAGGGAATGCTGTCATCAGCAGTGTGCCTGTGTGTGTCACTGCCTGTCCATTCCCCCTCCCTCCCTCCCAGCCAAGTCCCCATTTTCCATCTGTTTAATTTGCTTAAGCAGTTAATTAATTTATAGGCAGCTTGTGTCAATATGTTTAGTTAGCAAGTAGCTGTCACAGGAGTATCCCATCTCACTAGTGGGAAGATGATTTTTAGTTGTCAGATGAGAATTTAATGATGCAAATGTTGGTATTTTGTCATTTATCCTGCTTTACATCATAGACACAATACATCCTATCTACCTTTTATTTATAGTGGGAAGATGCAGCCCTGTCCTCATGGGAGCTGCCCACCAGGGAGGGAAGGGCAATTTATCCCAGCATTTACAAGTTCTGTTCAAAACAGGAATACCAGGGCAGGATTTTTGCTGTTTATACTTTTTAGAGAAAAGTTCTGCAAGCTGTCAGTGCCCTGTGAACTATGAGCTGTTTTCTTTATGTTTTTACAAGCAAAGAAGAAATTCCCTCACCGATTCCTTTAAGATCTTTTCTCCCTGAACTCTGGTCCTGTTTCACATTTGGTCATTTCCCATTCCCCAGGTACTTTGGGTTTTCTCACTAGAGTGAGCCCTTCACGCATGGAGACTTTTCTTGTCAAATCAGGCTTGAAATGCCACTGCACTTTTGCTTTTATTAACCACCTTTACATGATAATCATCACCTTGCTTGCTGTGACTCAGCACTGAGCATTGGTGATCTATGTGCAGCAGTTGGTGAAAAAAGTGGGTTTTTCCCTCTCCTCCCTGGTAATTGAGGCTTTGCTTAGATGGTGAGAGGGAAAATATTAACACCTGGAAACGAGGGAAAAACAAACAGCATTGTTGAGCTTCATTATAACTAAGAGCTTTACTAAAAGGAACATCAGTGCAATTAGAGTGTAATCCAAAGCCCATTAAAGTCATTGGGAATCAGTCCACTGAATTAAATAGGCTTTAGATCAGGCCCACACTGCATTTCAGAAGGCAGCTCTATCTGGGGGAGGTTGCATTTCAAAGTGTGAATAACACTGCTGCACACACAGCTTTGCTAATAGAAATTCCAGCTCTGTCACATTTTCTGTTGCTGGCATCCTCTTTTCATCAACATTTGTCTTGCAGCAGATTGTGGTTATTATTCTAAATCCAAAGTGCTTTTGAAAAAGCCTCATCATCATGTGGGCAGATCTGCTGAATAGCTCTATAACATAGTGGGCATGGCCAGAGCCAGCACAGAGCAATAATAACAAGACACCTTGGAAACATGTCATTTTAATGCCCTATCAATTTTAGACATTTTAAATGTTTTGTAGTTATGACCAAAACTGGCTCTATAAGCAGGAAAAGAAGCATGATTGGGGTCAGTTGCTCAGAATGCTTGAATGTCTTACAGAAAGTGTCAGAAGGCCTTGAAATAACCATACATTTCTCCCTGTGATGCTGCCAAGACAGGAGAGGTGGCAGAAAATATTCTAATCTTTAGTAACAGCTTGGTCCCTAAATTAATTGCTGGTTATCATTGCTGGCCCAGCTAATTATGGTGAGTCAGGACAGGACAGATTATTGCATTTACTGAGTTTAAAATGAAAAAAAAAAACAGGTGCGTGCTAAGGGAGCTGGCATGAAACAAACTCCTTCACCATCATGTAGCACACAGCGGGGTGCTGGCTCTCCTCTTCCTCCTTTTGTATGGATGAAATGTTTGTAGTGCTGTGCACCATCTCTCCCACTACACCTGTGGTCACCATAGGCAGGGGATTTGTGCAGAACAATCATCTGGAGAAGCTCAGGACACCCCTGTCCTGCTGTGCTCCAGAGCTCTGCCCCTTACCCCCAGGGCAGCCCTGCTTTCATCATGGGAGTCACTGTGGGAAGGAAAACACAAGGCTAGATAGGCTGGAAGGAAGGGATTTTCTGACTAGGCCCATTTTTGTCACTAGACATATTTCCAGGACTTTTACAGAAGCTGTGTTTGTGGGGGAGGTGACAGGAAGGTAAAATAGTGATGTTTACTAAATGCCTTACCATGGACCAGGGATGAAGGGAAAAATATGAAAGAGATGCAAAGCACCCAAGTAAAACATTTAATTAGCTGGATGTAGGAAGCTGAGAGCATAGTCTGCTCTATATCACTCAGCCTGACAGGCAAGAAAAAGGGTGGTGGCTCTCTGGGGTTGAAGAAGGCCATGACTAGAAGAGCCCATCAGTCTCTAACCCAAAGACAACCCATGCAGCTCACAAGAAGACAATGTTCTTTGGTGGGGAAGGTTCTAAAAAGCCTTGAACAAAATTCTTTTTATATTTTAGGCCAAATAAGGCAATATTAATACTTTCCACTAATTTTCAGTGTTGTCTTTTTCCATTAGTAGCCTTCAAAGAGAGTTACAAATGAATCCTGTGTCAATATCTGACACACAGACAAAGCAAAGAAACAATACATGAACTACACTTGAAGAACCTTGACACTTTGAACAAGGAAGGGAGAACAAATAGAAAAAATGGAGAATAGAAGATGCATTTCTTTTTCAGCCATCTACGACAAAATTCAAGATAAAGATTAAATCAATAAAAGCAGAAGATTATTCCTTTATCAAATTCTGGGATTGAGCTATTAACTCCTAGATAAGAAAGTTTACAACCCCCTCAAAAAACCTCCTAGAAATGCTGGAGCTGAAAGCACTGAAGTTTTGCTACTGGTACAAGTAATAAAGTATGAGAAGTCAAGATGTAGAGTTTGCTATTCTTGTTATAAATATGCATCCTCCTTCACCCAGCAGAGAAGATAAATTTAAATTCTCAGTTCTTCAATTCAGCTGCATCATTTGGAATTAATTTCCCTAAAGAAAAAGCAAGGGATCAAACAAGGCTGATCTCTGTTACAGTCACCAAATAAAACTGAACTTGATGCCAAATATTAATAATCCTTGGGCATAATCAGTGATAGAAACAGCAAATTTCTGACTGAAGGCAAAATAAGTTAGTTCTAATAAAAAAGGCTTGGATAAAATTTATGATTTGCAAATGAAGCATCTAGCACAATTATATTCTGATAAACTCACATGTCAGAAAAATGCCAGAATATTTGGTCATGATGCCCAGTGTCTGCCTTGGATGGGGTAAGTAAGAGTTTGTACTTCTGTAGCTGCTTTTTCTGAAGAAACCAAAATGTCTCACAAGCATCACTTCACTTATGCAAACAACAGAGAATGGGTAATTACAAGCTGAAATAAAGCTGCCCTGTTGTGAAACTCAAAAAAAATCCACGAAAGTTTAATCAGGTGGGAAGACTATTCTCCACTGGAAACAGCAATAGCACTTTGCAGATGTAGTCTGGACATCCTTTAATGCAGAGTGGTCAAGACCTCAATTTCACATTTTGCATTTTCACATTCAATAGCTTATTACCCCAAGTACTTTTCTTCATGTTTAATTTAATTACAACTGGATGCTGAAATGATGTGCATTGAATAACTGGTTCCCCTTCCTACAGCTTTTTTTCTCTGCTCATTTAAAATGTCTGATAGACTAACAGTAGAAAGTGGTATTAGAAAGTGTTATCATCTTGTGAAGTGAAGGAAATAAAATCAAATTAACACTAATTTAATTTTGAATACAAGTGTCCACAATAAGGTCTTAATGTGCTTTAGCTCCACTATTTAAGTGGCCAATTCAGATTAATTTTCTGGTAGTCAAGCAGATAAGGTCTTATTCAATAGTGACTGACTTCTCACTTCTGGGGAACCATTTCATTGACAATTTAAAAACAGGAAAAGTGTTCATTACAAAAGTGACACAGGAAGAAACCTGTTTTAGCTACTGACTGGATAATTTAACTGACTAGGAAGCGACAACTTGAAGATTACATCCAGATTGCATAAAACCAATACTAAGTTCAGCAGTCATTGGCAATATCTGGAGGAAGTGGATGAGTTATCACAAACTTCTTGAACTTTGAATAAATGTAAAGGCAGGGACTAAATGTATCAAATGCAAAGCTTTGGAACATGGTCAAGTCAGAGTGTGATCATTTTGCTGTTTTAAACAATTTTGATTTCTTATAAGGGCAGCTTTCATCTTCTATTTTCTCCACTCTGAAATAAGGTGTTTGTACCATGGTGTCAGGCTTTGCCCTTTTAGAAATGAAATTTTAACTGTCAGATATTAGTGGAATGTTAGTATGTGCCCACATTCTCACACACTGGCATCTTAAAATGATTTTGTGAAGAAGATAATTTAAGTCATGCTTAAACAGAACAAAATAAAATCAGCTCATATATATTCTCTGTGTTACAGAGATTGATTTCAACATTATTTTGGAGCACATACATCACTTCTGCACACTGAATCCTTTCTATTTTCTGCAAACTCCACCTCCCATCTAGGAAATATAGAATATTGCTGCTTAAAAGTACATTATAAAATGTGTCTAATGGACATAGGTATCATGTGCTGAATATCTGAGTTGCCATACTTCAAGATGCTGGTTTGGGTAGATCTTTTTGTTCACTGTGCTTTGCTGTTAGCATCTTTGAAATTTCTGTTTCCCCAGCATTTTGCTTTTAAGAGATATTACTCATGCTTATATGCACAAAGATGTGGTAAAGAGACTAAGATGGAGGTAGAGAAAAAACCCAAGGAGACACCTTTTATTTTCTGTTCAACAGCATTTCTATGTAAGAGGTCTTTGCTGTACTTCCAAAAAGCAATACTCTTGCAAAAACATAGAGACAACTTCATCTTCCTGCTTTCCTAAAATGTTTTCCTGAGGCAGCTCAAGGAAAGCAGTAAAGACAGACATATAATTGTTTTGATTTCAGTAAAGGTACCCAATTTCACCTCTCAGGCCAGGTGTTGTGGTGGGATAATGCCATTTAGATGCAGTCATTTCTAGAGCAGCAAGCATTTCCATAGCCCAAGGAGCAGTGGCCCAGCTCTTTAGCTGGCATAAATCAGCACAGTTGCACTGAACCAAGGGGAGCAACTCTGATGCACATAAACCAAAACCATGGCCCTGTGTTTCCAGAACCACATTTGGTAATATCCTGAGGATGTTTGAAATAAATAAATAATTCAGGGCTGTGTTATTCACCTGGCAAGCTCGACTTGCAGTGCTGAGCCAACCCTCAAGCACAGCCCTTCTGGTTGACAGGCACTGTTAACTCACAATTTCACAGCAATATCCACAAATACCCACTTTGACTCAAGAATATTATGGAAACCACTTTCCCACCCCAGATCTCTATCATGGAGGAATATCAAATTGCTACTTAGTACAGGAGTTTCTTCTGAAGAAATTGGCCATTAGATAGACATCTCACCCTTGCAGAGAGCATGAGGCTCAAAATCCTACTTTAATTAGTGTTTGATGAAGATGGACACCCAAAGCAGGGCACAAGGAAAACAGAAGAGCAGTGTTATAAATAAAACTGGTTTATGTTGGTTATCAAGTGCTGTAATTTAACAATATGGGAATTTTCTATACTAAACATCAGGCAGTATGTGGGAGCCCTTGGTAATTCCCCTCAGGCCCACCTGTATACCATACTTTAAATTAAGGAGAGAAAAATACACTGGTTTAAATTTTACAACAATTTTGGCCTGAAGCAAACCTCACATTTTCCCCTACACAAATCAGCTGCATTTAATTCCCCAGACAGCTGGCATGAACACAGCCTCTCCACAGGACACCTGAATTACAAAATTAGCACATTCAGAACTCTAAATCACATTCCATTACAGTAAGCCCTAAGGTCCAACATTATGGAGAAGGAGAATAAATTGCAGAACTTCTCCTGAATTAACCCTCTTAGCACACTCCCAAAGTTAAATTGCCCTTTCCTTGCCTTTACAGAGTCATGGGAACTTAAACACTCCCTCCTGTGCTTTCTCATCTGTTTCTCTTCTTGCCTAATGGCACAGCTCATGGGACAGAAAGTGAATACCTTGTCAAAACCTCACATTTGTAAATCAGCCCATCCCAAGCTGTTTTGTCCCACTTAGGAAATGTGTGGGTTAATTTTTCTGCCTGGTTCTTCAGACCTTGCTGACCCATCCCCTTCTCCTCAGTTGCAGTGAGTGACACACCTGCCTAGAGCAAGCACACACCCATCAGGTTCTCCTGTGTGCAAGTTGCTGCAAACAAAGTAGGAATTCTTGGGAGAAGAGTTGCAAGTTTGTGAGACAGGGATGTGTGCAGCACTGACCTGATTATATTGTTGCAAATTTCCTAGTTCTTGCTATGCTATGATTACATTATTTTTCTGTTGCAATTAGTCCGAATTTTTGTGTTAGGTATTGTACTCTTAAAGACCAGGGTTTTACAGGCTCAACTTTTGACTCAATAGATAAAGACAATTAAAAAGGTAATGCAGAGCAGCAGAACTTCAGGGAGGAAGAATAGGATAAGAAAAAATGACAGCCATGCTTAAGAAAAAGAAGTATTATATTTGAAAAAGCACCCTGTTTCCAAATTTTAGATTCTTCTTAATATTAAGTACTGAATATCAATGTAATGTTGAGCTACCTCAAACATGCATAAACATTCTTACATTTGCTCTGCTGTGCATTACTAAAATGCCAACATATGTGGGATTTAGTCCTTCCTCCCATCCACCTCACAGAAGCTCCTGGGCAGTTAGTTCTGCATGTGTCTGCCATGCTGAGACATCTTCAAGACTTGCTCCATTCACAGGTTCAGCTGTGCCTGGAGATGAAAGCACAGTCAAGATTCACTGGTATTTGCAGGGAGGTTCTGTCATTTGTTCATTCCTTGTCACATTTGTTCAGTGTGATAGGAAAAGGACTGGGTTGAATCATTACAGGCACATCCAGGACTTGTTGCTTGAAATTACCTCACATCAAAACATTAGTAATTTCTGCATGGAGGTGCCTTTCTGCTGTTGAATCTGCTCTCTTCTATCTTTTTTTTTTCGTACTTTGTTGACTGTCACACAGAAGATTTTTTAACAGTGACATTCATTATTTATATGCCTGAGATGACTTGTACTGTGCTAAGCCCAGCCAGACAGTATTGCCTCTTCTCTAAAGCCAGGTAAATCTATGCAGTTCTATTGTACACTTTCAACTTCTTTAATCACTAAAATCAATTATTTCTGAGGTGTTTTTGACTACATGTTCATCCAGTGCATCTTTGCCTCTTATTTCTTGTTACAGATATTAAATTATTATTGTATGGGATACCAGAAATCCATGACAACTGTGACAATGAGTTTTGTACTTTACAGAAAATTTCAGTGCTTGAAGAATGAGAATAAGCAATGATTTGGTATTTGTCTCCAAAAACCTTCCTGTATCCACCTTTGCAAAATGTACTTTATAAGCAAATAACCTATGTAGTTTAAATTCTCTTGTAATCAGTAGATGTAAAACTTGTGATAAAACAGACTGAAACAAATTGATTGTGCTAAGAAAAACAGGAATCTTGATCCTTTACAAGATGTGCAAGGGAGTTGCAATAGCTGGCAATTTGTTTACAGTTATTTGATTTGGGGAGCTGCCTCCCATTTTTGCAGCCTGGTCTGGAGAGGCTCCTTGGGCTGTGGGTCCCAGCTGCAGCTGACAGTGCAGGGGACAGCCAGCACCCTGTCCTGGAGCAGGTCAACAACGTGAGGCATCAGGCCCTAGAGAGCAAAGTGTGCTGAGCAGAGACCTGAGCAGGCTGTGTGTGCCTGGGGAGCAGCTGGAGCAGCTGCAGGGGCAGAGGCAGCCACCAGAGCTCAGGGGACAGGCACGGACAGGGGACAGCCACACAGGTTTATGTGCCCCCCAGCCCTGGGAAAGGTACCAGACACATGGCTGTTTTCCCATTTTCTGTTGGACATGCCATGTGGTGTGCTCAGAAGAGGTATTACTTTGCTTGAGGGTCTTCTGCTGCCCTGCTGGTGCCTTTGGCTGAGCCTCTCATGTTCTTTTCCCTGCTGAGAAAAGCAGATGAATATCTTGAGGGTCACTCCGTGCTGTAAGAGATAGGTAATAGATACAAAATCCTTTGCATCCTTTGCATACATACATCCTTTGCATCAGAATATTAAAAGGGAAGACATCATCTCCAATATTAAGCAATCATATTGTAGCAGAGGAGAAAAAAAACATAATTATGATGGAACAGCTCCATGAGGAAGGAACGTGACTCTCTGCTCCCAGAGATACTGGGTGTTAACTTTTAGAATAGAAGAATTAGACCATGTTTTATTTGGTTTCTGGCTTTTTTTCTTTTTTTTGCAGTGAAAACTAAAAGCATAAAATAAATTTTGAAAACAGATTTAGTTTAAGTATGTGTGTTGCTGGATATTTCAAGGAAGGATTTGAAGGATTCAGAGAACTTAATGAAAAATAATAACAACCAAAGAGAACAATTTGCAGTAAGTGGAACAAATAGAAAATAATAAAAGCAAACTGATTC
This sequence comes from Oenanthe melanoleuca, assembly GCF_029582105.1. NCBI lineage: Eukaryota > Metazoa > Chordata > Aves > Passeriformes > Muscicapidae > Oenanthe > Oenanthe melanoleuca. The sequence goes on along the minus strand of NC_079342.1, from coordinate 15,347,389 downwards.
AGTCTAATCTACTGAAACTAAACTCTTAGCTGAGTACATGATAATGGAAATAATTAAAATTACTGATTGGATGGGGGACAAGAAAATAGCAATAAAGAATATTGAGCTAAAGTATGGGAGAAACAGATGTTTTTGCAAAAACTGTGTGGGAGGCTTAGTGAGAGTACAAAAGTAGCAGCATATTTAAATATAAATAAATTTCTCATAAACAACATTTCCAGCTTCTTTTCCCCATGGCTTTTGCTATCCTTTAGTCAATTTAGTGAGAAATTTATCCTTGGGCATACTTTTTGCCTTCTCTGTCACAGTGCATCAATTATACTTCACACCATACAGTGACACTGGCTTGCAACATTGTTTTATGCCCTATTCTGTTATTATTTATGAAAAAAAAATCCTAGAAAAGCTATTTTAGAGAAGAAAGCTTCAGCACATTTAACCATGCATTCTCACCCATGGTAATTTTAATGTCCTATGTTAGTCCCTGCTAAAAGCAGTGTTAGGTTGTAGAATTCAAATGTCTTTTCCCTCCACTCTGCACAGATTCAATCACTGTATCTTCAAAGTCCAGGGTGTGTGTCAGCTCATGCTCAAGAAGCCAGCAGTGACAGAATTGAGATGTGCTGCCTTTCTGCATTCTTTATCATCCTTGCCTGAGAGAAAGAATATTCTTTACTGCAGTCCAGTTGCTGTGAAAACACAATTGAGTATTCAGTAAGCATCTACCTAACATTATTTATGAAAAAATAACTAGAGGAATGTTTACAAGAGGACAGTGTCCATCTGGAAGACTAAGGGTCAGGAAGCTTGGGCTGTGTAAGTGATTCTGTCACCTCCTGTTCTACTCATACCTTCTCTTTCTGTGTTAGGTTCCTGATACCTGAATGAGCAGGGGGAAAGTGACTATGAAGATATATGTTTTGACAGATCATTACTGCCATCAGTATATGATTTAGATAGGAACACTGCAAACCAACTCTTTTGTCAGCTGAATCATATTTTAACCCTGCAATCTGACTGCTATCCATCTCTTATTCCTCCAGTGTTTGGAAGAAAAATTATTTATGTTCTAAAGCACAATCAAATAAGGTACTCATAAAAATACTACTTAAAGAGGCACAGGCCTCTTTACTCTGAGGAAAACCCAGGTAAATTCATTAATCAGATTATAGATCACAGTTTTCTAAAAACAGCATTTACATGGAAGTTGTTAGCAGAAAAAACTTTATCTATTCCAATTTAGAAACTCCATCCTCTGCAATCTAAAAAGCCCTTTCTCTCCTGAGATGACATGAGCTTGTCTGGGATGTGATCTTCTAATTTGGTGACACATAGATCCCTAAAAATAATAAATATTAGGAAGGAACCCTGAAGAAGACAGATTAACTGGGGCATCCACTATGTAAAGAGACACTTGGACTCTTCAGCATGGAGAACAAATGGCTCAAGGGGATCTCACCAATGTGTAAAAATACCTGATGGGAGGCAGTAAAGGGGAGGTAGTCAGAGTCTTCTTCATGGTGCCCACAGGACAAGTGAACTGAAATACTGGAAATTCCATTCAAATTTAACAAAAAGTATGATTTTTTTTTTCAGTGCAGATGATCTAAAGTAGGTTAAGCAAAAAAGGTTGAGTCTCCATCTGTGCAGATATTTAAAATCCACCTGACCATGCCCAGAGCAACATGCTCTCTCTGACCCTGCTTTGGGCAGGTATTTGCAGTAGGTGATGTCCAGAGGGGCATCTCTGCCCACCTCAACTATTCTATGATCAAGAGGCCAGAGCTTACCATGCATTTTTAAAAACCTCACAGAAATTTCTCAGGTGAAAAAAAAAAAAAAAAAAAAAATATTCCAGCTCTGATGTTTGATGATCTTTGCCCTTTTCAGGTTCTCAAATTCATAAATGAGAGACAAAGACAGCACTTTAATATCCTTTTCTAAGAGATAATACCATCGACTACAAGGACAGACTTACCAAATACTGTTTGGAGAAAGCAACTGTGTTCAGTGAAAAGACACACAAAATCTGGATTAAGTCAATGAATTTTGCTGATGATACATAAATAGATTTTTTTTTTCCTTTTAATATTAAACCAGGGAAAAAAAAAATCTTTCTTGGTCAGAGAACTCACAAGCTGTCTTGAGGGAATCACTCAGAGATCTGCTCTGATCTGCCAAGATGGAAAGTTTCTTCTTCATTCCCAAAAGGCAAGAAAAGATGAGTGAGAGAGAGAGACTGAAAGACAAGGTGTCAAAATCCCACAAAATTTGCTATCACAAGAACAGGAGATAACTGAACAGTCTGAAACCTGACACCCTAATGTGTCAGCTTGGATGGGATGTGTTACAGACTCAGCTTGCAGAAAGCTGTGCATTCTGTTATTCTGAAATATTGCAACACTGGCAGCAAGGCTAATTTGTTACATTTATATAAGGCACCGGAGAGGGTAATGGTGTTGGGAAAATGATTATATTCATCCAGAGTATTGGTAAAACAGCTGCTTGGAGCAGTCACCATGCTCTGTGCAAGACCCTGCAGGTTCCCTGGCAAAAGCAGACATCAGATCCCTTTGGGAGCTTGACCTCGGGCAGCACCTGTTTGCATCAGGTGGAGTCCAGATCTGCAAATAAAAAGAGTTTGTTTCACTCTAGATTTGCAAAATAATCTAAGGACCCCAAATGAATCTGCTGTACCAACATAAACTGGGCATCAGGGGGAGAATATTCTGCAATGAAGTGTGGAAGTGTGATCCTGAATGTCTCCTTTGTACTCTGCCATAAGTGCCAAGAGAATGAAGAGCTATTTTAATAGGATGGCTGGAGATTTCTTTGATGCAGGCAGTGCTGTGCCAGCCACAGTCATTGGGAACAATCCAGGGTGGGCCCAGAAGAAAGTTCTGGCCAGATGCAGAGTACACTGTGAACTGAGACTCAGAAGGATCTCTGCCATTCAGCAGACTTTAAAGAGTTCTTAACTTCCCTATATGTTTTAGGGATCACCTTCATTCGAAGCAAAGCTCTCGGGGAAAGTCAGCATGAAGCCCACCTTTTATCTTTTTTGACCATGCTCTTAATACATTAAGGAGAGATCTTTGTCATCCATTCACATGAGCTCCCTGTGCAGGGCTGTGCAAGATAAATTATGGACAATACTTATTTCATTGTTAGAAAACCTAGAGAACCCCAGATGTTTGGAGAGGTCATTTACATCAGCTGATGGCATGTTCAGACAAAGTAATATTTTTTGTCTTATTTTATAAAAGTGAAACAGAACAAATCCTTAATGATTATTTTGTAACACAATGTGCTTGCACCCAAGCCACAAAAAATTCTGCAAACAGCTAGTGGTACAACTCTCATCCTCCAGACTTTTTTATCTCTAAGACAGGAGCCCAGGTCTTTCTTTTTCAGCAAATGAATTCCATAAGTCTGTTGGGTGAAGCAGTTCAACCAGAGTGATGTAATATGCAGGATGTTTGCAGGCATAGGTTTAATACCACTACATTGTTCCATATTTATAAATGTGTCACTTTTTACTGGCACAGCTTCACACATTTTTTATGAGAGCTGCTCTTTTCTTGGCAAAGCAGCACATTCATTACACCAACATCAAGGCTTCAATGAATAGAACCATCTTTGCATAACTCAGAGGTCTTACTCAGAGGTAGGGCAGATCGAAGAGATAAAGGAAGGAAAAACATTCCTGAAATGCAGGAAACCAACTGGGAAAGAAAGGGGTTTAGGAGGGAATGGGGAATGTATATATTCTGTGGTGTATTGTCTTATTTTGGAAAGAGTCAGAATTCTCTTGTGGGTTTGTCTCTGATCCCTTCAAACTATTTTGATGTATACTTGTGTGCTTAAAATTATTTCTCCTCCCTTTTATTGTGCTGTCATGTTAATGGATTCATGTGTCACTTTTTATTTTCATTACAATTTCTGTAAGGAACATGAAAAACTCAAATGCCTTAGTAATTTGTAAACTACCACAATGTACTTTCTTTGCCCTGACCTTGTCATTATTGTATAACTTAATTGGCCAACTATTCCACTTCTTTTCTTTTTCATAGCCTTATTATAGTGGAAAATGAAAAGAGACTTGTCATTGACAGTCAATCAAAAATGCACACCATTCAGAGATGAAAATAACAACTTCTCAATTAATTTAATAGAATTAACACTAATTATTATAAGTCTCCTGAGATTAAGATTGAGATCAGGACTAATGAGCAGACATTTAGCCATTCCTCCAACAAAGCTTGTAATAAAATTAGGAATGGGAACAGTTTAATTCAATCACAATATTGCAGTTCCAAAATTTCTACCTCAGTCTAGCAGATATTTAAGAGACTCCATTTTTCTGTGTATAAAGAGTCAGAGTACATCTCATTTTGCCTGTTCTGTTGGCTGAAGCGTAGATTTGGCTGTAATTTCAAAAAGTCTTTCCCAAGACACTTGATGACATTTTCACATTTTGGACCACCCCTCTGGTGGGAAGCATGATCATTTCACTATTATGCTGTTTTTTCTTGCAATAGCTTTAGTTTCTCTCACACAGTTTCTATCTTCAGATGGAGTAATTTTAAACTTGATAAGGAAAGGGAAGTCTTCTGTTTCTTTAACCAGTTCCCTAGGGTCTGCAACAAGATGCTCTGTGCTCTATCACAACAGTAACAAAAATTTAAAATAAATAAAATATGCAATAGACATGACAGAAACTGGTGCTGCAGAACTGGTGATAAATCAGTGAGGTCTGAGGAGAAGGAAGCCACAGGGGGAGGCTGCTTTATTATTACTCTGGGAAAATCAGACACTAGTCATTTAGTACCTGATTTAAGGTAACACAGGCTTCAAAATGAAAAACTGTTCAAGACAGAAGCTTTTCATTTCTGTGAAAACAAGCATTGTTATCACAGAATCAGTGGTTATCACAAAAATATAGCCAGATATAGTTATGAATATTTGTTGGTCTGGTATCCTGGGCAAATATTTCAGATTATATATTCTGCCTCACTGTATAAAGATTGCATCTCTAATTTAAGACTAATAGTTAAAATTGATTAAACATTACTTTCATTTAGTTTTTATTTCTTTTCCTAGTAATTTTAATTGAGACAGTTTTCTCTCCTGCCCAGGATATTCATCTGCACTTCACCTTCTCTCTCTCTCTGCACAGGCTACTTCTGCAAAAACCCTCCAGCAAGAAAGAGAAAATGGATTCAGTTCTGAAAGAAGTCATCTGATCAGGCTGATTACCTGTTGGACACCAGCTTAGAGGGCCCAGGATAGGGAAACCCTGATCAGGTAGAAATTACCTTTCTTTCCTCTTCTTTTTATTTCATATCAAAGAGCAGCAATTTAAAATGAGAGTGTGGCCTTTGGAAAATAAGCACCTAAACCTTTCTGTCATATACTACAGTGGTACAGGACTATTAGGTTGCACATTATTCTCTTTCTTTCTTGAACAAATCAATTTACTGCTTGACAAATAAGCATGTAATGCAAAATGCCAACTTACAGATTGGTGTCATTAGAGAGAGATCATGGTTTTATTGGCAGAGGACCATATTTTGCCTACACTGCAGATCTCTGGGCAGAAAGCTTTGTTTATAGGGGATATGTGACCCATTGCATCTGGTGCACTGTAAGGAAAATACTGATATGGTGAAATAGGACTAAAAGTGTAAGTATTTGGATCCACACACAAAACTGCCTGATTCTTCACAGACCTGTCAGAATTGGGAATTAATGCTGTTATAATTGGTGAAAAAAAAATTTAAATATTACATAGAAAGGGTTTAATATCCTGGAATGCAGATGTCTCCAGTGGTCTGTATCTAAAAGTTTAAATAATTATCCAATTTTCATTGTATTGCTGAGGCCACATACAAAAATTAAAATATCATTGATTGAACTTATTAAGGTTGCTTTCCAATAATCTAAAAATAATTTAATAGGAAGATAGGGGAAAATCTGCCATTAATATAGAGTCTCTGTAGCAGTTTTGAAGATTGTAATCAAAGTCTGGGAGGAAGAGGATTAACTTAAGCTGTCTCAAGTGTTGTCTCTTCTGTTGTATTGGTATAGTATGGTTCTAATATAGAAAAGGCAGTCTACATTTAAATTATTCATGTTTTTTTTTTTTTTTTTCATTAGACAATTTAAAGACTTGGTAAAATTTTTATGAAAGCCAGAGCCCTACAATAACTTTGACTCAGTGTTCCAAGGTAACAACCCTTTTCTCATAATTCCTTTTCTCAATAAAAACAAATTTAAAAATGTACATCTTTCAGGAGTGATGAAGCTCTGTAAACAAATATAAATATGCATAGCTCTGTTCCATGTTGGATGTCTGTCACTCAAATCATTGTCATGCCACAAGCTACCCCAATACAATCAGAAGGGAAACTAGATATAGTTAGATGGGTTTACAGGATGATATCTGCATGAATGACAGATGTTTGTGTTCTAGCAACATTATTGCTTCTAATAGCTTTCACTTTTATGTTCAAAGTGTTGCAAAATTACTTCCATATCTTAAAAAAAAAAAAAATAAAGAAAAGAAAAGAAAAGAACAGAGAATTATAAATTAGTTCCTCCCCACCCCCCAAATAAAAACATTTTTTTCAATAGAATGTAATTTGGGCAGCTGGTGAACTGTGGAGCTCACCAATCCATGAGTTCTCAAACACATCCAAGCTGTGTCTTCATGGTTCAAGGAAGAACCAACATTATGCCTGGAAGGATTATCAATCACCAGCTGCACAGCATCATCTGTTGTAAATTGGGAGCCTGATTAATAACAGGGATCTGAGCATGGTCCTTGGAAATTGTGGTCTTTATTGACTAACTGGGCTGGTGACTTTCTCTTTTCATGTTGTTTGCACTCAATTTGTGCTGCTTTCTGTTACCAATAGTGTATATTACTATTTCTGTTATGATTGTTTTCCACATTATATAAAGCCAATAGTCAAGTGTCAGGTGAAGCAGGCAAATTTTTTATCAGTTGTGTATGAGACTTTTGCCCTGCTTTTGATTTTCTTTCCATTCATCAGTGATTGTAGTGCACCTCTGTTTTCTACTGTTTTTATTGAGGGAATATCTGGAAAACAAGGGGAATACCTAACCCCATTGGTTAAAACAGCCCATGAACCTGTTCCACCTCTCAGAATTCCATATTTTCCCTTAAGTATTGAATCAATATTTTGGAGGTGATTTGCTTTTAAAAAAGAGTGAAGTTTAATTTTCTATTAGCACAACCACATTAACTATTTTAAACCTGACTCTGATCACACTGAACCTTGTATATTTTTCAAGTGATAAAATCAACATATTGCTGAAGGAAGGGACTTTGATTTTCTATCCCTCAGTTACCCATCACATTTTAGGAGCTTTATGAAAAGGAATAAATTCAACTTAAACTGTTTTCGGGTTTTGGTTTTTTTAACTCAGTAAATTCTGTTTTTAACTTTATCTTCATCCTACTTCCTTAGTCTAGTCTGAGGAGTGCACCACCAAATGTTTTTCTTGACTGGTGTGGATGAGCTAGAGCTTGTGTCCAGAGGATTCCCAGCAAATGTCTCTCACAGAACTGGCAGAGCTGACCCTTTTCTCCTGAGGTGCCACATTCAAACTGTGTAGCTGACAGAGAATTGCAGAACCTCCCATAATTACTGACAATTGTAGGTCAGTTCTCCAGGCAGCCTTACTCTCCAGATCAGCTTCACAATAGACCAGTTGGAGAAACTTAATATTTTAATGCCCTTCCTGTCTTAAAAAAATGGATGTGAGTTGGGACTTTTACCTGACACCATAGTCACTGCCACATTTCTTTTTGTTAATAAATACTTCTGAAAAATCTGCAACCCCAACTCTCAAGCAAAAAAATCCCAAATTAAACCTTAGCATGACAGGAAACAAACAAATGTAGATGCAATCATCATGTTTTGGCAACCAGACCTTTTGAAGGACAATCAGCACAAGCCTCTTGAAAACTTTTAAAGCTCATGACCTTGAGATGTGGTGTGTACCCCTAGAAATAAAGCAGATCATGGAGCAGAAGCCAAGAGCCCATGCCATTTTTTGCTGGAAGATTAACAATAAGCATCCATGAATGGCTTTTATGAACATAACATTGATTTAGCATAGATCACCTTTGTTATGTTCAATTGCTGTATATTTTTTTTTCCTTGTAACAAACCTCATTACAGTTATTTGCAAAGGAGATCTTCCTTTTATATTGAGGGAAGTTATTTTATTCCTTAGGTGGTCTGCAAGTGGAGACTGCTAGGAACTGATGGCCTCACAGTTGAGAGTATGGCATCATAACCTCATTTTGGAAGGGTTTCTGCTTTCTGCAGGGTCTGTGGTGCTGCAGGGTGGGAGTAGCTGGGGTCTGCACCACAAGCTGCTCTACCCAACCTATTTGGCTGGATAGCCCCCAGCACACTCATCCTGAGGCTCCATTCTGGCATTCAGTTTCTGCCTTAGCAGAACATATCCCAAAAAGCTCCAATGTTAGCATTATGAATTAACTTTGACCATAAGTTCTTTTATTTAGCAAATTAGAAAAAAACTCCACCTAAATCAGTTTGATGTCTCTATTGCCATCCTCCTCTAACCTAATCACAACAAACTCATCACACCAAAGTTTTAGAAACATGTTTCTGCACTAAAATACTTGTCAGTCTTCAGATTATGATTTATAGCTGAGTGTTTAAGCTCTACTAAATCCATGATTGGAAGACAAATATTGATGCTCCAGTAATTAGGGTGGAAAGAATTTCACAAGAAGGTCATTGCAAATGTACCTATGGTCCAATGCTGCATAATCAAATCCTGTAACTATGAAATACTTCAAGGCACCTCAGCTTGCTGGGGACTGAGCCATGGGCAGACTCTCCCAGTATCTCAAGCTTCTCTCTGAAATAAAGAGGATGGAGTTAAAAATGCTGAGTGTCTCACTAATTTGTGTAATCTACTGGGAGGACAAAGAGGAAACCCCAGGGAAACTCCAGCAACTCTCAAAAGGTGCAGCAGAGAAGTTTGCTCTCTCAGAAATTCAGCTCTCAGGAGGCTAAAGGAGGATGTCTGCCTTGAAAGAACAATTTCTTCAGCAGCAAGAAACCATTTTCCACTGGTTAAATGGAATGAAATGCAACCAGGACACTTTAGGAGGAGGAATTTTCTTCAGACTGAAATTGCTAAAGATACATTCTCAAGAGTGGCTCTTAAGAAGAGGTGAGGCCTGGAAGCACAAATGCTAAGAAGCCTCAATAAGGCAGCAGGGACATTTCCAAAAGAATATAATTTGCTGGAAACTATTCTCAGATGTGCAGTATTTTGAGCAAAGAGCTAAACTTTGTGATGAGCCCTGTAGCATCAGTGATTTGGGATATGATTAGTGTCCCATTGAAGTCAGCAGGAGATTTCTTCTGCGTTCAACTGGCTTTCCATTGCACCCTTGTGGGATGGAAAATTCAGAGTATAATTCCCAGCCTAAGGTATACAGTCAGGGGAGGAAAAACACTGCCTGCAACAAATCAACCCACAAACAGGCCAGCTGCCACAGACAAAAAAAAAGGTACAGCCAGAGTGACAGCAGGTGGAATCTCAGCATCTCTGGGCAGAGAGCAGGTGGGCAACATCCAGGCAGAGTGATGCCAGTACTGCCCAAGGAGCAGCAGCCAGCAGCCCAGGCTCCAGGAGCACGGCAGCAGAGCAGTGCATGCACCAACAAGCTGATGCACTCGGGCAAGCAGCCACACTCAGCTGCTGTGAGACCAAGGGCTCAGGGACTGCTCTGGGCAGATGAAGCTGAGGATGAGTCAATAGTCCTGCTCCAAGTAGCAGCCCAGGCTGTACTCAAAGCCCATTTAGAGTCCATTATCAGAGTGTCTGAACAAAGCCACCCCTTCCACCCCTTTCTGAAGTGTTAGTGGTTAGGCTGGCACTGGACAGAGTCTCCATCCCTGCACTGCCACTTGGAGACTCACTTTTAACTCAAGGCAGATGTTTATATCCACTGCTCAAAGGAAAGCAGAGTCCCTGTTGTGACCTGGAAAGGATGTCTGGAGGCTGCAGGGTGCCTGGACTGCACAGGCTGCAGCAGGAGTTTAGCACAGCTTTCTCACTCCAGGGTATTCAGGGATGTCTCTCCTTCCTGTCATTCCTTCAGGAACCGTGACCTCCCTGCTGAGCTCTTGTCTCCCACCAGTCCCACACCACCACCACCTGATGGCATCACTACTGGATTTAGAGAGGAATATAAAGCAGAAAGAGCTGCACTTGTTGCACAGAAAAAAATTCACTGCTATGCAGACAATACCAGAAACATTAAGAAATACCTATGGGCCTATTTACATCCAGCCACAGGATCACTTACAGTGACAAGCTTAAATAGGACAGAAGCAACAGCCCACCTGAGCATTCAGGGCTTTGCTGGAGCACACAGGGGCAGCTTTCCTTTCCATTGTTATTTGTGCCACGTGGGGAGACAGCATTGCCCACATTTCTGTGCAGGTCTAATTTATTTAAGACCTGCAGTAGGAAATATTCAGTTTGGCAATTCTAATGTGCAGCTCCCCACAGTCCATAGGATGCACTTTTTTCTAACTGGCTGGTGTTACCTCCTGCTGTATTAGCCTGATACTGCCCTCCTGCTGCTCTGTCCACCTGCTTCGAATTAATTTCCAAAATGCATCACTGCTGTAGGATCTTCTCCCTGAAGGTGAACAAGTTAATAGGTTTGCTCTACTTGATGTACTCATAGATTCCTTCTGCACTGGGATTTGACTACTGATTATGCATTTTTTCATCTTCTCTTGCTAAGCTGAAGATAAAAATCCCCTGGGCAAAGGAAGATACCTTAATGCAAGATACTTTAATCCAAACCCTGAAATGGGCACATATAAACATGAGTCATGTGCTGTTACCAGTTTTGTTGTAGTTCTTGTTTCTTTTCAAAACAAGAAGCAATGGGAAAATATACAATGTAATGTTTTGAAGTAGATCCAAAAGTAAACTTACTTTTACATCTCTCAAAATGATTTCCCCTGCTCCCCTTTTGGAGAAGACCTGTAAACCTATCAGAATGATAACCTCCCTGCAAAATATTTTAACTGTGAAAGACAATAATACTCCTACTATAGAATTCCACTCAATGGTTTAAGTAATTTGTTGACAGAATTACATTTTTATTAAACCTTACACATGAATTTCTATACAATCTTTTTGGTTTCAGCCTTGTTAAATTGTATGCCACTCTTCAATATGAGACTGTAAGAGCTCCAACTGTGCAAATATTCTTATACATATTACAGAAGGAAATTTGTTGCTACCTTCTCTTTTTTCTTCTCAGCTAAATTATTATATAGCATTTTGCAAGCACTTAAGGATTTGCTGAGAAAACAATTCCTTACTGTGTCAAAATGACCATCTTTTCCTGTAACATATCTGGGTGTACACAGATGATGGAGGGAAAGTTTCTTATTTTCAAATGTAGTTGAATGAGCTCTTACTGGAAAATTAAAAATTTCTGGAGACAATTTGGCAGAACAGATGTATGCTTTCCCCAAACGAGAAACATGCATCTGTTTCCTAGAAATCTAAACAACAACAGCAAAGAAGTCACACAAACAAGTTGTGTGGGTTTTTATTTTTTTTTTTTTCTACAGATGGTTCTTATTTTTATACAAAGAAATAAGGGGGGGAAGCCACAGTGGAGGTTTCTAAATGAAGGAATGAAGTGCATTCTTATCAATGAAATTTAAATGGTCTCCAGGATGAAATTGTTTCATACAAATCTGCCCAATTGTACCTGAAAACCATACAAAAGGCTTCCTTATTAAAATGCTGCCTTTCAGCCTTCCTGCTTCCATTTAGTCACAGTCTGATGTCCCTATCAATTCATTTTTTCCATTTCTGTTACCTGTAGATCATTTTGTCTTGCTCCTACAATGTGGATTTAGAGTTTGCAGTCAGGAACTGATATGATCCAGTGCAAACCCTTTTGATTAGATATTCCTGTTCCATGCTCAGAGCTGACAGGAAGGATTTGCTTTTTAATGCCATGAACAGAATTTCCCCCCATCCCCATAATCATGCTTTTCAGCCACTAAATAGTGAATTGATAGAAGAGCTACCCAGACTACCAAAAATCCCCCATCCAGAATGGAAAAATATATCATTGTAATTAAGTATTAGGATTAATTTCCTAACACTTAAATTTTTCAATTGTCCATTTGAGAGATGTGTCTCTAATTAAATTTCACTTTGGACACTGTAATGAAAACAGCATCATCTGGAAGTCCAGCCTCAGCCAGCCTGTGTGGATAGCAGTGATAAGGCTGGGTAATTGCAGGATTAATAACTGGCCTTTTATTGTGTCTGAAAGCAATGCAACAATATATAGACTTTCTGAGTAACTTTAAAACATAGCCACATTGTACAATATTGCTACCCTAATCACTTTTTCCTTTCACTTTTTTTTTTCTGTTTTTTTTTTTTTTTTTTTTTTTTTTAAATCATGGGAACAATTGGACTACAAAGGTGTGATTGTTCCTAGGTCATATTCTCCTCTAGGGTTTCCAAAAAGCAAGCAATGCTGCTCAGGCAGCTCCAGTAGCTCTGTGACAAAGTAGAACAACTTTCAATAACTGCTGTTATTCCTCTTCATTTACAGTGCAGGCCACAGGGTAACTGTTTAATGTGGTAGCCAGTTCTCTGAACCTCTTGTACATTTGCTGAAACATGAAGCATGTTCCTAACACTTTGAGATTCTTGAATGAGTGTGGGATTTCAAAGTTTAAGAAAAAATAACAATCCAGGGAGTAATGCTATGCTGAATAATCCAGCTCTGGAGACAGAGCCTCTGCACAGTAGCATCCTTCCTTTTGTGGCTGAGACACTTCACCCTCAATTAGAAACAGGTACCTTTTAAGAGACACATTCCTCTTTATGGCTGCATGGAGATGCTGAGAAAGAGGCAGGAAGTAGGAGCCAGGCAGCCAGCCTGCTCTGCTGGGCTGCTGTGGACCTCAGTGGATGTGCAGAGCAGCATGTAGGCATGGACAGGTTATCCATGTTGTCTGGATACAGCATGAATGCAGGGAAACCTGAACCTAATCTAATAGCTGCATGAAAAGAGCTGGTAAAAAATCCCTATGTAAAACAATCTTTTGTTAAACAGGCAGCTTGTGGAGGAAGTTGCAAAAATTGCCCAGGCTGCTCTGGAATTGCCTTGCACTGCCTTTGGGCAATTGGGCACTGACTGCAGAACATCCTGCAAACCTTCTCCCTGCCCCACCTTCTCCTGGGCACCATTCCCACTTAAGATTTGTTTCTAAACTTCTGCAGAAAAGATTACTTTCATCCCCACCTTCCTCAGGAAATCATATCTCTTTTCTCCTGCATGAGCTTTTCAGGGGCTATGCCACACATGTTGCCCAACACAAAAAATGTCTTTGTAATATATACTTGAATGCATTTTTCTAAATTCACCCAGAACTACTCTGAATGAGTCAGTCTTGGGACCTTGCTTAACCATCCTGAATAAAAAGCCCAAAAAAACTAGCTAAGTAGCATTATATTGATTGAACAGACTCAATTTGAATCAATGTGGCAAATTCATGAATCCTCAGGAATTCTAAAAAGCATGTTCTGTAGAATTATAAGTGCACTTAAAAATCACTGTTTGGGATTTGTTGAATTCATTCACCTTTCCACATCATCATAAAGCTCCTTCTCATCTCCCTGTGTAACCATTCCCTGCATTAGGAGAATTTATTTATCCTTCTCACAGAATTTTAAGGTCAGTCAGAAAAGTTAACACCATTGCTTTTCACTTAACCTTAAACTGTATTTTTATTCTCTGTATGAGCACCTTAGTGTACATATTCCCAACATGAATATACACCTAACTCTGACCAGATCCAGAAACTCTGCCTTCCACTCATTATCTTCAGTTTAACTGACTACAAAGATTTACATCTCTTTAGGACATGATTTCTTTGACATTTTTGATTGGCAGTTGAATATTTCAAAAGTATTGGCCAACATAGAAGCCCCTGGGCCTTTACATATTATACAATTTTAGATGTGGAGAAGCATAGCCTTTTCTTCCATATGCATTAGCCCTGTGCATTTACTGTAGACTAAATTGAGTTCAAGCAGAATGATTTCTTTGAAGGTGGATGTTTGCTAAATCCTGAACAGAATTAATTTCAGCATTCAGAGACACAAGCTGAGTACTAGTATTACAACTCTTCAATGGGCTTTTTGTATTTTTTTAATAAAAGCAAAGCTCTTAGATACAAAACTGAACTGCCATGAGGAATGATTTAAGAAAATGTTTAAAAGAATTTTTCCATTTTACAAGTTTTGTATTTTCATGGCAGAAAAAAAGCACATCTGAATTTTAGTAAACTCCTCCATAAGAAAAAATCAAAAATGTCAACTTTTTTCTTTGTTTCTTTGCAAGTTCTAAGGCATCACTGCTCTTCTGGGTGAAAATAGAGAGATACTGGAAGACTACTGAAGTGTCATCCAGTAATTTGAGAGTTTGAAACATTTTAATTATCAAGTATATTTCTGGCTGTCAAGTGTAAGACAGAGAAGCATGTTTGTGTGCAAGCCTATACATACAAGCCATAAAGGGAAAGAGGAGTCTTTTCTGTTCTCAAGTAACATAAAATCCAAAGGCTTTTGTTAGAGATACTACTTGGAAAGCACTGCTTAGTCTGAAATCTCCTGAAAAAAATATAGTGATATTTCTCTTCTAGAGTTTGTGTATCTTCATCACTTAGAACTGTTAATGTTCATCATCCTGCCTTGGGAAAACCAGCAAGGGAGTCTTCTCTTGGAGAATGGAAAGGGCTGCTCTGTGACAACACTGAAAGTTTAACTAATTTCTACTGACAATCTCTGTCCTGATGTCATACACTGCTGTTCCACCCCACATCCATATGCAGTGAAACAGGGTTACAGAAAAGGAGGATTGGAAAAGGCATGCAAGAACCAAGGCCTGAAACTGTTGCCTAGTTATGGAAGGTTTTGCCATGCTTATTAATCTCTAAGCCCTTAAGCAATTTTTTTATTTTTCCACTGTAAATACTCTCAAGTCATTCTAGCTGCACAGCTAGAAAAAAATCATCAAAAATTGTCTGTAACCCAAACACAAACTCACACAAGCTGCAGCACACTGCATTTTTTGTGGTTTCATTTTTTTAAAGGTGAAGCTCAGAAATACTCCATATGATGTGCATTGATTAGAAAAATTACTGCAGCATCTCAGCATCTCCAGGCAGTGAGAGGATCTTTTCTCCACTCCTGTAAGAGTCACATGATAGCTTACTTATGATTCCTGCCTTAGTGATCCAGCTGTGATATTCATAAAGCCACCATTGAACCTCTTGCCTCTTTCTTAGGAGTGCCACAATGTGCAGCTTCCTTTGTGCTGCCCATATGCCAGAAATCATTTTAAGAGTCACCCTTGCTCTTCTGCTGATCATTGCAACAGACAGGAAGGTGATTTCAGGAGAGCTGCTCTCATTCCCACTGCTTTCAGTGAGAGAAGAAATCTCTTCTGTCTCCTCTCTGAAGGAAGTACTTGGCAGAAGCAGCAGACAAGTTCTTAAACTCCTGTCTGTGCTTCTTGGAACTGATACTAGTGCAGATCGCAATTAAAAACTGTCAGAGTGATCAGTCTAACATTTTGCTGCAAATCTATTTAGTAACAAAGGGTATTAGATGGGGAAATATTAAACAGTGAGTACAATATCTTTAGCAGAATGGCATCATTTGCCTTTAGCTAGTGCAGGATTTTTCCTTTGCTCTGTGTTCAGCATCATGCACAATGAAGGACATGAGTGCTCCAGATACTTTTTTTTTTTCCATAACCACTATTCAGAGTGGGAGCTGTGAATATGTCCCTGACAAGACTTGAAATTTAAAATAGAACTTGTTACCATTATTTTCTTAAGTTATTTCATGGATACTAATTAATATTCCAGCTACTTAGGCAATCCTGGTCCATCCCACTGAAAGGAAGTCTGT
Organism: Oenanthe melanoleuca; assembly: GCF_029582105.1. Lineage (NCBI taxonomy): Eukaryota > Metazoa > Chordata > Aves > Passeriformes > Muscicapidae > Oenanthe > Oenanthe melanoleuca. The sequence continues at coordinate 15,331,333 of NC_079342.1, read as the reverse complement.
CTCCAGATTACCAGCTGAACTGACATCCTTGTTCAGCATCCTGAACACCCTGTTGTGCATCATTACAAAATGTCACTGAATACTGTTCCTAAGAGTTCCTGTATCACTGTGCTTCTCTCAGCCATCCTGCACAGAAGAATCTGCAGTTGTTAAGCCCTTTTGTGCCCAAAGGGGAAGGAGTAGGATTTCAGGATACATTAATACCTCCACAAGGGAAATGTGTTGCACATGCTTGGACTCACTCAGCCCCAGCCCAAAGGAGGAGCCCTTAACAAGCATCACTTAGTAGTGCTAAGTGGGTGAACAAAGTAAAAGGGACAGGAGTGCTACTCTTGAGTCAGATGGATCTGTGCACGTCCAGATGCCTCTATCACAATGACTGTAGCAGAAGTTTACTCCAGGCAAGGGCTACATATTCACCTCTGCACAGCCCTTTTGACTGCAATAACATCCACCTGGCAGGAAGCATCATAAGCAAAAGGAATAAACACCAGGGGAAAGAAGAAAAGCACAGTCACAGGCACCCCAGTTATCCAGAGGTTAGTATGAATTTAGGGCAGGACAGCAGGTGAGAAGGAGACTGTGACCACCCTGTGTGACAAAGGCATCTGTGGGAAGGGGGGGCAGAGGTGCCTCACACTTGTGTCACCACTACAGGGGAAGTTTGTAGGAAGGGCAAAACCAGTGCCAAAAGCGACTCTCTGTCCTGTGACTACATCAATTAACAGTTCAGAAGCCAAAGCTCTGCAAGCTGCACCCCCTTCTTGGAGGCTACAGCCCAGATCAAAGAAGTGAGAGCATTGCAGAAGTGAATTTTGAAATGTGGAGGGCCCAGAGAGGATTAATAATAAATAAAGTACACCTCAGAGGAAAAACTTTGAGTTTCTCCTCCAAGTTGCAGGCAGCTGTCTGAAGTCAGTAGGAGAAGTGTGTTTATAGCTGTGAGCAGAAAGCAGCACTGTGTGCCCAGGCATTATCAGTCTTTTATTCCAGAACACAATATCTGCTTGATAATGCATACACTGTTTTGTTGTTCGTTGTCTGTACACCTCCCAAAACAAGCTGTCCCCCTGTGGTTTTGTAATCATGGGAATATTCTTGATAGCCCTGTTAGACGGGTTTTATCCTGGCTCCAGACATCTTTGGAAAATAACCTATTGAATCACTTCGGAAACCAGGGCAGAGTTGACTTCCTGGTGGACTCCAAACAATCCAAAGGCTCTCCTTGGAAAGCACAGCCTGTGCTCTGCTGTTTGTGCAGTGCCACACTGCCCTGCAGCTGGGGTAATCAGCTCCATCTCAGCAGCTCCACCCCCACCAAAACAGGAGAGAAAATAATGATCTATTGTTCCTGGGATTTATGGAAGAACTTCTTTTTTTTTTTTTTTTTTGTTTAGTTTATTTTAGACACTTCTTTTAAGAGATAGCAGTGACCTGCTTGCTGAAATGCTTCCTTATTTCTGTGTTTACCTCCTGTTATGTAGAATGCCAAATCACGGCTATGATTACCTGGCAAGCAAATGTAGAAAAAATATCTGTTTGGGACAGTTTTTTTACTACTGTGAGGCATCTCCTTGATGTTACATAAAAACAAATAAAAACAAAGACAAAACAAAACCAAACCAAACAAAACTGCTTCTTTTCCTATTATCATATGAAGAAAAAACATTTTCAAGTGTAAGGCAGTGCCAAATGGTTCAGCAGATTTCAGAGACTTCGAGACACTGACAGACTGCATCTCCTGCTGTTTACCAGAGGGATTTCAGAGGTTCTTTCTCTTCAAATAGGCATATTTTTCTGTTCCTGAGGGTCAAAACTTGCCACTTCTACACCACTTCCAGCAGGTTTTTTGACTGTGCCATGCTCTGCCGTGTCAAGAGACTCTGAAAAGGCTCTTGAGATTTCTCAGTCTGAGGGTAAATGGGAAAAATCAGTTGCATCCCTGCAAGCATTGCCACCTGAAACAGTAAAATGCAGGGGGGAAACACTTTTAGTGGATTGTTTCACTGCATAAAAACCCCTTCAGCATATTCTAATGGCAATGTATCAAGCTGGATTACATGAGTCATATTGACATTATATGATGTGAAATTGTGACATATGACAGAGTGCCTAAAAAGTCATTCTGCCTCAAGAGTTTATAACCCAAAAGGAATTTAAAGGCAAATTATTCAGACATGCCCACCCACACCCTGCTATTATCTGCAACAGCAGGGGACTCACTGGATGAATCAGATCTTAGAGATTCTTTCCATGTGCACAGGAAACACTGATTAATTGGAACAGTGACAAAAAAAGTCTCTTTACCAGGTAAACAGAATTCAGCAGTGGGATTTTACTTAATGAATAGTATACAGTTGAGCACTTCGATCTGTGGAGTGAGAGGTAGAGAAAGCAGCTGCTATCCAATTGCTTTTTCATCTGCTGGAAGCTTGATATTATTAGCACTTTCCTCCTTCAGTAGTCACCACAAATGCCAAATTTTGTGTCAGGCAGCATTGCAGAGAGAGACCTCCCCAAATTAAGAGAGAAGAGAGGTAGGACTAGAGATCCTTATTCCATCTGCTTTCTTCACAAATATTCCATTTCCTCACTCTGGGCACCTCCCTCCTCCAGTGCCAGACTGGTTCCCACAGTCCCTCCCCAGGAGTTCCCCTCACCCCACTCCCAGGATTTGGGGATCCTTGGCTGGGCACCTCTGGCACCTCTGGCACTCCTCCAGCCCCACTGCTGATCCTGCTTGCTCTGGGTGCTGGTGCACTACAAAGCATCCTGGATTTAAATTGTTTATCTCTCCAAGCCTCAATTTGTGATCCCTCCAAATGCCTTTAAAATGAAAGAACCTTTTATTTGTGCCATCTTTGTTTGAGAAGCATGGGGAGATTGTCAAGGGCACAAAATGCTTCTGGCACCAGCTAGTCCTGCTGAAAAACAAAGGTGCTTGGGCATGGAAGTCTTGTTTATGCCTTTGAAAAATCTCCTCCATAATCTCATCAACACTAAAAAACTACAAAGTAAACTCTGAATTCAAATAGTGGCATCAAAAAAAAAAGAAGAGTTTATAGGATATGTGATGGTAGAAGACTCGATTTGGCTGCAGGGGCAGCCAGCAGCTCCAGCAGCTCCTGACTGGCCTGTTTGACCTGATAATAATGTTTAAAACTTAAAAAAAAAAAAAAAAAAAAAAAAAAAAAAAAAAAATATATATATATATATATATATATAAATATGACTATAGACTTGAAAAGAAAAAAAAAAAAAAAAGAGATGAAACAGACCTGAGGGAAGAAGGGTGCCTCAGAGGACACTGGTGGGATTCAGAGAGAAAAATGTATCATGGTATTTATTCCATGCTTTAAGGAAACAAGGCCACTTCATGTTGTCCCAGGTGGTGATGCAGGAAGATGATAAAGGTGTCAGAGGCAGACCATTGCCTGAGGGCAGGAAAACAAACAAGAGACTCCTTGGCAATTTCATTCTAACCTTTAAGGGTTAAGGGAATATCAAAATATAGAACTTCTTCAAAAAAACATCTAAAGGCAGCTGAGGAGAGCATATATATGACCATTTGTGAGGAAGGGAACTGGTCCTCTACTGAATAAATCTAGAGCACCTTCCCTGATATTTCATTCAAATTAAAGAAAAATAACATTTTTGTCAAGGAATTGATGTAATTTTAGTTTAAAAACAAACCTATAAAAGACTTGAACAAAAAACAACCTCATCCTTATTTTTTCAGAACTCAAATTTTCATTCTACAAGAGAACAGTGTGTATGGGTGACTAATAACAACCCAGCCATCTGGACTTCTCTCAGACAAACTCATGTTAATTCAAACTACACAGGCAAAAAAAAATAAAATATATATTGCCTGCCTCAGAGCATTTGGGAAAAGTGTTATGGTTTGCAGAACTGTCATGCACTGTCAGCAAGCAGCAAACTTTAGAGCACCTTTAATGTTACACCACAGTGCTGTTGTAGTTGACAATTAAAATAGTTAATGTGCAAGCTGGCCTTTAAGTGTTCCACTAATCAAAATAATGGATTGCTTTTGTGTGATGACCCCACAGCTGTACCAGTCAGTGCTCACTGGACAAAAAGGAAGTTTTTAATAGTGCCCAGTTGTGGCACTTGTGTGTTTCTGTGGTGGTAATGAGGAAGGATGGGACTTTCACCAGGCTCACTGGGCACATGGGGGTCCTGGCAGGATTACCTGGGTCAGTGTGATCCCAACCAGCCTCATGGCCTTCCAAACCCAGAGCAGCAGGGGTTTGGTCCTTTAGCATTTTCTCATTGCTCCCACAGGCACACAGTGTCCCCAAACCCTCTTGCTAGAGATATTTCTTGGCTATTTACAGAAAGAGCCTTCCCCTGTGCCTGTGTTTGTGGGATTTATGGGGCATAAGGAATGATAGGGCTGGACTTCTTGCCCAGTTGTTCAAGGGCAAGTGGGAATTTGTGTTTTTCTCCCACTTACCTGTGCTCTCTCCCACTTACATTCAGCAGCACAAATAAATCCAGTGCATTCTCCTTGCCAAGAAAGATTAGCACACCTAAGAGTTGAAACCAGGGCAGATTGCATTTCAAGTAATTTTCCCATTCCCCCATTCTCCCCCTGCCTCCAGCTTTTTTTTTTTTTTTTTAATTATTCAGATTAAAAATGAAATGCAGTTGTTATATTATGATAATATCAAACTCATTAACATTAGTCAGAAAAAATGCAGGAGGTAGGCTGCCAAAAGCTAAGCCTTCACTTTTTGCATTCATTCAAGTAAAGTTCATTGAAATGGGAATTCATCCCTTTACTCTGGATTAGAATTGAACTCCTGGTGTATTCAAAGAGTTGTGCAAACCATTCTGGCTCAGAAGATGCTTGTGGAAAAATAGTTTTCAACATAACTGCTTTATTACAATTTTAGTTCTGTGACCTTATATAGAAAATTCCTTTTCGAGCTCAAGAACACCTAAGGAGGAACTTAGTCATGTTTATCAATGGGTGGATAGGTGTGCTCCAACTGACAGTGTCTAACACTACAGACCATAAACTTGTTAAGAAATATGTTAAAATATCTTATTACCATTTAGTACAACTGCACTATATGTACAAAATCACAGTCTGGTTACTCATTTCCAATTCCCTTTCCAAGACAATTCCCCTTGCCTACATCCTGCATTTTGTCTGAAAATAAGGCTCATCCCATTATAAATCAGAGCAAAGGAGCCTCTTTAGACAAAAATACAATAACCTTCTAAAGTTATTTTTTCATACAAGTTTCTATTTCTAGAGTTTAGGATTAATTTTTGCAGAACCTAAAACAACCAGACAGGATGTGGCTCCCAATTCCAGCATTTAATTACAGGGATAAACACTTCCATAAATTATTAATTCTTTCCTGGGAGCAATTTTTGACCCCGTGGACGACAATACCATCCCTCTAGTTATTTCATTATATCAGTCTATATTATTGCCACATATTATTTCCCTTCCAAAATGTTTATATAAAATTTATAATGTGATGAAAAGATCTTCCCCCTAATTTTTGTATGTAAATGTAAAATCTTGTCCATTTCCTCACAGTATTTGTTCTGTTTAATTGCATTTTAAATGAAGATAAAGTAACTAGCCCAAAGACATCAGCATGTTCTGCCAGGGCTGTGCAGACTCTGCTGGCACGTGTTGAGAAGTGCTGCACCTCAGATGTGAGCTGATCTTCTTGGAGCCTGTCCTGAGGCTGGGAGCAGAGCAGCCTTACAGAAGAGCTTGGGGGAGCTTGCCACCCCTCCCCTTTTCTGATCTGTTTCCAGCATTAGGACATGTAAAGCCCAGCAATGGCTTGCAGAAAAAGTGGCTTTTTCTGCCATCACCAGCTCCTCCTCCAGCCAAAACAACTTCAAAACATCCTGAAGACAGAGTCAGGCAGAGCTGGTTTGCTAAAGCAGCTGTAGGCTCCAAGAGCCAGTAACACTGAGAGCCCTGCAGCCATTCAGCTGAAATAAATCTCAGGAAGAGAGGGGACTGAAGACTACCCAAGTCTGAATGGATTTTCAGAGGTGACAGGTTTGCCACAAGCCCTCATGTCTCAGAAGCCACCTGTGTTTGTGCCCCAGCCTGTCTGGGTGAGCAGGGAGTGCCAGCTGCTCTTGGATCTGGCAATCAGGGCACCACACCTGCATCCTCTGCCCTTTGGTGATGATTGGGAAAATCCTTACAGTCTCCATTTGTAAGAGGTTGATGTCATGACAATCTCAGCAAAAGAAATGGTCCTCATTTAGATATTTACAGAAACTTAAAAGATTCCTAATTTATACACAAATAAATAGGGATTGTAAACATCAGGAAAAGAGGACAGTTAAATCAAAAATCACCTTGCCATGAGCAGATAGGTCGTTTGAGGTTGAAGGTGAATTTTTTGGTTAAATAGGACCCCTGAATCTGCCAAAAACCTAAGAAATTCTCCGTAATTTTGTGGGTGACTAGGCATTTGGAGGGCTTTAATAACTGCTGGTAAGAAGAAAGCTCCACACTTTTGAAGTTGCTTTTCCATATGAAATGTATCTAGTGCTATTTAAACAAGAGATAAATCTTTTCTAGTAAAAGAGATGAATAAGACTAGTACTGAAGAGAATAGAAAAGTATCAAGGAGGTTTTCCAGTGACTTCTTATCCTGAAAGGGACATTTCTACTTTAGTCAAGAAATTAATTTGATCTATAGAACCTTTAAAACTAATTTTAATTTTTTAGAACTTGAACCACATTCAATTATTTAGAGTATTAATATATGTTGACTTTTAGCAACATTTGAGATGGTTATCAGCTCATCTTCTTCAAACTTTCTGGCTTTTTTTTTTTTTGAACAGTATAAAAGGTTTTAGGCTGGGTGTAGCAGTCAGCTTAGAGGCAGAGGGATAAGAAGTATATTCTGTAATGTATACTCTATAGGACAGAGTCTGGGTGGCCCCAAAAAAGGACATGCTTCAATCTTATCTCCTCCACAGTAATTACCCTTTAAAATTTGATTCAGTCCTTCAGAGCTAAAAGGGTTAGAAATGTCAAGTATCCTCATTTATGCCAGAGTACCCTCCCCAACACACAACACAAAAAAAAAAAACCAAACTGAGCAAAAACTCCAATCACTTAACACTGACTCCACTAAGAAAAAGCAAGGCCAATATTTATCCACTGTATTATCTGCCAAGAAGGGGAACTTGACTCATGCTGCTCAAAGACAAATATTAATAAAGATCTGAATTTCAGGCACATGGGAAATTTCTGCCTTTCTTCCCTGAATCACGACGAAAAGTTGTTTTCCTTCTTACAGCACATTTGTATTTAAAACTGAAAACAGAAATTCAGAAATTATGGGGTTTTTTTTGTTTTTGTTTTTGTTTTTGTTTTTGTTTTTGTTTTTGTTTTTGTTTTTGTTTTTGTTTTTGTTTTTGTTTTTGTTTTTGTTTTTTTTTTCAAAAAAACAAATATCATATTCCAGCACCAAAATGTTAAGAATCAATTAAGCTAAGCAAAATGGGGTTGTTTCAGTACAAATCTGTGTCACTGAAGTGCTATGCACATCATTAACACACAAACAGTTTTATTATTCCATTTTCCTTTTTCAGGATGACACACCAAAAACTGATATACAAAAAATGGTAACATTGAAATCTTGCAATTTAACTTATGTAAGATATTGTGTTGGCTCAAACTGACAGCTGTGTCAGCTTGATGAACACCAAATGTTACTGGGTTTTGGTTGTTTTTTTCCTCCTCAGTTTTTTCTATAGGACTAATTAGTATCAATTTTTATACTAATAAACAAAAATTTCTGCAGAATCCCATTTTACTCAGAGAAATGCAGCTCCCCTGAATTACAGAGGAAAATAATTTCAATTAAAAAATCCCTGGTGACTTTGCATTCACTGCACTTCAGTCCCAATTCTCCTTTCTGCCTCTGTATTTGCCTGGGCATGCTAGCACAAAAATTGTGGTGCTGGGATGTGGAAGCAGAACTGTTAGGTGATACCTGGACCAGTTTCACATCTACATACTGGATTTGCATTTGGGATGGTGCTTCTCCTGGGATCACTCCTATATTTATTTAAACATCTGATGACATTTTGCATCACTTTCAGGTTTCTCAACCTGCTCCCTGTTCAGAGAATGTGCCAGTTCCTACAGGTGTGTGCAAGAGTGAGTGGTGGGTGACACAGGCTGCTTAGGATAGACTCACTTTCCTAGCAGAGGAGTTTCCAAGAGGGATTTGAGCTTGGCAGCAGCATCACACGAGGTTTAGACAGCCATATGATAAATCAAGTATATCTATTTCAACAACAAAATCCATCACATCACTCTGATTTTTTATCTTACTGTGTTACAGACATCAGCATCCCACCCTGGGCAGAGCCTGGTTGAGATGCAAAGGTGAGTGTCAGGTTAAATGGACACATTTTCACCAGTTTGTTTTCATAATGAAAGCCCTTTCCTCTGCACAAAGGAAATTGTAAATGACTACCTACAAAAGTAGTGGTAAAGTCAGAGTGTTAACCACCCTCTGAATCTGAGATCCTCAAAACTTGTGACCCAAATCTCAGCCGATGGGTTAGGACAGTGTCTGATACTGTTTCCAGAGCTGACAGCAGTCTCTGATTGCTCCAGAGAGAAGCAAACATAAGGCAGCCAGGCAAAATATTTGCTGAATGAAGGACAGGAATGCTAAGAAAGAAATTGCGTTTTCTAGCTCAAGACAAGCTTTGTAAATGTGTAAGGAAGAAAAAAATAAAGTAGCTGTATCACTTTGTTCTTTTATTCACTGGCATGATGCTGCCCCTCTTTTCTCTTCTTGGTCCCTACTTTCTACACATGGACATGCTCTTTCTCCTCTTTCAGACTGAAGCTCTTGACTCCACAGCTGCCAGGTCACTGTCTATTTCCAAATATTTCCCTCTGGACTTTCCTCTAGACAATTTTATTTCACACACACACTTTTTAAAGTTTTTTTTTTTTTTCCTTGCTGACACATGTAAAACATGAATATGTTCAAAAGCAAAAAAAAAAAAAAGGTGAAAAAGAAGTGGCTAACAGAAAAACCGTAGGAGATAAACCAGATGAGAAAAGGCTGAGCTTTTTGCAGGGATTGTAAGACTGTAAGCTTTGTCCATACAAGGGATCTGAAATAAGGTTTATAAACATCTTGAAAGTGCACAAGTAAGAGAGCTCTTCCCTGACAGATAAAAATTAGCACAGTGGCTAAATGGTATCTAGCTATAAAACAAAGTCTCCTCTGTCTGAAGTGTTTACCTAGAACTCATTATAGTCAAAGCACAGAAATTAGCAATTCAACAATTTTCTTAAATTTGACCCGACTTACCCTCAAGAGCAGCTAATTTTTATCTTAGGAATACTCATTTATTCTTTCTAGTGTTAAGTGGAGTCTGGTTAGCTAACTGAACTGAAAATTAGAACCTGATATCTTCTAGAAAAGATTTCTCCAGCCACAGATGTAGCAAAACCAAGGAAGTTTGACACAGTGTTTTCAAAAGGAACTAGGACCATTTTGAGAACTTGCCATGCAATAAACCCAGGAGAGAGTTATCCAGTGGGAATGAAAATGCAATGGTGTTGGAATGGCAGATTCATACTGATTTCTGCTTAATATTCTATTAAGCATGTGGTTTTGACTATCTGATTTTAAAATAGAATTTGGCTTCCTCTGTCCACAGGTCAGCATGTGTGGAGGAACAACATACCATAAGCAATTTGGAAGTGAAGATTAGTGGCCAGAGACTGGTGTGAAAATGATAAGGTCAGAAATTATTTCTCTCTTCTCGTGATCTTTTCACTGGATGTAGGAATAAGGTGACAGAAATGTCCCACAGATCATTTGGAGAACCTATCCAAGCACACAAGCTCCAAGACAGGAGACACAGCAGGAGCCTTCCTGGGGCTTCAAACACAGATTTCTGTTGCAAAATATTATTGTAAGAGTACATCCAAAAGAAACTGAACTAAAACCTACAGGATAACCCAGCTTAAATGATTGGAAATATCAATAAATTCCTAGTAGCATATTACACATATACTGGGTATTAATATCAAGTCGTGGTGGTTTCTCTTATCAGGAAGATTTATTTCTCTCTGAGTTTATTATAACTATTGTCAAAAGAACACTTTACAAGAAACACAAACCTTCACTTCATATGGCAAAGGTCTTTTGGTTTTGGTTTTTCATTTGTTTTTCTTTATCTTTTCTCTGCCCTCCCCCCCTACCCTGTCTGCACCCTCCTGAACTGAGCTGCACTGAGCAGTGCACTGAACCTGCACAATCAACACTGGCAGCTGCTTGAAGTTAAACATGACAATTCAAAACCAATTATTGGCATCTGGGAAAGATAGAGAGATGGGAAGTGAATATGTGGAATCATCTGTGGTGGTCAAGTGCCCTTTAACTTATTCTACAGCATGTCTTGCAGTGTCTGCTTTGCAGTCCATCTTGAAGCACAAAGCCAGGTCAGTATTTGTGGAGCCAACAGTGCATATACGTACAGATGCCATGAATCCAAGCAGAAAAATCAGGTTTTTGTTACAGTTCTCCACTGAAAGGGTGAGATACCACATAATGCATTGTTTACTATATTTTTACGACTTCAAGTGTACTAAGCTTATATGGCCCTTATAATTTTATGATGTCTATCAGCACACCAAGACTGGCATAAAAGTGTTCAGTGTGAAGATTATCAGACCAAATAGAAGATCATAATACATGTACATAACAAGTGCTTTACTCATCTGAGTGTTGGGGAGCAAAATGTACATGCTTTTGTGAAGAGTGAAAGCAAAATTTTAAATTTCTCATGCCTGTTGAAGCCTTTTCATGCCTTCTGAGCAGACAATTAGGAGCTCACACATCTTTAAAAAGGCAATTATTTTGAGAAAATTTAGTTCCCTCTTCAACCACATGGAGACTTCTTCCCCCTGGGGGCATGGACTGTTCTCACATACCAGGAGGTATTTCTCTGCAGTTGCTACCATTTGAAAGACTTTTGAGCTTGATTTGGGACTGGTACTTATCCTTCAGGCCAATTTTTAATGCTTTCCACTACTTGCAGTAGCAGCCTTGAGGTCTTTGGTTCTGGTCTAGCTGCTGATCCAAACCTTCACAGGACTTGGCATCTGAGACACACCACTCCCCTGAATTCATCCCCAGTCCCAGAGCACTTGCTATTTTTCCTCTTGATAAATAGCACTATTACAGGAAAAGTGATCCTGACAAACTGTCAAGTGATATACACTGAATAGCTTCTCCCATCCTACATTACAGCTGGGAGGAAGCCCCTGAGAAACCCCTGTTGTCTCTATTTCCCTGCAGTGCACCCCATAACCCAAAGCCAGACTGATCTCCTCTTCAGCAGGTCTGTATTTGCTGGTAGGGATTTAAGTTTCCTCTTCAGCCTCCTCGGAGGGTGGTGAGACACCTCTGGCACACTGCTCTCAGAGCTTTCCCAGTTTCTCAGAGTTGCTCCCAGTTCTTTGAGACAATGCACTGGTGCCCAGTTTGCATGGATAAGAGTCCTGAGGCACCCTGGCTTTCCAGATCACAAATCTGCTTTTTGGCCTGAGCCTTCACCTCTCCTAAAGCAGCTGGACCTTGCAAGTGAGCTCCAACCTCTGCTCTGTATGAACCTCTCTTGCACACAATTGCTTTGAGCAAGGTCTTCCACACCAGGGGGGCTGCAGAAACCCTTTCTCCCTGAATTCCAGTTACTTATCCATAGAAACTGATGTGTAACAAAGGAAAAAGTCAGAGGTAAAGAATGAAATTAAAGCCCCAGAATTATGCAGACCTAACTTGGAGTTTATGACATCCAAGGATAAGTGTACCCTCTTTGGTGGTGTATTTTTCTGTCAGCCCATGGGAGGAGATTCTGATATTTCAACTTTTCTTTACTTCTGCCAGTTTGTTTTTTTTTTTTTTTTTCCAGACAGAAAAAAGCCATTTCTAAAATAAATTTTCATGTTTAGTGGAATAGCCAGTTCTTTCTCTGAAAAAGTCATATAAGTTAATGCATATTTAAAGAATATTTGGAGGACAAACTTCAACAAAACTGCAGCATTTAAAAACCTACCATTCCTCTACAGACATATAGAAAAATCAATGGAACAATTAACAAATAAAATAATTAACTGCTTTTGTTTCTTAATAAAAGTCAAAGAGTCATTTCCATGAGAAAGCAGGCACTTGGCAAAAAAATAGGGAAACATCTATGAGTAACATTATGATTAAGCTATTAATTCACTGTAAAGTCTAAACATCAATAAGCACTTCACATATAGGAAAACTCCAAGAGTTAGATAGTAATTCAAAAGGATTTATTTGCCCATTCAATTTAGTGGGTTTTTCTCCCCTCCTACATTCTAAGACAGTCTGTTTCCCTCGATTTATTCAAGTTATTTTTCCCCCTTTTTACAGTCTAATAGCAAACGACTCAAAAATATGATAATATCTATTGAATCTCAATGGCACTGGTTATTTGTGGTCACTCAGCTGTGTGAGGGGAGTGTGTTCTGTGCAGTGAGGCAGGGAGTGAATCTGCACTCTCCCTGCCAGCTCCTTCCCGTGCAATACATAAACATTTGGCCTCAAAACTTGCCTTCCCGTGGGATAATGCAGGGAAAGGCATTAGCCCAAAGCGACTTCACGCTCAACTGAAACAGATACCCATAGGTTTCTTATTTTGGAGTATTCTCTTGTGTTTGGAAAGAACACTTCTATTGACTAGATACACTGAAAAAGTAGAAGAGTGCATTGCAAAAACCATAGGAGGTAGAAGCTTTCATCAAAAGAATATAAAATGGCAGGAGAGATTCTCTTGCTGAGCTATTGGACTGTATAATTGTCCAGGGATTTCTGTACTGAAGCTTGCAGAAGTTTTTCCAGTGAAACAGTTTTTCCACCAGAAAATGATAATTTGATACATTTGAAACTATTCACAGCTGTACATCGATTTCTTGTAAATTCCAGATGGATCATGATTGAGACAACTTGCTGAGCTAGTATTTCCACTTGTTTTAATGTAACAAGAGTTGATAGCAAGTGTTTCAAATTTTTATTTCTTGAAGTTTTGTAAGGTACCTAAACATTAAAATTTCAACATTCTTTCTTTCTGAGGGTGAAAGAAAACTTTTTATTGTATCAGCAGCTGGTGTGGAAGGACCATTGCCCCTGCCTGGAGGCCTCCTGGTGCTCCTGCAATCTGCTGGAGGCCAGCAGAGTTTCCTCAGCAGCTCTCACCCCTCCTCCAGTGTTTCCAACTATTCACTTTATACCGAATCAGGGGCACTGTGTGTGTGTGTGAGTGCACACACTGAGAAACACTCTGATGCTTGGGTATTTTTGATCCTGCCCAAGCCAGAAAAACCCACTTGAGCTATTCTGTTACTCCACATACCTCCAAGTTCCTGAAAAATTCTAAACTTTGAGAATGTTGCAAATAGGCAGCTTCCTTTTAATTCTTCCCCATACACTTATCCACAAGCACTGATAGTGCCCATGTCCCATAGCCACTTAAAATAAAAGGTATTATTGACCTTTTGCAGGACAAATTCTCTAGATTCTTTGTTCCTCTCTTTTTTCTCACAGGTTTTCTGGCTTTCAGATTTGGCAGGTAGCTTACCAAAACAAACACTGCATGAATGCTGGGAGAACTGCATCTGATTAAATGCTGGATATTAATTGAACCCTATTTCATTCCTATTTTTAAACAGCAGAGCAGAATAATCTCCATTAAAAGACTGACCTTTGAAAGCCACAATGCCTGACTTATCTTGAGATAAAACTTTCTTTGTGGCTAGGTCTCTTTGCTGATACATGGTGCAGCTGAGTCTAGGTGACAACAGCCATTTAAGTTCAAGAAAGGTATGCTAAGAACCACAGCTTAAATCAACTCAGAGCTTGTTAAACTTCATTGTTGTTTGGCTTCATAGTTTCTGCTTTTTCTCCCAAACTGAAATACTGAGCAGTTTTCTGCATGCATTTTCTTATGAAATTTCAGGCTTGTCCACATGATTCTGCAGGTTTTGATATGGCCTGTATGGTCTATAACTAATTTATACTTATTGTACTTCCACTGTCAGCTTACCTGAGCAGTGCTAAGGAAAATAACATGCTGTATCACTGCACAGGTCTTGTCAATTAAATGCAGAGAGCACTTGAGAATCTGCATTCACAACCATATGGCTGAAGTGAAAGCACACAGAAACTCTTAGGAATATGCCATGCTGCCTGTATGTGCCTTTACTCTGTGAAATACTTCAATATTGCAATAACATCTGCCAGCTGCAACTCACTGTGCTTCACATCCTTCACATCAAATCAAATGGCATAAGTGTGGGGAGCCAGGACCAGTGTCAGCTATTACGTGTCACTTTTTCCTAAGGGGACATGCTGACAGACAATCAAAACTTTTCTTTAATATATCTTATTGTGTTTCTGCTATTGAGACTACCTGTCATGTAGGAATCATTCTTTGTTTGTGATGAGAAATAAAAATAAAACCAAAAGAACTTGGATGCCCATCTGAAATGTTTGGACCGAATGAAGTTTGCTCGTGTTTGAGTTGGGCTTTGAGCAGTGGGTTGCTGAGGTGTGGTTGTGGACTTAGGTTGGTCATTTGGGGGATGACAGACACCCTTAATTGAAAATATAATGCTCCCTTGCAAAAGTCTAACTCTTCATTTAGACACAAATGCACCACACTGACTGTGGATGGATGTCACAGATGGAAATGTTCAGCCTGAATGGGCTGAGCGTGCAAAATCTGGGTTTTATTTGAACTATCATTGCAGGGCAGTGAAATGTGATAACAAATACTTGTCATACCACATTGGTCAAAGTCTCAGCTTCTCTGGTATAGCAGCAAAAGAAAAGGCAAGTAGGAAAGCAAAACTCCCAAGCTCAAATGAGCCCTTCCCAAAATGTAAGTGTGGTTGTAGCACACTGAGGTGCAGAGGACCTAGTGCCAGCATTACAGCCAGCCTGCCTTTGTCCTGGGCAGTGGCTAAGGCAAACTTTATACTATTAAACTGGTAATATACCATCTGCACTTTGTGTACAGAATTGTGGTCATGGTGGAAATTAGGAATCTTGTAGTTTGGGAACCTCATATCTATCCTTTATGCTCTGACAAAACACAATTTTTCCTGCAGGGTCTGCTGTGCAAATTGCTTGTTTTTTTACCTGAGCTGTTAATATTTATATTACTTAAAGTCAAAGTATTTTCAAATCAAACTCACAAAGGTGTTTGTTCAGTGTGACCTGCATGATACACAGAATAATTAATCCCTTTCTAGTTCATATAATAGAATCCTCTTTTCTTGGCTGCCATTTCATTGCCTCAGACATTTTCCCATCTCATTCCTCTACATATCCATTGCTTTCTACCTCTGCTGAGTTTCCTCTGAAGTTTTCCAAGTTGGCCAATGTTTTCCACCCAAAATAATGGATTCTGGTGGTAGTTCCTTTCCATGCACCATACTCTTGATCAACTCTTGCCCTTTCTTTGCTCTGGAATTGCCAGCTGGAAAGTCCAGATCAGAGTGCAGACCATCTGCACCATACAGCAGATGAAAAGAAAGACAGAAAAGTAGTACAGGTGGGAGAAGCAAATTGGGCTCCCACCCTGATTTGGGAATGTAGGTGGGCATATAATGTTTTCTATAAGAACCTGGAAATAATAAAACTAGTGGATGGGAGGATTAAGCTGGATGAGTAGAAAGACAGGACTAAGTCTCAGCTTTGCAGAGGGCACTGCACAGAAATGGAAAGAAGAAAAAATACATCAAAGGGTTCAAATAAGCAGTAAGAAATTTTAGTATTAAGCTTTGCTGATCCAAACTTCTAAACTATTGGAGGTTCAACCATCACTAATCTTGACCCCATTCATTTATGAGAAAACAGGACCAAATAAAATCAGTTACAGGATTCTGGGCTATGGATATATCAAGTTATTATCTCTCCTGCAACAAGATGTGGTGCAATAGCATGGCCTGCATTTCAGCTGTAGTAGCAGTCAGATTTCTCCCCTGCATGTCACATCTTACTATAATTCACTGTCTGGTGGACTTGTAATTAAAACCATATGCTTCGCTTTTTTTTTTTTTTTTTTTTTTTCCCTCTTGTGCATGAGGGATTTCACATTTCTGTAAACTTTGCCAATTGTAAACTCATCTCTCTCTCTCCACTAACCTGTGGCCCGACTGCATGTAATAAGAGTAATTTGGAGAATTATATTTGGTTACACTCTATTGCTGTAATTTTCTTCTTTCCTCTAATGGTCTGAAGAGTACTGAGCTAAACCAGTTAATCTGAAATAAGCTAAAACTCAAAGATACCTTTTAGCAGCAGGCAATTATATTCTTTTAATTAATGCAACATCACCTTGCAGTTACTTCTTTGGCTTTTCTAAGAGCAATGTGCATTTCAGGACAGATACTGATCTCTTTGGTGATGCAGAGTACATGTAAACCTGTCACACCTGAGGAACTCTGATCCAGAGAAATCCCTAATGGGATTAATGCTGACATACCTGGCTGCATGCCACCCTTCTGCCCGCAGGTACATCTTACACAGAGCCACCACTGGAGTAAAGATGTATCTGAAACATTCCTGCATTTTGGCTGCTGTCAGCTCCCTCCCAAGCACCCAGCCCTGAGCAGCCTCAGGGACAGGCAGTGCAGCAGTGATGGTACAGCCCTGCTTCCCCAGGCACTGCCAACAGAGCCAGCTTTTCCTCGCCTGTGTGTTGAAAAGATATGGAATGCCCCAGAAGGAATCATACTTTATCTGTAATTCAGTTATTGGACTGTACAGATAATTTGGGCATTTTTTCCACATGGCATAACAGCCCCACTAGCTGAATTTTTGGCTGGATTCTAGTCACTTGTAGATGTTTGTGGGTTTTTTGGCACTTTGGCTTTACACCCTGTCCCTGTGACAGGAGCAGAGAGCTGTCAGGTAGGGCAGTGCAGGACACAGGCATTGAAGAAATGAGGGTTAGACACCACAATTCAACACATTTTGATTCATTGCTGTGGCTAACTCCATCTCTCATCTGGACAGCTTTCTCCCAGATGTTTCAATAAAGACACAGCCACATAACACAGGCTTTTACCACTCTGCCTGTCTCAGTCTCTCTCATCAGTAGATACAGGGGTGAGAGCCCTACAAAGACCCAGCTGAGCCTCATGGTACAGGACGAGGGTCAATGGCTCAGCTGGTGTAACCAAACTCCACACCATTCTATGATTCTTCATTGAAAAGACACTCATATTTCAGAGGAGAATCTATTCCTTTCTAGATTTTTCCCTCCTCCCCATCCAAAAACCCTAAATCCACATTCAGGACAATTTTTCAAGAGGACAGTGCTTACAAGTATGTTTACTGGAAACATTCCTTTCAAAATCTTATTTCTATTGCTTAAAATAGTTTCTAAATTAAAACTTGAAGGGTAAACCCCAAGAGCATGTAACAAAATACTCAATAAACTAAAGCATTTTTGAGGTGGGAAAGTAAAGATTTTCTTTCCTAAAACCTTTAAAAAAGGAAATTTAGCTTTGTTTTAATTAAAACATTCTTTCCTCCCAAACATTCTCTGATATGCTTGTACTTACCACTACTTTCCAAATACCACAGAGTCATGGTCAATGAAGACATGAGGCATGCATTAACCTGTAGTGGCATTTGTATGACAGCTGAATTTGCATGAATTACAAAAATGGAAAAAAACTATTGGAAAAATTAAAATTACCATTACAGAGAAAAGTCATAATAGAGACATGTAAAATTGTAAAATAAAAAGTGGGTCTACATCCACTTTTTGAGTAAGAAAAAGGATTAAGCAGAGCATTACAGAATTTAATCTTTCATGTTGAGATGTGCTTAGTGGCATAATTCCAAAGGAAACCTGCTCCTGTCATTCCTTATCCCACTTTGATTCTGCCTGACTGGAAGGGGTTGATTGCTAAGGGGCAGCAACCAGTCAGTAGGGCTCTTCTGCAGACAACAGAAAACAGCATATATGTATATACATATATATATATGTGTGTATATATATATATGTATATATAGTGTGTATACACACATTATAAACACACGTGGTGCATTATTATAGGTAGGTGCATTTGACCCACATATTTAGTCTATTACTCTCCAGATCCCACTAATAGTAGCCCCTAGTTCATGATAAAAATTTAGGTACTGCAATTATAACTCACTGCAGTAACTTTTTTTGTCTTGAACAGAGTATGAAATCAAACAATTAGTGAAATATAGTGCTATCTTGGGGAATATTCCCTAGAGAAAGTTTTCTGTTGTGTAGGGCAAATGTTTATGCACAGCATCAGTCTGATGGACACTGACTCTCATCAGCTGTGCCAGAACATGGAAACCTGTTATCCTTCTTGCTTGACTGAAAAGTTAATATTCCTTGATGTGTTGTAGAGAGCTTTGCTGATGTGCTCTGCTTTACAATCTCATAAAAAATTCCCTGTGTACTAGCCTGTTTTGCAAAAGAGCAGATGACCTTTGCCATGAGAATGTCACCTCTGAAGCTGCTTCTGAGAGTGAGGACATCAGTTTGCCATTTTAAGGTGCACAGCATCTTGTGTGCATGGTGGCAAAAGCTGGCTAGGAGGTTAGGCAATCTTTATGGAGTTTTTGTTTTAAACTTATTTTTAAATTAATCTGAAAAATGTCCCAGAATGAAGAAAACAGCCCAAAAAGTGAAGACTGAGAAGGAGATCAAGAAATAGCTTCTATAAATCTTCAGAAAAAAAGTTTTCCTTCTTCTTTACCTTTTTCAGTCTTTTGTACAGTGGTCACACTATACATTTGGCTGCATTTTTAAATCCTACCAAGAGAAGTCCAAGTTACAATTTCAGTGAATTAATCTGATTTTGTCCTCAATATTCATCTTGCATTGGATCACAGTTTCAGACCTAAGTTCAGATGGGAACAGCAATATTCTTTTAAAGCTATTGATTCAGAAGATGGCAAGGAAGAAACTCTGGGTTGTTATGCTGAAAGCTACTGAAATGAGAAACCTGTCAGAAGGAGAAGGGTTATCTTGTGCTGAAGAGGGATTGGAGCCTGAGAGGGTCAAGCTCCAAATGCACAAGAGCTGCAGTCAGAGACATCACCTTTAACTGTGCCATTAAAGGTGTCATTGCAGAATGAGGATCTGCCTCCTGGAACTCTTGGAGAAGTGGAAATACACAGACCCAGGTGCACAATCAAGGCTCCTTAGAGCAGCTGCTGGCTAATTAGTGCAATTTAAGTTGTCTTAATGTCACAGTTTGTACCCACCCTCACACCTCTCAGGCTGTGGCACTGTGCAAACATACCATGTGCTTGGTGTTGCATATGGGTCTGAAATTTCCTGGGATAATGCAGAATCAGAACAGCCAAATTGCTTCAGTAGCCTCAAGGAAGCTACCCCCACAGGTACTAGCAGTTAATTACTTTCCATTTTAATGCAGCACAGATATAATGTAATCCTTCAGGGCAGAGATGGTGGGCTCCTTTCTTTTTTTGGAGTGGACACCTGGGATTGCCTCAACATGTGTGGCTGCCACCCACGCCTTCCTCTGGGCAACTTTACATCTGCTCTTGGCAGAAATATTGCATTTTACATTCCCCTGAGGCCTGTGTTAACACTGTTCTTGTGTTAGGGGCTATCCATACATGCAGAGAAAGGACAAGGACAAGACAAAACCTATGCCCCTGAGAAGGAATATGGCCACTATATTGCACTGCTATAGCTCAGTGCTCTGAGCTCTTAAAAATGATGGCAAAGAGCTCCATAGAGAGCAGGACCCATCTCCACAAAATACATCAAAAATCTATGTGTGTATTGGTTTGGAACAGAGGTTGCTTTAAAATAGACCAGCATCAGAAGATTGTATGTTCTATTTGAGCAGTGAATATTTCAGAAAAAATAAACCTTGTTAAAAACATTAATCAGTGACTATGTGACAAGACTTGTCATTTTGCATTAAATGCTACAAATTTTCACTCTCTATCAATAAACATAATCTGTTGTGAAACTGCATCATCTTACTGTGCTTAAATTAATTATATTAAAATATTTAGAGCAAGTATTTGTCATATTTGTCACTTTATGGGAAACTGACAGACTAGAAGTCATATTACATAAAGAGACTGGTTATGATGGTGGTGAATGAGATATTTTCAGACTTCTTAAAAACTCAAAGCACCTAGAGGGCCAGAAAAGGGAAACCAAATCCACCTCCATGACTTTCCCTCGATGACTTGACAAATACTGGGGGTGAGATGAGTTTAAATGGGTTTAAAGTGCCTGGAAATACAAGCTATGAGGAAAGTAGGAGGTTGGTAGCTGTTTGGTTTGGTAAACAGCCAAAAGCCGAAGCCAGCCTGGCACAGCCTCAATGCACAAGGATCAGCAGGATGGTTCTGCTGCCTCAGAGCCACTCACACCCCAGACTTGGTGCTGGAGGCTCTTTGGGTAGGATGATCATCACTTTCCCATGATGGAGAAACCCTGACTGCCTCTTTTGGCACAGCACCATGTCTGGGTTCAGAAGAGATCAGGGCACACAGAAATCACACGTTGGGTACAGTCACTAGGGAAAAATCCCCCCAGATTTTTTCATACTAACACCATCTTATATCCAGTGTTAGAAATTCTGCACCCCTGAGCAGCAACTTTTATTCACACACTTCAGAACGAATCAGTGGCAAGGGCAGGAGATGGCACAAACATGTCCTTTGGTGTAGTTATGCAACAGAGACATTTCACAATTAATTATTCTAAAGAGATAAACTTCCAAAGACTGCCTAGAGAAATCCAGCATGAAGACCAACATTTAAGTACCAAATATGAAAACACACACAGAAAATTGAGAGCAGATATGCATATTATTTTTGTTGTTTTAGTGCTTATGCTTCAGTATCTGAAGCAAAAGTTCACTAGATGAGGCAGAAAAAACATTTAGATAGCAGCCAAATGAAACTGAGTCTTTGCAAACCATTTTCCTTAGATTGAAATGGAAAACTAGATGTATCCATGCTGTTCAGATGTGTTCTTCAGGTACTTGCCAGGTAAGAAAATTGGTTATAAATTTCACTGCTGGCATAGCAGAAGAAACAGTCACACAGCTTTGGTCTATGCAGCATTCATTAAACTCTGAGCAGCCTAAGCTTCCAAAAGAGAAACTTGAAGGGACTCTATGGGTATCCAAGATAAACCATTTACAGGGGATGTAGGTTTCTGGATATGCTCTGTATTTTCCATCAATCAGCTCCATTTAATAGGTCTTAAGTAAATATTGCAAAACCAAGGCACTTTTATATATGGGTATTGTAAATGGAAGAGTTTATACCAAGCATATGTGTCCAAGAACATATTTACTGTAAATTTATCCATTTTTAGTAGCTATAGAGGGATTTAGGCCACTGTAAGAGAAAGAGCAACACTTTGATTTTCTCAGATACTTATCAGGGGTAAGATCCCTTTCCATCAGAGCCATAATTGCATGCTACTAGATATACTAAATATATGCTCCCAGGAAGGATTACTGAGTAAGCATTTACTATTAATGTTGCTGATAAAACATGGCTAAATTATTTTATAGCAGAAGAAACACCTGGGGGCAAGGGGAGAAAACTGCTTTTTAAGTCTCCCATGGCACATTAATGTGGCTTATTTAAGTGAGGTGCTGAGTGGTGATAGAAAGGGAATTTTGATGAAGTGCTCAAGCTCTATTTACTGTCCTCTCTTGCACTGGGGACAACAGAACTACTTAGAGAAAAGGAACTGTTAAAAGCATGGGTAGTAGCAGTATAAAGCCTGGAATATTTTGAAAATCAATAAAATAAATGCATCATCCAGCTTGCCAAGAATTAACTACCTCTTTCTACATTTCCCATCTGTATTATCTCATTCTAAACAGAGATGACCATTGTACTTTGGTTTTTAGATATTACATCCTTTGGTGGATGCAAATATCTTAATTCTCAAGTGGTGCAGCACGATTTTGTTCATATTTGAGCCATTAATGTTCCTTTTTACATCCCTTTGGGAAGCTTGGCATGGACATCAGTTTCCTTAATGATAATCTGCACTGCATTCCTTGTGAATGTCCACATAAGTATCCACCCCTCTATCAGCAGTTCTGAACAAATCAGCTCAACCTGAATACATGCAATTTTCCTTGCTACTCTCCACCAAGGAAACCTGCAGGAGCAGCATGTACCACCCTCGTGCTGGTGGCTGCCAACAATGGAGGGATCTGATAGCCAGTGACAAGTATTGAAAACTCTGTAAGCCTTCCTCAGGAAGATGGAGTTAATATCTACAAGACACTCAAAACAAGCAAAACCCCCAGTGCATCCTATCTACATTTCACATATTGTTGGAACCCTTAAATACCATTTGTCTGGTAAGTGTCATTTCAAGAAACAAGAACATGGACACTTGGGAGATTATATAGAAAGTATATGAACTGATTTAATAGTATTCCAGGAAAAGACCAGCAGGCAATTAACATCAGCCCAAACCTTTGCTTACTAAAACTTTAAGACCTGTATGATTGCAACTTTAGCCAATAAAATCTGAAAAATCTTTAAAATTGATTGTCCAAAGCTAAAAGCTATAATTCTCTAGTATACAGAGAAGGACAATTTAGAAATTTTACAGACAGCTTCATATAAGTCTATTCAATTATAGAAAGCTATTTTTCAAAGAGAAAAAACTCTGCAGTGTGGGCTGTTATCTACTGTACTTATCACTCTGAGATTGTAGTTTATCTTTTTGTTGCATACCTTACAGATACGGAGAGATAGCAAGACTTTCATGGCCAAAAAAATCAAATTCTCATCTATTTGAGAACCCAATTCCTGCAGTTTATAGCCTGAAAAATGCTATGAACATACACTGAAATTAAGTGTTTTCTAAATGAGAGAGCTGTTACAGAGCTGTGAGATTAGGGCCCGATGTAATTTAGCATTCCATTACAAAATCTGTGTTCTATATTCAGAATCCTACAGGAACTTGTTTAGCTACAAGTTATTACACAATGACAATGTCCTTAGGAAGAGATGAGGAAGCAATTCCTCTGTGACTCAGGTCACTTCTCTTTGCTTTTAAAGCCTCAAAGAGCTCAAGCTGGACCACACTGCCATGCTTTCATGAAAAAAAAAAAAAAAAGCAGTATTTGCAGTGTGGTGGAGAGACTACATCACAAAAATTCTGCTGTGGTGAAGTTTTAATAGAAGCTACCCAGCTTGCCAGTGAAAAGCACAGCTTTGGTGACACCCATGAGATTGTTGAGCATCCCTCCTTCAGGCTGCCAGGGGAGCACTTCACTGCCTTCCTGCAGCCAAGGGGACACAGAGCCCTGCTTGGGCAGCCAGGGAGCTCCATGTGAAATGGGGATGGGGAGCAACTCTGGCACCCTGCACAATTCTGGAAGAGAAAGTAGCAAGGAGAAAAGTTAAGTGAATAGCTCAGAGAGCAGAGCATCTGAGCTCTGCCTCAAAGCTCCTCGTGCCCTGGGAGGGCTTGTGATGTCTTTGTTTCTGTCACATTTGAGGAAACAAACTTCGTGGAAATTCCTTCCAGCTAGAGACAGGCTGTGCCTGTACATGTGTCTGAGATATTCCCTGTTCCCTTCCAAATGCAGGCAAACCTACATGGCCATGAGCAGTGACTAATTGTTTGGGCCAAAGGGGAAAGGATATAAACCAGCTATTTCCCACTACAGTGTAAGAAAATATTGATTACACATACACAGATGGCAAATACTAGTCATGCTGGTGTTCTCAAGTCTCCACACTGAGCTTGTCTGGTATGCAGTCATTATTTTTACAAGTTCATATTATGGTTGTTTTCCCTATTGACAAATATGGGTTAAAAACATAATAAACAGAGTGGATTTGTGTTGGTATTATTAATGAATTGGCAACAACTGTCTCTGTGCCATTCATCTCCCAACATCTGTTTATGTTTTATTTTAAATCTGTAAAAACATTGCTTTGTAATCCCTTGATCTGTACAGTAATTTCCTTTTCTTCCAAGCAGTTAGAGGTATCTTTGAACCACTCAGGGGAAGGACAGACAAAAACCCAACCAAGAAACAAAGACTACTCATCTATTCCTTCAAGACAAGACCACTTTCATCACAAAAAATGAACATCATAAAAAATGAACATCATAAAAAATGAACACCTAAACGAAAGCAAAGAAACAAAGGAGGATGCACCTTGCACTGCAATGGGGTAAAAGTCAGGATGTTAGTGGCAAACCATCAGTCATTATTGTTTTAAATTGCTCTTGATTTGTGCAAAGAAAGAGACCAAGACAGCCGCGCCTAATCTTTCTCCGGAGTCATCTTGTGGTTTGTTTGCTGCTCTCTGGCTCCCCAGGAATTCTGCTCACTGTTTGTCACAGCCAGGAACAAGTCTGCTAAGCTCCCCCCTTGTTGATAAGGAGGCGTTGCTGCTTATGGATATCCTGTTGCGTTGGCCTCCTGCAGTCCTGGATTTTCTTATTGTTCAAGCCACAGGGATTTCAGGGCAGTGCTCTTTGTGAAGTACAATGCTACTTGAAAATTTGTCAATATGGGTTCTAAAAATAACTGAGGTATGAGCAAGTACAAATAACCTTCTCTCCATTTACTTCTCTGTAACAACTGTGTAACCGGAAAAAAGAAAAAAAATCTTTAAAAACTGGAGTGAGAAGGCAGTGCCTCAGCTTGTGATTTATTGTATTGCTGAAGAGATTAGAGACAATGCCCACTTTTGAAACAATGCACATAGGCAAATGATGTATTTATTGCACCACTGGAAGAGCCAAATAAACCATGCCCAACGAGGGAAGTATTGTCAGGAAAGAGAATAACATCAAAAGGTCTCTGGGCCAGCAAGACCAAGTCAGAAAAGTTCAAATAATACAAAAGAAACAAAGAAGTGTTACGATTTTCTAAAGTTACAAAATGTCCAAAACTTCTGTTCTTTGTAAGACCTGCATAAAGAAGATTATTAAAACACCTATTTAAATTGTAGCATATTAATGCACGTATTTGATTTGGACATACCTTTTGGGATTTAGTGGACACTTATAGATATTTGTCCAAATGAGTAATATTGTGTAAACCTCACACTACAAAGCACTCAGAGAATTTCACAAATACGAAATATACAAAATTATGCTTTTAAAAATAAGAATAATTTAAAAACCCCAACCAAGCAGCCCAGTTTTATGGCTTGATGTCCTCTTTATTTCCCTGCTCCATGAAGCATATGACATTCAAGAGAAGGCTGGAGAGAGAGACAGATAGAGTAATCTAAAAGGGACAAAATAAAAACAAGAAGCTTTGTTGAGGGAAACAGGGAAAGAAATGAGAGGCTTCAATCTAAACAAAAACAGAGCAAAAGACTTGGAAAGTATTTCAGCAAAGAGGTATGTTTAATTGCCTACAGCCCCAGGAGAGGTAATTTATGTGCCAAGAAGTTATGGAGGTTTTATGTGCCTATTAGTCTGCTATTCAATTAAAAAATGTGTACTTACCATGGCAACCTCTATGTCCCACAGTACACATGCTAATTCTAAGACATCTCTATAGAGCACCTCCTTAAAGAAACATATACCACAGCACCAGCCATAGTCTAGATTCCCACAGTCACTAAGAGGCAGTAAAAGGAACAGCCTGCACAAAATTTTGGAATTACAGGCTTGGGAAAAAGATGGGTTATCTCAC
This sequence comes from Oenanthe melanoleuca, assembly GCF_029582105.1. NCBI lineage: Eukaryota > Metazoa > Chordata > Aves > Passeriformes > Muscicapidae > Oenanthe > Oenanthe melanoleuca. Next base: position 15,305,547 of record NC_079342.1, on the reverse strand, counting down.
TGTACTGTTACAGCTCCATATGTGAGCCCAGCAGTGCAATGCAGTGCAATGCAGTGTAATGCAGTGTAATGCATTGCTGCAGCTCAGGGCAGCTCCCCATACAACCTGGCCAGCATTTCCCTTCCTGCCCACTGAGATCCTGTCCCAGCTGTGAAACTGCTGCTTTTCCTCTGGGATCTGCTTTGGCTGGCTAACTCCTCAGGCCCTGCTCCACTGAAGCTGTGTAAGCCATCAGCTGTACTGTCCTGTGTTTAAAGCCTGCCAGGACATGCACCTTCCCTTTGTTTCAGCCTTTGCTGTCTGGGAATTCCCTTTCTCAGCAGCCCACGTCAGATCTCACTGTTCTCAACAGGCGTTGTCCTTCTCCCTCTTCCTTGTTTGAGCTTCCCATGACTACAGCTATTGGCAAGGCTGATTTTCCACTCAACAGCTTCCTTTTTTTTTTCAGAGGAGCAGGATCTGTGGCCAAAATTCTTGGTCAGACACATGTAATTAATAGATCAAAGCATTTGTTATATACACAACCTGAGGAATTTTTCAAAAAAATTATGTAATGCATCCATAACTTTTAAGTATTAAGGAGAATTTTAATGCAATCCTGAAAGTAAAGAAAAGAAGACATTGAAGTGATAACCTATATTTCCAATAGCTTTTATGTAATTAGTTGCTTCTCATAATCATCTTTCTCCCCTTCACTGACTAGTGAATGCGTGTCAGATCACTCTTTTCATGCCCACGGAGCACAGTATCCTCTTTGCTTGTCTGCAGCTCATTTAGGGCTGGTGTTAAGCACATAGAATACAAAAAAAGGAATGCATCACCTTGTCTAAAGTTCTGGATTTGTTGAGGATTAAGCCTCAATCACATTTCAAAGATGTTTTACTTCTTTCCTTGTGTCATGGTTTAACCTCAGCTGGTGACTAAGCACCACAGAGCACCTTGCTCACCTCCCCCTGCCCCTTGCTGAGGTGGGGAGAGAAGGGTAGAAGAGAAATTTTGTGGGATCATATGAAAACAGTTTAATAGGGAAAGCAACAGCCACTTGCACTAGCAAAACAAAACAAAACAAAACAAAACAAAACAAAACAAAACAAAACAAACAAAACAAAACAAAACAAAGCATTAATCAGCACTTCCCACAGAGGCAGGGATTCAGCCATCCCCAAAAAAGCAGGGCCTCATCACACATGGTTAGTTGAAAACACAAAAAAGCCACCAGTCTGAATGTGCCATCCCCATCCTCCTATTTCCTCCATCTTTACATGCTGAATATATTGGAATAATTCTGGAATATCCTTGTTGTCAGTTGGGGTATATCTGGCTATGTCTTCTCCAAAAGGCTCTGACACTCTGTAAGCCCTTGCTCAGCAATTACTGGAACATCCCTGTGTTATCAACCCTGTTTCCAACATAAATCCCAAACTGAGCCCCACACCTGCTACTGTGGACAAAGTTAACTCTGTCCCATTCCAAACTACACTTGGCTTTCCCTAATAACAAGTCACTAATTATTAGTCACTGTCTTTAAACACAGAATATATTCACTAAAGTTTTGGAGGTCCCAGACTGTTTTCTGCTTGTAAGCACTTCAGAGGCATATACATAAGGAAATGCACACAAAGTCACCAGTTGAAATAATTTATAGTCATAAACAATGTCCTAGAAGTCTTTTACTTTTGCAACAGGCCCAGTCCCATTCTTTTTGGTAGGAAAACACCTGTTAGGTTTAAGGAAGCACAAACCAGCTCTGCCCTGGGAGGAGCAGCTGCTTTACACACTACACCTGATGGATGCATGGCTGCATCGGATACTTTCACCTGACAGCAGTGGAGCACAATGGAACAGCAACAAAGTAAAATTTCAAATTTACACAGATTTTGGGTTTTTTATCTGTAAGGAAGTGCAAACTTTAATTCATGTTTCTGAGGCAGTGTCAGGCTCACAGCAGCAGCAGCAAAAGCACAGCTAGTTCACATCCCTCATCCAACACTTGTGAGAGGGGCAACAATCCCACTTAAATCTTCTCTGTCGTGAAAGTTTCCCAAAATGTGAATAAACAGCAAGCTGTCTGGCTTCTCTGGTAGGTAATGAGCCTTGCTGGCCACCTGGCAGCTTATCACCACCTTGCTCATGTCAACTGTGAGGGACAGCACCCACACTTGGGTGAAAATAGGCTCACCCAGTAACAAAAAGTTTTCTTTTCTTTCCTCTCCCTCTCCCTTGCCCCCTCCTCTCCCCACATCAGACTAGACTGCCCAAAATACAGAATAAAGTTATGAAGTGTGGTTTGAATTCCAGATAAATCCTGTTTATCACTTCCTACGAGGTTTACCTCCCCATCAGTGCTTGTCTTGATGCTCTAAGGGCATCTTCAGAGGAAAAGAAAACATTTTCCTGAAAGATGAGAAATGCACAATTCAGTACAGAATGAAAACTACATTTGGAACTCTAACTAAGGAGAAGTTTTGAAGATGTTTGGTATGAGTGTGCTGCACTAAAAGTATAGTGCAACTCTTCCCACTCAAGGGAGGAACAGATCTGAGCTGCCTTTTCACATGATGGATGTGAGTGATTTTCATGAGCAAGCTACAGTGTCCTTTCTGTATTACAGCTCCAGGATCCTGAGAGGGGAATGCAGCTCAAGGCATCAATTTTGATACAAATCCTTTATGGTCTTTAAATTGGGCACTGCCACTTTAATAAGCCACACCTGGTTAAGATCCGTGTTCTGCTGAATTCCTCCTGCTGTAATGAGCCCTGAACATCAGGCTGAGGCTGTGATCAAGACAATACAATTAATCACCAGACCGTGCACAATTTCAGGAACATGAAAATTGCACGCAGTTAGATTTTCTAAGTAAAACTAATATTTCATGCAGGGGAAAGGGTGAAGTTTCAGTGCATAACAAAAAAGAATTTTGGAGGTTTAAAAAAAACCTGGCAGTCAGCAGGGCCACGTGAAGGTGAATGCATAAATCAAATAACTATACCATCTGTTACAGAAAACTTAATGGGAATTAAGTGGCCCATATTTTCTAAAAATATCTTTCTTCACAGTATGCAGAAGCACTGAATATCTAAGGAGGAATGCTGGAATTGGACTTTAATTAGGAAACTTTGAGTTTTGAATCCAACATGAGCTTAGTCAAACTATCAGGAAGATAAGCTTATTAGGAGAGAAATAGGAATGAATATTTGCAGGGCAAAAAAATAGATCTTTCCTGTGGGAGGAAGAGGGGGATTAAAAACATGTAGTGGCCCCATTTTCAATATTTTTTCAGCTGCAGCTTAAGGTGTCACAGAGAGACACAAACAGTGACAGACAGGCCAGGGCCAACTTCTGGGAGATTTTCTATTCTGATATTATCTAAAATAGACTGGTCATTTCAGCATCTTGAAAACTCACAACCAGAAAGTTTCCCATGTGTTTGAAAGTGTACATTTCCATGCTGCAGTTGTTTCTGTGTAATTACAGCACTCACCAGAAATCCATTCAAAGGGCAGAGCCAAAATGCAATTGTCGTCTCTTTCCAGGCTCAACTTCTGGAGAGCACTGCTTCTTTCTTTCCTCATGTGATGGGGAAAACCAGCACACCCCATTGAAAGAAAAGTGTGGTAATTTGTTTTGTCTACCATTAGGTTATACAATCTTCAGGAGCCTTTTCTTTCTTTTTTTTTTATTTTTCCCCAAGAGTTTGCATGTCTTTAATCAAGGAATCCAAAAGTCCCATCAGCAAAAAAATAGTAAAGATTAAAAACAGCAGGCAAAACTAAAACTTTATATAGGAGTGGAACAACAAAGACAGACTTCCTTAGAGAGGAGGTGTATATACTGGTCCAAGAGTTGATATAAAAGCCTAAGGAGAATAGATTAAATGTGATGATGCAACTAAATGTTTTAGAAAAACCATTTTCAGGTGATGCAACTGAGAAGGGAGAGAGAAAGTAAAAGGATAAAAGGAGTGACACAGAAAAGACAAAGTGACACACAAACAGACAATAAAGAAAATGGATTTTTTAAAGCAGTAAAAAGACTGATTTTGAGGGAATAACAAATTGAGGTTTAAAAATAAAGCAAAATAAAATAAAAGTTTCCGTTTCTTGCACTGCCACTTGTCTGGTCCACCTTTCAATTTCTTCTGCTCCCCCTCCTCAATCTTACCTTCTCTACAGATTCTCTCAACTCTCTTGGGAAAGATCTCCTATAAAATATTTTTGCAATGTCTAACAAAATAGAGCCTTTTTCTCAGCTTGTGCCTCTTTACATTACTGTGGCACAAACAGTGAAGAGCAGTAATGGCAATAGTTGGGAAAGCTGCTCAATAATTTTTCCCCTTAACATTTTTAACAGCAAGTGGCTATTCTGTGACACTGACACAGTTCAACTAGGCCAATGATATTCAATTTTGCTGTCAGGAAAACTGGAAGAGAATACCGTGTTCAATCCCAGTTCATCCAAAATAAAAATGCTTGCTACCTGAACTGATCCAAAGCACTTCAGAAACTGCATTTCATAACCTGCACATGGATTCATGGGAATTCATTGTTTAAGTAGCACAATCCATTTGCTGCTCAGCAGCTTTGGCTTATTTGAAGCTGAAGTCCAGCTATTCTGTAAAACACCAAAACAACAACTATTAAAGGCCACACAGTTTAGGATTGAGCTGACATCAAACCCTGTTTTTCTGATGGAGAAAAATTCCCTACCTTTCAAAATCTATGAAAAAAAAATTTGAACATTTTATTTTGCTTCAAGATTACAACCCAAAATGTAAGTATTAGGCTTTTTTCACAGAGCAATTATTTTTTGCTAATTGCCATTGCTGAGGAACCATTATTACATAGTAGGAAAAACTTCATTTTGTGCTCTCACACTGAAAGTGACAGGGTGTGACCACCTACCATGGTAAGGAAGAAAGAAGTGATTCTTCAGAAGTTAGAAAACAATATTGGAAAGTGCTAGAAAACAGGCTGCTAAAGAAAGGAATAGGTGAAGAGTATTTTGGTGCAGTTCAGTGGTGTAAAGACTGAGCAAAGGATATTTTGAATATGCATACTTCTAGAAATGACTAAAAAATGTTTCTTTGTGTGTATGTTTCTGGAAATGGGAAATAGCAGGAATAGAACTGTGCTGTAATTAAAATGGCTCAATAAATGGCTCCATAAGGCATGGGAAGGGAAAAAGGGATTTCATTTTTCTTTAGTGTGCCTGGAGAAAGGGTGTATTCTCTTTTAAAATCTAATAAAATTCATAGAAACCTATATTTAAAATATATATTAAAGAAAATTAACATATATATGAGAGAAATCACAACAATAAACATTATTTGGTGAGGTTTTTTTGGAAGTCCCTGTAACAACTCTTTGTTGTCTAATGCCTCACTCTGTGCTCGATAATACACATTAAATACTCTAAAAATCTTAATTATTCATAAGAAATGAACTGATTTTGATTGATCTGGTTTAGGTGATGCATTCTCATGTTGTCCATGGCTGGAAGTTCAAGAGAGGCAGCACAGGCAGTTATCAGTGAGGTACATCCATGCTGGATGTAGGGGCCATGCTGGATGGGGCTGGGGGCTGTCCTGCCCTGCTGGGGCCATGCTGGGTGGAATTAGGGTGCTGTCCTGCCCTGTTGGGGCCATGCTGGATGGGGCTGGGGCTGTCCTGCCCTAGATGGGCCATGCTGGATGGGGCTGGGGGCTGTCCTGCCCTGCTGGGGCCATGCTGGGTGGGGCTGGGGTGTGTCCTGCCCTGTTGGGGCCATGCTGGATGGGGCTGGGGGCTGTCCTGCCCTGCTGGGGCCATGCTGGATGGGGCTGGGGGCTGTCCTGCCCTGCTGGGGCCATGCTGGATGGGGCTGGGGGCTGTCCTGCCCTGCTGGGGCCATGCTGGATGGAATTAGGGTGCTGTCCTGCCCTGCTGGGGCCATGCTGGATGGGGCTGGGGCCTGTCCTGCCCTGTTGGGGCCATGCTGGATGGGGCTGGGGGCTGTCCTGCCCTGCTGGGGCCATGCTGGATGGGGCTGGGGTGTGTCCTGTCCTGTTGGGGCCATGCTGGATGGGGCTGGGGGCTGTCCTGCCCTGCTGGGGCCATGCTGGATGGGGCTGGGGTGTGTCCTGCCCTGTTGGGGCCATGCTGGATGGAATTAGGGTGCTGTCCTGCCCTGCTGGGGCCATGCTGGATGGGGCTGGGGCTGTCCTGCCCTGCTGGGGCCATGCTGGATGGGGCTGGGGGCTGTCCTGCCCTGCTGGGGCCATGCTGGATGGGGCTGGGGCTGTCCTGCCCTAGTTGGGGCCATGCTGGATGGAATTAGGGTGCTGTCCTGCCCTGCTGGGGCCATGCTGGATGGAATTAGGGTGCTGTCCTGCCCTGCTGGGGCCATGCTGGATGGGGCTGGGGCTGTCCTGCCTTGTTGGGGCCATGCTGGATGGGGCTGAGGGCTGTCCTGCCCTGCTGGGGCCATGCTGGATGGAATTAGGGTGCTGTCCTGCCCTGCTGGGGCCATGCTGGATGGAATTAGGGTGCTGTCCTGCCCTAGATGGGCCATGCTGGATGGGGCTGGGTGCTGCAGCTCCCCAGGGCACAGCCTGCACTCCAGGGCTCCCTGCACTGACTCTCTGGGTCCTTCCACCATCCTCAGTGCACACACCACATCTGACTCCCTGCAAGGGGATGTTGCCAAGGGCTCAGGGAGGAAAACCAAACATATTTTCAGGGCTGAGTCACGAGTGGGTTCCAGCAATGCCCCTGGCTCTGAGGCTTGTGCTCACACACACGTTCGCACGTGCACGCAGAGTTTATTTAAAAGTTTTATTGTTAGCAGTGTAAGTAGGCCCCCAAACATCCCCTGTGTATATATCAAATTAAGCTCCACTAACCAGGGATTTTCTGGCAATATGTACTACGGTTGAGTTCCTGTAATTCTCATATTAAAATCTTTTACCATAACAATCTGTATTTAAATAAATAGCCTGTTACATTGCTCGTGCTCACTGAGTGTTATTGCTGCCTCTTTCCAAGAGAGAGCAGTAGTGAATTGTACTATCATTACACTGGATAGATTTACTCAAACACACTCAATTTACATTTTCGACTCTGTAACCTTTCAACCTATTGACCATGAAAAATGCTCCAACATAACATGACACATATAAATGTTTAAAGTCCAAAGGGTAATTATCTATATTCATAGTTAAAACTGTGCCTTGATTTCACAATAGAAACCATATGTTCACTCAAAACACTTTCAATAGGCTAAATAGCACCCAGATTAACCCTGAGTTAGTTTACTGGTTAAAATAATAGCAGCATCTTCTTCTAATTCAGTAGTTCATTTATCATTTTTGATCAAGGCACTGGATGTGAACTTTCAATATTTGAAAGCTTAACTTGAAAAGTAAACTGCATGGTAGAAACTCACTGTTTCTTAAATTTTATCTTTAATGCCATTTAATTTTAATATTGCCTGATAACAGTACGAAATATGTTATTTAGCTCCAAGTAGAATTCTGTTGCCTCACGTTTAATAGACTAATTTTCTCTCCAAGAAGAAAAGGGCAATGACTTTCTGACTTTTTTTTTTTTTTTTTTGTCCACAGAACATTGGTTAACAGAATGCCATTTAGAACAAATCTTGGCTATTTTCTTTCATGAAAAATGCCTTTGCCCAAATGACTTCCAGGAAGTATGAAAAGCCTAGAGCACAAGCACTGTAATACACTTGAAAGGCCTCTGCAGCAACTGTAAAAGAAGTTTAGCAATGAAAGGTACACTAAATAGGACCCCATCTAGGTTGTGAAATAAGCAAACTATTAAGACAAAGATTTCCTTATCTTTTTTTTCTAGTAAGATAGAAAAAGATTATTTTGAGCCTTTGAAATCACTGCAGTAGAAAATTACAAAGAGAAAACAAAATTGTATATTACAGGAATAATGACAAGTCAAAGGAAAGAAAAAAAAAGGCAAACAGGCAAATGACTTTTCAGTGAGTGCCAACTCTCTGCACATTAAACTGGTTAAAAGCTCCTTCTCTCCCTGCTTGTCATGTCATTGTTCCCTGTCAGGCAGCAGAGAACACCTCCAGCTAGTACATGATATACAGGATGCTTCATCAAAAAAGGTATTCTCTGCCTTTGAATTTGAATTGACACCTTCCTTATGTATATTATAAAAGCCCTGTGGAAATGGGAATGGACTATGGTGAAAAAAAACCCTGTGAATTTTGCAGAAAGCTTACTGGAATGCTGGTCTTCTTTCAAAAGGACATTATTTCATGTGGACATGATTGCTTTAAATATGCACAGGTATAGCTATGAAAAAAAAGCCCAGAAAATAAGTCTGTCTGGTCTTTAGCTGAGCTTCAGCTTTGTGCAGTAAAATCGAGTTCTTGTGCTACAAGGTGCTTTGTTCCACCTCTCCTGCCTTGGACAGAAAATGATTCTCCTTCAGGGAGAGGCTGAGGTTGTTTATTTGGTTTATTAGAATAAGCGTGTTGTCCCTCATAAATTTGGAATCTTCCCTTGAACTGTTGCCATTCTAAAATGTTGTAATTTTACATCCATCATTGCATGATATGCCCTAAACAAGTCAGGGGAACCATTCACCCTTAGAAAAGCTGGCACTCAACCAATTTACTCACTCTGCAAGGGTCTTTATACAGTTCTCTTGTACACCTTTGCCATCATTTATGCATCATTTACCATAAAGTTAGGAACTGCTAATAAATCCCTTATACTGGATGCTGTAAGTAAATCAGAAAGGTCTTTCATATTTAATATCACAACTGCTCTGTAGCCTTCATTGTATAATATTGTAAATTATTTCTGGAAAAACCCTACTTGTGTCCCAGTGCTATTTATCAGAATTCTTTCTGTGCAACATCATATAAACATGCAAGCTGAGCATTTGGGTTTCTGTGACACGTATTTTGCAAGCTCAGTCCAAGTTAATGCAGATACAGGCTACATGTAATTAAAATTTGTATTGTATGAACCTTGAAGAGGACTTTAAATTTGTCAGAATTGCTTACTGTGCTTGCAGACCTCAGGATTTCAAAAGTTTGAGTTGACAGGGTGTTTCTTTTTGCTCAGTCTGCAGTGAAATTATAACAGGTGCTCCCAAATGTGAGATTAGTGTTGCCACTGGAAGAGACTGGGCTGGAGGAATGCAAGAGCAAGAGGGTAGGTGTCCATAATCCATTACAATAAATACATTGCCACCTGTCTCTGCCCACCTCACACACTTATATTGCTGGAATGGCCTCGGGGAAAGGCTGAGCAGGGCACTGAAGGAACAGAGCTTCCCTTTGGAGCCTGGGGTGGCTTTCCTGAAGCTGGGAGCTGCTGCCATGCCAGTTCAACTCCATCCTTGTGACAGGGACATCTGATCCTGCTCAGCTGCTGACCCTCCTCATTTGCAAAAGTGAAAGAACATTTGGTGCAATTTCATTGCATTTTAAACTGAGACAAAAGGTGGATAACAAAGCCAGGTGAGGAGTCACTACATTTCCCTTGTCAGAAGCTCAGCCAGTAAGGAAGTGACATTGTTAATGCTGATCAAGTGAAATCACTGCTCTGCAGATTAATGGATTCCTGGCTGAGAATGCCCAAAGTGATAAGAAAACAGGGGCTGTTAGAAAACAAGGAGCAGTACTTCTGGTTGAAAAAGGCTGGGACCAAATTTTTTTGCAGACATAAAGACATCAGAGAGATTTCAGTATCATTGTTGTGTAAAGGGTGGAATTACACTTTTTTTATTGAACTCTGTTTTACTGGCTACTTTCTTTCCTGCTTTTTCTCTTTTTTACAACTGAATCCTTCTGATCATCTGTTTGAGCCTAAATTTAACACACTGAGTTACCTAGCAATCCTAACATACATCAAATACTCTGGCCAGTTTGATTCTTTTCAGTCTTTCTCTTAAATGTTTGTGCCTGGATAAGAGGTTTATTTATTTATTTACTGTTTAATTTTGTTGGTTTTATTGTTTTGGTTTGGTTTGATATTTTTGGTAGGCCTGGCTCTCAGAAGGAAATATAGCTGCCTCTGAATAACTAAACTGAGCCATGACTTCCAGGACAAAAACTTCAGTGATTAATCTAAGTAGAAGGTAATTGCAAGGCTTCCTGCAATTTTCATGTAGACAAACTTCCTCCTTTCTTCCAGTAGCTTTTCAGCAAATATTTGTCAATGATACAAAACATGTTTGTAGAATCTCTTAATATCAGAGGACAATAAGATTAAGGAGAGCTGACTCAGCTATGTTCATATCTGTGAAACCTGCTCCTACCTGCTCTTTTGAAAAAGTCAATTAATACAAAGCCCTTTTTGTTAATTGCTCACATTTATCTTTACTGTCTTCCATTCTTTTTCACTTTTATTATTGTTAAGGGTATATTTTTAAATAATAGTTAATCATTGTTATAGTTCTGAATTGTTATTAACATAATCTTCCTTTTCTATTGAAAGGACTTTCTTTCTCATTAGAAATTTTAGGAACACTTTAAATCTTTTTTGTTCCCACAGCCCCAAAACATTTCTTTTTTATTCTTTTCTTTTACAACTTTTTCTCTGTTGTTACAGAGTAATCTAGTCTATTTAACTTCTAATTTCAGTAAAATTTTTATGTTGTACCAAACTTTAGCTTCTTTTCTTGTGAAGACACATTAAATGCTGTAGAAAAGAGGGAGATTTTATTATCCCTCATCTGCATCTTCAGTGCATTTTATTTATCAGGAATCAAAATCTGGATCCTCTGGAGTCAATGCCAACATTGATATGGATTTAGAAATGACTAAGAACTTAGGTTAGATGTCTGAATAAAAATTTTCCCATTTGTCTTTGTATTCTACAATGGATCCATCGTTTGCCATACTTAATTTAAAAAGCTTATGGAATTTGGCTCCAGCACCTTCCTATATTTTCATATCCTCAGGCAAATCCACCCTCACAGTAAGAATTAGATCTAGGGCAGTTTTGCCTTTTTTTGCAAATGCTGAAATTCTCTCTTGGACACAGCATGCTTGGATATATCTGTTTCCCAACAGATTTACGAGCAGCTAAAATCCCCCATGAAGAAAGCATCTTCTAGCCAAGAATTTTCTGTACCCTGCTGTCCTTCTGTTTGACTGGTTAGTAGCTGATACCCACTGTTTTTCAGTTTTGCTTTCTAGTTTCCCTGTCTCACTGCTGTTAATTACTTTGAGCAACCTTGCAGGAAAAGATGTGTGTGCATTGATTAGCCACGTTGCTGCAAGTAGCACTGGCTTCACCAGCAGAACCTACTCCCAGGATTTCTAATGAATGTGCTGGAATCTGAAGGCTTGATCTGTGCTACATTGCTGTGATTTACCATGCTGCCTCTGTGATTGATGCACATTATTGGCAATTTGGAGAATGAAGCAGTGCACAGAAATGATGGAAATAGATGTACAAAATGAATAGCTAGAGTGAATTTCCTGAGCAGAGCTTCTACAGATGCCATAATGATGAGAATTTTGGCCTGGATTTGGGTGGTTTTGATTCCACATAAACTCCTTAATCTGATATTTCCCACTGGCTGGGTGTCCCTGAAGGCCTTGAAGCAGCTAGTAGGGAATTCAGGTCAAGGAATCCAGGCTAGTTAAATTTGGGTTGCTGTGCATGTCCATGTGGCACATACAGCTGTGTTAGCACAAATAGGACAGAAAAGACCTACACTCATAAATTCATCCCACTGATGGACAGGAGGGGAGCCATGTAGTCACCTAAGCCAAAAGTTAAATATCTGTGCCTATGGACTCACTCAAATTCCCTTTCTGCTAAAGGCAAACAGTGCTTGACATTTTTCATAGCTAAAAAAATTCAGTGGGACTGGGAAAAGAGGTACTTTGACTAAAGGTCTGACAGGATTGATTTGCATCCCTTTACACCCTCACATGTGTCCATGCTTTAATTTGTGACTCCTTAGAAAGTATCACTATTATTTTTGCAGACAATTTCTTGCATAGGACTTGAAAATTTTTGCTGGTGTCCACAAAATGGACTTGAAAACAGTGTTTCTCAATCCCTTCTGCCTGAAACAAAAGTAAAATCTTAGGGTTTTGTTCATTGCTTCCAGGTTCTTCTTGAATGCTTTTCCATGTATGTTGTTTCTCAGGCAACAGCCCATGAGACATTTAGGACAAATAATTAAATGGAAACTTCTGTTAAATTTCTACTTACCATTTGTTAACAATAAATTGCCATCAATTAAATAGTTGGAAAAACATTTCCTTTCTATAAAGTTTTGAAAAAGAAACAACTGTCTGATCTCTTCTTCTTTAAATAATTTTATTATTACAATAGAGCCTCATCTTCATAAACAGTAGCGGATGGATGATGTTACAAAGGATTTACAATCTTTAATGCTTGGTCCTTTTTTTTTTTTTTTTCTTTCCTTTCTGGTAATGACTGTGAGTCTTAGAAATTGCATTAATAGAGATAAATACTTGAAAATGAGATATTTATTTTCTATTGATGTTTCCTTATACAATGTAAGCAGAGAGAAGATCAAGCACTCCAGCAATGCTGTGCTACAGCTGTGCTGGCTGCAGGCTGAAAGTTTGTGGCTTGGCACTCTGAGCAAGCACAGGAGCAGACCACAGGCTCCCCACAGGTGTATTTTACAGAGAAAATTGTAGTGAATCCTGCTCAGCCCAAGAATAGCACTTGTTTGATCCTGAAGAATCCTTGGAGAGTTTAGCTGCCAAGCTCTAGCCATTTTTCAGAGTATATGCAAACTGTTTTTTTTCCAATATTTTTTCACTTAGGGTATATCTTCAAAGATGGATTCAGACAGATCTTGAAGCAGAACTTGTTACCTCAAGCACACTGAATGGTGGCACAGTGCTGGACCATATCTGGCACATTCCCAGCTAGCTTAGAGAGCAGCCTGAGTAAGGTTGTGGCTGTCTGCACATTTCCATGTAACCATTCTTAGGTTCCTCAAATAAATTTTATTACAGAAAATAAATAAATATCATCTCTTTCAGGCAACCTTTTATATTTTCCCTATTTATTGCAATTCTTTATAGAAACTCCAAACTGTCACACAGCTGAACTTCCCTGTTTATGTGTGTGCACAGTATGAAAAAATATAATGGTTTAAAAACTTGGATTTAATGCAAAACAGCTGACAAATTTAGGCATACTTTTCTAAAACAGCTTTCCCTTATAATAACATTTGATTATTTCTAGAAGTCTGCAGTTGGAGTTTTGTTTGTGTATTTGTCTTGCAGAATATTTTTTACTTAAGGAAAAAATTGCTTCCCTGTGTCTTAGACTTCTTCTGTAATTTCAATTTACAGTATGTCCTCTTACTGCAATATTTGTTTTAGGGGAAAAATAGTAACCTGGATTGACTGTGTCTGCAGCATATTAGATTTTATGTATTACAATTAAATCCCCCACTGAGCCATCTGGTTTACAGATTGTATAGATTTTTGAATTTTAGTTTGTCTTCCCAATTGACCGAGATTAGGACCACCTTTTCTAGTTGTACTCTTCAAATATTCCTTTTATTTTAACTTTCCAGTAAAAGTAATGGCACATAGCACATTTTAGGTGTTAGATAAGGTGAGGTGGAGCACAGGCCTGGGGGGCTGTAATTTTAATGAACTTAAATCCTGTTCAGTTCCTGGGTCAATTGCTTGATCCTGCCACAATCTATTTCTTCTGAGAAATCTGAGACTAAATCATTGATAGCTTTGAACTGGGAACTGTGTAGATAGTTATTCCACATGCAAGAAGGAAGTTTTGGAAATTATGGCTCCTCTGAATCCTATGTGACAGGTTTAGGAAAGCAGCCTAAGCAAAGGGTAATGTACATTTGGAAATATGTTCCTTAACTCTCCAGGCAACAATTAAGGTTTTTGTGTTGTTATGCACATTTTTATTAACATTCTCTTGTTCAAGTGTAGAAATGCATGAGTAAAGCACGTACATTAATATTTTGAAATCATCACAGAGGGGACAGCAGACCAGCAGTGCAGAATAGAATGATCATACAGTAGGAATAGTCTGTACTGAGGTAATTTCTATAGCTGGAATTAGTGTAGAAGTTTTGGAAATTGTGTTCAAAAAGTGATGGGAATTGTCAGTCTTGCAATGACAAAGTACAGTTTTGTGTGTTAAACCCATTTGTGCACACATCATAAGTTCCCAAGCTATTTAGAATTACATATCCTGGGATACCACACTGACTGTTGAGACCATTGGTCTTGTCAGGTCACTATGTTGAGGTTTCCATGTTCCCTACTCATAGGGCTATTGTATGTTCTATGTTCTTCCCTTGAAGAACAAGTAATCTTGCATTTGCTCCCTTATATTCTGGCTTAACTCATGGACTTGGGCAGAAAAGTAGATTTCAATTAGAATTTTTATATCATCTCTGAGCTTTTGTCCAAAATTCTTTGAATTGAAACAAAGCCCTCCTTTGCCAGCCAATTATTCTTGTTACCATGGACAGAATTTCACACAATTTTTTAATCTTTTATCTATTTCCTATCTATTTCCTATTGCCTATGGCCAGGCTAAATTGTCATATTAGATTTTTATTTCCAAAGGAGATATTTTCTAATAAGTGAATTTCAAAGGGGGGCATTTTATACTATACTATACTATACTATACTATACTATACTATACTATACTATACTATACTATACTATACTATGCTACACTAATTTCCTAATAATCTAATCAATTTTTATTATAATAACTAGTATATGTGATCTTTATGAACAGTAGTTTCTTTGCTGAGACCCAGTCTGTTTCTAAAGTAGCACCATATTTAACATGCACAGACATCATCCAAGAGAAGAGTAAGATGGCCAAATGCCTTGGAATAAATTGAATACTGTAAAAAGTTTTATGTGATACTAGCACACCCACTGTAGGCCTTAATACCAATCTTGATGAGGAGAAAATTCCACAAACATCCTGTTTCATCTAATAGGAAGATTTTTCTCAAAGATTCTGATGAGATTTGTGAGTGGGATTAGGCCAAGGGAAAAAAAAATTAAAAAAAAGAAATTGTGTGGTTACAACCAGAATGCTAAGGCATGGAAGGATCTGTAGGGGAGGCAGAGAGTCTACAGTGCCCAAAATATGCAAAACACAAATGAGAGTTCATTAGCCATCACCATGCTCCCTGGTAAGTGCTTCTGTGGTATAATTTTATAATTATCAAGCAGAGTTTCAGGGCATTAACAGGTCATAAGTTGTATTGCAAGATGCCTTTTTTGTTCACCAGCTTTATTTCATAGTTTTCAGCATGAAGGGACTGACAGTAAAGTATACATCACTAAAAAGAAACAAAAATAAGCTGGAAACAAATTTTGATAAAATTAACCTGGTAAAACTTAGAGAAAAGGAATTTCTTCATAGTAGAAATTCTTAGAAATCAAAAGTAAAAGCAATTACCAGATGAAGAATGCAATAAGTAACAAAAGCTAAATATTGTCATGTTTAACATTAATACAAATAAAATTTTATGGAATGTGTGTCAGACTTTATATAAGATTGAAATAAAAAATGGAAGCCAAGGAAACAGGGCAATAAAGAACAGTAAGGAGAGGTGGAGCCTCAGAGGGAAGCATGTGAAGAAGGTTTTAAAGGACCAACCATTGAAGCAAATGATAGCACATTTCCAGATGTTCTTTCTGAGTTTTAAAGGGCTACAAATATGAAATAGCTGCTCAGAAAACTGTGGTGCCCAACCTTCTGCTTAAATCAGTGCTCTTGTCAGTATCCAGGTTCCAGGTGTGACTTGCACAGCTACAGATTTGTTAGTTATATCTGATTTTTTGTGCCAAAGCAAATAACACAGAGTTAGTAGATCTAGGAAGACCAATAGAAAAAGTTCTTCTTTATGTAACCAAGCAGAATTAATTGAGAATCTGCACTAAAAGGAATGGTCTGCTTATTCTCTTCACCACAGTTCTCTCACAAGTGCTTCCCAAAGAAAATAAGGTGCTATGGAATAGAAAGGAATGTTTTCATATGCTGGTTCAAAGGGGAGAAGTGAGGTGCAGGAGTGCTTTTAATAACAGAGAGAGTTTTCTAAGTGAATCCTCTCGGGACTGGTACTGGAACATGAGTTATTCAACAAATTTTTACATGATCTGGAAAGGTGCATGAATAGTGATGCAAAAAATGTTTTCCTGATATTATGATTCAGAAAATATCCTGAAAACTGCCTACCAGCAGAACATTGAATTCATGTAGGAATAAAAGCATCTGAAGTGGACAATATTGTGGATGGTCCTTCAAAAATTTCAAAGCTGTACTCGTGAGCACTATGAAAGAAAAACATTATGTTAAGAATTATTGGAAGGTTAGCAATTAGAAAGCTACAGACCAGAAAAGATAGTCATGACATTTTACATGTCTTACTGCTCTCAAATACTGTGTGCCATTTTGGCCATGCTGTCTCATAAAGAGCATGTGCAGAATAGAAGATTGCTGGGTTAAAAAAGAGTTGTTGAAGGGCTGGGTTGGTCTCAATATGAGGAGAAAATTTAAAAAATTGCCTTTTGAATTTGCTCTGTAAAATATGACTGAGATGCCCTTACAACCATAGATGGTGAGAATATGAGTAAGAAATAATATTGTTCAATATTTCTAATTAAATAAGAGTGAAAGTATTTTAATTAAATGATCAGATGATGCATTTAAAAAAACCAAAATAAATCAACAAAGAGAGTACTATTTCACACAGCTTGAAATTGTGGATCTCACTAAGACAGGCTGCTGGGGACAGCAAGATTAAAATTCATTTAGAAAGGGATGTGAATTATTTTAAAGACAATCCCTGCTGGTTCCCTTAAGCATGTTGGATGGGAGACTCAAAAAGTCCAAAACAAATGAATCACAACCTAGAAAGCCTAAGTGGAGGGGTAGTCCATTTGTCCTGTTCTTTTCCTTAAAAATCTGCATCTGACCTTCAGTGGCTGGGAAAAAGCTGCTGGCTGATGTGGTTGGATCTTCCTACTCACTCTGTTTCTATCCTTGGGCCTGTGATTAGCTGACATTTTTTGGGAACACTAACAGCAGCTAGACAATTATTCACTGGCATTAAACTCTCCTGTGTGCTCATGTGTCTATAAATTGCCTTGATTTCTTACAGTTTATTTGTAAATCAGATTCAATTAGCTTGGTTGGAGTCCTGCTACCATTTTTCATACACTGTTGAGTCAGAAAGTGGGCATAGTGGGTTCAGTTTTGCCATGAGAACCTCTTAAATGTTATAGGTTTACCCTAAATCATTCTATCTCTGTTTAAAAGCCCTGTTGTAAGTCATGGAAAATGACTTAATCTATTATTGTTGGATCCATTCCATGAATATCCATGACTTTCTTGGTCTCAGTATCATGAACATTTTATTGCATAGTAGAATGCTCTCTACATATTAGAGAGCCCATTTTTGTGACTGAATTTGGCAGATGACTGTGCCTTGGCTGTTTCATTACAGTTGTTTTTACTAGAGTTCCAATACTGCTCAGAGCCCCTGTGGGATGAACCCCCTTGGTGTAGATGCTTGAGCAGAACTGGAAGACTCTTTGCTGTCTGAAAACACTGGTGGTCCAAACAGGTAACACAGACCAAAGTGAGAAAGGCAAAGCATAGCAGAGCAATGAATTGACTTGCTCATCCTTACAGGGCATGTTGATAGTAGAAATTGCAGTAGTTGTGATCATTTTGGACTTCAGCTAAGCTTTTGGTGCTATCTCTCACGGTATCTTTCTAGACAAAATATCCAGTACATAGTTGAATAACCATGGCAGCATCCTCATTAATGACTTGGATGTAGGACTCAAAGGAAAAATAAATAAGTTTGCCTATGACACTGAATGGGGAAGAGACAGTCTCAGAGGGAGGGAGGCCCTGCAGAGACACCTTGACAAATTAGAGATGGGCAATCACCTGCTTTATGAATTCTGACAAGGGCAAGTGGCAGATTCACCACCTGGGCATCCCCATACAGACTGGGGAATGAGAGGCTGGAGAGCAGCTGTGGAAGGAGCCTGGGGGTCCTGGCTGATGGCAAGTTGAGCCAGCAGGGGCAACCCTGGGACAGCACTGCCAGCCAGGCAAGGGAGGGGACTGTCCTGCTCTGCTCTGCACTGGGGCAGCCTGGTCACTGTGACAGTGACAGGAGCCCAGGGAACGGCCCAGAGCTGGGGCAGGGCAGGTTCAGGTTGGGTATCTGGAGCAGTCTCTTCACCCAGAGGTGTTTGGGCAGAGCAGCTCCCCAGGCAGTGCTCACAGTGGCTCCAGCAGTTTGGACCACGCTCTCAGGCACCAGCTGTGACTGCTGGGCTGCCCTGTGCCACGCCAGGGGCTGGGATCCATCACCCCACTGAGTCCCTTCCCACTCTGTGCTTCCCTGGTGTTCTAAATCCAGCAGCTCTTTTTCACTCATCCATTTGATTGAATATAACTGAAGTGTTTTATTCAGCGTTCATCTTTGAAAACTGAGTTTACAAACTGTATTTATAATTCTTACAATTTATTTTTGTACCAGGTAAAATAAGTTTTGCTATGTCCCCTTTATAGCACACAAGTTGTGCTTACTTACAAAACACCCATGCATAAGATAACTTTTACACAGTACATTGCAGTTATTATCCCTTTTTTTTTAGAGAATTAGCATCAACACTCTTGCAATATGTTTCAAACTGTAGCCAAAATATGTTGTGTTTTTATCTTTTATGACTACAGATGATGGCAAATCTGTTCTGGTTCAGAAGAATGGCAAAGATTTTTAACACAGAGTCAAGGACTTTAAAAAATATAAATATACATATATGTATATATAAAATACTGCTCTTAGATTACCAATTTTTATGTTATTATATATGCAAAATATTAAAAAGCCTCTGCTGATATAAAACAGTGACAAGGGGTGCAAAGTGTCAGTGCCTAGAAAAATGTGTTCACAGCAAATGTGTCCAATAGCAGTGCTACAAAAAATCCCTAGAGGCCAAGTTAGTTTTTAAATCCCCATGTGAGCCCTGGCATTGCAAACAAGGTACTGGGAAAATTTCTACAGATGGCTGCTTAATGTGTAAATTAATCTGACTCAGTAAGGATCATGCTAGTCAGTGGCAGTTGTAATTATAGATCAGTATAAGATCTTGCTCTACAAATTTGTACAACCACAAAACTACCATACAAGCACACGTTTATTTAAATACTTTAATTATTTACTGTCAGGATTTGTGACACATGTATGCTTCAGCTTGCAAACATTAACTAGGAATGATACACTACAGTGTAGCTAGCATAAAAATAAACAAGGTAGCTTGTTTATTTTTAAAATAAAAGACTCCCAAATAACCAAACCCTGGCCTGCAGGAATAAGAAGTACCAGAACATGTAAAGCAATGCAGTCAGACATACAATACCTTGTTTTGTGCCACTGTACTCAGGAAATCAAGAACAATTAAAGTGCAACAATTAAAGTTTTCTTTCTAGAGAGAAAGAAAAAAAATGTAGGTATCCTCAATTTGGATGTACATCTACAACTTGAATAGAAATGTATGAAAGAACTTCAAGGCAACTGATGGAAGTTTATTTAAAACAAAGTTATTCATACGTAATGAGATTTGTGTGAATTTTTAGCCCTATTTTTTTTCCTGAAGAGTTAAGTGAAGCAACAACCTTGAAAAGCTCATCTGTTCTGATTACTCATGGCAGAAAACAATCCCTTGTTCTCTCCAAATCAACATGCACCAAAGAACTCACCATGGCAAATAGGCAGCAGTTGACAAATACACTCTTCTTTTTTTCTTTTCTCTCACTTTGTAAAAAAAAAAAAATATCCCTACTTTAATCCTGTCTATAGTCAATTTAATGGAAACTTAATTTAAATGAGTTAATTTGGAAATGCTCTTCCCTTTAAAAGAATAGAGAAAGGGAAATAATAAAAAAGAAAAGTCAATGACAAATAGAACTAGAAAATATAAAGAAGATATAGAGAAAGAAAGAAAAGAAAGAAATACAGAGTGAATAGAAGGAAGGAGACTGGTGAGGTCTATTGGTGTTACACTTCAAAGTGACCATAATTTCCTCACTGGTGTATACTTTCAGACAGCATTGCAGCAGCATTTCTACAAGTTTATGGAGTGAAGGGTAGTGTTTAAAGTGGACTCTGTGGCATTTGAGAAATGTTCAAGCTGTACACCTGGTTTATAATATATATAATGTGAAAATGGAACCTTAGCTTCATTGCTTTTGTCTGAAATGTTAGACAAACTGTAAAAAAGAAGAATTGTTTCAGTGATACACTTAAACTTCAAGTACAAGCATTTGGACATTTTTTTCTGAAGGGTTCATGCTGTGTCTTGTCTAAGCTCCCCACAACCACTGAATTCTTAAATATGTTTACTTGAAAAGGTCAATAGCTGGTTATCCTGTAAACTTTCCTCTAGGCTAGATAATAACAAAGTATTAGTTTTTGCTCATCTTTAGTTGTCAGCCACTCACTAGGAGGTATCCAGTGTGCTCATTTTTCCTCAGATTGTAAATGAGAGGGATAAAAGTGAATCAGAGGCAAGCAGTTGACTGCCTTTATTTATTTTATTTTTTCTTTTAAAAATCCTGAAATAAAGCTTTAACAAAAAAGGAAGAGACATTTAATTAAGTCATAACCCTCTAGAGTAGCAGCATAAAGTACACATCCATAAAGGAGCAATCACATTCAGCACAGAGACAACAAAGGGAAGAAAAGCTGTTTGTTAAATCAAACAATGCTGTGTCTTGGTAGTGTGAGGTTTCCATGAGGCTGTGGCTGTCATACAGCAGGCACACAAACCCTCTGTTAGTCTAAGGGTTTCTGCAGCCTGTGAAGACTGCTTGGAACCCCATGGCAGAAATCTGAATTGTAAGCACTACCAAAAAAACAAAACAAAACAAAACAAAACAAAACAAAACAAAACAAAACAAAACAAAACAAAACAAAACAAAACAAAACAAAACAAAACAAAACAAAAAAAGCATTTTCTTGCTTGTTTTATTTTTTTTTCCCCAGAATGTTTTGCTGTCTGGTTTCTGTAATGCTTGGTGTTTAATCTAAGGTTTCTCAAGGAAATTGTGTTGGTGAATTGGCCACAGGGTCCAAGGCTGATGTGTGTTTTAGTACAAGATGGAAAGTCATCCCCCAGGCAAGACTGAAGCAATAGAGGCTGGCTGGAGGAAATGGTAGAAGCAATACTTGCTCCTTTAATTGCATGTATTGATCATTGATTGCCAAGAGTGCCTTCAGGGGTGTGACTGTCAGAGGGCAAGGGCAGACTGCAGCAGCAAACAGCTCCACAGATCTATTCTGTCAATAGGAGGAGGTCTGTGCTTGCTCTCTCTGGCCAAGAACATCCTTGCTACTTCAGAAATAGTGCTTCTGCAACAATCAGAGGCTGGGCTTGAAGACTTGATAAGATAAAATTAATGAGAGAAGTAACACATACTTGATGAGACCACAAACATTCAAGGTGAGCTCTGAGCTTGCTGCCAAGAGTTTAAACCACCATGACATGAAGGAGGCAACCAAGAAGGGCTTTTCCCCTAACCACAGTACAGAACATGATTCAGGGGCAGCTCAGGCTCAGAGTGTGGGAACAGCCACACTGCCCTGGGTCCCCCTGGTTCTGAAGCTGCTTTTCCCCCTCTGTTAGCCAGGACATCTCTTCCTCAGCTTGGTCCATCATTGCTAGAAAGTTTTTTCTGACCCATTTTTGAAATTGGTCAGTAGGTGCATAGTTACCCATGGAGTCTACTATGTTCCTCACAACAGATTTTACCCTGCATTTTAAGGACAGTTGGGTACTATTTGCTATTTGTATGTTGGTAATCATACAAAGAATTTTTAGACTATGAATATTTTAAATTTTTTTACTTTTATCTGTATTCAAATAAATGAGGTCTATTTGTTTGCCAAATTTTTGCTTTTTAACAATCTCTGACAGCTCAGTAAGCAGAAATTTTCATTGACCATATATTTTGAATTTGATGATTTCCTATAATGAATTTACAAGTTAAGATTTGAATCTAGTTCAAAACCAGACTTAGCATTAGAAAAATTTCAGCTGTTTGGTCTGATTACATGTATAACTCAATTAGAAGTGAACATTCTGATAAGGATGTTTAAGCACTTCAACATTCATTTTTCCTGAGCATTCTCTAATGATATGACTATTAGAGGAGTTGACACTATTCTACTGATTTAAACTCCAGGTCTAGTTGAAACTTTCTTTGTCTCAGCCACATAAGGAATAGGTGTTTAAAAATAAAGAAACAAACAGGTGCAAGGAAGGGAAGTCATAATATAATATTGATTTTCCCCTTCCTTTAGGCATTTAGTGCTTTATCCAGAAGATTCCTTCCTGATTTTCTGCTGCAAGACAGTGTGTAGCATACCAGGTATAGTTAATTAGGTGAGCTAAATAGTATGCAGAGATTAGCATAAAGTACAGTTAACCATGTCTGCCATATGTTCAAATGTGCTTTATTGTGAATGTGGAGGAATAATTACACAGTATCTGGCATATTGCACTTTTTCTGTAATTTACATGGCAGTAAAATTATGTTAATAACCTCAGAAAAACCCTTGAAAGTAATGACAGCTACAGGTCAAACCAAAATTTTAATCCTACTTGCAATGGGGATCAAGCCAATATTATGAAAGCAGAATTTTCTCTTGTGTATTTAAACACCACCTTCAGTCCTTACCTGTGTCTTGTCACACAGCTTTCTTGTTTAGGCTCCAAAATTTTTTTTCCCATGGGTTCTTTTGGGTGGAGTGGCTACAGGCACCAGTGTAATGTGGCTGGGCAGGTGAGAGCAGAAGGCACAACCAGTGAGTTATAGCTGCAGTATTTTCTGAAATTATTACAGAGAATTGATTTTGTCAGATGAAGTTTTACACATTGGGTACATGGAATATTATTTCCAAGAGGGGCCTTGGAGTGTATTGCAAAGGAGACAACCCCCACCATTACCCACAACCTAGAAAAGCCACAGAAAAAGCAAAGTGAGGTCAAAACTCTAAAAGTCATTGCAAACGTGGTTGCCACAGGTAGATAAAGTTAAAAGCTTTGAAATCTTTAGGTGAAAGTTTGATTAACTTTCTGATGCTCCAGACATCCTCTTTGAATTTATTTCCCTCTGGCTAAATTGTTCTCTTGCATCTCAGCTAATATTTTCAGCTGTTTCTTAATATGAATTTTCCTTGAAAGGCCAGGAAAAATTAGAATATGCATGTATAAAAGATTTTTTAAAAGGCCAGATCCATCTGGTTAAAACAGAATCAGCCATATGAAATTCGAGAAATCTGTGTGCAAATTAATTTTTTTATTTATGCAAATACTCATTAATATGGTACCAAGTCCTTCCCTTCACTGCAACCATTGTATTTCTGGTGCTTTCTATCTTGTAGGAAGACATTGTAAGAATATCCTGCAGCTTCTGGGTCATTCTGCTGCTACTTAAAAAATCATCTTATTATTGTGTTCTTGCTCCTCAAGTAAAGACCAGAATATTTATTGTCATCAATTTAGCTAAAATCTGAGTGCTGCTAGAAGACTCCAACGTCTCTAATTTTGTGTTCTTTTCTGGGTGGATGTAAAGCTTTTTTTTTTTTTTTTTTTTTTTAAATACAGGTGGGGAAAATAATGGGGAAAAAAATAAGAGAAACAAAAGTTTATTAGATATGATATGCTTTTGTTTGCTCTTCTGTTGACTCTTAAATAGGAAAAAAATGTTATGGAAGTTTTCCCACTTTATTTCTGAGCTGTACTTAGTTTTTTCAACATTGAATTTTCAGTACTTAGCAGGCTGCCCTGCATAAGTAGAAAATAGGAATCCATGTTTAAAGTCACCAGAGTAAGTTCACATTGCTTGGTTTTACTTTTTTACTTGGCAGTTCTAATAGAAGTCCTCAGTGGAATGACTGTTGACATACTTCTCAAAATAATTGCAATGCAACTCAGGATAATTTTAGATGATTCTCTCTCTGTCCTGCACTGCTTTCCAACAATCTTCCTCAAAATTCCTACAGAAAACTCTAAGGGTAGAACATGGAACAGAGAGCATCCAAATCCTGATTCCTCCTGTCCTGTGCCTCTCAGACAGGTGAGCACCAGGCAGGCTCAAAGCAGAGAAGAGTTGAAGGAAAACTGCAAATTCCTGTTGCTCTGCCCTGCTCTGCTGCTTGCACTGACTGAGTACAAAATAGGATTCTGAACAGAACACACCAATTTGATACAAATCACTGCTGGTGCATTGTCATGGACCTTAAATGAGACTGGCATGAGCATTAGGTTGGCAACTTTTCTGTTATATGTCTTGGAGTGGAAGTGGCCATTGCTTTATTAGCAAATGTGTGAGTAATTCTTTTCACTGAGTCAATTATGCACAATACTAAGCATATAAAAGTGCTGAAATATTTTCAGAAGTGACTGCATGTGCTCTGCTAGGACTGCAGAATTGTAATTTATTACATACAAGAAAGAACATAGTAAATGTTGCCTCACATTCTCAACTTCTCAAGTTTATATACTGCATTGAAACATTCTGCATTTTATTGTAACTATTTGGCACCAAATCTTTCATGTAATAAACCAAATATGAACTTATACTGTTTCCTCATTTCTGCTGTTATATCTGTGCTAATCTCTAGCCTGTGCATGGCTTCTCCTTTCAGCTATTTGTGGTTTTAGAGACTTTTCTAAGTTTCCAGTAATGCTGAATGGCTGTTTATAAAATTTCAAGTTCTCCAAGGCCTTTTTTGAATTAGTTCTTCAAGATACTATGCTTTTATGGTTCCATCCACTTTCATATATATTATGTGGGAAAATAAACCACTGAATTTTTCTCATCTTTCATTTTTCTTATTAAAAATACATTAAATGATTTTCTTCTTTCTTTTCTTTCCCCCCACAATCCATTTTTCTCATTACATCTAAGTTCTACTTCATGTCCTTCAAGCCACTGTTAATTTTGGTTTCTTTTGATAAGATGGAAAATATTTGCCTCAGTCTCATCTGGAGTTTTCAGAGAGAGGGGAACTATGTACCAGAATTTTCCAATATAAGTGGAAACAAAATTCTTTAAACCTTTTTCTTGTTATCCCCAGCATGATGATTGACAAAAAATAGTTCAGAATGGTTATATTGCCTTCTCTTATTTGTTTCCTTTTTGCACATCTAAACCCTTGCTGCCACTTGAATACCTGATATTTCACTGGGGCTCAGACCTGTGCACATTATGAAACAAATGCTACATCCTCCAGCAGCTTCCAAGAATGTTTGGAATGATTGTTTGATTAAGTAACATGGTCTATTAAACCTCTTTGTCTCTTCTTCCTCCAGATTTTGCCTTTTCTTCATATTCCTTTCTTCTCTCACATTTAAATTCTGTTTCATGTCTTTTTGTATCTTACATCAACCTTTCCATTTTCAGTTCTAATACTTCACTGCCATATTTCCCCATTTCACACTCCTTTTCTGTTTACCCTAAAATATCTCCTGAGATTTTTTTAACCTCTAATTTTAGTTTTCTTTCACTGTCCCAAGTCAACTAAAATTCTGGATGCCAGACCTTCTGTATATGAAAAAAGAAAACATATTTTGCTTCATTTCTGAAGTGTCTACTCTGTGAGAGAGAATGAAGGTTGAAATAAGGAAAAGGGAAAAACAAAAATAAATAAGCTTTACTGCATTTAAATTTACTAGTCAGTGGAAAACTCAGAAGGAAGAGAGGCACCAGGCTGATACAGATTGTAATGAAATTAGCCTGTGGAATCTTGTACCTTTCACAGACTAACCATGAGCCACTTCTTTTCCCCATTAATGCAAGGAAAGGGAAGTGCAATAGATTCAGTCCTTGACATGGCTCTGATTAGAATTTACTGCAAAACTGACTCCAGAGCTCTCAGCAGCTTGGCAGATTACTCAAGGAAAACTGTATGTGAAACCAGTGAGAAATAGCTACAGGAAATCTATATTAAGCCAGATAACATGACTAGGCTTCTAATGAAAAGAGTGACTGGGCTCTGGTTGGGATTTTGTCACTATATTTATGATTCTTGGAGTTTGAATTAGGATGAAAATGTAAGCATCTAGTGAATTACTTGCCTAGTTCCTGGCCTTAATTTATGACAGCATCAATGTATTTCAGAACTATTTTTCCTCTGACATTTAAATGAAATAAAAATTCCTTCTCTTTTATAAAAAAAAATAAAATCATAATTTTCCTGTCCTGTGCTGCTCACTTTAGACCCATGTGCTATTAGAATTCAAACAGTTGTACTTTGTAGATATCATTGTACTTTTTTTTTTATAAATAAGAGTGGCTTTGATGTTTTCAAAAATTACTCAGGGAATTTGGATGATCAATTAGCATTCACTTTCATGGGAGTTAGACAAGTGTTTAATTTATTTTTACATAGTGTTTTAAAAAGCTTCAGTGCTTGCATTTAGCTATAATCTGTAAGAACTGGCATCTAATAGAGTTCCAAACCCCACACATAATATCTAAGAAGCCCCTATTCCAGTTTGTGTTCCCTCCTGGACACACATGGCCAGTAACAGACACTGTTATTAAGAAATCTTTCCATGGGTCACTAGAGTAACTTTTACTTGATAATAGTGCCTATCACTATTGATTGCCCAGTTTTTTACTTAGTAGATGGATTTTAAAGAACATCCAAAGGGAGTTTTGTCCAAATTGTTTTTGTCTAGAATGGCTGAAGTGTACTTACTGAGTCCATTTGGCAGTTGGCTACAGACAAAACAAATAAGAGGACTTCTGCAAGCATGGTTTTCACTAATGGGGAATAAAAAAATTGAAAAAAAAAGGAAGAGCTAGAGTTATTCAATAAGCAGATAAGCAGTAGGACCAATGATGTCTCTTTTCTTACAGACATCTTACATTTTTCTGTGACTTTGTGTTTTCCATATTCAGAGCATCACTTCAAAACTGTCTTCTCTCTGTCAGTACTCTGGATTCCCTCTTTTTTGGTTAGACTGGAGGCAGTCTCTACCTTTTTCTTCACTTCAAGCTGAACATGTGCCTATCAGGGTGACATTGATTTTGTCAGAACACCAAATAGAGCAACTTTTCCTACAGAGGAATATCTTGCTTAGCTTTATACTGGTAGGAATTTTAAAAGATTGCCTCTTTGTTAAACATCACTGAAATCAGCCTGTAAGTTCTATAACTATTGGGAACCTGAAGGAGTGCTGGTGAAAACATTTTCCAAATGCACAATGTTTCTTTTTCAATGAGCAGAACTAAAAATGTCACTTTTTTCAGCATTACTGCTGTGTTTCTGAGTTTGTAACTCCAAATAAATTATCTAATATTATTTTATAGCACATTTGCATACTAAATCTGCTGATGCTTTAACATTTATAATCATTATGTTCTTGTGGTTTTAAGTTTAATTTCTATTCCAAATAATTCAAATATATGTAACAAAATTAGAAAGGGGAAACAAAATCCCTTCTTGAGAAGTTAAATACAAAGTGTTTTCCAGAAATGGCCATCTGCCAGTTTCAAGTGTGTAGGAAAAGATGCTCAAAGAACTCACAGTTCACTACCACAAGAATTAACAACAATGCTGATTGGGACTTTCCTTCTACATTACAGTAAGCTGTGGTGATCCACAGTAATTTTAGGGCTCAGAATTCCCAAATGGTCTCAGTTTAAATCATTTGCCTATAGTGAGCAAAATGCTACTGCCCTTATTAAAATAGATCAGTCATGCTTGCCATAAGTAGAGATAGACCAAAAGCAAAGAAGAGGAAAAATGAAAGAAGAAAAACATGTTAAATCTTAAAATATTCTATTTTTTTTTTTTCTGCTTTGAAGTCTTTCCTTGGAGACAAGGCAAATATTGGTTTATAATATGTGATAAATTGTGAGAATCCATAAATGTGGTCATACAGTAAGCATGATGGAATTTACTGCTGCTGCACTGCCTGCCTCAGACACACAGTAGGTTGCCCACTTTCCAGCACACAGCAGTTACATTTTCTCAGCTGGGAGCACAACATTATATGCAAGACTACATTTCTCAAAAGTCCATTTCCTAGGTTTAGGCACTGTGGACCTCATCACTTCTGTATTAAGAACACATGATAAGGTATAACATGGCCATGACCATCCAAATCCCCACTTTTTATCAGTGATGTTAACTATCAAACTGCCAAAAATGTCAAATAGAGCAGCAACGACAGGAACAGTCATTTACTTTTGGATGAAGGTGACATTTCTGCTCTTTTGGTACATTACCTCCTTTTGAAATGCCACAGAACATGTACAGGACTGGTGAAATTTAATAAAAAAAATTACTTATGCAAAAAAGAACACAAAGAAAGACAGGGAAGGTTACAGTTGGGAGTTCAGAGAAGTTAAAAGATATATATCAGGTTTGGGAAGCATCTGATAAAATGAAAAACAAACAAAAAAAAAAAACAAACCCAAAAATAGGTTTCCTCTGAGAGAAAAAGAAACCAACAGCAATATTTTAGTCAGAAAAACTCTATTCAAGCAAAAAACCAGGGAACAGCTTCGTGGGTGGCCAAGATACAAAGACCTGTCCTTCAATCCAACAAATGGCCAAGAATCCTAAACAGGAAAGCACAGTAGAAAATAAACAACTTGTGAACGTGAGCAGCAGCAGCTGGAACCAGGCTGTTCCCAACCATTTAAAAATCCAAGATGTACATAGCTCAGAGGAATAAAGCAGGAGTGACCAGGACATGGTTAGTTCCTGGATTACCAGGGTGCCATGCCATGATTCAAGGCACAGCAAGCAAGCATGGGCAGTTTGGGACACTGAGAACAGGGGAAAGTTGGGGAACACGTGGTATGAGAATGATCCCAATCCTGCTAGCTTTTCTGAAATAACTGAGAGGTTCAGAGGAAGCTAAACCCAAACTAACACTGCAAGGGAAACACCAGCCAACTGATGAGAGTTGCTCCTATATCCTAACTGGCAGCCATAGAGAATTACTGGGACTGAGTGTCTCTTGATATTCATGGATTTTTTTTTTTTTTTCATTTACTTGAAATAAATTGGGAAAAAAAACTCCACTATATTTTATTTTTAAAAAATAGAAAAGTCTATGCTTTCAACAGCTGTTGGAGTTTAAGAATTTTGCATGATGTAGGTATTTGCTAGAGGATAATTTCATCAGTTTATGTCTACAATAAATGATTAATGATTTAAGCTCTGTCATATGAAGATGTGAAGTGCTGCCTTCAGAGGTGCCATAACACATTTCCAGCACCTTTCCTCCTCATAAATTAGGAGGTTCCACTCCCATAGAGTTTGGGAATAAGCAATGAGGAAGATCTGACTCCTCCCACTGCCAGCCCCAAACCAGCCTGAGATTCATAAATCCTCTTTGGCACCTGTTCTATAAACCACTGATCTTGTTACTAAAATCAGGGTCACCTGCATCAACCAGAGCAAAAGTAAGCTCTTGATAGGTGTTTGATTTCTTGACAAATGACATTAAAACTCTTTGCAAATACTTAACAAGGGGTCTGTAAACTTCAGCATTAGAAAGAAATTACTTCACACAGAAAATGTATTCATGCACCTAGATGTTAAAAGGAAAAAACCCACAAATGAACTATATGGAAATATATGGGTCCAATGTGAAACTGAGTCTACATGTCCATCCTCTATTGCTGCTTCATAAACTAGCAACTCTAGAAAATAACACTTTAGGGAACTTGCTCTCTCTCAGAAATGGGCATTTCCAGATGCCTGCAATGATACTTAGATAAAGAGAAATGGAAAAGCATCAGAGAACTTTGTGTAGGATGTTAAGTGCAACATTCATCCAGTCCATCAATAGTAATTTTCATTTGCTACAATCAGTCTGTCAATCCCACTGTAATTCAGACACTTTTTATTGGAAGAAGAGAGAGACTATCAAGCTTAGCATTACATAAATCATTATTAGTGCTTTTAAAGGATGGAGTAATTTAAAATTACTTGAAATATTGATAACAAGTTTTATTTAATTGTCGTAAAATAGAAAAATATTAACTGCAAATGCAATAGAATCATAGAATATGTTGATTTGGAAGGGGCCCTCAGGATCCCTGTGCCCAGTTGTCATGCACTGCCACCCCAGAGCAGAGATCAGTGCCTGCTGCTCCTCCTCCCCTCTCAAGGAATTTGTGACTGCAGTGAGGTCTCCCCTCAGTCTCCTCTTCTCCAGGCTGAAAAAACCAAATTACCCCAGCTGCTCCTCACATGGCTTCTCTTTTCAGACCCTTCACCACCCTTGTGTCCTTCCTTTGGATGCCTCTAAGAGTAATTTTTAGAGTAGTTCTAAGAGTAGTTTTTAGTAATTCTCTTTTCTAGTTAGATTAGTAAGTCATAGTCAAGAGGAGCTGAGGGCTTTTTATATTTATTTGAATTATTATAATCTAAAAAACAACCTGGGATGTCAAGATGTTCATATTTGTACCTTGGCCCTGGCCATAAGTAGGAAGCAGAGTGGGGAAAACGAAAAACAAGTCAGTGAGATACAAAGCTCTTTGGAAATTTGTGGGGAAATTAGGAAAAGAAAAAGATTTACTGTAAGCTTTTAGTGGCAATTTAGATTCTGCCTTTATTTTAGCTAAAGGCATTCAGCCATCTGATATTGGAAAGTGATGTTTTCAGGATGAATAGTAGAACACACCTGCAAGGAACAATTCTGATCCTTTTTTAGTGTTAAGAAACATTTTATGAGTGATTAGGGTTCAGTTAGTAACTATTCAATGTGGCTTTTTGGTTAACTGAAGCAGATTGACAATTTGAGTTTCTCAGAAATACAGATGGACAAGGTCAGTACATCTCTGTTTTTCATCCAGGCAGTCAGGTAGAAAATTAGCCAACTGAACTCCATAAGTCCATCTGTCTTTTTAAAATATTTTTTCTCTTTCTTTAAAAATTTTTTCCCCTTCTCTCATAATTGGGCTTGCTGATAAGCTTTCAGCTTTGCCTGTTCTTTCACTTTCAGCCTTTCTCTGTGGCTGACATTGTCCTATCATAGCATTCCACAGGCTCTTTGTGTGCTTTTTGCACCACTGTCTACAGATTTTAAATTGAAGTCATTAAGTTGTTGTGCAATTTTTAGACATATGACCACCAATGTAAAGGTCAGGCCACCCATTTCTAAGATAAACTGCTGAGTTATATTTTATTGAGTGTAAGCCTGCATAGACTTTGCTTGAAATTCTTCAGTAGGAAACACCCCAAAATTGACACAAAGTGAAGTCAGATGAATTTAAATGTATAAGCAATAAATAGAAAAGAGACTTTCTTTTTCTGGCCCTATACTGGGACCAGAATATATGATATACAGCAGTGACATGACTCATGTGAGACTGAGAAATTGAAGTATAGTTCTTGATTTAAACAGATAAAGACATTGAATCATTATGACCCACGGGAATTTTCCAACTATTTTGAGTAACTGCCATTTTGTGGTTCTTAATTTTCTCTCTCCTACTTCTCTGTTTCTCCTTCCTTGTCTTGATTTCATGGTAACACAGAATGGAATTTTTTCTTAAATGTCATATTTAATATGGAAACCTTGATACTAAGAATGTTAGTATCTCCACCCACAGATATCCTATCAGACATCATGTTTTAAGCAATTCTTATATTAAGTACCAACTCCACTGCAAAGGGACAGATATTTCTAAAGGAAATGATTGTGTTTGGCACACCCTAAATCTTGTCATCAGTTCTTTGAGGAGCTGGAGCAAGTCCAGGGAGGAGCAGTGGAGTGGGGAGGTCTGGAGCACAAATCCCATGAGGAACAGCTGGGAGAGCTGGGGGTGTCCAGCCTGGAGAAGAGGAGGCTCAGCAGGGACACTATCACTGCCTGAAAGGATCCTGCAGCCAGGTGAGGGTCAGGCTCTTCCAGAGAACAAGTGATGGGAAAGAGAAATTGGCCTCGAGCTGCACCACAGGAGGTGCAGACTGGAAATCAGGTAAAGTTTCCTCACCAAAGGCTGCCAAGCACTGAACAGGCTGCCCTGGGCAGTGGCTGGGTCACCATCCCTGGAGAAGTTTAAAGCTGTCCTGGATTCAGGGTTCAACTCTGTGATCGTGGGGGACATTCCAACCCAAATGATTCTGTGATTTTAAAGCTGATGTAGGGATGATATTTTCTGTCTTCAGGGTGTGGTGCCATAGAATCCTTCATAATAAACTTTATGTTAGTTATCAGCAGCTTCTTAAGCATCAGCATGTAGGTAGCCTCATCTAGCTCTCTAGCAGAATTCTCCATTTGGACTACTTCTTTTTAAATGGACTTAAATGTAATTATTTCTCATCATATTCTTCAAATATCCAAAATGAATCTTGGAAAATCATGAAATATCATTAAACCACCACCAATTTCTGATCTCTAATTCAGAAAATAACACTGAGTAGAGTGAAAATATTAAATATAGAGATTACAGTAGTAATCAAATGAATCCCTTCTCAATTTATCATAAGGATATCAATACCACAAAAGCTGTAATTTTTCTGGTTAATATGGAGTCTTTTAGTGACACAAATTTTTTTTTTTGGTGTCTACCTCCTCTGAAGGAGAAAAATTAACACCATACTTAAAAAATGCAATAAAACCCTATCAAATATAATGATAAAAGTTTCTCACTACTGTTTTAAGGAGAAGGAACTTGCTGCTTTAATTTAAATTTAAGCACATTCTTAAAGTCTCTGACCCCTAATATCAAAGTTGTAATTGTTCTACTTTTATGTAGGGTAAGGAAGTAGTCACGAAAAAAGACACTAAATGAGATCTAAAATAACTTCTGTGCATCAAAAATGCATTTTCAGAGTGCAATATACCCAGTGAAGTCCTGGTAATGATCTTTTTCAGAGGTGGAAAATGCCATTTTAGACATGTAGGGTTTTAAGATAAAGAGACTTTAGATCATCTCACAGCATAATCTGCTCCTGGCCTTGAATATTCACACATTTTTTCAAGATTTCAGATTTGTGGAAAAAGTGCAGAAAGACACTGACTGAGTTGTTTTTAAAAGTAACTTTCAAGTGCTAAGAAGTTGCAATCTTACAATTAGCCCCAGGGGAACTGGGTTAACACAGGGCCAGATCAGGAGGCTAGGATGAATAAAAAATTATTTGAAAGATTTTTGCCATGCAATATAATTTCTTACCTGATCAATTTCACCACCATATAATATGGCTGTTATTATCCTTTACACTCATTTACATACAGCATCATATGTCCTGTTTCACATTTTGAAAGAAAAAGATGTCCCAGTCTCAGGATGAAGGTCAGCACTTTTTGCTAATTAAAGCCAACACAGTTCTTATTCACCAGAGACATCCATCAAGCTATCCAAAGTTTTTTGACTGAGGTGATGTTAATTTTTTATCATAAATTCCATTTTTAAAGTCAAACCCTATTATTTTCACCTGTAATTCCAAAATTTAGGGAGACAATTTCCCACTGAAACAACAGTAGAAGTTATCAGGCTCCTTAGCAAGCTCTCGCTGGCTTTCATTGCAAAAGCAGCTCTAAAATGGTCTGCTTATTGTAACTCTGCTTTAGCATGGTATCTTCTGAATCAGGAGATAGAAATTAGCTCCACTCTTGAGTTTACATCTAATCAGAGTATTTTAAGACATACTTTATTCCATCTCTATCCAGGAAAAAAGTGTCACTTACATAAAAGGAATTTAAAGTATTTGTCCAATTAATATGAATTTCAAATTTATTCTGAAGCTACTGAAATGCCTGTTACTATGTTTTCTGAATTGTGTATTAATAAAAAAACTGTGAAATTGATGGGTTTGTTGTATGTGGGACACTGGATGTTATAATTTGTGTTTTGACAGTGAAATGCTCTTTGGGTACCTTATTTTGGAGAACACAAGAAATCTTTGATTACAATACAGATGAAAAATCACATTAAAAATGTTCCATTTTAAAAATCTGAATGTATTTGTAAGGAAACATCAGCTATTATCAGAATCCTCTGAAGCCCTACAAAACAGTCTAATACATTAAAGTCAACATTTAATATGCTATAGTCTCATGTTTCTGTGCAGTAGCTCCAAGGAAATCAATTTTTCTGCTCGAGGGTGTTTTGATTTGATGCAGTTCTGTAACATTCGTAAATGTTATCCAGAATGCCTTCAAAAATAACACAATTTAATAATCACAAATGTTCCTACTCTGTCTTCATAGCACTGTTAAAATATCATGACAATGAGATTTATCAGATTTCATGGTACTACAATGTGCCCTGAACTATTTTTGGCAAGGTTTTAATATGACTAAAAGTGAATGAACTCAATTGGAAACTTTTAGAAAAGTTTGCATGAAAGTTTTGTGATATTTTCAAAAGAAATGCTACCATCTTCATAAATGAGATAGGATCAAATTGCAATCATGTGATAAATTCTTCATTTGTGCTCCAGGATATTGAAATTTTAAAAAGTTCTCCTGAATCTGGCTGAGGGATGAAGTGCTTTAGCTTAGGCAGCATCCTGGGCTGTTTCAAATGGCAGTGACTGCAGTTGCTCTGGAAAGACTTTTGCAGTGAATGTTTTATGGTGCTTTCTCCCTCATGTCTCATCATATAAACATAGGCAGGTATTAGCTTAAACTTCAGGCTCCTGAATTACCAGATTGCCACTAAAATCACAGTGAGTAGATGGAGATGTTATCAAGGGCTTCAGACTGATTTCTCTGGATTTGGGTGGATCTGTGGAGGCATCCATACCCTCACTGACTGCAGGGATGGCAGTGATGCTGAGAACAGGCTCAGTTCAGAGGCTAAACACAGCTCTGATGGGTCCTTGCCCTATAGTTTAATAGGGAGAGATTTCCTTGTCCTTTATTCTGCTAAACTAGTGCTAGAGGCAGGCAAAAGGTTGATAATCTGTCCCCAAAAGTCCTCACAATCAATAAATAAGAGGGAGCTTTGTTTTACAGTATGAACCAGAAGCTGTATGAGAAATGTTATGTTCTACACCTTGCTTTGTGGGATAGTGAAGTCGATGATGGTCACAGATTCTGGGACATCAAGATTCTCTCTTAAGTGCCTGGAGGCAGAAGATGACTTGAAGCTAAAAATAGAAAAGTAATGACTGGCAGTAAAAAACAATCTCAGAACAGAGGCATTTACTATAAGGTACTCTAGTTCTTTGTCTACAGGTCTGTGCTTTAACTATATATTGAATAAGCAAGGTCAGTCTACATTGTCTGCATCCTCCACTCATTCTTGTCATAGAAATAGATCCCTCTAACCTTCTTGCTACTTAAATGAAAGCCTTTTACTTATTTTTTAAATTAATTTGTAATGTTTAAGGAGACACACTTCTGTGCTTATAGAAATTGCAGTTAACAAACAGGAGCCAAGACAATAAAAGGAAAAAGCCATGCATAATACAGCATTAATTTCCATTAAAACAATACATCCATAAGCCTTTAGAATGAATTCCATGGAAAATCTTTCTGTGAATTTACTATGGTGTTTTGAATTGGCTGAAAATATTGCATAACTAAGAGAATGAAATAGTGTGAGGTATCCAGGCATCACTTGTACATGATTTTTTGTTAACTTGTCTTTTTTATTCAGCATTTTGAAAATGTAAGTAATGATATAAAATTAGTGTTATTCCAAAGATCACAGGTTTTAACCAGCCTATTGCATATCTTGACTTTGACAAGGAGCTGAGCATTTTCCATACAGTGTATTTGCCACACACTTATAGTTCAACTACATGTAGAGAATTCTGATTTTTGAGTAACATGAGAAAACAAAACATATTGTCCAACTTTAAGTGTAGCATTCTGTGACTTTTGTCACTCATGGATTATATAAAAGCCATGAATATACAAAAACATTTTTAAGTCTTGCTGTTTGACTCACTCAGCCTAAACTATGGTGCAGAGAGAGCTCATAAATTTCTGGGTCCAGATATACCATTCCAACTGTGTTTTAACTGCAAAGGGGACATGGACATAGACCATTGTCTATCTACTGCACCATGGTTTTCTTCAACAGGGAATGCAGAAATACAAACCATCAAGCAATCCTGGATCTCTTCATTAGGTTTATTTGTCTGGGCTTTTGGGACAGGGAATCACTAGAAAAGCACCTGACTTGCAGTATATTGTCACAGCAAAATAATCCAGGGTTTTTAAAAAAAAAGTGTGGGCCACTTCCCCCTAAAATAATTTTCAAAGCAGTATTAGCAATATTTTTACAATCTTTTAAAAGTTAAACTCCTTCTCTTTGTCTTACCCTCAAACACTGTGAGGTTGTTTGGGTTTTTTTTCACAATGATAAAACATGGAATTTAGAACTTTTCTATCAAATCCACTGACTTTTGCCTGACTAACCTGACCCAAAAGCCTTTCTCTGGAGAACATTTTCAAAAGCCTTAAATTGACAAACACATTTTTTGCTTGTGTTGTTTCTACCTGTGAAATTTAGTAAACCTATAATTTGGACACAGATTCTTGTAAATAGCAACTTCACCTTTGAAATTATATCACCTGTCCAAAGCATAACTGAAGATAAAATGCTTTGGCTGCTTTTGTTTCTTTGAAGCTGTAATTTTGGTTGTCTTCTAGAAGCAGATTAGTATCCTATATACCCCTGTGTATATCTCAATGTCTCTCTCTTAAACACCTACAGCACAGTTCCTAATTTAGGGATGTTTATTTGAGCATTTTGACTGGAACTGAGCTTTTGTGGTTGTTAATGACTTACCAACAATTGCTCTGGAGCTGTGTGTGCAGGTTGGTTACTTTCTGGCACTTCTGTGATGAAGCCTTGGAGTGAGATGCCTCAGCCTGAAAACATTGTCCCAACAGCCACTTCTCAGAGTGTAAGGACTCTATATTATATATCATACATGCAATTGATATACACTTCTTTTTGGATGTTTTCAAGTCATCCTGCAAGCTGGTGAAACCATTGATGTAGGAAGGTGGGTAGGGAGCACAGTGTTTGAAAAGTGATCCTACGGTGAGGCTGATTCCCATCAGGCAGTAACTATTAGACACCAGGTAAGTGATATTTTTTTGGCACAATGAGACTTCAGGGGCTGACACTGGCCATGTTCTCACACTGGCAATACACTCTGGATCAAAACTCTCTTCCCTGGCACATGTAAAAGGCTACCTAAATGTCATATTTAGTTAGAGCAGAATATTTTGGTAAAGAGAGGAAAGTAAACTCTTGTCTCTCTGTAGGAGCTGGTGATTGGGAGACATGACTTATTGTCAGCCATTACAGGAAAGTTTCCCTCAGTGCAGCTGCTAGAGGATGTTTTACTGAGGTAAATGCAATCATACTGCTAATGTAACCACCACTGAGACACCTCAGCTGCCTCTGCTTGCAAGGTTGGATTCAAAGAATGCTGAATAAATGGAAAAACCTTGCTCAGAAGTCTCAGGCAAGTGGTTATAAAATACCAAAACCCACAGTTCAGATTCTAGTCTTTTGTTTGCACTGGACTCAGCAGACAAGTGTGGTCTCCACAAGTTATCCACAAGTGCCAGGTCCTTGAGGACAGCAGGGAAAAAGGTGGCTGCTGCACTGTGTACAGACTTTAGACCTTCCACAGAAATGGTATTTGACTTCCTAAATGCAGAAAAAATATCTATGTCTAGGGTACAGAGTTCACATTAAATCCTAGCACAAACTGCCTGACAGAGCTCAAGAGACATTTGGACAATAGTTCCAGGTTCATGGTGGGGCTCTTGGGGATGGTGCTGTGCAGGGCCAGGGGCTGGACTCTGACCCCTGGGGGTCCCTTCCAGCACAGCTCATCCTGTGATTATTCTGTGATTATTCTGTGAAGTTCAGTGATGATCAGCATCCATGCTATCAGTCATTGCACCTCTCTGCAGTGCCTTTTAGGCAGCCTAGTTGTACACAAACTGCAGACCACACACTGCCCACACTGCACATCACTCATAGCACAGTGAAAGAAAGCAGCTGCCATAAGCAGCTAACAGTTTACAGAAAGGAAATAAAAATAAGAAAAGGAAAAGTAACAAGATACTAATTATCACTATTGCAATTTTATCATGAAAAGAGGCTCTTTATTCTCTAGATAGATGGCAGAGGTTTAATGAACAGTCACATGAATATCTTTTCTTAATCATTAAAAAAAACAAAAAAACAAAAAACAAAAAAACCCCCAAACAACCAAAATTAACTTTTTATTTTTTAAATTGGAGTCCCAGTTAGGTTTTGCCAGAGTGAAATGTCTCACTATCACACAGTATTTTCTTAAATTCATAGTGTCTTATTAAGAGTGCCTGCTCTATATGTTTTGTTTTGTAACTTCTGGCTTCATTTATCCATGCTGTGCCTGCTCAGCCCTCCCATCCTGCTCACACCAGCCTGCTAAACACCACTGGTTTGCTTTGCCCTTGCTCTTTTAGGGTATTCTTTTCCTCTGTCTGTGTTAATTCCTTCCTCATTCTCACTGCCTGCAGTGTGATGAGTTCACAGGGCTGGGGTGTTTTAGGAGAGGAATGTTGTAAGCTGTAAGCTCCGTGCAAGTTTAGCCATGAACACTTTCAAATGGCTCCTCAGCAAAGACACTTCACTGATTTTGGTAAGTTTAGAGGTGTTACAGAGAGTACTAATAACTGGACAAAAAGAAGTTTGCTTCATTTCATTTATAGGTATTGGCAGTTCTACTTTCTTTATGTAATTTCAATGCCTGAGACGTGTGAGTGAGCACAGAAAAAAGATCAATCTAGTGTTGAAACCATCACCTTTTTGGAGAGAATCCAGAGTTACAAGTATCATTCTATAGACCATTATATTAAAAAATGGGGGACCACTCCTATTCACAAATGCTAGTATGGCCTCACTATCTGTACAAAATAAAACAGCAATTTTCATTTTGCTTATCTCTGCTTTAAATACAACATATTGCTTGGGACCCATTATTTCCAATAATTTTCAAGTTTTCTTCCAGTCCTTTCTGTTTCTAATTCTACACCAGACATCCACTTGAACGATATAAGCCATCTGTAGTTTATAAAACACCTTTAAGCTATTGTTTTAAAGTTTTATACCTTTTAATGTTTTTCTATTTATTTCCTGCTGATATCAACACATATGCTGCCAAAAGCAATCTTTAGTGGATACTAACATATTCATATTGAACACTTGATCCAGAAATTTTGCAGATAATAGGCAGAGGGAACATCTGTGAGAAGCAGATAATTTTTAATATTTATGGATAGCTCATTTCCATGTTGTAATCCTTAAGATGGGAATGGCTCTGTAAGGCTCTGTAAGGCAATGGAAGATGTTTTTCTATATTCCCATCATGGTTAGGTAATGAAGGGAGAAGTGGAACGGGGACTCCAACAAGTTTAATAATTAATGATGGAGAAAGGATCTCTACCATTACTTGAATGAAATACAGAATAATTTTGCAAAAAGGAAGATATTCAAGATGTTAATACTCAGGATATTTTTTCACACTGGACAATGTAATCTGGAAGCCTGCTCTACATAGTAAGAATAATTTACTGTTTTCTGAACTTGTAAACAGACACAGCTTTTATTTTACAAACTCTAAGGACCAGCAATATGCTCAAAGCCTCACTTCAACATTAATAATGATTTACAAATTTTGCTTCTTCATTGACAATTAAGTCAGTAGGTTAAGCCCTTTCCTTGTCAATGGCTTGAAATTCTATACTATTATTTCACTTGGTATAGAAAAATCAACCACCTGAGACAAAAACACTTTCATACTGAAATTAACAAAACATAAATACAGATATTAACAAAACATAAAAAACTAAAAAGCATAATCAGTAAATAATTCACTGAAAGAACCACTCTATGTGGTATAAAGTTTACACACCCATATGAAAACTTGTGTGAAATCTGATCCTCACTGAACCATCTGATGGCCAAATGTATGTATTTCTTTATGAAGATATACTCTTTTATGAAAATCAAAGGGATGGAGTTGAATCTTTTTATTTTAAGAAATATTTAATCACTTGTGGAAATGAAGAGGCTGAAGTACATATAGGGAGGAATTCCAGCTTGTACAAAGAGGCTCAAATATCTCCTTCAAGTGGCATTTGCAAAGGGCTGCAGTTTATAAACACTAAGATCACAATTAGAAGGCAGTGGTGAGGATCCAAGCTGGAATGAACAAAGGCTGAGAGGCAGGAGAAAGTTTCTATCACCATTTAAGGTTTGCTTCTCACACTCTTAGCAGCTGCCTTGTCACTCACATGAAGTCTGAGTGGATTAGAAGGATTATCAAATGCAGTATGCCTCTAATTGTGCTTCAAAGCTGATCAAAATTGGGTGCACATGCAGTTACCCAATGCCAGCATCAATCAGAGTGTGACTGACACTGACACCCCCTGAACTAACTCCAGGGTGTTGCCCTACCAAGCACAGAACTAAGCAGCTCAAAATTCCCACTCCCATGAGACTCACCTGGACAAAAAGGAAAACCTCTAGCAATTCAAATTCAGATCAGTTTTTTAAAATATATGACCAAAGCCAAGCTCAATTTTCAACAAGAATGGCACATGCTGAAATATGCCACTTTCAACAAACAGCTGAGATTTCCCAGGGACACCATCTTTTCACACACCAACCTAACTGGATATTGCTTATCTTGGGGGATCAAATGAGATTCTGCTCCTGGTGCTATATCTTCAAGTAAACATGTGGTAAACAAAGGAATAAAAACAAAGCAAAGGCACCAGACCTTAGACTGGGTCTGCTGCAGAGTACTTGGAGCCTGTACATGCATATGAATGTGCTTAGAATGTGTTTCAGCCTTGGCTTCATTTCAGGTTTATTCAGAATTTCTTCTGAACTTTTAATCCAGTAGCAGTATCAGCAGCTCCTCTCTACTTTTCCCTTTCACAGAGATCTCAAACGCTAGACTAAATCTTCAGAAATATATTCTGACCCCAGCCTTTAGTGGGAAACAGAAAGGAGTGCATCCATTTAAACAGTGACAATGAATCACACAATTAACAATAAAAGAAAGAGGCAACAAAACACCTTACATTAAAGGACAAAGTCCTTATGACATTGAGAGAAAGCCCACAACAAAATTTAAATTCACAAAAATAGTCCACACATTCACAACAAAAGCAAAACCTATGAAATATTGTTCATAGTTGTGAATAATATGAGGGAAATCAAGTAAATAAACACTTCTAACAAATTTTGAAGTCAAACAACATGTGGCTGACATCAAAGATTCAGGCACCGGGAAAAGCTACCTGAATTAAAAACTGTAATACAAACCCCCCAAAAATTAACAATTACCAGAATACATTAAACAAGAAATCCACTGACAAATGTGGAGCTAAAATGCATTAAATTAAACTGATTTCTAAAGTGTCTACAAATATCAGCTGCTTAGTGCTGTTGCATTTGTCAATAGTCCAGTTGTCTTGGCAAGGAAGACCATATTTTTTTCCTTTGTTATAGAATTTAAAGGCATTACTGGAGAAGTTTCCCTAGAAAAATTCTTAATCTGTTTGTGTCTTCAATATGTATTTAGGAATCACCCAAGATAATTGGTGCAGTGTCATCACATAACAAATATGATCCAAAATTCATACATAAGGTAGAAATAGCAAAGCTTTATTTCCTTTGTACACAAGGTCCTGGAACTGCCTCTTGTAAGATCTCAACAAAAATCTAATTCACAAGACAAATAGAAATCCTAGAAAGAGCTACAAAAATGATTCCTGGCACTAGAAAAGAAATTTTGCTATGCAAGACCAAGTTTGATGTATTCAGTGGGTAAAAAAAAAAGAAAAAAAAAAAAAGAAAAAAGGCATTGGGATTACTTTTTGGATTACTTTTTATATGTAGTTACAGAAGGAGAAGATTTCCAGTAATTGAGAGCTATCTATCTTTAATGATCAAGATGTAACAAAATCCAAGGATTAGAGGTTGATACTGGACCTTTATTTTTTTTGTTTTGCCTTCCTCAGCACCTATGATCAAGATTATTTTCCAGGTTCATCCAGGAATATTTCATCTAATTAATTTCCTACCATTGCA
This sequence comes from Oenanthe melanoleuca, assembly GCF_029582105.1. Classification (NCBI taxonomy): domain Eukaryota; kingdom Metazoa; phylum Chordata; class Aves; order Passeriformes; family Muscicapidae; genus Oenanthe; species Oenanthe melanoleuca. The sequence goes on along the minus strand of NC_079342.1, from coordinate 15,263,430 downwards.
AGAGCACTGGGGATTAGTTCCAGTCTTTGCCTATAGCATAGTTAAACCTCATGAGGTCTAAAATTCTTTGTTCTAATGAACACCTTTAAGTCTAGAATAAAGCCTTGGTAAACCTTAATGACCTGGTAGAGACGATCTGAGGATCCCTCCTGGCTTCAAACACCAGGAAACTTTGCAATAGTTTCAGAAATCATTTTTATTAACCTATGCTGTGCTTGACATATAAGCCACCTAGCACAGGTGATCAAAGAGAGATGTCCCCCTTGAGCCCAGAGAATATTTTAGAGAGGAGAATAAGAAATAAGTGGTAGTTAACTGCAAGCACTCCCTAAATCCCTGTATCATGAAGCCCTCCATTAAAACGTTGCTTTGAATCCCTAACAAGCTCCAATCAAGGCAGACTGAATTCTTAGCCCCTGGTCCTGTAAGCACCTAATCCTGCAGGAGTTCCACATGGGTGCTCCTCTGCCTTTGGCCTCAAGTGTCAAAGATCTCATTATTAGTGCTGGGGCTACCAGGAGAGGAGCCAAGTCTGCTCTCTCTGCTGAAACACCACCCTGAGAGCTGAGGGAATGCACTCTTACACACAGGTTAGTACTCCTCTCCTGCAAGGAAGTAATGAGCTCTTCTTTTAGGATTTGTAAGTGAAAACTAAGCCTTCTTTAAAAGGAAGTGGACTTCGTGTTCCAGAAAAAAGGAATGGTTACCTAGGTCATAGGGAAGGCATGAGAAAGAAGAGGGTCTCAGAGAATGGATCTGGAAAATGCTGGGGTCAATCTGCTGTATTTACTGCCCACATTTCCAAGGAGTACCAGAGCTTTATCCAGTAAATTGCATTCAACATTTGTGCTTGACTGAGGTTTATGCAAACTTTGATTTACAGAAGTTTTATTTTTGTGAATAACTGATCTAAAACAACCAGTATTTTCCTGGTGTGAATTTGAGAAGGCTCAAGATGAAGATAGTTGGGTATTTGCAATACTGGTTTCTCCTCTATATTAACACAGATATTTATAAACTTATAAGAAAGTTGTTGTACTTCTTTGTGCTGAATACAATCTCTCAAAGATTTTAATTTTTCATTGAGACAGCAGCCTTATATTGAATACTAAGTGATTAGCAATATTTAAATAATCTACTTACTGATGATAAGTGGCTGTAAAACAGACACATATCAATGTGATGGGTTCAAAATCTCATTTTGTATATTTTGGGTATTCAGTTGGTTGTTAACCAATATTATACTTTGTGGCTGTTTGAAATATCTGTTCTAAGGTTTCTGAGCTGGTGGAAAGCATAAAAAATGCAACAACTGTGTTTCAATACATAGCCCCCAAGGTGTTACTGCATGTATTACTTAATGTTAAAATCTATGTAATAAATTACCTACTTTGACTTTCACAGGTGTTAAATAGATACAGTTTTATTATTTGCCGTGCAATCAAAAGAGATTAAGTATCTTAATAAGATTCAATTAAAATCATCAGATATTTATGATACTCATTGTAAAGGTTCATTAAAAATACCCTGCCACTATTTATAGTTCTCCTCAGATGACAATATTTCTGAAACAGACTGAACCCTCACTGCCATTAGCAACAATCTAAGAACAGGATTATTTAATTTGCTAGAAAGTAAAGTACAAAATTGAAGTCTAATAGATGGTCAATGAATCAATTATTAGTTGGGTAACAAGTGAAATTCTGTGGGAAGCCAAACACTGCTACCTTCCCCCAGCAACAAGAGGTTCCCCCCTAATCCATACTAACCCATCTTATTATCAGTTTTTCAAACAAACATGCATGTGTAATGACCTCCACTGATGAAAATTACTGCAGCACTATGCAGAGGCATTTGCAGAATGCAATTTTTGTGATCTTTTGTCTTTGTAGTATTGATTAAATGAAGATGATAGGCTCTTAGTAGGAAGCGTACCTGTGCTTTTCAGTCCTCCTTTCAAAGACTTGTATTGTATAAATTATAATTGGGAGGTAACTGAGAACCACAGTTTCTTATGAATCTGTCAGCTCCCAGAGAAATTTGAACTTCAAAAATTTCTTTCTTCTGTGTTTATTGTATATGTGGATCAAATAAAGAACTGTCTGGGAACAAGCAGTCTTTGAGTAAGTCAGCGTGAATCCTCTCTTACACACAAGCCACCCACCCAACATTAGAAACCTATGAAAAGATTAATAGAAGGATATTAGACCTTTATGTCTGTGAGTTTTTCTGTAGAGAATTTAAGTTTTAAAATAGATATTGAGATAAATATGTTAACAAGAGAAAAATAGCGTGTGTGAGAAATGTTTGCTCAATCCAGGAATGTATTTTTTTTCTGCTTTGTTTATTTAATAAAGTTATCATTTCACAGTACCCACAGCAACAATAACTGATTGAAGAGAATTTACATTATTATAGAACATCCCAGGAGGGAAGAGACCAACAAGAATCATTGAGTCCAGCTCCCAGCCTTGCACAGGACATCCCCAAGAGTCAAACCATGAGCATTGTCCAAATGCTTCTTGAACTCTGCCAAGCTTGCTGTCTAGCTGATAAATGCCTGAGCATCACCAAATATATTATCAGCATAAAAAAACCCTCACTATCAAGAAAATATTAAAACAGTTGCACAGAAAGCTGATATTCTGGTTAATTATCATCAACAGAATGACTTTTTTTTTTTTTTTTACCCTTTTAAGAGTGAAGAGCAGCTGCTCTGGGAGTCATGAGTGCTGGAGTGGAAGCAATGCATGGTTACCTGCCACTAGTAAGAGCTGGTGCTGTTGCTGTGACTTGTTGACACCAAGTGGGAGATGATGTGAGTTAGCTGTGGCATGAATGGATGTCCCAGGGCTGGTACTCCAAAACCTTCACTACCAAATTGCTGTTCTGAAGGCTTGGAAAAGGAGAAAGTATCTGTTCAGCAATGGCATGGCATTGCTTTAGAGGAATTCATACCAGCACAAACCTTCCCTCTCAGTGACTGTATTTCTCAGATCCTTTGTGGATTTGTGCACATACAGTTACTTAGGAAAAGGACAGAAAGAAGGAATCATTATGAGATGTAACGTGGTGAAAAGCAAACTGTAATTCTCTCCTTGTCTGCTCCACTGCAGAAAGGCAGAGAATAGCTGCAGACATAGATTTTGTTTTCACTGAAAGAGGAAGTGGCAAACTGCTGAGACCACAAAAGGGATTTTTTTTTTTAAACAAAGCATCTACTGAATAACTTCACAGATACAGCCCCTCACCTTTTCAGATTTTTCCACTCACCTTTTCACATTTTCTGCAAATGACCTGCTTCCCAGCTGATCTTGGAGGAGCACAGAGAAGAGTGTGGCCTTTATTTTGTGACATGTAACCAATGAACTTGCAGCATTTCTTTCAGAGATGAATTCTGTTTTTACAACTTCCACCACAGCAGTGAGATTGCAAAGTGATAAAGGGAAGTCTCCATATAGATGTATCTAACCTGGAGGTGGAAAATGAGATTCATGCAGAGCACACCACCCTGTGAACTGAAGTCAGCAGCTGACTGTGAATGATCCTGGGTACACTGCAAAGTTATTCTGGAGCTGCACAATTATACACTGTGATATTCCTCTTCCTAAATGAAATCTTAGTGCAAAATGAAAACTGCTTGGATCAATGGATTTGATTCAAAATATGCAGTTTGGTCATTCTTCTCCTAAAGGATGTCCAGAAACTGGGAGTTTTTTCTATCCAGCATGAATTACAATCAGAAGTAAAATAGACACAATTTTTAACCTAATAACAGAATATTAGGGCTTCGTTTTAGGAATTTCTTTTAATGGAAAGTATCTTTGATGAGCATTGCTGATAAAATATCCCTACTTAGAAACTGTCACATCTATAACTTAGATTAGCAAAGGCTTCTGGATTTTTCCTGAATAAGAGTGTAAACATCCTTAACATGTCATTTTTCCTTAAGCTGAGAGAGTGCAAGTAATCCAAACAGGGCAGGATTAAACTGTTTTCTTAGGTCTATGAAATTTTAGAGTATGGCTATTCTGATTTTGAAATTCAATGAAACAAAATAATTACTTTATATTTTGATGCAGACATTTCTTACAGGTCCTTGCTTCCAGAATTAAAATAGCATTTTACATGTATGAAGAATAACAAATCTAGTCAAATATGTACATCAGACCTAAAGGGTGGCCATATTTCCAATCTTTAATTTGGTTCTGATGTCCTCTTCTCCCATCTCATTTTTCATTTGCAGTTCATGAGAATTTTCTTTTGCTATTGCAGTTTTTTAATGACTTAGTATTTTGTTACTCTCTCTTTGAAAGCCTAAAATGTAAAAGATTTATAGACCAGGATTTTTTTAATTGGTTCTACTATTTTGCCCAGGAAAGGAGGGATGATATCTGGCATTTTTCATTTGGACACAGTGCACTTTTATTGAAAGTTAAAGATAATGGCTTTGGCAGTTCCTTTTTAATCCAATCTACTGCTTAGTGTCCTCAAAAAGAAAATTGGAGAACATGGCCACAGTTGGCATTTTGTGATAGAGTCCATTTTTCTTCTATTGAGGATGCAAGCAGTGGCTGACATTTCTCAATTAGGTCCTCTTTTTTTCCTATTGATAATGAATTCTTTTATGTGGCTTTCACTTTGAGCTGCTCTATGCCATGGACTGCTCAATAAAGTGAGTCTGACAAGTAACTAAACTGATAATGTGGACAGCTGTTTGTTATAATTCCATAGTATTTCCTGTAATTGCAAATGACACCATCCTTTGTTCTAATGCATATAGTTGGGAAATTGGATTTATTTGTGTAACACTCAATAAAATCATTCCTTTACTGTAACACAGACAATTATAATAATAGACCTTTTCCCTACTGTTTAGCAACTGATTTTACAGACAATTAAATTACACTAATGAATAGATTAATCAACTTTATTGTGAATCAATATACATATTTTCACTATATTTTATTTAACAGCAAAATATGTCACCTTTACACATGCATGTAATAAAATATCTGCTAACTCTCTATACCAGTGTCTATTGAATCATATTGAATTAACCCCCTATTTATGGATAATCGATCTGCATTAATCTGGCTAGAGTGTTCACTAATCAGATTAGGGATGAGCACATGCACAAATCAATTGCCTTTTAAAAGGCATGCTAGAGGAATCCCACAGCACTGGCTATGCTGATTGTGCCTATCCTTTCAGTAAAAATAAGAAGAATAAAAAAGTTACTTCTATGCTGGAATTTGAAAATTCTGACAATTTTCTTTTGTTTCCTGCAGTGTCTGTTAGATGCATTTATGCAGCTGTCCTAATACATGTGTTGCAAATAAACTTGTAAGGAAGTTTGCTCTGAGGTCTAGTTCGGTAAAACCTAAAAACATGAGCTCCCTTTTTGAGTACACTTCAAAGCCCAGGAGTTCTTCTTTTACCTGGCAGCAACATCTAGGACTTTTTATTGGCATCTTCGTTGATTCAAAAAGTTTTCAAAGAACCAAAATCATCTTATGACCTGCCTTATAAAACAGTTTATAAACATAAAACAGTTTATGTTCTTTGGCCCAAGGACCTAGCATGCTAATAAATGGGGCAAGGCCCAGGGTTCTTCAGACAGGATGGCTGTGCTGTGGATTCAGAGCAATCTGACTGTAATGCTGGCTCCCCTTCCATCTCTGCTTTAGTGTAACCTCCCCAGCAGTGCTGCCTCCACCAAAAGTCGAGTTTATCTTCAGCCCCTGTGCTGTCCCTGCACATTCATTCACATGGCAAAGGAACTGAGCCACTTCCCAAAGCCACAGAGCTGAGGAGAGCCAGGATGGCTTTTGGCAATCCTACCCCTCTCAGGATCAGATTAAACATAATCCATGAAAATCTTCTGGGTTTAATGGTCAGTAGCCAACATCACCTCATATTTAGGGAAGCTGCTATTAACAGTTCTATTGAACACAGCACAACCAAAACAACCTCAGTGAGGTCTCTGACCAGTATGACTTGTCTAAGCAAGGACTAATCAAACTAACATAACACCCAGGTTTATGCAAATAATCTTCTGATTAAGAACCAGATTCTCCAGTAGATGACTAGGAAAAAAAAGAAAAAGAAAGAAATTAAGTTCATTTAAAAAAATCAATGTCAGTTATATGCTAGCTAACTTTGGGTACATGTAAGAAGAAAGTATTTTGAAGCTCATGTGTACTCTCTGCAGTGTGAACACATTCTGAAGCAGCATCTTTTTCAGAAGACAAGGTGAAGGATAACCCTCAAGGGCAGAGTTGCAAGCTCTTTTAAGACAAAATAGAAATGCCAATCAAAGTGCAGATGGTTTTTCTCTTGAGAGGTGATTATTTTTTCATAGATCCATTCCTAGAAGGATGGCTTAAATACATCAACTAAATTTCATAGTAGCATTGTAAAAGTAGAAACCAAAAGGAAATATATCTCAAGCATAGCTCTTCTCTTTAGAACTTTAAAAATACATTTTCATTCCTGAATAAAAAAAAACAAAACAAAAAAAACAAAAGAAAACAAAAACCTAAACTCCCACACAAACAACAACAAAAGTTGGCTCCTATTTTCTGTCTTCTTTGGATTTCATATTAAAAATCTATCTGATGGAAGGTGAATAAGCAGTTATAGAAATAAAGCTTTTATGGATGAATAATTTAGCATTTGGGTTAGAGAATTTGACTTGCTTCCCTGGGTGGTGCAACATTCCATGATCAGATATTGAGTTCCTTAGTTTTAAGAAGGGGCCTTTCTAAAATATGGAGCCTAGAAGATTATCCTGTTTTGACATTGTTAACTGATTGTTTTGGGGAAGCATTTCAAATGAAGGCAAGAAGCACGAAAATAACAGCAGAAGAAAATATAGTATTAAATCTATATCTAGGCTGAATGGTTATCTGAGAGACTCAACCTCACACTGCAAATATAAGACTTAGAAATTGAATAGAAATAAAACTTTAAGAGGATTCTATGACATGGAGGGATGAAGAAGTAGCTTAAGAATCTCACAACTGTATTAGTTTTCACCATGAACTAATCATAAAAGCTAAAACGATCAAAACTTTAAAAAACTTCATTAAAGTTCTAATGAAGCAGAGCAATGGATGGCTAGTGAAATAAGGAAGCATTTTACAAGATCAGTGGCAGCTGGAATCGTGCCTTGCCACCCAGCAGGAAAATGTGACAGGACCTCCAGACTTGACAATCACATGCTGTGAGTAAGGTGTGGATGCAGAAGGGGGAAAAGCAACCAGGTGGCCCAGTGGCTGCTCAGCTAAATTCACCAAAACAGACTTAAAAATGACATAACCAGTTGTATTTTAAAGTTATTTCTGTTGATGCAGCTTCTTTTTTTTTTTTTTTTTTTTTTTTTTTTTGTTTTTTTTTTTGTTTTATTTTTTAAATTTCATTCAAGTTTTGAGTTGTGGTCTGCTGAGCATTAGAAAGTCTCAGGTGTTGAGGTCAGGGCTTACAACTGCTGTTTAGATGAAGTTTCTTTAAATTCGAACCTGCTCCTTTTTCTTGCTAATTACTTGAGTCAGTTAAAAGGTATCAGGAACATTCAGGACCAGAGCAGAAATGCTAAATGAATGCATATATCTAGAAATAAAGCATTCTGAAGTTATCAGAAATAATCTGGAAGACATTTTTTGTCCCAGCAAATAAAGATAGTTGCAATCATTTCTTTCCCACCCCAAGAGAACTTTAAACCCCACCCTATTCATCTTCAGTTTCCTTTACAATTTCTGCCCCCATTCTAATTTATCCTTCTGTTTAAGATGATGACATTTCCATTATTACTTACTCATTAAAATCACAGAAATATTGCAGTAAATGAACTGAGAGATTTTCAAGGGAAGCAATGGCAACTGAGTACCCAGTACCTACTCAAAGTCTGTAGAACTTGGGTTCTTGACCTTTTTAATTTAATTTAATTCCCTCATCCCTTAACTTTAAGCTTCATTTCCTTTGGACAATTTTTTTTCTTAGTATAGATATAGAAAAAAACCCAAAACATTTGAAGTAATGGGAATAAAAAAAGGAGATTTTTTTCTAGTTTTCTGAAACCAAAAAAAGTCACCATCTGCTGCAGCTTACTTTATATGACCTTTTCACTCTGCTTTCACTCATGTGAGAGGAAATAGTATAGCAAGTAAATATACTACTGTTGATCTGGAATACCAGTGATGTCAATGTTTGTGGCTATCAAGAACACAATGAATGCCCTTGACACTTAGGGCTATAAGAAATGAGGTTTTTTTGAGTTACTTTAGTTTCTTGCTTCATTCCTTACCAAGGCATTATTAAAACTGAAAGCTCCACAATTTTCTCATTCAAAGGCCTTTTCAATAGTTAAGAATATGCTTTCAAGCCATAACTGTATCAGGATGTGTGGTTCTGCCTTTGTCAAGAAAATACATACACATTTTGTTTGTGATTCTGTCTAAAATCTTGACAGCTAAAGAATTCATCTTTGGAAGTGCAGATTCGTTTCTGCTGTTAGTTGCAAGTGAGTAAAAGCCTCCCTTTTGTGGGTTGGATCCAGTGCCATATCGATTATGCAAATAGCCTTTGTGACTGCCTCAGGCATGCACTGCTGGAATTGGAAGGCAAGAGTCTCAGAAGGCAGGCTTGAATTTTGAAACCAATGAGCTGTTCTTACATTCTGGCATTAGTAAATTATAAGCTGCTGAGAAATAAGCTACTGACAAAGGTCTCTGAGGTGACCTTGTAGCAGTGTTCCTGCACCTAAAAGGGGCTACAAGGAAACTGCAGGGGACATTTACAAGGCCATGTAGTGATAGAACAAGGAGTAATGAGTTTGAACTGCAAGAGGGTAGATTTAGATTAGATATCAGGCAGGAGCTCTTTACTGTGAGGCTGGTGAGAAATGGCTGAGGTGGCTGCTCTGTCCCTGATGGGTTCAGGGCAAGGTTGATGAGGAGCTCTGAGCAGCCTGGTCCATTGGGAGGTGTCCCTGCCCATGGCAGGGGAGATGGAACTAGATGACATTTAAGGTCCCTTCTAACCAAAGCCATTCTATAACACTCTGACTCTGTGAAATCTGTTCCCTTTCTTCTTCTACAAGGCTCAGCTGTTTCAAGATGTCTTAAATACAGATTTTCCTTACAGGAGAGCCTTATTAGCAGTGTTCATACTATGAGATGGCGTTTTTAAACTTAAAAACTGTTTTTCCCTGTGGGAAAAAGCACTTGTTTTAATTAAACACAATAAAGCAAAAAAACATAATGAAACCAACTTTGTTGAAAAAGGTTGAGTTAAAAATCACAAGGTTGTTGTCCTGAATACCTCTCTTTCTGCTTTTTTTTTTTTTTTACCCCAACACTACCTTTCTATTTTGAGGAAGAAAGAAAGGTCAGAAAATTTGGAGATGAATGTGGGGAAAATAAATAAGTAAAAAAATATTGCTTCTGATCAAATCTCATGATGGTGAAGCTACTGCTTCTGCAATGGAACTTCTATTACTTTATTACTGGTCTTCCAGAAGTGTCAGGTCTAAAGATGGTTTCTTTAGGAGAACAAATGAAAGGTTTGCCAACAAAAGTGAGATACACCTTAGAGAAAAAAATATTATTGAACTATAAATGTCCCTGTAAGAAAAGCAAGTTGTATCTTAACAAACTTGAAGGCAGGGAGCTACTGAGTGGAATTTAGAAACTATGCTGTGAGAGACTGAAATGTTAAAGGTTCAGGACTCAAAAAAATTGGTCATTTGCAAAAGCAGCAGGTGCTTTGCTGAGGCCAGGATTTCACCTCAAAGCCAAACCAAGAGGAGCATAAACTGGAAAGGGATGAGGGTGAAAATAGTTTTACTCAGCTACAACACCTTAAAATTGAGAGGATGTCAGGTATTGCACAGAAAGCAAGCAGGAGGTGCCATTTGGCTCAGCTCAGTGTGTTCCTCTTATGGTCACAGTAAACATAACTGCAATGACCTAAAAGGTCTGCATGAACGAGTATGGTAAGCCTGTAAGTATTCAAAAAAATGAAATTTATTATTTTGGTGAAGTTCTAGTGATGAAAAGAAATGATTTTAGGGCTGCAGAGAGAATGTTTCAATATTGAAAAATGTGTGTAAAGAGAATGTTATATTTTCTTATATTTCTATAAAAACATTTAATAACTTTTTCACTTTTATAATGTAATGATGCAGTTACATTGATTTCCAGAAGTATCTATAACTTCTGCAACTATTTTGAGTGTCTGTGGCTATAATCGAAATAACTCTTGGAATCTTTTTTAGAATAAGGGTTTTATAATGTGTTAGGCAAGAGATTGACATTCATACTAGAAAGATGCAAGAAATAAATGCTATCTGTGACATAAAGCATTTCCTTTTATTAAAGGTCCATAAAAACCCTTGAAATAAAAGACATTTGAACTGGTCCTTAATTTAGTAGAGTGTCAAACTAGTCATTGAGAAATTAGATTTTTACAAGTAATATAGCAAACTAACTGTAAGCCAGCTAGGTGAAGAAGAGACTAGAATCTGTAATAAAGCCAACAGGAGTGAGTATGAAATATTCTATGAAAATATGGATATTTTTCATGTCTCATTACCCAGTGGGATTGAATCAGGACTTTTTGAAATATTTTGCAAAATAAGCGACAACCATAAAACCCAATTCAGAATAACTAAGTTGTTAATCGCTTCAGATATGGAAACTGTGAATTTCCAGCTGCACTTCATAAGGTTACAAGGTATTCTGAGATGAATATTTCTCAGCATTTCCATCTGGAACTGTTCCACTTCATATCAATAATTAAATGTTTATTGGAGCAAAGACGTGAACTACTGACTTCCTCTTTCCAAGTGAGTGCCTTGAATATTTGTTGAATATTGCTGCTGTCTTTGGCCAAGTGAATAAGTTACTAAAGATAGAATAGCACCAGAAAGAGTTACTAATAAAGTCTCACTCTCTGTCTCTCTCCAGTGCTCTGGTAAAGTGATGAGGGCACATTTGACCCTGGTAAGTACCAGTGAAAGTTCAGAATTTTAAATCTCAGAAAAAAAACATCAGCTGTGATTTGAAATTCTGAAAGCTTGTGATTCCTGTCTTGAAAACTCATGCCTAAGATATTTTAGAAAGAGTAAGCATATTATTTTATTAAGGATGAAAAGCCTATCAATAGAAAATTATTTTGTAGACTTAACCTTGAAGCCAAAGACAGGCTACTTTCCATTGGAGAGAACTAACTTGAAGTTACCTGTTTTACATTTAAAAACACTTGCAAGAAAACACATAAAGACTGTACATGATCTCTCTCTTCTTTGTGCTCAGATCAACCTGGCTATATAGAATCCCTCTGAATTCACACCTGAATTTGGTGTGGAAATAGAATTGTACTGAATGTTTGGGAGAGGAGAATGCTCTACAGATCCAACATTTGGAAGATGACAAATAGCAGGTGGCTTTTAAAACAAATTCAAGAAATGGAAAAACAAACCTAGAAAAAACTGCTTGAAAAAGTTAAACAGTAGGAGGCTTTTAAGAAAATTCACAAATAGCAGTGAGACAAGAATAAGTTAGAAAAGCAACTGCTAGGAAAGCTGAGCAGCAGGAGACATAGCAGCAAAACAGTAGTAAAACAAGAATAAGACAGGGAAACAGCAACTGAGGGAAGTTAACCACTAAAAGATTTTAGACAATGAAAACTAGCATTTTTACTAAAGTAAGCCAGGAAAAACAACAGCTATGAGAAGATAAGGAAGATCATGGTGAAATCAAAGAAAAGCTCATTTTCTGTGAGGAAAAAAACTTCAGTTCCTTGGCATGGACCAAAGGTATTTATTCTGTCAGCCTCAGATAGTGACAGAGAAGAAACTACTGTACAGAACTTCTTGTGTAGAAATGTCACTTCCAAAAGATAATGCTGTATAACAGTTTCCAAGGCTACAAATAGAAAAAGGAAGACATATACATAATGTTTGTTTTATGTCTTCAGAAGATTCTCACTCTACATGTGGCTGGACTTTTAAGTAAAATCAGCTTCCTCATACTCTACAAAGATTTCACAGAAGACCAGCATGTACTGGGAGAGCTCATTAACTTCCACTGTACACTTCAAAGGAGCATTGCCATGAGAAAAACCAGCATGGTTCCAAACAAGGAGATAGCAGGCTTGAAGAACAAGCAGTGGAAATCAAGACAAAGAACCAAACCAGGGAAATGAAGGAACTGGAAGAGTAGATTAGGAGCAAAACCTGGATTCCTTACTTACTTAAAAAAAAAAAAAAAAAAATTATCATTATAGCAAAGCTTCAGTTTAGGAAAGTAGAACTGGTGTCAAGCAGGATAATCAAAATAGATTTACATGCAGATATTTTTTGTAATGATTAATCCACGTTTTGAGCAAGTTGCTTAAAATGTTTATGCATGCTGCAGAAAAATGCAGAAATGTACTCAAGTTTCCCTTCCTGGAAATGAGGGTTCCTGGGCCACACATTTAACCAGGTGTTGAGGCTGACATGCAGCCATCATGTCATCAGGGTGGCAAACTGGAAGGACTTGCATGGGAAGTGTCTTGTACAGCTCATCTGCTGAACCCTGCAGCACCTTTCACTTTATTCTGAAGACAGAGCACTTCCAGCTCTGGATTCAAGTGGAATGGAAGATGCTACCTTGCACAGATGAAAACTTCCATGCATAATTTTGTGGGATGCATCCTACCTCTGTTGTGAATATGGCTCTTCCTTGCCAACAGATTAATATTTTTGACATTATCTTAATGACAGATGTGGAGAAGTCTGGAAAAATGAAAGGACACAAAACAAGAGAAGTCAAGAATACTTTTGCTTCAGAAAAGTAATAGATTCCTCATAAATGTCTGAATTACTGGTTTAGAAACATCATTCAATTGGGATAAGTCCTGTGAAACCCTAGATCAGAACTAAAAATGAAAATTTATTAAGGCAGCTCATCCTAACTTCCATAAAGAAGAGGTTTTATGGCTTCATTCTGAAACCATCCCTAAAAAGAAGAAAAACCTCTGTAATATTAAATACATAAATATGAGACAAAAAATACTGTTGGACTCCAAATGATACCTCCTGTCTGACACAGAGTTGTGCTCAGCAGAACCACAATAACAAGCTGGCATATTTAGAATTCATTCTGATTGAGCACAGACAGGATTCATCTTAAGTGAACTTCAGGCCAAAGTGATCCACAGCCACTAAGAGCCTTGTTTCTTTCCTGCCTGTGCAACATGGATAAATTGCACAATCTCCCCTGGGAGAGGAGGAATGCAAAAGGGAGAAGAGTGTTCTGCAAACCCCTGTTTCTCTACTCCTTTGCTGATGGACTAAGCCCTAGATTTTATATTTTTTCTTTTAGAGTTGTAGAAAATACTAAGCTTGTGTCTTTCATCTTCTCAAAGATGTAAGTTACCCAACTTTTCATTAATGGGTAAGAATATGAAGATCAGTCTAGGAAACCTATTCAAAGTGAAAGACAGTAAGAATCTGAGTAAAATATACTAAAAGTAAGGGAATATTACTTGTGAATTACTTGAGAATAGAGCAGGGCAAAGTTTTCAACACACTGCTAAGACTGGGCACCACTGAAATTGTTCCCATGTGTGTTCTGCTATAATTTCTGTTGTTTTTGGTTGAAATATTAATTCTAGCATTTTCTAGATAATGGATTTGAGTATTATTATTATTACTATTTTTTTTATTTGGAATTTTTTTTTTAATCTTGTTTGAATTTAATGAGTAAAAAAGCACTGCTGATCAAAACACTTGTTCAGCTTCTACTAGTTTGAATTGCTAGGGGCTTTTTAGCTTAATTTTTAACTAACCATACTGTTGCTTCATTTCCCACTATTAAGCAGAGTGACTTGTTATTTGGTGTGAAGGGCTCAGGATGGCTGAATAGGTGGTTGTGCTCAGATATATGAATACAGAACTACATAGGGTAGAGAGCAAAGACTTGATGCCATGTAATTTTTCTCTGGTTTGCTAGCAGACAGAAGACAGTTTATTCTCCATCTGACCTATCATCTCTCTGGGTGCTGGAAGGTTTTTGGCTGATCAGCTGAATAAACATGGCTCTACTCCTGCATTAATGAAACCAAATATGATCCTATTGCTGAGTTGGTGAGAACAGCAGCATCTCTTGTTGTCTGAAATAGTTTCTTTTCATAGCTAAATGACTTTTTTAAAGGTTGAAGATGCAAACTTAACTAATGAAAAGTAAAAAGCATATGTATTTGGTAGATAATTTTTTGTTACATGAATAGGACTTCAAAGAAAAACAAGAAACTGTACACATATACACACAACCACCACAAAACCACAAAACAACAGCAACAACAAAACTCTCAGCCTCTCATTTACAGCTGTAATTTCCAAGTCCTTAAGAAAAGACATGCAAATCCATGGGTGGACAGACCTCACTGATGAGTTCTAAAGCCTCAGGCAAAATCAGTACCCCAGGAACAGAAGAAACAGAACAATTTACTTTTTCTTTATGAAGAGTAATCACTAAACATGTACTAATTTTATTAAAAAGTTTTCAAATTTGTGTTTTTTTTAGAGAAAAATGTTGATATCCTTGCAGAAAAACATATTTTGTACATTCTGGAGGAAATCTCTGCTAACTTATTTCTTTAGTCTCTATTGTTGGGGTACTAATTATATCAAGCTTTAGAGAGAAAGAGATTTTTCTCTGGTACTTAGCCCAAACAGGCCATGCCTCTGGCTGCTCCTATTTCTGACTCTTGGTAATCAAAGGAGACTTGCAGTCATATCATTTGTAGCAATCAGCAGAGAAATGATTTGACAGAACTGATGGAGTGAATTTGCGTCACATTATAATTTTATCCTTAAGTTACTAATTGGTCAGTGCTGTGTTCATCTCAATTACTGCTTTTTGTTCCTGTCTTATTAATGTGTACAGACAGAAGAGAAGAGTGACTTCCCCAAAGGGTGGAAAGGCCAGCTCAGGGTCTGGAGTGTGACTGCTGGGTGACATTCACAAGATCTCCCTAAAATCTTCCATTCTTTTTGCTGCAAATTACCCAAGGCAAAACTGCCATAAAGATTCCTTTAAATGAGTCTTGGAAATGCTTAAGGAACCTACAAATCAATGCAACTACAGTGAGTAAATGGTTATAAGTGAAATTGCCACTGTATCTAACAGTACTAAGTTATATTTAAATGAAACTCCACAGCAAAATTTTCTGAAAAATTCCTGTCAAATAGGACTCCAAATAATAGTAATGCTGACACATTGATTTCAGTCACTTGCCAAACACAATATTTAATTATTTTATTTTAGATTTTAAAGCAACCTCTAAATTTGATATTTAAAAATCTTCATATCTTTATATATGTTAATTCAAACCCTCAAATGTACAGACCTCAAATATAATTCATCTATATTTTTAAGAAAACTTTGCTTTCAATTAGGATACAGGTCCATTTTAAAATTATTTCCAAACAGAACTTCAAGTACAGCCATGCTACTGTGCACAGTTTAATTTGAATTTTATTGTGCTATTTCCAAAAGATATTTAAAAACACCTTAACCAAGGAATAATAGTTAACTAAACAGAATTTTAGTTCAATAGGCTTTTATTTTCTACCATTCACCTACAAATATTTGAGGAAAATGGGCCCCAATATTCCTCAGATTGGACATCATCCTTTAATCTATTTTCAAATAAGTCTTCTCTGATTCCCTTCAACTTTGTAAGTTGAGATTTTATATTCAAACACAACATTTTTTCATGTGTTCTCAGGACATGGAAGCGTTCTTCTTTCCTTTAGTGTACATTCTTTAAAAATGCACATATCAAAGTCTGTAAAATCACTTGGGTAAAAATCGTCCATTCAAACATAATCAATAACAGATATTTAATTACATTAAAATGTAATGGAAAACATCTGTCTCCTGAAATCAATCAATGTTTTGACCCTCCTCTGTCAGCACATCCAGATATGGCTTCTCCCTTCTGACTCTTTTCTGTCTTTTTTTCCTTCCCCTCAGCCCTATCTTTCCAGCCCAGACCAGAAATCAGCTCTTTTGATATGCCTGTCATATCATACTTTCCCACCAAGGCGTCTTTCCAGTTGCTCTGGCTTATATCAAACACTCCTTTCAATTCATAGCTCTTGGTGGGGAGATCCATAACTATTTTCAGTGATAGTTTTTCCTTCTCAGTCTCAAAACAACTGTGTAATGTGAAGAAAAACTTTATTAGTAACTCTTATTAACCATTCAATATTTCAGTCAAGGAAGCAGCTCCAGAACAATAGAGGTAGGAAAATAACTTACAGTCTTTCATAAAACATTCAAAAAATATCATTATTACATATTCAGTACCACCTGTGACCTGTATAAGCTGATCATATTCAAAAGATTTGCTCATATTTTTCCACTTTCCAAAAATTACAATTTCAAAGGCAAACACAAGGTGATGCTGATTTTAAGATAAAGAGATTTTGATGATCTCTGTGGGTGTCTTCTGACTCAGGACATTCCATGATTCTGATACTGGGTGCAACTGACCAACAATTGCAAATGTGGACAAATCACTTCCTGAGGTCACAGTTCCTCTGCTCTGGTTGGACATGAATTGCCTTCACTACCTTAAGTTACAAAACTAAGAGCAATTATTCTCTTCACAACAGATATATTTCTAGACAAAAGGTTGAATACAGTCAAATTAGGGAGGCAGTATTTGGAAAGTCAAGATGCTAAACATTGTTTTACAAGGAATACCTACTTTTCATATAAATTCTCATTCATAAATAACTCATGAATGGCATTGTCTTATATAGGAACAATTATTTTCTAATTTAATGATAGACATAATGATGTAGCCCAATGAAACTCTTCTCTTCAAAATCATCTGTGATGAACAATACTTAATATACTGCTTTTTTCAGACAACATTCAGTCTCAGTCATAGTGCAAGAGTAATTTTTCTTTTTTCTCCAGTAAACCGTATCTGTCCAACTCAGGAAAATATTTGTTTAACAGATTTTTGGAAAGGCTGGTACTTTGGGCAGTTCATCTTGTTTTGCTGGCCTTGTATCCAGGGCATTTAACATATACACACCTTAGCAAATTGGGGATGGTCTTAAAAGCTGTGGTTTATTTGACTTTCTAAGAGCAAATCAAATTAATTTGGCCCAATAAAGTATAGCCTAAAGTTTCTTGTATGCAGATATTTGCAGTTCATTGTGTTGGATAGATGCAGTTTTAGTGTATATCAAGAGCAGTGAAACATTAACCCCTTTTACTCCTGTAAAGGTAGGCTGCTGGCTGATTTAGAAGCCACAATACAATTGAATTTCTTCACTTCAGGATACAGATAAATTGAACATGGACAGACTAAATATCTGTCTCAATAATTTTTCAAAAGGAAAAATTATGAGAAATTAAGATGAGAGGCATTGCTGTTATTTAAGAGCAATTTTTTATCTTAGATATTTATAATAATATTATTTTCCTGTATGATAGGAGAGGTCTCTTGTCATTTCTAAATTAAAAAGTGAGCATGTGTGGTGGCTCTAGTGCTGGCCAAATGCCAATGCACCCACTAGAATTATTTACTCATTTTCTGCTGTGAGATAAGGATTAGGAGGAGAGCAAAGCAGGCTCAAAACTTTAAAGGGTATGAAGAAAACTTTATTAACAGAACTAAAAGAAAAATAATAAGAAATCAAAATAAACCATCAGAACACTTCTCCTCCCCCCAATTCCTCTTTCTTTTCCCACTGACAACATAAAGAGACAAAATTTGGTATCTTCAGTAAGTTTATCACTTCTAAAGTAATCTTTCACCAGCTTAATTAGAGAGAGGAGTGACTCCTGCCATGCCATGGAGACTTTTTTTCCACAAGAAACAGTTCTCTTGTGGTTTTATTTTCATGAATAGCAGCCACTGGGAAATCTGCAATAGTGAAGTCCCTCCCATGGTTTGGTGGTGTTCCAAACTACCAACTACCACCATGGGTCATCTCAGATTACTGGGGTGCAGTTTTAAGGATGAGCTGTTCTAGTACAGAAACAAAAAATTCTCTTCTTTTATCTTTGGGAACAGAGGTTTTCATCTATCCCTGGGGCAAGGTTTCTCATCTCCCTCATCTTTCTCTGTTTTTGCTTCTCATTGGATCACAGCTGCCTCAACATCTGCTTGCTTCAGCTCTGGTGTGTTCTGTCTGTGGTTAGTGTTACACACCCCCAGTGCATTCCATGAGTTACAGGGAAAACAGTCTGATGCACCAATTATTTCTTCACCACAGCCTCACAAGGGAATCTCAGCCAAGACTAAGGTATCCCCTCAATCTCCTCCCATCTGGGATTTGACTCCTTCTTCACTGACCTCAGTATCTCCATGTTGTTTTCTCTGTTTCACCTTTTCCTTTCCTCTCACTTGGGTGAGGACTGATGCCTGCAGGTTTCACCTGTGCCCTGAAGGAGTTAGTATCTTGCCCAGCCTGTGGATGGTTATATCATCTCAGCTGGGCAGTGGCTGAAAGGAAAGGAAAGGCTGAAAAACCTCATCCTGTGCTCCTCCTTATACAAACTGGGTGCAATTGCTAATAAACCCCCAAAACATGCTACTGGAACTAGGACACAGGGTAAGAAGAAGAAACCATAAATCATACATAACTTGAAAAAACTCCAGTACCTTTGTAAACTCCCTGTAAACCATCATCATCAAGCCCAGCACAATAGCTGTTCTAATCCATGCCCCTCTACTGTAAAAACTCGGTGTTAGGGACAATACTGGAGCTATCTCCAGATAAGGTAAGCCTAGGGACCAGAGAGGGACTAAAACCTCAACAAAACCTAGTGACCAGAGACACCTGAGAGCCACCACCCAGAGAGACATTATGAATTCAAACAGCATGGCTACTGACTGATTTATCCCAATACAGAGTAAATGAAACCAAAATGCAATCATTACAGGCTTTTCCCACTCTTTTGAGCCTACACACTTTTTGAGCCAAGAATGTGTTTGTCCTGGTTTAGGGTAAATTTCAGAGCAAACTTCCAAAGGGGTCCCTCTGGAAAGCAGATTCAAGCAGCCCCAACTGGTTCAGGAAAATATTTTGGTGAAAAGTGGAAAAAAATGAATAATATTAAGCTATAAAACCTCTCACTGTTCTGAAGAGATGGCAAATTCAGAAAGTCCCTTTCATGGGTTGCAGCTCAGCTTTGGTGCTGGAAAATGCCCTAGCTGATGAGATCCAAGAAAAAGAAACATCACAGTCTGGGGAACTTCCCTGCCTCAGCTAGCTGGAAGAAAACTAAGTAAAAAGTAAAGGAGAGCTCTCTCCCTCTGTCCCTGCTGCAGACAACACAAAGAAGGGATGTGGGGCAGCAAGTGGAGTTTCTGAAGACAAACTGTGCTTTTTGTCTCCATTTCACTCCCAGAACCAGTTTTAAAGGTGCAGAACTTAATATCCAGCATAAACAGAAGAGATGATTGGGGATACAATCATCATAAAGTCACCCTAGGACAGTCTGTTACACAAACTGAGCAGTAACATGTAGTTACAGAGGAGTATTTTTGCCTTTTGCTATATTTGTGTTAATGTTCAGCATATAACCTGCTAAGGACTCCAAATTCATTTTTTTTTGCACTTATAAGACAGGAACATCCATAACACTGAGACCTGAAATCTCAATGCTGTGCTTCACCAGCTTGTTAGTGTGTCATCCCTGTACCCCAAAAGACAGATTGTTCAGTAAAAGATGTAGTTGTATGTGGGATGGAAAAATCAGGTAAGGAGTGTTTCAAATACCCAAGTGCTTTGCTAGTGAAGGATAATTCATGTAGTCAGTTAATTATCTAAGAGAATCTGATGAAATGGAACTTCATTTTAACTCACTCTTTAAAAATCACGATCCTAAATGTAGTTCTCTTCTTCCCTGATTTTAAGAATTTTATTCTGAGGCTGCAAACAAAACTAAAAAAACCAGCCCCGCAGTTAATAAAATATTCTGCACAAATTATGTGAATTTTTCATTAATTTACTCTGAATGAAGGGTGGAGGGCACTGGTTTTGAATAAAACATATGATCTGGTGATTAATCAAATCCCCTTTCTGATGGAAGCAATAATCTGTCTGGAACCTGAAGGGTATACAAGGACAAAAATGAATGCAGTGAAGAAAGTAGTATTCCCAGTCTGAAAGCATCTAACACTGGCTTGTTCAGGGACAAAAAAAGGATATATTTTTGTCTTTGAAAAAGGATTCATAAATTAAAGTTATGGAGTAGATAGCATTAGATATATGTGACCACTCTAGTAATTTAGAACATTTAGCTCTTTATCATTCAATTGATCATTTGAGCAAAATTCTTCCTACTAAACAAAATATACCTTTCTTAATTTTACTTATGTATTTTTTTGCATGTCACTGTTAATCAGTTATAACCATATTTGAATCAATTATTGCCTGTAATTTCCCTGCATTTTGTATTGCATATTATTTGTTTGTCTACTACTTAAACTTCTATGTATCATATATTAAACCTTTTTGGACTACAAATAAATGAAATCTTTAATATTGCAGTATAAGCCAACAAACACCTTCATATTAGCATCTGTCTTATTGAGTGTTTTCCTCTAATCTCAAAAAATTAAAGGTTTGGAAATTAACAATAACAGGAAACTAGATTTTCCAATAGACAAAACCAGAATTACATATTACATATATTAAATATGTCATTTATAGAAAACAAGAAATAAATCTCAATGAATTAGATGTATTAATTAATCATTATTAATGAGTCAATATGAACTTCTGTAAGTATAAGAGAAGGTTTATGAACTTCCATAAGTATAAAAGAAGGTTGTTTTCCTGGAAATTTCATCTTTCTTTAAAAATTTTATTTCATAGGAGGTGGTTAGCTACATAAACCAGTTGAAGGAATTAATTTGTTAATTTAATATAGCTGTAGATTAAGTTATTAATGTGCTTAAGTAAGTTGTTGGATTCAAAATATTGAACCATATGCATTTCATATAGACCTTGTACAAAAAGAAATTCTTTACTCTATCCCTCCATTATCCAGATCAGTCCTCTGAAATGATTTTAGAAATGCTCTGAATGTGTATTGTATTTCTGGCCCAACAGATTTTGATTTGCACTGCTGAAGTCCTTACAGCAAACTGGCAAGGAGAAATTCAATTGCTGTTTGCTTAATACCTTTTGAAGCTGCAGTGAAAATACTGATTTCTGGTTAAAAATTGCCAGTGAAAATTAAAGCAGTGATGAAACAATTCCTTTGTGTAAGCAGCCGTGAGATGCCTTTTTTTTTTTTTTTTTTTTTTTAGCACACGGTAAATAAAAATCTTTATGACAATTATATCTTTTTAATTATATTTTGATTATACGTGTCATTCTTTAAGGAGAAGGCATTTTTTGGATATTAATTTGCCTTTGGCTGATCAGCAGATTACTGGTAATTTCTTAGTTTTTTACTACTAGACCAATAACTGGCAGATCTACAACACATTTGCTAATGCCAGTGCAGTGAGCAATGGCCACGAAGACAAATAGAAACATTAGTTCAGCATGAACTTTAAAATAGATCTGCCTCAGAAAGGGCAACTGAGTTTCCATTATAGTATATCATAATGTTGTCAGCTAATTACCTTCAATACCTTGAAATCTTTAACAGAAAAACATCTCTCCATCCTTTTGCAGTGAACATTTCATATAGCATTGGTGATATAATGACATTGCTTCAAACCCTAAATAAACTATTCAAAACAGATTTATTAAAACAATTGTCAACATTTCAAACATTTGAAAGAAAACTATTCAATGAAAAATTGCATGGCAGTATAACACATGGGAGAGTATTTAAATCTAATATCAAGGTAGGAAGAATAACTGTTATTTCTATCATATTTCTCACAAAAAAAAAATCTCTGGGTCTTCTAAAATGAAAAACAAGTATTAACCACTAGAACAGCATTTTGTTCATTTCCTGCTCATTGCAGATACATCTGTCTGTTCCACAAACCTATGTCTTGCACTCAGCAGTTTGAGGATGCACCATGGACAAGATTCAAGATTTCTGATTGCACTAAAGCAGATGGATTCTAAATATCACTCCAGTGGATTTAATAGTCATTGGGTCAACTGTTAATTAATAGCAGACAACTAAAAAACATGGAGTAAAAGTTAATAGAAGTTCAAGTGGAAGATGTTTCCAACAACTGCTGCTTCTAAAACATCAAATCTTGAAGTCTATAAATTCACATTTAAGCCAAATTAGGTCGCCTTTGAAGAGAATTTCTATTCAAATGTGGCAACTTGTTAATGAGGCATATCCAATGATAAGAAATCTCTTCTGGAGTCAGGAAACAGTCAGTCAGACTCAACAGCATTCATCATAAATATATGAATTTATAAAATCTTCATCAATTAATGTTTAAAAAATGAGTGAAAGATGAAAGTCACTTTTTAAAATGCTATTTCTTGCAAATATTAATCTAACAATTGTTTCAGGAGTCTATTGTGAAGATTATTCTTCTAAACAACCTATAAAATGTCCACTACAGGTGTTTTCTAGCCAAAGTCACCTAATACAGAACATTACTATAAATGCCAATGTGTAACCATATAATCTGTACAATTATTATCAAATATTAGATTTTTAGGATGAAAAATAGAACCAAAATCCTGTGTTCATTTAAAAATATTTTAATGAATAATAAGTTATTTCAAGTTATTTAAGGCTAAAGCACAGTAGTATGTAATATATAATTCATACACACTAAAGAATATTGTAAGAGCTCTTATTTTTCCTCAGGGTTTTTATCAGCTAACCTTCTCCAGTTTACTTTTACAATTATGACATTACAGAAGCCCTGGGAAAAAAATAAATAGCAGTTTTACAGTATCCCCTGACATTTACTTTTATTCTCTGTTATTCAGCTGCATTAGCTTGTTTAGCTACTGTGACATTTAATATGAGAAATACATCTTATACATCTAGTTAGAAAGGTCTACCACATACTTAAGGGGATGATGACTAGGTTCTACTAATCTATATTTTAGAAGCTTTTTATTCACTCTTCCAAAAAGCTATCTCATGGTTCAGATTATGAAAGCATTTACTTGAAGTCTGATCAAGTTGATGCTATAATAGCTTTGGTATAATATCATGTTTTCCCCTTCCCTACTTTTCATTCATTTTCCAAATGCTTGCATAATGTTTTTCAGTTTTCTAATAGCACTGAGATTTCCTGATGTGGGATAAAAGGAAGGAAATGGCTAAAATGTTATATCCCTACAATACAAAAAGAAAATCCTTTCAGATTATAAAGCCTGTCATTTCATCATTTCAAGTCAGAATTCTTATGACCAAACTTCTTAAGCTGGCTCCTATAACATATGACTGTACATGCACCTTGGAAGGAATTACAGTTCAATAATACCCATTGAGATATAACATTGTTCTTTCTGTTATTTGTGTTTATGTCTAAAATACCCTGGCTCTGGATGGATGAGAAGATTGAGCAGCTGCCTCTTGAGTGCTTACAGGAATCTCAAGGAAAACTGCACATTCACCAAAATGCCTTTACATAACCAGGTAAGCTAAGCACTTGAAAACTCTGCAAACCCAGAATTTACCTTACAAGTAAGGTGCAACAAATTTTTTTCTTAGAACAAATTTAAACCATTTTTCTTACAAAAAAGTTGATTATTCTCACAGTTTCTACCAGGAACCAATCTGGTTGCTTTACAAGTGTATTTTGACATTTCCAAATAACCTAATTTACAGGCCCTGTAAATAAGCTGCCTTGTTAAACACTAAAGAGATCAGTGCCAAAATTACAGATTTCTTAAGAACAAATAGTGCAAAATTTTCAAATGGATCCAGCATTTTCTAAAGGTTCCACACTAAAAGGAAAATTAAGCAAACAGTGAACCAAAACAACAAAACTGTTTTTGAATTCTCTATACATTTTGGAAATATTACTAATTAGCTGTGAATTGGTGTAACTAATAATCTGAGATGTAGAGCTAACACTGATTGAAATATATTGGGAAAATCACATTGGTCTCACAATTATAGAAATTCATCCATTTGTTGAAAGATCAGCAATATAGTGTAACCAAACTCTGCATTTAGTATAATTAGTATGAGTGCCATAAGAAGGTCTATTAAAAAGTTTTCAAATAAAAATGAAGCACAGTGTTTCTCTCAGATTTCAGACACTGAGTTCCTTACTCTGGCTTCTCTGTAACTTATGTGTCTTATGTATTGCAGATTTTTGTTTGACAGTGACGTAGTTCACTCATAATCAGATAATGTTTTCTCAGTTTTTTACAATTCTTTTGAGCAATTTAATTCAGGAGTCTCTTCCAGTAAGTTACATTTGATGGTGAGTGTTGGGGAAAGTGACTTTAATGACCTAATTTGTGAATGACAGCCACAATATTTCTAAGCATCCTTGTCATAAATTCTGGTTCCTATTTCTTCAGTATGACATTAACAGAAGCAGAAAATATTTCACTACTTGCTGGGTAGAGACTGGTGTTCCAAATATACTAAATAATGCAACTATTACAGAAAAAGAAAAGAGGGGAAAATCTTCTCCAATTTAATAAATTTTTATTCTTTTGGCAAGCATGACCTAAAGTAAGCATTTGCATTATTATTACCTGAAATCTCAGAAAGAAAGAATCAGCTTTTTTACTCCAAGGAACATATTCAGCCTGCAGGAGACAGGGCACATCTACCCCTCTCTCTCCCCTACACAGATACATTCATATTTATCTGTTATCTTTTTCATGTATTGTTTTTGGTTTCTCTACAAACCTGCCCACACCATTAGCTTATATGATGCTAAAAAGCACATTTTAATGAACCTGTTTTTCTCCCATGGAAATTTAATGAAGGAGAGGTAGCCTGGAATTGAAGAGCCTTCATCAAGCATAGTGCTTTCCCCTGTTATGTGGAAATAACACACATTTTCCCCACCTTCAGTGGGCTGCATCCTTGTGCATACACAAAAACTTTTAATCCCTCTGTACTTCTCTGTGCCACTCAAGCTCACTTCCCTTCCTCACTCCCTCCCATTTCAATTACAACAGCACTGTCTGTCAGAGGAGTGTCTAGGCTATGTTCTGTGTTTTTAAGGCATGGCCTTTCAATTTAAACAGGCAATACTTCCATTCAGATGTTCAACACTTTTCATCTCAATTACAGCATTATCCTTTCCCCTGGACACTTGAAAAATACAATCTTGTCCCATTCATATAGTACAAAGGTCACTTTAATGTCTTTGCCACCTGATCATGTCAGCTCTTTCCATATTTCCAATATCACCCTTTCTCTGCTCATCTTTCTGCACTCATTGCATTTGCCTCCATCACCATTTTTTTTAATTTCCCTTTCAGACTTTCTACCTTGCTACCTGTCTACTTTGCTGTCCCTCACTTTCTGTAAAACCCCAAAAAGCTACCAAACCAAAGCACCTCATTGTAATCTCTCAATCTCTTTGATGCTGACACCAAACATTGACAGTAGCTTTTATTAACTGCAGCACTTCCTATCCTGAAGAGCAATAGCCCTGGTTCATTGAGCATATCTTCGCTGTCAGTATCCAAGATAATAATTTCTATTTAGATTGCTGTCCTTTGCTGATGTTTACATCTTCTCACATACACCTTCTTCATGGCTGTGGCTTATAGGTGTTGCAGTGTCTAGAAGAAAGGTCTCTGAGGGCAAAGCACTTAGAGCTTGTGGCTGCCTCAGAAGTTGTTGATTACTGTCATGTCTAGTTTCGGTGAAGAATGAACTTTAAATATTTATTTAAATATTCCTTTCAACCGTGTCTGTTAATATAACAGTTGATATCAAACCTAAAAGTGAGTTAAACACTTTATCATGACTCATCAGGGGATGCAGGGAGAGTACTCCTGCCCTTTGAGGAAAATGAGAAATGGTCAGATTCATGACATGACAACTTGTTTAGCAAAATGTGGTTTGCAGCACCCAAACAGCAAAACACAATGCATCTTTAAGTTTCCAGAATACTACCTGAATAATAAAGCAATAAATGACTTTAGAGGGAAGAAATCCAGACTTCCTGGTGGAGTTCCAGAAGATAATTAGTTATAAAGTTTCTGTTAACTGTTTCTCCAGAAGAACAGTTTTTCCCTTCTCTAAAGAATGCAATGTAGGTGGGAAAAAATACACAATATGGGATCATGTGTCTGCATTCTCCAGAAAAGTCACCGTGACAAAAGTAGTTAAGATACTTAAGTGACACTTAAGTGATAACAGCATGCTTTGTTTTGTGTGTTTGGAGCTTGTAATTTCTTCAATTGTCTTCCATAAATTTTCTAGATATTTTAAATTAAATTATTTCCATGTATTTTTTTTCTTCAGGGAGAGGTGGTGTTCAATACAACCAGACAACCCCCTGGCATTTCTAATCAAGCATGTGGAAATCCTGTGTCCTGGTGACTGAGATGCTCTGTTCCTTCAGCATAAATATGGGGTGGTAAAAGGTTCCCAGACAAATTTCATTGCTTGTTCAGTAGCTAATTTCATAGGAACCAGTGGCAAATGGGCACTGTCACATAGGAAATATAAATGGTGTGTTATGAAAGAATATTTGTCACACAAATAATGATGAAAGAAGAGACTTTCACACCCAAATAGGGACTAGAGTAACAGTCACATACTGAGAGAATTAATGGATAAGCTGCATTAATCACATAAAAACCATTTTTCCACTGAAATTCTACTACAAGATGATTTTCTGCTAGGACCACTCAGCTTATTGAAGACTTGTCACCTAAGTAGGAGATAATAACATTCAATCAAAAAAGGGTTTGTGTTTTTCTCCCTCACTGCTGGAATGATGTATAAAAGAAAACTTGCTTAAGAATTTGATTGTATTTGGCAAATGTCACTGGTTTCCTACCCACTGGTTCAGAAATCTGTACAGGAGCACGAAGGACTTGAAAAGAATATTCCCAAGGAGGTGCTATATTACATCACCTCATGCAGCTACAGAGATGGCTCAGATTTTAGCTAGTGCTGCTGTGATGTCACCAATTGTCTTAAAGATATTTAGAGGGGAGGATATTTTGGCACCAGCCATATACAGAGCTAGTCTGTTATTGCAGAACCTCTGGTTTGGAAATGTCTCTTCTAGCTGAAGACAGAACAGAAGTAAAGAAGGTGCCAGCAGAAATGTATTAAATGTAATTT
This sequence comes from Oenanthe melanoleuca, assembly GCF_029582105.1. NCBI lineage: Eukaryota > Metazoa > Chordata > Aves > Passeriformes > Muscicapidae > Oenanthe > Oenanthe melanoleuca. The sequence goes on along the minus strand of NC_079342.1, from coordinate 15,236,179 downwards.
TAATTCTTTATGTCTGAACTAGCCAGATATTTGTTTTAGGAAGCATGTCACAGACTAGTCATCCATTTTCATTCATTTCTCACACTTTGAGTAGTCTCCATTTATCTATTTACAATTAAATTGGAAATTGCTAATATGTATTATTTTTGGATTGTGGGCAATACCTCTTTATATCTAATTGAATATACAGGCAATAATACAGTCTCTCTGTATTGCTGTTGCTGCTGTTCATAAACCAACAAGCTTTTGTGGTTTATATCATCAGCAGAAAACCAAAGCTGAATTACAGCCTTGCATTCAATCTTTGTGTTGTGTACAGAAATTGCCAGTTTTTCAGAAAGTTCAATTTAGAGACATAGGATCTAGAGACCTATAAAGTCTATTTCTACACATCAGTGCCAGCAGTCAAAGCCATGAGTATTCAAAAGAAAGGCAAGATATGAAAACATTTCGGAGTGAAACTAGATTTCTGCAGATTGCAGAATGCTTTCATTAATTTTCTAGGAACTTTACAAAAACTACATTCCACATGATCCCTCCAGAGACAATCCCAAAAGTTAATCATCAGAGAAGGGGAGTTGGATTAGAGAAAAGAAAAACAAAGATGCAGAAAGGAGGATTTCTTTCAATTCACATCTTAATGATCTGTGGAAAGATGAGCAGCAAACACCTGACATATAAACTGTGTGTTTTAGAGATGGTGAAACAATTTACTTTATGACCTTACACAAGAAAATATCCTGGCAGCAAAGTTTCATTTTCAAGGATGCATTTCAGAAGGTGCAGAAGGGAGTTAGAATCACAGAATCCCTCATTTTATTTCTGTCTCTGCCACTGATTACTTGACAAATTAAAAGTTATTTGATATCAATCAAGTACCTGAAGTACTTTCAGTCTGGGAATACACTTATGTTTGTATGTTATCAAGCTGCTGGAGCAGTTGGCACTTTTCCAAAACTAAGCATCCTAGAACAATTACAGGAAACAGATGGATAGCATATTCTGAATTAATGCCATATAAGCTAGTACTGCACAGCACAAGGACTGAACTGAAGAAAAGTTCCATTGTTTTAGTGATGCCTTGAGAGCCTACCTGGAAGAGAGGCTAGACAATGTGAATACATTAGCAGCATTACTAAATGTCAACAAATAAGACTTCAAAAGAGAAAAATAATAATTATATTTTTTATAAACATAGGACATTTCATTCTGAAGTATCATATGGAATTTTCCTTCCAGTTGACAGTTTTAAATAGAAGCTATATTTCAAAAATACTTAAAAATGTGCAACTGCACACAAAATAAAATATATAAAAGGAATTTAAGTGCTTGTTGAAAGCAGGAATTAGGAATATTTATACATGCAAATACATGCTTATTGGAGAATCCAACTATACATTTTTGCAAATAAACAATAGCTTATAAAAAGATAAGGATACCAAGAACCTTTAAAAGTGGATTGATATGGAGACAAAAATGTTAATTTGTGTGTAATTTGCATTGATAAACACTCACCTTTTCTCCAAAACTGTTTTTTAAAAATATAACTACTGAAAAGAATTTTCTTAATATGAAATATATATCAGAAAAGCATAAGGTCAAATCTGACCTGCATTTCATGTAAAAGGGAATAAAGCCTTTAGTGAGCATAAATTTTTTTCCTCTCTCTTCCTACCAATATATACAATATGCTGACTGTCTTGCTTTTTATATTCAAAACAATCAAATATCTCTATTGTGAAGATTAAATCAAATGACTCACAGGTTCTACTTTTAGCTTTTGTGAACAAATAGACTACACAAATAATTGCACCTTGAGCTCTGCATATTTTAATTATATGAATCATGTTAATTTAAAATAGGAATTTTCAAGCTCCAACACTTGCACCACATATAAAAATTCCACTAATGGTCACTGCAAAGATGGAGCTAGAAGGTTTCAAATTAAAGTAGATTGTCTTGAATATTTGAAGTTTACCAGCAAACTGAGCTGTTCAAGAAACTTGAAATCCAACTTTAAATCTCAAAGGGTAGATTTTAATTTATAATTATTATTTTAAGTTAGACCATTATGAGAAACATTCTTACACTTCTTACAGTTTTCAAGAAAAACTGCTGTCAGTTTTCTCAGGCTTAATTTTTATTGGATATTTTGGTAATGAAACAGCTTCTTATTCTTCAAAGTCTGACCTTACAGGAAGTTTACAGTGGAGAGAGTTTAACAGTGGAAAATTTAACAAGGTTTCCAGAGAAAGATGCTGTCTGTTCAGGCTGGTCTCTTTCTTCATAACTGTTATTAAGTACTTTGGTAAATCTGGTATCCATACAGCACTAGCTCAGCCCTATATTGGTATTACTATTTACAAGCTGATGAAATTCTAGGTAGGTACCAGCACAAGAATAAGAATTCTTCTCCATGTCAGTAAGATTTCAAAAGATTAAATAATATAATGTAGTAATAATCCAGGAAGACATTTTCCAGCCTGGTATGCTCTACTGATTTAAAAGGCCCTTGAGAACAAGAATTTACAGACACAGATGATCATAAAAACATTCTATTGATGAAAAACTAGTCTAAAGACATCCTGGTCAAGATTTTATTCCAAATTATGATTGTCTGGGATATTTTTTAGATATATTATCAGTGCCAAGAATTGAACTATGAAATTACCATTTTGGTTCTAATTCATACAGTTTAGGGCTGACTCTGAGGCTATGTACTACTGTACAATCTTTCCTTCCACTCTGTTTTTATACTTGGAAACATGCTCCAAAACCTTCTTGTTTTCTACATAGTTTTCTGAGAATGATCTACAATTCTTTGCCAGTTACAGGTAGAGGCCTTTATGTTATTTGTTTTCATTTATGTGTGAAGAAGCAGCATGAAAAATGTCAGGAAATCAGAAATGGGGAACAGTGGGATTTGTTCCACCTGATATATCTCTCAGTCTTGAGTGTCTAAGAAAAGTCCAAATGCATGATGCCTTTAAAACAGAGTCTCCCAGGCTGTGAATTGTGGCAGGGGCAACTTCATACTCAGACATTCAGCAGCTTCACTGTTGGGATGCATGGCTTCTAGAAATTAAACTGAGGAGTTCATAGTGAATATAATCAGCAAATGTTGCTTTGACAGTATCTATATAGTTCACCCTCTTAGACACAAAGCATCTGATATATGACTTTGGGTAAGTCAGAGCAAATTCAGGACAATTATGACTTCAATATTCTCCCACCTTTCCCTAAAACAGACTCAACAAAATACCCTACACAAGGGAGCACTGATTCTGCACCTCAAGTTTGCTGAGTGATAGAGATATAGTCTCTGCACTGTTTTAGCTGTATTGTCCAACTACTGTGACTTTTTGAAAACTGACAGAATTCTGTGGTTTCGACCAGTTTCCCAGTTGGACCATTACATTTAAAATCTCAGCTGTTCTGGAGAGAAAAAAAATGAGTCCTTCTCAGGATAATGTTCATATTCAATAAAAAATTATAAATTTCTTTACCATAAAGGTTGCCTCAGTGCTATGCATGCTTTGCAGATTAAGAAACCTTTAAGAACAAACAGCATTTTTTTGAATCCTGCTTGGCTCACCATATTTTAGGGTATAAGCAGTCCCTACTCTCTTTCTGCAGTATTATATTTATTTCATAAGCCTATAGGACATGGTTTCCCCTTTAATGTCACCTTCTCTCTGCTTCATTATTTTTAGACATCACTTATGTAATACACTGGCAGAGAAAAGATGCTTCACTGTGGTACCATGCAAATGCCAGCTGTGTTTTATCCCCCCATGTGCCCCTTGAGACTGCTTCAATTTGCAAAGAGCTGTGTCTCCTTGACTCAGAATTATGAAAGAAAAGGAAGAAGGTTTGAAATAACATCAGCAGTCTGACAGTTTTAGATTTGCATTATTAAATTTGCATATATCCTATTAAAGCTTATTTGACATATTTAGGATGTATACATTGACAGTTAATTTACAGGGTTAACACTAAATGCAAGTTCTCTTAATTAATCGTCACAAACTGACATCTGATATTCTTGATGGACAAAGACAAGCAGTTGCTTTAAGAAAAGTTCAATAAGATAGCATTTTGTAGGCAAACACCCTCTAGAATGGACTGGTCTATTTTTGGACCATTAACAGCCAGTCCAGGCTTCAAATGCTAAATTTCATTAGGGAAGATTTTCCTAAGTGTTCTAAATGAGATGGCAGAGGCAGTGAGCTCATAAAATGACAAACTTTTCTCAGTTTGTTTTACAGGAGGCACAGCTGATTACTTCATGATTTAGGTGCCACAGTGGTCAAGACTGAATTAAATCCTGGTCATACTGATAAAATGAAAAGAAACTTGATATTTAGCATTAGAGAGAATGGTAAAAAATCAAGACTATTTGGTAAATAAGGGCTTGAAGTATTTTTATTATTAGCTCTACATTCCAGGGTAATATTTCAATTTCAATCTTCAACTGATTTTTTTTTTCCCCCAGAAAGTTTCTCTTTTATAAGAAATGAAAGACATTTTGGTAACATAGAAAAGCTAAAAAACCTACAAATTATTAAAGATACTTGATGCATTGGGAAATTTTTATTATGTTTAGTTTCTATCAGAATCTGTAGAATTTATATTACAGAATTCCAAGTGACAGGTGCTATGGAAGCAGACATATTACTATTTTTTGTAAAATTCTACTGCAGCATATTAATGAGAACATATACCAGGAATGAAAGACAAAATACTTTGCCAAACCAGATTGTCATAATAAATTAACTAGAAGCAAAAATCATTGAACAGTTGTTCCTATTTTAAAAGAATGGAGGAGAAAGAAAATAGCACCAAGCTACCACAGATTCTGTCTGCTATTATTTTTATTAGATTAAATATGTTTAAAGTGGATGGCTTGCTTAATTTATTTGTATTCAGCATCAACACTTTTCCTGCAAAAATTACAGTTTTATTACATATTTCATACTTGCAACATGATTTTCACTTTTCAGGACTTCATGATAAGAGGGGAAGTAAAAAAAGGAAAGTGTTGAACAAGTACAAACGTCTTTGATGATGTTTACAGAAACAGTTTTTTTTGATGGCTCAGAAAACAGGGCTGTATCAGTGTTTACCTCTTTTCAAATCTGCTGATGAGGTATTTGAATTCCTAGCAGAAAAATAAAATCCTTTCTGCTGGCAGTGGCAGAGCTCACCTATAACTCTTAGCAACAGCTGAGGTAAAGCTCTGAAAGCTTGGTCCTACACAAACCACAAACCTCTTAATATTATTTCTTTAAATAGATTTTCCTTGAATTTTTCCTAAGGTAGCCTTTGGCAGGGATTTAACATCTCCTAGGTTTCTGAAACCAAAATGTGTTCTTGTGTTTTATACCATAATTTTGAAAAGAACAAACTACAAATATATTTATTACATTATAATGTATTTTATTGTGAGCCTTTCAGAAGGGGACAGTCCTGGTCCTGAATGATGATTGTTTTTTTCTTTGTTTGGTTCCCTGCATTCTCTCCTCTTCCAGTCATCATTCATCAGATGCCAAATGTTTCTAAGCATTGTTTGCCTGGCCACTTCCTGAAGGAGTCACAAGCCAGGCTACATTTCCCTCATGGGATGGATTTTGGCATTTCTAGCAGTAACTAGTGACCTAAATAGTTTTGGTCTCTATCTCATGAGACACTGCCTTTGCTCAAGGCTCTTCTTCTAAGAGCTTCTCATCAAGAATTTAAATTTCATTTAAATTTCATGGCAATCAAGTACATACTGCACTAGACCTTGCTAGAGAATTCCTTTACCAATTCAGTTTTCAGTCAGGAGCTCATGTCTTGCTATTGCAATTCCCTTCTCTGTTGCTAGAGCAAACAATGTTAAAGGACAGAAAGATCCTTTTTTTGTGGTTTTCATATCTCCAAGTTCAGATGATGCACACAATAATGACATCTATAATATTTCTCATAGAGCTGAGGGTGGTGGTGGAGCTTGAGAGGGTTATTTAATGGACAGAGAGAGATAATTTCTCAAATAGCCAAGTGCTTGACAGAACTTAGGTGATCAGAAGATCCACGGGCTTCAGAATTTTTCATTTAGGAAAGAAATGCAGCCTATCAGCAAAAAATGCTTCTAGAAGTGTATCCAACTCCCTTTCATTTTAATGGACAGCACACCTATCAGTCTTTCCTGGTTATAGATCTTTCCATGTCCTCTAGTGTATCTCACATGCATATCCTTCCTCATGGATATATTTATTTTAATAACTGAGCATGGCTTACACAAATGGCAATAGTTGTTGCCAGTGAGTCATAATAAGGCAGATAATTCAGGAAGCATTAGGCATTTGCTGAAAAACAGCCATTCCAGCAGTGGGTTCAGTCCTAAATGATATTATCAGCTTTTCCCTGACAATGGATGCTAAACCCAGCACAAACATCATGGAATCTGATGGTTTTAACCTTGCCTGCTGATTGGAAGAAGGAAACAGCTAGGAGACTGTAATGAGAAAAGCAAGCTTAAAAAAAAATGAGAATTTGAATATAAGCAATCATCTTCATCCTGGCTTTGCCTCAGGGGACTGAGCCCTTCCTTTTCTAGGTATACAGACAAAGAAAGTGTCAGTTTAATCCATGTGCAAGCCTAGAAAAATTAAAAAGTACTGTTTGAGATCTGATATAGACCAAGGGAAAACAACTTGATATTTTTTTATTAAAGTTTTACTTTTTTGCATTTTTCTGCATTCTTTTTTGTATAATAGCAGATGTATAAAATGTAATCCTTATATCAGATAAAAGAAATAAAAAGAAGGAAATAAAAAAAGCAAATTGTGTCATTATGTAAAGTTCAAAGTAGATCCAGGCATTCTGAAAGTGTACAGAATATCTAAAGTATTTATAATCTCATTAAAAATCCTTTCATATCTCTGTATTTGGCCCATGGAAAAACAACTCAGAATGAAGTGAGTTTTATAGAAAACATTTTTACATACCCTTTTAATAACACAGCAACTATCTGAAAGGAAGAAAAAAGATGGAAGAGCAACTAAAACTCAAGAAGCTTGAGCTGTAAAATGCCAGGATGGAATTAAAAAATCAGGAAAGCTTACAAAAAATTCCTGATTCCAAGTAATCTCCAGCTGCAATCAAAACACTACATAATTCAGATTCTCAAATTTCAGAGGAAAAAATTAACCAGAGATTTTCAAGCTAAGTACTCTTGATTAATGGTGCACTAGTTAGAGGTGCTTTATTCCAGGGTTTATTTGACAGAACCTATTTCTGTTCAGGACCAAGACTGAAAAAGAGGTCCCAGTTGCTCAGTTATCCCCATCCTGCTGCTTAGAGGATGGCAGGGATGCTCAGTCAGGCAAAGCAGGACTTTAAGTTAAGTGGGCTTCTCACCACTCTGCTAGGAGACACAAACTTTAGGAAACTCATTTGATGCTAGCAAAACCTGATGTCAAATGGCACCTGGTGAACATGCAAATCATTCTTTACTTATGTAAGCTCCCAGTGGATTCAAACCAGCACTGGGTGGCTGGTAGTAGTCTAACATATTAAAAAAGATTTAAAATACAAGAAAGAAAAAGATCTTGCTGTTAGTATATCTAGGGAAGAAAGAAGAAAAAGAAAGTAAAAATAGAACTATAATTTCTAGGGAAACACAAATGAAAAAGTCACCTTGGCCTAATCTGCTATCTAGGCATCCTCAAGAAACCAAAGATCTAGCAAAATTTCTGTTAACTTTGTTTTGAAGAGAGAAACAGAAATACTGCTGCAAAGTGACTGTTGAGAAAAGATATGGCCAAAGGGTGCCATAAGCAGGAATCTGCATCCATTATCTAATTTTGAGTACAAGGTAATTTCAGACCTGGCTCTCTGAAAAGAACTTTTTGATCTCTGTCTCTTTTCCCCCACTTTCTCCTTCTTAAAAGAAACAGGTCATAAAATAACCAGATTGCTGGGCAGCATATTAAACCAATTAATTGATTAAAATCAAGGAAAAGGGGTAACACTTTGGTATCTCTATCTGAAACATGTATCTTCCTTTAATCATTCTGTCATTGAAATTTTATATTAAAGTAGCACAATGCAGGTACTATTGTGAAAAATTATTTTATTTTTGTAGTGCAGAATGCAGCCTTTGAAACTGTAAAGAAATTTTCTCTTTCTTCTATCTGCTTTCTAGGGTTTTTTCCCATTCAGTGCCTGTTACAGAATTCTGACTTTCTCTCTGGTAGTTACTATTATGAGCAGCAGCATTTGGGTCTGCAAATCTTCAAAATCTGTAAGTGGGCTACTGCCTGGAGGTATATTAATTACAAAACTTTTGAACTTTACATTCCTGCTTGGCTGCACTGGGTGTTTAGTTAATTTCTTTCTGTGCATCTTTGATCAAAAAATGTATTTCTGTCTCAATGTTGTTGTCATGAAGTTCTTATCTTTTCCCTTTTATACTATAAATCTACTTTGTTTGCGACATTTTCAACTAACAGGATGCAACACTGGGAAAATAGAATACTTTGGAAGCAGTTGCTCAGAGAAGAAAGCACACATTGCTTGGCCTTCATATGCCTCCTACTGCAGATATAATGAATTTATAACAGTATCTTCATTTTCACAGCCCAGCCCGGGTAGGTAACAAGTTAAAATCAGTAGATCGATTTTAGCAAGAGAGTCTCAACTGATAAGAGAAATGTTCACTACTGTGTCTGCAAAGTCACTGAAGATTTGGTGCATAAACTCAGTGAGACTTCATGCAGACCTCCAGCTGGGAATTCAGCAGATGGTCTCTGGATGCACTGTGTCAAAGATACACACCTTTACCATAATGTTGCATTTACCTAATACTAAGCATATGAAATATTTACATGCTTGCCTAAGAGTTTTCACCCAAAATAATTAAATGCTCCTGGAATTAGGTATCTGTTTTCAAGTTTGTGCCAAAATGTTCAGTCAAGAATTATGTTCCTGGTACATGTACATAAAACAGCTTTACAGCAACAGTGACCTTTCTTGCAAACCCTGAAGGATGTATGGAATATTTTTAGAAAATTATCAGTTCTGTTAAACTGGACAGCTCTGTGCCTTATGGAATGTCCTGACAGCACACACACCTTCCATATGCTTGAATAATATTTTATTATTCAAGAGATTTTAGGACTACAGTCTACATTTGGATAGGTGTGGTTTCCTATGGCAAGGCAAGAAGGTGAAGAAAAACGTGAACATGGGAAAACATTCTCTAGACTTGCTTCATGACCACTATAACAGCTGAATGCTGTACACAGCATTCAGCATGTGAGTTTGACCTAGCAAAAACTCCCTTTACTCCCTCTGTCAGAGTTTAAGAATTCACTGGCAAACTTACTTATTGCCAGACCCAGATGGTCTCAGAATAGGAGTGATGTCTCAGCTCACGTTTCATTTTGGGCATCTAAAAGTCCAGAAAAACATAATGGCAAAATCACACAGACTGTTTTTTAAAGTGCTATATAAACAGCCCTGTCATCAAAGCAATCTTGTTTGCTAGGAATAAGCACTTGGCAAGCAGGACACTTCCCATTGATTCTCTTCTCAGGGTTGCCCTTTGATAGTTGATTCGCGGCTTCCTTAAGGTGCTGGCACAATGAGTTCTGTGTAGTTAACAAAGCTTTCAGTGTTTGGTACCCAGCTCATCCCAGGTGGGTTCAGTGACAGATCTGGAGGCTAAAGATGCAACTTCTGAACACTCCACTCTGTTCTTTTCTAGTTTCAAAGCCCTTTCAGTCTGCATGGCTGTTCTGATCGTTATGCTATGGGGAGAGAAAACCAGACCACGGAGAGTCTGACATGATAGAAGAATCTATACCTAGAAAACACTATGATATTACTCTAAACACTTGTTTGCTAATTCCCATCTGTGCTGCTCCTAAAATACATTCAAACTCTGTCTCTTGATGTATTTAGACTGATAAAAATGATAAAATACATCACTCTGGCAAGCATACACTATGTCAGCATCAGCTGCAGTGTTTGTGATAAGAACCAAAATGACTCTGTTTATCATAAAACATATTCCCCAAGCTGCACTGCTATAATAATTATGAAAATTGCATGACACTCCTACAAGCTTAACTTCTTAAAGTCAGATGAAGTAGTCTAGGGTGTACAAACATGCATGCATATAACACACATACACATACAACATCAAACTGAAATAAGGCACAGTTTCTTTAAATTTGAATTTAAACTGAATGTCTAAATGAAATTAAAATTGCTATAATTTTGGGGCTGTAAAATTTACAAAACATCAGGAAATGGAAGACATTCTGGAAAGCTTTAAATTAAAATATCAGAATCTGTTCAATATCAAGGAGAACATAATTCCCCACAGCTCTGCAACAGTAAGGACAAATCTCATGAGTATTATTACCTACACAGGTGGTGCTGGTGAGAGTCATGACCTAGGGCCCACCGAGGATGAAGTAAGGAAACATCCCAAAAACCTTTTTTAAATGAAGCAATGGAGGATGCTCCAATGGTAAGTTTATAAAGCTACTGAAGTGACTGGACCTATAATTCACAGTGAAATCAGTCATGTCTGCTGTAAACTTTCTACTTCTCCCTGCTCTTGGATACAGACAAGGAAAGTAAACAATAACTTTCCCATCTTAGTCTTTTCCTTATAAACATTGCTTATGATATACAACAAACTTTGGCATTCAGAAATCCTAGGAAATTTAGAGTAGAATGGTGTAACTTGCACACTATTTGTTATGAGAGGGTAAAGGCATACTCCTATGCTGTGGGCACTAGGTAATTAATAATATACTTTGTGAAAAGTAAAATCTGTAATATTTCACAAGTAAGTGTTTATAATTACCCACAAAATAAAAGAAAAAGGAAGAAAACTCATGAGGACAAAGTAGGAAAGAGAAGGAATATGAATAGCAATCTGAAATAAAAAATGTGGCATAAAAGCCAAAAAACTTAGAAAAAATTGTTCCAAAGAGCAGGAAAAGAGATACAGGAAAAAACCTCAAATTATCAGCTGAAACAAAGTTGTGGCTTTTGTTTTAAAACCATAAATTCTAAATGGTTAAAGTCATCATCAGGTGAATTAATGAACTCTAGAAGAAGCAATCTGTTATCTGGGAATACCATGTCTCTAAAAGTCATCAATCGATCTTTTTATGGAAAGAATGAAACAAAAGAATAGAAAATTAATATAATTCTTAATTCTTAAAAAAAGTACTTGTGTTTTTTTATATAAATATTGAGCAATTAAATCCTGAACAGGTATATGCCAATGCCCATATAATTATTTCTGCATTCACTGCCAAAGCAGTTTAATCAATCTTATCTGTAATTCAGTTAAAGATGCAAGTAGCACATGTAGATAAAATACAATTGTTATTCCCTCTTTTTTTGTCTCCTGCCAGCAAGTGTTGGTTGGTCAGGGATTTTTTTTTTTACTATGGTTAAGTTTAATTTCTCCTTCAAGAATATAATGTAAGCATTTTTGGTGGATTTTGTTTTATGAAATGAAATGGAATGCATTCTGCTATTTTTATTATTTTCCCTCCTCGACCATATTTTTGTAAGTTTATACAAGGAAAAAAACCAAAAAAAGCACCACATAAAAACCCCCAAAGAAACCTTCCATTTGGATATTTTAGTACAAATTCAAAACAATGGGTTAACATAACAAAAAAAAAAACCCAATTGCAGTGTAACTAAAAGCATGTCAGATAGAAGATTGTTCCATTATCACTAACAGTTTAGCACTCTACATTTCACACACATTTACTGTAACAGCACACAATGGTGTTCACAGTTTAGAATTTATATCTTCCTATAATATCCACAAAGTACTTTAGAAATCTAAGAGCCCAGATTTTCTGGATAGTAACTGTTTCAAATTAGGTGCTGAAAACATTTAACTTTTTGTGCTTTGAGGAATGTGGCTTAGAAGTGTCAGTGTTAGGGCCCATCCTAAGCAAGCATCCCCTCCTCAAGCAGTCAGCACTGAAGCCATGGATTTGGGAGCCTGACCTTTGGTGCTTTTCCAGAGAATCACTGCACAACAGGACAGTGCAAGTGAACATTTTTTGTTTCTCACTGTCTTTCTATACTTTGCCACTTGTTATAGAACCTACTGCCATGGTTCTATAGACCTTCTCTTGAAAAGAAGATAATGAGGGTTAGACCTATCCTTATCAATTGAGTAATTTTCCAGTCTATGAGCATTTGAATTCCTAAATGCTGTCAACAGCTGTAAAACAGAAATATTCTCAAGAAGACAGTCAGAGCAGTAAAATGTCATAGAAAATTAATCAATATTAAACACAAAGTGTCTTTCCATTTAGTTTCCTTTGGTGTCCAGACACTCCAGTGAAAGAGAGGTAAATACACTACTACAGAGACAGAATGAATTCTGTTCATCTAGTCCTGCATAAGAATACCTTGAAACTGGGACTCCTAAAAGATAAATTCTTCAGATTAACAAACTAATACATCCCATAATATAAGCTCATTATCTACTTGTAGCAGCTTTGTATTCGTAGCTCAAGTTCTGAAACACTACTGACACATTAATTTTTTAAAAAATATTGTTTCATATTTAAATTAAATTAGTTAATTTTAATTAGTTAAAACAATTTTCTGGCAATTCATTATCGTTGGCTATACTATTAAACCTTGATAATATTTGTAGCAAACAAATGCCAATGAGAATAAGACAACCCAAATGAGATCATAGATAAACACTGTCATGTACTTGGAAAAATTAAAGACTGAAATTGACAAGAATAAGCCAAGATACAAAATAAGGAGTTGATCAGCTGTCTCCAGATCTCCTCTGGGATTTTGTACCATGAACACAATGTATAAAGCAAGAGTTGTGATATCTGAGTACAACAGGAGAAATACACTGCTTGATGCTTCCCATGACACAACATGCACTGTTTTAAGCACACTGTCTCCCCTGGGAGCAACACTAATTACATGCTAATTCATTTTAATGCCAGCACATTATCATCTGATAATCTTGCAATTAACTGAAGTCACCATGAAGGAGTGTGAAGAGGTCAGAGAATCAGAACATACTTTGGTAGGCAACGAGATCTTTAAATCAATGGGATGCTTTAAGAAGAGCCAATAGAAAGATTTATGGGCTGGTGTAATAATGATATAGATTGATATCAAAATTAGACTCTAAATGGATAAAAAGCACTGTAGAAATAATACAGGCAAACTAAGTTAGCTAAAATTTAATAAGATGGAAAAAACCCCGAAAACCATAAAAAATATACCAGCACCTTTAAAAATTTAATTTATCAGATGATAACCAAAATATGTTTAAAAAGATGTCTGGAAAATGTGATCCTATGAATCATGGAGAATTTAAAAAAAGAATTCAAGAGAAAGATTTCCCTTTCATATACTTGGGTCCATGAGAATAATATTCTTTATGAGAAAACAATAAAAATATCAAGAAAAAAATTTAATATAGTATTGATCAATTGCAAAAAAAATCCTATAAAATCCTGGTATTACAGCTGCCTGTGTTTCTCACAAGAGCTGAGTAAATACTTTGATAAACACAACTTCTTTTTGCAACTTGTGTTTGATTCACACAGAGATTTTTGCATATGCACAGATGAAGAAATATGTGTGTTGTTTGCCTACTGCAAACATTTGACATTTGAAATTCAGGCTGTGTTGGTTAGCTTTGATTAGATACATGAATTACACAGGATGTTTGTTCACTGATTGGAGCCCTTAAAAATCAGGTTTTCAGGATGAATATTTACATTTACAAGCTCAGAATTTGATCACCTTGAATATCTTCTACAAGTCCATGGAAATTGCTAATTTTCTAAAACTTTTTTTGCCAAAAATTCTTGTGCTCAATATGTATAGGTATGGAACATACAATAAAAAGGAGAAAATGTATGAGTGTTGACAAGCTAAATCAGAGCAGGTACTCTCTTTATTTTAAAGTGTTTGTGATGGCCTAACAATATTCTAATATCAAAAGGAAGGTAGCTTTTCCAGAGTATGGAATCAATTCAAGTAGCAAAAGCACTTAGGAGAAGGCAATTAAAACATATGAGCCAGATTCAATAAAGCTTTCAAAGTGCCTTAATTGTAAGTTCTGGATTTTTGTGTGTCTTCTCATTTGCTATTTCTCATAAAACTTCTTTTTTATTATTTCCCCACACACATTATTCAATTGTCCATTTTCAAAAGCTGGAAGAGTTGAATTTGTGGAAGTTAACATTAGATTGAGCTAATAAATTTTTCTGCCCATGAAATATATTTGAAATTGCTAATGTGCAAGAAATAGTCAACCCCCAAAATTTTAAGAATTTGAGTTTAGGAAGTGTCTTGCAAAGAAGGAAAAGGATATATTCAGAAAAATAAAAATAAATTGAATAACATAGTGGAAGAAAAAGACTTGATCAGACAGAAGCATGAACAGAAACATCTAGAAAAAAAATGACAGCAAGGAATTTATTCAAGTTTAACGTTGAATGAAAAAGTATAGGAAAAACTGATCAAGAATGGTCACTTAATTGGTCACTTCAAATGGCACCATGCAATTAAAAGAAAGATTAGTCTGTTTACAAAGTTAGTTCTTTGAAGGTATTTGAAGCTATTCAAATACAGTACCTAGCATTCTGGAATTTTAACTACAGTTTTCATTATTAGACACCTTTGTACTTCACATGATAAGTAAAATATTCAGCAATATTGTTATAATTGAAAATATAGAATGAATATATAATTCTTCTGGCAGTGGGTTATGTCAATGTAAAGGATTAATAACTTGACAGTGGTACCAGCATAGTGACAGGAGATGAGGTTAAATATTTGCCATATGTTTACATGAGAGCAAATTTTCTGGGTTCATTTTTAGAGTTATTACATCTTTATTAATAATGCTCAACTCCTAAAGCAAAATTTGTTTTACTTCTACATGAAATGGTTCTACTACTCATTATTTGTGTTGCTCCTATATGCATGCATACTGGCAAGACTTTAGCCAAATGTCTCACTAAAATAATTAATCTTCAGTTATCACAGGCATCCAAATGAAGAACTTGGGACACCTTTATTAATACTAACTGGGGATTAACGCTCTTTAAAAGATATCAAAGCATCAAACAAATCAAAATTTTCCCTGAAAATATCACTATTGACACTGAAAATATCAGTACCCTACTGTGTAGGGTATATAGCAGGTACCTGTGGCATCAATGAAATGATCAGTGCTGTGCAACCTAGAAAAAGAATTCCCTCTCTCCACCCTACCCCCTACCCAATCACTCTTTTACTGATCAAGAGTAAAACGTTGACCAGTATGTAAATAATACATTGATAAGATGTAAAGAAATAGAAACTGATCTCATTGCTCAGACAGTGCTTTCAGGAACATACAACTTTAATTTACAACATGAAGATAAAACAGATATTTGAAGAAATGAACCTATGATTTCTGTATTCACAAATAACATTTACTATAGTGCTAGTCCCAGAAAATTATCTTCCAAGAAATTATCAAGCATTAAAGAGCATACAAAGAAGAACACAATCTTATGACTCTGTAGGATTTTAACTAAGCTCCTGGAGTGATGAGAGATGTCTGGAGAAACATTGACCTAATCCTCTGACTACACAGCAGTGTACATCATAAGAACACACAGTCTGGTAGCCATAAAAACATCATTTTATAGCAATAAACTCTACTGCCTTAATAAATGAAATAAAGCATTTGTAAAGACTTTGATCTATTTAATAGATACAAATGATGCTTTCATGCAAGGATAGAAAATTTAGTCTCCATAAGAACAGTGCAGGCAGAAAAAGGATTTATTAAAGTCATGCTACTTAAAGTATTGCTTCATGATAGTCCAAGCCCACATTTATATAGAGCCCCACTGCTCACTTTTCATAACTAGGGCCCCTGAAGCCACTCCAGGAAAGTTCTCTGTGCAAATCCCTGAGCTCAGAGTTGGGTGACTCAAAGGGAACTCTCAAGGCATTGTCACAGCCATGAACAATGCCTTGGATTGCTGGGCACTTATCCCGACAGTTCAGGCAGTGATCCCGACAGTTCAGGCCCTTATCCCGACAGTTCAGGCCCTTATCCCGACAGTTCAGGCATTTATCCCGACAGTTCAGGCACTTATCCCGACAGTTCAGGCATTTATCCCGACAGTTCAGGCACTTATCCCGACAGTTCAGGCACTTATCCCGACAGTTCAGGCAGTGATCCCGACAGACCAGGCAGTGATCCCGACAGATCAGGCAATTATCCCGACATCTCAGGCTGTTATCCCGACAGACCAGGCAGTGATCCCGACCATCTCTGCCCGGATACACCGGGGAAAGAGCGATCTCATTGCTGGGTGAAACAGAGAGCAGGAACCCAAACCAGGGTTTCAAACTTCACCAGCACCCACATGAGATTTGGGGATGGTGGCAGCTTGTGGGCACTCTGATTTCAGGTATTGATGTCAGAATTATTCATAGGCAAAGGAAATAACTACTGAGAAACCTCTCTCCTTGACGGCACTGGGGAAAGAACTGCACACCTCGAGGAGCTAACATCCCAAGGATGGTGCTGCATAGAGGACTGCATGACCAAGACATCCTGGGGAAAAGCCAAACAACAAACAAAAATCCTCTGCCCTGGAACAGAACCTGGCTGGACTGGCCCTGATATAGCCCCCAGGGACTGCTCAGGGCCCCCAGAACATTGTTCAGGGCTGGGCACAGAATGGGGGATTCCCATCTGTCCCATTCCCTGCTGTGCCCTGGACACAGAATGGGGGATTCCCATCTCTCCCATTCCCTGCTGTGCCCTGGGCACAGAATGGGTGATTCCCATATCCCCCATTCCCTGCTGTGCCCTGGACACAGAATGGGGCATTCCCATCTCTCCCATTCCCTGCTGTGCCCTGGGCACAGAATGGGGGATTCCCATCTCTCCCATTCCCTGCTGTGCCCTGGGCACAGAATGGGGGATTCCCATATCCCTCATTCCCTGCTGTGCCCTGGGCACAGAATGGGTGATTCCCATATCCCCCATTCCCTGCTGTGCCCTGGGCTCCCTCAGCACTGTCCAGCCCTGGTTCCAGAGCCCTCACCCTGTACAGCCTGGCCCAGGCTGCAGCCACTCACGCTGCTGGGAAGAAAAAATTGTCAAAGAAAGCAGAGGAACAGAGGTGGCATTCAAGAAACAAAAACCAGAGGTGCCTGATGTTGAGAGTCAGTAGTGACTGAGAAGGGAATTTGTTATCCAAATAATAAGCTACTACTCCTCTATTAGATTGAACAAGATTTATTTCTGGGTTTGGATATATTTTCCAGAATACTGGAGGTGTGGTTTTCCAAAGCACTCTAAGTTAGATGTTTTAAGTTGGTTTCATCTAATATTAGGTGGCAAAGAGGTGTAATTGAACAGCTCATATTTAAAAAAAATGACAAGAAATCAGGCTTTCTCTGGCTCCAGAAAAATGTTTGGAAAACTGGGAAGGAGTGGAGATTACACTTGACTTTTAACTGTCTGGCACAGCTTGTAATTCTACAGGGCTTGATTTCAATTTTCCACTCTATATATCTGCCTGAATACCACAAACCCCCACTCCTCTCCCCTCTCCCCAACATTTTGGTGTGATACACAGAATAAAATTTTCATAAATGAGTACATTCAAGTGGTGAAAACTTATATTCCTAAATATGCTGCATCTAAAAAGTCCAGAGGTCTTTTTGTTTTAAATAGTAGCACAGTTCACTATCAATTTGAAGTATTACCTGCAATAAAGAACAACTGGAAATGCTGATATCATTTAGTTCAGGGCAGAGAGGAATTTTTATAGCAGCAATTCATTGGCTGTTCATTTTAAAAATTGTATACATTTTGTAAATATTAGGACTTTATAAATTCTTTAGTGAATGGAATTTCCAAGGATAAGCAAAGATTATCTTATACAAAATCTAGAGCGGTTTTTTTGTTTCAAAATTTACACATTTGCCCAAATGTGATGAAATTTATGCAAAGTATGAGTTTTGTTACTGGCTTCTCTTGGTTAGAATCAAAGGAGGCTTATAATTGTTGTGATTATTGTTACACTAAAATTACCTTTTTAAAAAATAAAATAAAGCCCATTTTTTTTTATTCATCACATTGCACAAACTTTATCCACACTTGTCAATTATCAGACTTTGTAACACTGAACCTTCTTGTTCTACCTGGACATTGTTGCATTAAAATTCAGAGAGTGGGAAATAATACCCAGTGCTGCCAGTCAAGTAGGAATCCTTTCCTCTTTTCAGCAGGAGCTTCTAGGACTTAAAGTATCAGACATCTGGGGAATACTTTGGGGTCTTTTTATGTATGAAGGAGCATAAAGGCAAGATAGAGATATTGCTGGAAGACAATGAGGGGAAATTATTAATCTTAGCTCAAAACCAAGCTAGCAGACTTTGTCTGGAAGGCAGATTTGGATATATTTCATATGAGCTTATCATAAGGAACATTGGCACTTGAATATTTCAATGTGACTGTAGCATGAAAATATTTTTAGTGATTTACCCAGTCACTGAAGCCATCAAGGCTACTCTTAACCATGAGTAAATTAGAGATATTTTTACTTAATTTAATTTGTAATTTGTACAAAGCTGTCATATTGAGAAATAAGAGTGCACAGGATTCACAAACCCTTTCAAAGCATTGCTTGGCCCAGCAGCTGAAGACACCTGCCAAACCATGGTGATAACATGAGTGGTGACCTCTATGTTGTGCTGTCAGTGTCTGTTTCTTGCTATCATGTCTAATAATTAATTTTAGAACAAGGGATTATTTCAGGAAATTCTATCAGGGAACAAGTATTGAGAACTGGAACTTGAAAAACTGTTACTTGGCTCATCTCTCATTGGGTGTTTTTGAGCAATGGTGTGATGCTTTCATGCTTGTCTAGACAAGCCTGAAATTAATAATTTATTATTGCACTATGAACTTAAATTTCAAAGAAAGCAATAGTCAAAGTCATAGATGATATACTAGGCCATAAAACATATTGATTCTTCTTCTGTCTTCATAAAATGTGATCTTGAATTGATATAAGTCTTTCTTTTTCTCTGTAGAATATAGTTTAATTAAAATGAATGAGAGACTTTTGTTTTCTATACTGAGAACATGAAAAGCATCTTATGAACTTTATGTGGATCACTAGGAAATAAATTCTCTTAGATGTGTTAACAAAACATACTGAATCATGAAGCATCTCTGCTCACTTCCAGCCTCTGACCTGGACAAGCAATTGAATCTTCTCAAAGAGGACAGTGTAATATGATTTATTCATGACCAAGAGCAAAAATCAGAGATCTCTTCTGCAATGTGAGACTCACTCTTACTCTAGAGAGGGATCCTCAACAGTTTGTAAAGAACAATCTATACCTGATGAGTTATTACTGCTGATTTCCCAGCCAGAAATTTAAGGCTTTTTATAGGTGGCTGTTTGCCTCTGGAAATACCTGGGTTTTTCCTTTGTAATCACCAGTATTTTTAATGATTTCCTGCCTTTGTCCAGCATTAGCCTGGTAGGTGATGATACCTTTGGGAACTCCCAACAAGAGATCCTCATTCCTCACAGCTGGGAAGTGAATGCGCCATCCAGTTGACAAGAAATGTGAAAACCTGGTTAAATTACTGCCATGGAGATGCAAGAACAAGGTATTGGGCAGACTGGAAGGTGTCAGAGCCTGGTCTGGCAGTTTTTCAAATACCCACACATAATTTCATATGGAAAGAGGGTGCCCAGGGCTATGGAAACAGAATCAAAACACAGTTGCAAAGTCTGATTAGTTATTTTTAAGTCTGTGTATCTACTTTTAAAATGAAAATTGATTGCATAAGTTGTCTGTCAGAATTATTCCCCTAAAATAAAGGAGGAAAAGTCATAAGTTCCCAAATTTCCCTTATAATACCCATGACAACAAATCATGATAATAATGCAAGAACCTTAGCCTAATGCCTTCCTGTATTGATTATTCTCCTCAGAAGAAGTGATGGTCAATCTGACTTGTGCAACAAATCAGAGACACACTTGGGAGCAGAAATCCAGTAGTCCACTCCATACTTAAAGGTCATTTTTCTGTCTTCAAACTGTGGCATTTTTATCATTTTTCTTCTGATTCTTGATATAAGCCAAAGTCTTCAGCTTAAATCTTTGTGTCTGGAAATTCTATAGCATCTAGGAAAAAATGCTATATGAAATGTAACATGAGCTCATAAGACTGCCATTCACTGAGATCTGAATTTTTTAAATTTCAAGAGTAATGATAATTTTGTTATAAATAACCTCTCCTAGTTCAGGTCACTAGTGTAGACACAAAGTTTGGGGGAATTGAATAAAAAAAGCTAATAGAAGAAGAACACAGCTTTATCCTTTGTAGCTATGAAATCATTAACAATGAAATGTCCTTCCTTATAAAATCTCTCATTTCTATCATAAGAAAAACATTGGTACAATTTTTAAGTAAAAAAATTAATATCCTATTTTCTTAAGATAATTCTAAGTAGGATAATAAAGATTAGAATTTTAAATAATATTAATATTGCTAAAGAATTTATAATTGAATGAGTTCTTGTGAGATTAAATTTGTTGCAATATGGAGCACATGCGGAAACCTGGAAGCCTGAAGCATCTTCAGCCTACTTTAGAATAATTAAAGAGCGATAAAACCTCACTTGTATGACATCTCACACCATAAAGTGGAAATCAAATGAAATATTGCAATTGTATGTGGAAGAGGGGAAGTGATTCTTGCAATGCCAGAAGAGGAAAGTTTGTCTTTTTCTCAAGACTGAAGCACAGTACTTAAATTGTCCCTAATAACACTTCTTAGAATTGAGTATTTCATACCATGCACCAATGGATTAAAAAACATTAAAATATCTATAATAGACTGGACTGGAATTTTTTAGAAAATGTGGAAAAAGGGCACTTGTTTAATATTTATTCTGACTGGACTATAATATCCAAGATAGGGAAAAAATTATTACTCTGATTTTGCTGTTTGATTATAATTTCAAATATGTTAGACCCACAATCCTTGGGACATGAAAAAAATTATACTGAAAACAGTGGAATTTCTCAGGAGAGAGAGCTTTTGTGATCAGACAATTTTTACTGAATTTTGCCCGCAAAACCAAAAAAAAATTTCTTATTTATGTTTATTCAACAAATACAAAAACTCAGAAAGGGGATCAGATTTGCTGATTTCCAAAAAATCATGACTAAGTACAGCAACAAATTTTTCCCATTTGGCTGGGGAAGTAAATGTAATACTTCACCTATTAAAATGGAGAAGAATGACCAAGTTAGAGGAGTGTGTCAGATTTTGTGCTTTTACTTTGAAGTTAAGTGAGGACACCTGAGGTCAGAACAAAATAAACCTACTGAACTCCAAAGAAATTGTAGTAAAACAGTTTTCTTAACATTTCTATTCAATAATTATGGGTTAGTACTTAATGGCATTGTATAACCTTTCTCTTAAAGAAAGCATGACATTAATTAAAGTAAACCTTATTCTTTCCTGTTTAATATCAGGTCATTCTGACCATCTTTTCCACTCTAATTCTCCTCAAGCCTAATTGTTGAAAGGTTTAACAATTATTTTTCATATTTTCTGGTAGCTTAGACTCCCTTATGCCCCTTAGTAATCCTGTTCTAAAAGCACTTCACCTAACATAACTTCAACTCCCTTTCATGAAGCAGGATTCCTGTATCCCTGCAAGCCTCTGCTGATGACTCCATTGAAGACACACAAAATAGTGAAGTTTGTACCACTAGTCACAAATCTCTTTTAGCTACTTTTCCTAATTTCCATGGCACTTTTCTTATCCAATTTTCAATAAAGACATCATGGCAATATTTTGGTATTTCCTCATGGTGGTATGTGTCTTTCTGTTTCTACTTTAATTCAACAGAAATCAGAAAATTTTACTGAATTATGCATAAAATGATTATTCATTGCTTGGCAATGAATATAAGATTGGATTAATATTAAATGAATATTAAATTATTACATAAAATCATTTGAAATTTCCCCAAACTACCAGCTTGTAGATATTACAAATCACCTTCCCTCTCATCAGATTACATTTGAGGTGTTGAGAAACATAATGGAGAAACAGCTGAGGGGAGCCCTCATCTGCCTTTCCAAAACACAGAATTCTACTGAATAGAACATATCCAAGCACTGAAAAAAATATATTTAATTCATACTGCAGTGAGTGTAAATGCCTTTACACCTCTGTATGTTTTAAGCAGTTTTTTTATATTATTAATTTAATGAATTTTCTTTACCTCATTGCAGTACTTAGGATAATACATTAACTGAAAATTATTTCTGTGAAGAAATACATCTCTGGTGGCTAGGAACATAACACAAACCTTGACTACTTTTTTAGGAATTAAAAATCTCAGTGAAAGGAGATCTATGGAAGCAAGGGATGGGGTTGTTTTGGTTTGGTTTTAATATTTATAGCTTGCATTAGCAGTTTATGGAAAAAAACTCAAAACACACAAAACTGTGGAACTTCCACTGCTGGGTGTTTTTGAGGCTGGTTTTCTGCAGATCCAGCATACCATATCCTGTATTTGGGAAGTTTTGATGGAGGTCAGTGAGTTGCATCCAAGACCTTTGGCTGCATCTTCTCTGGCACAATTTATTTTCTAGACTTTTTTGGTTTTTTACAGATTCAGGAGGGTGGAACCTAGCTCAATTTGCAGCTGCCCTACGTCTTCAACATCACAAGTGACTCCTTGAAATACCTCAGTAATTTAAACATCCCTTTTTCAAAGCTGTGACCTGAGGCCATTTTTTATTTTTCTCCTCAAAAACCTGCCAGAGAAATCAGGTACTTTTCAAAAATTCCAACACTGCTTAGTTCTTAGAACAAGAACTGTAAAGGTTGGAAAAACAACAAAAGCACTTGGAGCCTTTTACTGCCAACTTTCCTTGCCACAGCCCATTTCCTTCCTGGTAGACACAGAGCTTCTTTCTTTACTGTCTCCACAACTGGTGATCTTCTTTGTCCCAACTTCCTAACTCTTTTTCCTGTTCCTGTGATTTCAGAACTAAAACCAGCATCCTCATTCTTTATAGTTATGCACATTTCTTTACATTTCATCCTCACTGAAAAAAATATATTATACCATGTTATATAGTTTCTCATACAGTTTTTGTGTTGTGAAGCTTTTGGGTTTTTTTTACTGTTTTCTTTTTTTTTTTCTAGTTGGTTGGCTTTCGATTTTGTTAATTTCCCCTTTGGTTTTTTTAAATCTTTTAAAATCCAGTATGACACAAAACACTGCAATTCAGAACCACAGGAAGAGCAGTTATGTTGGTGGCATATGTAGATTAACAAAACTAAGCTACATCCTCTGCAATCTTATGGAGACTTGTCTATCCTTGCCTCCACAGTACATCAAGAGTACTTAGTGTAAAATTGAAAGAGCAATTTACATTCCATGGGAACATTCTTAACCTTTAGTTACTTTTTTCCTGTTCTGTATCTCATACAACAGAAAGTAGAAAATAAATACTGTGTCATTTTTTCTCATTTTTAATCCTGCAGTGGTATTTTTCTTCCCTGAGCTGGGGATCAGGGAATGCTTTGGGTTGGAAGGAACCTTAAAGATCATCTACTTCCAAACCCCTTGCTCTGAAAGAGACATCTTCCATTAGACCAGGCTGCATGATTAACTTTTTAGAAGCTTGAATCTTTTGCTGTATATGATATAAATAATATATATACTTGCAATATAAATTATATAAATAATATATATACACTTAAAATTATATATATATACTATACATACACACATATATATATACACACATACACACACACACACATATATATATACATATATATAATTTTGTGGTTAACATTTTTTTGATCACTGAAAAGCCTGATAGCTTGACTCTAAAGGTATAGGTGAGTAAGTTATGAACAGCCCACAATTTATTATGAACTGAAATCCCCAGTTAAGGGTAAATATGGGTCACAGAGATGCAGTTGTAGAACTATTTTCCAATGATTTATCTCAAACAGAAGCCTGGGTTGCAGAAATAGATGTCATGATCTGTCAAAAACTATGATCTGTAAATCTTGTGCTTCTCCTTACACTATCCATTGTTATCTAGCATCATTAAGATGTGCATATTGGTTTTCTTTTTTATGTGTGAAATACCTAATTCTATATGATCCAAATTTTTGCTTTTAAATTAAGTGGCTGTTTTTAATGTTATCATAATATTTTTTCAATACTACAATTTATGCTGTGGTTAAATAGGATGACTTTATTTTGGGGTGAAAAATGGAAAAAAAGATTTAAAATAATTTTTTGTTTGTTTGTTTACTTCTAGCTTGACATTTTGGTACACACTAAACTGAATGTATATGTACAAGACAATGATAAAATTCATCATATGTTTAGAAAGATAAAATCAGTTTACCTCAGAATAGTTTTTATTCCTGGTGAATCTCTTTTAGTTCTGTTTTTGAGTCCATCATCTGAATGAAGAATATGACAGAAGGTTTATTATTCTTTAACTGCATTACACTTAAACAGTCATTTTCCTGTTTAAATACCAAAGAGTCAGATGTTTATAATTAAATTCCTAGGAATATTATGTACTAGCATGACAGCCATTATATACTCATTAGGTTATATATGCATGTCCTAATACTCCTAGAGTTCTAAATATGTAATTAAAATAAAACCAAAAAAACTAGCTGTAGTTGTCTTGAACCAAGGTCATTTTCACTTGTCAACAAATTAGATTAAAAGCATAAAATATTGAATTTATGGAGCCCTGAACAGAAAAATAAAGACTTGATAGAATAATGAGTGAACACATCACAGAAAGTGTAAATGAAGCATTGGGTCCTTGTAGCCTTCTTGTGTTTTCAGTGTGATAAACCTGGTTAGTTTTCTATATACAGGAGATGAAAACCCCAGTGTTATAAACTGAAGCTCAACCATTGACTCTTCCTGATGATTTAGGGAATATGCAACAATTTCTCAAAATTAAAAGATATAAAAGCACTGGCATTGATGAAATGAATTTATAAAGTTAAAGTACATGCTGTCACATCTACCAGGGCTTTTGTGATCTAGGAAAAATGAATGCTAAAATAGATAATTTTGTTTTACCTCTTCAGTGTCTCAAACTCAAATACGTTTTTCTTCTTGAATGTTTCAATTATTATTTTCAATCCTTTTTGTGGATCTCTAATTAACTAAACGTAATATATTTGCACTAAGGAATAAAGCAAAGGTTGATTGAGAAGGCAGTAGCTTCTTAGAACTTGGTTCCACCCATATCATAATATGAATGAATTAAACACTGATTCGACCTGCCTACTGCCTCAGAGGTATGATCTGCCTTTGAAGTCCACTTGAGGGCAAACTTGTTCCTTGTGCTACTTTGCACACCGAGAAAAAATGTGTATTAAAAATTTGATTTAGTTCATATTGAAAGTGATACATCATCTTCTGAAATGAATTAATCTCTCACTAAAAAGACCAATCACCTTCAGCTGCAGATAGAGTGCATCCTCTATTAAATCAGATGCATTATTCACTGCATCAAATATATCACTTGTTAATTAAGACTCTACATTTGTATCAAAGCCTTGAATCAAATACATCATCCATTAAATCTTATCAATATTGAATAAAATAAATTGCGTGTTAAGTGGAAGCATCACCCAATTATAACATGAAGCCTAATAATGTTATGAAGTTTTGCAGTGCTTTCCACTGCTCGAGTAGATTCTGACTTGTGTTTAGTACTTTGATAACCTGAGATCTCAGAGAAATCTCAGCAAGCAAGTAGCAAGTCTTGATGTCTTTTTCCTTAAGGGTAAAATAAATCATTCTTAGATTGCTTGAATGATCCCATAAAGCTGAAAGGGGTGCTGTTCTTCTCAGGAGAGGATCAATAAAGTCAGGTCAGAATGAGAAAAATGACGACCCTTGCAAGCTTTACTGAGGTGTCCTGCAAGATGCTCCATCACGGCACGAAATAAGTGGCAGCTGTGATTAATGGGAGCCAGGCTGGGTGTGCTGGAAGGGCTCTGCCAGGGCAGGTGCACAGGGCCAGGACAGGGACAGGACATGCCCTGCTGGCTTTGGCCGCACTGTGAGGGGCTGCCAGGGGTAAAACACAGCTCCTTCCAGACCAACGCAGTGTGACTAAAAGCTCTGGGATAATGCACTGTGCTGCTCTGGATAACGCACTGTGCTGTTCTGGGATAACGCACTGTGCTTGTGCTCTGGGATAACGCACTGTGCTGCTCTGGGATAACGCACTGTGCTGCTCTGGGATAACACACTGTGCTGTTCTGGGATAACACATTGTGCTTCTGCTCTGGGATAACGCACTGTGCTGCTCTGGGATAACGCACTGTGCTGCTCTGGGATAACTCACTGTGCTTCTGCTCTGGGATAACACACTGTGCTGTTCTGGGATAACACATTGTGCTTCTGCTCTGGGATAACTCACTGTGCTTCTGCTCTGGGATAACGCACTGTGCTGCTCTGGGATAATGCACTGTGCTGCTCTGGATAACGCACTGTGCTTCTGCTCTGGGATAACGCACTGTGCTTCTGCTCTGGGATAACGCACTGTGCTTCTGCTCTGTGAGCCTGATCAACGGCAATGAGAACCTCCCTTTCTCTGCGCCTAGTGCTGGTTGAAGTCATCTGGAAGATTCAGCCTAAATCTCTCAGCTGAAAGAGGGGTGGGCATATCCATGCACAGAAACTAAATAGCGCTTAGCAATAAGAAAGAAATTTTCAGCAATAACTCCCAAAGGCACTTTCTAAACACAATTCTTTTAACTTCTCCATAACTTTAAAGTTGCCTTCATGTCAATGTTATTTTCCCTTTTTATGTGCCCAGGCTGGAGCAAATTTACATGCTATTTAGATTAATCAGTTATACTGGTTATATCTGGTAGGAAGCTTTGTGTTCTTTCTCCTGCATG
Source organism: Oenanthe melanoleuca (assembly GCF_029582105.1). Classification (NCBI taxonomy): domain Eukaryota; kingdom Metazoa; phylum Chordata; class Aves; order Passeriformes; family Muscicapidae; genus Oenanthe; species Oenanthe melanoleuca. The sequence goes on along the minus strand of NC_079342.1, from coordinate 15,209,118 downwards.
CCAGCTGAAATTTCAAGCTATTTTTTTTATTTGTGTGTTTTTCACCCTAAAACAACTTTTGCAAAGGGAAAAGAGAACATTGCTAGAAAAGCTGTTTAATTCTTTGCTCTCTTTCTTAACCCAAACCACATCTGCCTAGCTAAAAATTATCTATTTTTTACTGGGCATGCATTTTTACAGTTTCTCTATCCCTCTCTCTCTTTTCTTAAGCATCGTGACCATTTTCTACTATCTCACACCAAAACTCATACTCTTTTGGCCAATGGATTTCTCTTGTTCTAAAACATTTCCAACTTCATTATTTTTGCTCGTACACCATTTTGTTATCCTTCTCTTACTATTTATTTTAGCATGAGCTTCATTTTTTCTATTTCATTTATACTGACACAATCAAATGCAAACTACTACTACTATAAGATTATTTGAAGATATAAGAAATTTTAAAATCAATATATCTTGGATTGTTTAATCTTTTGGGTTAAAAGGTTTTTTTTCTGGTTTAGTTATTTATATTTATTTTTACTTAGTGTCAAGAAATATGCCGAATGCTCCTCAGTAAAAGGAGACTGAGATGAAAGAATAGTATCAGATACCAGAAGTATCACAGTGAAAATACTGTATTATCAGATCTGGTCCCTAGTACCTTATTTTCAAGTTTTAGTCCTAGTCTCTTAACTTTTACCAACACTTTCTGTAAAGGGAATTGCATTTCCTGTGTCCGGGTTACAGTTTGTGGTAGACCTTCACAGTTTATCACAATTATTTAAAAAATGCCCATTTCCTCTTTGGTTTTCAGTGTAGGTACTGTTACAGCTTCCCATGACTCACCACACATTGGTGATTCTTACCCAGAACCCGTTGTTCCTTGTCAGGGTGGCAATTATTTGGTTTATATTTGTTGCAGCAATGGGCAGCATGCTGAAACATATATTGATATCAAAGAAAAGAACCAAAAGCTCAGTGACCAAATGCAGTTGAGAAAATCAAGAAAAATAAAGCCAAATTCTGAAAGATTTGTATACCTTGTGTGTAAAGAGATACATTTTTAGAGAGTTGTACTACCAACCTGCAGTTGGAGATAACCAATATTTCCAAGGCTGATTCTGTTCGTCTCAAGAGCGAGATCCATTAAACTTAATTACAACAAGAAACCTATTTCTGCTACACAAATAATATTCTCATGTAACCTAATTTAAAATAATTGCCTACATTGCTTTTCAGAAGGGAAACAAAAACTAAAAGAAGTGCTGACTTATTGAAAATGGTTGTAATTATATTATTATGTTATATTTTGCTTACAGCTTTTCTGGTACTTTGGTTACATTTTTAAAAAAACTTGAAATCTGAGGAAAATATAATGTACACTGGTACTAGAGAAAGGTCTGGATAAAAGGCTAATTTACAACTCACTGTTCTAGGTTGAGCAGATATTAATCCAGAGAAAAATCACCAAGGGTTCTCAATGTTATTTAAATAAGTTTTATGTTACACTGCTATGTAGGCAACCTTTATTTAATATAACAGAAAATAAAATAAAATAACTTAAAGCATTAAACCAAATAGTTTAATTATGTCTTAAAACAGCAACAGGAAATTTTTTTTGTTGTTTTTCTTTTTTTTTTTTTTTTTTTGTTTTGTTTTGTTTTGTTTTGTTTTGTTTTGTTTTGTTTTTTGTTTTTATGTTTTTTTTTTTTTTATTTCCACATATATTTTTCAGATACTATTTCAAAATCCCTGCTGAATTCTCAGACATTAAACATTGAGATGCCTATCAACAGCACAGACATCAGCTTTTATATATATTCATCCTCTAAGCATATTTAGAAGCCTGTTTTGTGCTTGCAATACTATAAAAGAAATTAGAGGTGCTAACATGCATTTCAGTGGACATATATAGATGTTTGCTGTAAATATATTGAGTAATATGACACAATATTAAAATTAATTAAACTTTCTAGGAGTTCTGTAGCTTTGACATGGTTTGTTCACTTATTCTAAGATGGTATAAATTCTTTTGGCACCTAATTATGAATAACCACTGACTAGACTGACCTTAGAGATTTGCAATTTAGATGATACTCTGTAGTAAGAGATTTTAGATGTGAGGGAGAAAGGATGGAACCAAGCAAAACTTTGTTGAAAGCCTCAGAAAGTTTAGGGAAAGACCAGGATTGGAATTGATGCTGTTTTTCTGCATTTTTCACAGCAGGACATACCATTTTAGAAGGAATTAAATTATTCTACATCATACAACAAGGAGTCAAGTGATAGCATGGAGATGATATGGGATTAGGAGATCTTTGATATTAAATTGTTACTGAACAGCTAGAGAGCAAAATATTCTGCAGTTTATTGTAGCATCAACTGAGAGATGCCACAGTACTGTGTGTCTCTATTACAGAATTCCTATCAGAGTGCAGCAGACTTCCTCTGGATGTGGCCCTTTCTGATTCAGAATTAAGGTAAAAAACTGCTAAACTACATGGATGAATTCCTCTACACACAGGCCTGAATTCACAAAGTGATGTGTTACCTACCTACAATGGATTTAGAATCTTACAAGGTACAGTGATCTGTTTTACAAAAGTAAGGAATATCAATCTTTAGAATCAGACAAATCAATGCCTTTCATAACTGCTATTCTGCTTTTCTGAAAAGCAGATTTTTTTATCTTTTCCCCATGATGACAAATCTTGGTTTAGGACTCAGCTAGGAGCAAAAAATAGCAGGAAAGTTGTTTTTCTTTGGATTCAGCTACTATTAGGAGATACACCTAATAATGGGATAGATTTTTGCTTGGAGATTTGCAGCCTAATCCCAAAGAGACACAGATGTTTCAGAATAGCATAATAGTTGCAGGTCCAGCTGACAGTCGGACACAGATCCATTTTTAATTTTGCATTACAGTTATGTTTACTAAATTTCAAAGGAAATTATATAACTTAGTTTACAATGCTGACAGAAGTTTAGGAATGCATGTTTTCTGTGTGTGCATGTTTACTGCTGGCAGTGACTAGTAAAACACCAGTGACATAAACTAGCTGATTATAGAAAAAAAGTTCTGATTCAGTAATACATTTCCAAAGGTCAATGAAAATCTTCACTTCTAAAATCCCTTCTATCCCTATTGACATTACTTGGTGTTGCTGTATTATACTACATGTTTAAACTGTCTAGAAATATGTATTGTTTTTTGATGGCTCAAGGAAAACATAGCATCTAAGATTAGGGAGCCCACCTCCAGTCCTCCCTGATATCCCTATCTCATGCAGATATGGTATATAAGATAAATTAAAATAAAGACAGTGTTAGTGGCACTAGTCTTTAAAAACAGTTTGGATGTTTTCTAATCTGTTAAAAGAGTAGATAAAGAGTTTAGAGTATCTGGTAAAATTCACACAATTTAGTCTCATAGAGAAATTCTGCCTTCATATACATACTTGATGTTAAATTTGTTGTTGTCAATTGAACTGCATTTATTCCTTAAAGCTTCCCCCTCAGCTGTTTAAAAGGTTATAAAGTAAGAATATTTTCCTTAATCCTTAATCTAGTATCCCTGGTGTATATACAATCCCTGGAGATTCTTCTACAAGTTTCTTCTAGTCAGTGTCAGGAGTGACTTTCCCCGTGTTGTTCCACTGTAAAATATAACCCACTGAAAATTGTGCAGCAACCCTACATAACTTCTTATCAGGAGGAGTGATCTCATTTCCATATACACCATACTATGAAGATGGGAATACTTACTTAAGCTGTTAGTTAAGTTCTGGTTTATATAATTTAAATATGAGGGAGGTTTTGTGTCTTGACAAAGATTTACTTGTTCAACTGCCTCAAAAAATGTTTTATATGTGTAAGTCTTCCAGGAGTACTAAAAAGAGAATTTTATCTCTAACATTTGGAGAGGACATAGAAGGTTGGAAAGAGTAAGTTTTAATGAGATTTCCTTGTGGGATGTAGTTATGATTCTGGTATTTATTAGTGGGCATTTATTTGAATATGAAAAGCAACCCATTATAAGAGTGAGATGTTTGAATATAAATTCTTTTCTCCACATGTTGTCATTCAAAGTTGTTGTCAGTTATATAGAGGTTGAGGGGTTATTTTCATTTTTGTATGAGGTTTTCTGTTTTTATTTCTTCTTTTTGTTCTGGTGGTTTTCTTCCTGAAAGGAGGAAACAGGAAGGTTAACACATCAGAAAATAAAGTAGGGAATTTATTTTCAGTTTTCTTACAATATATATATCTGTGTGCAAGGCATGATTGAATAGCTGTGATGCTAAGCATTTTTCATCTGTTGCTTTTAGTATTTAAATTACTTTTTCAGTTATTTGAAGTTATCTTTGCCAGTTTTTTGTCTTTTCTTAAGAAAATTCAAGTTGCAAGAGGGAAAGAAGCATTGTATTATTCTGGAAAGGTACTATTTCAGAGCATTCTGAACAGGGAATACAACAACACTGTGCTGTCAGAGATGTTGACTATTCCAAATTCTCATTATTCTTATGTTTACTGTCTAGCTAATGTCTTACTGACCTAGGCAATTTTATTGTAATAGGTATCAAATGAGTGAACTGACTGGGTTTACTCCAGTGTATCCCAGGTCCACTACAAATATTATGTGTAAGCACAGTGCTCTGCACATTTTCAATTGCCTGTCTAGGCCTTGATTTATTTTGATTTTTTTAAAGGTTATGGCCTCTTTCTAACAGAATTCTGACATGTCCATCTCCTCATGATTAGTCTGTATATTCTGAACAATAAGTGCTTGTATAGATCAGTTTAAACTCAGTTCCAGGTACAGTAAGAGTATATGCAACCAAGTATATCCAAAGTAAGTAATCCCTTACATTTTAAAAGGAACTAGAGCCTAACCTTGTTAGGCAAAAAGACTGTAGAGGGCAGTGTTATACCCTCACCAAAAAGGTCTTTCACTCCAGATGTTTGGCAATCTGATTATCAGGGCCCTTACACCAATAGAATAATGACTCTGTTGAAGTCAAGGAAATTACATCAGTGTATAGGCCCAGTATTTCCAAATCACTGCATAAACTTGACAGATAGAAAATCAATAGCACACAATTCAATCATACCATTAAGCTGCTTGACAGAACCTATATATGAACAATTGATGAACCAAGTATTAAATGAAAGGGTTTGGCACTATATGACTAAGTGTATAATTGATAATTATTGATTGCCATATGAAAACATTAAAGCTCATTCAATACTCTGGGGAGAATACTTCAAGAGGTGACATACAGCACAAGTGAAGCAGAAAGGAAGGCTTAAATATTAGTAGAACAATATATTTAGAAGTTTTCTGTAAGTCCTTTGGTTGTCTCCTTTTGTTGTTTGTGTGTGATTTTAGCTTATTTTTGTGTTATTTCCAGAAACTGAAAAAAAACCCAAAACCAAAACCAAAACCAACCTCCTGCTAGTGCAAACTGGTTTAGAAATGTAAATAGAAAAAATAAAAATCATGTTGCCAAGTAAGATTTGATTTATAAGTTCTCAATTTAAAAGAGATAAACATCAGTTTAAGGTAAAGTGATGACTTCAATTTTGTTAAAAACCATAACTGTTGGGATAATATGTTTGTAAACACTTAATTGCAAAATGAATGATTTCACTAAAATAATGAGCATGAATCTTTGTCCATTAAAACAAAATTAGTCAATGGGAGACATAGTACTGGGCATAGTGGATCACCAGGGATCCTCAGGCTTTTCAGCTGCTTTTAAAGATTGTTAATTCATTTGACTCACAAACTATTCATATCCATGGGACAAAGAGGTGATGTGATCCACTAGCCTCTAAAGGTAGACATCACTAACTTGTTTCCAGGAGCAGAGAATCCTGCTGTGAGCAGCTGGGAAGCACAGAAAGGAGATTCATGTTCCAAAACAAGTTTATTCACTTCCTCTCTCTGCTGCACTGTGGGAGCAAGTTCCACAAGAGATAACAATTATTTCTGACTCCTAACTGATTTCTGGTAAGATATTCATCAAATTGTTTTCAAATCAAATGAAAGGAATTATTGTTTGGCTCCTGCACAAGGAGCAGAATTAGCCTGGGAAGTATTGTCCCTGTCTTGTTCCCATCCTCTGTCTGTGTGAGCTGAGTGAGGAGGAGGATGCACAGAGAACTGCACTGGGGAAGTGAGGGGTAAAGCCAAAAAGGAAATAGTAAAGGCATAGAAAATTTCTTTTACTCATGTCATTTCCTCATTCTTCATTTCCATGTGGTGTGCACACAGCTATGCTGGCACAGGACAAAGGACAACATTTGAGTGGGAGAAAGGCTGTGGGCAGTAGCTGACTAACTGTTCATGGCACTGGGAGTGAAATCACGTTTTTGGAGCCTAAAGTTCTGCTTCTGTGCACAGACAGAATTTCACTGCTTTTCTTAAGTCTTGACTCCTAAAGGCCAGACAGTACTAAATGATTTTTCCTAATGTTTCCAGCATGGAAGCAGAGAGAATTGACAGTCTGTGCCTGTCCAGGTGACTTGATTTTCTCCAACACTGTACTGTGCCTTTGGAGTATCCCCCTTTCCTCCAAATATCTCTGCAGGCATTAGACATAATTTATGATGGTGAACAAATGAGAATTTTAAAGTTTTGTTTGCCCTTTGTGGCACTTTAGTATCTATGCAATGAGAAAGAAACATGTATTTTTAAATTAAACTTCAGTTTGTACCTCAGTGGCATTTACTGACTAATTTAATTGAAAGTTCTTTCTGGAGAATAAATTCACAAAATGAACTTCATGAGATGGTACTGTAAAAATATTTTACTTACTTGGAAAAAAATTAAGATATAAACATCTATTATATGTTCTCTGCATTATGATTGCAGAATATAAATCTATTCTGTACAAGCCAGCTGATGGAAATAGTTCCACTTGCACTATTTGCAGTGAAAATGGAGATGGCCAGACATGTTCATTTTCTCTGGGATACTGAAATGTGGCTTTCATTATTGCTGCTGGGCTTTTCCTTATCCTAGCTGCAAATTCAGTCAAATGTTGAAAGTGTGCCCTCCAACCATTTGAGATGCAGTCCCAACTGCAACTTTACTATGCTTATCAGAAGGAAATCCAGAGAACATTAAAAATGAAAAATTCTTGCCAACTTCCTCAGCATATCTAATTTTAAATTTCAGGCATGAAATAAGAATTAAAGGATGTCATAGCACAAGTCACAGTGCAACACTAAAATAATCTAGGTGAGGATGCTCCATTTGCTAAACAAGCTGTTTCTCATTGATAAACTTTGAGACAGTCAGTTCCACTTTGGCACGCACAAGAAAAATGCACATGTAAGTTTTGAATTACAATAAAGTGTCATATAAAAAGTTATACAGCTCAGCAGGAAACAAATGTAGAATTTTTGCTTTCTGTGTGGTTGCTGGTTATTTGGTTTAATTAGCAACAGTATGAATGGCAATGGAAGTTCCTAAGGTTAATGAAAGCTAGTTCTGAATAAAACACCTTATAATTTGGTTTGTATCTGAAAGACTTCCATCTGTAGCTGGCACTTATCATCATGCAGAGCCATATTGAACACTAAAATCAGTGATAATCAATACCAGTGTGGTGTATCAATAATAACACAGGCACCACCTGTACACAGAGCACTTTTGAGATTAAGGATTAATTTACCTTCTTTACAGCGATTGTTTGCCCCCTATCAGCCTGTTGGACAGAGTTTCAATTTGTCTTTACCTTGGAGAAATCAGGAAGTTTCCTCTTTATAGACAGTCTCTCTTGATCCAATAATCCAACCTTTGCCATCACCACCACATTAGGATCTACCAGTGGCAGTCCTTTTCTATAAGAACCATTGATTATTTTTCAATACAGCCTGAAATAGCATGAACCTGTTGACCAAAATATTTGTGGAGATGAGACTGAAAAAGAAAATTTTAAGAATAACTGACCATTAAGTTTACATTTACCTAAATATTTCTAAGAAATTAATCGAGCATGATGAATGCTTTTTTTTATCTTCTCTGCAGTTTTATTATTCGAATACTTTACAAGTAAAAATGTTGTTCGGTTTATCTGAGGCAGGAAGAAAAAGAACAAGTCTATATGTATCCAATTTTATCATTTTTAAGCCTAGGATTTTCTTTGAGTTTCAAATTTATATAAATTAAAGAAAAAAATAACTAAATTTTCTTGTTCTGAATTTTGAAGCCGTACATATTCATCTGTTTTATCATGTCTGTTTGTATTCTTCTGTATTTTTTATGTGCTTTGGGTTTTTTGTGGTTTTGTTTGTTTGTGCATGTGTGTGTGTGCATGCATGACAAGCACACAAGTAATGTCATTGTTTTAAAAATTTATTAGGCTAAATTTTTTCCTTTGTTTGTTTGGAATATTCTTACTATTTTATCAGAAAGGAAAACACCCCTGTCCAATAACCACCTTTGCTGCATCTTATTTTAAAAGTAGAAGGGAGAAAATGGCTTGGTTATGTCTTGAAGGATTTTTAATTATTACTACTTTTTTAGAAATTAATATTATTTATCAAAATATTAAGCTATAGCAAACCATCTGTTATCCTTACTGCCTGCTATTTGAGTTATTATCAGTTTTCACTTTTCTTCAAATCAACAAATATTCTTTTTATGTGTGTTTTTTCTAGATCAAGGTTATCTCATATACCATCTTTCTGTCTTATTTTAAAAGAATCTTCTTAGTCTGGGCTAGATCCCTTCAAAACAGCTGGGAAGACATTCTCAATAGGCTGAATTTTCTTAGTTGTCTTCTGATGATCCTTAAATCTACAGACATGCCAAAACCCAAGGAAAGCTATTAATCAAAATTCTTGACCCTGAGTATTTCACAGCCATTCAAGGTCTTATCCCCAGCAACCTTATGGGAGAGGAAGGCGCTGTTGTGTGCTACAAAATGGGAAAGGGAGTCACTGCAATGCTGGTTTGTTGGTTGTTCATGGTTCAGCAGGAGCCCAAGCCCCCAGTGGATGTGTGTCCCTTCCCTCTGCTGCACTGCCCTTGAGCCCAGCCTGGAGCAGCAGTCCATCCAGCAGAGTGGGGTCCAGAGATCACTGCCACAGAGACAGAATCAGCTGTGCCCTGGCTGGAGATCTGGGCAACCCAATGCCTTAAACAACCTTTTCAAACACTTTGCCCTCCTGATAGCTGTGCCATAGAGCAGCCTATAGAGAAAGGCCTGTATTGCCAGGTAAAGGACAATGAGATTGTTATAGCAGCAGGATGAACTTCTGCTGATGTGCAGTTAAAACACACTCCACCTTAATCATCTTCTTCTCTAGGGCATGAAAACTTGAGTAGCATGGATATGAGCCAGGCCTCCACATGGCCAAGGAATCACTATGGTGGGTTTATCAAGGAACAGATGTAGCTGGAGAGATTATCAGTAATATGTGAAGAAGGAGTTAGGTACCATATTTAACTTGAAACAACACTGAACATCCAAGATAAAATTAAAGGCATCATCGTTAACATGACTTTCACAAACTCAAAATTACACTCCTGCTTTTTTCTGTCTTGATGAAAATTATGTTGGACTCAGCAGTTAAGTCATCTCTGCAATGAATGCTGTTTCCCAAGACCCAGATTTTGTGTTGTCTCTATGTACACACTTCTAGTTTTACTCATTAACATATGAATTTCTTTGTAAGAAAATCTGGGTTCTATTGTACTATCCTATAATTGTATGACCATGTAAAAAGAACATGTAGTATCAGAATTTTGCTATCAATAAAAGCAGTAGATAGAGGCTGCTCAATTTTTTGGATCCAGGGAAACAGGGATTGAAAAGACTTAGGCATGAAGTCCAGTATTTGCTGCTGAAGTGGAAGTACAGAAACAATGTGGTAGACACAAAATTTAAGCAAAACCCTTCTTCATGACTCCCCTAATGATATAGAAAATGCAACTATCCTTATTCTTCTTTTATCTTCCTCCTCCCTTCATTCTGTAATAATCATAGCAGCTTATAATCAACCATCCATTATAATCAGCAGATAAGCAGGTTCTGGAAAACTATGTGTGGATAGAAACATGTCCAGTGTAATTTTCACATGGAGCAGTGCTACTCTTCAAGGATTAGAAATATTTGTATTTTTCCTCTGCATTGGTTTTCTTGGCTTTTCATTGCTACATTAGTGAAGAGTTGATTTAAAGAAATTTTGCACTTCTGGTTTGCTTTCCAGTGACACATCATAAAGAAGTTTTCAAAGATAGTCATAATGAGTGTTTTACAGATTGAGAAACTGAGTCCAGGCAACTGATTTATTCAAAATTATGCAGTGAGGGATAGAACCCAGGTTTCCTGGCTCACAGTTCATTGCTCAAAACACTATGTAATGCTAAGTTACTTTAGAGGATACCTTTAGATGGCAGAAAGTAACCAGAGTAGAATAGCATCTCCTCCTGCTATTCATGTGCAATGTGTGCAGTCAACCTCTCCATTTTCTCATTCCTCAGGGGGTCCATCATCTCTCACATCCTGTTTGGCAGACCCTACACTAAGTAATGCTGCACAGGGTTAAGGGAAAAGGAAAGAACTAGAGAGTAGGGATGGCAGCTGTGCTGCAAAAGGGAACTATAGCAGCCCTTTTTAGCCTACAAAGTGTTTAGCATTCACACTTTGCATTTTAGAAGAAACTTTTATCGTGTCTATCACAGAGACACCACAGGCAAGGAAACCAAGGGAAAAAGAATAATTAAAAACTCTTGCTCTGCAAGACATGGCTGAGTTTGTTTTTAATTCTAATTTATTTTGGCAATTTTTCCTGTAAATATTCTTTTATTATTCATAATGTTTATAATGAATGAATTCAATCCATGATCCCTCTTCCCCAAGTTCAGCCTCAAAACTTGAATAAACTCACTTGTATCCAACATTTGTGATTTGCCAGTTAGCAACTGTATGAATAATGGCAATAGTTGCTGAAAAAGAAATTCCTTTACTGAGGAATGTTGAAAGAATAGGCATCTAGGGGGTAACATGGGAAAGATGTAAATGCAGGTCTCAACTTTTATTCACTGCATCCTATTACAGACACTCTGAGCAATTTTTATGAGAGTTTTTTATATTTTTATGTTCTAATATATCAATCAAAGGCAGAGCAGACTAAGAGGTTGCAAGCAGAAACTTGATGTGAGATTTTTAATGGCAGTTGCTTCGAAGGATTATACTGGAAATTCACTTCATGAACATTCACTTCATGGCATCATGAACATCTTTGTATAAATAAGTGTTAAATGGTATGGCTTCCTCAGCTCACAATTTAGGTCACTATGTAAAGGGCATTTCAGAGCTGTAGAGGCCTTTTTACTTTTTGCTTTTTAAAAACTATTTTTTTGTAGTTTTGACAGCATTCACCCAACAAATATCTTCAAATAATAATTTGAGGAATTTGGCAAGGTCAGTTCATAAGAAACAGAAAGTAACATTATCGAATCAAGCTTGGATTAACTGCATTGACAAACACAGACTAGAGTGAAATTATTTTCCTATTACATTTTGATTAGTTTGTGGCTGTCTTCAATTTGTAATTTACCTTTTAAGAGAGTCTGGATTGCTCTGTGGGAGCCTCCCTGACAATATTTGTCTCGGCGTGGTCAGTGGAGTATTGAGGTTATAGACAAAGAAATCATCATCAATGATTAGTGAAATCATTAAGATGGGGTCAAAATTTGAAAGACTTGGAAATAGAGAAGAAACTCATGCTGGATGTTTGGTGTAGGAAATATCTACAGGAGATCTGCTTTAGATGGCAGAATTTGCTCCAAATTCTTGTATTAAGTGTATAGTATTAGTTTCCTCCTCCCACTTCACAAGGTATTTCATTTGATGATATGAAATTGTCAATCAAACAGAAGTTGGCTACTCCCAAAATTTTCAAAGTGGATGTTACCCTTTTATTCTGGACATGATTGGGAAAAAAACCCCAAACAAACATGAAAAAATTCTTAAACTTTATAATCTACTTTCAATGATATCCTAAGATGTTTCTTTCCATTGCAATTGCAGAATTTTTTCCATCTCTCAAAGTAATGTAATATTTATACATAATTAATGAGATTTTAATCTTGTTAAGCCACTGAGCTCGAAAGAAAAGTATATTGTTTCTAGATTTATGGCATATATTTATTTTTTATTTACAGTTTACTAGAGTAGGAAATTTAACCTAGTCTCCCTTCTCTGTCTGAGTGTTCCCTCCTCTGCTGATAGACTTCTCATTCTTCTGCTGGTTACATTTCTTTCTGATTGGATGAAAAAAAAATAGTCCCTCAAATGAGAAACTCATTCAATAGCAGGCACTGAGAAGCCTCCCACATATTTTCTCCTGCTCCTGAACACATTTCCAAGCCCTCAGACAAGACTGAGCTTAGTTTCCTTACATTAAAATAAGTAATTTATCACAAGTCTGTCAGAAGAACAATGTCTGCTGCAGTGTTAAAATGTGACTAAATTTACTAAAGCTATAAATAGGCAAGTGTCTATAATTACATGATGTATATGGACTAAAATAATTTCTGAATCATATGTTCCCCTGATTTCCAATAAGAAAACAGAAGAACATCCATGTATACACTGCCCTTTTCAAAAGCCTCAGTCTAACCCTTCTCTTTAGAGCTTTTTTACCCCTGATCAATGGAATTGTGAAAGAAAACATCAGGTTACAAAAAATGATTATGAATATTTATTATCATCTTATGAACTATAATTCATAAGTGTTCAATTGCTTCCAATTTAAATAAAAAGGCCACTCCTTCCCCCACCAAATAAAAAAAAAAAGAAGAAAAAAAAAGTATGCTTGAAGAGATAACAATAAGCTATTCTTGACCTATGTGGAGCCATAGAAATTTTAGACAAAAGACAAAATTTTAAATCAAAGAAATAATTGAATGACCTCTGCCTGAAAAACTATGCCATAAATTATCTTTACACTCTGTGGAAACATTCTCCTTTGCCTTTAGAGTAAATCAGACAATTTTCAGGCCAAACCAATTTTCTAAATCATAATTAGACAAGAGGCTAAAATAGGTCTTTGTAATGGAAGTGGGTTATAAATTTAACATGATATCCATAATTCATCCCTGAAGAAAGGTCGTTTACATTCTGAAAGCTTGGATAATATAACTTAAAGAGCTGGCCTGCTAAATGGTGTAACAGTCTATCTTGCTTAGTTTACTTTAGAATTTTGATTCATACTGTGCTCAGTTCTTTTCCCAGTGGGAAAGCAAGATTCTTAAACCTTTTTCTCACACTTATTAAAATAATTCCCTACTCACCAGGACATCAGCCTTGGGCATGCCCAGTTCTTTTGCTAATAATTTTGTCTTTTTCAACCTTTAGATGAGTTCTGAATTATAATTGACTAGCAAAAAGCTTAATTTTTGTATATATACACTCAAATGCTTAAAATATTATTCTAACAGAGGAAGAAAACATCAGCTGCCATTCAATAGAGCATTAGGCATTTAGCATACACAAAAGGGTGGGAAAGACATGTTTGAGTGGCTATGACAAATATGTCAGTAGGCAAATGAGTTGCAATATATATCTTTTACATAGCAAAATTAGAAATTCTTGGTATTTCACTGAGTAGCCAATTGAATTTTCAGATTTTTTTTTCATTATTGTGTCAGCATCCTGCCAACTTACATTAAAACTAATTAATTTAAACCATTTTTTTCATTGCAGTTTTATTAGTATGAAAGAGAAGAAAGGAATATTCTCCATAAACTGATAACAGCTATATTTTCCAAGAATTTTAAAAGAGGATATTGACTTTAATTCTTCTATCACAGTACAGAAAAATCTATAATGTTTTTATTTTCATAGCATTGCTTCCACTGCTTCAGGTACTGATCAGAAGTTTGTACAATGCAGATTAGAGATAGTTATCACAGAGAAAATCTGACAAGTTGTTGCTCAAGGCCACAGCAGTTCATTTGTAAAACTAAACTGCACAGGTACCAAAATAGGAAGGCTGGAGTCTCTTTTACACTAGATTCTAAATCTGTCATTTAGCTAAAAGCCACAGTAGTCCTCAACAGAGGAAATCATCACTCTCTCTAACACCCCTGTACCAGCAAGCAACCTGCTTGCTGGTGATATTTCACATTTAAAACATTTGGTCAAAACCACCAACCACTTGCTTTGCCCTTACAACAAATTTGCTAAGTCCATTCCCTTTCTGACCTCGTTTTTCCAAACTGTGTTTCAGCATCCTGGTCTTTTTCTAGGCCACAAGCAAGAGTGGCCTCATGCCAGCACTGTTTGTCTCACTCAGGGCTGTTTTGAGAATGTTGAATCAACATCTAATTGAGCAGACAAGCTGTCTCTATTTGCCCCTACATATCCATTTGTGGTTTTTCATCCTCCCACAGAAAGACTTTCTCATAATCAGCCTTTGATTGGATTGCAAGCTCTTAAAGTCAGGTATTGGCTTTCTACTAACTGTGTGTACAGATCAGCTTTAATAAGGCCTTGAAACTTGTTTGGCCTTTGGTCAATACTGTGATGGTAACAGATGATAAGTTTATCCAATTCCTGACTTTCAATACTCCTCTGTTTTTCTCTACAGCACGCTGAATGCTGCCCCTGCTGCAGCATTTCTTTTTTTCTGCTGTAATTGCCTTCCCTTGCTTACATCCTAGTGAATAATATATGCTCACAATAGAGTGTTTGGCCCTGTGGGAGGACGTTCCAGTCACCTCAGTGTTTTTTTCAAACATGCTACTGTATGTGACACTATGAGACAAAGTAAGTAAACAACCAGATTGCAGTTTGAATGGGTGCCACAGCTCAAATCTACGAAGGCTCAAGCAGAATAAAGAACCTTTCTGGTCAGCACCATGTAGTTGATAATTGGAGGAGTATCTTGCAATTACTTTAATAATTCTTTTGATTTAAGGCATTTGCAGAACACTGAAATGAGGACTATTAACGTTCTCTGAACATTTTGCACATGAAGAAAGTGAGGTCCTCTGAGGTAGAATGACTCATACAAGGTCACACAAGAAGACAGTAGAACAAGAAACATAACTTGTTTTTTGTATTGCTATCTACAATTAACCCCATACATAATAGGTAAAATTCCAGGGAAGTTAACAGCTCTAAGACTTTGCTGAGCTCCATGCTTGCAGGGCAGGCCAGCAGGTCACAAAACATTTGCAATATTCTTAAGGTATGAAAAACCAGGTAATGTGATTGCACAAGGTTTTCAAAGGCAAAAAGTGTGCTTAAACCTAGAAATATGAAGGCTTGTGGCTCCTTACACCAGACCACAAAGTGGGCAAGGTGACACTTAGGCAGTAACCTTTCCTTTGTACCATGCCCCACATTTGCCCCACGATTGGAGGGAGTAAACTCAAGGACAAAGGGAGCAAGGAGTAAGCCATTTGGTAATCTTATCATGTAGCTTCTGCAAAATATTCCCTGCAGTGCAGAATTGTTCAAAGTTGCACATGCTGTGTGTTGCTGAGTGAGAAAACTGGCTGCAGTGCGCTGAGGAATATTGAGGAGAGAAAGAAACTCGGTGACCTGGTAATAGGCATGCTGTGTGTGGTCTCTCCTGGCTATGAGTCCCTGTATTAGTGATCAGCTGCATCCTGCTCAAACCAGACACTGCTCAAAATTTACTGATCGTTGCAATGGTTTTGAGTCTGGGAGAAAAGCAGTTTGTGAATGTTTTCCAATGGCAAGTGGCTCCTCTACATCTCAACAGGAGCAACTTTCTTCCTGTTCACTTCTCTCTTCTCATTCCTCACACTAAACATACATGACCTGTTAATTAAATCAGATATAGCACTCGAGAAAAGCTGGCTTTTAAATCTAATACTATGAATAATAAAACTGAAACACATACTTAAACTATTTTGAATACTAGTATCTAAAGTTTGGCAGCTATGCAATACATTTGTATCTTTTTAGAAGCCCTGATTTTTGAAAATGATGAGAAAATATAATTTCCACTTATATCAGGTTAGATGCTGTAGGACTATAAGATCAACCAAGAGAATTTCCAGGGAGGGCAAAAAATATCCACTTGTACATCTGTTATTAGGACCCCAGCTTTCTAGTGGCTGGTTTGCTCACTGGTCTGAAAGGCTGTCAAAAACTACAATGATGTGTGTAAAGTGCTGTTAGCTTCACTACAGGAAAATCTGCTGAGTAATAGCTAGACAAAATATCTACAAAAAGAGATTTTTTTTCTGCTTATTTTCCTTTCAGTTTGGATGGTGGTATAGATGGGAAAAAAACCCTAAAAATTAAAAAAAAATATTAATGTCATAGCAAATAACTGGATCACTGGGATATTGAAGACTAAAAAATTATCTAGAAATAGATTCATATTGCTGCATTTTTACATTCTTCTAAAGTATGATTCCACGAATACAGAGAAAAAAATAACTAAAGGATAGGACACATTTAAAACTGTGTATATGCATGTAAATATATGTATCTAATATATGAAGAGGATACCTAGCACTGCATAATTTGCCTGCACCAATAGGTCACACAGTACATGGCACTATGCCATAGGAGGTAGCAGCTGCAACTCCTGTGGAAAAAGGACCAAAAAACCTGTAAATGAGCAGGATAAGCAGCCTATTGCTGTATGATGTCTGTACAAAAACTGTTTGCAGGTTTCTCTGTCTATCTAT
Source organism: Oenanthe melanoleuca (assembly GCF_029582105.1). Taxonomy (NCBI): domain Eukaryota; kingdom Metazoa; phylum Chordata; class Aves; order Passeriformes; family Muscicapidae; genus Oenanthe; species Oenanthe melanoleuca. The sequence continues at coordinate 15,192,443 of NC_079342.1, read as the reverse complement.
GTATCTTTCCTCACCAAATTACAAGGATCTCACGGTTTAAATACTCCTACTTCTTTTTTTTAATATGAAAAAGGTAATCCTAGTTGCCTGGGGAAGACAGCACAGCACAGTGTGAATAATAACATCTCATGACATACTAATGGAGAGTAAATTTAGCATTTTTTAATGAACCACAGTTGTTTCCTGTTTTCCTCATTTCAATGTTGCATCACAGAATGTTTTATGAATGTTTTTCATAAAATAATGTGGGGCATTTTTAATGTTTTTAATAATAGTGTGCTGAATTTGGATAGTTTCATTTGCAATTTAAGTAATGCTTTGTTCTGATGAGATCTCTGGAGGTGGTTTTGACATTTAAAAGTGATGTGAAGAGATTCAAAGTGATTAAAGCTGTCAAATGTTACCCTAATTGTGTGACTGCAATCTTTTCAGCCTCTTTCAATGAGTGTATACATTATACACGCTGCACAGCACTTCTGTTTAGATTGAGGTTTTTTATTAATGCCATCCTGATTGACAGAAATTATTGCAAGATCACAAGTGGAACTAAATTAGTTTGCCACTGCATTCAAGCAACATGCATAGCCATGAACTTTTAAGATGCAGTTCTCTACTTAGTCCTTCCTCCTTTCCCCCCCTCCCCAGAAAAACAATGTCATGGTAGTGACAGATGATATCTTTCACATTTATACTGTCAAACTGGTTCAGAGGAACAAGAAAGTTTTGCCCATATTAGAATTATTTTAACCTTCAGTTTGTATTCAAAATGCTACTTGACAGGTCATTTATTTTAAATATGGTTTCTAGCTAAGAAAAGTATCAGATATATTCTAATTAATTATGAACAAGTCAGATTTTCATGACTGATATTTTATTAATATCTTGCTATGTATTCATGGAAGCTGTAATACTTATTGATACCTTCTTGTCTATTAAAAATAAGAAAGTTTCAAAACCACTTTGATACCTTTAGATATTCATGTCTTAGCCATCTGGAGTAGTACTATTCCAATTATATAAGAATATTTGGATATGTAATGGGTTTGTTTTTTTTTAAGGTAATTAGGTCCAAATGCAGTAGTGCCTTCATAGATTTGTCTTTCTATACTAGTAGGAATAAAGGGTAAAAATTAAATGTTTAATGAATTTTTTTGATCTTGCAGAATACTGAGTGATGGTGGTGTGGTTTAAAAACCTGCATGTCACAAGTGTTCAAGCAGCTAGAATGAAATGCACTGTGTTTGCTTATGACAAAAAGGCTGGTAAAATGCAGCAAAATGAGCATGGCTGCAACCATAACCAGGATTGTTAAATATTAAATACAGTGACAGTCATGTTTCTGAGGATTCTTTAGACAATGGATGAGGTGTGTGCTGGCTGTAACATTTTAAGTGACCACACAAATGCAGGAAATCTTGTAGCTCCTATCTCACATATCCTGATTAGTCATGCTGCCAAAAGAGCTAAGCAAACATGTAGGCTCAAAAAGAAATCAAAATGAACCTTAATACTGATGATGACAGCAGCAATTACTATGACAAGATTATCTCAACTGAAAATATAGTAGTGGGGACATCACACTGCAGAGAAAAGTTTTTAATGGGCTCCAAACTCTACATCAAACACTCTTACAGCTAGGAAATGACAATATTTGTTAATATTACAATTTGAAAGAAGAAAGGTAGAAAAAAACCAGAGAAAAGTAAAATTTGGGTACAACACCTGCAGAAAAATGTCACAAAGAAGCAAAGACACACAACATACAGATATTCAGTTTTATTTATGAGTACTTAGAGGGCGGTGGAGTGCATTTCTAATGAACATTTCATTCATGCCTATCTTGTAGGTAGGAGAATCACAGTGAACAGGTGTAGGTGCTATTACCTCTTTCATTTTCTGCTTTTTAAAAAATTATTTTAAAGAGGCCCAGCAAAATATTTACATAGGATGAGTCTCAGTAGCACTAAGCTATGAGAAAAATAATGCTTTAAAAATTGCCCAACAACTGCTACAACAGGAGATAGGAGGTAATTCTCCAAAGGAATTTTTTTTCCCTTGTGTTGTCCAGTTAGATTTGCTTGGAGCTTTTTCCTGCTCAGTGACTGATTGTTATCTGGGCTACAGAGAATAGAAGAATTACCATGTGAAATGTTAATTGTTTTAGCAGTAAATGATTATATTGCTTACTCATTGGTGGTGAATTATTTTCAGGCTATTTTAATGCCATGTTTTGCATTGAGGGAATTATTTGTGTCATTGATATCTTTGGAATGTTGTGCACTTTTCAGTCATGTTGCAGTCTCTTGACAACATTGCTAAGAATTAATTATAATTCACAATTATAATGGTTAACAATAAAGCTCAAGTTTCTCAAGTTTCGATGGCTTTACTGTCTGATGAGGGTAAGTAATAGACTTGGGTGAATAATTCATAGTGAATAATTTATTCAGTGAATTTGCCAAATAATGTCTGCAAATAATTCTTTAGATTGTTTGCAAGCAGTCCTTTGTCAGTATTCCCACATTTGAAATCTGAGCTCATTAGAATGGACACATGGTCTTTATGGTGTTTTCCTGCTCTCTGGTTGTAATTTTAAACCAGAGTATTTTAATTTACAGAACTGATAATTTGCTTTTTATGAAATGTTTCCCAGTATTTTCTTTAAATTGAGCAATAAAGCAATTGGCTAAAGTGCCTTTACATTAAAGATTAAATTAGACGTGTTTAGATAAGTAATTTCTAAATCAGTTATTTTCAAATTCAGGTTTAATTATTAAAGAATACAGTGATTTTAAAACACAACTCATGCTTTCTCAGAGTTAGCATTACTTTACAGTAGGAGCTGCATCTGGTGTTGGCTGCCTGTAATTGTCAGGTGGGGACGTGTCTAAAAATGTTCAAAATTCAGCATTCTGCTGACAGGTTTGATTTTGCTGCAAGGCAGAAAACACATGGGCTCGGTAAGCTAAAATGATTCAGCTAAGCTTAACTAAACTGTGTCCTTGATCAATGATTTAATTACCTCATTCAGCTGCCTGATATGGTGACCATGCTTCCACATTATTTCACACTGCTGGGTAAATGCCACTGCAAATGCTGATTTATCTTTGTCTCCCAGGCTGCAGCCCTGCCCCTGCTTTGCTCCCTCCAAGCTGACTTGTGGAACAGCAAGTGCTGAAATGAGGCTGCTCTCAGCTCTTCTGAGGAAGAAGCTGCCTCACTGTTTCATAGCAGGAGCTTATGGTTTGAAAAGAGAGCAAGCCAGAGTGAAAGATTTTTCCTCAGTTTTGCCCCCCAGTTCTCTGTTAAATGAACATAAATCCACAGAGGAGTTTTATGTAACTCCACAGTGACAGAGCATGCTGTTATCAAGCACATAAAAATGTGGGAAGAACCACACTGAGTGAGACCAAAGGTTCCACCTTACTGAATATTCTATCCTAAGCAGTAACCAATTGCAGGTGTTGAGGGAGGAATACAGAAATTTGATGAGTACAGAAGGCTTAATCCTTACCAGTGTGTAGATTTCATAAAAGCCAGAGACTGTTTGTGCCATCTGAGGGAAACTCATGCCAAAGCTCTTTGCATTCCAACACTGCTTTTATATTAGTGGCTTTTCAGAGTTTGAATGGGAAAAAATGAGAAAGACATAAAAATTTAATAGACTTGCACCCAATATTAATATATAGGAAAAAAAGATTCTCTATTAGGAATTATAGAATACTCTCCTTTAGCTGGAGTAAACAAATCAATACTTTATCCCTGTAATATCCAAAAATTTTGGAGCAGGCAGGATAAAACTGCAGTGATGATTATGAAGTCCTGCTGCAGGCTGTACTACATGGAAAAAAAAAGTCCTAAAAGAAGAATGACTAATTAACTTTTCCTAGGTATGTGTGTACTTCATGTCCTCTTAAAATATGTGTAAATATTTATTTGGAGGTGAAATCACTGGACATGGAATAAATTTAGGAGCTTTGGTTAAAGCAGTATCACTGTGCTTAGTCTTTGGACATGATACTTTTGAAAGGGCACTGTTTCAGCACTTTTGCTGAACACCTCACACACCAAAATTGCCATTCTGAGATAAAAGTCTGACTAAAAAGGTCATCATTCAATTGAGGTCTGAGAACTTTAAAAGTTCAATCCTTGTCAATCACTGAGTGATTTTCAGATCTTGGCATTGTCCATCACACAAGGATTTAGCAGTTCTGATATCCTGCTCTTCCCAAGGTACAGAAGACCCATCAAATAAAATGCTAGTTTGGGCTGAATTTGGAGCCTAACTTAAGGAAAAAAATGAAACAGAACAAAAATAATAAAAAAAGAAAAGCTCTGAATACTTTAGAACATAATGCCTTAGAGGCATTGGACAATGACCAATGAAGTCCTTTTAATCTGTTCTCAATTATGAAGGAAATTTGATTTTTTCTGTTAGGGAACTAACATAGGCCCTGTGTCACTTGCAGCACAGATGGCTGTGAAGATGGGAAGTCTATTAATTTGAAGGAAAAACACATCCTCATACCAGTAATGCAGATGATGGCAAAAGAAGCATTTACTACATACTAAACTGCACTTTCCTAGAAATGTTTTATTTAGCTACTACAAATAACAAATAAAGCAGGTACATTTCAGATGTTTGGGATATGTAATTCAAAAAAGAGGTTAAACAGGGACTTTCAAAACAAGATAGTTAATACATTTAAAATTAGATAGAGAATGCATTGATACATAAAATTTTCCAGGAAATCACGCTATGAAAAGCCAGTGCTGATGCAGGAGACAGAGGAGTCCTGCACTTTGTTTGAATAAAGGGAGGAGCCCTTTAAAACTATGCTGTCTGGATTTATTGCATTTTGGGGGTTCTTCTAGAGACCTTCCTATGGCTCTTCTTGCAATGAACCACTTATTTGCAAAACCTCTGGGGAGGAATCTTCTTATACTTTTAATTAGAAGCTGACATTTGGGAGAAATGAGCTGCTCCCAAATTTACTTCAATGTTAGTGATATATTTTTAACACAAGGCATCCCCTGTAACTCAGAACTATTACCGTACATGATCCAAATCAATGCTGTTTTACCCAGACTTGACCCTTGAATTTGCTGGCTGGAGGCTAGAAACCCTCAAGCCTTTCTTGCTGCCTTAGCACTGGCCACCTGCCTGGCAAGGTGTCCTTTGTCACCTGCCACCTTTGCCCCAGCCCTGCCCTGCCTGGAGCTCTCTCCTGTGTCACTGCCCCCAGAGATTTGCTCTCCTGTGTGCTCTGGGAAGTGGCTGAGGATGCTGCTCTCAATCCCACAGCCCTCCTCATTTTCCAGTCACAGAAGAAGGATGTGAACAGGGAAATCGGGGTGATAGGTAGGAGTAGGGAGACAGAGTGTCTCAGAATCTCTTTTAAAATAGGTATTTCAAGCTATTCTTGCTATCAGAGCAGTGGAAACCTTAGGCTGCCTCTTTTGGAGAGGAGGAATTGTAGGCTGTCCTCATCATGAAAGGAGTGTGAATGTCCTGTAAAAAGCAAAGCTTTCCTCTGTGAGCCCTAGGGCACCGGTAAGCCTCAGGAAGGTTCCACATCGAATGTGGTTTTTGTCTTCCTTATTCGGTAGCAGAAAAGCAGTCCAACATCTTGGGATGCATGCAGGTACAAAGCCAGGCACTTAGGTAGCCCAGAGTCGATGCTTCAGTCTGAAGTATTTTAGCTGCTCTTACAAATATTGTGTAGAGCAATTTTAGGCTAGTGGGAAAGAAAACTTGGTAAAGGAACAGCTTATTCAGTGCTCTCTACAACAAATAACTGTAAAAAGTTTTTTCAGACACACATTTCACAGAACAGACCTTGCCTCCTGATAGCAAGCCCACTCTGCAGGTTTGGAATCCTGGTGTGCTATTTCCTTATGCTGGAAAGATACACTCCAAAGTATACAGTAATAGTACAAGAGAAGGGAATAAGAGTAGGCTGAAAGGCTGGAGGGGGAGAATGAGCCTGTGAAAAGATAATATTTAACACTTGTGGGTAGCATTTCATTTTCCTTGTACTTCACAAACATTGACTGATTAATAATCTCACAGCAATACACTGAGTCAGGTAGTGCATTTCCTTCCTATTATTATTCCCAGTTGGTGGTGCTATGAAATGTATAGAACTAGATGGGGATGGAGGGGACACATCAAGAGCTGTCTGAATTCTCAGTAGTATCCATGAGAATTCTTCCTTATTATTTTGATTTAAGCAAATTTTAGCTTTTGAAATCAGAGTCCATAGAGTGCCTCATTAACAACATTTTGCTGGCAGTGCTTCCTTTTTTTTTTCATTTCCAATTATAAGGCAACAAGTGAGTTCTTTCTTCGTGCACGACAGCAATGCCAGTCATTCTTGTTTGCAATATATTTGTTGTTTCTGTTGGTGGAGGGAAGGAAAGAGGCTCTGAGTACTGGCAGTGAGTGGTATGCTCTCAGCAGCTGTCACTGCTGTCAATTACTTGGTTTTCATTTATAAAAGGCAATATGGGATCTTTAGCTTTTATAGTACCCAAGAAAGGCTGGTTGGTGATTATTGATTTTATTTAGTCCAGGGGAGCTGCTCACACACAGACTACAGTGAGTTGTGTGCTTCCTGCTGCTAGCTCTCTTGCCACTTACTGTTTTCAATTATTTATAAAATCCAAGGCACATCTCAGAACAGCTCAGCCCAGCCTCTGAGACAGGCTGCTATTACCATGGTAGTGCTCCATCCATGTGCCTTCCATTTCTGTAACAGGAATTGACATGAGCAAATTGCCCTAATGAAGACTGATGCATTATGAAGGGCTGGGCAGCAGAACTAACAAGTTCTGGTGTAACCATCACAAGCTGCAAGTGCCATGGCCCTGACTTTCCAAAGCAGCCACCACTGGCTATCAGCAATTTGCTGTGCTCTTCTGCAAATGAGTCCATCCATTTTGTGCTCACCCTGCCTTCTCTGAGTGCCTCGTGAGGATAATGATATGAGCAGCTCTGTTTTCTTTTGACAGACAAAATGATAAAAATGTTCGGAAAAGCAAAAGAATTGTTTTCTTCACACAAAAGAAAAATCCATGAAAAAATTGTCAGGGAGATTTTCAGAAGAATCTTGATTACAGGCAGACATGGAGAGAAGAAAAATTTTAAAAAGAGCACTAAGGGGAAAGTGAGCCAAGAAGGCATTCCTGGTCATACTTGTTTCCCACTTTTTTTCCTTTGAGATGAAAGCTATGGAAGACTGAGAAGCTGAACTATTTACTATTTTCATCCTGAGAGGGGGCATTGAGGCTGTAGTTGAAGCAGGACAAAATAACAACAGATCTTGAAAAAGTGCCTGTTATTCTAGAAAAGAAAATTGGATAAAATCTGAAATTTTTATTACTCTGAAAGGATTTAAGATGTTCTAATTATTTTCAAAGCTACACCAGAACAAAAAAGGAGTCAATTACCATTGTTCAGTGAAGAGTAAGCAGAATATAAAAGGTCTGGTCAAAGAAAAAAAAAAAAAAAAAGATATGGGGATTAGTTAAGAAATAATTTGTTGACTGGCAAAGAGACAAAAGTCTAAAGTTTCATCTAAGGAATTTCCAAACCTATCAGTATTTTATTTATATCAGTAAGCTGCATACTCAAAGATGTTTCTAGAGGTACAGTACATAACTCAAAGTATGGGAACCCTATTATTTGCTTCCATAAAAGGGCCTAAAATAATTCTGTCCAGAACATTCATATTGCTAACAATCCCAGAATATAGGGTAGTGGCATTTAGAACTCATAAAGCTGAAAACTGAGCACAGTATAGTAGGTGCAGATTTTTACTTTCAAGAAGCTGACAAAATTTTCCTTATTTAATTCTATTACCAAACCTTTTTAGAGTACATTACATAGGAGTCACTTATTCTGTACTTTTTGCTTTCTCAGAATTGCATTCACAACTTCATTTGATCCCCAGAAAAGGAGGGTAGAGTTAAACTTTATCCCTGATATATATATATTTAGGTTTATGTTTCAACTAATATAGACTTGCTCTTTAAATAGTGTTTTGCTTTCTGTCTTAGTATGTCCCTAGAAGAAGTAATGTAGCTTTTAACTGTCTTTCCATGAAAATTGCTGAAAAAATACTTCCAACATTTACCTTAAAAGCATATTTACAATTTTTGTGTCACTTTTGAAAGGAATTTTTTACATTCATAACTCATACAACTGGCAAAGGAAGCAACTACATGGAAAAGTGTACAAGAATGAATATATATTTATGGTAAACTTTCTAAAGTACTCTCTCAGCTGCAGATTTTAGAGGTTTCTTTTCTAAAGGGGACAAATTTTCCAACTATAGTTTTTTTAGGAGTCAGCCATGGATGCTGTAGTTCATGACTTCTTCCCAGGATGCTGATGCTGGGGCCAAGGAGCTGAATTCACTTTTCCAGCCCCTGGCACATCAAATTAAGTGGCATAAGAAGCCCAAACATATAAAGGAATGTGTTCCACATTTTCAAGGCCTATGTACACTGTAAGAAAAGGAACTAAGAAACTAGAAATCCACATTGGGATGAATAGAAGTTCCATCATTAATGTCAGTGGGAGTGATAATCAGCCTGTATTAAAACAAACAAACAAACAGAAACCCCATAACAACCTTTTGCCTTAAGTGAAATAAATGTTTTAGATTTCTTGTCAGCACTTGTTCATCCAACAAGTGATTATATCAAATGGAATGTGCACTGTGAAAAATACCATCCAAGGAGAAATAGAGGAAAGTTTCAGTATGTAAATGACACTGAAGAATGAAGATGCAGTTCTAAATTTTATTTAAAAAAAAACGTGTTTGGGATGGCTTCTGTCACTTGTCTGAAGATTTGAATAAGAAAGGTCAAACTCAGAGCAGGAGGCCTGACCAGAAGGATCATTTTTCAGGGTCAAGACTTCTTGTAACACAATCTTCTCTTTTGTACAGATATTATTTTCATTCATTGCCTTAATTTTCATAGTCTGAATAAAATTTATCGAACCAATTTCATGACAGATTTAATGTTTTCCCTAAACACTTAAAACAAGAAGGCAAACTGTAAAGGTGTTGAAGCTGTAAGAGAATGTTTATGGGAGAACTCATCATGACAACATTATACACTTCTAGATGTGATTTTTTTTTTAAACCATATTTTTGTTATTGTATTTAAGATAATAATCTTGGAGAACATAAGGAAGAAATTCAATCCCTTTTGTAGCATTTGTTGCTAGTGAGTCAGTCAAAATATCAGATAGGAAAGCTCTGGTTTGTGTTACAGGTTATAAATACATGCTGCTTTTAAATCCAGATCTGTGATTCATACACTAAATCTTTTCTTTCCTAAAAGGTACTAGAAAGCTTGAAAAGCAGTAAAATAAAATGCTGATTTCCTCTGAAGGAAGACATTTTTGAGCTGAGGCATATGTTATACTGGGAACTTAAAAAAATGGAATAAAGGCAATATAAAGACACTTTGGAGTAATTATTAAAAGAAGCTTAAGTCATCAGCCTGTGTTTTAGACTAGAGCACATGTGTATGCTCATTAACACAAGTACAGAGGCTTGAGAGAGATGTGAAGGATCTTCCTGTGTGAATTCACAGTCTGAATAACAAATTATGCATTTCAAAGCACAAGTTATATACATCCATTGTCACAGAGTGAACAACAGGTCCAAAGAATACTGGAACCTCAAAACTAAGCATTCCCTAACAGCAAAGGCATTTTAATCTTAGTCAATTTAGAATTTAACAAAAATTATATTACTATGAGATGACTGCAATCAATTGGTGGTTTTTGCTTTCAATATAGATTTTAACAGGTCTGGTTTTTCTGGAATTAAATGGCAATAATATTAACAGTAACAGTAATAGCAATAACCGTAATGAAAAGGCTTCTATTAATTTGTAAAAACAAATTTATAGAAAAAGGAAATGTTCAACTAAGCTGAGTATCCTATCTGTGAGAATGGAAGCTAAGATTAGAGAAATCCCTTTTATTAAAGCTATTTTAAAATCCTTCCAGCAACTAAGAGAGTTATAGTGTTTATCTTAAATTGAAACAGACATCTTGGGACTTTCCTTTTTTGGTCTTCTTTAAAAAATAAAATAAAATTTGAAAGAAACATATGCACACTCCCATTTTACTCTTGCTAGTTTCTGAAACCCCAGTGAAGTCACTGAGAGTCAGGTAATGAAACTAAACTGTGTGGTGATGGAGTTGTTCCTGTGAACACTCCCACATTTATTTATAGAGAAATCAGTCCTCTTAACTCAGAACATTTACTATTTTTTGCAAAATAAATTTTCATTCCAAGGTTCACTAGTACTTCTAGACATTAAGAAAATATTTTCCTCCCTATTTAAACATTTTCTTTTACTCTCAAAATAGAAATGAGGGATGAAGTGGAATTTTCTGTATATCACAGAAAAATTTGTGAAGAAAGCTCGTGTAATCTTGTAGACAAAGTGCACTTGGATTGCAGAGGTAGTTTTAGAAAATATCTAGCTAGACATCTGTGATATGTAGACATCATAAGGTTAGTCATCCTTGATGAGCAAAAAGGTTCTATTATGTGGTTTTAGAATAAACTGAGTACATGAAAGATAAAAGTCTCTTACTGTCAAATTCAAAGGAGAAATCAGTGGGATTGATCATGATAATACATTATATGAACAATTCTTTTAAGTGGGGTTTTCACTAAGTCAACAGGCTGGGCCTTGCAGATGTTTTAGTCCCTTGGAAACTGTCCCATCTGCATTTTGGAGGTAAACATTTAATTTGAAAACTTCTGTTTTCTCTAGAATTCAATCATTCTGTCACTGCTAAAGATTTTGAATTTAATTACTATATGACCATAAACTTGACCATACTTGCTTGCTCAGATCCATAATCAAATAATCCTACCAGAACTTATATTTAATTCAGTATGCACTGTTTCTTATTGAAGTTAATCCTTCATGCACTTTGAAAAGCTGTTACTTCACTAGCCAGACATACCCAGAGAATGCAGGAAGGAATGCTTATCATAAAGAGTGTCCATTCCACAGAAACCATCAGCTCTGACAAACAGACAAAACCTGGTAAAAGTTTCATTCTCATAACCACTCAACTTTCTGAGACCAAAGTATTAACTTCTGTGAAATGAAGTTTTTTAATAAGTGGAACACTGGAATTCTGTCTGGAGCTCTGAAGTTTTCATAATGATTGGGCACACAGCTAAAGATAATACCTTTTACATTCTGTACTTACTATAATGAAACTTCCAATAAATCATGCATGTAGCTATTGAAACATAGAGCATATATCCATGGAAAACTTGAAAAATTAACATTTATTTAGTTTTACTGAGAAAATCCTTAAGCCATTTTGCAGAGTGCTAAACCCTGGGGGTTTTCTTCTGCTTGCCAATGAATAAATAAATAGTGATTAATTTATATTATACAACTTAAATATGTAAACCTTACAAAAATAGTATGGTTCATTAACTCCAAGTCCAAGTTTAAGTATTTATTTAAAAACCTGTCAAAAATTAGGAGGCCTCATGACCAGCTTCTCAACCCTTTTAAAATAATGAATCTCTATGGAAGTCAATGTCAATGGATATTGGGGAAAATCTGGTTGTTAATAAATGGATAGCTGAAGAATCTTTTTTTTCAACCAGCTGACATTCTCATTCAGGAAATGAAGCAGGAAACATTTCATTAACAGTGAAAGAAAAAAAAAAAAAAAACAACTAGTGAAAAACAAACAAGGCAGAGTCAAAGATCAGACATGAAAAGGATGATAATTGTCCGAGCTCCATTAAAAATAATGTCACTAGACACCAGCTAAGGTTCAGGACCTTGCTTCTTTAATTCAGATTGATTCCAAGATATAAAACAAGGACAACTACCAGGCTTTCTGTCTTATCACAGAGCTCTTACCTACACTATTTTAATTAACTGAGTTCAAACTGATCTTAATAAAAATAGATTAGCATTCATCAATATATGGAGGGAGCATAATATAAGAAAAAGATATCGTTGAATCATAATATTATTATAATTTACTACATGCAGAGGAAATTTTCAATGAAGTTGAACTTTTCCTCAGCTCAGTGGCTGTAATGTACCTGAGGCCTGTGTGCTGCCTGAACAAATTAACAAACAGGATTATTTTTTTTTCAATGGACAGAGAGACATCAAGTCAATTTTGTTCAGAGTTGTTCAGGATAGGTACCTAAGAATACAGAGTTGCACTATGCTTGCTGAGGTGATTGGACTGGAAATACCAAAAATACAATCTGATCTCCTGGTATTGTTTCTCCTTAAAATGTCTGTAGTTAGAACCAGCCTGTTTGTACATTTTTTAAGTCAATGCTACACTATTTTAATCTGGAAAAAATCTGGTTATTGTGTTTAGGAAAGCCCAGGTCAGCTTTTACTAAGGTTAATTGGGGTGTGCCAGGAAGACTCTCAGCTCAAGGGCTTTCCTAAATGACGTGGATTTCTTTCAGAATCTTTTCAGAAGAATTACTTCTATGTTCTGTTTCTTCATTTATTTTCCTTGTTCCCGCTTTGCCTGATGCACAAAGACAAAATTGTAATGTGTGCAATCTGGATTTGTGTTTAAGCTGATAACTCATTTTCAGTAAGGCAACACAGGCTCTCTCACACTCTTAACTCCTAGAGCCCCCAGACTGCACAACAGGCAGCACCACTTTTAACCTGGACTGAACACAGCTGGCACATCCTCTGTTCTTGCTTCATATCACAGTGAGTGACTTATTCATTCAATTCAGACAACTCTTTCAAGGCCACCGCTTAGGGACTAGAAAGTTCCTTTTTTTTTTTTTTTACCAAAGTAAAAAGTCAGATAACATCCCATATTGATAAAGAAAGAAATGAAAGTATCTCTGAACCTCTGGTGAACAAGATGATTTTCATGCCAATGGAAGTCTCCCCACACATTTCATGCAGCACATACCATCAGTGCTCCCAATAAAGGCAGTGAGTTTTCAGAGAGAAAATACTTGTCACAATTTATATGGCTCAAATAGGAGGAGGCTTGGATAGAACAGAACAATCCAATTTGAGCCACAGGTAGCTGTAAATCTAGAAATGTGTGTTTTTTCATTAAAAGACCTTGAGAGTTAAAGTCATGGCTGAACAGCTTAAGACTCACTGAGATACAAACTGAGATAACAATAGAAATGTTCTTTGGTCTGCCAAGATCTCTGATGCTAATGTGAAATAGATCACAGGTTAAAGACTAAACCCCAGAGAATGGACATGAGCTTATAAACTTGAAAAAAAAAATTTTTTTTCCTTTCCCCAATATTTTCACTTATAGGATTTCAGGTGGCTTTCAGTCATTCCTTTTATGTTTTCCAAAATGATATATAAGAAACAGAATTATGACACATCTTTTAAAATTCAATTAATTTCTATTGTGCAATCATCTTTGAATAAAGACAAGAAAATCCATTTCCAGGAATAAGACTATATTTTATCCCTACTTAGATATCAGATATTGCAGTCACAAATGTAGAGAATATTTTTGCAGGTCTCAATTTGAAAGTATATTAATAAATCTGAGGAAAAATATACTTTTTCTTCCTGTAGAGTAGCTTATTAACTTGCACTGTGAAACCTGAAATGGGGTTTAAATAATAAATTGTAGAGCCTAGCATCTGTCCAAGATAAAAATATAAAATATACCCATTCTCTCTCTTTTTACTTTTATACAGCAAGCTAATGAGGCCAAAAAGTAAAGCAAGAATTGCTTCTCCTTTACAGTCACTGACTGTTTGCACAAATATCACTGGGATGTACACACATATTTATTTCCTTTATTTAGTTTCAGCTCCCAAAACCATAAGGAAAAAATATCAGAGTATTAAGATCTAAGAAAAAAAAGGGAAATCAGAATATTAAATAAGGGGGTAATTCTGGGTTCTGAGTTTAAGAGTTGATATCCAAAAATTTTTTAAGAAATATTGAAATGTTGCTAAAGTCCAATTTTGTTCAGTTTGTTTTTCTGTTTCTTTTTCTGGTTTTTTTTGTTTTTTTTTTTTTTTTCTTTTACAGAGATCACACTTTATTTTTAATGTTCAAGTTTCAAAATGCCTTTTCAGTGGGCTTTACTAGATGCTTTTGTTGAAAATCTGGACTTTTTTTGATCAGTCTGCCACTTATCTGCTACAATGGTTACAACAAAGCACAGGTCATCCAAAAAAGGAATATTTAAAGGACAGGTTTCAGGAAACATCAAGAGGTTGCAATAAAATATTTGTCATGATTTATAAAGTAGTATACTACATTTACTAACATAGCGTGTACTTTACTACTGTCTTTGTTAAAAATGTTTAACAGTAAATTGCTGTTAATAATTTGATGTATAAAGAAGAAAAAAAAACCATATTGCTACAGAAATTGCCTTGGTATTTAAGATGAGTTTTAGGATGAAACAAATGTTTAATATTTTCTTTTGAATCAAGTAAATAATTTCACTATGAGTGAAACTATGCCAGGCTTCAAAGTAGAAATAAAAATACAAAAGTCTTGTGGTGATGCATAATGAGCTTTGTCCAAGCAAAGATATGGAAACATTTGATACAAATCACACCCTAATTTTAGTGAAATTGAATAGGAATAACTTAACTGAAAATTTTCATCACTATGAAATATGGATATTCTTAAGTTGCTGCTATTTCTATTCCTTTTCAGGAGTGTATGCTTGTATTTTCTAAACAGATTCCCTGCTGCATCTCCCCCAAATGACTGAATTTCAGAGTCTATGTGCATGCAGGAAATAATGCACACATATGAATTACCCATGTCAAACATTCATTTGCTCAGAACTGTCCAGATTCAAATTTGAGTCAAATCTGACACTCATTGGCACCTGGACAAGCACATTAAAACATATTAAATGTTATATATTAGCACCCAATTTGGCTTTAACTTTGCATATGTCTCCTTCTACAAATTTTGTCCTGTGGATCAGCTTCCATGAACACACAATAATACAGAAGGACAATGATATTCCTCTGTTTCCAAAATACAACAATATGCTTGTCGATTTTTAAAACAAGATGCAGGATAGATAATTTGCTTAGCTTTAGATGCTAATGTACAATATATTTTCCCATCTCCTCCCATTTAGTGAAATTACTCCAGAAGAAAGATATCCCTTTTTATTGAAGTATACCAGATTAAAGTGAATTATTAAAATGCATAAAACAAGACAGTAATGTATAATGTGGTTTGTGACAAAATGTACTGTAACCTTAACTGTAATTATATCAAATATATTGATTTAAATTTCATAATCAAATTGTGCAGGTAACGATCCATATCTTTGGTAATTGAGTTGTGTGTGCAAATGCAATTATAGTAATGGTATAAAAATTTGATGATGCCATCTAGATTAGATTGAACTTTGGGTGTACTTTAAAGAATATTCAGGGATTCATAAAAAATCAGTTTATGTGGACCTATATCGTACAACAGGACTGATGTTTTCCTGAGAATGGAGTTTAATCCCTGTTAAAAGTGTGGCCAGAAAGTTTCCAACCAGGAAAACATCTTCAAGTTATATTCTCCTGTTAAAATATAGGACACAGCTGATGAAAACCTTTGTAGAAGACAGCAACTTTGTTTTGTGCAGAAGCAATCTCAGGTATTCCTGAATGGGCTTTTTTTGGTTAACAGCACTTTTTATAGATATTGAGAGCTTCAGTGCTCAAAAGCATTTGGAACTTCTAAAATAATGACCAGCAAGGTTATACTTTGCAGTGCAGGAGGGAGAGGCATTTGATAGTTCTCCACATTACTGAAATTATTTAAGAAATAACCCACCCCTCAGAAGGTCTTTATATAGTTCCAAATGATCAATCATTTGCAATGAGATCCATACCCTGCCTCTGTTATCAGCTGCCTGCTTGTGATGGATACAGCCATGGTAAGCAGTGTCTGTAAATTTGCTATAATCACACATTTTTGTTTAAGAGTAAGCTACAGAGGTTCTGAACAACATTTTTAAGGTCTGCAGTAAAAACTGGAAAAAAAAAAAAAAAGGGAAAGATCCATTGAACTCTATCCCTGTTTCTGGAGAAAATTCTTCCTTTTGTTTTGTTTTCAGCTCATGCAGACATTATTAATCTTAATGGTCTCCATATATGTTTTTAAATAACAGATTTTGACTCAAAAGTTCAGTTAATTTTTTATGAGTTGATGTGAATTTTCATTTACTTAATGGGAATATATTGGAGCCATAAAACAACAAATATTTTCTGCAATATGATAAAATGTTCCTCACATGAATGTATATGTTGAATCCATAAATAAATTAAAAACCATATGAAATATTCCTGGCTTTTCTAAGTCTGCATTATTCTCACACCTACATCCTATGGTTCATTTTTTGCTGGCAGAATCACATATCTAGCAGAATTTTAATTGCAGTATAGCAAAGGCAAGTAAGACTAGATTATCTCAGAATTCGAGCATACAGATTTTTTAAAAAAATCAGTTATACAGAATTTCAGATTAATCAAATGTGTTACTAGAAAAAGTGAGATTCAAAAGATGTGGGCACAATTTGAATATGTTTGTGGGTAGTGCTCTGTGGCTGAATGTTCAGCTAATTAGAGTTTTCTTGGACCAAGCACATGAAGAAATGTAGGTTCTGTCACGTGCTCAGGCACACCATTCAAACACAGAGGAGAATTCTTCTTTAGAATTAAGAAAATTGTGATGACACTTATCTTTGCTTTCTAAGGCAATTGTGGCTGTATGCTCATGGTAAGATGTGATGAAATCAGAAAGAATATAGGATTGTTTTCTTATTTATTTATTCTGTTTCTTGGTCTT
The DNA here is from genome assembly GCF_029582105.1 of Oenanthe melanoleuca. Taxonomy (NCBI): domain Eukaryota; kingdom Metazoa; phylum Chordata; class Aves; order Passeriformes; family Muscicapidae; genus Oenanthe; species Oenanthe melanoleuca. The sequence goes on along the minus strand of NC_079342.1, from coordinate 15,175,577 downwards.
TTTTGGGAGAAGATATATTGTGTGTAGGAGATGTAGAGGTACATATTGATCCTTATCTTCTCTAGATCATCTCTGAAATAAAAAAGATAAGTAAAAAAATTCAGTAGAAAATTCCCTGTTCTACAAGGACAAAATGTTACTTATATAAGCAAGTCTAACAATGGAGAGAGCAACAAAAGCCTTTTTCTGAACAGAGGGGTAGAATAGAAGGTCACAAGGAATCGTGGTTCTCATATTATTAGTTTGCTCAAAACTATGACTGTGTTTTATAGCAGCTTTTAAGTAATGTTTTTTCAGATTCTATTCACGTCACAGAAAAAAGCACTAATATTGATTTTTGCTAATACAACCTAAATGCTTCCCAGGTACATTAAATTCAATGACATGTAGTTTGGCAGGTGTGTTTTCTCAGTTACAGGTGTGCTTTGCACAAATCTGCCTCTAGAAGGAGGGGTAGATTATCAAAGCAATGGCCAGTCTCTTTCAACCCATTGGCCAAAATTGTGCCTGAGTCAGAGAACATTTGCTGGGCACAGAACATTCTCCAGACATATCACATTGCAAGTATTCATATTGTATTTTGTCTAAAAAACAAATTAAGAAAGGTGAGGAGTCCAATTGATGATAACACTTTTTACTTCAAAACTCGTGGGAGTTCCCAGCTGCAGTGCACTAAATTCTGATTCAGAGCATCCGAGTTCATGGGACACATTTGGCCAAGAGAAATATGAATCACTAAAAGTTTGGGTTGCCTGAGTGTTATCACAGCAGTGACTGCTCTGAGCCCAGCACCTACAGAGAGAAGGGACTGATTCACCTGGTAATTATGTACATGTCAGAACCTTAATCATGTCACTTGAAAGGCACTGTAAAGCAGAACAAAGAAATATGTGCTTGTTAGACACAGGTTTTAAAAATCTCATTGAAAAAGAAAAAAATACAGGACTGATTAACAATTTTTCCATGTGCTCAGGAAGTCTAGAGAACAGACACATTTCTAAGTATTTGAGATAAAAAGTTAGTAATTAGAAATGGTCTTAGATTTGAAGTGGAACAGAAAGCAAGATTATTTTTTCAAGGAGCATTTGTGATTAGGCTGTGAGCTCATATGTAGCCACTGCTATGCTTTCCAGTGCATTGAGAATTTGGACATTTTTACAAAGGTCAAAGGAGTTGAATAATGACATGGTACTAAACAAGAAGAAACAATTAAAAATTGCCTTAGTTTTTTATATCCTTATGAACAAAATATATTTTTACTTTTGATATTTTTTAAATGCTATGCCTATTTATAAGCTAATAAAAGAAGTACATAATTATTACATCCCACTATTTTTAAAATCTAGATTAATCCTCAGAATAAGAAAAATATCAATTAAGAACATATAAGCAGTATTAGAAATTCAACAGGAAAGATAACATTCAGATCATCTTATTCTGATTTTCAGAATGATCTTGTGTCAAACTGATTTTTCAGTAAAATGAGTGGATTTGACCAGAATTTTTTATTAAACTTAATACCAGTTTATTTCATTTTTTCTGCCTCTCACTTCATTTTTTCAGCAATTGTCAGAGGTATAATTTGTTTTTGTTATGACATAATGCATTTGAATTTATTAATTTCTCTTTATTGATCTACTTATGATTCTTAATAATGTAGAATTATCAGAATTTCTTTGTGAAGTAATAAGTGGAGTGCTTTTGGAGGAAGGCATTTATTTTTTGAGCCAGATGCAGAAGCACTAAGAATATCACTAATTGAGACTTAAAGGTATCAGAGAAGAGAGTTATGAAAGTAAAAAACCTGGCCTGAAGTGTTCAGGGAGAAAAAAGAAAATTTAAATGTAAAAATATCTAAGTACAATATTGATCTACTCTTTATTGAATACATTTTTTTGTGCAACACAATTGTGTGAGTCAAGTTAGTATTCTGTAGCTTATCCTAGAAAGAAAAGCTTTCTTTTAAGAATAAAATTGTAGCCCTCAATTTCTTCATTCAAAAGCTTTCTGAATGAAATTCAAGATTATCTTTTTCTTTTTTTCTGAAGCAGTTATATGATTTTGCTGTTCACAGTGTAGTTGTCCCCTAATTATATTTTAGATAAAAGAATATTTTAATGGTCTTGCATACAGCAAGCAAATAAAACCAGACAGAATTATCTAAAAGTTCTTGCTGCTCATTCAGTTTCCTGAGCTATTCTACAGCAAGCTAAAATGGAAGTTATGAATACTTTTGTTTCTGAGAGATGCTTAACTTCCACAGTATAAAGCTCTCACTACCCCATTCAGTAGAAATAATTTGCTGCTTTTCACACCTCCTAGGCATAAAGCTGTTGAAGAAGCTATTCTTTAAATTCCTGTAATCAGCCACCAGACCTGATTTCTAAAATCCACAGGTGTCTTTCTCACATGCAATTCCTGCTTTTTGAAAGATTAATCTAAATTATTTAAACAATTGAATAGATATGTGCACTTACCCATATTCAGCAGTACTCATTTACTCCTGACTTTGATCTCAGCAGCCCCAGTTCAATAAAATGCATAATCACATAAGTGGTCATCAACATGGGGAGCTAATAAACAAAAAACATAGATGTGCTGCATAAGCACCTGAAGTGTTTGGACATGAGAGCACTTACACACTAGAAGAGACTCCTGATTTGAGCTTTTGGGCTCTGAATCAAGCACCTGGAAGGTAAAAGAAAGATTCATTCACATTGTGTGTTTTGTGTTTAGGGCTATCACTCTAGGTTCAAATGTGAAAAATGTTCTGTTGCCTTATACACATTTGTAAACATTTTTACAGCTCACAGAGTCTGACTGTAAATGAAATATTTACACCCTAAGAGAGGCTGGAAAGAGCTGAGGGTCATTACAGGGCTGGCAACAAAAATTATCTAATGCACTTTCTAGAAATAGTGAGAGAAGGTAAACCTGGGATATGAATATCAAATTTTTAATTGTTCAGAGCCATGCAAATGTTTACAGAGTCCTGGGAAAGCAAGCAAGGAGTAACTGAACCTTCCAAAACCAGTGTCTTAATAATAAATACATATTCTCACAACCAAAAATTGTATTTTAGGAAGTAAACAGCAACATGCACAGTGATTTAAGATTACTTTTTAGAAGCATTTTGGGGGTTGCTGTCATTTATATCCTTGACTTTCATCTACTAGTAAGGAACCAGTCAGTATTATAGCACTTTTAGTCAAGTTCCTAATTGGGTTTGAGCTGCTGCCACTGGAGTCACTCTGATATCTAAGTGCATGACTAATGGGAATTCCCTGATAATTAGAGGTGATAGCTACCAGAAAAGTGTTGAAATTACGAGAATAGAAATGGAAGCTTGGGCTTTAAATATTGTTCCCCAAAGTATACCCTCCAAAAAAATTAAATTTTCTCACAATTCAGGAAATTCTTCCTAATGTTAATCTGAATCCTCACATGTACAGCCCAGTTTCTACATGTCTACAATTCTTAGTAAATGGCAGAGTAAATTCACAGTACAGAACAGCATCCCAGTCATCCTTCTGGAGCTTTAAGGGTTAAGGGTTTCTGTTTAGTTTGGTGTTTTTCTGAGGGAATGCTTTGTGATAAAAAAACACAGATAAAGATAAGAAATTGGGAGATAATGTCCCTTTTAGATATATACCAAATCATTATTATCACAGCATAAATAAAAGTAAATATTATGATAAAGAAGATACATTAGAAGAGATGGAAAAATGATCATATAATCACATGCAATTACCAAGTTTACCTATTCAAAAATTTGGCCCAAAATAATGAATAACAACAACCTCTTCTAGGAGGCTTATGATGGATAGAAATCTCAGATTCCAAATACTTTCAGAAGCCCATTATTGTTTAGGTTGATGGTTCTGAATAAATACCTTTTATTTTTTTAAACTACCTGAAAAACGTGGCTGAGGATTTAGGTGGATGGAATCCTTCCATAAACTTCAGAGAGGAGTGTTTGCTTTGCTTCTGCTTTTGCAATGTTTTCTCAGGATGAAAGGTATAAATACCATTTATACCATGTAGTTATTTATGCAATTATTCTCATGAAGAGATCCTGGGAATGAGAGCTGTAAAGCATGAGCAGCTGAGAAATTGGTTCTTCTACTAAGAAGCATGGTATGAACTTCCCATTACAGAGTAAAGTTCTGATTATTTTCTTAATTGTGAGGCTCTGTACCTTCAAACTGACATGTTTCAGCCTGTGCTTAGGGCTGAAGTAAGGAAAAAACAAAAGCCCAAGTCAATTACAGTTTCAATTAGAATAAATGAAGATATTATTATTGTTGGTTTGATATTGTTGATAAATAAAAATGATGCATTTTAATATTTCAATTGTATTTTAAAATATGTAGAAAAAGGTAGAAGTTCTAATGGATGAAAATATAAATTGAAAAATGAATCTTCTCCAATAGCATTTTTTAAATAGCTGGATAAGTAAAACACAATTTTGCTATGGAAATGGGAATTACTGCTGTAGCCACTCTATCATTTCAGCAAAATCCTACCAATAAGTTACCATAGAGTTTGATTCACTGCTAAGTATTTTGAAGCTTTTCTAGAATGAAAGGCTGAGACAGCTGTAAAAATTGAGTCTCCACCATTCCAGCTGATTCAGCCAGGAATTAGCCATGCTCAGGAAGTCCTTTAAAAGATACTCCATTCTGAGGCATCAAACCATGAAAATATGTGGAGCTGCTGTAATTGAGCAGTGCTGAACACATGTCCCTGTATTAAATACTCTGATTTAAACAGGAGCACACAATCTCTGCCTCACACTGGAGGCTTTCTGGACACTGCTCCTGTTCTCTCAAACGTCTCTGTCTTCACAGAGCACTTGGGAGAAAGGATAAGGCCATGATTTGGAATCTTTGTGTCCAATCTTTCAGAACACACGCCAAAAAGGTGTTTTCTGGCCATGCCACAGCACAAAGGGTGGGATGACCCTTCTCCAGGGTGCTTGTAGAGGAATTGCCAGCCTCCCATTCCCTCCTCTCCTCTCCAAGTGCTTAACCTTCTCTTCGCAGTTTGGCTCCAGCGTGCAATTATACACAATTATCAGCACTTTGATTGTAGTGTCATCAATTATATCAAGGAAAAAGTTCTAACCTTTATCATTCTGGGGAATAAAAGTCGAAAATTTGAATGATGAATGGAAACAAATGGAAAGAAATTAAGGATTATTAAATTCGTTATTGATTACTCAACTTCAGGAATTATATAGGTATGAATTGATGCTTTTTAACACTCAAAAATGTAATAGCTAATAGATCTTCAGTCCAGTCAATGCAGTTAATACTGCCTCATTACCCTCCTGCTCAATACAGCAACAAAAACCATCTTTAAAACCCCTAGGGCACTGTCCTGGAGTCTAGAAATTCTAGTCTCTACTCTTACTCTGTATGATAAATTTAGAAGGAAGTTATATTATTCTGATCAGCTCTACTGTAGTCTTAATACTTTCAGAACTGTCAGAATGTTTCAACATCCGCTGTGCAAAAAGGCAGCGAATGTGTAATCCAATTTTAATACACATTATTTCATCACCATGCTAGTCCTTATGATTCAATTATCCTCTCAGTGCAGGTCCTGCAGCTGAGCTCTAGCCTGGATGTTTGTAGGCAAGGCAGTCATGCTTTCAACAATGGAATTGCACAACCTGCACTCTCATTTTCATCAGCTGAGGTCTACTTGCACTTCCCCCTAATAAGCCTGTAAAACTGGTGTGATTTAAGAAGTTATCAAGAAGTTTTCTACTTAGGCATGAACTTCCCCTGAGGAGACCAAAGTACACTTTTTTCCTAAATGGACTACATATAAAGATGCCAGGATTCATTAGTGTATGTTAGGTAAACATTGCTGCAATTTGGTTTAAGGAATGGGGAAATTTGAAATCGTTGAGTGGTTATGTAGAAAGTAATTTGCTAAGAAGTGGCCTTGACTTGGGAGTCACAGTAATAGTGTAACCATGTTTTGTGTTCTGATCATTGTCTGGGTGACCTGAGCCAATTTAGAAGGTATCTCTGAACAGAGAATGCTTTCTGTGCTTTGCAGTAGTTCCATTCCCTGGGAATTATTTATAAATGGCCTTTTACATGAATTTTCAAATAAGCATGGGAGGGTTTAGGAGATAAGGCATTTTTCTTTCCCCTAATCATATATGATCCTCTTGAATTTGTAAGCATTAAAATTTGTTTTGCACATACAATTTTTTTTAACAATTGTGTTTGATTTATACCGCAAATTTACAGGTAGACCCGTGAATTCAAAAGTATTTTCAGAAACAAACAGCAAATTTCTCCTTATGTTCTTGTTCTCTAATCTGCTGGTACCAATTTATTACATGAAAAAAATCCCCAAACCACAAAATAGGAAAAAAAGTCTGTTATCCCTTCTTCTTAAATGTTTGCCATGTGTGTGTGTGTGCATAGATGCTTTGAATTGTCTGTCAATTTTTTTTTCCATTAATAAATGATGCCAAATCTTCATTAGGCTGTGTCATAATCCCAGCTAGATATATCTAAGGTCCAGTTACTCTTCAGCTAGACAATTTTTGAGCATTTTTCTTTTTCTTACTCTAATTGTTCTTTGGAAGTACAGTAATGCCTTTTAAAGTGGTTTTTGAATCCATATTTTTTTAATCAAAGCTTCCACATATGCTAGAATTCCTTCTTAATTCACTATGTCTTTCTGTTATAAAGTTGAAGAGTATCTGATTTCTCATTGTGTGCTTGCTTACATTTCCTCTTTCTACATCACTGTTGATCATGATTATTTTCATTTTTTACTTCCTTAATTGGGAATGGATGTCTGCTATTGAAGAATTGTTCTTTTTAATCTAATATTTTGTTTAGCAAAAATCTATAGTAGGCTTAGTTGGAATAAGATTAGACTAGAAAGTGAATTTTCTTCTTTCTGTATTTCCATCCTCATCTCTCCATTTTCATCTTCCATAAGATATTCTAAAGCAGAGCTGTACAAAAGGAACACAGAACATGGGCACTGCCAAGGACACCTTTGGATAATTCCCTCAGTCTAGTTCCAAAATCTAGTTACTCTTCTTCAGTCCTACTTGTCTTGGTTGGAGTATTATTTTTTATCATTCTACAGATTTCCTGAGAGTTTTATTTGCAGCGAAATTAAATTATGACAATGAATAATTTTTAATACCAAATCATATTGCTGAAGGCAAGACAGAGCAGATATCCACCTTCTCTAGGAAGGCAGCTCAGCTGAAGGCTGTGTGAATTGGAGCCCCTTCAGTTCAATTCAGTGCAAAGTGTTTTAGTATACAATAAGGCTATCAATATCATCATCATGTTTGATCATTTTATACATTTTACATATGATTTGTCTGCCTGAAAGTGTATCTTTTTTATCATAGCTGTGTTAGTTGATCTAATGAAAGTTACTACCTTCCCCTGTGAATTATCTCACATATCCTTAGACCTCTAAAATAACACCAGTGGAGTTCCTACTTGTATTTTCTCTTTTGTTCCAATAAAAATTAGAAATTAGAGCGAGCTCCATTGGCAGAGCATGTTTGGCATACACATGATTCAAGCAATGACTTGCAATACATTGAACTTGGATTTGCACATATACACACAAGTATGCTAGAGGAAAAATAAGGCTTTGTTCCTCCACAGTGCTCTTATCCAAGCATAGGTGTCATTCTGTTTTTTATAGCTTGTTAATACATACTATTCAAACTATGCAAAGCAGTAAAATTAGATTAAAATCAGATATTTTCCTTTTCAAAGAGTGTAAGACCCTAGACACTCAACTGTCTGAAGTATTAGTGCCTTTTAGTTATTTTCTCTGAGATACCACTTTTACAGCAAAACTGTGTTTACTGAATTCAGCAGAATTATTTTCAATTTAAACAATGTGAGGGAAGAACAAAGTACTTGCAGATTTCCCATTCAGCATTTTATAAGGATCTCATATTCACATGCATATGTACACATATAGATATTGATATGAGCATGCAAAGAGTCCATTTTACTTTCTCCAGGTTCTGCTTATACAGATGTTAATTTGCATATTTGGAAAAGTTAGCTTTCATCCTGGAGAAGTGGGGAGAAAAATCATAAAACACATCTCACAACTCATAAAGCCTTTACATGTTTTTATTCTACAGCTGAAATAAGGGGGGGGGGAATCCCTTTCTCATCTGTCTCTGACTTCAGTCACATAACTCTTCACAAAATAAATGTTATTCCTTCATGTCAGCAGGCTGTGAAAGTGAGGCTTGAAATGGCTGCCTGATTACAACCTTAGCACCAACACCTCCTTCATCAACACTCCTTAACTCCCTCCAAATAAGCTCTCTGTGATGTTATGATTTATTATATTGACTATGGCTTTCTTCCATTTTGCTTTTTAGGATCTTGTAGAAAGTTGTAATTTAGTTCCTCCCCACCCCCTGCTTCCCCTTAGTGAAGTGAATGCCTTTGATTAGATTTGTTAGGATTTAGTTCAGAGGGAATTTATTTTTATTAAACTTTTGAAAAGGACAAAAAAGAAAAAAGTGTGAGTCTAAAAGAATAGGCATTAATAAGTTCACTACCAAAATAAACCAAAACAAAATCCACAGTATTAGATCTCTGATGTCATTTCCTTTAATATTTTACTTACTACATAAAACATAGTAGAATTTTCTGCTCTCCTAGTATCTAAATTTACTTTTTGAGGAAAACCTTGAATCAAAAAGATAAGACCTCATAGATTTTTGAAGCAGAAGAGGCAATTTATTCTCTACAATACTTTCCAGAATGAACAACTATTCCTCAAGAGTTTTCAACCAATTATAAAATGAAACACGCTTTCTTATTTTGAACAATATATTCCTCCTATGTGGAACAGATTACTTATACTAAAGGACATGTATCTATTAATAACTATCAGAGCCTAAGAAGAGCTGCACTACATCAAAATACTATTTTAGAAATAAGAACATAATCAGAAAATATTCCAGACAATTACAGTCTTCTGCAATACATTATTAGCTGTAACCTTGATCCCTAACCCCATCATTATAAACAGTTTATCTGTTGGGCATATTATCATCTATCATTTTGCAATGTGATTTTTTTCCCCCCCTCAGATTCTATTGCATATATTGTTTTGATGCTTTTGATACAGATACACAGTCAGACAGACCAATTATCTTACTCCTTGCCTGGTAAGGACAGAAAATATTACAAATCTTAGGCTATAGGTGACTTACATAGCTATCTAAGGAGGGAGAAAAGGTTATTTTATTCCATGCTATTTTTGTGACTGTCAGCATGATAAAAATGTTATTTGTTATTTGCTGAAAAAGCTTTGGTGCTCTACTAAAAAAATCTCTGCTTGAGAAATCAGGCTTACCTCAATCCATTAACATTTGGCATAAGTGTAACAATTACAGTTGTAAGAACAAGTGATTAATGTCATGTGTGCACTGTGATTTAAATCTGCAGTTCTGCTGGAACAAAGTTTACTTAAGGATGGCATTATGATGTCAAAAATTATGCTTTGAAACAAATTCCAGAGAACACTGCATCTAAACCTTTCCACACCTCACACATTCACTGCATGATTTCAGGCTTTGCAACCACCTCCCCAGGCACCCCCTTCCAGTGCTCCAAAACCCTTTTGGTGAGGAAATTCTACCTGATATCCAGGTGCAGCTTGTTGCCGTTTTTGATTTTCCATCACTTGTTACCTGGGAGAGGAGCCCAAACCCCACCTGGCTGCAGGCTCCTTCCAGGAGTTGCAGCAGTGATAATGTCCCTCCTGAGCCTCCTCTTCCCCAGGCTGAGCTCCCCCAGCTGTTCCTCATGGGATTTGTGCTCCAGACCTTCCCCAGCTCCACTGCTCCTCCCTGGACTTGCTCCAGCTCCTCAGAGTTTTTCTTGTAGTGAGTGGCCCCAAAATGAGCACAGGATTTGGGGCAGAGTACAAAGGGACAATCACTTATTTCTGGTTACATTTCTTCTCACATCCATATGAAATATGTATACTTTCTGTCTGTTTTCATTTATATAGGTACATTAGAAAGCACTTTTGTACTTACTGTACAGTTTAGAAAGTTGAAGAAAATAGGAAAATAACATTGACAGGAATACTTCTTCAGCATTTAGAATTAGCCTAAGGTATGTCTTAGTTTTCTTACAAGGCTTAAAAAGGATGCAAACTATAGGTATAAGGGAGTATCCAGAATGACAGAAATAGAGATATTTCAGGCTTGGTTCTATATGTATAAATTTGTCCTTACACTGTCCTACTGTTTGTATCTTTCAATAATTTGATAACATTTTCAATGTCCCATTATATATTGATTAATAATACCTGCTAATATTTTTTAAAATCCTTTTTCAGAGCTTTTAAATATGCTGGATGTGAAGATTATTGCTCAACCTACCCTGGAGTTTGCCCACCCTTTAAGGATATATCTGCTAAGGAAAATATTTAATAGCTTGCAAATGAGGAATATTTGTAATGCAGAAAAAAGGCACATCAAGTTTTCCTGAGTAAATTACATGGAAATGGGTCAATTACACAGTATGAACAAAAATAATAACAACAAAAAGAAGAAACCTTCTCTATTACCTTCTGATTCAAAGTATTACAGTGACAAAAGATAGAAAATTCAAAGATGCAGCACAGGCAAGATACAGTCAAGATACAGACATCAAAGTTTGGGGATTAAATTCCAATTATGTGTCTTTGCAAAATTACTCTCAGAATTCTTAGTCATCTAATTTCGTGACCTCCCTGTTTATAGAGTAGCATCAAACTATTGTAAGGAGGGCTGATTCTCCTTCAGGGCAATTCCATTTTTAACCTTTTAATGGGTTGTTCCATGTGCAGTTGAATTTCTTTTCTAAATGTGTGGACTTCAGGATAAGAATTAGGCTTTGAGGACAAAGAAAATTAAAATAGTGAAATAAACGTTCAGTTGTTGCAGAAGTAAAAAATAAATGAAGTGATATCTTTGGTAGGCTGTATATTGGTCATTGTGTAGATAATAAAAGGAGTGTTCTATTTAGATTCTAATGACATAAAGGAGTTTCTAAAAACCTTTATGTTTTTCTGAAAAGGAGATGGAAGATGACTTCTCCAAAGAGAAGACTGAAGATTATTAGAAGGGTGCTTGATGAAAATGATGCATGGAGGTCCTCTCTCCTTAAACAAACCAACAACCTTTCCTTCAGAATTTGTCTGCTTTCTGCATCCTTCCATCTGGCAGCAGATCTAGTAGTGGGAAGAGCCAGAAAAGCGGCTCTGGAGTCTTTGGGGTCCTGTCAGAGCACTGAGAGCTGACAGTGGCAGTGTGTGCACTGACTTCTGTGCAAGAAACTGCTCCTTCCTGCAGTGCCCTCAGTTCCAGCCTCAAGAGGAGCAGTCAGTCCTGTTTCAGGAAATAGATAATATACATAATCATCTCTCACTCAAACACATTAACTGCTTTTAAGATTATAGACTTGTATTCAGAAGCTAAGAACGAGAAAATGCTAAAGTGCAATTGTGCAGGAACTGAATTAATCTGGGAAAAGGGAGAAATAAAGGAAAGTAACTAGAAGAAAATTAAGGAAAAGCAACATATAGGCCTAGAAAAGAAAATAAACTCTGAAATTACTCCTCAAAGATAAGGAGCAACAGAAAAGTAACATACCTGTGAAGCTTCAGTCTTCCAGTCAGGTGAGCAAACTACTGAGTCAGCTAGAGAAGGGAATCACAAGAATTGTGGATCCAGGAAATAACTTTTATAGTGTGAGGTTCTGTTTGTTTTTTTGTCTTTGCAATCATAAGGAAGGGAAGGGAAGGGAAGGGAAGGGAAGGGAAGGGAAGGGAAGGGAAGGGAAGGGAAGGAAAGGGAAGGGAAGGGAAGGGAAGGGAAGGGAAGGGAAGGGAAGGGAAGGGAAGGGAAGGGAAGGGAAGGGAAGGGAAGGGAAGGGAAGGGAAGGGAAGGGAAGGGAAGGGAAGGGAAGGGAAGGGAAGGGAAGGGAAGGGAAGGGAAGGGAAAAAAATTGCCTGAGGATTTGTAAATGAAAGTGAAAAGAATGAACTTGCCTTAAAACAGCAGAGTTTTCCACTGCATTTCCTCTGGTTTTGACTTACAATATGTATGAATTAGGCAATATTGAATTGACCAGTTAATCACTGTAAGTGTGTAGATGGGGAGAGATAGTAACTTATTTTAAAAGGTCTGTATTAATATTATATATTAATTGGGAGCAAAATCTAAAGTTAAGAATACCTTTAACCAGTAAAAACCCCAGTGATTTCTCTTAAAAAAGGTTTCAAAGCCACATATTAACTAATGCTATATCAGATAAGTCAGTGACCTAAATACACTTTTTTGAGAAGGATGTGATATCTTACTCATCATTCATTCACCTAGCAAAACTGATTGTAGTGCTGAAGGCTGTATATGTGACCTATTACTGCATATATAATAGCTATCATTTCTGTTCTGTGCAGATTATGAATCAACCTTTAAATCAATTTTTTGCAAAGCTAAGTGGAAACCAAGCAGGAGATAAATATCTGTCCATCAATTTCAGACAATCCTGACTCAAATGGTGTTGGTAGAATTGAGAGACAGCCTGCAGTCTGTCCAGGAGATGGCTGGGACACTGCTTCTGCATTAGTACCAGTGTTTGCAGATGGTGCATTGATGAAATGTTTTATAGATTTATAGATCTTCATACTTTGTAGGTACACACAAAAATTAAGACTGTGCAGTACCCAATACAGAAGACTAGGAAATTAACACAAAAGTAGTTAACACGAGATATATTTAGCTGTGAGTTTATTCAGTAAATTTGTACTTGGTTTTAAGTTGTAGCTCTATGCTACAACATACTTTTGGAGCATGGTTTTTGGTTCCATTATTTGTATGTTAATTTCAGCTATGACATCTCTCATTTTTGACAGGGCTTAAATAGGTTTGATGATTGATTTTAAAATATTTGGAAATATAGAAGCTGAAAAAAATTTAAAGGTGCAGAATGAGTTTTCCAATAATTCTTTAAATGCTCTGGAAATTAAGTTTGTAAAGTCAGTAAAAGAAGTGTGTAAATTCAGCACCTTTCACAGAAAAGTGTTTTCTCCAATTGTAAATACAGTAGTCAAAGTTTAAAATTTATTTATAATTATTTAAAAAAAAAATAAAAAAAATAAAAAACCACAATGCCTGAAAGGTTGTGCACTCAGATTTAACCTGAAGTAAATTTTTATAGCTAAGTAATAAACAACTGAAAATAGGTTATATAATAAAAGTGCTGACACCATCTTACCATCTTAACTACATCCTGGAGTGCAAGCATAGATGCTATAATGAGTCAGACTCGTTGTGTCTTTCTCATCCACAGTTTCATTTTTAGAAGTCCTATACTGCTGATGGCCCACATTTGCATTACATAAACTTTCATGATGAAATATCTTACCCTTTCATCAGAAAAGTATGGAACAGAGATAATTTTTTATTTAATTAGCTGTGAGTTTGCCTACAGGCTTTAGGAACCTGAAATTTTTCAGGCTTGTTTTTACAAATTAGTCATGAAGCAGAATCTGTCTTTTCTGTTTCTCCATCAAGGTAATATGCTTTGCTCCCATTTATCTTTTCTTTTTCCTAATGAGCTATTTCTGATAGTCAGCTGCTTTTTCTGCTGTATAGTTCACTGAGGGCACCATGTTATCTGCATTATTCATCACTGCAACAGTGGCATACCTTGGTTGGAATCTAAACAAAAAACAGTTTCTAGGCATAACTCTAAGCCTTCTATAAAAATCATGAATTATGTAATGCACATATCTCTTCACAATAACATCACTTTTCTCTCTGTCAAACCAGCTATTTTTATTTAATATTGTTCATCTGCCATACGGACTCCTGTATCCAAGTTAATTATGAAACTGAAATATGGCAATACACTGAATCTGTAAAATAATTGTCCAATTAAAACTATTTTAGAACACTTCACATACAAAATAATTTTATATGATTTTGCCCATCAAGAAAAAGAGGGATTTTTTTAATCACCAAAACATTACACAATTTCTAGTTGTTCAGAGCGCTCCTCATGGAATTCAACATACCTCAGTGAACAAATTGTATCACTGTTTGAGAAAGCCAAAGTAGATGCAGCTCCTGCAGAACAAATGTCAATAAAGAAAGAGTTACATGACACTTTATTTCTGATTTCTAGTTCTACTATTCTTAGATTATTCTTAATGTTACATGTGTGTGCTGTATGCTGTTGAAATGAGCAGGATGTGGAAAACTATTCTGAGTTTTTAGACTAATTCTATGAATTCTGGGTTTTTAGACTCATTCTATGATTCATATTGCTGAAATTTAGGAAGATTTTTTGTCATATAAACAAGATAATTTGCCTCCAGGAGGTAAAAAATTCTATTGTTTGACAGGTAATTGTTATGATGAATTAAAGAAATAATTCATAATGGCACCTAGCACACTTTCTGCTAGAGCATAAAAGCATTATATGTATCACATTGGAAATCAGCATAAGCAGTAGTTGGAAAACAGACCAGACCTGCTTGCTAGTTTGAGATTTGCTGGACACTGCACATGACTCTGGGTGTTCAAAGAGTGCTCCTCAAAAATAAAACACAGACCTGCCTTCAGAAATGCCCTGCAAAGGACACTATTCCAATCGTGCAAAATGTGTTCTGCATTATCAGCTGGGACCAAGGTCCTACCATAACATTTGATAACATCCTGGTCACAAAAAGGAATTTTTTATTTCAGCATGATTCTTTCCTAATATTTTACTGCATCCATACAAAATTCTTCGTAGAGATCAGGTCCTCACTTTCAAAAAGAACGTCCAAGACTGTGGGAGAATGAACACTGATAACCACAATTAGATCCTCACAAAACACTGATAACTCATTGGAAACCATGCTGAGCTTTTCCCCACCCTGTCATCACTTGACAGTTTATTCATAATACCACAATGAAGGAGTAAAACATGTTCAGTGAGAGAATCAGCAGCAGAGGGATGGTGCTTCCCATGTCACAAATTCCTAGTTACTGTGTGTTCTCTCCATGTTAGGAAAGTCACTGATGATGTATCTGTAAAATGGCTAATTTTATTTTCCTAACCTAATTGATAGCTTTTCTTGGTAGGCCAATTAATAATATAGTTGGAAAGGATCTTCTAAGATACACTCTTGAGAGTGAAGAAACACAGAAGTTTCTAATGGAATGAGAAATGTTTGAAATAAAGTACTGATGATGTAATGCATGGGGTCATTTATAAGCCTTGGTTCTATCTAAGAGGTGCAGAAAAAACACATTTAAATGTGTCTGTAAGACTACAAGCATCATCAAATACTTCTAGTATCATCCTTAGCATTGCTATTAAAACACTTGATCAATGAAATAGAAAAAAAATATATAAAAACTTTTACAAATGATCCAAAGGCAGAGAGACATTTTAAATAATGAAATAGAATAGTTGTTCTTGCTGCATGATTCTCTTTGTTTTTGAAAGGGAATGTAAAAAGATAATGCACCTTTTAATAATGGCACATGTTACCAAAGAAAGATATTTTATAGAAAAAGTAACTGTCCAAGAAGCAGAAACAATGAAACAGGAGTGGCACTATGGGAGATAAGCAGATTTATTTGATTTCACATGACAAAAGGAAAATGCAGTACATATGTAAACAAGATACCTGGTCAGCATAGGCAGTTATTTTGCACTGGTCTTACCTCCAGTAACACTTTCCATTTTATTGTCAGCATCCTCCATTAAAGAAGGATGATACAGTTTGCAAACAGTGCATAGAAAACACATGTAAATGCTGTTTTGCTGTGATGAATAGACAAGATAGATACTGTTTAATGCCTTTATTAAAGATGAGACAAAAAGTGCCCTCAGCAAGCACCAAGTGTGAAGAGCTGGCAATACCCTGGAGGGGAAGGCTCAACAGAATGAAGAAATGGCCTGAGGAAAACCTCTCACAGGTAAATGCAAAGTCCTGCACTAGGAATAGCATCAGTCATGCAACAATACATGCTGGATGACAACTGGATAGAAATCAGCATTGGGCAAAAGGACATGGAGGATGCCAGGAGATAACAAGATGTACATGAATCTGTAATTTGTCCTTGTGACAAAGAAATCCAACTACATTAGCAAAATTTAATTGCCAGCAGGGGAAAGGAAAAAAAAACTCCTCAGCACTTGTAACTTATCTGAAGTATTGTGTCCAACTCCCAGTGTGGCACAAAGATGGAGCACACACTGTGTGGAAGGAGGTTTGAGAGACCATTCCCTAACTGAGATGGTTAAAGGAGGATCTTGTTCCTGTCTTCAGCTATGTAGAAACCATGGAGAAGACAAAGCCAGATTATTCTCAGAAGACAATGTTAGGATAGAAGGATGGGCACACGCTGCAACATGATAAATGTTGAGAAGATACTAGGAAAAGGAATTCAGAAGGGGGCTGCCAAAACCTGAAAGAGGAGTTCAGTGACTGTGGAATCTCCATCTAGTGAGATCTTCACAACTCATCTGGGGCAGCCTGATGCAGATTATCTCTACTCTGAGCTGAGAGATCAGGCCAAAAGACACCCAGAGCTCATTTGCATCTTAAGTTACACTATGAGATTGTTCCAGCACTGGGAAACAGACAGATTTTCAAAGAACTGACTCTATTAAGCTGTGTAATAGCCACAATTTCTAAATATTACAGATGAAACAAAATGTCATCAATTGAAGATGCTGGAACTGAGGAAAGATCCAGATTTTGGAAGCTTGAGCTAGATATTCAGTCTAGATACAGCATTCACCCTTTCTAATAGCACAGATAATTAACAACTAGAAAAATATTGTGGAGAACTTCATTAATATTAATCTTTAAACAGATATTAGATTTTTTTCCCGAAGATAACCTGTGGTTCAAATGGGAAATAGTTCAGGGAAATGCTGTTTTCCTTTAAACAAGGAATCAGATTATGTGATCACAGGGGTTCTTCTGGCTTTAGAGAAAATGAATCAGTGATCCCCAAGTCCTACTTTAACATCATAATGCACATGACACACATGTTCCAGCTGAGCACTCACTTCTTCAAAGTGATCCCCTATGGATTGTCCAGGACAAAGATAAAGACACAGAAAGCTTTTGAACATGTCTGAATTGGAGCTGTCTTTTCTATCTTTTAATCTAAAGGAAAATAACATATCAAATGGGTAGATCTGAGGTCAGAGACTTTCTAGAAGCTACTATTACAGATACTCTCCCTAACTCTGAGCCACTGGCAGAGTCAGCTGTAATTACCAGCAAGGTTATTATGCATCAACAATGACAAGCCTGTATTTCTACCAACAAACACTTGAGCTTTAGGGGTATCCTAAATTAGCTTTTTTTTTTGCCCCTCGAGACCTTGAGAATCAGAGAATACTTTGGATGATAAATGAAATATCCAGCACAGAAAAATGTATGTAGCAGAAGCAGTGAACATATTTCTGTTATGAAACAGTGTGACAGGCCTATTTTGAAAATCTGAATTCTCACCAAATTCTGTTGAGTGTTTGAGCATTGATGTTTGTCCTGTAGGACCAGAATATTTCCCATGCTTAATAGGCATTCTCCAGCTCTAGAATACGTTCATGAATTTTCTCAGAAAATGTGGAATCCAATATATAGATTGGTATGTTAGAATTCTCTTTGGTGTACTAACTGTGTTTTTACTGACCATTATCCCCCATGCAATAGGGGGTTTGAATTCATCTCATGTAGACCTTTCACAGGCTGGCACACCTCCAACATACATTGCACAGGCATGGCAGTGTATTTTAACCCTGAGCCATTAGCATGTTGTGGTAGAGCATTATCCAGCACTAACATGAGTAGTGTTACAGCTTACCTCAATGTGTTTGTCATATGGAGAAAAGTTATTAAACTGACTGGATTTCTTTTTTTTTTTTTTCTAGTAGATTGCATATGCAGTGATAAAGTCCATGTAACCTGAATTATTTGACAAGGGACTGATCTGGAAATAGTTGCTGGGGGCCTCTTTCATCTCCTGTAAAACTCACAAGAGACAGAAGTGAAAACTGGATAAGATTCAGCTGACAAAAGGATGGTTAATAACATGCACCACTGATTACAAGGAAACAGCTACAGACTTTATTTGACTCTTTTTTATTTTCTAAATGCAATAAAAACAATATTAATAGTTTTGATTAGGATTTTTTTTTTCTGTAGCAAAAGAGAAATTTTGTTCAACTGATGTAATATGATGTCAAATAAATAATACTGCAGGTCCTCCAAGATGAAACTTTCATTGTTAATCTCAGGTATTCCAAAAGGGCCTACATTATCAGGTCTTTATATTTTGAGCTAATAGAGGCATAATACTAGAGCAAAGCAACAATGGAAGAATATACAGTCCCCTGTGGCTGCAATTGAAGCTCTAAAACCCTGTTTTTCATTTTTAAACTGTTCCTCTGGGCATAGGTAATGTTCAAAGAAGCATTTTAAAGAGAAAATGAAACTCTAAAAACTTTAAAATGCAGTTGCAGGAAATCCAAGATGTTTTCTGTGACAACTCCTGTCTTACTGATAGTCTTATGGGAAACAGCAACATTCAGAGCTGCTCTTGTTACACCAACACTTTGGAAAGGTGGACCATGCCTTTCTAGAGGATCACTGATACTTTGACAAATCAAAGTCCTTGCCACAAAAACAAAAAACCCAAACTACATTTGAGAGAAGTTTATTCCAACTGGAACATCAGAGCTTCTCAGGCAAAGGAAAAGAAGTAAAGAATACAGTAGTGTTGAGCACATAAAGCAAGTGGAAACAGGAATAAATCACTCTGACAATGACACTGACCATGCAGTGCCTCCAGCCAGAGCTGGGTGGGGAGCTGAGGGCAGGAAACATGGTCTGCAAGTGGACATGGGTGCAGACAAAACCTTTCAGATCTTACAACTGTGTCTGGTTTCTGGACAGAGATAGCCAAGTATTGCCAGATCATGATTTTTTATTCTCCATTTCTATCTTAAACATTTGTGAATAAATAAAGGAAAAGGAATCTTGCAAATTTTGGGTTTGCAAGCTTCTTGGGATTTCTGAGTAATTATTAAAACACTTGAAAACTATAGAAATTAGAAGCACTCACTATTTCTCAATGGACCACCTTCTGAGGTCATCCAGGTTCCACTGGGAACTTTCAGAGTGTGACATCATTCCCTTGTACTTTTGGGACACATTGTTAGTCTTCAAAATCAACTGAAAGCAGCAATATCAGTCTTATAATTTTTCTCATCTTTATAAAGTCTTACTTAAAGAAGAAGCAACCAGTTAAACACAAAATTGCTTTGCAAAGGGAATGAGAGGAAGATGTATTAACAGCTGATCACAGATGTCTCATTTCCTTGGGAAAAGATGGTAGTGATGATAGGACTTTTTTTTTTATATTAAAATGAAACAGGATAAAACCAACTTTGAGGCAAAATCTATGAAATGATCTTTAAGTCTTTTCCATCCTAAATAAATCCTAATTTGTACACTAATCCCTGTACAGCTGTAGTTGTGTAAGTGAAAGCTAGTTATATATGCCAGAAATGTAAAGTTTGCATTAACTGTGCAACCAGACACAAAGAAATAAAGAAGTTGGGACTCAGAAGCATTTTCTGCAAGGACACACCATTATAGGATAAGAATTTCAAGCTGAGATAGAGGGGGAGAAATCCTCTGAAATGCGTTTATCAGTGAATGACCCTGATCAGCTGTGCTCCATCTGAGGAAGATCATTACTGCAGGCATCAGGGTACTGTGGCAGACAGGTTAAAAATGGGTTTCAGATTATTGACACTCACTTTTTTATTAAAGTTTATTTACTGCTGGGGATAAGAGAACACAGGCCCAGAATTATGGAACTTTTTAAAACTCCAGAGATTATATCATTGAAAACCTTTGCAAAATTCTTAAAGGTTGTATTTCTTGCATTAATCCTATCTGAATGGATGTCTCTCAAATACAACTCTCTAATTCTTTCAAGTTATTATATTTTAATGTATTTTCATTTATGATCTGTTTCCTGCTGAATTTCTGTCAATGTCTGAGCCTTTCTTGAGCAAAGGATGTGCTTAAAAAGCTTTGCTAAATCAGGAAAGGATTAAATAAGTGTAATGATTTAAGTTCTCTGTCTAGTCAGGGTTTAAAAGGCAATATCTAGCATATAGCTGCCTGCCCAAAGGACAGACTCTATTGGAATTGCACTTTGAAATGTACAGCTCACCTGCTACTATTTTCTGTTTCTTTATAAATCTGAGAGTCTCACAGAACAGATGCCCATGACTGATGCCTAAAGGTGTGCATAAAATTAAAATGCACCCTTGTATTCCTGAAGGGGCACAGTCTTCTCTAATCAATTGGCAAAGATAAAAGAAGTCTGTAAAGCTCTAACTCCTTTAAAGTGAAGCTTGCTCTAGGAGAGAAAATGGAGTATATTTACACTTAGACTGAGCAGTAAGGAATGGAAAAGCACATGGGTGATGGTTGACTACTTTCAATGAAAATTAAAAAATGAAAGTTCTAAATAGTGATTTCTAGGGAATTTTCTCAGCCAGCTGCAGCTGATAGTTATGTCCCAAACATTTGTATTTTATTAATACATATTCAATAGAAGAAAGGCCCAGGTGCAGACACATTTCTGTTCTGAAGAGTTGGTGTAAGAATATATTTTTTTCTGTAGTTTCTAAAGGCTGTTTAAAAATAATAATTGAAATAAAATATTATTAAAAATCAGATGCAGTAAATCAATACTGCAAATCATAGCAATACATTTACATCACACATTTACATCCTCATCCTGAGATGTTTTATTAAGCCACCTTTTAAATTAGGTAATGCCAATTAAGAAATTGCATACAATTTTGTCAAAAGACATGAAATGATGAGGAAAACAAGCAAGGAGCCTAAAACACTGAAGGGGCCAACATTTTCAAACAATCTTCAGCCAGATATAAATATGAAAACGAGCTGTTGAGGCTGTCAAAAATCATAGAATCATGGAATGGTTTGGGTTCAAAGGGACCTTAAAGATCATCCAGCCCCAATGCTCTGCCTGGACCAGGCTGCTCCAATGCTGTAATCCAGCAGGCAAGAGGATGCAGGTACATCTTGATGTGCCCATATTGCAGTTTTGAGTTTTGGGAACCCTGTACCCTGTTCCAGGGTTCCTTGACAAGATAAATAACTTCCTGAAATTTCTGTGTCACTTTCATTAATGATTTCAAATTCTCAATTGAAAACAGGCAAGTAAGTGCAAGTACTGATATGGACATTTGGAAACACTGAAAGGGTAAATAATTAAGTCCATAACTATTAAGGCAACTCGTTCCTGAGTTTTGGCTTTTGTGCTCCTTCTTTTGGAAGGCAGCTCTAGAAACATGTTATTCTAATAGTTTAGAACTCTCTCATTTCATCACCATTTTTTTCCTATGGCAGCACTGTCCTTTATCTTACAGTCTCAATATTTACTCCTACAGTGTGGTTTTTTTACACAGCAATCATACATGCTTGCAGACTCAGTTGTTTTGCTCAGTTAAACCATTCTGACTCTAAAATCT